>NC_047507.1:28315632-29658132 GCF_902827115.2 Pseudochaenichthys georgianus | reverse complement strand
TACAAATGACTTATGACAGCAACTACAGTGAACTACTACAAAGTTCAAACATTTATGTCATTTACCAAACTAAAGTAACCAAACAGTCCCTGAGCTGACTAAGCCTAAATCCCTAAAACGTTGCTGAAAGGTAGAGTGTAAAGTAGACTATACGCATTACACTGTTACACACCTACTATACAGTATACACTGTGGTGACTGTACAGTCAGAGTATACTGTACTGTCTGTACACCATGTCTTTTCTACAACTCTACATGTGTACATTATACAGTATACTACATATATAGTGATGTACATACATACTGTTAGAAATTAAAATCAATGTTGATATGGCGTAATTTTTAATTAAATACACTATTTAATTTAAATTAGTTTTATTCTGAAAAAACCGGAAGTTCACACTATTAACTTAATACTTTTATTCTGAAAATTATTCACATCCGGTTAGCATTAGCATGTGGCGAAATGCTACGTTTTCAAACCGTGAATCGAAGGTGAAATGACATGTGATGTTGTACACTGGGCACACTGGGATTAGCACTCATTTATTGACGCTGAATAACGTTTATCAGGGAATGTTTAAATAACCACAGACACCAGAATATACGTAAGTGCTAGTTTTTTTGCGAGTCCAAAGGTTCCCGACGTTCTGGTTTTAACCGGACTTGAACCGAAACTTTTTACAAGTCCAGTACCGGTTCGGCGTACCGGTACGCAGCACTAATTATGGAGAGGGAGAAAATAAAACTATGGGGCGGTGACTTCTCTTCCAGCCAGAGGTGATGTGCTATACCGGGTTATGGCAGTTGGCAGGAATGATTTCCTGTATCTGTCCTTGTGACATGTGGTGGTAAGGAAGAACTACAAACTACTTCAGCGTTGTCTGGGCAGTCAGGGGATGTGCTCCAGATACTGCTCAAAAACAGATCTTCCCTTAACTTGTCGTAAGTTCCATTGCCTAAGTAAACTTAGAAAACATCCTTTATCTCTTTGCTTGTATTGCAAACAAGCTAAGTTCCTAACAGCAAAAAAATGCATTTCCAAATAAGACGTCAGGAACGACTCCAAGAGCAAGAAAACTCCACTTTCCTGGTCCATAAAGGCACTTCTTGCTTCAATTGACTACATTTACCACTAACAATGGTTGGAGTTCCATTTGGGGGTTGCATCATTTACCATTTCAAGGTGTTTTTGTCTTGAATACATCTCGATTAAACAAAAGATAAGACCACTTTCAAAGCATGGAGCTTTCAAGCTGGGTGGGAAGGAGTATATTCTGAAAAGCTCAAAAATATTATACAGTCTCCTCTTCATCCTTTGTTTATTTGAGCTTCTTCCCTCCAGGCGGAGATTTAGACTTCCTGGTCTAACAGGGCGAGAAATTATTTCATCTCCCAGGCCACCAAACTGTTTAATACTCATGATGACTCAGCCTTCCCTTTAACCTCTTAAGCCCTGAGCCTGTTTTTCAGGTTTCAGGCTCGAAAATGCCACTAACACAACAAAGACTATATCTTCACTTCTAAAAGGGGTAAATTAATAATCTTTTCTCTCAAAGCAAGGTTCCACCTGTGAGTTGGATGTAGAAGTGTCAGAATCAATATAGATGCTTTTATTTTAAAGTGAATTCAGATGGAACACAGTAAAAACATGTAAATTCTAATGTCCGCCTAAAAAAAACCTCATTACTTATAGTGAAAACCACCCTTGAATGATGGGCTAGTAGACTAAAAGCTTTAGGAATCCAAACTATAACATATAATAAGTACCCTGTATCAAGATTGATGCAAAAAAGGTGAAATTTTACCTTTTTAGAGAGGTTTAGAAAAATTAAAGTCCAAGCGGACTCACCTCTGGGTAATTTGGGAACCATCAGTTCCATTTGAACTTTTTCACTGTAAAAATCATTTTATTACTTTGAATTATCACTATAGGTATTCATTCCATCCAAATACAACTGTTGTGAAAAAAAATAAAAAAAATAAATAAATAAAACATAGCCTACTCTGTTATCCTCTTACAGTGAGCCTCTGAATTAGACCCGAGCGAAAAATGCTAACCTATTACTGCACCGAAAATCACTCCTAGCTCCCTTATTACTTATCCTAGCTGCACATCCAACACATTGTTTATGATCGTAAAGACACAGAATCTAACGGTGCCCACCTCAACACTGAAAGATACAAACTCGCGACGTTATCAACAAAAACGTACATCAAAACAAGTGGCGCTAGCGCTAATGCGCTAGGCTAACATGGCTCACCTTCCTCTTTGTCTGGTCTAAACTGGTCTTCAATGGCATTAAAACGATAAAAGTTTTAAGTAGAACTTAAAGATATTGTACTTGAGTAAAAGTAGAAGTACTCAGATGTTGTACTTGAGTAAAAGTAGAAGTACTCAGATAAGTAAAAGTAGAAGTACTCAGATCTTGTACTCGAGTAAAAGTAGAAGTACTCAGATCTTGTAATTTAGTGGAAGTACTCAGATCTTGTACTTTAGTAGAAGTGGAAGTACTCAGATCTTGTACTTAATAAAAGTAGAAGTAAAAGTAGAAGTACTCAGATCTTGTACTAGAGTAAAAGTAGAAGTACTCAGATCTTGTACTTGAGTAAAAGCAGAAGTACTCAGATCTTGTACTTGAGTAAGTACCAGAATATAGGAATACTCTGTTACAGTAAAAGTCCTGCATTCAAAATGTTCCTCAAGTAAAAGTAGAAAAGTATTATCATCAAAATATAGTGAAAGTAGCGACAGTAAAAGTAGTCATTGTGCAGATTGGTCCATTTCAGAATAATATATATGATATGTTTTATAATGATTGATCATGAAAGTGTTCTCAAAGCTGGTAAAGGTGCAGCTAGTTTGAATGACTTTGTGTACTGCAGGGTAGCTTGTGGATTTACTCCAGGTGGAACTAAAGTCTGATTTAACACTCGATTATATTTACCATCATTCATCCACATCTGTGAAGTCACTAAAGTTATTAAATACATGTAGTGGAGTAGAAGTACACCATGTACCTCTGAACTGTAGAGGAGTAGAAGTACACAGTACACAGTAGCAGAACATAAAGTAGAAGTATCTCAAAATTGTACCCACGTATAGTACTTGTTGAGTTTATGAACTTAGTTACTTTATACCAGTGGCTATAAAGATAGAAAGACTAAGCCTTGAACAGAGGCATGACAATACATTTTCAAAATGCTCAACAGTGCTGCCAAAATTATAAACTGACTGCTACACAATTAAAATAAATGCTTTTATATATTTCTATTAGATGTGACACTTTGGCATTTCTGTTATTATTAACTGCTTTAGTTGTTCTGACTGCTAAAATCATCTGTTATTCCTAATTTTAAAGCCGATATTCCGTGGGGTCAGGGCTCGGGTCCTTGTCACCTTGTTCATACCTGATGAGTTTGCCTCCCTGACTACAGTTGCTTCAGCGTGTAGAAGCTAGTAAGCCTACTATTTGATTTGTTTTAGATAGGCACTACATGTTTCATATGCAGACCTTATTTTCCTGTTCCATGTTAAAATAAAACATTTTCAGTGGTAATTTTTTTTGGTCATGGAAAATGAGGTAAAGGTCATTGAGAAGTCATGGAAAAGTCATTGAAAATCATTGGTGAAAAAGTGTATGAACCCTGACTATGTTCAATCTGAATTTTCTTTAAAATAAAAAAACATCTATATTGATTCTGACTTTTCTACATCCAACACACAGGTTTATCATTACTTTGAGAACAAAGATTATTAATTTAACCCTTTTAGAAGGGAAGATATGGTCATTTGTTCTGGGAATGTCATTTTCGAGCCTGAGACCTGAAAAACAGGCTCAGGGCTAAACGGGTGTTACTGCACTGCGACAAGTTGATTTATCCATCTTTTGATAGGGTAAATTGATTTCCTTTTTCATATGGTGGAGGAATCGAACAGCTCATTATGGGGTCAATGAGGTTCTGCCACAGGTTTAAAAAACATTAAAAAGTTTTCCAAGTAAAGCTTTTTGCAGCTGAAAGTAGATTCTTCCTGCAAAAACTTTTTAAAGAAATGTCTGGCAACATTCTCCATCAAACACTGAAGCAATGTGTAGTACCGAGAATTAAGCTTCAAATACGCAATGTTTTAGTTTGCAGGCTAATGTGAGTAACATTTATTTGTAATCAATCTCAGGTGAAACACAAAGCTCTGCTCAGTATCAGTAAGGTCATTTGTCTCATCAATTCTCAGCTAAATCAAAGGGATGACAACTTCTACAGCTAATCTGAGCATGCAAAGCAGAGGTGGGACACAAAATCAATATCTGGAAAGTCCTTCAACAGAAAACAGACCTGCACACCAAAGCAACCACACACCAAGGCATCATTTCACTCTAACTGTCTGGGTTACTCATGCTTGTTAGTCAGGCTTACCTCCGTGATGGTGGAAGTAGCGCTGCATTCTTTCACCTTAAGAGGCCCTATTATTCTCTCTAGGGTTTCCCTTTCCTGTAGTGTGTTATATAGGTTTTGGTGCATGTAAGTGGTCTGCAAAGGCTGAAATCCCAAAGTTTCCTCCAGAGGGAGTTTCTCTCTCACAAAACCAGCCTCCCCCTGCCTCACACGCATCCATTGTAGCCCTTTGTTTACGTCTGCAACATAGTGACATCACTATGTAACACTCACGCTTCTATTGGCTATCGCTCCAACACATTGTACGGGATAGGCTAGGGGTCAGGACCAATCACAACAGAGCTGGCCAGCTAACCATAATAAGGCCCCTTTAAGTAAAGTAGCACAGTGTAAAAGTAATTTAACATGGAATTACTAAACTAAACTTAACTAAATATAGGACTTAAATACTACAATTATGTAGAATGGTTCAGAATATGTATAAGTAATATAGCTTGATTACATAAATGAATATAGTGAAGAGAATAATCAATGTTGCATGTATGAAGTAGTATGAAATAGAAATACTAGAGTTATTTAAAATTGTACAAAAATAAAGTATTTGACAGTGTACTCTTTACGTCACACCACTGCCTTTAGCAATTGATTACATTGCTTTCTGCATTGTTTCATCCACATCATTGTTTTTAATGACCAAACAGTTATTGTCTTTTGAAAGCATATCACTGATTAAAACAAGAAAACCCATACATTTATTTTTTCCCTTACCTATAACAGAGATTGTAATGATTTAAGTTCCGTGTATATTTCAGCTAGAGAAATGAATGCAGCTGCACAGCATTTATTTTGTTATGCCCTATAGTTTGACACATTTCAAATACACCTAAAACAAAACCAAACACAGCACAATACAGACAGAATACATAAACATAATCATATTATAAAATAGGTGAAGTTTAACTGACGCTGAAGGATAAATGAAAGCAAATCTCCAAGGTATTTCCGACATCACTGAGTTAGTATTTTTCCAGGTTTGAGGACAAACATCTCGAGGCTACTTCCTCATAGTGCTTCACCCTTTACCGTCACACCAGCAGCAAGTTCAACTCAGTTCACAAATCCTTTTTGAACAGAAGACTTACCATCACTTCAGAAGAGCTGGAGTGGGTAGTGGAGAGACTTTGGTTCCCCAGAGTAATCTGAATTATTGAAGCTGGAAAGATGTTGGTCTCAGTGGAAGACAAAGCCGGATGGGCTCAATGTTATTGGCTTTTCCTTCTTCTCTCAATTCAATCGAATGTCAAAAAAATATTAAAGGTCAGATCTGAAAGATGGAAATACTATGAAAAGGTCTGAAGCATGCTCAGAGATTTTATCAGCAACCTCTTGGGGTCAAACATTTGACAGTGTGTTGGACTGCACTCAAATTAAGCAGCATTATGTAGGCTCACAGTTTTAAATGTAACCTAAATTCACTGATGACCTCAACAAATCATAACACGGAATCAAAATACAAAATAAAATGCAGGGGACACAACAAATAAGGTGTCACATTTGTAAAAGTCCAACCAAATTATGGAGATAAAGCATTTATTTCCGTTGCTATACAGACACTTTTATAATATTGCATCGGTCTGAATCATAGCCAAATGGCCCCATTGTGCTTCGTTGTTCATTCCCACAGCACAGAGAATCTGTTTTGTTATATTATTATGCAGGAATTGGTTTTTCTATTCAGAAGGCACAGCTATTTGCTGCTCCACTTACTGACAGTAACAAAGTGAAACTTTAATCTCCCCTCAGTGTCAACAGCAGCTGATGGCAATTCAGGAGAAAGCCAGGATATTGAAGAGGTGCATTTGACTCAAAGAGTTCACCCGCAATCCTTCACTGCAAAATAAAATAAAACTTCTCCTTATATTTACATAAATTATTTTTAAGGCTTTTAGCTGTGAATGAAAACATCAGTGTGTCTCAATTGTCTTTGGGCGTGCACATGTTGAGAAAACACTGTATCATATGTATTGTAGTTTTCATTGCAGATTCTATGCCTGTAGTCACTGGCCGTTATCTAGTAAAACAACACAAATTAGATGCTGTCATTTTAGTAAATTAAATCTGCAGAAAGCTGGAGTAGAAAACTGCAGGCTTTATCTCTGGCTCAATATAGTGAGTATATACACCAACGTTTTGCCCACAGACACTCTGGTTTAATGCAGCCTTTGCTAGGCTAAGGCCAAAACACGAAGCTCCTGCTGTGTGACAGTGAGCAGCTTCTGTTCGGTTACTCTCTGACACGGAGCTAAACAAAACCAAATATCACTCTTCATGATGTGCAAAAGCAGACCTTGGAAATGTGCAGTTTTTTTAGTGCATGATTATCATGAGTGTTTGTTTCTACATGTACTCTTGTCTAAATAGCTGCTTAATGCTAATGATGTTAGTCCAAATGACTTGGCAAACAGTGGTGCAGGAGCGAGTCCTAACATCCTGGAATGAGTTTTCAGGATGTTTTGATTGTTTTGATTGTGTTTTTGGTTAGATACATGATGTAAGGTGTTTGGTTAATACAAGCTTAAGAAATGTTAACGTTTTGTTTTCTGACAATAAATACGTCGGTAAAGACTCCACTTCTTAAAGGTCATCTATTATGCAAAATACACCTTTTCATGTATTTTATACATAAACATGTGTCCCCTCTGTGCAAAGAGATTCTGAACGTTTCAGGAAAAACATTTGCTCGCTTTTTGTTCCGATCCATTTATATTAAAACCTGTCTGAAAATGAGAAGATCAGATTTTGGCCAATTTATGATGTCATAACGATTTTTGGGCTTGTGTAACCATTAGCCAATCACCAATCAAGGTAACACCTTATCATTATCATTATTATTATTGGAATTACGGGTTAACACATAACTGTTCATGTAACTGTGTGTAAATGATATGGATATCTGATGAACAAGCTGAGAATGCCTCAGGGTAATTTAAGGGTATTTTCTATTTTATCAAAATACGTTGAGTAATGTGATTACATCCTGGCATGGCAAATGTAATTATAACCTAATCTTACATTTTAGCCATTACAACGAGATCTGAAAATAAAACATTTCTTAATTAATTTATCCTTATTTAATCGGGTATTCTCATTGAAATCAAGATGCTCATTTCGATATATATATATATATATATATATTATATATATATATATATATATATATAGATATTTCAATATCTTTGAACGTGAAAAAACAAACATGGCCAGACAAAACAAAAGTACACACAGCATAAGATATTACACCAGTCTACTAAATAGATTAAAACGCAAAAATCAGCCGAGACATTCAAGTCTTTAAATCATCAGTAATTCATTCCACTTATAAGGTGCACAGCAGCGTTAAACAGTCCTGAGATCTGGTTTGGTGAGCACTGGTTTTAAAATTGAGAATAGCAGTGATAATCAGAGACACCTTTTGCAGCAGACCTTCATAAATATATTGTAAAAAGGCTCATTAAATAGAAAGAAGTTCTCTTTTTGCCTACTTTTTGGTACACCGTCACATTATTTGCCTGTAAGGAAACCCAAAGCACAGTGATGAACTGAGTTTTTTAGAAATGGAGCCGGCAGCAAGAGCAAAAAGATATCTCTGCCGTCACACAGAGATATTTTTCTGTCCTCAAGACGCTAGTCCCTGAAGAATAAATTCCAGCAGTGCGTTCAATGTTACTGCCGCTGTACCACTAGTAAATACATTTTTCAATTGAACTAGGCCTTCAACTGATTCTTATTATCCATTTACAGATTATTTTCCCGATAAAATGTAAGCAAATTGTGAGTTTACTGGGCTATGGCTTTGGAGTTTGGGCACTTTGCTTACAATATTAGTCCTTAAATCAAAAAATCTTACTTTCAGTGTTATTCACCAGAATGCAGTGTTTTTTCCTTGAGGCTTAAAACATGTGTTGAATCTTTTCCGTTGCACATACTGTAAAACATTGCCAAAAGCCGCTCTGCTGCGTATTTTCACACGTTTCTCGACCTGAAAATCAATGGAATTGTGTGAAACCATTGTCAGAATTGTGTATCGCCTACATGTGCCTCCTTATATTGTATCTACTATGGTCGTAGCTTTTACCATGTTTTTGTTCTTCTTTTTAATGTGTTTGTGAGTTATTGACATGATTTTCCCCGTGAATTTGATATGTAATGTTAAAAATGCTCCAGTTATTGGTTGTGTTGTATGTATTATATCCCTGTTATCAATTGGCTGGGTCATGAGGGAACACAGCTTGACTTAGCTTCTGCTCTGTTGAATACTGCGCTCGTCTGTGCTGAAATGAGATTTCCAAGTAGTGATGATAAACTGTGTTTACCCATCCATGTTTTCCATATACAACCTGATTGAAGCAGATGCTCTGCATGTGGACCGCACTGCAGGTCGCAAGGATCTGTCAGGTGTCTGAATTATAGATGCAAATTTAGTAAGCTATTTTGCATCCCAGCATAATTTTCACTGAAAAATCCAGCACCTACACCTCGGGTCCCAACATTATCATCATTACGTTGCTCCTCATCTCTACAGGACACTCTACAAAGGAAACAATAGTTGAGATAAATGTGGCGCCAGACAGTCACTAACAAGTCCTAAATGATGTTGTAAAACATAAATGAATGCAACACAATATTTTTATGCCAAATTATGATTTTCGGAGAGGCTTTGGGACCTTGGGTGATCTCAGGACATTTGAAAATGCTAATACCAAATGTCTTGACATCAAAAGGTCACATTTCTAATTAGTGAGAGAGAGTGAGATGTCAAATCACAGACATGGTCCAGAATGTGACTGATCACAACAATCACCTAAATATCCATGGCTATCCTCTCTCATAGAGTACATATTTGTATCGCTATAGGGGTTGTGTTTGTGCATTTAATGCAAGTAGTCTTGAGACTCAAATGTAATGTGAGACAGGTGCTGCAGTAACAGCTACTTTTCTACAGTTAAATGGACATTATGTGTTTTAATAGGACATGATTAACACTAAAATGCATTAATGTTCGGAAAATTCGGAGAACACAAATTTTTTGCTTCAAATTATCATCAGGAACTAAATGTTGATTGCACAGTTTAATGGCTATACATTAATGTACGCTTACATTGTATCCCTATAAGCTTTGCTTTCAATATGTAGTTTTTTTGGCCACTGGGTACACTCTCCAAGAAAATATAGGCTCGATTTACCCCACAATGGAAGGGCGTCAACATCTGGCAAACAAATCCAGCGCTTTTACTTTTTCCAATTACAAATGGTATAAATTCAACTTCTGTGTGTTACTATATGCAGTAGAGAACATGTTGGATGGATGAGCTACCAAAGAAAACCATTCAAATATTAAACTATTCAGCCTTTTCAGCAATCAATGGCTAACTTTCAACTTTTTCAAAATATTTCATACTATATATTCAGCGTTTTAAACTCTTTTTTTAACATTGAAGTCAATGGGAAATGCCTTCAAATCCACTTTTCCTACACTTTGCGCCAAATGCTTCTCCTTCCACATAATTTCAGCCAGACACTTCATTCCAACTTTCAAATGATCACAATACCTTCAGCTATAAAACTTGTATAAAATATTTTTGATATCTTTTACACTTTTTGAGATATTGAACTTAGTTTGGAGCTTAGCAGAGAGGCCTTTTTCAGATTAATATTAGAGTGGATGGGAGCAGCTCGTTAAGTCTAGAGTGCTTTGATCTCAAAACAGAGTGCAGGAGAGCTTGAAATTCTCCCCCAAATTTTTTTTAAACTTGCCATAATTCCCAAACCCTACACTCCTCAGACATATTTTTTCATGAAAAACGTAGGAAAACCTCTCCTAGGTTGGAAAATAAAATATAAAAAGAAAAGATATTAAACAAAATGCCTCTTGAGGGCATGAAGAGAAAAAAAAGTCCAGCTAGCTCCCAATTGATTCCCATGTTAAATAGTTCCGGATCTTTCTTCAGAGCAGAGAGAACTACACTTTAGATAAACTGCTCCCATCTCCACATTTTACACACAAAACCCAAAAAACAAACATATTTCAGTTCATTGGGGTTCCCTGATGCTCACGGTCTGGTAATCTTTTTATAAGAGCCATAGTTTTTGAACAGGTGGCAACATTGTCAGATATAATCCCCAATGCTTTCTTATGGGACTCAGTGCTGCAGTTGGTTGTCATGGTATTGCTGGGCAGATTGGAGCCACACACACACACACACACACACACACACACACACACACACACACACACACACACACACACACACACACACACACGAGTGACATCATCCAATCATACCAGACACCATGGAAACCTTTGATCTCTGGGTTTACACACACAGGTGTATTCAACATTCAATCACTACTACTTACATTTAATATCTTTATTTAACTCCTTCAGCCTAATTGCAGCTGCAGGAACCATTCAAATATCAAACTATTCAGCCTTTTCAACACATGATGGGAAACTTTCAACTTTTTCAAAATATGTTATACTACACACACACACACACACACACACACACACACACACACACACACACACACACACACACACACACACACACACACACACACACACACACACACACCACACACACACACACACACACACACACACACACACACACACACACTCTCTTTCACACACACACACACACACACACACACACACACACACACACACACACACACACACCACACACACACACACACACACACACACACACACACACACACACACACACACACACTCTCTCTCTCTCTCTCACACACACACACACACACACACACACACACACACACACACACACACACACACACACACACACACACACACACACACACACACACACTCTCTCTCTCTCTCTCAACACACACACACACACACACACACACACACACACACACACACACACACACACACCACACACACACACACACACACACACACCACACACACACACACAACACACACACACACACACACAACACACACACACACACACACACACACACACACACACACACACACACACACACACACACACACACACACACACTCTCTCTCACACACACACAGACACACACACTCTCTCTCACACACACACACACACACACACACACACACACACACACACACACACACACACACACACACACACACACACACACACACACACACACACACACACATACATACACACACACACACACACACACACACGCACACACACACACACACACACACACTCTCTCTCTCTCACACAGACACATACCGATGATGATCAAGAGAAGAGAGAGAGGGCGATCAAGAGAAGAGAGAGAAAAGAGAGAGCGGGCGATCAAGAGAAGATAGAGAGGGCGATCAAGAGAAGAGAGAGAGTAATGTAACCTCCTAATGTAATGTAACTCCTATGAAAATGTTCAAAAAGTGCTCAAACTTCACATATGTGCTAACAGTCCAGCCATGAAGACATCTACGGGAAAGTTTTGAGATTTCTTCAAATGCCGTTGCCATGGCAACACAATGCTCACCATGAAACACGGTTTTCTCATAACTTCAGTGAAAATGCTCCAAACGGCCCAAAACTTCACAGGTTTGATAACGATGCAGCCATCAACACATCTAATGCTGCGTTCACACCGGACGCGATGCGAATATTCGCTTCGCTCTAAACGCTCCTATCGCATCGCTCTAGTCGCTCGAGTTTCACCGCGGCTGCCAGCTGTGTTTATTCGCATCATTCAAACAAAACGCGCTGGCTCGGGAGCTACAACTACAACAAAATGAACATATTTTACCGTGATTAAATTGTAATACACATTTCTAAATGATGCCGACGTAACAACATACTGATACCGGTTAGTAAAAAGCATGAATTAATGCTTTGACAAGTCTGCAGACAGACGGCAGGCGAAAAACCTTTTAGAATGCTTGTTTTCTGAATGGAGATTGGGTCGACCAGGCTAAGCTAACGTTGTATATGCTCACTCCACACTCATAACAACGGCCTACAGACATAAATAAACCAGCGACTGTATTCGCCATGACACAGACAGTCTGTGGTTTGTTCTTGTTTAACTTTTGTACAGTTTTTGTACAGATATGAGGAGCTGTGATCGCTGTGTGCTAACTGCTAACAGCTAATAGCTGATGTTTTCTGGTTGAACGTCAGTGACGGCAGGCTGAGATCCTCACCGCTGATTGGCTTCCGCGAGAACGCGTGACGTGAATTTGACGGCCGAGTTGAACAAATGTAACTCTCGCGTTTGACGCGGCCCCCTTCAATCGCCTCAATCGCGTGATTCGCGCCGCGTCCACCGCTTCATGCGCGCCGTCGGAGCGAATTTGCGTCTGATCGCGTCTCTGCATTGACTTTACATGTAATCGCGCCGCCCCCAAACATCGCATCGCGTCCGGTCTGAACGCAGCATAAGCGTATTATGGGGTGTTGCCATGGCGACAGATAATTCACCATCAAGTTAGTTCAAAAGTTTACAGTTCAAATATTCTGCTGCTTTGCCAAGCCTTTTTACTTTCTTTTCTCATCTTAATACAAATTCATTCACTACTACTTACATCTGATATTTAACTCCTTCAGCCTATTTTCAGCTGCAGAAACCATTCAACTATTACATTATTCAGCTATTTCAGGTCATCAAGGCTATACATGTTGTTGTTTATACCTTTTTTTAAACCTTTTCTTTTGAATATTAAGCTTTTTCTCCATTTGTTGTAGCTAAAAGCAGCTACCATTCAGCTAATAACATATTCAGCTTTTTCTGCATTTTCAGCTAAATTCAGCCATAAATGTTCACAGTTTACAGCATTCACACGCATTTTCTGCAGGAAATGCATTTTCTAGTTTCTTCTCCGATTCTGTTTTCAGCAGTGCCAACAAAAACAACACTCAAAACTCTAGGAGGGAGCTGGAAAGTTGTGTTTTCCCAATTACATTTTCATCATTCATTTTCTATTCTAAAATAAGTTAAGTCATTGTTTTCACACTGCTTACATGCGTTGATAAGTTAGATCGTGCAATCTTCTGGTGTCTCTTGTCTAATTGCCACCTGTCAGCTTGACAGTCAGTGACATAGTGTGCTGCTATTTCTGTCCCAAAAGTGAACCTGCTAATAGTCCCAAAAGTGGATCAGCTTTGCACTTTGCTGAGCCCTGAGAAGAAAATGTGTTGAGTGTCTTAGATAAATAATTCACAGTCAGGAGAACACATTCATTCACTATCACCCCATTCACAGGTAAGACATTTCCTCTAAATTAGGGCAATAATCTGCTGATAGGATATGTGTAATAATTAAGTAGTCTAAGAGGCCCTATTTAGCTTTTTAGGGTTCTAGGGTTTGCTTGGTGTATAGGTTTTTGTGCATGTAAATGGTCTGGATAGGTTGAAATCCAAAAGTACATGCATGAGGTAGTTTTCTCTCCCCCCCCTCCATTGGACTCCTTTCTTTATTTCAGTAACATAGTGACATCACTATATAGCACCCCCACTCTGTTTGCTTGCGCTCAAACACATTGTACATGATAGGCTATGGGGTGGGTCATTTCCGACTCATCTCTAAGAGGTTGACCAATCACAAAAGAGCCGGTCAGTTAACCAATCATAGCAGACTGGGCTCTGGTTTCAGACAGAGGGTGAAAAGAGGTGCTGCAGCACAGGCAGTATGAGACAAATAAAAAGCTTCTGAACATGAAAGCATGGAGTCATGTCACAGTAGAGACACCAAATACAAATATGAACATAACAATGTGCATGTCCTCTTTAAGATTCAATACATATTGCGAAACTATAAACAAGGCATTACATTGTGATTTTAATTTAAGGAGACCATCACCATATAATGAACACTGCCATCAAATCTGTGCAAAATGTGATCAACACTGGGTCCGTTTTTAATTACAATAACATAACAACACAATAGGTTCATCTCCATGGACACTGGCGCTTTCTCATTTTACAGAACAAAGCATTTTTCAGTATTTAAAGGGATGCCTATACTCCACCATAGAGATTTCCCCTCACTAGTCGTAGAGAAAAAGAAGCCTTTTAGCTGCATTAAGTTTCCTTCTTTTATTCCTTGAATAACCTCAATCAGAAGGATGTTAGGGTTTGTAAGACAAGCTCTTAAAACATTCACTCTATGAATACACTCAGTTCCATTATTATGTTTCCATATCATTAGTTCATGTTTTCCCCCTGTTCAGGCACTCTCAGGGAATTATCTCAGGGTCCTGGTTCTGAAGTGAGTTACCTCAGGGACTCCGGCCTCTAACCTGTCTTCATAAATACGTTTCAAACCCAGCTGGGGAAGCTTGGACACGCAGTGGATAACCCTGCGGTGCAGGAGACTGAAAATACCACAAACAAACCCCATGTTCCAAACAAGAAGGGAAACATGGCTTTTTTCTTTTTTTGTTTCCCATGTTATCCCAGATACTACATGGTGTGATGTTAATATAGTACAATTATTTGATGATTTCAGTTTAGGTTCTGACAATAATCAACTTAAACACACAAACAAACAAAAGACAAAAGCTGTAACCAAAATCCATACCATTAATGTATGATATGTACATCATATTAATTGTCGTATTCAACTGTTTAGGCACTTGGTGTACAAACGTTTCAAAGAGACGTCAAACTGAATGTGGAGCTAAAGCGATGTCCAGACATGAACCAGTTCAAGAGGAAATACAGAGAAATTATTTTCTCGAGGTACAGGGATGGGGAAGGTGTTTGACTATGTGTATGTGTATATGTGTGAGTATGTAGGTGTGTATATGTATATCAGTGTATGTATGTGTATGTATATGTGCATATGTATATACAGTATGTCAATCAACAGGTAAAGCAGATTAATAATACTAATAATATCAATAATAATGCATACAAATGATTATTATTGCAGATTATAGATTATAAATAAATCCTTTAGGGACAAGGGGGTGAGATTAAATAAATTATACTTCTTCTCACTCCTTTTCGAACACTAGATGTGGCACTGTTTATGTTGCTAATGCTGTTGTTGTTGTAAATGTCATTTTTGTTTTGATTTCTCTTACATGTTTATGCACTGCAACATTTGTTTTGTTTTGTAATTATTTATTTTACTTGTTCAAAATAAATGTATCAATCAATCAAACTATTTGTTTTTCATGATCTTTTTGGGCCTGTTTACCACCACCTACAATTTACACCATTACACCTATAATCATAACCTTTAAACAGCTCGTTCAGCTGTTAGCAGCTCCTTGATGTTCTTGTGCGTTGAATTGTCGGAGAACAGTGTGCACCAACAGCAGCCTTTACATTTGAAAGTATTCAATCTGCGTTTTCAGTGCTGATAGTATCATTTCTAATTCTTCCAATGTGACCTAATGCTTTTTGTTTTGATTTGAGACATAACTACAGATTCAATCTAACATTAAATGTGGACATGCAGAAGCATAAAATAACACAGTGGAAATACACTATTATTAGTAATTATTAGTATATAGCATAAACATACAATTAAATGCACAACATAAAATGACTAAAAGTTCTTATACTTATAATCATAGTAGGCATGGCCCGCTTTACTATGATAAGGCTGCTCTCCTCACTGCTATATTACTGACTGACTTGAACGTTGTAACTTGAATTTTTTTTTTTTAATACTAAATACAGTCAGTCTTCTTGGGATTTCATGTCTTCTGGTAAATTTCTCCAAATGTAATCCTGCAGTCATTTACATTTGGATCCAGAAGAGCCTTACCCATTAATTTAGACTAAACCTTGACTATATCTCCAAGAGACCAAAGAGCCTTCAGACTGACACCATCTTCCCGTTTCTCTTTTAAATAAAACTCCTTCATTCAAGGTTTTCAAAAGGAATTTGAGACTGGGCTTTGGCACACACACATAATGTAAATGCCTTCTCATTAGTATCCCAACGATCCTTTTTAAGATCCCTTCTAATTACCTTTTCACATTCCTTCCTTCTTCTTGCTGGGCTGTATTTTCTCTTTGTACGCAATGTATCAAACGCAATAGGAGGCCAAGGGAAAGTCAAAAGACTTCAGGCCAGTTAATTTGTCATGTTTTATACAGATACGTGTGTGGGGTGGCAGTAGTGTTCATCTTGGTGTGTGTCCCAGCCTACAGGTCTGCTGTCTGTGATAATGAAATGCCACATGTGGCAAAGAGGCATCCAGAGGGAAAACAGAGCAGTTTTTCATTAGGATCATATTTCTCTGTGTGCACCTTCTCCTCATTTTGTTTAGAGACACAAAAAAAAGGCCGATCCTCATCGAAAAGGCACATTGTATCATTACCAGGAAACACCTTGGCCGTCTGTTTGATGAATCACTGAGCGCCATCGGGATGGGACATTCAATCCATGCAAACACAGTTTAGCTGTAAAAAAAAGCAACACGACCATCACCAACATTCTAAAACGACGGTCACTAAAGACAGGCATTTTGCTTTATCTGACCTATTTATTTATTTAATTTAAGTCTGTTATGTAACGTTTGTCTTTCTTTAGCACAGTGAGAACTTAGGAGCAGAGTGAGCAACAGAAGCCTGCCATGATGCAAGTTATTGCATATAAAGCTTAACTGTTCTAAAAGCTGCTGCTGGCTTCTTTTTTTTGATCAAAGTAAGACGCTACATTTATGCTACCACATTTTGAGGTGTTTAAAATAGGCTGTGTTAGGGGACATGGTGTGTTTCGCAAGTGACCCCTACTAATGGTCTGACATGCTCATCATCTCAGACTGTAAACTGTCTGGGCTCCTGCAGGAACACTGAGGCTGTGTGCTTACAGTCTCAAAATGATATTGTTGCATCAGACCTCGGCCTGAAATTCAGGTTTTAAAGTGTCCAATAATAAGAATGAAGATGAACCAAATTACTATTTTGGCCTACCATCAGCAAACATATGAATAATAATTAAACCAGTGTTTTGCCAGGTACGATTACACATACAAGGAACTTGCTTCGGTGTATGGTGGTGAAAACATACAACATAAGAATATAAGTAAGTAAGTAAGAGTAGGTCAAAAATATAATGGTAATACAAATAAAGTATTTTTAAGTAACTATTTAGCATTAAAAAAGGATAAAGACAAGTATGTACACCAAATCTAAAAATACAAAATAACCTTAAAAGCTAAAAAAACTAAAAAACGTAGTGACTTATGTGTAAACAGGATTAAGACCATTTTTTTCCATGGGTTTATCTTTACCACTCTAACACGTCTTTACAGGTCTAATTACAAAGTCAATCAAATAGCTTTTGTTGAGCATATGACTCTATTCCTCCCTTATACGTTGGCTATCTTCTTGTTCTTTTTAAATCATTGATTTTACAATATAAGTGTTGTTCTAATTGCGAATTGTGCTCTAATTATAAATCGTTCGGATGTCTCAATGATCTGAGACAGGTGCTAACTGTGCCTCCACGGTCGAAACGAAACACAATTAGCCATCATCCAGTTTATACTGTATGCCCCACTTCTCCGGAGCAAAGTATGTACTCTAGTATTTGAAAACTGATGACACTTTTTTTTTTTGCCACTGCACTAAATTAACCATAATTTGAGACTATTTATTTCAAATTGTCATTTGTATTCCTGTTTAATCTGTTATATTATCTTATTTTTTGCATCTTTTAAATCAACCTATTATTTCCTTGTTTTTTTGTATTCATATGATGCCTTATTATATTTTCTAAAGCAGTTTTCTTCTTGAATTTGAAGCACCTATTATGTCTCCATTGCCCTTATATGACTCCCACCTCTCGAAGCTGCTTTAATATTATCAATGTTCTTCCCTGTGCAGATTCCCCAGGTGAGCTACGCCTCCACAGCTCCAGAGCTCAGTGACAACACCCGCTACGACTTCTTCTCCCGTGTGGTGCCTCCGGACACCTACCAGGCCCAGGCCATGGTGGACATTGTGAAGGCCATGCGCTGGAACTACGTCTCCACTGTGGCCTCGGAGGGGAACTACGGAGAGAGCGGCGTCGATGCTTTCATTCAGAAGTCTCGGGAGGACGGTGAGTACACTCTGCCTCATATATCATTACTGCACAGCACCGGGCGTGGAAAGATATTACCCCTGACAACGGCTCTATTGTAGGCATTTGGTGAAGCTCCGAGACAAGCAAGCAAAAATCTATCAGCAAGGTCAAATGTTAAATTTCATCCTAGGGAATTACATAGCTGGAGGTTGATTACAATCTCAAATGTGTACTATCACTGGAAATACAGAGGACTAAAATAGGCAATGTTTTTTGTTTTACAACTACACATTTTCATAGGATGTGAACGACTTTTAAGCACCATTAAATCCAGCACGTACACAACTTATTTTCTCACGTTTAAGCCTTTTTCTTTGGCTATGCAACGGAAGAAACAGTGGCAGTCTCCTGTCAGGGTCGAGACTAAATCTGCTCTCACAGTATTGCCATTATTATTATTAAAATGTATTAGTTTTTCCTTTTTTAACCAGCAAAGTCGCAATGTAAATACAATGAATTATTGTCTACATTTTCCTGGTCAATGGCATCAAAAACATTTAGTCACAGGCACAGAACATAAGACTTTAACCCCAAATAGGCCACAAAATCATCATTACAAATACATGAAATGATCTTGAATGACACTCATTACTTACCTACATGGAAAAAATAGATTACAGTTTAAGTCCAAGCAGGATTATGCACATTATGTGAAGTCAGATGACAGCTGATGAATTCAGTGTTTATTGTCGTGTTGCTCTTTGTCAGCTGGATGTGTAAGTAGGCAGCTGTTTGCAGCAATTAGCCATAACAACATGATAAATGACTGTATGCAAGTGTAGCGATGGAGTGAGATTTATTTGGAGTTTTTATGTCACCTCGTGTTCAATATTGCTCATGAGTCATGACACAATGTGAAGCACGCAAAACACATTCAATTCCATAAATTAGGATTAATGAGTATAACCATTTCTTTGAATCTAGAAATGGTTTTGATTTAGATATTTTACAAGCATAGATCCCAGTTTAGATTCAGTTTCAGAATACTTTATGGTCCATTACGTTTAAATAAAACATAAAATTGTGATGTGGCACTGGTAAATAAAAGAACCCACACACACACACACACAAAATAAATTGCATTTTAGAGTGACTAAGTGGTTGTCATAATAAAAGTGCTGAGTGGTTTGTTCTTCCACTTGCAGTAAAACAAGTCTAACCCAAAGATCTGACCTCAATCAACTTCAGGCTAGTTTACAGGTCAACCACCTCTATTTCACCGCAGAAAACCCATACATATTACACGAAACAAGATTTTTCATTTGGCTTACTGTACAAGGCTTTGGATCCTTTTCCTTCTGCGTTTACCTCAATCAAACAAATTACTCCACTGAAGGATTTCCCAAGGAGTTTGAGTGTTTCGGTTGGCAAAGTACGAGTGTAATTAAAAGGATGAGGCTTTCAGGTGCCGCGGTCATGTACTGAGCTGGGACAACTTGGCTGCGGTTGCTCATCAATTATGTCTGTCACTAAATCGCCTGGGCACAAGTCAGGGACTGCTGAGCGGAGGAGAATAAGTGATGCTGGCTAAAAACATGTTAAGGATTTTATCAGGGCTGGGGAAATCAAAAAAATGCATGTCTCTGCGAATTGAGATCTGTCCAATGTTTCAAATACATTATTTGATCTTGGGGTGTGGCTCCATGGTCATGTATTACTCAGAGATCACGTTCAAACATTACATCTCTAAATGATGAGTTGATCTCCAAGAAAGATGGGTTATTCAATAAGGAAGTTGTATTGCTTCAAATACCTCTTGGACCAGTTTTCTAATCACGTTTTACAATAAGACTACCCTTACAAAGGATTCATAAAGGGTTTATAATTAGGTTATTAACAGGTTGTAAACACTTTATTAATCATTAAGAACCATTTATAAACCAGTTCTAACATAGTTTTCATACATCAACACAGGCTCACTATTTGGCAAGATGACTAAGCCTTATATTGGCTACTTAGCGAGAATCAACTCAGTGAGCAACAGATACCAAGGATGCTTGCTGATGAAGAAGACGAAGTAAGCTAAGTAGCCAATATAAGGCTTAGTGATACAGATACATGTGGGCTCACTATTTGGCAAGCAATCGGTCACAGTCACCCTGTTTATCTCATGTCTTATAAAAGCTTATTAATAATTTATAAAGTGTTCACAACTTAATTAATAAATGAATTACAATTCATTATTATGAAGTGGTACCCTTTTTAGATGTAAGGCTTTTTTAAACCGACAATTATGAAGAAGTAATACCTAAATACTGAATACATGCATCTTCTTCAAAATAGAAATTGTGTTCATCCCATTAATCAGTTTTAATCATTTTTGCCAGGAAATGTCCCTGTTATGCATATTGGACTTCAGATATTCTGCCTTCAAGGATTTCACCACATATCCAATCATCTTGGATGAGATTGTTGATGATGTTGGAAATTGTTGTTGATATGGGCGATGTTGTTAATGATGTCAGGAATTATGTCTTGAATGTTGTTGTATTATTGTTGTATTATTGTTGTATTGTTTTAAGTGTCGGACCCCAGGAAGAGTAGCTTTTGTCATGAGCAAAAGCTAATGGGGATCCTTAATAAACATAAACATAAACCCCAAAGATACCTAGAGCCCAATCAAATCATTCACAGGATTAGCAAACATGACGTGAATATAATCAACCATTTCTCCTCCCACACATACATCACCTGAGTTATCTTATGTTAGGTCTGTTTGAAACTTTCAAAAATATTTAATTTATCTCCAAATGAAAGAAATGTTTGAAAACTGTATGCAATCAGAGGAAATACATTTTCAAATCATTGAATTAGTTCCACTAAAATAATCATTAGTTGCTTTCCAATTTGCTTTACCTTGTAAACTATTGGCAGTAATATTATTGTGTTTTGTTGTCAAATCTTCTTCTCTTTATGTTGAACAGTTTTTCATGTTTAGAATTTTGTATGCCTTTGACTTCAACATCATTTCTTTATAAATGGCTTTGTCAGGGTCTTCATCTTCATAAATAAACATCCATTCAATGTTTGTTCCAGCACTGAGTGGATAAACATCTTTTTCAAAACGAAATGTTTTTAAAATCAAAGTAATTTGCTCTGAAAAATCAACAGATATTCGTATTTATAAATGTCCCTGCCAAGTGATTAGAATTAAGTTTGATATCTTAATTTAAATGTTCTCCCATAGTATTAAGAAAGCTAATCTCTTGACTGTGGTAAGATTGTATGCTAATATATATAGCATACATCATCTTGATCCACTGTTGAACGCCATAGTGTATTGCTTTGACCAGAAAATAAGCCAATAGGGTGCATTTAGAATTTTCATGAACTTCTGAGTCAGTACCCATAACGCCAACAACACCTAAACCCAATGGCCACCATCTTGGAGTTGAACAAGCAGCTTTCCCCCATCTCCCTTGAGAGTGCTCACCAATATAACTGCATACAATGTGGGTAAAAGCAGATAATGAAAGGAATATTATTATACCAATTCGTTTTTTAAAATCATTCTTCCCTGGCACATGATGGCCTCTGATGTTCCCGTTGTTGGGGTATTTGAGGGCGAGCAGCTTCTGTTCTCTCATGTTCTGTCCCAGGATGTCCCGTCTGCTGGAGGGAGCAGCTGTAGGATACATAGAGAAAGAAATCCTTTTGATTTGTAAAAAGATTAGATGAAAATGTGTCTGTTGTACTTCAAAAGTCTACCCAGAGCGTATTCTATTGGCAGTGTTATACATTCAAATTAGAGTATTTTCCTATCTATGCCCATGCTCTAATTGTATTTAAATAGTGAGGAAATCAAAGCAAGCAGCATGAGCACTTTTATCCCCAAAAAGCAGGATCACCTCAGTGATGTATTTCGGGCTTTTATGGACATAATATGCTTTATTTGTTTAATTTCAAAGGGACTATTTGTTGAAATACACACACAGTTTCAGAGTTTGAATTTTCACTATGGTCACCTGGGGTCTACTTTGTGGTCTCTCACTGCTAAACTTAGGTATTTATGAATAAAAGCTTATTTTGTAGTTCAGCCTACTGGGAACAAACAGAGGGTCAGATGTGGGCAGCAGAAGACCAGAGAGTGCAATCTTTGACTGCAGACAGCCCTTTTCTGCAGAGATGTTGATTACTGTGGAGCGTGCCCTCAATAGACGTCATTAATCAAGTTAATGAAACACAACGTCAATAAGAACCCTAACAAGATTCCTGTGCAAACCGATGGCTGCCTGACATCAACATGAGAAACGCTGCTAATGGAGTAGCTGGCCTGTTTGACGAGGAGCATTTCAAGCATGGGCCAGAGCATTTGGATGAATCTGTGAATGTGGGGAATGCAAAGTGAAGAAGAGAAAGACAAAGGGAAGACAAACAACTCTGCATCGCTCCTGGGTGATTTATTTCTAGATACCGAGAACAGACAGTATTGGAATCCGTTGGGGTTATAATAATAATAATGCATTACATTTTTAATTAGAGCGCTTTTACAGGTGCTCAGAGCGCTTTATAATTACACATATTAGACATATAAGAGTCATTACTGTGGACATTACCCACAGGAGCAGATGCGGGTAAAGTGTCTTGCCCAAGGACACAACGGCCTGACGCAGTGCCGGGTTTCGTACTGGAGCTCACCAACGCCCCTTGATCTGATGATCAACGCTCTAACCACTGCGCCAACCGTCCCAATGCCTCCTGGGTTAGAAAGTCAAATATGAAGAAGAAGGTAGAGCCTAATTAAACTTTATTATCCAATTCTTACTGGTATTCTTGGTTCATCGTACATATTTTATTTCAATAATTTATTATAGAGCTGGTTATATTCTTTTTGTAAAACAATATGTGGAGATAGCAAAATCCTATGTATTATTCCTTTCCCAATACTTTTTATATTCCCTTCCACAAGCCCATAGGTTTCTATTAAAGACATACATCGAATACATCAGAGATATATTTGTTCACTTTGTTAAAGGCTTGATAACTTTGTCCAACAACAGGGCTCTGCCTTTTTAAGCTCATCTTACTGAAAAATTAAAAGTTTGTGGGTTTTTCGGGTACTTTTTTCAGCCACGCATTCTAATTATTAATACATAATTAGTACTTGCATCAAGTTACTGATGTGATGTGATGCGTTTTTGAACAAAAAATGGACCTCTGTAACACAAATAAATTAACTATATTGAGCTTTTGCTATGCAGCCCATTCTTGTTGGCAGGATCAATTCATTAATGGTTCCTCTCTTTTTTATGATACTATGACATTGAGAAACATATAGTATATCACTATACACATCCTTTAAAAGCATAAAAGATAAATTGTTGTAATAATGTTGCAGGATGTGTTGATGGTATTAGAGATAAGCAGGTGTCTTCACTGAGCTCCAGAGACACGTTTGAACATCTGGATTGTTAATGGCCGCAGTCATCCGGGGAAGAGATGACAGCGCACTCAGCGATGTTCCTGCTCCTATCCATATGGCACTTTAATCTCCAGTGCACACCCGTGTGTGGCATGTCAGACAGTTATCTCTTTATTTATTATATGACATCACGCAAATGACCCCCAAGTGCCTCAGATATGTCCTGTTGCAATTTGTTTAAACAATTACTTGTCAGTGCTTAATTGGGCAGGGTGAATGGCTGAATGACCATCGCTCATCTTCCCTGGCGTTTCCCTGTCTGCATCACTCAGGATCTGTCAGGGACTTAATGGTTATGTCTCTCTCTTAATGCACAGATACCATTAAAGCAATTTTCTGAAGCAAGAACTGCAGCTTGAACTTCGATCTGTAGTGAAGGGCACAGTATCCTGTAGAAATGGTAGGTCATCTCAGTATTTCCTATGCTGTAGTTAAACTTAATGTACAAACTGCGGTGGCCGACAGGTGCAAATGCACTACAACAGCCCAACACTTCCACAAGGAGAGACACACTGCAGTTTCAAAACCAATGCATATATAAAAATACAAAAATGCCAAAACAGCAAATAATTAAACATCTTCACCCATTTGACAACACATGCGCAGCATTTAGAAAGTATTCACCAACTCCTCGCAGAGTTGGTCTGTTTTATAGTTGTACGTTCTTTGTCAGTGATTTGAGATTACTAGGCTGGCTATATTAGCTACCGCTCCTCCAGCAGATCTGCAATAATATCGGAAGGAATACTGTGATCACGTTGTTATAATAAGCAAACACGTAAATGTTCGGTAACTTTCCAACAACAGTGACAGTTGGCAGACTTGAACCCCCCAAACGACAACAAGTGATCAAGTCCCAGCTGTGCACTTCTCTTTTTTGTGTCCCCTGGTATCCATTTTGTTTTAAGTCTCTTGCAGCTTTTGGCTTTTGCAGGTTTTTGTTTTTGCAGCTTTCCATTTATGCAACGCTTTCATTAAAAGCTGTGCATGTCAAGTTGGTGAAGATGTGTCTTCCATTTGCAAATGTGGTAGACATAGGAAAATGTCTAGGCAAGGCCAACATCCAGAATTGATTGGAGGGAAGTCAGAGGAATTATAGTTATTCCTGACCAAAAGCATTCGTTTTCTGGCCACCACTGCAGAAAATAAGCGTTCTGCCATGCATTAAGATATCGTGGGCAGGTTTTTTCTCAAAGCATTTGTTAGAAAAAACTGCTGACCAACTCATCATTCAAACACATATTTTACTTTCTTATTTCTTTTTTGCCTGTTAGACCTCGAGAAACGTAGATTAAAAGAAAAACAGACCTTTCACAGTTGCATAGAAACCTGACACTGCCCATCAGTCTCCCAAGCAAACAGCAGGAGGCTGAGGCGATGACATAAAGGTCTATCCTTTGTTAAGAGGAGGCAGCTATTTCAGTGGAGTGGAGGAACACAAACATCCTTTATTTTGTTTGCTGCCACTTAAAGGTTGAACATAATCCCCACATTTTCTGCGGCAGATTTGAAACTCACTAAAGAGGTAAAGAAGTTTGCAACTTTCTCTCAGAGAAAGGCATTGGATAGAATTCAGGCTTTCGAAGACACTGGAGTCCTATTTAAAGTTATGGGGGCTCTGTGAGGGGGGTTCTAATATGATTCTGAATGAGGAATAGAGCAAGAGCAATATAGCCTGGCAGGAATCACAGGATAACATTTGACATAGTGTCACTTTGACTCAGGGCGTGTTATTTCCATTTCATATGACAAGGCGCTAACAGTCAGTTGAAACACAGAGTGGGAGACAGAGGGAGAGGCGTGTGGATGAAACAAAGGCAGAGAGGATTTCAAGTCGGGGAAAAAAAGAGGAAATGTTTGCAGAATTTGCATGTGTTTTGGCACATTTGTGTCTCAATGTTTGCTTTTTTCTCTTAACTGTAGCGCATTTCTCCTAATTAAAATGTTTTGGCCCGTTGTGAAACGTTTGCACCTGTTGGTCACCGTAAAAACACATACCAACAGTTTTTGGGATTTGGGATATACATGTATAACAGTGTGGGGAATGCTTCCGGTATAAACTTGAAATATTGCAAATTGGAGAAAGGTTGTGTTGCTGATCCAATCAAGAAAGCGGGAAACCAAAGCAATGGATTATATTATGCCCATAATATAATCCATTGCTTTGTTCCATTGTATAGTTTATCCTGAAAAACCCAGTTAGAGCTGCACAAACTATAGGTTACTTACGTAACCCCAGTTCTCAGAGTAACATGAAGTGAGATGTCTCACTATGGGATGCGCCTCATCGCGGAGCAAACAGAAGCATCAATCTCATTACGCCAATCCTGATTGGCTGGTGATCTTGACGTCAACGTCAGGGGAAATCACCCCCTATAAATAGCCTGCGCCACGACGCATGCGTCATTCAAAATAAGCACCTCTTCTCGCTTCACCATAGCAAGGAGGGCCGTCTGGTGAGACATCTCACTTCATGTTACTCTGAGGACTGGGGTTACGTAAGTAACCTATAGTTCTCATTCATAACACTCCGTTCGATGTCTCACTATGGGATATTGTAGCTCCCGTATTGCCAGACGAGCTTATCTCGAAGATCACCGATCAACCAGAATTTAACAGGTGGAGTCCCGACTCAACAAGGTGCCCAGCACTGCTCGGGCCACGCTTGGAGCGGAGACGTCTAGCCTGTAAAAGCGGACAAAAGTGAGCGGCGAAGACCAACTTGCCGCTGCACAGATATCCTGGATGGAAACACCCTTGAACAAAGCCCAGGATGTAGCCAGGCCCAGAGTCGAGTGAGCCCGCAGACCCGAAGGTGCTTGCAGATTCTGACTTGTATAGGCCAAAGCAATCGCCTCCACGATCCAGTGGGATAGTCGTTGCTTAGTAACAGGCTTACCCTTGTGAGGTTTAGCCCAGGGCACGAAGAGTTGGTCATTAAGATGAAGCTCTCTTGATCTGTCCATATATGTGTGTAAAGCCCGGACTGGACACAATAGATCCTGCTGCTGCTCCCCGGAGGAAACCAGCTGCGGAGGAAATGCCTCAATGTCAATTGGGGTACACGAACCAACCACCTTTGGTGTAAAGGCAGGGTTGGGTTTCAACAACACTCTCGTTTGCCCTGGGGCAAACTGAGTGCATGAGGGATGTACAGACCAACACACTCTCACTCCCTAAGCGTCCAATAGCGACGTTTGGTCAGTGTCCGTGGCGTCCAATTGTGACGCTCCTAGGCTCCTTCAGCGTCATAAAGGGACGCAAATAGCTTTCAACTGATTGCAATGTATTCCCATCTGCGTCGGGATTTGACGCTCATGGAAGCACGGCATTCGTTTATGTCGGCTGCCCTTAAAGGTAATGTGAGCGTTCATTCCCAGGAGTAAAGGATGGCAGAAGACACTACACTACTCAGAATCCCCAGCTATCGTTTGGACTACACCATGTGCTCTGTTTGACAAACCCCGTGATAGTCCTCAAGCTCTGTGATTGGAGAGTGTGCTCCGAGGGTTAAGCCGATTCTCGAACAGCACTTGAAATGGGATGGAACCACGGCAGACTGTCCAAAACTGGATTTGAACGGGTCCACCGCGTCCCCCCTCCCCCACCCCGTCCCCAGAACTACACATGCTGGCTATTCTGTTTCGCAACATGTTCTCTATGGCACGTCTCTACTGGGAGTTGTAGTTCTAAAAGACGTTTTCGTATTTCCCATAATAAGAAGTTGCCAGTATTAAACTGTGTACATCCCTGGAGGTTTAGGGGACAGGAAACACTCACATTTAAAACATATAATTAATAAATGGGTGAAAATTGCTTGTGCCCATTATGGGCAGTATTAATATATATACCCACATGCCAGCTAAGGTCAGAAGAGCTTTATTTAACAGCTGGTCTTATGTTTGTGACCCCTGTGATAACATTACATTACATTAATTGATAAGCCTGAAACATGCACTTGTCAAGGTTCAGAGGCACATTTTGCAAATATGGCAGTAGCCATCGATCAGCTTAAGATAAGATATACTTTATTGATCCCAAGTTGGAACATTTGCGTTACATCAGCATGTTTAACAGTTAAATATGCAGTTGTGTTTATTTGAAAATCATTTAGTATAATCACACAAATTCTGTGTTTTATATTCAACAATTCTGTGTTATTTATTTATTGATTGTTCAATACCTGACAAGGCCGGAGATGAAATATCTACATACATCTTATAAGAGTATAATACATTATGTATAATATCAGTTAAAATAAGTGCTTCAACATAGTTAACATTGCTGGAGGTATGCACAAATATTGATAGATGTCTTGTAATGCACTATTGAGGAACCTGCAACCCAAGTTTTTCATTCAGTGCAGAACTACACCACAGTTGTGTAGGCCTATATGATATGTCAATAAACCTTAGAAAATCATGAAATCTTGAAAGGGATGTGCAAAATAGTCATTACATACAGTCTTTAATTAACTATTAGTAGAGAATAACGAGTAATGAATATACTTTATAGGGATCGTATTAATATCTAATAATAAAAATAATTAAATTCAATAACATGCTTTAACCACCAGGTGTCCCTTTATATCAGCTGTGCACCTTTATGGTGTAAATACAGCCTATCTACCAATTAGATCAAATATAAAAGTGAGCCGAATTAGTGTTGATACTGCAAGGAGACGTATTGTGTGAAAAGAAATGTAAGATGTTGTTTAATGGCTGATATATTTATGATCCACGTCACGTTTTCAGTTCCTCATGTTTGTCTTCTCATCAGGGCTCAATAAATACAGAACTACGGTAGATATGTAATATGTAATGCAGCCAAACCGTGTATTACAATGACGTTATGTGATGACTTTCAAAGAGAAAAGCAAGCACACTCGGAATAAAGTATTATTATTTTTTTTTTTAAATGTTTGCGGTCTGTTTCCGGTATTTGTTAATGACGATGTGCTCTGAGATGTGAGACTGGAATTGCACAGGGGGAAAATAACGTAGGCTATCTTTAGATGCGGATTTTGTTAAACTAATATGTTTAGGCTGTGGACCAACACTATACCTTGACGGGGAAGGGGGTAGCAATAAAGATAACACCATTAAACAGTTACACAACATAACAGAAATAATATCGATAGCAGCGTCCCTAGCAACCACCTTGGTAACAATGAAAACGTCGCGATTTCCTGAAGTAATCTTCGTAATAACTAGCAAACTAAAGATCATGTACATCCACTGCACACATAATCTGAAATAACAACTCATATTTCTCGCATCAAATGACATCAGAACGCATTTTAATGGCCAAACTAACTTTAAAATAGGCATTTTCTACCGAGAATAAAACGAATTTCGGCCATGTTTTCTTTTTCTGCAGGGAGAAATTTGAAGATCATGTGACATAGACTAGCTGGGGATTCTGGGTAGTGTAGTGTCTTCTGCCATCCTTTACTCAGAAAAAATATTTGTTTCTCCGAATCGAAGGGGAAAAATACAAAAGCATTGCACACAATTTAAACCAATCAATGTTGTGTAATTAACAAGGATAATCTGGTGTTTTTTAGTCGATGAGTAGTGCAGATATCACTGTAAAATCAATCGACAGTAAGGGGAATACTTACTTCCGGGTGTACAATTCTCCGTTATCCAATGGGAATGGACGCTCACATTGCCTTTAAGGGCAGCCGGCATAAACGAATGCCGTGCTTCCATGAGCGTCAAATCCCGACGCAGATGGGAATACATTGCAATCAGTTGAAAGCTATTTGCGTCTCTTTATGATGCTGAAGGAGCCTAGGAGCGTCACAATTGGACGCCACGGACACTGACCAAACGTCGCTATTGGACGCTTAGGGAGTGAGAGTGTGTTGTACAGACAGTGCATGGATATCACTGACCTGTTTAGCGGATGCCAGGGCCAGTAACAGCACTGTCTTGAGTGACAGATGTTTCATGTCAGCTCCTTCCAAGGGTTCAAATGGGGTCATTTTGAGCCCATTCAAAACCACTGCCAGGTCCCATAAGGGCACCAGCGACCTGGAGACAGGGAGGAGCCTGCGAGTTCCCTTCATAAAACGGCAAACCAAAGGATGTTGGCTAGCCGTCTTACCCTCAAAGCCCACATGGCATGCAGCAATAGCAGCCAGGTACACCTTGATCGTGGAGAAAGCTCTGTGTTTTTCGATCAAGTCCTGTAGAAATGATAAAATCACCCCGACAGGACATTGAAAAGAGATGTGTCCTTCTTGAAGGCACCACTCTTCAAACACCCTCCACTTACAGTCGTAAAGAGACCTGGTGGAGGAAGCTCTCGCACTCTGAATAGTGTTTATCACCTTCTGAGGGAGTCCCACTGTATTCAGATTGTACCACTCACGGGTCAGGCCCATAGTGCCCTGCGCTCCGGGCGTGGGTAAAGGATCGCCCTCCCCGCTTAAGACAATCTGTCCTTGCGTGGTGGGGGCTGCCATGACTGCCCGTACAACAGCTGATATATCCCTGCCAGCCCGTATATTGCGGGCTAGGGCGGAAACATCAGAGTAAGTGTGTGGCGTTGCTCCTTCACTCTGGCCAGAGTTAAGGGGAACAGAACCATGGGTGGGAACGTGTACAGAGGACCTGGAGGTCAATCGTGTACGAGTGCGTCCCCGCCTAACAGTGCGTTTAAATCGTGCATTAAAGAGAACAGCTGTCATTGAGCATTTTCTCCTCTTGCGAACAGATTTAACGTGGCTCCGCCGTAACGCACCCAACGGACTCCTGATCCTTGGATGAGGAGTCCAGTCTGCATAGAGTGGTGCACCTTTTGACAGTAATTCTGTCCCTAGGTGCATAACTCCCGGTACCTGTGTCGTTCTCAGAGAGAGGAGACGTCTGCCGCTCCAAGGGATCAGTTTGTGTGCCAGTGTGTGTGACTGGAGACAACGCAACCTCCCCTAGCGGTTCATACACAATATCGTGTTGTCTGTCCTCACGAGGACATGATGTCCTCTGAGAGAGGGCAGGAATCGTTTTTGGGTGGGGAACACCGCTAAAAGCTCCGGGTAGTTTACGTGTGCCCGCTGGAAGTCTCTGTTCTAGGGACCTCTCACCGGGCGACCTTTGTAAATCCCCTATCAGCCCGTCTGACCTGCGTCCGTGGTGACCACCTTCCGTGAAAGGACTGCACCCGTAGGCGCGTCCCGTACTGGAAAAGTCGGGTGTAGTGCCACTACGCATTTCATAATAACCAAAACTCTCCGTACGCCGTGGCGTTCGGGGTTTAGTTTTATTATGAGGCCCATGTTGAGCGGGTGCTTTACGAGGACATTTTCCTCCGTAATCTGACTCCGCTCGGTGGGCTTTATAGATAAAACCCTTCTTTCTAGGAGAGAGAGAACCTCTCTCTCCAGAATATGGGTTGACTCTCTCTGGGTTTGTGAAAACAGATAAATTATAACTGTTTTGAGAAGCCCAGGCAGACGTCGTGAGTATCTCCTGCTGTATGCTCCTTAGAGCCAGCTGGGATGTCACTCTTACGGCTCCGGCCGGCACTGCGCATGTACATGACGGAGATGCCTTTACAGCTCCAGCCGGCACTGCGCATGTGTGTGCCGGTGGTGCCCTCACGGCTCCAGTCGGCACTGCGCCTGCGCGTGCCGGTGGTGCCCTTAAAGCCCCGGCCGGCACTGCGCATGCGTGTGGCGGTGGTGCCTTCACAGACCCGTTAATTATCCGCCTTTTGAGAGAGGCCGTAGCTGCTCTCAGAAGGTGATTTATAGTTAACGGACTGTTTATTGTCTTTCTTTTCATTTTTTTGAGTTGCGCCCTTGGCCGGAGCCTGGATGCGTCAGCGGAAAATGGTTTATTCAGACAAGAAAGATGTGACATGTGTTTTATGCGGACTTGAGGATGACGTTGAGGCATCTCTCGAGGCGGCGGGGACACATTTAGAGCCGGGGAAAGAACTTCCAGCTCTGTCACGGAGGGGAGAAGGAGGGGCTGTCAGGCCGCTCGCTTCTTCTTCCTCGACTGCGGGCCGAAATTCTGGGTTGGCTGCGCCTGGGCTGCAGCCGGAACCGGAGATTTTCTAGGTCAACTCGCCCTCATCTCCTGCCTGGGCTGAGGACTTGGGGCGGGCTGCGACCTCTGCTGTCCTGGTACTTTGAACCTAGCAGAGCTCGGTGCAGCTTGGGCGAAGGGCCGCCGTTGCAAAGGCAGCGGCTGGACCCTTTGAGGGAGACAGAGGTGGAGAGCCTCGTCTTCCTTCTTTTTCGACTCGCACTTCCTCTGCATGGAAGCGAGAGCGGAGCAGGCCGAGCCTCTCCATACCGTCACAGTCAAGGGAGTAGGCACCCTGGATTGGGGCCTTGTTGCTAAAGGGCCGGTCTCTCCACGAGACCGACACCTCATCCAACATCTTCGGGAAGACCGGAAGGAGTTGCCTCTTTGTCCTCGTTGTTTGGGAAAAAAGTTTCCCCTCGTAACGGGACCTGGAGGTCTCCTTGGCCATTTCGGGCCTCGGGATGTCTAGCCTGGACGCGGAGCGCTGACACACGGCCTGCAGGTCCATGCTTAGACAGGGCGAAGCTGGTGTGCTATCGCCCGGGAGAGCAGCCATCGCTCCTGGCTTTGCAGCCTGAGCCGATGACATGAAGATGTCGTCTTCCTGCTCATCCGAGTCAGACAGGAGGAACTCAGAGGTATACTCTTCGTCCTCCATGTAGTCTAACTCCAGGACATCTTCCGCGGGTGAAACCATGGTGAGGTCCAGCCGGGAGCCCCAGCTTGGTATAGCGTGGGGCCCCGTTCCCGTGTTTCTTGCCGCCACCGGATCTTGGCCTGATATGGCGCGGGATTCCGGTTCTGCGGGTGCCGCTGTCGATGAGCCCCAGACCGCAGTGAGGGGCTCCATCTCTGCGGCGGACGCCCCCGTGTCTTGATTGCCGGTCGGCAGATCAGTGGACATGAGGGGGTCCCGTCCCGACAGGCTAGCTTGTTGTGCTAACCTTCGGTGGAGGCTCTTCACGGCGAGGCGGGCACAATGTCCGCACGAGCGGGGTTGTCAATGGCCTCCTGGGCGTGTTCCAGCCCGAGGCAGGACGAACAGATCTGGTGTGAGTCTGTGCCTGACACTTTCAACCCGCAACCGCAGCGCCGAGCCTCCAAATTCCTGACTCCTCTGGTGTGAGGGAGAGAGGCGTCCATCTCGTTCGCCGTGAGGCGTGGAGAGGGCCCGCTCGTAACAGGTATGTCGAGAAAAAAGTGTTTACCGATCTGGCTTTAATCCGGGGAAAAAAGGACAGCGTGGGTCTTTTTCTCTCAAGGGATATTACCTGGTATGGTAATATTCCTGTAATCCTTTTCTCCTCCGTGGAAGAGAGAAGAAAAAAGCGTCCTCGCTACCGTGGTGTCGGTAGTGAGGGGAAAAAAGCACAAGCTAGCAACGGGTGTGTTGCTAACTTGAAGTCAAAACCTTACCTTAACTCCAGAGGAAGAACGGCGAGGTTGACTATAATACTAACTGGTGTGTTAGGGTGCGTTCACACCTGCCTTGTATAGTCCGGTTGAATCGAACCCTGGTGCGTTTAGCCGCTTGGTGCGGTTCATTTGGGTTGGTGTGAACGCAGTCCGAGACCTCTTAAGTGAACTAAACAACCAGACTCTGGTCCGCTAAAATAGGTGGTCTCGGAGCGCTTGCTTGCGAACTCTGGAGCGGTTCATTGCTGGTGTGAACGCAGTCCGCACCAAAACATAGGAAGCGCAGTATTTACGTGTAAAGAACGCGGATAGCTGCTGCACATTATGCCGCTTATTACACGGCCACATTCTCAACAAAGTAACGACATGACTCCCAATATTAATTGAAATGCTTTTGTGGATTTAGAAAATTATTTTATTGATTTAAAAAATAGTTGTATGTATGTATTTAAATGTACATGCATCCGCTAAGAAAAATAGTCCGTTGTTACTGTTTGAACTAACGTAGTAACGGCAGGAACTGCTTCGATAGCGTTTTTGAGGAGCTTTTTGATTACAGATTTGAAAATCGTTGCTTGCTTTAAAAGTAGCACAATTCATTATGTCAAACCTTGGGAAGTATCTAGATATCCCTGCCCTAATGCCAAAGTAACTGGCAACTGAATATGTGTCGCCGTCTGACCTATGTCTGGACCGCTGCGTAAAAAGGAGGGTTTCTGCCCGTTACTTCTCCGCTGTTTTCTTGTCAGTTAGTTTCAGCCAAACTGTATACAGTTAAATCGAACGGACCGATGCTCCATGGCGGAGGCTCCGCTAGAAATTGCCGGGATTTGCGTTTGTACCCCCTTAATGTCTGACCAATGGTTGAACAGCATTTCCGTGCACATGACTTGTGTTTAAAGTTTATAGTCCCTTTGAGTTTTTGCCAGTGTGAACTGATAGAGATTTGAGTGGATAACTAGTCCGCATTTTCAAATCTCAGCGCGTCGCTAAACAAGCTGAAAATCTTACAGGAAGGAAATCCAGAGCATACAATTAACCGTTAAACAATAATCCACTTTAATGGTAATATACAATGCAATACAATCAATACATTACCATACAAGACCATATCATTTCATATGCATAATGTCAGAAGTGGGCCCACCCCTGGCCCCTGCCCACAGGCCGCCACGACGTTCCAGTCCAAGCGGCGCGAGGAGAGAGAGACAGAACAGCAAGCTGGATAGGCTTTCATACCAAATGATACAGGAAGGGGTGGAGTTTAAGGACAACTGGTCGTCTTTTCCAGTCATCTCCAACAAACACCTCTGACCCTCACTGTCTCCAGCCTCCACACATACACACATCCCCCCATCACATTCCAGAGACCACAGTGGGGTCTTGCTTCAGCTCCCCCACCTTCCTTTGTCCTCAAAAACCACATGTTAGCAGGCCCAAAACCAGCCCACAGTTTTCTACACAAATCATTTTCCCCTTTTAAGCTTCTTCACAGTTTGCATGAATACATACAAATATTTCCTTACAATTCCCTCTTTTGCACTCTTAAACAAGAGTGCAACTTACACAAGGCACTTGAAACATAACTATTGTCGCTCCTCTCCACTGTGTTCATCTCTCAACATTATATTTAGAGCCCTTTAAACATTTGGAAACAGCCCTTCATATGGCAGAATGAGAGGGAGACCAAAAAATGTCAAAAAACTGCATCCTTGTCTGCTGAGTCTCCATACTCGTCCTCTCCCTGACACAGGCCAACAGTGGCAGGAGGGGGAGAAGCAGCTTTCCCCTCAATGGTGGACCTGATTAGTCCGAATGGTTTCATCAGACCCCTCTGAGGGCAGGATGGGCTGGTTACACGCAGCACATTTAGGCGCCAGGACCCTGTGGCAGTCTTTCAGACAGTAGATTTTAAAGTCCTCTTCACAGAAAACCCTTCCTGCGTCATAGTAGAACGCCTTCCCTACTACAGGCGCTGCAGGTGAAGCAGCTGTCATGGTAGAGGCTGCCCATAGCTTGGCAGGCCTGGCTGGCTCCATACACCGTCTTGTTGCACTTAACACACACTCCTGTTTCAGCGGAGAGTGGAGTCCCCTGTGCCATCCTGGCTTGCCGTGTCTTTGTCCCCTCTGATCCGCTGACGGCGGCTTCTGGGCTGCCTGCTAGAGAGATGTCTTCCTTCTCCTCCGGCTTGCTGATGGCGGCTTCCGAGTCGCTGCTGAATAGATGTCCTCCCGATCTTCCTTCTCCGGTCCGATGATGATGCCTCCTGGGACGACTGCTGGATGGATGTCCTCGAGGTCCTTCTCCTCCAGTCCGCTGATGACCGCATCCGAGTCGACCTCCATGATGAGAGCCCGATCCGTCCTGATGTCGTCTAGGGTCCTCGCAGGTGTTTTCCCCCGCCGCACACTGGCTCCCGTGGTACCAGTTGTCCCCCTTTCCTTGTAGGCGGACGTCATTGGATGTCCTCTGGGTCACTCGGTCGGGGCCGGAGAGCCTGGGGTTGACAGTCAGCCTCCTGCGTCTCGGGTCGCCCTTTTGGCATCCACAACCTGTGTGGAGAAATCTGATACAAATCCCTCAAGCCTACGCTCCGGGCTCTGGGGCCCTCGGCTGTTTGACCCACCAGTGCGTGGCCACTTGGAGCCTGTTGGTGGGGTGTCTTAAAACAACAGACGTCTGTGCACAGGTTTTCTAAATTAATTGTGCAGCTTCAGAATCTTAATACTTGGACTGTGCCCACTAAATAAGAACCACAACATCTTTAGGTAAACTAAATAACATATTTCAATAGCTCTGAATTTCTGACAAGCATCTGTATTTATTTTTAAATGAAATCCCTGAGATCCCATTAAAAATCTAAAAATATGATTTGAACTGCTAATGTTTCTGGTAAAGAAACACACTAATGTTATGGATTCAAAAACAACCAAAATCACAATACTAACAAAGTGAATGGCTTCCTGGTGATACTGCTTCTACCCGTCAGTGCTTAGATATTATCCCACTGGAAAAATGAATACAGAATTCCAACAAACTGTCATCAAATGTCTTTCTATTATAAATGTAGATGAAATGTATATCCCCATAATGACCTAAACAATAAAGTCTATGGCTTTTACTTCTTTACCAGGCTAGTTACATGATGTTGTCTGTTGAAACATTACTCACAGGTCAGCTTCTCCAGTATTCCATTCTGGACTTACATCTCTCCCAGCAGCCCCTTGGCCACTGATTCTTTATCTGTGTTACCTGCTATAACTCAATCAATATTAGAGACATGTCAACATTCATCAAACAGTGTGTTATCCCCAGATATGGAGCAGGTCAATTCTAAAACTGTCAATCAATGGTCAGATTGAACAATGGAGTTGGGCCAGCCGGTTCCTTTCAGTCCCTAAATGAAAAATGTACATTGTAAAGTTTACACTCCCCCTTTTTTACACATTATCTCATGTGTAAACAAAAACCTGTATGGGAAGAAAACCTTCAGGTCATAATGGATTATAAGACAATACCAAACATTTTTCCCAAATGTACATCATTATTTCCACAGTAAACACTTGAGAGTGTTTCTCTCCATCATTCAGTCCTAAAAGAAACAGAATTCCAAATGTCATTGTTTGAGTTTCACATTCTTCAAACCGCCACCTCCTGTGGGAGTGAAATATCATCAAGCAGATTAGATACGGTTTCCCCTTTTGTGCAATGTTAGGAAACCTCTCATTTCACACATTATTATCACACAAAAATAATGTGTTAGTCCAAAACATGCTTGATTAGTCATCGTTTTAAATCATGCAGTTGCACTGATCAGGTGCAGACATACACACACTCACACTGTCAGGTTGTAAAGTCAGGTTTGGTCAGGTTCACCGCAGAGTCAGTCATTGACAGTGCCTTCCCAAGTTACCCTGTCGGTCAGTTGGTCTCAGTCTTTTTTGGCCATGTGTCGTGCTCTGCAGAGACTCTGATGTTCCAGCACAGGCCAGCATCCTCCGTCTATAAAAATCTGTATATATGGAGCGCCATCGTTTATTAATTCACAATTACAACTATAATGTTCAAGATATCTCCAACCCCTCCTTGCTGTTTCCCACATTCCCTGAAAAGTGTCTAGCCAAAAAAATGTCACTTCCTTATTGTACTATTACTATTACTGCAATTCATTTACACCTAATTAGTATTAAAATGACTAATAGATCTATTTCAGAAACATGTGTACATCACTATCTTGTGTCAAAACATTACTAGGATCTGTAAAGATCTGCTATGTATTCCATAACTCATTCTATCAATTTATCTTCAATTCTGGTGCACTTAAAGAACAATGTTACCCTCTTTAACAGTGCGTGGAACTCTGGGTGTCTGAACATGAAAGCAGTACCTCAAATTGAAATACTATATTTTGTTTAGAACCAGCTTTCCCTTCAACATGACCTATATAAATAAATATTTATCTGATCTTATAGAGCTGTTACTAAAACTCTCCCTTTGAACTGATTAATACTGTAACAAATTAAAACACTACCAAATTCACACACGAATAAAAAGTCCAGTGCATACTTCCTTCATGCTCCCCCCTTTTCCTATCAGTGTGTTTTAGACTGATTTTCCACTTCACTTTAATAGTTCTCCTCTTTTCCGCTATTTTTATTTACCAATTGACTAATTTATGGTCAATACATCTTCTTATCTTCACTTATTTATATTTATCTTTTGTTCACGATAACAATGGTATAACAACCACACGTCTTCAATTCTGGTCCACCTAAAAATCAATGTTAAACTCTTTAGCAGTGTGTGGAACCCTGGATGTCCGAACATGCAACAATTACTCCCTCCTTTATCAAGGATTTAAAAACAGAAGTCATTTCATATTTCCTATGGTAATAACTATGCCACAATGGTGAAATCAATTATTTAGATTGGAATACTATATCTGGCTTGGCACCAGCTCTCCCTTTAACATTATCCATACAGATACAGAGTTGTCTTATAGAGTGGTTCCTAAAACTATCCCACTACTTTATTCACATGTGAATAAAAAATGTCAAAGAATATTTTGTTAACATGATGAAAAGATTGAAGAATATGGTTGTACTCTGTCATGTGGCCCCCTTTAACCCTCAGTGTGTTCTCATTTTACTCTAATAGTTTACTGCTATTTTTAATTTAATAAATCTTTCTGTCTTTACGTATTTACGCTTTAAATGTGCGTTTTGTGAATAAGTGTGTTTATGTGTAAACTCACTCATTCCCGTTCTCCTTTTCTCCTCCTCTGGTTTTCTCAAGCCGTGACCCCGGCCTCCTCACTTCTAATCGACCATGCCAACTCCTCTGATTCTGTGTTCTCTTCAGTCCATCAGCTGTAACTTCATCCGCTGTAACTATTTTAGGCAGCCATTGGCCCAGTTACATCTGCATCCCCCATCATGCCAATGTTCTTGCACTGCTTTGCATTTCATCTCCTCCTTTACAGTCTCCCTGCTGTTTTTATGGAGGGCGGATTCTGCTCTCATGTCCCACACTTTGTTCTTGTGCTCAGCTTGGAACTTCATGGTCCCGTCTGAGGGACTGATGAGCGTAGATCTCTGCCTGTCAGCATGCTGTTTGGTTCTGGATGCCACAGGTGGAGATAGTTCTGGCTGCAGTCTTGTTGTTGTTGTTTCAGCTCTGGTTCTCTGTCTGTTCGATGGAGAAGGAGGAGTCTCCTGTTGGGTTAGGTCTTTTGTCTGCTTGGAGGGTCGGGATCGTAGCCTTTTCTAACTCAGAGGGGGAGTCCAATCTAGCACACTGAGGTTAAATAAATCCAACCCTTTCCACTCTGACTCTTTCTAATCATACTATCTGTCTTAATTGTTAAATGCCCTCTAAACAACATAATTGATGTCTACTAATGATATCACCAAAACTCACTCTAAAAATGGTTTCATCCATTGCTACATATTTACCCAACATAACTCTTTCAGGAAACCATTTGCTCCTATACATTGAAAAACGTACATGTTTCCAGCATCACATATTCCACACACTACGAAAGAACATCCACATACTTTCTCCAATATTTTAAGCTAGTTTCTATAACAAGATTATCATGTGTGACATAATAATCAGATGTCTTGTTTGCTAACCAAAAATATTACACTTTAAAATCTCTTTTGGCCAGTTGAAGTCCTGCTTATTTCATCTTTAAAATCTTCTTTAATTTGAAACCAAAAAAGGTCTTCCTTCTCCACCATGATCCTATCTCTATATCAAAGTCCAGACAAACTGATGATTTATCTTTAGAAACCATGAGGAATGACTCATAAAACACTATTCTCCCTTACTTCAGTTCTAAATTACATTACATTACATTACATTGCATTTAGCTGACGCTTTTATCCAAAGCGACTTACAATAAGTACATTCGACCAGGAAGACACAACCTTGAGGAAAACAGAATCATATAAGAACATCAGGTTTCAAAGAGCCAATCGTTTCAAGTGCTGCTCAACTGGCTAAGCCAGTCCTATATTAGTATATAAGTGCTCTGTTAGCAGTTCTTTGTTAGTCATTCTATCGCTCGAAGTGGAGTCGAAAGAGATGAGTTTTCAGTCTGCGCCGGAAGGTGTGTAAGCTTTCTGCGGTCCTGATTTCAATGGGGAGATCATTCCACCATTTTGGAGCCAGGATAGCAAACCCACGTGTTTTTGCTGATGGGAACTTGGGTCCCCCTCGCAGCGAGGGTGCAGCGAGTCGTTTGGTTGATGCAGAGCGTAGTGCACGTGCTGGGGTGTAGGGTTTAACCATGTCCTGGATGTAGGAAGGGCCAGATCCATTCGCAGCATGGTACGCAAGTACCAGTGTCTTGAAGTGGATTCTAGCAGTTACCGGAAGCCAGTGGAGGGAGCGGAGGAGCGGCGTGGTGTGGGAACATTTTGGAAGGTTGAAGACCAGACGAGCCGCTGCATTCTGGATGAGCTGCAGAGGTCGGATGGCACATGCAGGTAGACCAGCCAGGAGGGAGTTGCAGTAGTCTAGGCGTGAGGTGACGAGAGCCTGGACCAGAACCTGCGTCGATTTCTGGGTCAGCTGTGGGCGTATCTTCCTGATGTTGAAAAGCGTGTATCTGCAGCAGCGGGTTGTAGCAGCGATGTTTGCAGTAAACGACAGGTTGTTATCTAGGATAACACCCAGATTCCTTGCAGTCTGAGTCGGGGAAACAACAGAGGGGCCGATGTTGATGGTCAGGTCAAGAGAGGGACAATCTTTTCCCGGAAGGAAAAGCACTTCAGTTTTGTCAAGGTTGAGCTTGAGATGATGAGCGGACATCCACTGAGAGATGTCAGCTAAACAAGCAGAGATGCGTGCGACGACCTGGGTCTCTGAGCGGGGAAAGGACAGAATTAATTGGGTGTCGTCAGCGTAGCAGTGGTATGAAAAACCATGCGGGCTAATGACAGATCCGAGCGAGTTTGTGTACAGGGAGAAGAGGAGAGGACCAAGAACAGAGCCCTGAGGGACCCCTGTAGTTAATTGACAAGGGTCGGACTCAGACCCTCTCCAAGTAACCCTGTAGGTGCGGTCTTTGAGGTATGAGGTGAGGAGGGAAAGTGCAGAGCCTGAAACTCCAAGTTCATGGAGAGTGCGAAGGAGGATCTGATGATTCACCGTGTCGAATGCAGCAGACAGGTCCAACAGGATGAGGACAGAGGAGAGGGAGGCTGCTTTAGCAGTGTGCAGTTCCTCAGTGACAGCAATGAGAGCAGTTTCTGTGGAGTGGCCTGCCTTGAAACCAGACTGGTGTGGATCCAGAAGGTTGTTCTGATGGAGATAGCAGGAGAGTTGTTTAAAGACAGCGCGTTCAAGTGTTTTAGACAGGAACGGGAGGAGAGAGACAGGCCTGTAGTTTATAACATCAGACGGGTTGAGAGTGGGTTTCTTCAGGAGAGGGTTTACTCTCGCCTCCTTGAGAGTGTGTGGAAAGTGACCAGAAGTTAGAGAAGTGTTGATGAAATGGGTGAGAAACGGTAGAATATCAGGAGCGATAGTCTGAAGGAGGTTTGAAGGGATAGGGTCCAGAGGACAGGTGGTAGGGCGGGCAGAGGTAATGAGGGTAAGAACCTCACTTGGAGAGAGAGGGGAAAAGGAGGTTAGTGTGCCGGTTGAAGGTGGCTCAGGTGATCCGGCGGTGAGTAGGGGTGAGTCAGAAAAAGAAGAGCGAATGTCGTAAACCTTTTTTTCAAAGTGGTTAACAAAGTCGCTTGACAGAAGGGAGGAGGGGGAAGGGGCTTTGGGGGGGTCCAAGAGGGTGGAGAAGATGGAAAATAGTTTTTTAGGATTGGAATAGGAAGATTGGATCTTATCTTGAAAGAAAGTGCTTTTTGCCTGAGAGATGGAAGCAGAGAAAGAGGAGAGGAGAGCCTGATAGGTTAGGAGGTCGTCACGGTGCTTGGATTTCCACCATTTCCGCTCTGCTGCCCTAAGGACGGTTCTATTAGCACGCAGTGCGTCATTGAGCCAGGGAGCAGGAGGGGACTGACGAGCCTGCCGAGATGTGAGAGGACAGAGAGAGTCCAGAGAGGATGAGAGAGTAGAGAGGAGAGTTTCTGCAGCAGAGTTTGGAGGCAGGAGTTGGAACGAGTCAGAGGAAGGGAGGGCTGAGAGCACCGAGGAGGCAAAGGTAGAGGGGGAGAGGGAACGGAGGTTACGGCGGACAAGTGCAGGATGAGAAGAGATTAGTTTGTTATGTTTGGAAAGGGGTAAAGAGAATGAAATGAAGAAGTGATCGGAGGTGTGGAGCGGGTTTACAGAGAGGTTAGAAGTAGTGCAGTTCCTTGAGAATATGAGATCGAGGACATTGCCAGCTTTATGAGTCGGTGGGGACGGAGACAGTGAGAAAGCAAAGGTGGTTAACAGAGATGTTAGTTCGTCTATCTTCCCCGTCTGGAGGTTGAAGTCTCCGAGAAGTACAGCGGGAGGGCCAGTTTCAGGGATGTGTGAGAGGAGATTATCTAATTCATCCAAGAAGTCCCCCAAGGCTCCTGGTGGACGGTAGAGAACAACAATGGTCAGTTGTATAGGATGGGTCACAGTGACGGCATGGAATTCAAAGGTGGAAGGAGTGAAGTTAGGTAGCTTGAAGAGGGAAAAGCTCCATTTGGGAGAGAGCAGGAGACCAGTGCCGCCTCCTCTGCCAGTGGGTCTGGGTGTATGGGAGAAGGAATATGCTGAGGAGAGAGCTGCTGGGGTGGATGTGTTGGATGGAGTAATCCACGTCTCAGTGAGAGCAAGGAAATCCAGAGACTGCAGGGAGGCGTAGCCAGAGATGAAGTCAGCCTTAGGAACGGCTGACTGGCAGTTCCACAGGCCGCCTGAAACTAGGTGCTGGATCTCAGTGGAGCACGTGGGATAGACGAGAGCGGGCCGGTTATAGCGATTAGGAGATACACGGGGCCAGTGATAATTGCGAGAAGACACATGAACAGGAATGGAGAAAATACACATGATTATAGCATGAGGGGCTGGAAAGCTAAACAAAAGAAAAATAAGAATAAGACACCAGTGATACTTAGCTCAAATTAGAGTAGGATTTGCCTCCTCTTTGCCACCCTCGTGACTCCCGCAGGACTCCAATGTCTTTGGCAGTCTTACTCCCGCAGGACTCCAATGTCTTTGGCAGTCTTCGGCTGTCTGACGCTGCCGCTGACGCTCAAGAAACAGCTGCCTAAATGGACGCCTGATTGCTGAGTTCTCACAGCTAAGGTGCCACGCCCCTCTAGTTAGTTAACTCTCTACAGCTGATGGGCGACAACGCAGAGGGGTGCGTATTTAAATGCAGCCCAGACAGAAACTGGACGCAGTGAGAGTTTCACGTGGTCAGATCTGAGATTTAAATTCTCTCAAAAGTGCCCTTTTTAGCTACAACAACTACAGAACAATTATACAGAGTACAATAACTGAAATAGAGAAGTCTAATTAAACAAGATTATTACTTACAGCGGTTTCTGCGTCCGAGGAGGTGTAACAGCCAGGTCAAAGGAGTACACTGTCTGGCTAAATCAAATGAGCCAGACAGGAAACCCCCTTTAACCACTTGAAATTGTTTATCTAAGTTGTGTTGCAAGCAGGTTAGATCTATAATGAATTAAAATCAATATTTAAGGACGCAATATAAGTTAAATATATTGTTAAGCTAATTAATGTTTTATTGTGAAGGCATCTCTGGCGAACAGCGGCCTTTGGCTTTTATTTTGAAAGGCTGTTCCGGAACAGTGAGTTCGATTTCTAGAAACACGGCAAGTTAACAATCGTTCCAATGCATTAAAGAGACAAGGAGGCTGAAGGCGTGTGGAAGCAAGCAATGAACTGAAAATGCCACCAATCCTCTGTTTTAACGTGATGGCGCACATTGAAAACCGAAGCGGGCCTAAGCACCCCTGTCATATACTGAGAAGCGTCCAAAATCCCTTCTGCTTATCACTTAGGCTACTACTTTTTGTTTTATTCATAACCTAAAAATACAATTGTGATGAATAGCTTGCCATTACATTTACCAACATAAAACAAGGTCTGTACTAATCAACAATGACAACCTACAGACAGCTTATTTATTTAAATATACAAGTCTTTTCTTTATCCCCCTGTTTGATTCCACTTAAAATCAATCTCTTAATCTGTTCCCATTGCTCCCGATAACTCCCTGGAATTTCAGAATTGTCTTTACTATTCTGACGCAATATATTGACTTCGCTTTTATTTATCTGACTTAATTAACGTGCTTCCCCACCTTTCAGCCACTAGATGGCAGCAGCAGAGCACAAATGAGCTTCACTCTTCTGAGCGAATGTCTGATTACCACAGACAATCGCTCACACAGGTTATTCAGGTAAAAATCACACAGATTTATTCCCCGTACAGTTTGTCTAGCTTGATAACGTGCTTCATATGTCGTCACGCAGGACTCTCTGTCTACCTTGCGATCAACGTTATGTTTACGTCAGCCTTTCAAATTACTTGAACAAATAGCAAACGCTGGCACTTTAGCTTATGGCGTCAGTCTGCTATTGAACCTCAGTTTTAAACGGCGACTCGATCTGATATATCGAGTGTCCAGGTTTCGTCGTGTAGGAATTTCACCTCACAGCCCACGAACTGCACCGTTTCCACGCCACTCAGGAATAAACTACCTAAGATCCACGCCAAACAGCTTCATATCTCGTCACGCAGGACTCTCTGTTTACCTTGCGATCAACGTTCACGTGTTTTATATAACTTTCCTAACATAGTAAAAATATGCATTGTATATTCCATTTAAACTTCAAAAACACTCTGAAACGCCTACAGACAATCCTACAGTTTTGTTACCTTATTTGTAGCTGCAGGGCTCTGCGATTGTCTGAGGTGTCTAAAAGTGTTTGTTCCCGACCCAGTCTGGTCGTCTGAATCCTTCCACAGCTCTGTTTATTCAGAAACGTCGGGTCACCATTTGATAGAGATTTGAGTGGATAACTAGTCCGCATTTTCAAATCTCCGCGCGTCGCTAAACAAGCTGAAAATCTTACAGGAAGGAAATCCAGAGCATACAATTAACCGTTAAACAATAATCCACTTTAATGGTAATATACAATGCAATACAATCAATACATTACCATACAAGACCATATCATTTCATATGCATAATGTCAGAAGTGGGCCCACCCCTGGCCCCTGCCCACAGGCCGCCACGACGTTCCAGTCCAAGCGGCGCGAGGAGAGAGAGACAGAACAGCAAGCTGGATAGGCTTTCATACCAAATGATACAGGAAGGGGTGGAGTTTAAGGACAACTGGTCGTCTTTTCCAGTCATCTCCAACAAACACCTCTGACCCTCACTGTCTCCAGCCTCCACACATCCCCCCATCACATTCCAGAGACCACAGTGGGGTCTTGCTTCAGCTCCCCCACCTTCCTTTGTCCTCAAAAACCACATGTTAGCAGGCCCAAAACCAGCCCACAGTTTTCTACACAAATCATTTTCCCCTTTTAAGCTTCTTCACAGTTTGCATGAATACATACAAATATTTCCTTACAGAACGCAAACCGAACCTTCTGAAAAATGAAACAATGTAACAAACTGTGGTCTGGTGCGCACCAGAGAGCGGACTATTAGGTGTGAACACACCCTCAGTATCGTACTCTTCTGCGAGGCAGAATAGGGTAGCCGGCTAACGCCCGTCGACCGAAAATTAGCTTTGGTTCAGTCTGTGGACTGTTAAGCTAGCCCGGCTACTATTAGAGATGTGCTCTGAAGCGAGAAGAGGTGTTTGAATGACACATGCGTCGTGGCGCAGGCTATTTATAGGGGGTGATTTCCCCTGACGTTGACGTCAAGATCACCAGCCAATCAGGATTGGTGTAATGAGATTGATGCTTCTGTTTGCTCCGCGATGAGGCGCATCCCATAGTGAGACATCGAACGGAGTGTTATGAATGAGAACTGGCCATACATAATGATGTGAATTGGTACAGACAAGGTTGGTGGCTGTATGAATACAGATATGGAAAAAGTGAAGAGGATACTGGCTTAAAGACATCAATACCACATTTGCTTCTAATCAATAGGCCTCTGTTTTGTCACAGGCATAAAAGTGAAGCGTAAATGAATTTGTCGGGTGTCACGATTCACTTAACAGAGATAATCAATTAACAGGACAAGAATGATTACAAGCAACACATTAACACCTGTTTTGGAAATGAACTGAATACAAAAAAAGATGTGTAATAAGTCTCTGCGTGTGCAACATTATGGACATTTACATTTGAGTTGTAAGAACTTTGCAAGGATAAAGGATTGGATTTAGAAAGAGGCTTACATCTGCCTTTGTATTCCCCAACTGTTAACAAGGAAAGGATTTCAATTAAACTACATAACAATGTAAATTGGACAGCTCAAGCAACTAATCTGGATCACAATGCTGTAACTAATCCACACAGCTCTTCTTCATTAGAACATATCAATTTCACTTTTGTCAGAGGGATAAGAGTTCCTCAGCTTTCACTAAGCACTTTCTAAACGGCTTCATATTATCATCATCAGACTAGGTTTATACGTGGTATTTTAGAGCATTTGAATGACTTCATGACAACCTGTTATAGACCCTTATATCTGTATGTCAAAAGAAACAACTTCATAATAAATACAGGAGTGTGACATGTCAGTAATGGCTGTGTAATAATTATTACAGAATCTTAATATCCTGAATGATTTAATCCAAAAAGAATGGCTCATATTAACAAGATAAATATTAAAATTGACAAATAAAATGTGTGCGTAAATGTATGTAATTTTGTACTGTGTATTTTTGGAATACAAGTGTAGCTATTTTGTTTATTTGTATATAAATGTTTACAGAAATGTAAACTGGTACTTTCAAGCCAATGGGGACAATTCACTTCTAAGGGAGTTTTCACAGCTTTACATTTGAACCAGTTATTCTTTTTGTTACATTGTATTGTATTCAGTGTTTGGTTTCAAACCATCAATTATCTTTGAACTAAGGCACGTCCTTCATTTCTTTGTCCATGGTTTAACAAAACACGATCAAAAAGAAAAACGGCAGCAGACAATCTTGTTTTCCGTGCACAGTCCCATCCTTGAGAATTAATCCCATGCTGATAATGTTTTGAGGACTTCTGTTGCCTGGATATCTCCCTATGATTGCACCATTATCACTGTGGGGAAATAGTTAATTATTACATCTGGACCCCCTTCCAGGGATAACAGGCTTTGTGATTATATCTGCGTACGCTGTCCATAACAACCACAGGATATCTCATTTCTTTTAGTCGTGACTTTCTGCAGGAGTCTTCACCAAAGACGCATTGTAGTTTTTCCTGCTTTGCACGTTTGGCATCTGGGTTGTCAGACCCGTGTAGCCCCTGGCAGTTTAGAGCAACATTTGTCTTTAGATTAGGTTATTGAGTTAGAGTTATTGATTCCTATGGTTAAAGTGATACAATTTAGCATCGACAAAGACAAGAAGAATGTATGTAGATCTATCAGCTGTTTAGTTCACATGAGTTCCAGTGTGGCAGCTTTTCACGGCTCCCCCTGGTGGATCCATGATCCATTGCAGCTGGTTTAATTAAAATTACATTTATTTATCAAGGGGGCGTATCAAGTCCTGCGGGGGGGTTTTCCTTTTCAGCAGGGGCCCACCCCGTGCCGATCACGGACCCGCACGGGTAGGCGTCTGAAATGAAGCACTACATCTGTAATGAAAAAGGATTTCATTGTAGCACAGTTTGGTGGACAGGAAATATATAAATATTTTCTTGCCACTCGTTTCTTTCTAGACATTTACATCTTGTGTTTTGACTCAGCAGTTGCACATTGACATTGAAGAGGCCTTGTGAACTTGTTATAAACCACATCTTAATTGTTGGTAATGCAGGGGAGTTGCTGTCATGTACAGTACGCTATCTGCATCAGGCTTTTCTTCACAGCTCTGTTGTTAACCGTGTAAAGCACTGCACAGCATGGAGTCTCGTATTACAGAGTCCAAAAGGATTTCAAATGCATCGGCCAGTACATTTTACCTTCAGAACGTTCGGTCCTTTCAAGATGGTTCCTGCTAATGAGCAGGTGGAAGATATTATTGTTTGGTCAGCTTCTGATCTAATTTGAATTTTCTTCCTGATAAACACCGTCGCCCAGAAACAGCAGCTTTAGCTAAACCCACATATCTACTGTTACCCTGATTCATCCAACAGGAGGTGTTTAATCTTGATTGTTAAACAATTTGTTTGTATTTTGTGGGTTTTTATGTTTTGTTTAACTTACAAGTACTTCATGTGACAACAATTGTTTTCCAAGAATAAGTAGTTTTTCAGGTAGTTCAAGTGGGAATACAGCTGTTTCTCAGGACCGTATGGGCAGGACACACTCTTTAGTCTGTGTCTTTTCCCCTTTCAGGATACATTAAAACATACGTAATTATGATTCTTGTTTGTGTTTGTTTCTCTCCCTTGTGTGCTAGTTTTCTCTCTTGTATGCATTTTAGTGTGTTACATTGGCTTGAATCAAGCACACATGTTCACACTGTGTTAAAAGCTCCCATCAATTATACTTGCAACATTTCTATCTGTATTTGTCAGACAGGATTGAAATTGATGATGCTTTTATATACAACCCGCAATTCTTTCATATGATTCTTGCTTTAGATTATTGTTTTGATATACCCTAAAACTTGTTAAGGTAGTTACATCGCTCACTGCAATGCTCGCTAACTTGTTATCTGACTAGCTGCGATGCTGACGCTCATTCTCAATAGAAAGAATGTCGGAACACTGTGTTGAGCTGTGAGACGGCTCAGGGGATTATGATATCACTTCCTGCATCTTAAGAACAGGTAGATCCGACTAAAATCCCTGTTTTACGACGCTTAACTAAATCCTGCTTTGTAGTGCAGGCCTGAGTGTCTTTATTCTTGTTTTTCACCACATCTCCTTTTGTTATAACCTGCAGATGTTCCTGAAAATACACTTTAAAGTGACCATTTCTATTTACACCTTCACAGCACTGTACATTAACAGTCCGTTAATCTGGCTTCATAGAGCAGACACAAATGTAAATGTAGGATTGAAAAACAAATATTACCATAAGTCATCCTCATCAATTATCTAAACCCCTTTTAGAAACGGGGATATAGTTTAAACTGTTATTGTACTGCATGATTGAAATAACTCTAAACTCAACACCATAGTGACTTACAATTGAAGTGTTAATAATCTGTCCCTGTATCTTTATTGCAAATTCAGTGATACAATATTACTCACAGAGCTGCTAAGAGACCCTGTAGTGAGTCCTTGGTCTCCTATATCTCTGAAAAGCTAACTATTGTCTTGTTTCCATAATAATTGAATTACTCTCCAGTGCTCACCGCTGTCACAAAGTCCCAACAATTTATTTAAAACCGTATGCTTCCTCTAATGGAAGATAAATGCAATTTCATTATTGCAAAAGGACCTTGAAGGGTCAATTTAGATGCGAAGGGAAAGGCACCCTTGTGTTAATGAGGCGGGAGGACCACTGTCATGGGGAAGGGGGGAGGGTGGCTTGAACAGGGGCGTTGGAGCCTTATTTGCGGAGAAAAACATCGCCATGAACCAACCACTGACAATCAGAGACAAGCAATCTCCATACACAGTATGCTGAAATAACCTTGATGGTGGAAAGTGAATTTGATTTAGCAAAAAAGAAAAACAGTCTGTATTTTGAACAACATTTCCAAATGGTAATAGGATTCACGGAGAGACACAAATAGGATTCCAATTGTCCCATTAGCCCAGATGAAATCAGGAACATGCCTAGGCAAGGCCAACATCCAGAATTGATTGGAGGGAAGTCAGAGGAATTATAGTTATTCCTGAACAAAAGCATTCCTTTTCTGGCCACCACTGCAGAAAATAAGCGTTCTGCCATGCATTAAGATATCGTGGGCGGGTTTTTTCTCAAAGCATTTGTTAGAAAAAATCTCTTCTTTGAGGATAAGCACACACCATTTATGTTCCACAATGCACTGATTCATGTGTTTTTGTTAAAGGTAAAGTGTGATTTGCATTGCTGACCAACTCATCATTCAAACACATATTTTACTTTCTTATTTCTTTTTTGCCTGTTAGACCTCGAGAAACGTAGATCAAAAGAAAAACAGACCTTTCACGGTTGCATAGAAACCTGACGCTGCCCATCAGTCTCCAAAGCAAATCACAGGAGGCTGAGGCGATGACATAAAGGTCTATCCTTTGTTAAGAGGAGGCAGCTATTTCAGTGGAGTGGAGGAACACAAACATCCTTTATTAGGTTTGCTGCCACTTAAAGGTTGAACATAATCCCCACATTTTCTGCGGTAGATTTGAAACTCACTAAAGAGGTATAGAAGTTTGCAACTTTCTCTCAGAGAAAGGCATTGGCTAGAATTCAGGCTTTCGAAGACACTGGAGTCCTATTTAAAGTTATGGGGGCTCTGTGAGGGGGGTTCTAATATGATTCTGAATGAGGAATAGAGCAAGAGCAATATAGCCTGGCAGGAATCACAGGATAACATTTGACATAGTGTCACTTTGACTCAGGGCGTGTTATTTCCATTTCAAATGACAAGGTGCTAACAGTTAGTTGAAACACAGAGTGGGAGACAGAGGGAGAGGCGTGTGGATGAAACAAAGGCAGAGAGGATTTCAAGTCGGGGAAAAAAAGAGGAAATGTTTGCAGAATTTAGAGAAACCTGTTCTTTGATCAGCCAGTAGTGAACGAGCTGCTGCAACTCTGGAATTTCATTTCTCATTTGTTCTTTTGTCAGTCTGATGAAGAAGTGATCACACAGTTCCTTTACTGTTAGAAAACAAACACAGCACCATACTGTGATGCCAATGCAGAGAGCAGAATTACCCTGCAGGACTGTGTTGTGAAACATACATTTCCTTGTTTCTCGCAGTATACAGGTCAATCAGTTCGCAAAGGAGCAGGGTGGGATATTGGCAAGGGATAAATCTATCATTTTTAATCTCATAATTTTTTTTCTCTTGTATTGATTAATGTTGTACCATCAGCGAGCGTCGTGGATGGATTAAGCTACCACGCAGTCAAAGAGAATGTGGCATCCCAACTTGGACGGTCTGATCAATGGCAGAGACAACCCAGGTCAACAGTTTGGATGCGTGTGTTTACTGAGGCAAAGTATTAGACCGATAGGGGCCGGTGTAAGAGAGAGAGCAAAGTAGAATCAATACAACAGCTATCATCATTTGCCACTTTTATTAATGGCTTCGCCCCAAGCCGGCAAACCAGAGAGAAAACACTCACTTGCATTTAGGGAACCAGCACTCCAGCGTTTCCGCAGCTATCAATCATCATAGTGTAAGTTGCTCTCAGCAATGCTCTGGCTACCTCCACTCACCTCACAAAAACACCCCCCCCCTCAATCATGTAATGAATGGCATCAATTATAGGGCAAGGCTGCCAAGATATACAAATGATTCAGAATGGGTCAAAGTCTAAAGGCTGTGTAAGGCTCAGTTTAATTCACGTTCTTTCACTCTGCTCCTTGCTGCAGCTCAATAGAGTTTTCATGAATTTTAAAAGGTGTATCCACCTGTTCTTGACTGACAACAGCATCAGTCACGCAGGGGTGCACCCATAAGGCAACCAGAGTTTCTACCAACAGGTGCTGCCTGTCCTTGTGGAACTCAGTAAAAATCCTTCTTACTTAGAGACTACAGAACATGTCGTCTACCACATCACAGAGCCGAGGAGAAGAGAAACTGCTTTTATGGCAGTTGAATTGTTTCTACATTATGTGGCAGCTCTGTCGAAGAAAAAGGGATTTCGCTCAGTTCAAATATCCAGGCAGTGAAAAGCAAAGGGATGATCTATTATTCCTACCGTCTAATAAAAATGTCGAATTCCGGATGATAAATGAACAAAAAGACACATAAAGGTATACCATTTTATTTTACGATGTATACGAAGGAAAATATGTGATTAAAACATGTACTTGGACTGAGCATCATTTGATCCACAAGCTATCACAGAAAGCAATGACTTTAACCGTTAACTGATATTCAAAACAATACAATGATGGGAGGAATATCTCCTCTCATGATCCATGAAGGTGACGGGGGATACATTTGGCGGAATGGGATAGGTTATCATAGTTCTTCTTCTTTTGTATTTTTCTCTGGTCTTGATTCTGTTCACAGAACATACTGCTGTCCTGGCCTTGTCGAGGTTCAGTACCATGTCCAGGGGATTATCCCCACTTTAGCACAGCTCCCACTGCACTGACCCACAGTTTAAAATTAGAGTTCTGCTCGACAAGGTCTGCTAGCCAGGGTGTCTGATCCAGGATTACCATATTTGGCTTCTGAGCGCTGAAGTACACTGACATGAGTGACGCTGCAAATATCTTTTATTGACCCTCTTGGCTCTTCTTTCACTATCATCTTTATTCTGTAGTACAAGGCCGAACTGAAACTGCTTCACGTCTTCAAAGACTTCAGAAAATCTGCAGCACCTGCAGAAACATAATGATGCAGGAGTCTTTTAGGCAGTCTGAAAGAAACAATTAAATGTGTATTCATTCAAACATAATTGTTCCTTGAAAACAACCAATAACTTAATAAAAGCATTGCCTTTTGCATCATTTGTTTTTCTTAGAATAAGGACATCCTGTCTTTGGAGTGTTTTGCCATAGGACATATCATGGAGTCATCTGTTCATCATTTCATGTGTGGCCTGCATTCCTTCGCCAAGTGTTCGTTTATTATAGACCGAGAAAATGAACAATGTGTGCACTCTGCTGTGAATTCTCCACAGAAATCTTGGCAAGATGGAAAGATAAAGCAGTTGTCAAATAGTAAGATCTCTTTGTGTTTGATAGTCGAGGAAGGATATCCGTCTGCATACAAATGTGGATGCATTTCCCCCATTTTTAAGGTACTTCCACTGATTTGTCTCTAACGCATAGTTGGATTTATCTCCACCGAACTCTACATGAGTCATACGAATCTAAAACGAATATAAAAAAGTGTTTATATACTGAATATTGCACATTGTAATAAGGCTTGCTTCATAAGGTAGCATGACAGCTTGCTAATATTGAAGTAGACACTGCACACGTTTAAAGCCTCATTTTAAACAAAGCTGCAGCTGCAAGTCTATTTTCCTTATTTAGCTAATCCAAATTATCTTTAAATACAACGCTCATCCACAGTTTGTCTTCAGTCATAATATTGGTATATGTTATGCATACTAAACACAAATTAACACATGAAAACCGACTGGGCTGGCTGAGTCGTTGATATGCAATGTCTTTAGGAAAGCATCACAATCTTCCAGTAGTGAGCCCTGAGGCCACCACCAAATTAAAGTTTTGTCATTATCTGACTTTACTCATATTGTCAATACCATATGAAATGAGTGTCTGTGGGACACAGAGGAGACGTCTCGTTAATATGCCAGCATGAATTCAAACTGAAAAGTAACCTGGAGGTTAAAGAATCCAGCTCCTTACAGAAACGTTCCCAGTTTAAAGACTCTCTTCCGCTGAGAGAGGCTGGCTGCATTGGGCTGAAATGTCTTTGTTACTGCTGCCAGCACTGAAGACAGTTTCTTCAGCCCTTAAGGCAAGAGATGTGACACTATTAGGGGGAAATATATTCAAGTATATAAAGAAATGATGCCCTGCTGGCTCTGTTAGCTATTTCAGTGCTTCTGTAGTTTGACCCATGCAGTGGAGGTGCGATGTGTTGGACAGCTCCGGTGTGTGAAAGTTTGTAAATGTGTTTTTTTCAAGTACATTTTCAACATGTCAGGTATAATTACTGTTATGTTAAAGCAAATGTATCCTGGGCTGAACATTTGTATCATACATGTTGGTTATTTAGCAAGGTGAAAAAACCATGTGAATCATTTAGCTAAAGATTAGCAGGAATTACTAAACAAGACAGCTTGGGGCAAAGTGATGTGGGGTACATTGAGTCAATGGTTCAACATACAGTACATTTACAACAGACTGGTACATGTGTTTAGTTTACCCCAGGTACATTAACAGGGATATTCTGATCTGGCTCTTTCATATTTGTTTTTACAGGCATTAATTCCTTCCAAACCTGATTAATAATGTTGACGAAACAGGTGTCACTATGGTGCGGACACCCAAGCAGAGAGTGGGCAGAGAAAGGATGATATGTTTTATTTTTTTGCCTCTGCTCAGGTTTAAACTTGAAAAAGTCACTTGGTCAATTTACACCCAGATGGCTCAATTGACCCCTTTACACGGATCAATTTACCGCTAAGATTGGGCAAGTTATTCCACAAGACAACTTTTCTTTGAGAAGTCACATTTTGGCCAATGCCATTTGTGATAGATGCATTTTTTTCATTTTGGTTGACATCCTGAAGTAAATGTTTTGTTGTCATTTGACTGCTATCTCCTTTTTCCTTGCCTAGAGCACAATATAAGTAAAAGTTGGCTCATCATCTTACCGCACTCTCCCCTCCTCAATGAAATCTCTCTTTACAGTGTGACTAAACTTTCCAACCGCCAAAGTTCAAACAAGAGGATTTATTTTTAAATAAATGATAATAGATATACATTTGATTTGAATTGTGTTGGACCCAGCATTTCCCAGCAGTTGGGTATTCAGCTATTGGGGCTGTTGTTCAAGAAACATTTTGCTTTAAAATTAAACCTTGTTTTTAAATATGTTGGAAGAACCCCTCCTCTTTCGTTTGGACTGCCATCAAAGCCTGCAAGTACATGAAGACCCTGGAGACTCGAGGCGAGTTTGGTGTTTGGATTGCCTCAATTTGGCTCTAAAACATACTGTCTGCTAATAACAGTGAACTTTGTACCCTCGTTTTAATTTACAGTTCATATTTTCCTTATTTTTGTCCTGTCAAAACATTACAGAATTGACTATGAAGAAGAATTGTAGCAGTAAGGGAAAGTATTTGTTTTTGTGAGATGCAAATGTATTACTTATAAAGGAATATAAAGTGATTTTATTGAGGGTAAGTGCTTTAATTGTGTTGTAATTTACAAAGCATGCAAGTTTAGTTGTACTGCAAATTATTTTAAGAAGGCACAATTCCCACAAGTTGGGAATTCTTTAAAGTTCACCTATCATGCTATTTTAAGGCATATATTATGGGTCTCAGATATATAAAAGTATATAAAAACATGTCTATGATGTGTTTTGCTCAAAATACAAACAGATCATACATTTTAGAAATCCCTCATATCCCTCTGTTCCAGCCCTGTTAGAGAAACGCGGATATTGGGACCTTAGCTCAAAAAACAAAAGAGGAGGCGGAGCTAATGCCTGATCAGAATTCTACCGGAGATAAAGTTAAATTCTGCTGTGATAAAACGCCATCCTGTTAAACTAAACCACATCAAAGATTATTTCTGAAACAGTATGGAGCTCAAATGCTTTTTCTCTTGCGGGTTTATCACAAGGTGAGCAGTGATGTACCTGAACGATCGTTCATGAACGCGTTCATATTTTGGGCGAACGTGAACTGAACGTACTGTATTTCCGCTAGATGAACGTAATTGAGAACGCGTTCATTCTCAGCGCTGTATAACGGCGTTCAAAAGTGCGTTCATTCTCAGCACTGTATTATAACGGCGTTCAAAAGTGTGCCAGATTTCATATGCCTTTCAGCCGAAAACCCAGTTAAAACACACCGTAAACAGGCTTCAAAATAATGCAGAAAACCACCCAATCTGGCAACAGCAAGCTGCCTGTGACGCGTACGCGCCTGTCACCCCTGGCTGCCGCACTAAAATATAAATATACTAAATATATCAGACTCCTCACAACAAACAATGTGGAACCGCGGAACCGGCGAGCATTGAATGAATGAATGAATTAGTATGGACGAAGCCGAGAGCAGCTGCAGCAGCACTCGCTCAGAGTGAGACTCTACGGCATCGGCGTATGAGCATTTAAAAGAGTTTTACGTTAAAGTCAGTACTGACTCAGATGGAAAAAAACAAACGTTTGCCTGTAAACTGTGTTCGCCCGGTTTGAAAAAGCAAGTCCGTACATCGACGACGTCGACAACAAACCTTAAACGGCACATTGAGAATAAGCACACGACTAGCCTTTCACAGTATGTGCGAGTGGCGAATAAAAAAGAGAGCCAAATCCACTACCACCCAAATCCCATTAACATCGTACAGGAGACAAATAATAGCTCGCAGCAACGTATTGAAAAAATAACTATAAACTATAAATTAGTTCATTTTTGAAACCATGAACTTTAGTTCAAAATTTTGAATTATGAACTATGAACTGAACTAGTTCATTTTAAAATTTGTGAACTGTGAACTGAACTAGTTCATGTAGAAAGTGAACTTTCCCAACACTGAAGGTGAGTTCCTTTTTTATTTCCTGCTTTTTAAACACATGTGCTCTACAGTACAGGTTAGCTCTGAGTGTTAGCGAGGCTTGCTAATGTAAACAAAGACGAGATTACGTCCAAAACACGTCAGGCATTGTTTCTGATAGCAACTTCCTGTGGGTCCACCATCCGAAATTACGTCATATCGGCAGCAAATCTGTCTCCGCTCGTTGTACCCCCGTTTTTTAAAGATTTGGGAGCGGAGGAAAAGAGAAAGGGTTTTATTTTCTGACGCTGTGTGAGTTCCCCGACGCACCGGGGACGCATATTTATGTATAAAAGACGTCAAAAAGTGCATTTTGCATGATAGGTCCCCTTTAAAGTATTTACTAATACAGTGCAATGTGCTATTATGCTTTCCAAAGATGCACTGTCTCTGCAAACAAAACTTGCGACTTTAAATATGCAAAACTTGTATTGAAGTTAATTAAAATTAAAATTGGACATCAGCTTGTACGAGCACTTTTCAAAGGATTATTTATCATAACTGAAGGTCAGGCTTTGAAAGTGATAAAGAATACAGTGTTTATATTTACAACACTGTGATGTTTATTCTTATTTTGTAAGCAGAAAAACGTGTTAGACTTGTGGCACATCGAGAGTGCTGCATTCAGAGAGAAAATGTTGCTATAAGAGATTTCAGGGGAAATGATATCACTGTCGCTTTGGATTCTTTTCATCTGGCGTCTTTGATGCAAAATTGGTTTGGTGCATCCGAGCACTTAACAACATCACAGGGGTGTGGGGAATGTTCCTTTTTGCACACAATACTATTTTTGTTAGTGGCGACGCATCGGATATTTACTTGTTGTGTTAAAATACAGAACAATGGCTATTTCCCCACAAACACTTTCCCGCATTGTTTTAAGACTACAATTAAAGAGGACATTATGGTAATTTCAGGTTCATATTTATATGTTGTGCTTCTACTGTGAAATCTTTTCATGCTTTAATGTTCAAAAAGCTCTTTATTTTTCTCATACTGCCTGTGCTGCAGCACCTCTTTTCACCCTCTGTCTGAAACCAGAGCCCAGCCTGCTCTGATTGGTTAGTTGACTGGCTCTGTTGTGATTTGTCAATGTTTAGAGATGTCCCACACATAAGCCTATATGTACAATGTGTTAGTGAGTGCTAGCCAATAGCACAAGTTTTTATTTAGGTGACAATTGAAAGATTGGAAGAAAATATATCTCCTTTATTTTTTTCTTTCTATATCATGTTTTACAGAGGGCACGGTTCATATAAGGCCCACCTGTTTTCATAGCACCTTGGCCATTAAATCCAAACATATTTTTAAATAAATTAACATGTGGTAGGAGTCCTACCTCAAGTTGTCTTTATCTGAAGCTAATGCACCTCCTCTTAAGATGGTTTGTCTTATTTGAAGCTAATGCACTTGCAGAACTCTTGCTGTTCTGAATATGTATGCTCATGGGTTATTGCACTTTTTGTAAATCACTTTGGATAAAACTGTCAGCTAAATGTTATGTAATGAGGATAGGGAGACACACTTAACAGCTCTGTTTCAACAATGTTGCAGTATTATATTCAACCTGGGGGATGCAGTGAATCAAAATAAGAAAGAGTAGAAAAAAGCTAATATTTGTCTGTGTAAACGCCAATAGGCTTAAGCTAGTAGTGGTCACTGGTACGGGATATAAATGCATTATACCAGTCTCTCAAACTACAACAACAAACAGTGTAACCAAATATTTCCACAATATACAGCTTTATACTCACAACACGTAGAGTTTTTCACCAGAATGTATCCAGTCTATTTTAAAACGTTTTGGACTGACTGACATACTATTTTAAAGCCAACTGTTTAACCAAAAACACTCATGAAAAGCCCCCCCACTTCTGTGTGTCAAACTCCCTTCCTGCGTCAGGTCTGTGTATGGCATGATTACTGCAGAGCTCTGCTCATGCTGGAGTAAGGGAGCTGCCAAAATGCTTTGTGGGTATTCTGTGCAGAAATGGGCGACTACTGTCAGTCCTGCTGGTTCTCCTGCTGGCGCATTTAACAGCTTTTCCAAGTAAGCAAGCAATGTGAAATCCAAGCATGCTGTACAGACAAGGTGAAAGGTGGATTAAGTTTTCACAGCGAGGCCCGATCAGCATCTAAACGGAGTTAATTAGAGTGAGTCATTTTTGTTTGTAAGGAGTGACTTTGAGTAGTGCAAACAAGGATTAGACTATTTAGCGCCAACAATCTGGTGAAAAAACCCCACAGACTATATTTTGTAATTAAATCAACCTCTCTGACACTCTCTCAGCAGCTGTGTGTTGTATAAACTCTCCATTAATTGCAAACTGTGGGACCAAATAAAAGAGAGAAATCATTTCTTATCTCCTGCAATCAGTGTTGGTTGATAAGACATTTGAATGATTTTATGGATGGATAAACCTTGAAATAACATTGTTGTGTTGATAAGAACTTCATTAAAAAACTATCACATTTAAATAAACAAAAACTCACTGGAAAATAACGATTATTGGGTCGTTGAGTCTAAACTTACCAGTCCTAGAAAACCATTTTAGTCAAGCTCTAATCCCAAAAAGAAAAACCTTGTTTGAGATAATTTATGTTTTTCCCTATTCTGCCTCAGAGGGGAGTCCGAATAAATAAGCTGGTTCAATGCTTCACATTATATCAAACTTTTCCAAAACCCCCAAAATGGCAACCAGCTCTCTAATGACAAATAGTCTCAGGGAATTTTATTCCAGCAGAGATTGTCCTGAAGTGTTGGGTGAATACAGATCCCCGATGAATGGGAAATACCTTCAACAAAAGCTCTTCCTTAGGGCTGGACACATCTCTCAATACATGAACCAGACAACAACAAAAACAACAACATATTTTAAACAACTCCCACACGTCGGTGTCAGATTGAGGATATTTATAAACACATTTTAGACGTCCTCAGTTTTGCATTATTTCTGGCCACATTTATATCTATTCTGCAGGGATTCGACAGCAACAACAAATTAGCAAAACAAAACAATTGACTTATTATTTTTGTTGCTTTGTCTCCCTCGTGGGCAGGTGTTTTTTTTCTATGCCATATGAATGCGTAAATGGTTTTTATATCACCTTCCCATATCAGTGCGCCCGCTAAAGCTGCTTTCTATAAATGGGTTGCATTATAAAAGCATCGTATATGCTGATAGAAAAACAGGCAAATGAATCAGTCAATTAGAAGATGAAAGCAGCTGCTTCCTCTGAAGTGTTTCCAGGGTGTTTAATTGGCTGGAAGGTGATGATGACAAATGAACGGAGGTCATTCGTCTCTGAGCCGACTTTTTCTTTAGGACTAACGCGGGATTTTTCTCAGGGGCAGGGAAGCGAAGAGAGTTAAGGACTGGACACATTATTCAGCCATTTTGTAAAAACACGCTTATCATCAGTCTTGAGGTTGCACTTATTTTGCCGAGTGTTTTTGAGAATGTTCCTCCAGTACTGCATTCATTATGTATAACAGAATGCTTGATATGATTTATCCGACCCAGCAGAATGAATGGGCAAAATGGGCTTGTTGTCCTCATATTTTGGCCATATCTCTGCAGTTGTGATTCTGCAGCTTTGTTATCTCTCAGGCCCGGCAGCTTAAGGGCTTGGATTCTCCTCCTTGGAAGCTCCTCTGCTCCCAGGCAACAGGTCCCTCTAATGATGAGAAATTATGCTTGTGGCACGTCAATTACGGTGCAAAAGTACTCCGAGCTGCTGTGTGTCATTTCTTGAGGCTTAGCATTTTCTCTCATAAGTAGTTTTCTACTGCAGAGCCCCTCCCCGTCGCAGTATCTCTCTCAATAGCAAAAATAAATAATTAAGCAAAACAGAAAGACAACAACTTATATTTTTATGAGTTACAACAAGAACTCATACTCGTTTTTTTTATCGTCAGTGCCCAGAGACTTTTGATTCCTCAGCAGCTTGTGAAGACCTCTAATTATTATCAGTCTGTCACTCCAAATGACCTCATCTCCACAGAAACAGTGAATTTCAGACACAGTGTGAGCCTGCTGTTTTTTAGCCCCCTCCATATGGCGCCTGCTTTATTCACTCCTAACAATTTTTCCAATCAACACCTTTTGAATCGAATGCCCTGTTTTCTACACAGGAAGGATCAGAGGTGTCCACTGAGATTTTACAAACATATTTCAGTTGTGTGAAGCTTCTCAAGTTTGAGGGAAAATAGTTAAATAAACACATTTTAAACATAATGAGAAATAAAAGAAAAAATTCTGATTATTCCCAATTTAACAAGTGCTTATTTCATTTTACACTTTGGAGCATAATTATATCCACAACAAGCTGAACATAATGTACATTTTACAAACTAAATATTGGCCTTACAAAGTTCACATGCTAAGTCGATATTAGCGTATGGTTCCTTATTCAAGCATTCTGCCGAAACATTGCAACATTAGCATCGATTTGGAGTCGTGTTTGGGTCCACTTTGCGGATGGTGAATATTCATTATTTCTGTTTTATTTTGCTCCTCCAACATGTGTAAAGGAAACCTGTTGTATGCTTCACTTTAATCAATATGTTTTAACTAACTTATAGTGAAGAGACTATCCAAAAAGCTCAAATTGCAGGCCATTAAACCAAAACAATGCTTTGTTACCATGAGCAGCCATTTGACCTATTATGTATTTGATCTATTCCTAACAAATATGTTCAAGTGCTGCTTTAAAAGGATGTCATGATTGATAGTTTATGAATGACATGTTGATGTAATTGGCTTGAAGTGATACATGCAGAGGGTAATGTGCTATCACACCACTGTTTTGTTGCTACTTGTTGTAATAAGGGCAATACACTTGGAATTGAACTGGGAAATCTTTGTTCTCATTTGTCAGGCTATCACTGTTGCCAAAGCTTGCTTGAGAACTCAGTCAATTTGGTGGCACTGAACTATGACACAATTACAGAGTCAATTAGGTAGTCCTCAGTCTAAAGCATTCCTATTGTTAGGGCTTAGTGTGCGGACTCAGCTCTGCCAGAGGCGTTCCTGGACTGTACTCATAGGAAGGAGGTCAGGCACCAGTCAATTGGTTTGATTGAACGCTACCCTTGCTTTAGATGAGTGGTGAGAAAGAAAATAGGACAATATGCAGCCATGCATTTCATTTTGTCTACCTTCTTGCACATCACAGACGGATTGTGGCAAAGTCTATCTGTTAATGGGATATCTGCTAAGATGTCTCAGACGAGCAGATAGATTGGAGGGTTCTGTAATTAAATAAAAATGTAGATTTGTACGAGTGCAGACATGTGTGGAACAGGCACATTTCTTGGCCTCTGGTATTGCTTTAACAAGAAAAGCTCATCCAAAAACTTTACAATTAACACTGCACTTCCTTTGGTCATAAGCTATTCACCCACCAAGTGTTGAATTGTTAGGAGAACACATGCATTCAAACATACATACCTATATCCAATCATACGGTAAGAAAGAAAGAAAGACATGTTGCTTAGATTAAATATGGCAGGTACCACCTCTATTCAACTTTGTTAAAATGTTGAGGGCTGATTACACCGGGCAGTGTGTTCTGATGTTCAAAAACATTAGAGTGATTAGCTTGATGGGGGCGATTCTAACTAAAGGTCATGTTTAATGAGGACAGTTTTTGACTCCTCCACCATGTCTTTATCCGGAGTGTAAAACTGATTTTGTCACTTTGGGTCACAAAAAAAAGTTTGCTGCCAGATTTCTTATACCTCAAACTTTGTGATGGCTTGTTTTGTTTAATGATGCAGCAGAGCAAACAGAACATTATGCAAATGCAATGTCAAAGGTATTTATTTGTTTGATGTTTGAAAGTCTGAGTCGACGGAAAATGCGATGACTGACAAGTTCAAAGTAAGATTAAACTAAAAGAACATCATGTCACTTGCTCGACGCCTTTATCCAAAGCGACTTACATACTCAGCACTGTGGGCAATCCCCACTGGAGCAATTTGGGGTGAAGTGCCTCAGGGACACAACGACATGCTGACTGCAGTGGGGTTTGAACCTGTGACCCCTGATCCGAACACCAATGCACAACCCACTACGCCACATGCCACACGCCTCCTTCAGAACAAAACAAAATAAGAGATTTACCGTTTTTTTCCTTATTTGACATTTTAACGTGGATCACAAAGTGAAACTGTGTGAAACTAAACTTTTAAGAACGCAAAATGGCAATTTGGCAAACTTTTAATATTGATGTATTCTTTATTATGTTATTGACCGCTTTAGCACATACAAGTTAACTTTTTTAACATAAACTCATCAAACCCACAGTACACAATATCTTTTGTTGAGAATAAGACACTAATACAAAGAGTATTGAGCAAATATCTCTCAATCAAGTATCAAAGAAACAGTGAATGATGAATAATTAAGTTATAATAATCATTAATTTCTGCTAGAATCACAGAAAACATTTGGGAACAAATCAAGCATGTTCAAACTGATGTTCAGCTTCACCTTTTAAACAGCTCTTTTCCATTTGTGGATTTCACAGACTTTAGGCTGTTCATCTAAAATGGTAACCACATGGACAGGTGCATGACTTGTGCGTGAACAATGTTCTAAAATAGTTGTTTTATGTCACCTAGGCTGTTCTCGCACTGACTTGTGAATTCATTTCAGGAGCTGTGTGAAAACTGGTTTGTACGTTTATTTGCGAGTTTATTTCATAAAAGCAAAAGGCAGAGAAGCCTTTTAATGAGACAACACAGCCTTCAACAGATTTCACACTGACATGTCAAAAGGCCTGCAGCCGGGCGTCCTCTATACTTTTTGCTTCAACAAATTAACCATTCAAGGAATACTTTGTGTTTAAAAAAGTGTAATAAACATGCTCTTTGGAAGGTAAAAGTCAACGAAACCTGGATCTGTAGCACATATTGAAGGCTTTTCAACTTTTTTTCCAGAAGAAAACCTTTGATATTTCTTCTTTTAAATAAAAACAGTTTGATGTTTGTGGTAAAAAAAAAAAGGATATGTAAAGATACAAGTTTATCCCAACTTGTGTTGAATTCAATGAGGGAGAGTGGGGATATTCAAAAATAAACAGTAAGAATGTGTGCCTGGATCCAGATTTGGAACAGAAAGTACTCACTTGTTCCTTAGCTCTTCGCTGAAGTCTCCACCATCATTTCAATCTGTTGGTAAGTTTTGGAAAAAGCCTGCAAACAAACAAGCAAGACTGAAAACACAAACTCACTGGCAGAGGTGAAATGACTAAATCTAATATTGATTTGTAGACCTCTGAAATGTTCCCTCTATGGTGTTTTTCAAAGTAGCTGTTGCACTCTGACACGGACCATGTCACAGAAATACCTGCGGGCAGCTAAATAAAGATGGTTCATGGTGGGTATGCTAAATATCACCATTATGTTTGAGACTACAGATAAGACATGTAAAAAACACAACATAATTATATAGTACAATCTTTAAAGCATCACTATCCTTGTTCCTGATATGTATCTTTAATATGTTGTATTCTGTTGTACAGACTAAATGTTATACCCATGAGTCAGTGGTTGCCACATATGATCTCTATAAGAAAACCTATTATTTGAATTAGTGTGTGACATGATATGTGCTCTCACTTGATTTCCAGCTGAAAACAAAAATTAAACAACTTTTCCACACTATTTTTGCACACCAAAATAAAGCAGCCCCATAGAATCAGAAGCATCTAGAGCTCTGAAAAAAAGAAGAATTCAAGATGGTGCGTTCCAACTGGTTCATTATTTACTTGAGTGGCTAAACACACAAAAAGAGAGTGGTGAAGAAATAACCGGGTAAAGATGTACAATTAAGAAACTCAGCAGAGCAGGGAGAACAACAAATTGTGTTTCCAGACTTAAATGTTGTATTACTTTGTTTTAATTGAACATGGACACAGCCTAACAGATTAAAGTCTACAAGCAGCCGCAGCACAAAGGGCTTGCAAATATGTCTTGGAAATGTATTTTGAAAAAACAAATGACATTGTTGGACAGGTATTTCTTTTGTTGGCACGTCACAGCGGTTAGAGGTACCACAGTATACACTTGGCAAGAGAAGTGAGTCATTTGAAAGATGAGGTAATTTCAAATCTTCTCACATATCCACATGAAGAAAAAGCTCCTAACACAAAGCAAGCCAATAGAAAACCCTGAAGATTCATCCTTGCATTGTAAATGCAGGAAAACCTTCACAGGCAAAGCTATTTCTAGCATCAATCAGTTTCCCTGAATCCGGTTTCCCTTGTTGAATGCAGTTCAGCACTAAAACTCTTCCATGAACTTTAGTCACTTCCCTGCAGTTCACTTTTCATTGTGAAACTACAGTAAAGCTTAAACATTGTTATGCTGTGAAGTTCACACATGTCATTTTAAATGTCATGCAAGGTTACAGCTGTTCATATACATGTAATCAAATTCCTCATTAATGCGGCAATAACTGATCATTATTGGTGATTAGGTGCTATCAGTATTCAGCATGAGGACATCTGTGTCTTCTTGTTTTCTGGTTAATAACTTTACTCCCAGACTAAGAGGTCTTTACATAATGCATTCAAATTAGAGCACAGAGCAGGAACACTCTCGTTTTTCAGAGGAATTAAAAATCAGTTTTATTGTGTAAGACTGCTGCAAGGTTAGCAAGATCACTGCTGTCCTGATTTAAGCAGGAAATTACACTATGTTTTACCTTGAATTATAACATGAAAGCCGTGAAATGGAAAAAAGGGCTCTTGCTGGTGTGAAAAAACTGGCAGGATGAAAGAAGTGACACCAAAGTTCCTGATTAAATATAAAGCCTTTGTCGGCTCATGTGGAGTTAAGAATCCGTAAAATGTAATCCCGGATTTACAAGGTCTTGATGTCATACTGTACATTACATACTAGATACAACTGTAGCTTATTATATCCTCATACATGGATGCATCCCTATATACAGTATGGGTTTTAGTGCCTGTGTGGGAATGTGTCATGTGTTCTTCTTTATTTTAACACATAAACATGACGTACTGTAGCCTAGATAAGGGCTTCATGTGCTAAAACTTAAAGCAATGTTCTTGGCTACTTACAACATATAAAAATGATCAGATGAACTTGTAAGCACATGTCTCTACACATCCAGCAGATTAGTTTTGACTCACTTGTATGTCCAATATTGACTCTCTCATAGCTGTAGTTTGGTCTAAACCACTTCTTAATAAAACATGATCTATCTAGCTGCTAATTGCTGTGTTCACCAGCTTGACACTTACTTTGTCAGTCCCTTGTATGGTGCTGAACAGGTAGAGCACAGGGGGGGTCTGAGCCTTTCTGTACTGCCAACATCTGTCGACAGCAGCTGGAAACAAAGCTGATGAGGGCAATGCGACTGAGCCAAATAGCAAAGCTATGGGCCGTAAAACTGAAACAAAGAGCTGAAAGATGGTAAAGATGGTGGAGCTGAGGCCATCTGCAGAGTAGGGGAGGAAATACCTGCAGTTTTTGTTAGGTGTTGTTGTAAGCATTATTTTATTGAGTTTTCTGTTTTTGCAGTATATTTATCTCCATGGCAGACGTTTTTTTATCGGCTCGGTTGTTTGTTATGGTAAATAAAATAAAAACCTACAGATCCCGTGATTTATAGCAGAAGGATGGAGCCCACTAATAAAGAAATGAACTGAGCGGGCGTCTGTATCAGCAGAACAAGGAAATGTAAACTTGGTGCCAAATACTGACTTAATGTACTAACAAAATGATATTCAGCGTCTCTTCTGAATCCGTCCAAACATGTCCTGTAATTCAAGTATTATTTTAATAATATCAAGGTATTCACTCGTTTTCTCTCCTCAAACCAGGTTTCTCTATAAGGCGAAATGGACAGTAAAGAAAAGCAGTCCCTCGATGTGTTGTAATGGGTTGTTGTCCATGTTCTTTATTTAGTAGCAGGTTTTTTGCCCACCATAATGATGCATTACAGTTAAATAAGAAAAAGAACCAGATCAGAGATGCTATAATTGACAATAGCAATATTTGATGTGTTTATTGACTCTAAAAAAGCATTTGACTCATTAGTTTAATTGTTATGTTGATGCTTTTTATAGCTGCAATTGCAATAGATACAAACACAGAATAGGAAGACAGATGCATTCAGTGTTACTTGGAAACAAAGATGTCATTCTACACACTGAGTGTCGCAGTCGCAGTATCAAACAGTTGTCTAGTGACCATTTGGGACAGAGATAAAGCTTGACTGGTCTTCGACAAACTCAATTAAAAACATAAATCACTTCACATTTGACAGTTTCTCATGTTTCTATGTATCAACAAATCCTATTTTTGCAGTCCTAATCTGTTTATTTGTTTATGTGGGAACAATGAAAGTATGCGGCTGTGAAATAATCCGATTTTGTGGTTGTGAAATTCGGCGTTCGTATAATTCAAAGAGAATGCACACGCACTGGCTGTTGATCCCTTCGCTTGATCTCACACTCGACGTCTACGTCTGTTGTTATCTGGAAGGCATCTAAATGCAAAGAAAAGCAGAGAAGCTGCTCAGCCATCGTGGCAAAGACAGATTACACGACTGCGGCTGTCCTGATGCTGCAGCAGCCATTTGTCACTATTAGTTTCTCTTCATTTTAGTGAACACATTATTAAGATAACTCCATGATAGTCCCTCAACCTTGGCATGTGACAAACGGCCAAGTGACAGCTTAATTTGCCTCTCTCTTATCCAACATGACCAATAATTAAGTCTATTGGAGTCAGACGGACAGATGAGTCATCACACACAAATGGCTGAATTGATGAAATGCTATTTGTAGAAGTCAAAGTAAACACTTCCTGCTTCTAGCAATTGTGTTTTTTAGGGGTACCAAACATCAATTCTAGGATCACACACACGATGCACGACGAGCCTTGTATTCAATGTTTTATTTATAGACAACTACAAATCCTCTGGCCTAGTTTCACCTCTTTCCCCTCAACCGATGTCTTGTTGTTGTGTCATTGATGGCTGTTTCCCCTAGTTGGACAAACAATGGATCAATATGAGCTTTGCAGGTGGGATCCTCCGACATAACTATCTGGAAAAAGATTTCCACAGAAAGATAGCCACTTTCTAAGGTTGTTGTAAGTTGACTTTTTTTCGCTAAAACAACTCCTACATTTGCTAATTACTTTGATTATGGAGACTTTTTTCACTTACAATTATGGGACATGTTTAAATGCATAGGATCTACAGTGTACATTATGTACAGACATCTTGGCTGAATCGAAACTGAATCGAAACTGAACAAAACCCTCACAACATCCTTTTGTTTCTTTTTGTGTGTGAATGTTTGTGTGCTCTTACAAGGATTCAAAGTAATGGTCATGTTTTCAGTTGGTCGAAGCGGGCATTCCAAGTTACATTTCGGCCTCGCCACACGCCTACACAGACTTCTGCTCACGATAACAGGTTTATACAAAGAAGAAAACAAACACAAGATCAAAAAAGGAGAAAATAAACACTACATTTACACACTCTTTTCACTAACAGCAAATTGGCAAAGAAAATAGTTTCCTATTAACAGGGATATAAAAAAAGACATGTTATGCATATTTTCAGGTATTGAATGCCTCTACTGAGACATGTTCCCACGCTTTAATGTTCTAAAAGGCTTATTTTTGTCATAATGCCTGTGCTGCAGCACCTCTTTTCACCCTCTGTCTGAAACTAGAGCCCAGTCTGCTCTGATTGGTTATTGGCCCCTCAGTCTATCATGTACAATGTGTTGGAGCGCTAACCAATAGAAGCGCAAGTGTTACATTGTGATCTCACTATGAAAGTAAACAAAGGAGTCCAATAGAGGAGATTTAGGGGGGGGGGTGTGTGAGAGAGAAAGTCTATCTAGCATACACTTTAGGATTTAAGCCTTTGCAGACCATTTACATGCACACACACATAACACACTACAGGAAAGGGAAACCACAGAGAGCACAATAGGGGACCTTTAAATCCTAATATGTCATTCAGAGTCCCTCAGTACATTGGGGCATTAAACCTTGCAGGGAATTGTTTTCAAAGCAGTTTAACAGCGGTGGAAACTGAATTAAAAAGTGTTGCAATATGTTGCTCTTAGTGTGAGACCAGAACTTATTCAGTAGGTCTGCAAATTGGGTGGGATTGTTAAAGTATCTTTTATTTGAACTGTGAAACTCATCGAGAGGGGAATGAAAAGTACCAAACTATAAAAACCACATGCCTTGACAGCTGAAATTAAAAGTTTTTTAATCTCGTTTCTTGTGTTTTTCATGGGGTTTTGAACAAACTAAAAATATGCGGCCTAGATTGGCGGGGAGTCTCAAGTTAGAAGGATTTAGTTTTTGGATCATGCGTTGAGGGATGTTGATATACTGCCGTCCTTTTTCCAAACATTGTGTTCTTCTTTTTAAGCTAATCAATTAAAAGCTTGAGAGGAAATAGAAGACCACAAAATGTAGCACGCACACTAATCTATGCTGAAAAAGGGAAATATGTACAGCGTCAGATGATACGTTGATATGGGCACATGCTTTAATTGTTTTACTATTATAGCTGAGCTCAGCATCCTTTACTTTTCTTTACACAGCGCTCAATGCAGAATTGTTGCTGTTTCTTTTCGCTGAAAACGTTCAAAATCCTTGCATGTGTGAGGACAGGTCAAACATTCTGTCCGACCTTCTCAAATTTAATGAGGTTTGATGACAGTTGTGCAAGAACAAGACAATCACATACATACAGCTTAAGGGGGATTTGGCTGCCCCTTCATTGAGCTGGGCATCAGGGTGGAAGACAGCAGAATGACAGGAGTCAACACCATCCAAGTTGTTTCCACATTGCACACACACAAGACAGTACTCTACTTTACAAGCACTACAAAACAATGTTAGGAACCTTGTTGCTGTTTAATTTGTCATCTGCATGCATCATGTTGTTGACATGACGTGGGTGATGGGGAGGGAGGTGTACCTTTAATTAATTTGTAGTTAATTGTTCATTATGTCGTTGTTTCCTCTGATTGCTTTTTGAAGAACAACCTGTCAGGCTATAATCTTTACCGTGTAAATAAACACAGACTCACTTTGGCAAACTGTTGTTTACAAAGTAATGCTTCGCTTACTATAACTGGTCTCCATTGACAATAGTGAGAAGTACAATGTGTTTCCATGTATAGGATCTACTGTGTACATTATGTACAGACATCTTGGCTGAATCGAAACTGAATCTAAACTGAACAAAACCCTCACAACATCCTTTTGTTTCTTTGTGTGTGAATGTTTGTGTGCTCTTACAAGGATTCAAAGTAATGGTCATGTTTTCAGTTGGTCGAAGCGGGCATTCCAAGTTACATTTCGGCCTCGCCACACACGCCTACACAGACTTCGGCTCACGATAACAGGTTTATACAAAGAAGAAAACAAACATAAGATCAAAAAAGGAGAAAATAAACACTACATTTACTTCACACTCTTTTCACCAAAAGCAAATTGGCAAAGAAAATAGTTTCCTATTAACAGGGATATAAAAAAAGACATGTTATGCATATTTTCAGGTATTGAATGCCTCTACTGAGACATGTTTCCACGCTTTAATGTTCAAAAAGGCTTATTTTTGTCATAATGCCTGTGCTGCAGCACCTCTTTTCACCCTCTGTCTGAAACCAGAGCCCAGTCTGCTCTGATTGGTTCGCTGGCCGGCTCTGTTTTGGTTGGCCAACTGCTAAGAGATGCCCAGCCCCTTAGCTTATCACGTGTTATGTGTCGGAGCGCTAGCTAATACAAGCTTGAGTGTTACACATTATGTTACTTAAGTAAACAAAGGAGTCCAATGGAGGCGTTTCAGGTGGGGGGGTTGTGTGGGAGAGAAACTCCCTGTGGCGTGAACCTTGAGATGTTAGCCCTTGCAGACCATTTACATCCACAAAAACCTATATAACACACTACACTACAGGACAGGGACATGTTATAGGAAAGTCCACACACTCTACATTGAAAACAATATAAACCCTTTATAAATAAAGTATAACATTGATTCATGAACAATGGGAAAGTAAGAAATGTAACACCTTAATGTAAATGTGCCTTTCAGAATGAAAGTCTCAGCGACACCCTCATGTGCAGGAATGCACTCTTTGAATGCACTCTATAAATAATGGAGCAACATCATAAACACTGCAACACCTTTCCCACAAAACTGCATACTGTCAAAGAAACTCTCAAAGACAGCCAGGCGAGTTCTCTCCTTTGCAAGCCAATTATCCCTCTGCTGGGGAATATGCCATTTCACCATCTGAGTTTCAGTTTGCTACGCATTCCTTGGTAAACTGATAACACAAAGCCATCGGATTCATTACCTCACCCAAGATTTTTTATATGTACCTATTCTAATAAGATTTCAATTACGTTCAAATACTTCAAGTTGAATTCATTTGTTGTGTTGGTTTCTGTGATTCCTTTGATACTGTACAGGCATTGTTCTTCAGTTTCTCCTAATTATCACATTGACATCTATGAACTTGTGTGTGTTCAGGGGGTGTGTGCATCTCCCAGTCTGTGAAGATTCCCCGGGAGCCCAAGCTGGGGGGGTTTGACAAGATCATCCGGCGTCTCCGAGAAAACCCGAACGCGAGAGTCGTCATACTTTTCGCAAGCGAAGACGATATCAGGTAAGGCCTGGTAATAACTGCTTTGAAGATTAGACTGCAGCAGGCAGGGAAACATGTCGGAAAACATCCAATTCCTTCCAGCTCTGCTTAACCACTGTGTAATGAATTGCAAAACAAAATCAAAGCAGAGCTGGTCGGGATGCTGACCTTATCCATGAAAACATCTGTCACTTCACCTTTGCAGGCGGCTACTCCAAGCGGCTAAAAAGGCCAACCAGACAGGTCACTTTATCTGGGTGGGTTCAGACAGCTGGGGCTCTAAGATCTCTCCGGTGGTGGACCAGGAGGAGATGGCGGAGGGAGCGGTCACCATCCTGCCCAAGCGGCAGTCCATCAAAGGTACAGAGAAGAGCATGGTACATATAGCATCTCCCTGTATAGTAAAACCATCACTTTATGTGTCACATTGATGCATTGATTCACTTGTCTTGTGTCTTATCTTTCCGAAATAAATCATTATTTACTTTATTGTTTTTTTTTTATTATCATACCTTTTACCTCCTTGTGTCTCTTAACCTGTTGACATTTTTTATATCTGTAAAGCTCTTAAGATCTGATCTGAGGGGAATTTCATATTGTTTATGTTTTACTTGTGATGCTAGCCATTTTGTAAAGCACGTGCTGTATGAAAAGTGCTTTATAGATAAAGCTTTATTATTATTATTATATGCATTTCTCAGTGAGTACACTGTAAAAACTGAAACGCTGAATTTAATTCAATGTATTATGCCAACAGATTTAACATAGCTGTATATAAGTAGTAGGTTCAACTTAATATTATTGCTTTTAACTAACCTAATACAGTTATGTGAAACTTGATGACGTACTACATGTAATTAAAGTCAACATTTCAGTTTTTTCAGTGTGTTCCTTTCATGCGATGCAGGACTGTAGCTATTTGCAGAATAAAAGGTGCTTTGTAAAGGCCCTGACACACCAACCCGATTTTGGGAGTCAGAGGCCGTCAGAGGCTGTCGGGCATTCGCGGCGCCGTAGTCAGGTTGGTGTGTCCCGCACCGTCGACCGTGACACGCCTTATTTGGACTGCCAGACCCGATGCATGGCCGATTCAACATGTTGAATCGGCCATGCATCGGGTCTGGCAGTCGGACCAAATAATCACTCTGATTGGCTGTTCAGCTAGCAAATCAGTGCATGAGAAGCGAAGCGGAAGTGAGGGACGTAAACAAACGATTTAAGAAGGCACACACAGACTGCTATTCATTTTCATCTCATCATGGCGATCTGGAATGATGCAAACGAAGACCTGCTCATCACCTTGATTCAGGAGAGGCCAGCTCTGTATGATATTACGGAGAAAAGACGGTGCGGTGTGTTCCCGTGCGACACATGGCCAAAACGCAGGAGAACACGGCCAGGCAACAGCCGACTTCAGCGTCGGCTAGTCCTCTGGTGACTGCTTGGTGTGTCAGGGCCTTTAAGCTTTATCTTTAATTATTTGATCATCAAAGGTCAAATGATATTCTGTCAAACAGATTACACATATGCAATGATCAATGAATTAGACACATGAGGGTTTCACAGACTGCACAGATGCTGTTGTTTAGACTGAGCTCACTGTGTCAATGACAATGTACCTATTGATCTGTCTAGGGTTTGATCGTTACTTCATCAGCCGAACGCTGGAGAACAACAGAAGGAATATCTGGTTTGCCGAATTCTGGGAGAACAACTTCAGCTGCAAGCTCAGCCGTCACGCCTTGAAGAAAGGGTCCGGCCTGAAAAAGTGCACAAGTAAGACACTCTCCTGATGTGGAAAAAGCTTTTTAACTTTCTTTTTTTTTGCTTAAAGTTTTTAACCACCTTGAAAAACCTCCCTCTGATGTTTTGAGGCGAGTGACACATTTGGCTCACAGTATTTTTTGACAGCATTGCCCACCTATAAAAAAAAAGTGGAGCAGCCTTACATTTAATATTCTAACTCACAGTTAATCTCACAGCTCATTTCAGGCCCGCACTATATTTCTGCTGAGTCCAGTGTGTTTGCCCACATGGCTATAACAAGTGGATGGCTCAGCTGGACTGCATGGTTAAAGCTTCAGGCTCGGAGCCATACGATAAACAGCTGCGGAAAGCACAATCTGTCTGGAGGTTGCACATTTTATTAAGATTTAAACACCAATTAGGTAGTACAACATGTGTATTTAAAAGATGAGAGACAAAATATCAGTCTCTGGGGAATTCCTCACAGATGCTTAATCTTAATAGTTATGTCTTAGTTTTGAATTACTTCTCAGGAATATCCAGCGTTACTCTCAATTACCCTCTGTTGCACTAATAATAGTTTATATAAAAATAAGCTTGACCCTAATAAACCAAAAGAATAAACATGAAAATGAAGGTCATTTAATGTGAGACACATGCTTCTTACTTGAGTGGCATAACTTTATACATGTGTATAATCATTCTCAGATAATTAGGGCGGCAATTAAGATATTCCTGATAGTAATATTTAGCAGAGCCAGCATTTGTGCCTGGCCACAAAATGCATACAGTATTTACAGTTAGAGCATGTTTAAGCAAACAGTCAAACAATCTAATAAATTGAACTTAAAAAATAACGAATATTACAGGGATCTACTTGAAGCTAACAGGCGAGCTGATGTTAAAATGTCATTTTATAATGCTTGTGAGGATTGACCTTCTTGTTTTCACATTAGCTTCATATACAGCAATTTCAAAAACTACATTTTTGTGTATGACTAACACATCAACTATAGCTAAAATAATATGTTTTAATATAGCTGTAAAAACATTACATAACATTAAATACATACACAAATGAGCTAACATTAACGTTAAAGTATTGTTAGTTCTACTCTACATTTCTTCATTTCAAAATATTTCTAGCACAGCCCACACTTTAACACAATTGAAATGAGCGTCATCCATGTAATCATACATCTGGTTACGTACACAGTTACAGTTAGGCCTATCATGTGCTACTCTGATATAGAAAGAGTACATTCAGTATTTTCCCAACAGTTAGGTAACATTAACAAGAGGCCAACTCTATAGATTCTCAGAAAAATAGGATTCATTATAGGACATGTGACAACATGTGACCAAAAGGGTCCATACGGGTTATGCCTACAGCAAGGCAAAGTGGGGGCAGCCTCTGGTATATACGTATTTTTCTGCGTTGGCCAATCAGCTAGATGCTGCCTTACTGCGAGTTAACAAAAACACAACTGTTTTCAGTCCTGGTCCCAAAATAGTAGAATATCAGGTCAGCGGAAAGTCTACACATCCTTCATCTCTCTTCTGTATATAGCACTTAGCAAGGTCCAGCTTTAAGTGAAGCTAATGCATTAGCACTTTATGTGGCTTTATAGATAGGAAATATTCCTGCTCTTGCTTTTGAGTTTGTTTCTTCATGGTTGCATCATGCACTTATCATAAGTTGTTTTGGATAAAAGCGTCAGATAAATGTATTGTAACTGAAATCTAAGAATGACATACGACACTCCAGTCTTGATAATATAAAAATACAGCAGCATGACCTCAATAGCTCATTCAGGGTCTAAAGGCTTTTAACCTCACACAGCCTTTACACTGGACAGCAGAACTTTAAGCTCTGTAATTGGACTCTTACGACACTAATCGTTGGTATAATTGACTTCTTTGAAGGCCTTTTATCTGCAGTCTATAATGTTGACTCTCCCAAAGTGTACTACAAATATTCAATTTCAGATTATATTTATTTTTCAAATATGACAGGATTTTGCCTTGGAGTGTATGCTCCTACATTATGCACACACAAATTTGAAATGAAAGCTATTGCTTTTTTAGTATTCATTTTAAGATGGTTTCATTTACAGCGAGTAGGGAGTAATGTAATAGAACAGTATTACAGTGTCACATAACTTCATTATGGCCTGTGCTACACACAAAATAGATATTTACATCATTACACAAGACAAAGTCAGATAATTGTCCACTATTATTGTCATACTTTCGAGTTCCTTGTCCGAGTGTATGCTTCCTTAGGCGGAAACCCGCTCTCTCCAGGGAATCCGATGAAGAACCTTGTTGCTGTGAAGTGACAGTGCAGACCACTGAGCCACCACTCTGCCCTGCAGCCGGATGTGTGTGTGTGCACAATCTGCATACGCTACTTTTCACGCAGATACTAGTTATAATAAACAAGAATGTGTCCTGACAGTATGCGAACAGTAAGTCCACACATGCATTTCAAGAGGATTTCTCAGACTTCAGTGCAAAAGAACACATCAAAGGAGGGCATCTGGGCAAAACAAGTCTTTTATTTTTTCAGCACATTAAAGCACAGCTTTCATGAATGTGTGCAGGGCAGGCACTCCTCTAGTGTAATCTTGTAATGCGGAAATGGGAAGAAATACCAGCTAATTCAAATCATCAATATGAATTATGAATAGTCTTTTATATCATTCATATATGAAAAAAATTACTTTCAAAGTCACACCATACAATTCTGTCTACTTTACATCTTTCAAAATGACAGCACAGTTGAATCAACACCTCTGAAAAACAGTTCCAACAAACCATGGAGGCCGTCATGCAGGAAATTGCAGCGTTTGTTATAATGTGTTACACTCCAGGTGTAGCTGTTAGCAAGGTGTAGCAGCAGCTGAGTTGTCATTGTCGCACAGTGCTGTATGCACCACTAATGGCTGTTCATTATGATTGTGTGATAAGATATAGAGGCTGAAGGTAATGTGTTTAAGTTTCCGTATCATTTATACCATGCATTTAATATCCCTTATAATGAAAGCCTGTTATCTTTATAATATCAATGTGACGAAAAACTTTGATTTGTCATGTAGTTAATTCGCTGAGTTTCTATAAAATCTGACATTCTTATCTGACTAAAAGGTTTCTCAATTAAAGGTGGGGTAGGTAAGTTTGAGAAACCGGCTCGAGATCGCTAGAATTTGAAAATACACAACCGGAGAAAATCTGCCACTTCCTTACAGAGCCCCTCCTCCAACACACACGAACGCGCACATGACCAATGAGGGCACGAGATAAGTTTGTGCCCCGATGGAAGGCTGACAGGCAGGTAGGCCATCCAATCCGTTTAGCCGGGCCGGCTTGTGCTTTTTACAGTATTACGGCTTCTACAGATGACATTTTTTTATGGATTTTTTGTCAAAGCACTTAAGATATTCATTGCTATCGGGATGCTAAGAGCATTCCATGGAATATAACAAAAAGTGTATCTCGAGCCGGTTTCTGAAACTTACCTACCCCACCTTTAAGCTCCAGGAAAACGTTTTATCACTTTCTATATTGACATTGCTTCATATAATAAAATTGACTATACCAAGTAATAGATTATGACTATTGCCTTATCCTGCTGTGCATAACAATGTAAAAGCTGCTTGGACATTGGTTCCAGATATAATAAAGGCTGCATTCACTATACAACCAAATATGGCCCCAAAACAACTCTTTCACCGACACATTGGCGTAGTGCGGACTCATTTCTTTCTAATCCGATCTGCGTCACTTACGTATTCGTAATTGAATTCCTCTTCGATCACTGGCCAATGTCCATGTGGCTGCTGTGAGAAAGTCATAACAGAATTCATGTGTGACGGGAGATCACTCACCATAAAGGGTCATTGTGATAGGTTGAAACTACATTCACCAACCAAAGTGCCAGACACTTTCTGACACTGATGACCTTTTGAGTCGGGCCACAACAGCCCTGTTTTAAGAGGCTGAGCCCTGGATTATGGACATCCTCAAGTTGAGGAGGAACTGTTCTTCAGAAAAACCTTCACCTACACCTCTCACTCCACATTCATCTTTATATCCTCATCCTCAACATATGACAAGTATTGTGTGATATTGTTCGCTGCATGTGTCGGCAAAGATCTGTTCACATAGACGTTAAATAAGGAACACTTTAAACATAAATGTGAACATACTAGGCAGAAAGACTGGAAATTGGGAAAATAACATAAACCTCTGTAACCTGAACGTTGCTATAGAGATTTTGTATCCGGTTTCAAAGGGTTATTTATGTGTAATTTCAGGAGTGATCATCAGGTTCACATTTGCTGTAATGGTGTCTACTGTATGATGACGTCCAATGAAAAGAAAGGATTACAGTGTAGTGATTCAAAACTCAGGAGATCATTGATTCTTATTCATCAATGTACTGTGGATTTAACAAAGGAAGGGCTTGTCTAATAGTAAACAACTAAAACAATACAAATTCACAAAAATAAATGCACTAGAGAGAAACTAACACTTTTACTCGAGAGGTGGGCTGTGAAACCAACAGCTGGCATCGTCTCCGCAGCCCGCACACAAGAGAACACAGAGGGTTATATGTAGTAAAACACTCAGGTGGAGAAGATAACGCTGATAGATGAATTAGTCTGGAGATTGGAAGGAGTGACCTCTGGTTACCTGCCAGCAGGAGAGCTGGCGAGAACACAGATGAGCTCCTTGGCGAGCTCGAGTGACGGTTCAGGAGCATGCCGTCTGATCAGCGCCATGAATAACACTCCAAACTTGTTCACATAACTCAGGTGTAACATATGGAGCAGAGTGTGTGCGCAGCAGAGGTTTCAATTTGGCACCAATACAGTGTTTTTTCTGCTGTTGTACATACATAAGCTTTTAGCCTCAAGAGAGTTTTGTGTATCTGTCCCTGGAGTCATAATACGAAGGTTATTGGCATATTTCAAAGCATCCATATTCATTCATAGGAACAGTGAAGATACATAATATCACAATTTTGCTTTTTAAAGGGGAAGTTTGCTTAAGAACATCCCAGCATAGGTTATAAAGGACAGGCAATAGTTTCAGTTTTCTTTACAGTTAACAATGCTTTAGTGCTTATAGTGGATGGACATGTAACCTAGTGAAACACACAGGCAGTAACTGCTTGTGGGATCAATTCGACGTGTGTTGGTCTTATCTTCAAACATCAACAATTGTTCACAAAAAATACTTTGGATTCACAAATGTTTGGTTGTTATTTTTAGTCATCATAAAAACCATTAAGATAAGGATAAAATATCATCTTTTAAAAATAGGAGCATGAAACTGTGAAGCTATTCACTTGATTTGTATTCTATCTGCATGTTTTTTAAACAAGACAAGAAGCCTTCAAACATTACGAGCACTTACAACTAAATGCACAAGAATGAAAACTGAACAAATTAAAGTTCTGCCACGATGTTAGAAAACGTTAATGAGAGCCACTTCACATAAATCTTGAGCAGTCAACCAAATAATTGACTGAAGTGATCACGAATGCTGTAAGACATCAAAATCCAGTGAAAGTTAATGTAAAAGCAAATGATCCTTGCATGATAGTATACTTGACTAATTATCTGTGTATTTCACATGATTTACTCGTTATACACCCTTGGTGCAGGAGTTCATTTCATGAGTCTTACCATAATAAGCACCTTCACTCTTGTCGGAGTGATTGCTGTAGACACCAGTGTTGGGCAAGTTACTTCCAAAATGTAATATATTACATATTACTGTCTTTTGAAAGTAATAAGTTACATTACTATATTACTGTCTCTGAAATGTAATGAGTTACACTACTTTAGTTACTTTACCAATATAACCACTAAAGAATGGCTAGGTATTTTAAATGCTAAAATGTAGTTTAGTGCAGCTCATTCTACATCCAATGAAGGGCAATGTGGTATAGCATAACAACTGTGTAGGCCCTTAAGTTTACTAACAACTTGTATTACACGGGTTAGTTGAATACTCAATTCTGATTGTAACTTCTTAACATGTGACACGTTGTTAATACAGAAGTACAGACCACTGTCAAGGACTATAATGAAGGTTGCTAAGGACGATCAAGAAAGAGAAAGGAAAAGAGGTTAAAAGACGGAGCGCTGGACGTCAGATAAATCACCAGAAGAAGGCAGACAGGAAGTAAACACTAACAGGACACGGAATGGGCTCTGTAGTTTGTTTAGTATGTGGCCGTGTGCAGGCCCGGCTCCAGAACAAAATGACTCAGGGTGCCTCTGAGATTACAGGGGGCGCAGCAGTAGCAGGTTTACATGAGCAGTAGTGGCCGGCAACAGCAATGAAAAATAGCATTGATGGTCCCAATGAACAGATTATGGCCTTTGTTATGTTTTGAAACCAAGCAAGTGAGAACATTTCAAGTGAGTTAAAAGTGCAATCCTGAAATATGTCATATAGTCCAAAGTGGACTGGCAAAGAAAAGCACAACAGCTTCAAAACTGTACTGATAAAACAAATGAGAACATATTGTAAATCAAGGCACATATTATTTAAACCAGCTCATGGTTTGAAATGGCAAACATTGAAAAGCAAAAGTATTATGAAAACCATGTACTACATCATCACTTTGGTCCCATCATATACTCTGGGAAGAGAATATTTACTGTGCTTGAAAACTGGATCACATCATCATGTGAGGTTGACTTTGTGACCTGGAGAACATTTCAGCTGCAACATCAGCTCGTTGATAAGCTTGAGATATGAGATCTTTTTGTAGCCATTCGTGGTGAAGGCATCTGTGCTATTGTATGCATTATTTTTGACCCAACATTTCTACAGGCATGGCAGAATATGGCCCTATTTTCACATATTCTAGCCCTTGTCTATTTGTATACCACGAGCTGCAAAATGACCGCCTAACCCCACTGTACAGACGGGTACTTGTTTAGATCTACCTGGGCAGGCTCTGTTTTGCCGTGGTATCCTGGCACCTGCGGGCCGCAGAGGGGCGGCGGTGTTTCGGGCGATGAAGACTGCTGCTCCGGGGGCGAGGCGGTGTCCACAACGGAGGGTAACGTGATGTCCCCATCTGACCTGTTGCTACGGTCTGCAGTAGATGCAGTGTTGCTGGCGTTTAGTGATGCTTGCTTTAACCATTTTCGTATAAATGATTATCCACAGATGTGTGTCACTGCTGTGGAAGCACTTTGGAAATGATGCTCGCGCAGCGGAGCAGGTCACGCGCACCTGACACAATTTGTTATTTGTATTTTTCGCTCCGTTCTCTTTTTTGAATAGAGGGTGCATAACATTCAACTGCCCCGAAGATCCCGGCGCGAAGCCTGAAGAGTAAACACCAGGTTTACTAATCTACCCGCACAATGTGTCTGGTGTCGGAATGTCTCGCTATGTTAGTATATTCTTAAAAAACAAAACACCATTTAATTTCGGGTTAAAATGTGTTGTAACTGCGTTACTGAGCATTGTAATATATTACCCACATTTCATTAGTAATGCGTTACATTACTTCGTTACAGCAAAAAGTAATATATTACTGTAACTCCGTTACTTTTGTAACGCGTTACACCCAACACTGGTAGACACCTTATAATGCAGTCGCTAGCTCTTCTCTGCCATTGTCATTACTGACATTTAAGTGTTAAAACTTCACTATCAGCTCTACTTCATGTGGATTGAGAGTCTCGCAGCGTTTATTTGAGGTTAAGGTGTGACACTCGTGTGGTGCTTCTCCACCGGTGGAGAGCTTCGCAGAGTCTCTGAGCAGCTGTGAGAGAACTACATGGGGCATGCTGCAGAATGATCAGTGTCCTGAGAGGGTTCGACTACTCAACGTGATCAAAGGATAAGGAAAACAAGAGTGACTGGGAAAAAAGAGGAGACTTGTCTTTTCTATGTGAAGGAGGGAGATGTAATACTGATATAGATTAATGGAGATAGCGGGGTAAAGTAGAGCAGAGACCTGTCTCACAGGCTACTTGTTTCTCCTGCATATTAATGATGGGGGAGCAGCAGGAAATGCAGCAATGCAGATACACCAGGCATGTGCATTGCTTTCTCATCCAAAACACTTCCAAGCATCCATTGTGTGAAGTAGTTTTGAGAGATTCCATTTTAATCTGAGCAATGTACCAAAACCAGAACAAGTTTCTATGTTGAGGTCTGGCCAGCTCAAAGAATGTTGATTACGGCTTACTAAATTAACTGGCTAGTTTCGTCTCAGCTAATAAACATCAATAGTTGTCGACTTACAGTACAGTAAACAAACTAAATCATTAATGTTGTGATTTATAATTAAAACATCATCTTATAAAGAAAAACTGTTTTAAATCCTGACAAATGTAATAGATTTGAGTTTTAGTTGGATCATTTTTTTAAATGACATCATCTTTGGCTCCAGGGAATCTAACAGACATGTTTCACTGCTCAACATATATTGCATATAGTCTAAATAATACCCATTTAGTTGAAAACATATTTTATAGACTAATCAATCAGGAACATATTTGCCCTAACACATCAATTCAGACACAACATATAAAGTCAAATGTTAAAATGAACCGATAAAAGATAGAAGCCCCACACACACAGCACAAGTGTCAGATTAATTTAAGAGGCAGCCCAACCGTTTTGGCAGGAAGTACTGAGTGGCCTGTGGCCATTCACAAGATGGAAACATGGTCAAAGGTCTCAGCCCACACACACTGTCACAAAATGTCTTGTGTGACATCTCGGAGAAGAAGAGACCCACACTTTGCTGCTGCTTTGCTTAATCAGAATGGATTTCTCTAAAAGCAAAACATTGGCCTGGAAAATGTGTGCGATAGAGCCAAAATGCCAATGAGGAGAGAGCGAGGGGGAGAGACGGAGGGAAGAGGGAAATGGTCTTATGCAGAAGAGACAATGCAAAGTTAGTGTGGGTGGCCGGCCAAGCCCGCTAGAGAAATATCACGCTCACATCACTCTCACACCCACGCCGGCTCGCAGGATTCCCCATGGCACAGGCATGTCGGCCAAACGTTGACAATCTCTGTCCAATCAAGGCCCTGTGGCCCTTAATTACTGAGCCGTAACCTCTAACAATAATTCATGCATTTCAAAGCTCATGAGATAATGGGGGCACTGAAACGCCTCTGGAGCTGAAGATGAAGTGAACGAGAGATGGCTAACAGAGGGAGACCTTTGCTGATTTGTGGGCTAGATCTCTTTCAGATTGAAGTGGCTATAGAAAATTGCTTGAACCTTAAGACGACAGTTGTTGCATGAAAAATGAGTGTTCTGTCACCAAAGCTTTGGTTATGCGTCACCATTATTTACATGAATACATTAGAATCTATATGTGAACTCGCGTCATACACGTAGAGTGAATAGAAAACATCATGCTTTTTACATGGCAAATGTAATATTATTTTGAGGTTCTCAGACAGAAAATGTGGCTGTATTTTCACAGAAACCACTACATACAAATACAGTACATCTTAATGATTCATTATATCACTTACCTCTGCACCACAGGTAAGATTATGAATAAGGGTAATTATAGTAATTATAAACATGCAGGGAAAAGGTGAACATGTATTTACGAGAGCATTTGTTCTGGTGTCACCTTGTTCCACTTATTGATTGGCCACTGTAAAGTGTTCCATGACATGATGAATCATTCCTTAATAACATATATTTTTATTTACACCAGGATTTTTACTGTTTTTATCTGCATGAGGCAGATCAAAATGGTGCCAGTAAATAGAAGTATGAATGCAGCACATGCACATATTGCTTGTTCGATTATAAGTGCACTTTAAAAAACGCATGAGCACTTGACAAACAGTGATTTATTTGTTGTTGTTGTCTCTTATTTATTCTTTGATAATGTTTAAAAGTGGATTAGAGAGCCTGGACAGATGCATTTCATTGCACTTTAATATATACTAAAATATGGACTAATTATCCTAATATAAAAGGTAAATGTGTTTTTATTGCTTTATGTATCTATAATTCAGAAATGTTAAGTGTTTTAAATGTTAGAAATTATAAATCGGCTTTATAAGGCAAGGAAAATCCAATCAACAAATTGCTGTGAAAGCCTCCTTTAATTCTTCCTTCTTTTTGACATTGGGTCTGTGATTCCTAATAAAGGACACATCTATTTTTTTAATGTACAATGTTTCACAATTTCCACTGATACACTTTTAAACACATTTGCTTGTTTTACTTTATACTCGGTCTTTACATTTTTATAAAGTGTAGGAAAAGTTCTCTATCTTATCAATACATGTATACAAACACATTTTACAGACTTTTTAAAATATATTATACCGCCAAACCAAATTTCTTACAATTTTGTTTAGTGATTTTTATGCTAATCCATCAAATAGCTGTTGGGACTTTCATTTTTTATTTTTTGTAAATATGGAGGGAAACAGATCATGTAGATCATGTGGAATAGCAATTATTTAGGACATTTCAAAAAGACAATTAAAATTCCTTCTCAGAGTCTGCTGAAATTATTTAGGACATTTCAGCAGCATGTTTCCCTCTGTGTGCTTATTACCTGGCAAAGCAGAATGAATGCTTCCATTTGGCGTGTTTCTACATATATGCAGCTCCATCATTAGCTCATCCCGGGTAATTAGGCTACTGTTAATCTCAATTGAACACACCTGCTATTATTAATATCCTCTGCACATACAGCAGAGTGACATTGACAAGGCTTTTAGATGTGAGGCTCATGAGGAGAAAGAAGGAGTTGGGATTGGCATGTTGTATCTTCCTCTCAGACTTCACCTCCTCATAGCAATTAACGACCACAAAAACCTATGGAACAACCTGGGCCAGGTTTAATAAACCTCTATCACAAGTCATTACATTTAGCCTTGGAGCGGATTATCCCTGTCCACTGAATGGATGCCTCAATTTGCTGCCTCTCTTAATTCCTAGTTGGACACTCAGTCAAGCGGGTCAGGATTCGATCACAATACTATATATATAACCATTTGAAAAAGTTGATAATGGAAAATGGCATGGGGCATATACCTAGGTAACAGTTATTTGAATAGACATGTAGGTCCAGGACCTCAGAGGGAAATCCATGTGTTCCTGCCGTGAGACGAGAAAGAGCTTTTGTTTTTAACTGATGAGATTTCCCGGAGGAGAAAAACCTTGCACTCCAGATATTGGAATTGATTCGCTTCTCTGCAGCGATCCAGATATTTACCTTCTAGCTAATTGCAAGAGGCAAAGCCCATTCGGTGTAGATGGAATAAGACTCACAGAGGAGGAATACATTTTCTTCTATGGCTTTTGGACTGACGCCACACCTTCCATTTAAAAGGTTCAGCTCATTGCAAGTGCACATAATTGTCCAAGGTGACCTGAAATGATCCAAAAGCAGTCTTCACTTGGGTAAAAGTGTCGAAAATATAGTTTTAGGGACTGTTGGGAAAGTAGTATCCTCAAGTTATTCTATAATTGAGTTTCAAGATGGATCTCTTGATAAAAATCTTTTTTTTTCTACCATTATGGATATTAGTTGCCCCGGACAAGCACTAATATGCTGCTTCATCATCAGCCCACTTCACATGAGGATCAGGGACAAAATCACAAGTAGATAATTCTTTAAGCTCGACCCATTCATTGAAACCCCTTGAGTCCTGAAGTGAACACATTTTCTTGATTGCATGATGTGGCTGATTATTTCAAATACACTTGTTGAAAATCCTTTTCAGTCTCCCTCAGGAAAGTTGAAACTACATTATTACAAATGTCCGATTCAACCTCACACTTGACATGGTTACCAGTGAGCCAAATGAGGGACGGCACAGGATGCATTTCCACTGATATAAACACATTGTATGCAATTTGTAGGTCACACAATGTCATAATGTATGTGACTTGTCTATGTTTTCCAGATCAGGAGCGGATAGGAAAGGACTCCACTTATGAGCAGGAGGGAAAGGTTCAGTTTGTAATTGATGCAGTGTATGCGATGGCTCATGCCCTGCACAACATGCACCAGGAGCTCTGCCCGGGGACGGTGGGCCTCTGTGCTAAAATGGATCCGATCAATGGCACTCATCTGCTCAAGCACATCCGCCGTCTCAACTTTGCAGGTCAGTCCCTTAACTTGTTAATACTGGAATGCATGTGTTTCAACTTTCAAAAAGAAGACCAAATGTTAACATCCAGCCTAAGGCCAATTACCCAGTGTCACCTGGTAAACGCCTCAGTTCGAGAGGCTGTAAGGGCTTGAAATGGTAAAAACTGGAGTGGGACAGCACTTGGTGGTGAAATATCAAGTTACAGCGATGTTGCCAAACATTAGTGTAGTTGTTCAATTCTCAGACCCTGCAATCCACATACATTTGTGCCTCAGTAAGATATTTAAACCAAAATTGGTCGCGATGGCCAACGGTGTGCGAATGGGTGTGAATCTGATTCTCCCTGAGCAAGTGGAACCTCTGAATGAGTAGGCGTGAATGGGTGACTGTTTATCTGTAAAAGCACTTTGAGGGGTTGTAACAACTGGAAAAGCACTATCAAAATGAAAGAGTTCATTGTTAAATAATCAATTGTTTTGGAACAGCATTATTGAGCAAAATGAAAAGAAATAGTTAATAATAAGAAGGTTATAAATAAATAAATTCCTTTGATCACATATGTTTTATGTTCCTTAATGTTTCATGTACATTTAATATACCTGGCTTACCTCCCTCCTCTTTCGTTACCTTTCTTTTAATGCCTTCAAATTATGATTTGTTGTTCAATTCTATCAGCCATAGTCCGCAGTATTGGCTTTAAATGTCTACAAGGGCCCTCGAGCCCTTTAAGGAATTGAAGTGGAACTGATCCAAACCAACGCAATCTTTCCAGGAGTAATTGTTGTTCACCTGGAAACATTGGAAGGTTGTAAATCAAATGTATTTCATGTGCTGTACATTACCTCAAGGGTCTTGGAAAAAGAATTATTGGAAATCAAAAAAATATTTCCTCCATATAGACGCCATCAAAATCTTATTCTTCACAAACCAGAACCAGTTTCTTTCTTCTCTTGTATGACACATTTTCAATTTCCTCCCAGTGACTACATGATACCAAGCTATCAGTCAAGTTCACGTTATGACTAATAATGAACTGCTTTCACACAAAGAGCAGTGATCCACAGTTTCATTGTATAGACAGTGCCTGTTTAAAGCAAAGCAATTAAAGACAATTCAAATTCCTTCTTAGAGTCTTGAGTATGCAGTCTTTGTACGGATAAATTATTCATTTGAACTCCTGCTCTTCAAGCTAATTTTTCATACTTCTTGCATTGGCAAAATGCCAATCAATGTTTAATTCATCTCTGAGAAATAAAATAAATAATGATTTCAAAATGGTTTTGGATTTAAAGGTGGGGTAGGTAATTTTGGAGAAACCAACTCGAGTCCGCTAGAATTTGAAAATAGACAGCCGGAACAAATCTGCCACTTCCTCACAGAGCCCCTCCTCCAACACACACAAACGCACACATGACCAATGAGGGCACAAGGTAAGTTTGTGCACAGATGGAAGGCTGACAGGCAGGTAGGCCATCCAGTTACTTTAGCCGGGCCGGCTCAGATGATTGGTCGTGCTTTTTACAGTGCTACGGCTTCCACAGATGACATTTTTTATGTATTTTTTGTCAAAGCACTTAAGATATTCATTGCTATCTGGATGTTAAGAGCATTCCATGGAATATAACAACAAGTGTATCTCGAGCCGGTTTCTCAAACTTACCTACCCCACCTTTAAAGGCATTCACGTCACAGAAGATCAGGTTCATTTTACTAATGAAAGAGAGGATGCCACTGTAAAACACACCACTAAAGTCGCCCTGCACCACTGCTGCCAAAGGAAATCACAAGCCATTAGTCCAATGTGTTGTATACCGGACACATGACTCATCTCACTTCCTGATCCTGTATGCACTGCTGTTTATCCTTTGTGTTTATTTTTGGCGAACCAACTTGCATTTGAATCCCTGAGCACGCTTTTAAATGAATGGAAAATGTAAGAGATGAATCATTGAAGAGGCCACTATTATAGGGGTTTCTTCCTTTTCCTGCAGTGTGTTATATAGGTTTTTGGTGTATGTACATGGTCTGTAAAGGCTAACATCCTAAAGTTCCCTCCAGAGGGAGTTTCTCTCCCACACACCATAGGGATGGGAACGATTAATCGAATATTCAAAGTTATTCAGGTATTCGAATATGAGTTATTCATTTTATTTATTTTTTGGGAGGCATGCCTAAGTTGATTACATATCAAATTGAGTAATTCAATGTATATGACAGTGCCATCGCTAAATGTGTTAGGTGACGTCTAAAGGTGTGTTTTGCTCCGCTCACCGGTCCCTCACAGCGGGCAGAGCTGCAGGTGCTGATCTCTCTCTCTCTCGCGTTCAGTTATACTTCACTCGCGTTTATGTCCAAATCCATCTAGCTAGTTATAGCTAATGACATGGCTGCTGCCCCTCCCTACTCGCAGACCACGCAGACACAAACCTCATCTTAGGCCCAAATGCGGCGCAAATGCGCTCCGCAGCCGTTGCGAGGTTCCGGCGCTAACAGTTCATGAGCGTGCTCCCCCGCCCCCTGTCAACACTCGCGACACATGAGTGGCCAGCCTATTGCCTAAACAACAATAAGCGCTGCTTGGCAACCGTGTGTGGCGGCAAAGTACATAGACATTTTGACTGGAGAGATTTAGTTTTGCCGGTATTCAACATATTTTACCAGTCATAATTGACAAATTCGACTTGGTTTCTACACTTATTTGAACATGTATTTATTTATTTCCAAAAATTATTGAAAAAATGTTTTGGGACAAAATAAATGTTTAGAATTTTTTTTATATAGGATATGTACATTTCGGTTAACCGCTATTTGGGGGTTCGAATATTCCAATATACATTTGCTTTCAAATTCCCATCCCTAACACACCATTTACATGCACCAAAACCTATATAACACACCTGCCTGAAACGCTTCCATTGGACTCCTTCACTTACTTTTATGATATCATGAAATCACTATGTACATTTGTGCTTCTCTTGGCTAGCGCTCCAACAAATTGTACATGATAAGCTAAGGAGCGGCACATTTCCGACACATCTCTAAGATCTTGTCCAATCACAACAGAGCTGGCCAGCAAACCAATCAGAGCAGACTGGGCTCTGGTTTCAGACAGAGGGTGAAAAGAGGTGCTGCAGCACAGGCAGTAAGAGACAAATAAAGACCTTTTTGAACATTAAAGTTAAAGCCTTTTATTGTCATTATACACAGAGTACAACGACGTTCAGAGTGCAACTCTGTCCCAGTGTGCAAAAAATACGAACACTAAAAAACACGGCAATAGGACAGACAACATAAACAATCATACGGGAGGAATAAATAGTTAAAACTATTGATATACAAATATGAAGTGCATTAAAAGTGTGTATGTGTGTGTTCAACACATCCTCACTCCCAGGTCGGCCTATGTTGACGTTATGTCAAGTCCCCTGCCGGCTTTTTCCAACGCAAGGGGGGGGGCCTTAGCGTCCATTTTCAACGCAAGGGGGGGGGCCTTAGCGTCCATTTTCAACGCAAGGGGGGGGGCCTTAGCGTCCATTTTCAGCTTTCCGGGATGTCCATGTGCTTCTATGGACGCTCATGGAAGCACGGCATTCGTTTGTGTCGACTGCCCTTAAAGGCAATGTGAGCGTCCATTCTCATTGGATAGCGGAGAATTGTACACCCGGAAGTAAATATTCCCCTTACTGACGATTGATTTTACAGTGATATCTGCACTACTCATCGACTAAAAAACACCAGATTATCCTTGTTAATTACACAACATTGATTGGTTTAAATTGTGTGCAATGCTTTTGTATTTTTCCCCTTCGATTCGCAGAAACAAATCTTTTTTCGGAGTAAAGGATGGCAGAAGACACTACACTACCCAGAATCCCCAGCTATCATTTCTCCCTGCAGAAAAAGAAAACATGGCCGAACTTCGTTTTATTCTGGGTGTAAAATGCCTATTTTAAAGTTAGTTTGGCCATTAAAATGCGTTTTGATGTCATTTGATGCGAGAAATATGAGTTGTTATTTCAGATTATGTGTGCAGTGGATGTACATGATCTTTAGTTTGCTAGTTATTACGAAGATTACTTCAGGAAATTGCGTCCAACGTTTTCATTGTTACCAAGGTGGTTGCTAGGGACGCTGCTATCGATATTATTTCTGTTATGTTGTGTAACTGTTTAATGGTGTTATCTTTATTGCTACCCCCTTCCCCGTCAATGTATAGTGTTGGTCCACAGCGCAAACATATTAGTTTAACAAAATCCGCATCTAAAGATACGTTATTTCCCCCTCTGCAATTCCAGTCTCACATCTCACAGCACATCGTCATTAACAAATACCGGAAACAGACCGAAAACATTTAAAATAATACCTTATTCCGAGTGTGCTTGCTTTTCTCTTTGAAAGTCATCACATAACGGCATTGTAATACACGGTTCGGCTGCATTAAATATTACATATCTGCCGTAGTTCTGTATTTATAGCCCTGATGAGAAGACAAACATGAGGAACTGAAAACGTGAGGTGGATCATAAATATATCAGCCATTAAACAACATCTTACATTTCTTTTCACACAATACGTCTCCTTGCCGTATCAACACTAATTCGGCTCACTTTTATATTTGATCCAATTGGTAGATAGGCTGTATTTACACCATAAAGGTGCACAGATGATATAAAGAGACACCTGGTGGTTAAAGCATGTTATTGAATTTCATTATTTTTATTATTAGATATTAATAGGATCCCTATAAAGTATATTCATTACTCGTTATTCTCTACTAATAGTTAATTAAAGACTGTATATAATGACTATTTTGCACATCCCGTTCAAGATTTCAAGATGTTCTAAGGTTTATTGACATATCATATAGGCCTACACAACTATGGTGTAGTTCTGCACTGAATGAAAAACTTGGGTCGCAGGTTCCTCAACAGTGCATTACAAGACATCTATCAATATGTGTGCATACCTCCAGCAATGTTAACTATGTTGAAGCACTTATTTTAACTGATATTATACATAATGTATTATACTCTTATGATGTATGCAGATATTTCATCTCCGGCCTTGTCAGGTATTGAACAATCAATAAATAAAGAACACAGAATTGTTAAATATAAAACACAGAATTTGTGTGATTATACTAAATGATTTTCAAATAAACACCACTGCATATTTAACTGTTACACATGCTGATGTAACGCAAATGTTCCAACTTGGGATCAATAAAGTATATCTTATCTTAAGCTGATCGATGGCTACTGCCATATTTGCAAAATGTGCCTCTGAACCTTGACAAGTGCATGTTTCAGGCTTATCAATTAATGTAATGTAATGTAATGTTATCAATTAACAACAGGAGGGGTCACAAACATAAGTCCAGCTGTTAAATAAAGCTCTTCTGACCTTAGCTGGCGTGTGGGTATATATATTAATACTGCCCATTATGGGCACCATTTATTAATTATATGTTTTAAATGTGAGTGTTTCCTGTCCCCTAAACCTCCAGGGATGTACACAGTTTAATACTGGCAACTTCTTATTATGGGAAATACGAAAACGTCTTTTAAAACTACAACTCCCAGTAGAGACGTGCCATAGAGAACATGTTGCGAAACAGAATAGCCAGCATGTGTAGTTCTGGGTACGGGGTGGGGGAGGGGGGGGACGCGGTGGACCCGTTCAAATCCAGTTTTGAACAGTCTGCCGTGGTTCCATCCCATTTCAAGTGCTGTTCGAGGCTCGGTAACCCTCGGAGCACACTCTCCAATCACAGAGCTTGAGGACTATCACGGGGTTTGTCAAACAGAGCACATGGTGTAGTCCAAACGATAGCTGGGGATTCTGGGTAGTGTAGTGTCTTCATTGCCTTTAAGGGCAGTTGACACAAACGAATGCCGTGCTTCCATGAGCGTCCATAGAAGCACTTGACATCCCGGAAAGCTGAAAATGGACGCTAAGGGCCCACCCCTTGCGTTGAAAATGGACGCTAAGGCCCCCCCCCTTGCGTTGAAAATGGACGCTAAGGCCCCCCCCCTTGCGTTGGAAAAAGCCGGCAGGGGACTTGACATAACGTCAACATAGGCCGACCTGGGAGTGAGGATGTGTTGGTGTGTTAGGATGGTTACGGTTATTGCATTATGTGTGGTGGTTGAGCAGCCTGACGGCCCAGGGGTGGAAACTGTTTTAAAGTCTGTTTGTCCGTGACTTGAAGCTCCTCTATCTCCACCCAGAAGGCAGGAGAGAGAACAGTCTGTGACCTGAGCTGTCCTTTATTCTTTTAAAGCTCTGCTGCGGCAGCGGGAGGTGGAGATGTGTTCCAGAGAGGGCAGGGGGCAGCCGATGGTTTTCTCTGCCATCCTGATCACTCTCTGCAGGGCGTTATTGTCCGCAGCTGAACATCCTGCATACCACCCCGAGATGGAGTATGACAGCACGCTCTCGATGTAAACATGTCACAGAAGAGGCACAAAATACAAATATGAACCCGAAAATAAGCATAATATGCCTTCAGAAATACGAGTTTTTCAGGCAAAATGTATGGGGAAAGCAAACCTACATTGCTACACAGCTACATCCATAAGAAACAAACAGAAAAAGGCCCACAAGAATGCCCTCAAAAAAGGTATCCTGGTTGTTGTACCCAGATTTAAAAACAGTTCCTAGTAAGCTGTCTTTCAGCTTCTGTGTCGACTGATGTCAGTGGGATATCGCTTCTGATTTGTTAGCTTCCTATTCAACTAAAGAACACTCCCCTCCTTAATGGAAATGGTATTACATGGACACCATGTCAGACTGAACAAAGGAAGTAAAACAAAACGTCAAGTCAGTGTCGGATTCGGCTTGTGATATAATTATTAGGTTAGTTTTTCAACCTCACGTATACACAAAAACAACAGAGCGCCTAAGAGCTTTATAAAGATATACAGCCTTATATATAGTCTCTTTATTTCAAACCATTTGTTATTCACAAGCTTCTTTCAGGGTCACTTTCATTGTATGTTTTTATTTTAGCAACCAATCTGTTGAATTTGGTACTATAGTGAGGGAGTATGTATAGAGTTTTTATTTATTTAGAATTGACATAGTGTGTAAATACAGTATATGGTTATAGTACAAATGTCCTCGTGTTCAAACAGTATCCCTCCAACAAAATACCCAACACTTGTTCAATTCATGATCAATGTAAAGCCATCAAGTTAATCAGGTAGAACAAGTAAACTTTAATACGGCCCTCACCTCCAACTTCACCAGCTGAGTGGCTCAAAATCCGATAGCAGCGGATGGACCGCTGTTCCCAACAGGCAGCATGTTGGGCTTAATGATTCTCACTGTTGTAAAACAGCTTCTCTCTTTCCCAGACAAAACATCTTCTCTATCTCTGTCTGAGTAACCGAGGTGAATGTAATTTTCAACAAAGGCTTGTGCTAGTTTACCAGTTGCACACACCGTTTGCAATGTTAATTCTAGCTTGATATCATTTAGTTTCACACAAATGAGCCTGGCACAAGTTAAGAGTTAGAGTAGTTTAAAAATGCAACAACTCTCTGGAAAACATGGCAGCTTTTATTTTAATTTTAGGAACTATTTGCAGCAGAAAAAAGGATGACATTGATTGCATAGAATATGTCAATGATGGATCAAATATTCCAAATAGAGAGTATGAGAGCACCAGGTAAATATAAAGTGACATCGGTCTATCTTTTCAGGCTTGCAAATTGGAATAGCACAACAGAAACATAGATGTTTTTTATTTGATTCTTTGCACAATGACGATTGAGTGGTGCTCTTTTCAGAAAGTGGCTTTGACAAGATTTTTAGCCGCTTCAGACATACATTTCTAGTGCAGTAGATCCTTTTGAACTGGATTTTGTTCTGAGCAGGCAAAATGTATTAATGTTTCAACACCATCTGACCAGAGGGGTTGCCTTAAGGTTACACTATACACTCTATCTAATTGCATCAGCACACAGCAGTATATTGAACTTGTCCAGATACATAAAACAACCTCACTGCGGAGACCTGGCTTGCCAGATTGTATTTTATATTATCAAAGGTTTTCATATTTATCTCCGTTGTGATATTAGTATGTTACGCACCAGTAAACACACAGCTAGTCATCTGTTTTTTCTTACGGACAAATAGCAATCGCAAGAAATTGATGTTAAACTAGGTCATTTTTTCGTTGTTGTTGTGATGAATCACTCTTCAGGCTGAGCCAGCAAGAGCCTATTGTTACACATTTCTGTTTATTGTCAGCAGTTCTAGTGGACATCGGCTAAAAATAATTCACATTCTTCCTCCGCAGAGAAGCACAGCCATGAGGAGTTGAGTAAGACCATATCTATAGCACATCTTCTGTGTCTTAGATTTCACATGTAATCAAACTCAGCTGATAAAGGTCAATGTCAAAGAGCGTCCTAAAAACCTAAGGCATTCATATTGGCCATACATAGACCTGGCACGCTCCAAAAGCCATTGTTCTGCGACATCTCCTCAGCTGTCAGGGTCTCTACAGGGGACACGGAATGATAGTCGATGACAGATAACCTTTAAAAAGAGGAGAGGTAATGGGACTGAAGTATTTGCTGCTGGGCGGGGATATTTTGCACTTGTCTTGGAGTAACTGCATGAGAAACAGTACAAAGTCAAGGTGCTTGGTATATTTCCATTTCAGCAACTTTAAACTTCTAATCCGCTTCATCTGTGAGACAAATATTTAACTTGTAACTCCACTAAATGTATCTGAAGGCTTTTGTTACTTTTCAGATTCAATTTTTCCCTCCACTTTTTCTATCCAGTGTCAACCATTTTTCTCCAGATTTGTTGATTTATCATTTGAATGTCTTGGTTTAACTCAAGGACAATGTGAAGGACCTTTTGATGTATCAAGAATTGTATCCTTTTTATTGAGTTAAACAAGCTCTTTAAAACTTCGCTCAGCTGGAAAATGCATCGGCACAAAACTGAATAAACGTCTGCAATAACATCTACAGCATCTAAATGCAACACTCAAACACCTCTGGTCCATATTTACGTGCCGCTTGACTCTATTCAGAGCCTTCTTTCTTGTTTCCACCTCTGCATTCAATGTGTCTAAGAGTTGTTCAGACTTCAATAGGCCACAATTGAATGAAGCTCCTCATCAGTGTTTCATGTCTCTCGCTGTCACGTCAGGGAAAAGTGCTTTTGCTCTGCCTCAGAGTAAAAATCAGGGTCCTCTCTGCAGTCGCTCTCACCAGGGACGGCTGTTGTGACTGTGGCATAGAGACGAGATCTGAAGGTTTTCCCATCGCTGCACACCTATCTCTCTCTTCTCAGGCATGTGCAAAGTCTTCATTGTGTGCAGCTCAACAGATGCTTCCAGTAGAACGCTTTTTAGCATAATGCAAAATGTCAGTTTTGCCTGATACACAGACCTGTTATTCACAAAAAGGTATGACTATCTGCGTCTCAATATGGCAAGAATGGACAGCTTTAAATAGAAAGCCCATTCATCATAGTGTGGTAACTGAAGAACCTGTTGTACACACACTACAAGAAATATAGAAAGGGTAAAGCCATGTTAAACCAAACAGCAGAACCATGAGCTCTCTTGTAGACGAGACATGAATCTTTCCCATTTTTTTAAGTATTTCTTATCGTATTTAAGTTGTTTTGTTTTTTTTGCTTCTCCATTGTGTAGCCCTGTTCCCATTTGTTAAGGCAAGCAAGCAAGGCAAAGCACATTAATTTAAACTGCAAATCAGGACAAGGCAATTCAAAGTGCTATTCAATACACATTAAAAGCATTGAGATATAATGCATTTAAATATATTTCCAAACAGCAAACAAATAAAATAATCTCAAATAGAATAAGACAGGTATAAAGTACAATAATAAAAGTTACAGTGCAATATATGATATGAATAGTTATTTGATTTAATAGAACGCATAGTCAAAAAGAATAGTCTTGCAATTAAAGCAAGACTATGTATCTTTGGAAATAAGATACAACACAATCTTTCAATAAAAAAGTAAAGAAATGCAGCCTTACTTGATTTAATACATCTGATGATCGCTTATGTAAGATTACATCCATTGCTGACTTGATGACTCATCTCTACTGTTAGTATACACTTTGTCACAATTTAAAGGTCCCCTATTTTACTGTTTTTCATCAATATATTATAGTTTATAGGGGGGGGTTACCTTGGTTGGTTATTGGCTGATGGTTACACAAGCCTAAACATCGTTATGACATCACAAGGTGGCCAAAATCTGATCAGCTCATTTTCAGACAGGTTTTTATATAAATGGATCAGGACAAAAAGGTGGTCTTTGTTCCTGAAACGTTCAGAATCTCTTTACACAGAGGGACACATGTTTATGTATAAAAGACATGAAAAGGTGTATTTTGTATAATAGGTCCCCTTTGAAGAAGCACATTATTTAAATATATATATATAAGAACATTTATCTTTACCTAGCTGTCTTGATACATGCAGGATTATCTGTATGTTCACGCCACACCATGTCAAACGCACTGCTCTAAGTGTATCTTCTGTAACGGAAATACTGTTTTCATCCACTTTATTTTCTAATTAAGTTACCTTCAATGAAACTCAACACTTCCTGCCCTGATGTTGCACATTAAATCCCATCCTATGATGGAGCATAGATGTGGGTGGGCTTTGAATTTATAACACCTACAGTAAGTGTTACCACAAATAGTAACTTCATCCAACCCTTTCATGCAGGAAATATTAAAACCTACAATATATCTTTCATATTTGTTTTATAGTTTTCATTATGTTTCATATGGCACTGAAGACAAAGAAGACAGATTTGTGCTTTACCTTTGTTGTACTATTATGGATACCACTGGAGAGCTATGAGAGCACACAATACCATCTGATAGCTTGTCCAAATTGCAATAAGAGAAGTATTCCAATTATTCAGCTGTCCTCACAAACAACGGTCTCATTGTGCTGTGTTAGGGGGAACTAATAAGTAATGTTGCTGTCACACACAAACTACAACGTCATGGGGCACTTTGAGTGGTAATATTTGGTGATAAGCACATATTGTTGTATTTTAAGAGCAATGCTTTTCCCAGAAATCTCCTGGTGTTGAAACAGCGTGATCAGTCCTGTGTGGATGTTATTGCCGATTGCTTGTTTTTCTCACTTTGTCGTTACTATCAGACAAAAGCAAGAGCATTGTATGATCTGTGCAGTTTATGAACAACAGTTTTTATAAACCTGTAACAGATGAAAAATTAGCCGAAAAAATATGGCATATGATTCTTTTCACATCCTTTTTAGTTTACAAATGATAGTTCACCTGTATGGTTATTCCTGAGGTACTTGGTGCATGTCCTCTTCTCTTTGCAATTTAAAATGTATGATGATACAAGAATACAATTCCAATGACTTACAAATACACTTGAATTATTAGTAAAAAAATGGAAACAAAAGAGAAACTAAGAGCAGGATACTGTGCAAACGAACATGCATAATGCTGAATGTCCCACATAGTGAATACGCCTACATTTAAAGCCCAGTGAAATGGAACCTGTGGAAGCTTATAATTGAATGATCATGCAAACAGCAGTGACAGAGACACTGACACTTGAAGTGAAGTGTACAGTATGTGTGTTAAATTCTGCATGACCTGCCTGCGTACAGGTCATTAAGAGTTAATGACCTGTACTGCCATTCAGCAAGGTGTCCCTTCTGTGCATCCATGCAGAGCAAGCACACGTGGGATTAATAATCATCCTCTTTTAATACTTAAGGTGGAAGAGAGAGAAGGGGGGTGGTAGGTGGGTATAACAACAATAATTAAATATTACATACCAGCACCTCATTAACCCCAACATTTCCTTCAGAGGAAACGAGTAGCGAGGAACACGCATGCATGTGCGACCCCCCCGCTCCCTCGCCACATTAGAGCAGAGCACAATGCAGCGGCAGAAGCCTCTGTGGAGCTCATTATGCCCCGACTAGTGAGAGGACTGTTTAGACAAGCAATTTGTGCCACATGACAGGCCTAATTCCTCATCTGCAACACAAACATTGACCGTACTGCCCCAAAATGCACCACTCTTCACTTTTAATGAAGAGGGCAACCCCACTGCCTGCAGAACAACAGCAGTATTTCCCCGAAGTGCCTCAAAGTGTCAATTTGGCACTGAAGACAAAGAAGACAGATTTGTGCTTTACCTTAGTTGTACTATTATGGATACCACTGGAGAGCTATGAGAGCACACAATACCATCTGATAACTTGTCCAAATGTGTAAAGTATTCCAATTATTCAGCTGTCCTCACATACAACGGTCTCATTGTGCTGTGTTAGGAGGAAATAATAAGTAATGTTGCTGTCACACACAAACTACAACGTCATGGGGCACTTTGAGTGGTATTATTTATATTGGGCGGTGGTGGCGAAGTCCATTGGCTTGGCAACTGGAAGGTCACCAGTTCAAGTCCCGGAAAGACCAAGTGCTACCGAGGTGTCCCTGAGCAAGGCACCGTTCCCTACACGGCTCCCCGGGCGCCGTACATAATGGCAGCCCACTGCTCCTAACACTAGGATGGGTCAAATGCAGAGAAACCGTTTCGTTACATAGTACCTGTACTACGTAATGACAATAAGTTGAATCTTCATCTTCTTCAATATTTGGTGATAAGCACATATTGTTGTATTTTAAGTGCAATGCTTTTCCCCGGAATCTCCTGGTGTTGGAACAGCGTGATCAGTCCTGTATTCAGTGTGTGGATGTTATTGCCGATTACTTGTTTTTCTCACTTTGTCGTTACTATCAGACAAAAGCAAGAGCATTGTATGATCTGTGCAGTTTATGAACAACAGTTTTTATAAACCAGATGAAAAATTAGCGAAAAAATATGGTTTGAAAAAATAATTACACATGGGCATCTTTAGTGTGACTTTCAAGTAGAATAATATTTGTAACGTGTCCCGTTTCAAGAAAAGTGGTTATGATGTGTCACCAAGAAAATCACACCAAAGATTTCTCACTTTCGGTCCATAGATCCATGTAATCATAGTAAAACGTGAATAGGTTGTCCTGAGAGGGAGAAGTAGGGAACTTCCCGTCTAAATGCTTATCGAATCAACTTTAACAAACCACTATATCTTCAAGTACTAATGAAAGCTGTTTTATTATTAAGCCGCGAACAACAGAATGCATCCTGGTAAATAAAGAAAAAAAGAGAAGTTAAACGTAGCTGATTGATTTCTGCTGATGGGTATTTTTTTGTTGTTGTTGCTCTTTGTTTCAACGTTGGAGGAAGCTAATCCACATCTCGATGAGTCAGGGCTGCTGGATTATCGCTTCTCTCCGCCTCGCATTTGTGACAATGTCGCCCACATCACAAAGCAGTTGGTGATCATGGGAGGATTACAGTGACTTTATAAAGCCAAGGGGCATTATGTTTACATGCAAATATTAAGCACATCAACACTATTGCTAAGCTGTCACAACATGTAATCGTGCCAATCTTTTCTGCCTTTTTCTGCTTTTTTTCCTCCAATTTCCTCAGGTTTTAAAAGCTCTTCGAAGCAATCAGACATCCACTGTCATGGTTTGGGTTATGTGTTCGAGCCTTGCTCATATGGACACCACTGTCACTGAAAGAGGAAAATGGACCCTGAATGCCTCACTGGTGGTTTTAACCTCTGTAAAACATCCAACTCACAGGTTTATCATTACTTTGAGAAAAAAGATTATTAATTTAACCCTTTTAGAAGGGAAGATATGGTCATTTGTTCTGGGAATGTCATTTTCGAGCCTGAAACCTGAAAAACAGGCTCGGGGTTTAACAGAGAATAAAGCAGCAACACTACCAGCATAACACTGCTGCTACTGTATCATTATATCAATAGCTTTATGGGTCTTTTGGGCATGCTTGCTTTTCGAATAAAGACCTTTTTGGGAGGAGGGATCTTTTGTTTTGCTCTATCCAATCAGGGGCAATTGATGTTGCATCCACAAAAGCTGGGTTGTTAGAAGCAGTTAACACTTTTCACACTTGAAAAACAAAATGCTTATGAATCACTGTTACAAAACCCTGCCAGACTGTGTCAATCTCATTCCACGCTTGTCGCCGTTTTTTGGAAAATATTCTATCTCTATCTTTCATGGATGTAACTAGGTTGCGAGATACGTATGTAGGAAGATAATGTCCCCATTCTGTATCCCACCTTCAGAGCTCTGAGCGGATAATTGTTTATAAAATCAGGCGAAAGAGTCATCAGTGAGAGGAAAACAAACTGGGTGAAAGCTAACGTTCATTGTTGGTATGTGAAAGGACAACAACAGAAGTCTCTGGCAGGAAATTAAACAAGCTCTGCGTAGATTTACCACCCCGACTTCAAGACACACACACATCTCAACATAATAATTGATGAACATAATGTCTAGTGTATAATTATTCTTAAAAGAAAACAGTTGTTGAGTGGATGTTCTCTGCTAAATGATAAGGAAAACAAGCATCATTTTGTTTTCAAATGTAGTGGAATAAGAACTTTAGTATCAATGACAACACATTAGTTTGCCCTCACATATGCTCACCACACAGGAAATAACACGATGATGTGCATTCAATGTTGGTGATGATGATTGTTTTCTCATTTAGGCATAGCTGGAAACCCAGTGCTCTTCAACGAGAACGGAGACGCTCCCGGACGCTACGAGATCTACCAATACCAGATCAGAAACCAAACAGCCGAATACAAAATAATCGGACAATGGACGGATCAACTCAATCTCAGCGTGAGCATTTATCTTTCTATTCCATGCCACCTCAAAGCAACTCAAAGGGCTTGACGGCATTAAGTCTACACGCTTAATGTTTGCATTAGTGTTTGCAATGAAAAATCTATCTCTGCAAAGTTGTTTTCTTCAGCCGCGTGTTTGCTCGCTAACTCCACCCGAACCATTTGATAGCGCTTAGTGCCATCTTCAAAGGTGTAAATATCCAGAGGGCGCTTTAAATGATTAACAGAGCGGACTGTGATGAAAATAAAGCCATGAGAGCTTAAGGACAGACATATTTAATATCATCTCTCCAGACGGCATCACTGACTTCCAAAAAAAAACAATACTGTGGGCATGGGGCTATGATGAAGTAATGGTGTTATAACAGTAAATTGAATGAAGGAACCAAACAAGAAATGTTTTTGACAAAATGAAGAGGAAGCCTTGGGCAGGCAATATAAAAAAAAGTACAAATGAATACATGAGGCCGTTTGAGAGGAGCTTTGCACCTTCAACAACGTGCTGTGGAAGAAGAAAAGCAGTGTTTGCGGTGGGCACCCACTGTGGAACGTGCCAGCTCTAAAGCCGCATTTAATTAGTGTGCTTTGAGTTCTTAATTAAATGCACATTTAGAGGAACATTTACCGGCTTTGAATGAACAACCACAATTGAAAATAATTGATAACATGACTTCAAAGAGAGCCGACCCGTTTGAAATTACGTAATGTCTTTACAAGTGTGCTTGTACAAGGGGAAAATCCACAAGGGGAGTAGTAATCCTGAAACAGAATTCATATTTTATTGCTCTGATCATGGCTAAGTACAGATTTTTCTTTAAACACGAACAACTATACACAAAAGGGGAACACAATTGAAACACGGTGTAAGTTCCCTGCGGAGCAAACAATATATTACATTTTTCCTCTCGGGTCTTGCCCTCTGTATAATTTGACCTCCCACTGGAGAGTGTTGCGTCGATGAAAACGCTTTATTTGACCCCCTAGTTTGCCCTTTCCCACCCCCACCCAAATACAAATAAAAAAATAGCATGTGAGCATACACACTGGTACTTAAGGCCACGAGCAAACAACCACACAGGAAGTGACCAGCGTCAAGATTGTCGTTAATCTCCAGAGGTTCAGGGGATCAATAACACATCACTATCTCTACATGCCACCGTTTATAGAATAATGACAGTTTAGTACTCCACAAATCTCTTCTCTTCTATCTTTGTTGCTCTCTGCGTCTATTAGAGGTCCCCTATTTTACTGTTTCATCAATAGAGGTCTCAGATATATACAGAAGATGTCTCTGAAGTGTTTGGCTCGAAATATCAAACAGATCATTGTAGCATCCTATAATCCCCTCTGTTTCAGCCCTGTTTCAAAGGTGCTGATTCTCTGTCTGTTACTTTAGATGAAAATAAGGAGCCCCTCCCCACGCCCCTCTGATGCCCCTTTCACACCAGCGCCTTTTCAGCTCCGGCTCGGAGCTAGAGCCTGAAAAGCGCTGGGTTTTCCAGTTCACACCGGAGCTGCGCCGGCTCTTAGCTCCGGAATCCGCTTCATTTCCAGCTCCAAAAAATTGTCGGTCCAGAGGCAAGAGCTTCGGAGCTAAGAGGTGACGTCGCTTACGTCTCTTACGTCGAGGCGTGCAGGAAACTAAACCCACCTCCCATGGGTCGACTGTTATGCCTGCCTACAAGCAGTAGTGCCTATAAACACACTTTATAAAGTCAGGCAACACTAACCAGGCTTCGTGTGATTCTGTTTATTTGTGCCTTACTTTGACCATCCGTTCGCTGTTATCGATCATTGTGGAGAGAGGCAGACGTGTTGTTTTGTATTATTGCAGCTATCGGATGCAAGTAGTCAGTTTAGCTTCGGTTGCTATGCTAACATCACCCGTTTTATACCAGAGAAACTTTCATAACAGCGTTGTGATACCAAACAGTGTCAATTCAGACTGACACACATTCACTTAGGCTAAGGGGAACTGGGGATATGCATCAGCTGCTTGTGTGAGTCGGACAGTGAATACTTTAGAGCGGCCGCTGCAGTGTGAGCTAACGGGAGCTAACGGGAGAATACACTCCCGTGGAAGAGCAGCACTGCAGCGGTCGGTAAATGCTGCAGAAACACATTAATAAACAATGAACCACGGCACTCTGGAGCAAAGCATAAGGTTGGAGAAGTCGTTATTCAATTTATTCTGGCTTCGTGTGATTAAAAGCAACACGATCATCGACCCGACGCAGTTGTTGTTGTTGTTGTGAGCGCCGTAATGGGTGCCGTTGGGGAGCAAATCAGCGATGTAAACGGTGACGTCATGACGCAGCAAGGGCAGCTCTGGGGCGCCAGTGGGCCGTGTGAACAGAGCGGGAGCTGAAAAGGGAAACCGGAGCTGAACCAGAAAAGCTCCCGCTCGGAGCTAGAAACTGAAAAGCGCTGGTGTGCCGCATCAGAGATATTTGGTTAAAAAGAACACAATGGTGCTCTAGGAGGAGATTCAGGTGATAAGGTGGGGGGGGGGGTGTTACCTTGGTTGGTGATTGGCTGATGGTTACACAAGCCAAAAAAACGTTATGACATCATAAAGTGGCCAAAATCTGATCAGCTCATTTTCAGACATGTTTTTATATAAATGGATCAGGACAAAAAGAGAGAGAATCTTTTTTCCTGAGACTTTCAGAATCTCTTTACACAGAGGGGACACATGTTGATGTATAAAATACATGAACAAGTGGATTTTGCACAATAGGTGACCTTTAACATCTATCTGTGTCCCTCTGCCTCCCTCACAGGTCCGCTCCATGCAGTGGCCCGGCGGTGTCCGTCAGATCCCGTCCTCCATCTGCAGCCTGCCCTGTCAGCTGGGTGAGCGCAAAAAGGTGGTGAAGGGCATCCCGTGCTGCTGGCACTGTGAGCGCTGCGACGGCTATCAGTACCAGGCAGACACCTTCACCTGTAAGATGTGCCGCTTTGATTTGCGGCCCAACGTCAATCACACGGGCTGCGTTGCAATCCCCATCGTCAAGCTAGAGTGGAGCTCCCCATGGGCCGTCATCCCCGTGCTCATCGCGGTCCTTGGCATCATGGCCACCGTGTTTGTGGTGGTCACCTTTGTCCGCTACAATGACACTCCCATTGTGAAAGCATCAGGCCGGGAGCTCAGCTACGTGCTGCTAACGGGGATCTTCCTCTGCTACGCCACCACGTTCCTGATGATTTCCACCCCTGATGTTGGAATCTGCTCCCTCCGAAGGATCTTCTTGGGGTTGGGCATGAGCATTAGTTATGCTGCCCTGCTCACCAAAACCAATCGTATTTACCGCATCTTCGAGCAGGGGAGCATGTCCATCAGTGCGCCCAAGTTAATTTCTCCCGCCTCCCAGCTGATCATCACCTTCAGCCTGGCCTCGGTGCAGCTGCTCGGGGTGTGCATATGGTTCGGCGTGGATCCCTCCAAGGCCATTATTGACTATGAGGACCAGCGGACGTCCAACCCGACGATGGCTCGCGGTGTGCTCAAGTGTGACATCTCTGACCTGTCTCTCATCTGCCTGCTGGGCTACAGCATGCTGCTCATGGTCACCTGCACAGTCTACGCCATTAAAACCAGAGGAGTGCCGGAGACGTTCAACGAGGCCAAACCCATTGGCTTCACCATGTACACCACCTGCATCATATGGCTAGCTTTCATCCCGATCTTCTTTGGCACTTCAAGGTCCACAGAAAAGGTGAGCTTACAACTGTGTGTGTTTATTTTCCTTTTGTCAAATTTCACACTCATGGCAATATTTCAAGGGTTTTAGAAATCTTCCGAGATACATTTGTTATCAAATCTGTTAATTTCTGATTGTAGGTATTTCATCGTACTTACATTTTCTACGTTGTGATTATTATACTTCTAAGTAAACAAAATGTATCTGACTATAGTTCTACTTTGCAGAATACATTTTGCATTCAAAACATATGGCTGTGTAAAATACTTTATATATACAGTCTATGGTCAAATATGATGCATTTTCAAAGATACAACCAGGCCTACCATTTTAGCTTCTGACCACTTAAAACAGACTTTAAAAGTACTTACTGTACATTATCATTTCAAAATACCCATAAGTACTTTCACTACTGGACTAATGTGGAATATATTTTTAACTGCAGTTCAGCAATGTTTATAGTTTTCCCTCAGTCTCAGCAGACTTTTAATGTTCATGTTCTACCTAACATATTCCACTCTGCCTTTATTTTATGAAAAGACCCCTTTTTGAAATGAAGCTAAAACAACAACTGAAAATAGGGACGGCATGTAGAAGCCTCATGTTTAAATAAACTACATATATTATATATACTTACAACCTACCAAATGTGGACACATAATTTCATAAGTGATTTTTCTAATAAATACATGCAAGCCTCGGGCTCACATATTTGTGATGGTTGTTTGCCACAGTGCATCAGAGACCCCTGAGTTCTTTACACAAACACACTCTGACACTTATATTCCTGTGTCAGATCAATGTGCCTTACGGCGTGAACCGTGGCGTGGATCACATCTACTGGGAGCACTGGGAGGCTACAGGTCAAGAGGGATGCAAAGGACATGGAAGCTGGGTTTAGAACTCACATTGAGTAAAATCAGTGTGGGTACAAAGCCAAGGGGGCCAAACAATGAGAGTAGAAATGCACATTTCTGGTTGAAAGCGGTCTTTTGGCAGAGCAACAAAAGGGGCTCAATGGTTACAAGAGGGACGGTCGTGAGGGAAAAGCCTCATACTGGCACGGGCACTATCAGCGCTGCCAGCATGGGTCTGACAGATGCAACAAATTAATCCTTACCTCCTTCCCTCTGGGATTAAACAAAACAATGTATCAAAACGTTGGCCTGGAAAACTGGCTGTGATAGTTACCTTGTGGAAAAACGCTCTTGAGAAATCGAGTGTGCGCATTGTGTCGGGCTCAGCCCCCCAAAAATATTTGTTATAGTCTACAGCATTGGAGAAAATCTGCATAGGACTGCAGCCAATTGAATTACATTAATATTGCAGTATGTGACCAGCAGTACAATAGCTTACTTTCATATGCTGCATGTTGTGTTACCACTACAAAGTCCAAAGTTCTGTGAATCTGCATATTGGCTTTCTCCGGCACCATAACTCTCCTGCTGTTAACCTAAACTGAGCAACAGCAGCAACATGTTGACAACAACCTGAGTCCTGCTGAGCTCAACAGATACCGCTTGTTACTTTTACACAGATATATTCAGAAAAGTTTACAGAAATGTCACAAAAACACAGTTTTGATCATTTTGCGCGATAAAGGAAAAGCAATTCAAGTCCGAAGTGCACATTATTTTTTGATTTAACTGTTGCGCATCTTAGGGCGCATGTCAACAGCAGCAGCCGCCAGCCGTGCATATCAGCGAGTTCTTTGTTTAATCATGCCATCTCCTCTCTCTGAAGATGAAAGAGAATTATACAATCACAGAGAGGGAACAGCTTTTTAGGAGGATGAGGTAATCCATTTGCTGGCATGGCTTTGAATAGTAAAATAGAAAGGAGAGCAAAGAATATATATGAAGGGGGTGAAGTGAAGACATACTTTTTGTTTCTTCTTCTTCAACTTCTTTGTCTTCTTTTTCTTCTCTTCTTCTTTTTCTTCTCTTCTTCTATTTCTTCTTCTTTTCCTCCTCCTATATCTCAGATTCATTTCATTTTAAACCCTAAAAACTTCCCTCACCAGCTTAAATATATAATTTTCCAAATAATAATGACTCACTCTTTAATTATTATTCCCTGCAAAAAGAAACGGTGTACACAATGTCTGCGAGATAGTTCCACTTTTATCATTTTGAAAACTTCCACCATTGCCCTCAGCGTTGCTAAGGTAAGACATGAAATGGAAGACAAAATCTTGCTTCAGGGAAATGTCCTACATTTTTTTATTTCTTCATTTAAGAGAGAATAATCATATTTAATATATATCCCAGAGGGCTTTTGAATGTCTAGTCGTGAGAACTTAATCTAACTCACACTTTAATATTTTTTTTTTCATCTTCTTTTTTTCTTATATTGTAGAACAGAGACAGCAATCGGTATTTTCAGTCCTGTCCACTGAAGCAACACATTTTACATTACAGAGGCCCTATTCTGCTTTTTGAGTTTTCCCTTTCCTGTAGTGTGTTAAATAGGTTTTTTAGTTAATGTCAATGGTCTGAAACGCCTCGAATGGACTCCCTTGTTTACTTCTGTAACATAGTGACATCACTATGTAACACTCAAGCTTCATCTCTAAGAGGTTGATTAATCACAACAGAGCCGGCCAGCTAACCAATCAGAGCAGACTGGGCTCTGGTTTCAGACAGAGGGTGAAAAGAGGTGCTGCAGCACAGGCAGTACGAGAAAAATAAAGAGCTTTTGGAACATTAAAGCATGGAGACATGTCACAGTAGAGCACAAAATACAAATATGAACCTTAAAATGATGTGCTCTTTAAAGTGACATATTAGGCAAATAAAGAAGCATTGAGACGCTGCAACAGTATATAGACTGCCTTTCTGCTCCCCTTATTCTTATGCAGTTGTTATATTAACCAAAGTAACATTAATTTTAAACCATCAGTTACCTTGCAGATCTGGATTATTAAAACCCAATATATAATCAACTATACATCGTGATATATCATTATGAGTTATTATAAAAGCATTATATCATCAGCTCCTATACTTAGCCCAACCTTCACCAGCTGCCACATTTACGCACCAATGACTTTAATGCAGCAATAGGTTATTCACAAATGGTTCATTCTGTATATTTATACTATTGATACTTAAAGTCTACTTTGATGATACATTTTGTGTACTATTTACTTGAATAGGATTTGGAATGCAGGGCTGTACAGAGTTATGTAGAGTTTCTATTTTTCTTCTACGATCTGAGTAATTCTTCCACCACTGAAAACAGATGCATTGTTTCTACATTTTTGGAGACATAGACATAATGTCATTCCGAGGAAAGAGGCATCACCTGCAACCGTGAAGATTCAATAACACTGTATTTTGTTGATTCATTTGGAGCACTTGTGAGGTTTGACTGCCTCAAAAGTAGCTGCTTCTGCGAGGCTTCATGTAGAAAACAAACAAACCCTGTGACTGATTCTCTCGAGCTCTTACATAAACAATGTTCCTTATTTCAGGAATTACCATGTCAAAGAGAAACACCTCATAATCATCCTACTGTAAATGGCAGGCCGCACAAAGCCTCGCTCACAGCCCACGTTGACACGTCTTTCAGAGCAATTAAATGCTCCACTTCCTCCGGGTCCTGATTCACCTTATCGAGCGGCGTATGTGCTCATCGCCCCTTTTCAGCGCGCCCTGCCTCGGCGATACAAGCACAGTCATTTATTTGTCATCTGGTGCCAGGATAAAAGTAACAAATGGCATGGGAGGCGCTCTTTATCATTCAAACTGGGACATCTGGTCTGATCTATGGAGCGTGATCAGCAAGCGTTATGCTATCCTCAGGAATAGACGTGACACCTGCTTACCTGGAGAAGCAGTTTAAATCACAGGCAGGAGGCGTCGGACAATAGCATGCATGGGAATGAGGCTTCAGAACAATAGGCTCGCTTCAAATTCAATCAGCCCACACAAAGAAGGTCCTGCCATCACGCCGCATGAATGGACTGATGAATTGAGTGTTGTTTATTTCTCTATGAAGTAGACATCACACTATTGACACTGTTAACTCAGCGACAAAATAAAAAGTGCTGTTAGTGCACTAGTCAGACAAAGAGTGGGAGTTCAAGGAGACCGGGTGTCAGACGGGTGAGCTCCCCTGCAACCTGTTACCTCCTCCTCAGCTCCCTTTCCATTCCTCTCATTGTCTCTTTTCGGCTCAAAGATAAACGGCTTTATTCTCAGTAATATCCCGCAGGCCCAATAATAAATAATGAAGATTGATGCTACAGAGCAGAAAGAGCTGAAAAACATCCTGGACTTCAGAGAGCAGTATTTCATTAGGCCTCCAGCAGAGCAGCCCTCTGGGTCCCGGATGTCGACCTCTGGGTGCTCCAATAATATGCGAACAGGCCGAGAAGCTAATCAAGGCCGAACCATTGTGATCTGTACGAATGACATTCCCAAATGCGGTTATATCTTTGCGTCCCCCTAGGCTTCTGTTTGTTTATTAGCTTAATTGGAGTGCAAGTAAAGTGAATTCCAATGCAGCAAGCCTCTCTGCTGAACATATTCATAGCATGCTGAGAAATAACATGGTGGCGTAATGTATAAAGGGAGTTATGCTGTTTAATTTGATAGTTGGAATCCCGAAGCAGAAGCTCTCTAGAGTCTGTGGTTGGAAATAGAATCTGTTTACATTTCTTAACCCTTAAATGGATCTTATCAGCTATCGCAGACGTTCTCTCTCAGCTCATAGGCGGTGTTGTGGGATTGATTTGAACTCCTCTCATGTTATATGTGCAGATAGATCCTCATTGTTTTCCTCTGCGTCTAGTTCAGTCATTACTGCCACTACTATACTTCTTCTACTGTTTTATTGTGTTCCCCTCAGTCGAGATCTGCTGATGGCAACGTGATGAGAGGTGTGTGAGATATACAGCAACTCGCTTTTATGAGCTCCAGTGTGTGCATGCTGTGTGCACTGCAATCAGGAGGAAACGCATGAATGGATTGAACACTGGAGTTGGTCTGACAGTGAAATAAGGAGTCCATTTGTAAGGAAATGCAGCGCTCCATGAAGCAGTACAGTGGGAGCTTTATTTTTGTGTGTGTGCGATTCAGTGGCACCTTTGATGAAATACCAAACCTAGCTATACTGATTTCAAATAAGGGCCGTGTTACAATTTTTCGTGGTGATCGTACTGTGACAATTTAATCGGTAAAGCAGGTCTGGCATACCAGCCAAGATTAGCTTATATATATATATATATTATATATATTGATTTGCCGTAGATGTCAACTGATAAATAACAACATAATGCAAAAGATACGTTTGAGATCATTTAGAAACAGTGATGCCATTGACTGGAAAGTGCTAAAAACATGCAATGGGGCCCTATTATGCATATTTTCAGTTTTCATATTTGTATTTTGTTCCATACTGTGACATGCTTCCATGCTGTAATGCTCAAAAAGCTCTTATTCTCATACTGCCTGTGCTGCAGCACCTCTTTTCACCCTCTGTCTGAAACCAGAGCTCAGTCTGCTCTGATTGGTTAGCTGGCCGGCTCTGTTGTGATCAACATAGTGATGTTACTATTCAATAAGATCGTTTTATGTGATTATAATTTAGGTAATTTAATTTGTATGTCAATAACTCTGTTTTTACTAACTTTCTTTCAGATTTATAACTTTGATCCTAAAAAAATTACATTTTATTTCAACTAGAGTTTAGACGTCTAGTTATATAGTTAAATGATGGAAATGGATAATTTAAGTAAAAACTAGATGACTTCAATCAGTTAGTTTTATTATAGTAAATTCAATTTTTAAGACTCAGACAAAACAATATTCAAAGACGTCACGTTTGTTATTGTCTGATGTTTTATAGACAATTTAATTGGCCAATAAAAATGTAGTATACTCAAAGATGAAGATAACTTATTTTCTTCTTCCCCATGTTTTTCTGTTCATTGTAATTGTAGCTCTTGTTTATTTTACATCTATTACTACAGTATCTTAGAGTACATACTGAGTCCCTTTTCTTCTTTGTTGAAAGTCAGAGTTTATTATTCTGTTTATGTCGAAAACAGCTTGGGTTCAACAGTCCGTCCCTGAGGCTGCAGTGAGCCGAACCCAGAGGGGGGGGGGGGGCTCTGCAGCTGTCCCTCCATCATACAGCCCCCATTCTTCTCTCCAGCCAGCGGTCCCACATGGCACCACGACTGGCTGAGTTGAGATGTAGCCAGTCCCCGCTGAAAGCACTGTGGAGAGTCACAAATAATGCAAACAAACAAGATATTTAGGCAGGGGTCACGGATGGGAAGCTAATGTGACTCTGCTTTGATGAAAAAGGCAGGGACCTACACGAGGGGCTCTCCCAGCTGCTGATGGAACGTCAAAAGGAAGGAATAATACTATTGAGACAGAATCACAAGTTGCTTTCTCACATGCATCTGAAATATTCAGGAAAATGTTCCCGCATGGAGGTTTAGGGGAATCTGCACAATCAATTTCCAACCTCAAGACGTAGTAAGATTTCAACGGTTAACCTGTGCTGTGAATGAAAGCCGTACAATTACAAGGACAAGCACGTAATCGATTATATCTGTCCGAAAATCTCTAGTGATGCTTGAAAGATTATTCCACTAATTTAATGGAAACTATATGGGAAAGAGGCCATATCAAATATTTACAGTGTAGCGCCTTTGAATAAAAGCATGTTTTAGTTGCATTTTACGTCATTGTTGATTCTGATCAGCACATGTTATCATCATGTTTCTGAATATTTCAGTCAGCGTTACACATGAGAACCTGTTTTCATGGTAGCCTAAGAACAATAGAAAACTATAGGTTACTTACGTAACCCCAGTGTCAGAGTAACATGAAGTGAGATGTCTCACTATGGGATGCGCCTCATCGCGGAGCAAACAGAAGCATCAATCTCATTACGCCAATCCTGATTGGCTGGTGATCTTGACGTCAGCGTCAGGGAATTCACCCCCTATAAGTAGCTTGCGCCACGACGCATGCGTCATTCAAAATAAGCACCTCTTCTCGCTTCACCATAGCAAGGAGGGCCGTCTGGTGAGACATCTCACTTCATGTTACTCTAAGAACTGGGGTTAGGTAAGTAACCTATAGTTCTCATTCATAACACTCCGTTCGATGTCTCACTATGGGATATTGTAGCTCCCGTATTGCCAGACGAGCTTATCTCGAAAATCACCAAACCAACCAGAACTTTAACAAGTAGAGCTCTGACTCAACCAGGTGCCCAGCACTGCTTGAGTCACACTGGGAGTAGAACGTCCAGCCTGTTAAGAGGCGGACAAAAGTGAGTGGCGAGGACCAGCTCGCCGCTTGCACCAATGTCTTGGATGGGAGACATCCTGGACAGAGCCCATGATGCAGCCAGACCCTGAGTCAAAAGAGCTCGCGGACCCGAGGGTGCCTGCGAACTCTGACTCGTATGGGCCCCAAAGCAATTGCTTCCACAAACCAGTGGGAGAGTCGTTGCTTAGTAACAGACTTGCCCTTATAAGGGTTAGCCCAGGACACAAGGGGTTTGGTCATTATGACGAAGCACCCTCAGGGTTGGGCTACAACCACACTCTGTTTGCCCTGGGGCGAACCGAGTGCCTGAAGACTGTACAGATAGCGCATTAGTGCCACTGGCTCGCTTGGCAGCTGCCAGGGTCAGCTTCATGTCACACTGTATTCAGATTGTACCACTCACGGGCCAGGCCCATGCAGCCAAACGCTCTGGGTGTGGGTGAAAGATCGCCCCCCCGGCGTGGGACAGTATGTCCCTGCATAGTGGGAGCTGCCATGGCTGCCCGCACAGCAGCTGATATATCTCCGCTAGCCAGTACATAGCTGGCCAGTGCGGAGCTATCAGGATAAGTGTGTGGCGTTGCTCTCTCACTCTGGCCAGAGTTGGAGGTATCAGAGCCAGGGGTGGGAACGCGTACAGAAGGCCCGGGGGCCAATTGTGCGCAAGTGCATCCACGCCTAACGGAGCATTTAGATCACGCATCGAAAAGAACAGCTGACACTGAGCTTTGTCTTTTGATGCGAACAGATCTACCGCGGCTCTGCCGTAACGCACCCACAGCTGGCTCACAATCCTTGGATGTAGAGTCCAGTCTGCATAAAGTGGTGCACCTCTGGACAGTAGATCCGCCCCGAGGTTCATCACTCCCGGTACGTGCGTCGCTCTCAGGGAGAGGAGACGTCTACCGCTCCATAGGATAAGTTTGCGTGCCAGTGTGTGTAACTGGAGAGAACGCAAACCCCCTTGGCGGTTAATATACGATATTGTGGTCGTATTGTCTGTCCTCACGAGGACATGATGTCCTCTGAGAAAAGGCAGAAAGCGTTTTAGGGTGAGAAACACCGCTAAAAGCTCCAGGTAATTTATGTGCGCCCGCTGGAGGTCTCTGCTCCAGAGACCCCTCACTGGGCGACCTTCATAAATACCTCCCCAACCTGTCAGACATGCGTCCGTGGTGACCACTTTCCGTGAAAGGACAGCACCCATAGGCACACCTCGTACTAGAAAAGTCGGGTGCAGCCAGTGGGGCAGTGCCATTACGCATTTCACAGTAACCATCACTCTTTAGTTTATACAGTTTAGTTTTAGGGCGGCTACCCAGTGCTGAAACTCCCTCATGTGTAAGCGTCCCAGTCGTACGACCAGGATGGCTGACGCCATGAGCCCCAGCAATCGCAGGCATGATCTGAAGAGAACATGTTAGCGCAGCTGGAAAAGAGCGAGACAAGCTCTGAAAGCTTTCACTCTTTCCGCTGACAGGCGGGCTGTAAAGGGCACCGAGTTCAGGTGTAAACCCAGGAAGAGTACAGTCTGCGCGGGGCACAATATGCTCTTCTCTGTGTTTATTATGAAACCCAGGTCGAGCAGGTGCTTTACGAGGACATTTGTCTGTGTAATAGCCTCCTGCTCCGACTGTGCGAGAAGCAGCCAGTCATCCAGGTAGGTCGCCAGGCGAATACCCTGTTGTCTTAATGGGGCTATCGTGGCTTCCGTACATCGTACAAACACCCTTGGACTGAGAGACAGACCGAAGGGGAGTACTCTGTATTCATAACAGATCCCCTGAAATGCGGATCTCAGATATTTCCTGTGGGTAATATACTGGGATATGGAAATACGCATCTTTCAGGTCGACTGATGTAAACCAGTCGTTTTGTCGCACGAGCCGCAGCAGAGATGTGTGAGTGAGCATTCTGAACTTATATCTTTTTAGATATTTGTTCAGAGCCCTCAAATCAAGTATTGGCCGAATTTTGTTCCCTCTCCATTAGGGAACGAGGAAGTACTTGGAATAGAAGCCGCCCTGACTCTGCTCGGCGGGTACAATAGATATAGCCCTCTTTTCTAGGAGTGAGAGAATCTCTCTCTCCAGAATATGGGCTGACTCTCCTCGGGCCTGCGAGTGCAGAATGCCAGAGAAGCGAGGGGGGGTGACAGTAACTTGGAGTCTGTAGCCCCGTGTTACCGTCTTGAGAAACCCAAGCAGATGTCGTGAGCATCTCCCGCTGTATGCTCCTTAGAGCCAGCTGAGATGTCACGTCTCTTCCCCTCTGAGTCTCTATTTGTTGTGTTATGGGGCCCTCTATTGTCTGAACACTGTGGTGCCCCATTTCGACAATCCCCACCGACACAGCGCATGCGTGTGGCGGTGGTGCCCTTACGGCTCCAGTCGGCACTGCGCATTCACGTGACGGTGGTGCCTTCACGACCCCAGCCGGCACTGCGCATGCGCGTGACGGTGGTGCCTTCACAGACCCGTCAATTGTCCGCCCTTTGAGAGAGGCCGTAGCTGCTCTCAGAAGGGGAACAGTTGACGGACTGTTTATTGTTTTTCTTTTCATTTTTTCGAGCTGCGCCCTTGGCTCGAAGCCTGGATGTGTCAGCGGAAAATGTTTTATGACAGAAAAATCAATAAGTGTGTGACATGTGTTTATGCGGACTTGAGGATGGTGTTGAGGCATCTCTCGAGGCGGCGGGAACACATTTAGAGCTGGGGAACCGTAGACTTCCAGCTCTGTCACAGAGGGGAGAAGGAGGGGCTGTCACGCCGCTCGCTTCTTCTTCCTCGACTGCTGGCCGAAATTCTGGGTTGGCTGCGCCTGGGCTGCAGCCGGAACCGGAGATTTTCTCGCCCTCGTCCCCTGCCTGGGCTGGGGACTCGAGGCGGACTGCGACCTCTGCGTTTTCGGTATTTTGAACCGAGCAGGGTTTGGGGCAGCTTGGACGAAGGGCTGCCGCTGCAAAGGCAGCGGCTGGGCCATATATCCTCACAGAGCTCCGCTTGGTATGCGGTTAGCAGTGAGGAAATGTTCAGAGCCCTGGCGGACAACGCTGCGGCTCTGTAGGACCGTTCAGTCATGGTCAACTGGAAACGGTCCACCTTCGCTGGCAGCGTGGGGTTCCTGCTTGGTGACGGGACCATCCTCGGTAGGAGGTGGGCTGCCACCAGCAGTTCCATCGGCAGTATGCGGAGCAGGCCGAGCCTCCGCGGGCGAGACCATGGTGAGGTCTCGCCGGGAGCTCCCGCCTGGTGAGGCGTGGGGCTCCGTTCCCGCGTCTCTTGCCGCCACCGGGTCCCGGCCTGACACGGCGTGGGATCCCGGTTCCGCAGCTGCCGCTGTTAGTGAGCCCCAGACCGACACAGTGAGGGGCTCAGTCTCTGCGGCGGACGCCCCCGTGTCTTGATTGCCAAACGGCGAATCAGTGGACATGAGGGAGTCCTGTTCCAACAAGCTAGCTTGGTGTGCTAGCCGTCGGTGGAGGCTCTTTCGGGTGAAACGGGCAGGACCCGCTCGTAACAGGTACGTCATTGAGAGAAAAGTGTTACCAACCCGTCCTTAATCCGGAGAAAAAGGGACGGTGTGGGTCCTTTGTTCTCAAAGAATATTGACTGGTGTGTCAATATACTTCTAATCCTTTTCTCCTCCGTGAGAGAGAAAAAGAAAAGCGTCCTCGCTACCGTGGTGACGGTAGTAAGGGGAAGCTAGCTAGCAACAGGTGTGTTGCTAGCTTGAAAAAATCAGACCTACCTTACTTTCCGGGGAAGAGAAGGGCGAGGTCGATTTCAATACTAACTGGCGTTAGTATTACCGTCTTCCTGCAAAGCAGAAGGAGTAGCCGGCGGGCGCCCGTCGACCGAAATGGTTATTTTTGGGTTCAGTCTGTGGACCGTTAAGCTTGTCCGGCTACTATCGAGATGTGCTCTGAAGCGAGAAGAGGTGTTTGAATGACGCATGTGTCGTGGACGCAAGCTACTTATAGGGGGTGAATTCCCTGACGCTGACGTCAAGATCACCAGCCAATCAGGATTGGCGTAATGAGATTGATGCTTCTGTTTGCTCCACGATGAGGCGCATCCCATAGTGAGACATCGAACGGAGTGTTATGAATGAGAACTTTCAGCATTTTTTAAATGTACAAAATATGTCTGTCTCCTAAACAGAAGAAGCATGTTTCTACAGGAATTATTGATTTGCAAACTCCACAAAAACAGCTTCTGCTTTAGACAGAAAAGGTTATGTGTCAAAAAAAAAAAGGGTGATAGTTTATCTTGTTTCCCATGGCAACAGATGCAGAGCGGATGCTGGAGCGTAAGGCTTGAATGTGTTTTTTACTGATCACATTTTATTTTGGAGTGGCAGTATTATTATACTTTTTCAACACGGCAAGCAAGAAAGACGAACCATATTAAAACATGTTTCCATATGCTGGATGAATAGTGTCATGTTTACTGTAACAACAACAGTCCTATCTCCGTTCTAAGACCAACTCTGTAATCTTATTCGACAATTCGATTTTTTATTTCCAGAGTGCTGAAGCTGACTGCTGCCAGCTTCTGCTCACATTAGAGTAAATATTATGTAACGTAGTGCAGCTCTTTAATTTAGCTTTCACATGGATTAAGCAGGCACACAACAACTTGTTGACAGTATGTGATAAGTTAACACAATGATGTCCTATTTTTCAAACAAAAATACCATATCATCTATTTAATATAATGCTTTCATGTATATTTTATAAAAGTATTCTAATAAAATATTTGGCTTCTTGGCGGCATTTCAATCACTGCTCAAATTATTCCAGATGTGGCATAGAAAATATTAACATATTTTTTCCTTGTGTGGGAGAGATAAGCAACATCCTGTTGTGAATGCCGTGGAGGACAGTTATATCGTATTTCAGCCAAAAATACTAAATTATAATAATAACATTTGTAAGGTTATTTTCTGATAGGCTGTTTACCAGTATAATAATAATAATTCCTTACATTTATTATAGCGCTTTTCCAGTGCTCAAAGCGCTTTACAGATACACATATTTTGTAAGTATGACCTTATATCAACTAGAAACTGATTTTGGTCATAAGTATGCTCGCATCACGATCTGTATGTGCCCTGTTGCGTTTGTTATATTCGCAAAAAGTTGGCAATGTTGACAAAACAGGAAAACCTCATGGAGAAGAAAATCATAAAATACTTTTTCCGACTCAATTAGTGTTCATATTTGACTTTATTAAAAAGGCTACTGGTTTGATGAAACTTGTGTAGTTCCTTCAAGTTGGAGATTATGTATCTGTCAGTAATCCTCAAAGGTTTACGTAGACGTTGTTATTACACATTTGCTCTAGGGTCTAAATCAGGGGTGTCCAAACTACGGCCCGGGGCCAACTGCATCCTGTTGTCCATTTTGAGTTGGCCCACAGTAAATTAAAAAAGTATAATGGATTTTTTTCTTAAAGCACATCCAAGTATCAAGCATCCAAGTATCAAGCATCCAAGTATCAAGCATCCAAGTATCAAGCATAATTGACCTACATTTGATTGATTTTGCTGACTTACTGTATAACTTAACTTATGAGGCAATATGCCTGACCTCTATAGAGTGGCCAATCCCTTCATATGTTTTTCTGTATGTGGCCCTCAGGGAAAAAAGTTTGGAAACCCTGGGTCTAAATGATGTGAACGCCGCACGGAACTTTTAGAAAAAGGTGGCAAACACAAAGATTTTCTGCTGTAAAGAATACAGTTATGTTTAATTCATGGTATTTATTTTAGCGCAAGTGCTTTACATTAAATGATATTACATATATTAGACATGTCATACATTGGATACTGTGGACAATACCCACACTTTGGATGCATTGAAGTCTGCGGTATCATTAAATTACAACCATTCAAAGTATTTCTTCTCAAATGGCCAGTCAAGCACTCAGAACCTTGTATGATGTACAGCTTGCCTTCGTCTTTAATGCTTCCCTGAAGATGACTCATTAATACACAGCAGCTTTCCAAACAATTAAAATGGAATGAGTGGGAATAATACTCTGCACCGCCCTCCCCCTTCAGAGGATCTGACCATGTGGAAAATATTCACAAGCTTGTCTCTTTTTTTATCGGGCTGCTTGTTATGAATCAGAAAAATATCTCATACACTGCCATTATCAAATCTGTGTGCAGGTTGACGTGATGGCCATATTAAAACTAGTACGGCAGAAAATTAAACAAACAAGGTGGCGTAGGCTGGTTCGGCTTACGCGCCATAAAGCAGATGAGATGCTGATTTAAAGCAAGTTTTATAACACTGCTTGCAGTAAATAGTATGGAGCGTACAGTATATTGGACACAGTATAAATACTTAAACAACAGCTTGGCCAACCTACGCGTCATTGGATGCTCTAATCAGAATGACACACAGCAGATGTCACTCTACACATATAGAAACATCTGAACAATCAAATAAAAGAGCTAAACTGTTTGTGTTGTTTTGCAGATGTACATCCAAACCACCACGCTGACCATCTCCGTGAGTCTGAGCGCCTCCGTGTCTCTCGGGCTGCTCTACATGCCCAAGGTCTACGTGGTTCTCTTCCACCCCGAGCAGAATGTGCCCAAGCGCACACGCAGCCTGAAGGCGGTGGTTACTGCCGCCACCATGTCCAACAAGTTCAACCCCAAGGCTGGACTCAGACCCAACGGAGAGGCAAAGACCGAGCTGTGCGAAAGCCTGGAAACACAAAGTAAGAGCATGCATGCTAATGAGGATTAAAAGCACCCAGTTGTATTTATTTTCTGGCATATTCTGTCCTTTAGTTTCTGTAAAGCAAACACATTGGTGCGGAGATATGAAGCACAATGAAAAATAGTCACTGATTAGCAGATGTGTGGTATGTTAAGTAACACTTCATAGAATCCAGTAATTGTCCCATTGTTGTTTGTGGGGTAGGGGGTGGGGGGGTTGATATTGTTTGCAAGTCAGATGAAGCATTATAGGATACTTAGTTATGAGTGTGGGGGTGAAGTCTGTTGTCAACAAAGAAACACATAATGCTAAATAATTCAACTACACTCCAGTGAAACCTTAACATATGGCAAGTTAAACATTTTATTATGTCATTTTATTTTCAATATTTGACTGAATTTAGAGGCTACAGGTGAAATCTGACCATTATCACATATTATAGTATACATAAAATGTTAATAAACAGAAAACGTATATGCTTTGATATTGCAGCATTACTACAAAATATAAATGATTATTTCTAAAATAAAAGGCTATCAAAATGTGTGAACCAGTCAGATAAATGACTTCAGTCTTAATGTGGTTGAGGGCACCAATGACCTAATTTATATGTGTTCATCAATGACTTCAACTACTTATTAAACTGTGGTTATAGTCATTTATGAGATTCAGTATATGGAACTTTTTATGTGTAAATATAATATCTTTGTGTTTTGGACAAAACACTTTTTTCAAGACCTCACCTTGGGTTCTAGAACAATGTGAACTGTATAAATAACAATAAATCAAAATAATAATAATAATCCAGAGAAGAACTATTAAAATCATTGTTTGCAGTCAGAGTTAAAACTAATTGTTTTAACTCATTTTTCTTATCTGAAACAGCTGTGCGCCTCTGACGTGCCCCCAACAAATCTGACTATCAATACAATTATGCGACTGTATCAGTTACACACACGTAAAGTAAATGATGACTTGAGTAATTGAGTCATCAGAAATGACTCATGTGACGTCCAAAACGCTCTTCATCAGCTCGCCGTTTGAGAACGGTTCAACGGGTCATGTCAGATATAATTTTGCTGCGTCTGGCCTGTTATAACAAGGAAATGGAGCCTACTGTCACACATTTAAAAGCTGTGTTTACTCCTTACTTTCCCACGCTGCTGAGAAATGTTTCCCTTCACAGTAGAATAAAAGAGCTAACCGTATATTCCCCGTTAACACAGAAAACAGAAATCCATATAAACTGTGTGACAATGCAACAATGGGGGTGGGGCCAATCGGAATAGCCACATGTAAACACACGGTGCAACATTAATTCCTTCCACTGCTTTAAGTTTCCGTGGAGGGTTAATAGGGCCTTTTGTTACAATAAGTGGTGAGAAGGCAAAGGCGCAGTATTGATAGCCAGCAGCAATTTATTCTGATGGGGTTACCGTTTACAGGGCTTTACAGTGCATGGCTATTTGAATAAGCACCATTTGTCATTGTCATCGCCACTGTGGATATATGGCTTGATGAAATTGAAAAATTCCTGTCTTGGCCGGCGCCCACAACTGCCGAGATCTGGTGGGCGATATGTCAGGATTTATCTGCTCCACCCCAGCGAATCAGCTAACACGGTCTGCGGAGACAAGCGGGAAGTTGAAGCCTGATGGCTGAAGGAAAATAAGGTGTGGGGGGGCTTTACTGCTGTCGGTAGAACAGACATTTAGGGAGGGCAACAATAAAGCCAGAGTTGAGGATTTATTAGAGAATTGAATTGGCTTTTGCTACACTGCAGCATTAGGACTAAACACGTTTGCACTATTTGGCATTTCCTCTTGTTACATCAGGGAAAAAAAGCAGATCAAAACGCCCACTCCACATTTTGAAGTCTTTCTTATCTCACAGGTTACTATAGTTCAATTTAACCTCATTCTAATCTCATTTTTCTCTTTCAGATTACTCAACAAAGCAAACATACATCAGCTACAGCAATCATGCAATCTAAGGGACAAAGGTTCTCATCATAATTCAGGATTTACAATAAAAACACGCAGTGGAGTTTCACACAGCCGGCATAAAAAATTGATGTGTCATTGTACGGGTGGAGATCACAGGAGCGTTGCCCAAAGACGTGAAGTGAGGAGAGACCACAGGGACCGACAGACAGGGGAACAGATAACAGTACAAATGCAAGGTCCCATCTTCTGTCTGCCTCAAGAGAATACACACACACAAAAAAAAAGAAAATACTTGCATGGCAGAGGCCGGGAGACTGATGGACGGAGCTTTACTTTTGAGTGTTTACATTTCAGCTGTGTCCTCTTTCCTAGACTTCTCCGTTATCTTGAGCCGTGCTGACGGAAACTGAACTAAACTCAAGAATATGTTCAGGTGTTCTCTGTGTCGTCTGCCAGTTTTGAAAAGCCGTAATCTCTCTGAAAACCCTCAAGGCATCACAAGGGATTAATCAACACCAAAAAGGCATGAAAACATGGACAAGGGGGGAGGGTTGTGTTTGTTTTTCTTTCGATATGTCATCTGGTCTCATGAGTAAAACTACTGGAAATGGCGATCATCTCAACAATGCAACAAATCTGAACCGAACTCCATGTTTTTTTATTTTCCAGGATTCATAAAGACGGACTCTAAGACGGTCTCTGCCAATTTTGCGCATGCCAGTTTCAAAATCCTGTGTTGTGTTGTTAAAATAAAAAAAATAAGAAAAATAATAAATAATATATTTGGAATGCGTTTTAAACTCTGTTGCAGCGTTGTTAACAATTGTTTGGGCGTGAGCCCGTTGTACGTTGAAACTGTTCTCAAATGGTGAAGGTCTAGTGAGTGATTATTTATCTGTGCTTAAATGAGGCCATGATTTGTATTACCAGCTAGCCCAAGGCTGCCACTGCCCTCCACATACCTGTATGTGCTTTCAAACAGCAGCCCGTGGTTAAAGTCAGGAGGTGTAACTGTCAGCTGTGGTCCAGGATGACCCCCCCCCCCCCCCCCATCACTGCCACCAGCTTTTCTCTTGGTCACACGTAGTGCAAGGGTAAAGCTTAGCTGTACATCCATTAGCAGGGGAATTAAGATGAAGTATGCCCTTGAGAGGATTGTGCAATATGACCTGAAGGTGATATCCATAATGGACCAGCTATTGTACAAATTCATTACTCTACATATCCTCCTCAGGCACTCTCATGATAAGGAGGAGGTGTAAGGCTTTTCAACAGATGAAAATCTGATAGCAAAAGTATACAATATGTCTATTAATCACTCTCAGCTCGCTGAACAGATTAATTGTTGGCTTTGTGCGGTATAAAAGCCCTCTAATGTCTTGGGGGAAAACATTGTGGGTCATTTGTGTTGTAAATTCAATGCTGCTCTTCATGCCTCCCTCTGTATTACTTTCAACACCATTCGTGTTGCAGAATAAAATGTGAGTGCTGACCAAATTAAATGGCAAGTTAATGTATGTTATTAAATAGATTGATGATGTCTGCTTTATGTCCTGACATATCCTAAAATTGGGGGAAATGTACAAAAAGATACAGTGCCTGGCTATCTGAATATGTATTTGTAAAACCTCATGAAAACTAATGAAGTGTGTGAAGCATGTTTATTTTTTTTTATACAAAATTTTATTTCTATTAAAAATGTTTTCAAACTTCAACTTCGGGTTTGTGTGATTCTGGTGAAAGAAGATTTCCTTTATGAGATAGTTCTTCCTTCTTTAATAAGCTTAAAAAAGAAAGGGCGAGATGCTTTCATTTTCTCATGCAATGCATATAGAATGGCACATGAGCACATTTGCATTATCTTCAAATAAATGATTGGCAGCTCTTCTTTGTGAATACGGGTATTTCATCCCTCTTGTAAACTAATAATGTGATGTAACAAAAACAGTCTGTCCGCCCTGAAGAAAGAAGAGAATGGCTGCCATCCTCTGAATAATATGTTGCCACCACTGCTCTGATAATAGCTCTGGCAGAAGAACGTAGAATTGTTGGAGGGAAACATGAAATTATTTCAAATGAAAGGTTTGCTGCTACTTGAAACCAGCTCCTCTGCATGCAGCGATCTCTCAGCATCTATCATCTTCTCCCACTTTGCAAAAGGCTCTGAAATAACAGTTGTTGCTTTGCAAGTGTGCTAAATGCCCAAATACTAGTTACTGAAATATTCACGACAGAGTATATCATCCTCTCACAGCAGAGACAGAATGAGGTGTCTGCAATGTTTGGTCTCATGAGGCTGCGGGCTTGCATGACACACACTCCGGTTGATGTTTTTCCCCCTTTTGTTAGCAAAAAATGAGGAATATGTCATGTGACTATGAAGCACTAACCAAGAACACTGGTGTGACAAAGTGATGAATCCCTTAAAGGGCCCTTTAAAGCTTTTGGGGGGTTTTCCCTTACCTGTATAGGTTGTTGTGCATGTAAAAAGCTAAATCTGGCACTGTTACGCTTGACACATTTGAGTGTTTTAAGTATTCATTACTGTGCATTGTCTCTGCTGTCTCCATTGGAGTCCTTTGTTTGCCTTTGTAACATGGTGACATCACTATGTAACACTTGCGCTTCTATTGGCTAGTGTTTCAACACATTGTACTGTACGTGATAGGCTAAGGGGCGGGACAACTCATGTGGTTGACCAATCACAACAGAGCCGGCCAGCTAACCAATCAGAGCAGACTGAGCTCTGGTTTCAGACAGAGGGTGAAAAGAGGTGCTGCAGCACAGGCGGTATGAGAAAAATAAAGCGCTTTTTGAACATTAAAGCTTGTAAACATGTACAGTACAGGCACTAAATATAAATATGAACTGACAATGAGCATAACCGGGCCCCTTTTAAAATGATGTCTATTATGTTGCAAGTATCATGTATCACATTTCAATTTTCCATGCTGCAAACGTTTCAACGATCAGTATGAATCCCTCAATATTAATCCAGCATGCATCACTTTCCAATGCACAACCAAACACACACTTGTGAAACATTGAATACAAAAATAGAAACAGAACAGTTTTTCTGCTGGCTGCCAAATAAAAATCTATATAGGCTACAGCATGAGAGACACTGCAGACCCTGATGTGAGTACTTATTAAATAAATCAGTGGGCCGAGGCCAATGCAAGCTGCATCTTTCTCAAGACCCTCATGATGTTACAGATACGGTGACCAGGATTCAACATGTTGTTGTACTACATGTACTAGAGAAAGAAAAGCATATACTCTCTCTATATTAAACAGAAGACATTTCTCCCTGTTAATGTTCTCCGTCTAACAGCTAATTCTAAAGTAAATAGTAACACCGTTAATCCTATAGGATTGTACAACTTAAATATTGGTCATTTGAATGGGACAACGCTAACATAATGATAGTTCACATGACACAGTTTCTAAAGCTCTCTCGTGAGGTTAATATATACAGGGGTGCACATAACTTTTTTGCCCCGGTTCTCAAAGGAGCACCTGGAGATGTTGCTTGGTGCTCATCCTTAAAATGAAATACACCGTAATTGAGGGGGTCTTGACTTTATTTGCCAGACACACGGCACTGAACACACAGAGGTGAACAGAACACACATGCAGAGGTGAACACAGAACACACATGCAGAGGTGAACACAAGACAACATTAGCACGACCAGTAATCCTACAAGCTGTCATCACTACCCTCCTGACTGTTCTCCTCACTGTCTTCCTCTCTGTCAGACATGCTAGTTGATGATGTAGGCCTACTTCTTTCTCTCTGGTTGAGTCTGCGATTAGCTGCTTGCGTCCACAAGTCAACAGCTGGGTTTGGGTCGAAAGTCTCTGTTGTCATCTTAGACAAGTGGATGTAATAAGTATGTGAACATAACCAATAACCTTCCATAGCCAATAACAAATGAATGTAACTTATTTTATTTGTGTTGTTCATTCATATCTTATTTTACCTAGTTAACATTTATTTATGCATTTTTTTTTTTTATCTATAGTATACATTGGAATGATTTCAAACCTGTTTATCCCAATAATTATAAAGGAGTGCCTTGGAAATTGTGTTTACATAAATTGTTTGAACTTAGACTAAAGTTAACTATCTAAAACAGTCCTTTACCTCACTGAGCTGTAGTTATCAGCCTCTCAGTCTGACTGGAGAGGACTCTCCCTCCACATTATTGTAGACACATCTTCTTCTTATATCCAGGGCTGCACATAACTGGTGTGCAGGGAAGAAAACATTTTTAACCGTTGGTGCTCATCCTAATTTTCGGCGTTGATGTAACAATATTCATAATTAAGTAAATGTAACACCCTTTTCACCCCGGTTACACGTTTAATTTGCCCTGCACGATGGGCGCTGTAAGTGATGAAAATGGGGGATGTTGGCTTATCTGGCGCCCGCAGCTCACAGCCAAAATGTGAGTGAGAGAGGGAGGGTGCACTGGAACCGGCGCTGTTGTTATTAGAATCTGGTGCTAGCTGCTCTAACGGATATAAGAAGAAGATGTTTCTACAATAATGTGGAGGGAGAGTCCTCTCCAGTCAGACTGCGAGGCTGATAACTATAGGTTACTTACGTAACCCCAGTCCTCAGAGTAACATGAAGTGAGATGTCTCACTATGGGATGCGCCTCATCGCGGAGAAAACAGAAGCATCAATCTCATTACGCCAATCCTGATTGGCCGGTGATTCTTGACGTCAACGTCAGGGGAAATCACCCCCTATAAGTAGCCTGCGCCACGACGCATGCGTCATTCAAAATAAGCACCTCTTCTCGCTTCACCATAGCAAGGAGGGCCGTCTGGTGAGACATCTCACTACATGTTACTCTGAGAACTGGGGTTACGTAAGTAACCTATAGTTCTCATTCATAACACTCCGTTCGATGTCTCACTATGGGATATTGTAGCTCCCGTATTGCCAGACGAGCTTATCTCGAAGATCACCGATCAACCAGAATTTAACAGGTGGAGTCCCGACTCAACAAGGTGCCCAGCACTGCTCGGGCCACGCTTGGAGCGGAGACGTCCAGCCTGTAAAAGCGGACAAAAGTGAGTGGCGAAGACCAGCTTGCCGCCGCACAGATATCCTGGATGGAAACACCCTTGAACAAAGCCCAGGATGTAGCCAGGCCCCGAGTCGAGTGAGCCCGCAGACCCGAAGGTGCTTGCAGATTCTGACTCGTACAGGCCAAAGCAATCGCCTCCACGATCCAGTGGGATAGTCGTTGCTTAGTAACAGACTTACCCTTGTGAGGTTTAGCCCAGGACACGAAGAGTTGGTCATTAAGACGAAGCTCTCTTGATCTGTCCATATATGTGTGCAAAGCCCGGACTGGACACAATAGATCCTGCTGCTGCTCCCCGGAGGAAACCAGCTGCGGAGGAAATGCCTCAATGTCAATTGGGGTACACGAACCAACCACCTTTGGTGTAAAGGCAGGGTTGGGCTTCAACAACACTCTCGTTTGCCCTGGGGCGAACTGAGTGCATGAGGGATGTACAGACAGTGCGTGGATATCACTGACCCGTTTAGCGGATGCCAGGGCCAGTAACAGCACTGTCTTGAGTGACAGATGTTTCATGTCAGCTTCTTCAAGGGGTTCAAATGGGGTCATTTTGAGCCCATTTAAAACCACTGCCAGGTCCCATAAGGGCACCAGCGACCTGGAGACAGGGAGGAGCCTGCGCGCTCCCTTCATAAAACGGCAAACCAAAGGATGTTGGCTAGCCGTCTTACCCTCAAAGCCCACATGGCATGCAGCAATAGCAGCCAGGTACACCTTGATCGTGGAAAAAGCTCTGTTTTTCGATCAAGTCCTGTAGAAATGATAAAATCACCCCGACAGGACATTGAAAAGAGATGTGTCCTTCTTGAAGGCACCACTCCTCAAACACCCTCCACTTACAGTCGTAAAGAGACCTGGTGGAGGAAGCTCTCGCACTCTGAATAGTGTTTATCACCTTCTGAGGGAGTCCCACTGTATTCAGATTGTACCACTCACGGGTCAGGCCCATAGTGCCCCGTGCTCTGGGCGTGGGTGAAGGATCGCCCTCCCCGCCTGATTCAATCTGTCCCTGCGTGGTGGGGGCTGCCACGGCTGCCCGCACAACAGCTGATATATCCCCGCCAGCCCGTATATTGCGGGCTAGGGTGGAAACATCAGAGTAAGCGTGTGGCGTTGCTCTTTCACTCTGGCCGGAGTTAAGGGGAACAGAACCAGGGGTGGGAACGTGTACAGAGGACCCGGAGGTCAATCGTGTACGAGTGCATCCCCGCCTAACGGTGCGTTTAAATCGTGCATTAAAGAGAACAGCTGTCATTGAGCATTTTCTCCCCTTGCGAACAGACTTAACGCGGCTCCGCCGTAACGCACCCACAGCGGACTCTCGATCCTTGGATGAGGAGTCCAGTCTGCATAGAGTGGTGCACCCTTTGACAGTAATTCTGTCCCTAGGTGCATAACACCCGGTACTTGTGTCGTTCTCAGAGAGAGGAGACGTCTGCCGCTCCAAGGGATCAGTTTGTGTGCCAGTGTGTGTGACTGGAGACAACGCAATCTCCCCTGGTGGTTCATACACGATATCGTGTTGTCTATCCTCACGGGGACATGAAGTCCTCCGAGAGAAGGCAGGAAGCATTTTTTGGGTGGGGAACACCGCTAAAAGCTCTGGGTAATTTACACGTGCCCGCTGGAAGTCTCTGTTCTAGAGACCTCTCACCGGGCGACCTTCGTAAGTCCCCTGTCAGCCCGTCTGACCTGCGTCCGTGGTGACCACCTTCCGTGAAAGGACTGCACCCGTAGGCGCGTCCCGCACTGGAAAAGTCGGGTGTAGTGCCACTACGCATTACATAATCACCAAAACTCTCCGTAAGCCGTGGCGTTCGGGGTTTAGTTTTATTATGAGGCCCATGTTGAGCTGGTGCTTTACGAGGACATTTTCCTCCGTAATCTGACTCCGCTCGGTGGGCTTTACAGATAAAACCCTTCTTTCTAGGAGAGAGAGAACCTCTCTCTCCAGAATATGGGTTGACTCTCTCTGGGTTTGTGAACAGATAAATTATAACTGTTTTGAGAAGCCCAGGCAGACATCGTGAGTATCTCCTGCTGTATGCTCCTTAGAGCCAGCTGGGATGTCACTCTTATGGCTCCGACCGGCACTGCGCATCTGCGTGACGGAGGTGCCTTTACAGCTCCAGCCGGTACTGCGCATGTGTGTGCCGGTGGTGCCCTCACGGCTCCAGTCGGCACTGCGCCTGCGCGTGCCGGTGGTGCCCTTAAAGCCCCGGCCGGCACTGCGCATGTGTGTGGCGGTGGCTTCACGGACCCGTCAATAATCCGTCCTTTGAGTGATGCCGTAGCTGCTCTTGAAAGGGGAAGGATTGACGGGCCGTTCTTTACAGCTCTAGCCGGCACTGCGTACGCACGTGGCGGTAGTGCCCTTAAAGCCCCAACCGGCACTGCGCATGCGCGTGGCGGTGGTGCCTTCACAGACCCGTTTATTATCCGCCTTTTGAGAGAGGCCGTAGCTGCTCTCAGAAGGGGATTTATGGTTAACGGACTGTTTATTGTCTTTCTTTTCATTTTTTTTGAGCTGCGCCCTTGGCCGGAGCCTGGATGCGTCAGCGGAAAATGGTTTATTCAGACAGAAAGATGTGACATGTGTTTTATGCGGACTTGAGGATCACGTTGAGGCATCTCTCGAGGCGGCGGGAACACATTCACGGAGGGGAGAAGGAGGGGCTGTCACGCCGCTCGCTTCTTCTTCCTCGACTGCTGGCCGAAATTCTGGGTTGGCTGAGCCTGAGCTGCAGCCGGAACCGGAGATTTTCTCGGCCAACTTGCCCTCGTCTCCAGCCTGGTCTGGGGACTCGGGATGGGCTGCGATAGTGAGGGAAAAAACACAAGTTAGCAACTGGTGTGTTGCTAACTTGAAGTCAAAACCTTACCTTACTCCAGAGGAAGAATGGCGAGGTTGACTATAATACTCTTCTGTGAGAGAATCGGGTAGCCGGCTAACGCCCGTCGACCGAAAATTAGCTTTGGGTTCAGTCTGTGGACTGTTAAGCTAGCCCGGCTACCGTTTGAGATGTGCTCTGAAGCGAGAAGAGGTGTTTGAATGACGCATGCGTCGTGGCGCAGGCTACTTATAGGGGGTGATTTCCCCTGACGTTGACGTCAAGAATCACCGGCCAATCAGGATTGGCGTAATGAGATTGATGCTTCTGTTTGCTCCGCGATGAGGCGCATCCATAGTGAGACATCGAACGGAGTGTTATGAATGAGAACTACAGCTCAGTGAGGTAAAGGACTCTGAGTGTTTAGATAGTTCACTTTAGTCTAAGTTCAAACAGTTTGGTCACAATTTATGCAAACACATATAAAAGCTCTCCTTTATAATTATTGGGATAAACAGGTTTGAAATCATTCCAATGTATAGCCTACTATAGGACAGTATCCAAAAATATCCTTTAAAAAAAATGCATAAATAAATAAATGTTAACTAGGTAAAATAAGATATGAATGAACAACACAAATAAAATAAGTTACATTCATTTGTTATTGGCTATGGAAGGTTATTGGTTATGTTCACATACTTATTACATCCACTTGTCTAAGATGACAACAGAGACTTTCGACCCAAACCCAGCTGTTGACTTGTGGATGCAAGCAGCTAATCGCAGACTCAACCAGAGAGAAAGAAGTAGGCCTACATCATCAACTAGCATGTCTGACAGAGAGGAAGACAGTGAGGAGAACAGTCAGGAGGGTAGTGATGACAGCTTGTAGGATTACTGGTCGTGCTAATGTTGTCTTGTGTTCACCTCTGCATGTTCTGTTCACCTCTGTGTGTTCAGTGCCGTGTGTCTGGCAAATAGAGTCAAGACCCCCTCAAAAGTTACGGTTTATTTCATTTTAAGGATGAGCACCAAGCAACATCTCCAGGTGCTCCTTTGAGAACCAGGGCAAAAAAGTTATGTGCACCCCTGTTTATATCCGTTAGAGCAGCTATTACCAGATTATAATAACAACAGCGCCGGTACCGGTGCGCCCACCCTCTCTCCCACGCTCACTCGCACTTTGGCTGTGAGCTGCGGGCGCCAGATAAGCCAACATCGCCCATTTTCATCACTTACAGCGCCCATAGTACAGGGCAAATGAAACGTGTAACCGGGGTGAAAAGGGTGTTACATTTGGCGCACCTGCGCACCAGTTAATTGCAGCCCTGAATATAAACCATATAAACTCATCCTGCAGCTTCTTCACACTGTAACTGTGCAGACTTTTACTATGAAGCATGCGGCTGGTAGGAATGGAGTTCTCATTCATAGTTAAAAACACCAAAATGCATGACAACTGATCATTTTAGCTTTAGACTCATTATCATGAAATTAGTATATAAAATCATAACATGAAAGTATATTTTTTGTATTTGATTTTGCAGTAAAATGCCTTTAAATATAGTGAAGTGCTTTGGCTGACAGGTGCATAGTTATAACCACCAACAACAACAAAAAGTGCTGCAGTTTAAAAAAAACATTTCTCCTCTTGGAAGTGTTTTGGGCTACTTGGGTTGCGTGTTTGCATCTCTCGGACGCCTTAGGAAAGTTCCAACATATGCATGCAATGTACCTAAGTAAATATAGATGTAAACTATCTTGCAAATCATTCAAAGAGAAACGTTTTGAATGAATGAATGGATAGATAGATAGATAGATAGATAGATAGATAGATAGATAGATAGATAGATAGATAGATGGATAGATACTACAGAATTACACATACAGGAGGAAAAATAATAAACTTTTCTTTGATTACTTTTTGAAATAATACCAATACCAGCAGAGACTTTAGTTTCCATAGCTAAGGACTTCCCTCCTAACTGTTAGAAGACAAGAGACTTGTGTTATTTCTACAACAGCTGGCCTCTCCATGCTTCACTGCACGTGAGTCTGAAAGCAGGCTATTTTCAATAAAGTTGACGAATATTAGGGGCAACTTGAGATTGTGTTTGGCAGCGTAATGGCAAAATACATTCAGAAACACATTTCTGTGGGCAGCAATAATGACACGACTAAAGAGTTCAAAGCAACTGCTGATGGGAAGATACTGATGCTCAGATAGATGTTGATGGGTCATCAACAGATCTAAAAACGGATATGATCTTGTGACACTATAAATGTGGGGACTCAACCATGTCGTTCATCAAAAAGGGAAAATCCCTCCTCAGCACGTAGACCCCTGCTCATCCTGATCACAGTGACAATGACGGCTCCTTCAGATTAGTGGAGTAAATTAATTAAATACAGCTCCCACATCAGTGGACATATTAACATAAGCATACATACCCACAAAACCAATCACACGAGGACTAGAGCACGGTGCAATTAGTAATCCTTTCATATGTTCTCGAAATGGTCCTGTCCCACTTCCCTAAGGCAATTGAACCATGTCAAAGTCCATAAAAAGTATAAACGAAAACCCTTTTTTCTTGAAAAATATGTCTCAGAAAGTAATTACAATGGTTAAAGTAATCAAATAATAATTAACAATTTCATTAATCACATAAACTGTGGCTGATTGCAATGGACGGGGACACTGAGTCTTCAGCAGTTCCTGAAACAATCCTCCTTTTTGCAAGTATGAAAAGCTGAGCAAATAAAAAGTGCTTCCCGTCCTCCCCTGTGTGCACCTGAGGATAACACAATACAGCTGCTCTCAGGTGACAGAATAAGCACAGGAGCACATTTGTCTAGAATCGAGCTCCAATATACATAGCAGGATTAGGAAAGGCAACGCAGTGCTGTTTGTCTCAGGGGTCTTTTGACTGAGCTGTGCAGCATTGCTATTGGATACCATCATAAACACGGAGGAAAGATCTAGAGGAGTGATCTTCCAGCAGAGGAGAGCGAGCCAGGCGCACAAAAGGCTCAACTATCACCGTGGACTGCGATAGAAGAGCGAGCTTATGCAAAACAAGAGACTCTGAGTGTATGTATGAAGCAAAATATTGCGGTATTTTTTAGATGAAGTACACTGTATCTGAAAACAGAGCGGCAGTGCTCTCATGCTCCGTGTTTGTGCTTAAGGAATCATAGCCCAATTTTTTCACTCACGCTTTGTCTTTGATAATACTGAGTGATCACAGTCTGTAGCCTATACGCAGTGCATACACTATGTTGCTAGGAAACAGTAGCTCATGAATATCCTGCAGTTATTGCAAAATCAAAGGAGTAATGCTCTAATAGTTCAGCGCCTGAATGAAAGAGAAATGTCATAAATAATGCATGCTATAGAGTGATATAAAGATGACATTAAATATGTCACATCGTAGTATGTTTTAAAATAAGTCGTAGTATATTGAGTCATTAAAAAGCATAGTATTATGTAGTTTATTATTGTATGCATTCAAATATTATAGTAGGCTATAGAATGACAGTAGGCTACAACTTTCAAAAATGTAATCAGATCATTTTGTTATAGTATTGTGTTCCATAAAAAATCCTAAAAACTATGATGAAGAAAAACTATGATATAGTCAGGGGCGCCGTACGGGGGTGAACAGTTAGGACGATTCTAAGGGTCCGTGACTGACAGGGGCCCAAACAATTTTAGAACATTAAGAAAAAAATGTTTAAGTAACCAATGTATATCTTTCCATGGGTCCCAGTACCGGTAGCTCGCAAGCCCACAATAAGTACCACAAGCCATAGGTCGCTGTCGGTAGAGGGGTCATCTGTCAAAGCGGTCAAGACAGGTGGAGATGGAGGCCGGGACATGTCGAAGGCTGTGGTTCGTCCGGAAACCGACGCTTCTCCACCCCGGCCTCCATCTCCACCTGTCTTGACCGCTTTGACAGATGACCCCTCTACCGACAGCGACCTCTGTGCCGCTGCTTGGCACCGAGCCAGCGCACCAATTGTGCGCACTGGCTATTTAAGCTGAGGTGCCAAACTGGGTCCCTCCCATTTCCGCTTCTCCTGTGGTGGCTGCAGCCTGGCGTAGTAACGCAAATTGTTTGGCGTGGCAGCATTCATGTACTACTCTCTACCGGACAGGTAAAGCACTGTGCAGTCTGTCATTTATTCATGGTCACAAGCTACACACTGCTGACACTTTCCCATCTTAGCGTCCAGGGCGTTAGAGGAGGCATTTGCTCCGCCAGAGGCTCCGTGATAACAGCGTTGCACACTGTTGGTGAGTGCCGTTGTCTGCTCTCTTTAAATCTGCTGCGTAGTTCCCCTGCCTTATCGATTCTTTATGTCACAGCGGGATTTGCAGGTCTCATTCCCACCCTTGTCTGCTCTGTGGCTGCGCCTGGCTGCAAAGGGTGGGGTGTTCTAACTATTCTCCTTCCCCACCTTTGGCCATCATTCCCGTCCCGTGCTGCTGTTTTGGCTCTCTGTGAGTTCTCATTCATAACACTCCGTTCGATGTCTCACTATGGGATGCGCCTCATCGCGGAGCAAACAGAAGCATCAATCTCATTACGCCAATCCCGATTGACTGGTGATCTTGACGTCAACGTCAGGGGAAATCACCCACTATAAGTAGCTTGCGCCACGACGCATGCGTCATTCAAAACACCTCTTCTCGCTTCAGAGCACATCTCGAATGGTAGCCGGGCTAGCTTAACAGTCCACAGACTGAACCCAAAGCTAATATTCGGTCGACGGGCGTTAGCCGGCTACCCTATTCTCTCTCAGAAGAAGTACCATAGTCAACCTCGCCGAATTCTTCCTCTGGAAGTAAGGTAAGATTTTGACTTGCAAGTTAGCAACACACCAGTTGCTAGCTTGTGCTTTTTTCCCTCACTGCCGACACCACGGTAGCGAGGACGTTTTTTATTCTTTTTTCTTCCCCGGAGGATAAAAGGATTTAAAGAATATTGCCACACCAGGTAATATTCTTTTTGAGGAAAGGACCCACACTACCTTTTTTCTCCGGATAAAGGACAGTTTGGGACACTTTTTTTCGACATACCTGTTAAGAGCGGGTCCTCTCCATGGACGCCTCTCTCCTTCACACCAGAGGAGTCAGGGACTCGAAGGCTCGGTTCTGCGACTGCGGGTTGAAGATAGCAGGCACAGACTCACACCAGGTCTGCTCGTCCTGCCTCGGGCTGGAACACGCCCAGGAGGTTATCGGCGACCCCGGCTCGTGCGGGCATTGTGCCCACCTCACCATAAAGAGCCTTCGCCGACGGTTAGCACGACAAGCTAGCCTGTCGGGACAGGATCCCCTCATGTCCACTGGTTGGCCGGCTGGCAACCAAGACACGGGGGCGTCCGCCGCAGAGACTGAGTCCCTCGCCTTCACGGCCTGGGGCTCATCAACCGCGGCAGCCGCGGAACCGGTTTCCCGCGCCATATCAGGCCGGGTCCCGGTGGCGGCAAAGGACGCGGGAACGGGACCCCACGCTATACCAAGCTGGGGCTCCCGACTGGACCTCACCATGGTTTCACCCGCGGAGGATGTCCTGGAATTAAATTACATGGAGGACGAAGAGGATGCCTCTGAGTTCCTCCTGTCTGATTCGGACGAGCAAGAAGACGACGTCTTCATGTCACCAGCTCAGGCTGCAAAGCCTGGAGCGATGGCTGCTCTCTCGGGCGATAGCACACCAGCTTCGCCCTGTCTCAGTATGGACCTACAAGCCGTGTGTCAACGTGCTGCGGCCAGACTAGATATCCCATGGCCCGAAGTGGCCAAGGAGACCTCCAGGTCCCGTTACGAGGGAAAACTGTTTTTCCAAACAACGAGGACAAAGAGGCAACTCCTCCCGGTCTTCCCGGAGATGTTGGATGAGGTGTCGGTCTCGTGGAGAGACCGGCCCTTTAGCAACAAGGCCCCAATCCAGGGTGCCTCCTCCCTTGACTGTGACGGTATGGAGAGGCTCGGCCTGCTCCACATACCGCCTATGGAACCGCTGGTGGCAGCCCACCTCCTACCGAGGATGGGCCCATCACCGAGCAGGAACCCCACACTGCCAGCAAAAACAGACCGATTCCAGTCGACCATGACGGAACGGGCCTACGAAGCTGCAGCATTGTCCGCCAGAGCTCTGAACGTTTCCTCGATGCTAACCGCATACCAAGCAGAGCTCTGTGAGGATCTGTCGAGCGATTCTGGACCGGCCACTCTGGACGAGATAGCCGCGGTCACAGACATTTGTCTCCGTGTCCAACGCTGCGCCGTCCAGGCCACGGGCAAAGTGATGGGGATCATGGTGGTGCAGGAAAGAGCTAGATGGCTCAACCTCACCAACCTCCCGGACCGGGAAAAAGAAGATGTGCTGGATATGCCCATCGTTCCCGAGGGAATTTTCGGCTCCGCTCTCGCTTCCATGCAGAGGAGGTGCGAGTCGAAAAAGAAGGAAGACGAGGCCCTCCACCTCTGTCTCCCTCGAAGGGTCCAGCCGCTGCCTCCGCAACAGCGACCCTTCGCCCAAGCTGCTCCGAACCCTGCTGGATCTAGAGTACCAGATCAGCAGAGGTCGCAGCCCGCCCCGAGTCCCCAGCCCAGGCAGGAGACGAGGGCGAGTTGGTCTACAAAATCTCCGGTCCCGGCTGCAGCCCAGGCGCAGCCAACCCAGAATTTCGGCCAGCAATCAAGGAGGAAGAAGCGAGCGGCATGACAGCCCCTCCTTCTCCCCTCTGTGACAGAGCTGGAAGTTCCTTCTCCGGCTCGAATTGTGTTCCCACTGCCTCGAGAGATGCCTCAACGCCATCCTCAAGTCCGCACAAAACACATGTCACATCATTATTGTTTGAATAAACCATTTTTCGCTGACGCATCCAGGCTTCGGCCAAGGGCGCAGCTCAAAAAAATGAAAAGAAAAACAGTCCAAGAGTGTTTGTACGATGTACGGAAGCCGCGATAGCCCCGTTAAGACAACAGGGTATTCGCTTGGCGACCTACCTGGACGACTGGCTGCTTCTCGCACAGTCGGAGCACGAGGCTATTACGCAGACAAATGTTCTCGTAAAGCACCTGCTCAACCTTGGGTTCATAATAAACACAGAGAAGAGCATGTTGTGCCCCGCGCAGACTATACTCTTCCTAGGGTTACACCTGAACTCGGTGCCCTTTACAGCTCGCCTGTCAGCGGAAAGAGTGAAAGCTTTCAGAGCTTGTCTCGCTTTATTCCAGCGTCGCAAACATGTTCTCTTCAGATCATGCCTGCGATTGATGGGGCTCATGGCGTCAGCCATCCTGGTCGTACGACTAGGACGCTTACACATGAGGGAGTTTCAGCGCTGGGTAGCCGCCTTAAAACTGAACCCCGTGCGTCATGGCGCGCGGAGGGTAATGGTTACTGTGAAATGCGTAACGGCACTGCGCCACTGGCTGCACCCAACTTTTCTAGTACGGGGCGTGCCTATGGGTGCTGTCCTTTCACGAAGGGTGGTCACCACAGACGCATGTCTGACAGGTTGGGGAGGTATTTATGAAGGCCGCCCGGTGAGGGGTCTCTGGAGCAGAGACCTCCAGCGGGCACACATAAATTACCTGGAGCTTTTAGCGGTGTGCCTCACCCTAAAGCACTTCCTGCCTTTTCTCAGAGGACACCATGTCCTCGTGAGGACAGACAATACGACGACAATATCGTATATAAACCACCAAGGGGGTTTGCGTTCTCTCCAGTTACACATGCTGGCACGCAAACTGATCCTATGGAGCAGCGGGCGTCTCCTCTCCCTGAAAGCGACGCACGTACCGGGTGTGGCGAACCTCGGTGGCAGATCTGCTGTCCAGAGGTGCACCACTATATGCAGACTGGACTTTACATCCGAGGATTGTGAGCCAGCTGTGGGTGCGTTATGGCAGAGCCACGGTGGATCTGTTCGCATCAAGAGAAAATGCTCAGTGTCAGCTGTTCTTTTCGATGCGCGACCTAAACGCACCGTTAGGCGTGGACGCACTCGCACACGTTTGGCCTTCGGGCCTTCTTTACGCGTTCCCACCCTCTGGCAAGAGTGAGGGAACAACGCCACACACTTATTCTGATAGCTCCGCACTGGCCAGCTATGTACTGGCTGGCGGAGATTTATCAGCTGCTGTGCGGGCAGCCATGGCAGCTCCCACTACACAGGGGCATACTGTCCCAGGCGAGGGGTGAGATTGTTCACCCACACCCAGAGCGCTTGGCCTTATGGGCCTGGCCTGTGAGTGGTACAACCTGAATATAGTGAGACTCCCTCATAGGGTGTTAACACTATTCAGAGTGCGAGAGATTCCTACACCAGGTCTCTCTAACATAGTGCTGTTAATGACCCTGGCTTCCGCCAGGCGAGCCAGTAATGTTTTCAGACACTGTCTGTACATGTACCCAATGGATATTGAGACATTTCCTCAGCCGCTGGGTCCCTACGGGGAACAGCAGCGGGATTTGCTGTGTACAGTTTGTGCTTACGCACCTGTATGGACAGATCAGGGGTGTTTGTCATAATGACCAACTCCTGGTGTCCTGGGCTAACCCTTAAAGGGGGGCAAGCCGGTTACTAAGCAACGGCTCTCCCACTGTCGTGTGGAGGCTATTGCTTTGAGACTCTTACGAGTCAGAGTTTGCAGGCACCTTCGGGTCCGCGAGCTCTTTCAAATCAGGGTCTGGCTGCATCCTGGGCTCTGTCCAGGATGTCTCCCATCCAAGACATCTGTGCAGCGGCAAGCGGGTCTTCGCCGCTCACTGTTGTCTGCTTTTACAGGCTGGGCGTATCCGCTCCAAGCGTGGCCCGAGCAGTGCTGGGCACCTTGTTGAGTCGGGACTCCACCTGTTAAATTCCGGTTGGTCTGTGGTCTTCAAGATAAGCTCGTCTGGCAATACGGGAGCTACAATATCCCATAGTGAGACATCGAACGGAGTGTTATGAATGAGAACTATAGGTTACTTACCTAACCCCAGTTCTTAGAGTAACATGAAGTGAGATGTCTCACCAGACGGCCCTCCTTGCTATGGTGAAGCGAGAAGAGGTGCTTATTTTGAATGACGCATGCGTCGTGGCGCAAGCTACTTATAGGGGGTGATTTCTCCTGACGTTGACGTCAAGATCACCAGCCAATCGGGATTGGCGTAATGAGATTGATGCTTCTGTTTGCTCCGCGATGAGGCGCATCCCATAGTGAGACATCTCACTTCATGTTACTCTGAGAACTGGGGTTACGTAAGTAACCTATAGTTTTGGGGTCTCTGTGAGCTTCGCTCCTCGTTGTGGCTCGTCGCTGTGGCTCGTCGCTGTGGAAAGGCCCAGACTGCTTGCTCTGGCCTGTTGCTGGAGCCATTCTTGGCGTCAGGGAATTGTCCTAATACGACTATAAGGACATTTATTATTTCATTTGTTTAGTCCTTGCAGTCCTTTACAGTTGCTTTAATTTGGTTTAATTTGTTTATTCATTTGTTGTTTACATTCATTCAGATTTGGTGTATTTTGTTTATCCTTTTGTCAGAACTATAACATGTTATCCTGTGCCGGACAGGTGCTGTGGGCCTGAGGCGGCAGACTCCCTGGTGGTGGCAGTGGTTTTCTTCACTTATCCGTTTTGAGTGGTGTGCAGTGTCACGGTGATTTATTTTGGACCCCTTACTCCCCTTTTTGTTAACTGCCGCCGTGGTAAGCCAAGCTCTGTCCGTTTCCCCAAAGTGGGTATTTTATTCAAATGTATTATGTGTGGTGTTTTTTAGATATTTTGTATGTTATAAATAAAACTGTATTCTGACCCTTAAAACTATAGGTTACTTACGTAACCCCAGGTCTCAGAGTAACATGAAGTGAGATGTCTCACTATGGGATGCGCCTCATCGCGGAGCAAACAGAAGCATCAATCTCATTACGCCAATCCTGATTGGCTGGTGATCTTGACGTCAACGTCAGGGGAAATCACCCCCTATAAGTAGCCTGCGCCACGACGCATGCGTCATTCAAAATAAGCACCTCTTCTCGCTTCACCATAGCAAGGAGGGCCGTCTGGTGAGACATCTCACTTCATGTTACTTTGAGAACTGGGGTTACGTAAGTAACCTATAGTTCTCATAAATAACACTCCGTTCGATGTCTCACTATGGGATATTGTAGCTCCCGTATTGTCAGACGAGCTTATCTCGAAGATCACCGATCAACCAGAATTTAACAGGTGGAGTCCTGACTCAACAAGGTGCCCAGCACTGCTCGGGCCACGCTTGGAGCGGAGACGTCTAGCCTGTAAAAGCGGACAAAAGTGAGCGGCGAAGACCAGCTTGCCGCTGCACAGATGTTTTGGATGGAAACACCCTTGAACAAAGCCCAGGATGTAACCAGGCCCGAGTCGGGTGAGCCCGCAGACCCGAAGGTGCTTGCAGATTCTGACTCGTATAGGCCAAAGCAATCGCCTCCATGATCCAGTGGGAGAGCCGTTGCTTAGTAACAGGCTTACCCTTGTGAGGTTTAGCCCAGGACACGAAGAGTTGGTCATTAAGACGAAGCTCTTTTGATCTGTCCATATATGTGTGTAAAGCCCGGACTGGACACAACAGATCCTGCTGCTGCTCCCCGGAGGAAACCAGCTGCGGAGGAAATGCCTGAATGTCAATTGGGGTACACGAACCAAGCACCTTTGGTGTAAAGGCAGGGTTGGGTTTCAACAACACTCTCGTTTGCCCTGGGGCGAACTGAGTGCATGAGGGATGTACAGACAGTGCATGGATATCGCTGACCCGCTTGGCGGATGCCAGGGCCAGTAACAGCACTGTCTTGAGTGACAGATGTTTCATGTCAGCTCCTTCCAGGGGTTCAAATGGGGTCATTTTGAGCCCATTTAAAACCACTGCCAGGTCCCATAAGGGCACCAGCGACCTGGAGACAGGGAGGAGCCTGCGAGTTCCCTTCATAAAACGGCAAACCAAAGGATGTTGGCTAGCCGTCTTACCCTCAAAGCCCATGGCATGCAGCAATAGCAGCCAGGTATACCTTGATCGTGGAGAAAGCTCTGTGTTTTTCGATCAAGTCCTGTAGAAATGATAAAATCACCCCAACAGGACATTGAAAAGAGATGTGTCCTTCTTGAAGGCACCACTCCTCAAACACCCTCCACTTACAGTCGTAAAGAGACCTGGTGGAGGAAGCTCTCGCACTCTGAATAGTGTTTATAACCTTCTGAGGGAGTCCCACTGTATTCAGATTGTACCACTCACGGGTCAGGCCCATAGTGCCCCGCGCTCTGGGCGTGGGTAAAGGACCACCCCCCCGCCTGAGACAATCTGTCCCTGCGTGGTGGGGGCTGCCATGGCTGCCCGCACAACAGCTGATATATCTCCGCCAGCCCGTACATTGCGGGCTAGGGTGGAAACATCAGAGTAAGTGTGTGGCGTTGCTCCTTCACTCTGGCCAGAGTTGGGGGTACCAGAGCCAGGGGTGGGAACGTGTACAGAGGACCCGGAGGTCGATCGTGTACGAGTGTGTCCCAGCCTAACAGTGCATTTAAATCGTGCATTAAAGAGAACAGCTGTCATTGAGCATTTTCTCCTTTTGCAAACAGACTTAACGCGGCTCCGCCGTAACGCACGCACAGCGGACTCCCGATCCTTGGATGAGGAGTCCAGTCTGCATAGAGTGGTGCACCTTTTGACAGTAATTCTGTCCCGAGGTGCATAACTCCCGGTACCTGTGTCGCTCTTAGAGAGAGGAGACGTCTGCCGCTCCAAGGGATCAGTTTGTGTGCCAGTGTGTGTGACTGGAGACAACGCAACCTCCCCTGGCGGTTTATACACGATATCGTGTTGTCTGTCCTCACGAGGACATGGTGTCCTCTGAGAGAAGGCAGGAAGCGTTTTAGGGTGGGGAACACCGCTAAAAGCTCCGGGTAGCTTACGTGTGCCCGCTGGAGGTCTCTGCTCTAGGGACCTCTCACCGGGCGACCTTCGTAAATCCCCTATCAGCCTGTCTGACCTGCGTCCGTGGTGACCACCTTCCGTGAAAGGACAGCACCCGTAGGCGCGTCCCGCACTAGAAAAGTCGGGTGTAGTGCCACTACGCATTACATAATAACCAAAACTCTCCGCACGCCGCGGCGCGCGGGGTTTAGTTTTATTATGAGGCCCATGTTGAGTGGGTGCTTTACGAGGACATTTCCCCCCGTAATCTGACTCCGCTCGGTGGGCATTATAGATAAAACCCTTCTTTCTAGGAGAGAGAGAACCTGGGCTGGGGACTCGGGGCGGGCTGCGACCTCTGCTGTCCTGGTAGTTTAAACCTAGCAGAGTTTGGTGCAGCTTGGGCGAAGGGCCGCTGTTGCGAAGGCAGCAGCTGGACCCTTCGAGGGAGACAGAGGTGGAGGGCCTCGTCTTCCTTCTTTTTCGACTCGCACTTCCTCTGCATGGAAGCGAGATCGGAGCCGAAAATCCCCTCGGGAACAATGGGCATGTCAAGCACATCTTCCTTTTCCCGGTCTGGGAGGTTGGTGAGGTTGAGCCATCTAGCTCTTTCCTGCACCACCATGATCCCCATTACCTTGCCCGTGGCCTGGACGGCGCAGCGTTGGACACGGAGACAAATGTCTGTGACCGCGGCTATCTCGTCCAGAGTGGCCGGTCCAGGATTGCTCGACATATCCTCACAGAGCTCCGCTTGGTACGCGGTTAGCATCGAGGAAACGTTCAGAGCCCTGGCGGACAGTGCTGCGGCTCTGTAGGCCCGTTCAGTCATGGTCGACTGGAATCGGTCCGTTTTTGCTGGCAGCATGGGGTTCCTGCTTGGTGGCGGGCCCATCCTCGGTAGGAGGTGGGCTGCCACCAGCGGTTCCATAGGCGGTATGCGGAGCAGGCCGAGCCTCTCCATACCGTCACAGTCAAGGGAGAAGGCACCCTGGATTGGGGCCTTGTTGCTAAAGGGCCGGTCTCTCCACGAGACCGACACCTCATCCAACATCTCCGGGAAGACCGGAAGGAGTTGCCTCTTCGTCCTCGTTGTTTGGGAAAAAAGTTTCCCCCTCGTAACGGGACCTGGAGGTCTCCTTGGCCATTTCGGGCCACGGGATGTCTAGCCTGGACGCGGCGCGCTGACACACGGCCTGCAGGTCCATGCTTAGACAGGGTGAAGCTGGTGTGCTATCGCCCGGGAGAGCGGCCATCGTTCCCGGCTTTGCAGCCTGAGCCGATGACATGAAGATGTCGTCTTCCTGCTCATCCGAGTCAGACAGGAGGAACTCAGAGGTATCCTCTTCGTCCTCCATGTAGTCTAACTCTAGGACATCTTCCGCGGGTGAAACCATGGTGAGGTCCAGCCGGGAGCCCCAGCTTGGTAAAGCGTGGGGCCCCATTCCCGCGTCTCTTGCCGCCACCGGGTCTCGGCCTGATATGGCGCGGAATTCCGGTTCTGCGGGTGCCGCTGTCGATGAGCCCCAGACCGACCCAGTGAGGGGCTCCATCTCTGCGGCGGACGCCCCCGTGTCTTGATTGCCAGCCGGCAAATCAGTGGACATGAGGGAGTCCCGTCCCGACAGGCTAGCTTGTTGTGCTAACCTTCGGGCCTAGGCTCTTCATAGTGAAGCGGGCACAATGCCCGCACGAGCCGGGGTTGTCAATGGCCTCCTGGCCTCAACCCGCAGCCGCAGCGCCGAGCCTCCGAGTTCCTGACTCCTCTGGTGTGAGGGAGAGAGGCGTCCATCTCATTCGCCGCGAGGCGTGGAGAGGGCCCGCTCGTAACAGGTACGTCGAGAAAAAAAGTGTTACCAATCTGTCTTTAATCCGGGGAAAAAAGGACAGTGTGGGTCTTTTTTCTCAAAGGATATTACCTGGTGTGGTAATATTCGTGTAATCCTTTTCTCCTCCGTGAGAAGAGAAAATAAAAAAGCGTCCTCGCTACCGTGGTGTCGGCAGTGAGGGAAAAAACACAAGCTAGCAACGGGTGTGTTGCTAACTTGAAAGTCAAAACCGCACCTTAATTCCAGAGGAAGAACGGCGAGGTTGACTATAATACTAACTGGTGTGTTAGTACCATACTCTTCTGCGAGGCAGAATAGGGTAGCCGGCTAACGGCCGTCGACTGAAATTAGCTTTTGGTTCAGTCTGTGGACTGTTAAGCTAGCCCGGCTACTATTAGAGATGTGCTGTTGAGAAGAGGTGTTTGAATGACGCATGCGTCGTGGCGCAGGCTACTTATAGGGGGTGATTTCCCCTGACGTTGACGTCAAGATCACCAGCCAATCAGGATTGGCGTAATGAGATTGATGCTTCTGTTTGCTCCGCGATGAGGCGCATCCCATAGTGAGACATCGAACGGAGTGTTATGAATGAGAACTGTCTCTGCCCGTGGTGTAAAATGAACCTGATTGTCCTTATCAGCATTAGAGCTAGTTTTATAATTTCCTGGGGGCGAAACTCCCCCAAGTGGGGTTGTCCGCAACCGACTTCTAACACCTACCCTTACCACACCGCCACATATTATGCATAAACAAAACCTCAATCATAGCGAACTCTATCTACTTACTACAACTCTATATCTATCTAACACCCCTCCTCCCCCACAATGAATATCGACCAGAGGGGTCTTGCTTGATTTGCGGGACCAGCGTTACAGTCTGGAAGAAAAGCAATGTGGAGCGGCACCTCACCACACACACACTACTGAAAACATCTGGCCTTGCACACTACTGAAATACTCTCACATTCTCTACTGAACACCTCACACACACACAACTGAAAATTAAGCCTCACACTGTTAAGATCTGTCTTTATTGTATTTTGTCTTGTCTTTTTCTGTCTTTTGTTTCATGTTTTATTTTGAAAGGTCTTCACCTCCTGTCTTGCCTGTTTCTGTCTGTGTTGTGTTTTGTCTTGTCTAGATCTGTTTTTGGTTTTCTATCTGCGTTGTGTCTTGTCTAGATCTGTATTTGGTTTTCTGTGTGCGTTGTGTTTTGTCTTTAGATCTGTCTGTGGTTCCCTGTCATTAGTTTCCCTGGTGTGTCTTATTACCCGATTGTGTGCACCTGGTGTCCCTGTGTTTTCTCCTCCCTCCTCACCTGTGTCTTGTTTGTTTGATTAGTCTTGTGTGTATTTCAGTTCTGGTTTTTCTGTCTGTCTTTGTCGGTTCGTCTTGTGTTATGACCTGGTCTTCCAACCCAGTCTCACGGCATTTCGTGTTCACCAACACGATTTTTAATCTATTGATTCGTGTTCACCAACACGATTTGCCCCTTTTTTTCGTGTTGCACAGCACGATTTTAAAAGCAATGTATTTCTACTGGTAACGTGTTTCGTGCCTGCAGGCTGCAGCACGTCTTTTTCTCCGGTCGGGTCGTGGTAGACCGGAAGCTGTGTGGTTCATAAAAACATGTTCTTACTCAATATCAAGCCACAGTTATTGCTTTTATTTTAAATCGTATAATTTCGGACTTTTGTTGCCGTCTGTGAGGACAATAAATGGGGCTCAGAGCCTCAGAATACGGAAATCTGTATTTTTAAATATTTTTTTCCTTCTAATTCGTTATTCTTTTCAAAATAACACACTGTTATTTACTCACCAATAACACACAATTATCCTTGCTTTTATTTATTGGTTTAATTCCATAATCTCGTGCTTTTTTGTCGTCCGTCAGGAACTGAATTTCAAAATAAAATAACCGGAAACAGACGTAGGCCTATTCGAGCATCATTGCGATTGTCAACATTTCTGAGTTTAGGATGGCCGAAGACACTACACTATCGTTTAGGACTACAGTCCCCGTAAGGTTACGCAGAGCGTCAAACAGCTGTGTGAAATGGAACGAAACCACGCCAGATTATCCAAAACTGGAATCGAACGCCCCCCCAGAACTACACATGCTGGCTATTGTGTTTGGCAAAATGTTCTATGGGACGTCTCTACTGAACGTTTTCGTTTTTCCCACAATTAGAAGTTGCCAGTATTAAACACATTGGTGTTATCAAATGTAAAACATATAATTAATAAATGGGTGAAAATCGCTTGTGTCCATAATGCGCAGCATTAATATGTGCACATGACAGCTCATTGTTACTTTGTAATTCTACTCCACGACAATTCAGAGGTTAACCTGGTATTTTTACTCCACTGCATTTATTTGAGTTACTTTGCAGATTCTGATTAATTATGTGAAATATAAACAACCCTTAAATCAGACTTTAGTTACACCTGAGTACAATTCAGGTAAGGTGATTGTCAAGTGCCAAGAACCAGGAGAGATATTTGATAGTTGGTGCTTGAGAAGACTAAACATGTATCTGCAATTGACATGAATGGAAACGAGTAATAAAGTATATTCATTACTCGTTATTCTCTACTAATAGTTAATTAAAGACTGTATATTATGGCTATTTTGCACATCCCTTTCAAGATTTTCAAAGGTTTATTGACATATCATATACACAACTACTGTGTAGTTATTCAATGAATGAAACACTTGGGTCACAGGTTCCTCAACAGTGCATTACAAGACATCTATCAATATGTGTGTACCTCCACCATTAAACATATTCATATTCTGCACATTTCTTATTCTATCTACATACATAAGAGTATAATTCATATGTATAATATCAGTTCAAATAAGTGCTTCAACATAGTTAACATTGCAGGAAAGCAATATATTATTAGACGTTAAGTACTTTGTCAGGCTTAATATTTATCTGTAGATAGATACCCCCAAAGTTTTTTTCTTATTTAAAAGAAGACCTTAATCTGTTATTTAATGTTTAAATAAAGGTTAATTCGTTTTTCTGTTTTGCACCTCCTCCTATTAATATCTTTGTACATCCTGCACTAAACTGTTTTATTGAGATCACTTATTGTCATAGTCTGCTCCATCATTCACCAGTAGTTTTCCATTCACCTGTCTCACCTGTTTTCCACACCCACTCGTTAACTCACTCTCTTTCTCTTCTGCACCCATTAGCTTCTGCCAGTATTTAAACCTGCACCTTACACACACTCTTTGCCAGATTGTACTTTGCCTTATGCTTGTCTCTCCCGCGTTCAAAACTAGATTGCCTACCCGGTTCCGACCCTGCCTGTCCCCGACCTGCCTGCTCTGCCTGTTTCCTGATCCTGCCTGTCCCTCGACTATCCTGCCTGGCCTGTTATCCGACCCTGCCTGTATCCACGCTGACCGCCTCGCTTACTCCCTGACCCTCTGCCTGTCCCTGACTCACCTTCTGCCCGCTGTCCTCCGGTGCGTTATACTGCCCGGTTGGTATTCCTCCGATCCAGTGGAATCTCCAATAAAGTATATTACCAATTCTCCTTGGTTTCTCGAGTGCTGCATTTGGGTTCTCCTTAAGATTGTGACACTTATAGTATCTTCTTGATTTTTTATATTCTATATTTCTATCACAGACCTTCCACTTTCCCCCTATGAAAGTATGTACTCTTCATATTTGTATTCAAATATTCAAATAATATTTGATGAAAAAAATATTAAGAGTACATTATTGTTTTTATGTGTTATATTATAACACATAAAAACCATAATTCAATAACGTGCTTTAACCACTAGGCGGTGCACACAAGGTACACACAGCCATAATAACTTTGTATTATTAGTGTAGGACACGTTTTATTCATGCTTTCACATAATTTTACAGCATATTGCTATACTATTTCAGACTCAGTATTTACATTCTTACATTCAAAGAAAATCAGTAATATCTTTAAAAACTACAGTCCTTTTATATCAGCTGTGCACCGTTATGGTGTAAATATAACCTATCTGTAAATTAGATCAAATGTAAAAGTCAGCCGAATTAGTGTTGATACTGCAAGGAGACGTATTGTGTGAAGAGAAATTGAAGATGTTGTTTAATTGTTGAATATATTTATGATCCAAGTCAAGTATTCAGTTTCGGCGGCATTTTCTCAGTTTTTCCAAAGGTCTTCTCATCAGGGCTCTATAAATAAATAACTACGGCAGATCTGTAATATACAATGCAGCCGAACCGTGTATTACAATGCCGTTATGTGATAACTTTCAAAGAAAAAAGCAAGACCTCTTGGAATTAAGTATTATTTTATTCTTTTAAAATGTTTTCCGGATTTCATATCATATAAACACCAAATCCCAGCATGCATTGCGGCTAAAACATCCAATAAACGAGCTTAAAACCATAGCTGAGGATCTTGGGTAATCGCTCGAAATGCCTACGTCTGTTTCCGGTTATTTTTATTTTGAGATTCAGTTCCTGACGGACGCCAAAAAAGCCCGAGATTATGGAATTAAACCAATAAATAAAAGCAAGGATAATTGAGTGTTATTGGTGAGTAAATAACAGTGTGTTATTTTGAAAAGAATAATAAATTAGAAGGAAAAAAAGATTTAAAAAATACAGATTTCAGTATCCTGAGGCTCTGAGCCCCATTTATTTTCCTCACAGACGGCAACAAAAGTCCGAAATTATACGATTTCAAATAAAAGCAATAACTGTGGCTTGATATTGAGTAAGAACATGTTTTTATAAACCACACAGCTTCCGGTCTTGCTCGACCCGACCGGAGAAAAAGACGTGCTGCGCAGGCAGTATAAATACATTGCTTTTAAAATCGTCCTGTGCAACACGAAAAAAAGGGGCAAATCGTGTTGGTGAACACGAATCAATAGATTAAAAATCGTGTTGGTGAACACGAAATGCCGTGAGACTGGGTTGGGTCTTCGGTGAGTGTTCTGTTCTGTCTTTGTGATTAATTTAACCTTGAAATAAAGGAGTCATTTTTGTCACTATAATCTGCATTTGGGTCCTGCTTCTTGCACACACCGTAACATTACGAACCAACCTGAGATATGGGCCCAGCAGATCCGTTTGAGCAGGATCTATGGCCCCAGCCGCCATGGTTCCGGCCCCTGTTCTGGCCCCAGCCGCCATGGTTCCAGACCCAGTTCTGGCCCCAGCAGCCATGGTCCCAGACCCAGTTCTGGCCCCAGCAGCCATGGTTCCGGCCCCAGTTCTGGCCCCAGCAGCTATGGTTCCGGCCCCAGCAGCTATGGTTCCGGCTCCAGTTCCGGCTCCAGCAGCTGTGGTTCCGGTTCCAGAACCGGCCCATGCACCATGATTCCGGCTCAAGTACTGGGCCCAGCAGCCATGGTTCCGGCCCCAGTTCCAGGCATGGTTCCCGCTCAAGTACCGGCCCCAGCAGTCATGGTCCCGACTCCGGCTCCTCGTCACCTGTTGACTCATCGGCCGACGCCAGATCCCAGAGTCCTGTCGGCATACCGGCCGACTCCAGCACCCCGTCTCCTGCTGGCTCTCCAGCCGACGCCAGCTCCCCGTGTCCTGTCGGCGTACCGGCCGACACCAGCACCTCGTCTCTTGTTGGCTCTCCAGCCAACACCAGCTCCCCGTGTCCTGTCGGCGTACCGACACAAGTCCCCTCTCAAGTTCCTACCCGAGTCCCCTCTCAAGTTCCTACCAGAGTCAACTCTCAAGTTCCCTCTTGAGTCTCCTCTCGAGTTCCCTCTCGAGTCTCCTCTCTCAAATCATGCAGTTCGGTTGTCTCACTGCAAGAACCACTTTTACCTGTCTTTTACAGACAAATGGTAGCAATTCTCACAATATAAAATAATAATTGCCTTAAATACATTGAAATGTGAAAGCTGACAAAAAAATCATGTTGCTTGGTCAAATCGAAATGTAACTTTTTGCAAGGAAGGGACACTCAACTTCCCTGATGTCAGTATTTAGTCATGTTTAATGGCATATATATCAGTGTATTATAGTTGTCACCTTATCTATTTAAACCAGAACGTTTCTCGAATCTTTGTACAGTATGAAAGGGGTCTTTGTACCTTGAGTCCATGCTGAAGTTCACTGATGTCAGGAATCTCGGTCTGTCTCTCGTGTTCAGCATCCTCTGGTCTGTCTGCATCAACTGGAAACTTTAAACAAACAGATATATATCTGGCGAGCGACGTCCTCGGCCATTCGGCGGAGGGCGCACCGAGCCTCAGTCCGTGCGCACGAGGCAGCCACCGACGTCTCCAAAAATCTCCGGCAGTTTGATAAGAACTGAATTTCTAGCCATGTTCGGTCCAGTCTTAGAAACTTCTGCGAGACTTATGTCAGGGTCACCAGTGTAGTGCAGTGAGAAGGGAGTCGAAGGCGGTGCATTGAAGGTGCAAAGTTGGCATTATTGAGCAGCAGAAAAGCACATGTTGTCCGGTTGCAGTCCGGGAAGAGAAGGGAAGAAGAGAAAGGAGGGCACACAGTAGGTACACAGGAGGTACAGTCAACATGTGTGTCCGTGCGGAACAAACCCCCCAACCTGTAGTTCCATGAGTGAATTATGATAAACAGTGATCACTACAATATCTAATCAAATAATTTCCTTGTCCCTAAAGCATTGACTACGCTATTTTTCGTCCTTAAATGCAGGCATTAAGTTACATGTTCACGTTCTGCTGCCACAATAAGTCGGTTTCTCCAGTGCAATGATGATAAAATGTTAAGTAAGTATTGGTAATAATATGAATAAAAACAACAAGGTTTGGGTTTGTTTGTTTTTTTAATATGATGAATGTTAACCATAGAGCTTCAATAATCAACTCCAGCTCAACAAACCATATTGCAATATCTACGTTAACGTTATTTCTGGAACCATCTGGAAATGTGAGATTCATATTTTTCAGATACACATATCTTATAGTGATGTTAATCTCATACAGTACGCTGGTCTTCAACACTACTGTGACGCTAGCTGTCTGCATCGTCGTGCATAGCTATTTTAAATTAACAATAACAATGCATACAGTCAGTGGCGTTTTTATGTACAAAAGTGGTGGGGCACAAAAAACGTATATGTCTATATATAAGCTTCTGCAGTGACGTGCAGTGAGGTTCATGGCTGGTGAGGCACTGGCACTGACTCTTCAGGTTTACAAATATTATATTTTGACCTAAATCAAAATATAATATTTAAAAAAAAAAAAATGTTGTTTGATGCTTCGATTAATTTGAAACAGACAGTTAAACAAAAGGATACCCAAAAAATGTAATTTTATGATTTAAATATTGAATTGTTCTCTCTTAGCACTAGAACCGCTATATACCTAAAACCGCCAACGGGTAAAATGTACCCGCTATTGATTTTCAAGGTACAATGTTCTTTTATTTATCATACAGAACAGTGAGTTTTGATCGCACAGGGATGAAACTTATACCAATAGAATCTGTGGACTCTCAGCTTTTCATATGACATAGTTTGTGCAGATAACATGAAGTATAACATATCGCTAAGAGTGCTGATTTAAACGCTTGGTGTTAGACTTGTGTTTTGTTTAGGTACAAATCTCTATATCTATCTATCTATCTATCTATAACTATCTATCAATCAATCTATCTGTAATGTTCTGTTCTATGGACATATAATTGTCTACCTAAACAGACGACGCGGACTACTTCTCTCATTCCGAGTGTCCATCTTTATTCAACTGGCACGTAACCTGCATGCATTACGTCCTCAACGTGAGCTCAGTCATCCAAGATCTTGTATTCTCCAAGATGTTACACTATCTATAACTATCTATCTGTCTGTCTATCTCTCTATCCATCTATCAATATATCTATATATCTATCTATCTCTCTCTCTCTCTCTCTCTCTCTCTCTCTCTCTCTCAATCTCTCTCTCTATCTATAAGGAACCGCAGTAGACAAAAGGCGTTGCTATAGCAACACTTAATGTTTACGCTGCATTTTCTATGAGGTAAATATTACCCGCTGGCGGATATGGGTATAAATGGCATTTTCTTTGGCGGTTTTTTCAATCTGACTTCATATTGACAATTGTTAACAACAGAGGGTGCTAAATAACACACTTTCAGGAAAAGTCACGGACTGGGAGACTTTAATATGTTATTGAAAAAAAGTTACATACAATCAAAAAACTGCTACGGGTAAAACTTACCCGTTGGCGGTTCTAGTGTTAGAAAGATCCCATTTTCAATACAATTGTGGTCTTGACTTGACCTTGACTTGAAGATGAAGTCCATTTGCTTATCCTTCTGGACAAAAATCTCTATTATTTTTTTTGTAAACGTCCTCCTTATCTTCTTGTAGTTTCAAAAGACTATCATAAATCGAATCGATAGATTTATGATTAAAAACTTATAAAAGTAGGGTTGACATGTGGATATTATCCGGCTGAACAAAACGTGCATTTATCTAACAGGTACGTTTCTGTTATGTCCTCTCTAGGGCAGAAGGAAATAACACACCCCAGTATGGAATTAGGTATATTACAAGCGTTTATTTATATCTAATATATAGGTAGAAAATAATGAGGCAGGCAGGCAGCCTGGCACAAACAAAAGGCAAAAGAGTACAAAGTAAAATGAAGCTCAACAAAAGAGCCTTGATAAGTAGCCTACAATAACATGAATAGGCTGAACAGAAAGTAATAAATCCCTCTAGAAGGGAACAAACATAACAAAAGAAGGCTGTTTAAGAAACACAGCTGTACATGGAGCAAACAATCAACACAACGCTATACTAGTAGGAAACACACTATATCATGTGACCCCAGTCAACACAATGCTAAGCTAACAGGAACACTCTAACAAACAAAAGGTACAAGTCAACCACTGTTGACGTAAATATTGCAGCGAGAGCAGAAGTGTGAGGCGTCTGATTAGCACAGCAGACCCTCCCGAATGATGTCAGTCCGCGGCCTTTGTAATCCTCCCCCGGAAGGTGTGCTGGATGGGTGCAGGGATTGGATCCCCTCTCCGGAAACGCGGGCGGGACAGCCAATGACATCTAAGGAACCTCACAGCTCATTTGCATACACACAGAACAGAGTTAATGACACCAGGGAGCCAGCGGCTGTAACACCCCCTCCCTTAAGACAAAACCCCACAGGATTTTTGTGAACCATAACACACCACACAACAAACACAGAACACATCACTACAGTCTGGACAGGGCATCTGCAAACACGTTCTCTGAACCCTTTTTATGTCGGATGTGCAGGTTGTAGTCCTGAACGATCAGAGCCCACCGCATGAGACGCTGGTTGTGATTATACAGTACATGCGGGACAAGAAGACGATGGTATTATGATCAGTAAACACTGCAACTGGCAAAGAACTGGATCCGACATAAACCTCAAAGTGCTGGAGAGCTAACAACAAAGCAAGAGTCTCCTTTTCAATGGTAGAATACCGGACCTGGTGATTATTGAACTTACGGGAGAAATAACAGACAGGATGATCAACTCCATCCGCATCCTCCTGCAGTAGAACAGCACCGGCCTCCACTGCACGGGCATCCACCTCAAGTGTAAAGGGCTTAGAAAGATTGGGAGCAGCGAGCACAGGAGCGTGACTTAAGAGTGTTTTTACACACTCAAATGCATGTTGGCACTCAGGGGTCCAAACGTAGTCCACCTTGGGACTTATCAAATTAGTCAGGGGTTGAGCTACAGTGGAAAAGTTGCGGCAGGAACTGCGGTAGTAGCCTGCCATACCGAGAAAACGGCGGAGGTCACTCCTGGTGACGGGCACAGCACATTCAGCCACCGCAGCAACCTTAGCTTCCACCGGTCGGACTTGGCCTTGCCCAACCTGCTTCCCTAAATATGTGACGGTAGCTTTACCAAACTCACATTTGACCAGATTCAACGTAAGCGACGCCTGTGCGAGCCGGGTGAATACCTGCCCCAGGATCTTCATGTGCATCTCCCAGGTGGGCGTGTACACAATGAGATTATCCAAATACGCGTTACAGTTACTTATTCCTAATGGGACGGTATTCACCAATCTCTGGAACGTAGCAGGAGCATTGCACATACCGAAGGCCATGACTGTGTACTGTAGGAAACAGTCAGGCGTAGCAAAGGCGGAGATTTTTGAGGCACGATCTGTTAAAGGTACCTGCCAGTAGCCTTTAAGCAGATCCAATTTGCTAACGTATTTCGCGGACCCTAAGTTATCGATACAATCCTCCATTCGCGGCAACGGATAGCAGTCTGACACCGTAACAGCATTCACTTTACGGTAATCAGTGATAAACCGCAGGTTGCGCTGGCGCAGCGGTCACGGCAGGGAAAACGGAAACCACCACTTCTGGCTTTTCCTCCGGCATATTGTCATCTGTAAGCAATGTCCCAAACATAGTATCATTATAGGACAACTATACCCCGTATAGGTAATGCTGGGCACACAGCAACAGGGAAAAATCCAGTAATTAGCTTAGATTGTACATGTACATTGTGTACGGGCCGGGGCACATAACCCATTTCAATGCCACATAATATCGATCCATACCCACACGCTGATTGTTCGGAAGATGGCAGGGCAGATGCAACAATCACTGACTGTGAGCCTCCAGTGTCTCGTAGAATGCGGACGGGTCTCTGATCGTCTGACTCACCTGTTAACGATATCGATCCATTAAACACAAAGGGCTTAAAACAGGGATCTATTTCCTCATCATTGTCAGATGCGTAAATACTGAGTGACTCGGTGTTAATTAAGCCGATGCCTTTCGGCCGGGTCATGTTTTGTGGCTGCTCCTTACGCTTAAGAATCATGCAGTTAGCAATAACATGTCCAGGCTGATGACAATAGTAACACTCTCTCTCCTCTTTGTTCATTGTAAATACTTTCGCTGGCTGACCAACAGGTGCACCTGGCATACGGCGAGATTTCTCAGCAACAGCCGGAGAAAACACCGATTTATGGGTTAACACGTATTCGTCAGCCAGTACAGCAGCAGCAGAGAGAGAAGTTACTTTCTGTTCATTTATGTACCCCACAATACGATCAGGCAAACCCCTCTTAAATTCCTCCATAAGGATTAATTATTTCAAAGCAGAATACTCTGCAGCGTTACACGAATCAATCCACTTAGTAAACAACATCCCCTTCTCCCTGGCAAACTCGACATGTCTTTGATTAGAACCCTTTCTGTGGTTCCTAAACTTCTGCCGATAAGCTTCGGGGACTAACTCGTACACCCTAAGTATGGCCCCCTTCACCAAGTCGTAATACAGACTGTCCTCCAGCGAAAGAGCAGCAACCGCCTCCTGAGCTCTCCCATGAAGTTTACACTGGATTAACAGAGCCCAGACCTCGCAAAGCGTTCAAACGCACCAAAATATGCATCCACTTCAGTCTCACGAAAAACCGGCACTAATGAGATATTCTTACCTACGTTGAAGGCAGGTGGATGAGAAGGAAGTAGGGAGCTTCCTCCGACACGGCCAAAAGCACCGGAGGCGCGCAGCTCGGAGTCTAGCTCCAGCTGACGTATCCGGACTTCCTTGTCCATTTCCAACTTTCGTATTTCCAACTGTAACTGCCTGTCTTGCTCCCTGTCTTTAGCTTCCCACTGAAGCTGCCTGTCTTTAGCTTCCAACTGAAGCCGGGCGAGACAGACTTTGAGTTTACTCCCCTCCCGGGAATCTGTACTACCAACAGGAGATGGTGGACATTTGCGAGGTGGTACAAGTCAACCACCGTTGACGTAAATATCGCAGCGAGAGCATAAGTGTGAGGCGTCTGATTAGCACAGCAGACCCTCCCGAATGATGTCAGTCCGCGGCCTATGTACTCCTCCCCCAGAAGGTGTGCTGGATGGGAGCAGTGATTGGAGGACGTCGATCCAATCCCCTCTCCGGAAACGCGGGCGGGACAGCCAATGACATCTAAGGAACCTCACAGCTCATTTGCATACACACAGAACAGAGTTAATGACACCAGGGAGCCAGCGGCTGTAACAGTTTCCCAAAGATCTTATTTCAAGCTATTTTCTAAAATCCTATGGAGAAATCTCATTGCTTTTTTGTCAAGGGAAGCCATGCGCAGCTTACTTCCAGGTTTTAGGACGCGTCACTGCACCTCTCTCGTCTCCTCTTCACACACCACACTTTTCGCGGCACACATACTTACAGCCAATCAGCTCTGAATTATGTGAGATGACGTATGGTGGGGATGGCAGCTCAGTGCCCCTATGGTCATTATTTTGTTGCAACACACATTAAATAGGAAAATACTCTGAGCATGCGCAGTGTAGTTTTTACAGTCACCATTCATTTAAACAGTGAGAGGGAGGGGCATGATCGGGTTTTGTCCCACATGGCTCAAAACAGCTCAATAGGCACACACTGTAGAACACAGACTAAAACAGCAATGTACAGACGAATCAGATGATTAAACATGATCTTAAAATATATTTTATATATATATATTTTTTTGGTAATCATTATTTGTAATACTTTCTGCTGACACTAGGTGGGGCTGTGCCCGACCTGCCCCTAATGACCAGTCACCACTGCATACCGTTATCTAACTAGCAAACTAACTAATGTACAAGCATGACCTTATTTTACCAACCTCAACGAGAAGCTTTTTGTTCTATAATCCTTCTTAATGTTTTACACTTCTCTATTATGTTTTAACTTGTATGCTACGGATAGCATTGTTAGCACAGATGTAGATTTGTCTCGCTCGTTAGCTGAATAAAAAGACCAGTAAGAAATAAAGTGCTTGAATTTAACTTACCGAAGAAACTGCATTCATGGACGGTCTGTTTGAACCCTAGAGCCATAAGATAAGTGCCATATTTCAATGAAGTATGTTAGAGCAGTGGTTCTCAAATGGGGGTACGCAGACCCCTAAGGGTATGTTGGAGTACTGCAGGGGGTACGTGAGATTTATTTTATGTTAATGAAAAGAAAAAACATAATTAATGCATTTAAACAAACTACTAATAGTAGATTAACTACTTTATTCAAAAGTTTACAGTAATTCTGGTTAATAAAAATAAAAATTCCTCTCCCTCTCCTGACAGCGCGTCAGTCTCGTGCAGCTAGCTGACCTTGTAATGAGTGACCCGACAGTAAAGAATACATATATTTATAACTAGTTTAGCTAGTTCCAGAGTAGATAAACTAGCTAAGTGTGTTAGGTGTAACTCTTACGGAGCGTCCACACTACAGCTTCAAAAAAAGCTTGGAGCTAGGCGTGTCGGGGGCTTGGGGATTATATTCAAGCAACACGACCAACAACCAATCACATGAATCTCCCGCCCCCGACATACAAAGCAAAAAACCCCGGGGATTTTATGGGAGCAATATATATATAAACTCCCCAAACAGGCGAAAACCTACCAGTTTCACCCACTGTCTCTGCCACCTCCCTCCATGCCTGGTTCCTCCGGTTTGTATCCCGGTAGGTGAAGAGGGTCTGGTAATACAAAACCGGGTGATTTGCTACGGCGATAGTTAGTTTCTCCTCCAACTTTTTTTGAAATATAGAAATGAACGGCGGGATATCTCTCCCAGTTTAGACGCGGTTTGATTGGCTACGGCTTGAGCTGTCAGATTTTCAGAAACGGGATTTGATTGGCTGGCGCTGGCTACTCCGGCGTCTCCAGCGTCAGAAGTTGAACATTGTTCAACTTCTGACGCCGGAGACGGCGGAGACGGACCGCTCTGCTACCCACAATTCAGCGAGGCAACGTGACGTCACCCCATTCAAAGTGAATGGGCAGATTGGAGTTGTCGACGCTTCCGACGCTGTCGACGCTGTAGTGTAGACGGGCCGTTAGTGTAGTTTTCTCCGCTCAACGGTCCGTCACAGCGGGGGAGCTTTGATCCGGAAGAGCTGCGTGTTCTCCGTCAGCAGCAGCTGATCTGATCTCTGATCTCTCTCTCGCGTCCTGTTATACTTCACTCGTGTTTATGTCCAAATCTATCAGATCTAGCTAGTTCTAGTTAATTATATGAATGCCTGCTTATCAAAGGACACCTAAACAATAAGCGTTGCTTGGCAACGGCTTGTGGCTGCAAAGTAAAGTGCAGCATTATGCATATGTTTATTATATGAGGGGTCAAAAGCCCATGCTCATAAAATGCTCATATTTTTTTTTCTCTTCATTCCCCACGCCCCAAAATACATAAATACATATACCAATTTTAGGAAAACTTACGAAGTTTGAGCAGTGTGGGTTTTATATTAACAGAGTTACACATATTTCAAAACACGAAGTGTAATAAATGAAGCTCAGCGCAAGTTCAGACAGGAAGACCCATCACTCCGTATTGCACGTCATGGCAATACTCGCTCCTTTCACTAGATGAGAGAGAGCGCCATTCCTTAGCCAACCTATCACTTCCCTCCATTCACAAGCCTAATTATCGCACCTGTTAATCCCTCTATATATGCTCTCCCCTTTTCTACCAGCTGTCTTTCAGGTGTCAACGCGCAACTGTAGTGCAAACAAACCTCCGCGTACGACAAAACTAACCTCAAAGATGTCCAATTCGGACGATTCCGAGGACGAACTCTTCCAGGAGGATCTCAATCCCAGCCCTGACGCTCCGCCCGAGGCAACTTCCCCCTCCTCAAGCTACCGGCGCCCGAGCGGGTTCCCGCAGCAGCTCTCATTCAGCAGAGGCAGATCTCCTCACTCTTCAACTGCAGCAGAAGGGCATTTCCCCAGCCCCAGGTACTCTCTCCCAGCTTCGCGAGCTCTCAGACCAAGTAGCAGGCGCCGTCCCCCAGCTCACGCCAGCAGCTCCAGCCGGCCCCTCCGACAGATCGCGGCGCGGCCGAGGCCGCGGGGGTAAGAGGACAAGGAAGTCGCCCCCCCCAGTAGCTCATCCGTCCAAAAAGTCAACTTCCTCCCAGGCTCGCAGCAGCCAGAGCCTCCACTTCATCAACTCACAGGGCTGCGCTTCCGGCCATGGCGCCGCCGGGGTTAATGCCAGTCCAAGCCCCTACATTCCCTCACTGTGTAGCCTCCCCTCATTCCCTGGCTTCCTCCCTCCCAGTCACCCTTTCCACGCCTGCAACGATGCTCATCCGAGGTCCGTATGTCCCAGGCGCAGCCGGCCTAAGATCCCCGCCCTGCTTCAGAAACCACATGGCGGGAGATTCTTCTGATCATTCACCCCTCCACTCCCTTAATATCACTCGCTTAGCAGCGTCTCATCTACTCACCCAGATCCCGTGCTCTTAGAACTATCTTCCCTTAGGGCTCAAACACATTCTTATTTTATTTTTTATTTTTATTAATAAATAAATAGATACAAAATGCCTATAAAAAAAAAAAATTAAATAAAAACGTTGGTAATCACGCATATAACTGGTGGTGGTGTCATTAGCATATCAGCTCACATATCATTGTCATGTTTTATATCTGGATTCTATTGCATCATCAATCTAAGATCACAGGCACATTTACACTACAGGTCCTGTCATGTTACATGGTTATTCAAGTCATGTTCCACGTGTTCTGACCGAAGGGTCTCCGGCTCGAGTGAGCCAGGACGTGACATCCACGCATTTTTATTTTCATGTTTGACCGGAAGGGTCTCAGGCTTGTGAGCCAGGATGTGACATCCACGCATTTTTATTTCACGTTTGGCCGGAAGGGCTTTTACTTTTCATGTTTGACCGGAAGGGTCCCAGGCTCTGTACATGACAACGCTCTGTTTATATGCCTTGACCTGTATCTGTCTGCTTTGTTGAAATTGTATTTTAGTTTAGTTTTTATGTTTTTATATATGCTTGTATTTTAGTTTAGTTGTTATGTTTTTATATATGCTTTTATCATAATATAAGTATCTCTGTTGAATGTTGTTTTACTGATTGTATTTACCTGTTATTTGAAGTGAATTTTGTTGTTATTTTCATGTTTGACCGGAAGGGTCTCAGGCTTGTGAGCCAGGATGTGACATCCACGCATTTTTATTTCACGTTTGGCCGGAAGGGCTTTTACTTTTCATGTTTGACCGGAAGGGTCTCAGGCTTGTGAGCCAGGATGTGACATCCACGCATTTTTATTTCACGTTTGGCCGGAAGGGCTTTTACTTTTCATGTTTGACCGGAAGGGTCCCAGGCTCCGTACATGACAACGCTCTGTTTATATGCCTTGACCTGTATCTGTCTGCTTTGTTGAATTTGTATTTTAGTTTAGTTTTTATGTTTTTATATATGCTTGTATTTTAGTTTAGTTGTTATGTTTTTATATATGCTTTTATCATAATATAAGTATCTCTGTTGAATGTTGTTTTACTGATTGTATTTACCTGTTATTTGAAGTGAATTTTTGTTTTAGGATGACTTTTAACATCTGTCCAGGGACTACAGATGAAAAATAGCCTGTTGGCTAACTCTGGCGCATTTACAGAAATGTCAATTAATGTGCACTGTCCCTGTCAAATAAGTATAAAAAAAAAAAAAAAAAAAAGAAAAAAGAATTCCCGATAACATCCCAATAGCAAATTCGTATAATTCTCTAATTATATCCATAAACCACCGCAGCTACCTCATAAGGTAAGTAACCCAGTACATCTCAATTCTATATATTTCATTATTTTGGGGATTCATCGGATCGGTTCTCCCTTCCCCGAATGATATTCCTGCACAACGGGAAACCCTGTATGTCCGGGATGCCCCGTACGTCCAGGAAGCCCTGTACGTCCAGGAAGGATGCCCGAGGCATCAGTACGTCTAAATCCCCACATGTATTAACCTCTCATTTCATCCATAGATTTCCACCGCATCCCACAAGGTAAGAATTCTTCACGTTCAGTACTTCATACTTCACTTCTTTTGGGGGTTCATCGGAAACGGTTCTTTCCCTTCCCGAATGATATCCTACAAAACCTGGGCCTAATCGCCAAAGGCCATTTCGTTCTTTTGTTATAAACTATCATTATGTTTCATTTATATAATGTGACGGATAATAAACATGTATTACATACATCACGTCTCTCCTGATTGAACTGCAGTTTGCCTCTCTGTCACAGAGAATGACAAAGATCCTCAGTGAAGCACAAGCCCATGTTTCTCACTAAATTGTAAGTACAACTTATTAAAAAGATCAGTTCAATGCAAATAATGTCGTCTTAGTGTTATTGCATGATGTTAAAATTGGTTTGCCATGAATTTAGTGATGAATTGTAAACATTTGAAATGTAGCATTTAAGTGTTTCTCAGTTACAATGTTGTTGTTTTAATAAATCAGAAACTGATGGTGCAAGGCTGCCAGTGTATATAGGCCTCTTTATACAGGCATTTTTCCCCTAACAAATATTTTTTGCACTGATCAGGGGGTACTTGGGTGAATTTTGTTTTCAAAGGGGGTACATTTTTGAAAAAAGTTTGAGAACCACTGTGTTAGAGAATAATTCTCCCTTACTACTAAGATATTTAACCTTTTTGCCTGTTGACGTTTATGACCAACCATGAGTCTGTTATCTGCAGTGGCGGCGCCAAGGTATGGCTGGGGTAGGCTACAGCCATACCAAGAAATGGCTTAGCCCTAGCTTAGCCCGACCATGAAAAATTATGTTAAAGTAAGCATGTTGAGAACACGGATTGCGAAAATCTACCGGTCGTGTCCATAACACACAAACTGATCCTGCTGTAACAACAAGTACACCTTACTGACGCAATATGGTTGAGACCATTCGGGCTTATGCTAGAGGGGTGCAAGGAATAGTCTAAGTAGTGGGGGAGTTTTATACACTAAAGGTGTGGAAATCAGTACGGCCGCGGTCAGATCAAAATGCCTCCGAATGCAATTTGAATAGACCTACAGCCAATCAAAGCAACGAAACGTTTGGTCTGCTGCGTCATGTATTACTGATATGTCACGTTCACAGTGAAAAGTCCCCAAACTCGCACCGAGTAAATTGCAGACAGACAGCAGAACTTCTAGGATTAATTGTATATTTCGGATGGATAGATTTGTTCTTAAACGCCCTCGCATTGAGGTACAAGTCGAACAGGTGCCAGAGTCACACGACCCACCTGAAAAGTGAATAGTGAGTTTTGAATATATTTTGTAATAGTAATTTGAAAAAGTGTTTTGTATGACAATAGAGACACAGGCCACCTGTTATGTGCTGTGTCAGTCTCTCTCTGTTTACCTGTGTGTCTCTCTCCCTCACTCTCTCCCTCTCCGTGTCAATTCTATATGCCAACTTTTCTTGTTTCTGCCGCTGCGTAGCATGTTGTAACAACGTGGAATTAGCAGAATAGGCTATTGTATTGTTTAACTCACATCTGTTGCTCTCAATGTAATTTAGCTGATAAAAGGAGACTAATAAAAGCTAATAAAAGCCTCACGCTTGGCGTTTCACTGTCAAGGGGTGCGATATAGCGTGTATGTAATTACATTACAAATACTGACTTGAGCCCCACCACTGTATGGGTTAGCCCTACCATAGATTACCCAACAAAAATACTCTGGCGCCGCCACTGGTTATCTGCCTTAAGGAATGGGAGGCCTCAGCTATGTTGATATTTCCAGTTTATGACCGGTCAACTCTCGGTCACAAATGGTTTATGGTTACGATGGCTTCGAGGCCATTAAGGGTCAGACATTTGATTCAGTGCCCCCAGATGTTTAGGCTATCTCCAGTGTTCCCAGATGTTTACGTTATCTCCCCCAATATGTTAATTACTCTCTGTAAACCATTTAAAAGGTCTAGCAGGAGAGAGGCGCGGCAGAATTGATGTGGAAACCCCCCCGTGCAGTCAGAACCTCTGGCTGCTGTGACTTGTGATATGAATCCTCCGGCCGATACTTGTAATAAACCATCAGTGTTTGACATCAAAGCTCCAACTCTCCTTGTGTCTCTCTGAGTCCTGACTCTCCAGAAGTTTCCCTTACAAAGTATACACCACCAGGCATCAACAGAACAAACACGTCCGAGTAGCAGCCTGGAGCTAATGAAGCTAACGGGGCTAACGGAGGCTACGGAGCTAGCAGAAAGACCACTAGCAGTGTTTGTTACTTCCGTTTCATTACATTGACTTCCGTTACAGCAATAATCCCTCTCACACACATAGGTGAAACACATGCACATTCCCTACTGAGAACCTTTCAGTAAAATGTTTTTTTTCAGTGTGTGTGTGTGTGAGGTTTTCAGTAGTGAATGTGAGAGTATTTCAGTAGTATGTGTGTGAGGTTAATTTTCAGTAGTGTGTGTGCGAGGTGTTCACTAGTGAATGTGAGAGTATTTCAATAGTGTTTGTGCAAGGCCAGAGGTTTTCAGTAGTGTGTGTGTGCACACAGATCTGCCGGTAATGAATATTACATTTTGTGAGGAAACTTTTCCACCAATAAGTATTGAAAAGTATACAGCTCCCTTGTATGAGTGCACCAGATTGATGCATTTAACTTCAACACCCCCTAGAGGATGTTAGGTCCAGCCCCAAATAAAACAGGTTAAAAATAATTAAATTGCATACATTTTCTTTTAGTAAACACTGAAAACAGGTCCCACAGACCCAAACAGCACACAAAGGTAAAAGATAAGCATATAATAATGTTAAAATGTGCTAAATATATACACTGCAAAAAACAAAAGAGGAGTAAAAGTAGCTCACGACTTGTTTTCTTTTTTGAAAGTAGCTCTTATCCTAAAAAAGGTTGGCTTCCTGCCTTAAGATAAGAAAAAGATAACCCTTTATTACTTCCACGGCTGAGAAATGTGCAGTGTTAAAGCAGTAGAGGGGACAGTGAGACAACAAAAGGCAACAGTGAAGAAAAACAAGATGTAAAAAATAAGCAAGTACAAAAAATCTAAATATAGTAGAAGACATTTGACTGGTTGATTTGACTGTTAAACTGGTATTGCACAATTAGTGATATTGCACAGTGGTGTCCATTATATTGTGGAAGAATGAATGTCTGAATCGTCAGGTATTGGTTGTGTGGTGTACTGGGAACAGTGCTGGTTGTAAAGGGAGAGCAGCAGGAAGGAAGGACTCTCCTTCACACATTTGTTCTTCATCTCTCCTCTTCCTCCACCTCATCCACTGGATGGAGGGGCATCCCAGGACAGAGCTGGCCTCCTAACTTAAAGTGTGTTAAGTCTCTTCCTGTCAGCAGCGGAGATGATGGTGTCCCAGCAGACCTCTCCACAGAAGACAGCTGATGCCAGGACAAAACAACACTCCCTTTTTTATGCTCTCTTGTACCGGACATTTGTGATGGCTGCCAAGCACAGCAGTTATTCAGGTGAGCTCACAGGTACTTAAGAGATTTCATAGTCGCAAGTCTGTTCCCTGGACACTCACTGCTACAGTACATAGTGGTGGAATGTAGTGAAGAACATTTACCCAATTACTTTTCTTAAGTACAATTTTGATGTCTATAATATTAAAACATAATAATCCTCAGTTTGGCATGGCCCTTGTTTTTCATGTGTGGCTCATTGATGTGTTTTTAATGGTTTCTGAACATGAATGGAGGTTTGTGGCACTGAGGAATAAGCTGTATCCAGTTACACAGACTTGTTAGATGGATCAATGCGATGCTGGTTTTGGTCTTTTAATTGGACAAATCAAACTGGGAAGACAAAAATAAAGAATATCACAAGCATCTTTGCGCTTGTGACTTGGGTATGCAGTGTTAGCTTTCAGTTACAGGAGATTTGCAGTTAGAAAAAAGCTTCATGTTATCAGATGTAATTACTGGCTGAAATTACATTCCAGGAAACAATAACAATAATTACTCTAAGAATAATTAAATATTCCCATGTATCTGAGGATAATCTACCAGCATACAGCCCTAGTATGTATACATATTTTATATTAAACTTGACTCTATCGTTTATTATTTATTTGATTCTGAGAGGCTTTTACAATATTAGATATTAATGTACGTATGAAGCCTTTCTTTTTCAAATGCAGGTTACAATTATTGTATATTTAAACTGATAAAATAGTGTGCATATTTTTGGGGCCAAAGAGTTTAATCTTTCAGAAGTATAGGCATTTTAATAATGTATTTAATGAAGTAAGTAAGCTGTTGTGTGTTTCTTTAGTTATTTTCAAAGATACAGTAACCCACGTCATACCGAGACGTCAGCAGTCTTCTTATCTCCAAGGTTGCGTTATTTAAAAGATTATACACGTCTGTCCGTAACACACAGCCAGTGATCATCTCCACTGTGAGGCCACTGTGAGGCCAGAGTGACGTTTTTAATTGAGCCCGAGGGAGGGAGAGGAACCAGACGAGCGCTGTACGCAGAGACCCCCAGGTTAAACACAGACACGTGGGTAACTTAATAAATAAAACAAGTGTGAGGAGGTGGGTAAAGCCTTTATGATGAATCTAGGCCATCCTAACAAGGATGGGGAAAGACTGTGACAGCAGAATAGAGAGCCTGGTATACCGCAGCCAGGGCCTCTCACATTCACTGCCAATTTTGCTTTCATTTGATATGCACCATTTCACTCTCTGCTTTAAGCCCAGCCGACCTCAAATGCATCATGATGTTTTATGGTAAATACATTTCAGAAGATATGCTGTCAGGGGGCTGTCCAGGGCCGGACTGAGACAATAAGTCAGGCCGGGAATTATACACCCAGCCAGGCCAATACCAGTTTTTTGTGACATTTTGCTGGATTTATTTATCAATATTTACAGCGTTGCTGCCTGTAGTGATAGCCCTCTAAATCTACTACCCAAATATAAACATATGGACATGGGTTACTATTTAAAAAAATGTGCAAATCTATTAGGAACCTATGTGAACATATTTTAAGTGGGGGTGGACCTCAAATCCTATAGGGGATGCTTCCCCGGTAAGATTTTTTTTAAAATGTTGGACTGAAATGCATCAATCTGGTGCACTTTGTGTTAGGATTTGTCTGTGTTAGTATTTTTTCGTGTCCTTTTCTATCTTTGGGTTTCCTATTTTATTTTGTAAAGTGTTCACCCCCGTTTCCTGCCTGTTTGCTTTCTGTCGGTTTCCCTACCTGATTACCCAATTGTGTTCACCTGGTACCTATGTGTTTTCTCCTCCCTCCTCACCTGTCTCGTGTTTATGTGATTAGTCCTGGGTGTATTTAAGTTCTGGTTTTTCTGTCTCTCTTTGTCGGGTTGTCTTGTGATTTGTCTTGTCCTCGGTGAGTGTGCTGTTCTGCCTGTATATATATATATAGCCTTGAAATAAAGGAATTATTTTGACTTTAATCTGCATTTGGGTCCTACCTGCTTCCTTCGCTCTACCGTAACATTACAACCCGACCACAAATATGGGCCCAGCAGATCCTTTTGAGCAGGAATTATTGGATTTTACTTTTTCTTTGGCTACCTGCTCTTATCAATGGATAGTAGCGGTCAGGGTTCAGCAGCGAGATGCTGCTCTGGCAGAAGCAGTCCACCTTACACTGAGGAATCAAAGTTTGGTGAAATTCTTACCTGCCAGGCTTTTGGATTACCTCACAATTTGTTTTCCCAGTCCTGACAGACCCAGGTCTCCCAACTCCTGTTTTGACACCACACGCATCGGTGTGGTCCGTCTGGCGTCAGCCCCTGCTTCTCACCCAGTGTTTGCTACTGTCCAGGAGCCATTCGCTGGTACTCGTCTGGCCTTTGGAGGTCCACGGAGCCTCCAAACGGCTCCTAAAGGAAGGGGTCGCAAGGCCAGGTTGGCAGCACGAGCCCAAGGGGCCAGGGTTCCAGAACCAGTTCAGCCCCCAGCAGTCATGGTTCCGTGCCCCAGTACCATCCCACATAGCCATGGTACCGTGCTCCAGTACCACCCCACACAGCCATGGATCCGTGTTCCGGCTCCAGTGCCGGTCCCAGCAGCCATGGTCCCTGCTCCGGAACCGGACTTTACAGCCATGGTTCCGGCCCTGGTTCCGGCCTTAGCAACCATGGTTACAGCCCCAGTCCTGGTCCCAGCTGCCATAGTCCCTACTCAATTCCTTTCTCAAGTCCCTCCTCTAGTCACTTCCCTAGTCCCTTCTCCAGTCCCCCCTTTAGTCACCTCTCTAGTCCCTCCTCTGGTCCCTTCCCGAGCCCCTCCTCTAGTCTCTCCTCTAGTCCCTTCCCAAGTCCCTTCCCAAGTCCCTTCCCAAGTCCCTTCTCTAGTCCCATCTCCAGTTCCCTCTCGAGTCCCCTCTCGAGTCCCCTCTCCAGTCCCCTCTCGAGTCACCTCTCAAGTTCCATCTCTAGTCCCGCCTCTAGTCCCTTCTCTAGTCCCATCTCTAGTCCCTCCTCTAGTCACTTCTCGAGTCCCCTCTCCAGTCTACTCTCGAGGTCCCTCCTTTAGTCCCCTCTCGAGTCCCCTCTCGAGTCCCCTCTCAAGTTCCCTCCTTTAGTCCCTCCTCGAGTCCCTCCTCGAGTCCCCTCTCTAGTTCCCCTCTCGAGTTTCGTTCTCTAGTTCCTCCTCTGGTCCCTCCTCTAGTCCCCTCTGTAGTCCCTTCCCTAGTCCCTCCTCAGGTCACTTTCGTAGTCCCTTCTCTAGTCCCATCTAAAGTCCCTACTGAAGTGCTGTTGGAGGTCCCGCAGACTACTCTTCTGCCGGGGGTCCTGCCAACCCCAGGTCCTGTGCCGTTGGAGGTCCCGCAGACTACTCTTCTGCCGGGGGTCCTGCCAACCCCATGTCCTGTGCCGTTGGAGGTCCCGCAGACTACTCTCCTGCCGGGGGTCCTGCCAACTCTTAGTCCTGTCCTGTTGGGGGTCCCGCCGTCTACTCTCCTGCCGGGGGTCCTGCCAGCTCCTTGTCCTGTCTCGTTGGAGGTCCCGCCGACTACTCTCCTGCCGGGGCCTGCCAACCCTTTGTCCTGTGCCGTTGGAGGCCCCGCCGTCTACTCTCCTGCCGGGGGTCCTGCCAGCTCCTTGTCCTGTCTCGTTGGAGGTCCCGCCGACTACTCTCCTGCCGGGGGTCCTGCCAACCCTTTGTCCTGTGCCATTGGAGGCCCCGCCGACTGCTCTCCTGCCGGGGGTCCTGCCGGCCCTTTGTCCTGTCCCGTTGGGGGTCCCGCCGTCTGCTCTCCTGCCGGGGGTCCTGCCAACTCTTAGTCCTGTGCCGTTGGAGGCCCCGCCGACTACTCTCCTGCCGGGGGTCCTGCCAACCCTTTGTCCTGTCCCGTTGGGGGTCCCGCCGTCTGCTCTCCTGCCGGGGGTCCTGCCAACCCTTTGTCCTGTGCTGTTGGAAGCCCCGCCGACTGCTCTCCTGCCGGGGGTCCTGCCAATCCCGTGTCCTGGTCCTCTTCCGTGGGGGATCCTGCCGAGGCCTGTCCCACCAGCTCGGACACCGGGTCCTGCCCGGCCTCCGGCACTGTCCCGTCAGCGCCTTCTTGCCCGGCCTGCGGAGCTGTCTGGTCTTCGCCCTCGAGCCCGGCCCCCTGAGTGCAGCGGTCCTCGCCCTCGGGCCCGGCCCCCTGACTCTTCCTCCCACTGCCTTCGCCCCTCCGAGTCCCCCTTTTTGGACTCCGCCTTACCCCCGGGCCGTCCGCCCGAGACCCCTTCCTGGTCCTCTGCCTTGCCCCCGGGCCGTCCTCCCGAATCCCCCTTTTTGGACTCTGCCTTACCCCCGGGCCGTCCGCCCGAGACCCCTTCCTGGTCCTCTGCCTTGCCCCCGGGCCGTCCGCCCGAGACCCCTTCCTGGTCCTCTGCCTTGCCCCTGGGCGGTCAGTTCAGTCCCGTCCTCCTGACCCCCTCCTCCCACCCTGGTGGCTTAGTGATTACATTTTGTAAAGGCCCTTGTGGTGCAGAGGATAAATCCTGTTGACTATGATCCATCACATGAGGATATCAACTCGTTTTTTTGACATTAACACCATGAGGTTAGCATTTGTAGTTGAGCAACGTATCTCAGTAACTGTTAAATATATTGCCATAAAATGATGTGATTACTTTGAGTCCTTGACTTTTGTTAATGAACCACTATTATAACTTTGTACCAAAAACCTGGAAAACTAATAACATTCCCATCAGCCTCAGCTGTAGGCTACTTTGTGTTTGTAAGTGATTTGAAATGTTAGCATGCTAATACGTTAACCTCACAGAGCTGCTAGCATGGCAGACACACAGTCTCAAATTCATTCTAAATACTAATGCATGTGCACAGTAGAAAAGTGAAAACATTTGGCAAAGTAGACAGTATGCTTCATAAGTTTTATTTTTCAAAGTGTGCTAAAATGTTCTCAAACTACTGCAGTGCCCACTGGAAAATGATAAGATTTTCTAACCACTAACTATGAAAAAAACCCAAACACAAAGACAGGTACTCCAACTTGCTGTTATTATTTGTATTATAATATACTCACACAGAAAATGTGTAAACGAGCGATGGGCCATTTTCCCAGACCAGCACACAATATCTGCGATGTTCCTGGAGCAAATCAGCCAACCCAGTCTCATGGCATTTCGTGTTCACCAACACGATTTTTAATCTATTGATTCGTGTTCACCAACACCGATCTTCCCCTTTTTTCCGTGTTGCACAGCACGATTTTAAAAGCAATGTATTTCTACTGGTAATGTGTTTCGTGCCTGCAGCACGTCTTTTGCTCCGGTCGGGTCGTGGAAGACCGGAAGCTGTGTGGTTCATAAAAACATGTTCTTACTCAATATCAAGCCACAATTATTGCTTTTATTTTAAATCTTTTTTTCCTTCTAATTTGTTATTCTTTTCAAAATAACACACTGTTATTTACTCACCAATAACACACAATTATCCTTGCTTTTATTTATTGGTTTAATTCCATAATCTCGGGCTTTTTTGGCGTCCGTCAGGGACTGAATTTCAAAATAAAAATAACGGTAAAAATACGGTAGCCCTGAAGTGCAAGACACCACAGCATTTCACAAAACGCTACAGCATTTCAGAAAACGCCACAGCATTTCAGAAAACGCCACAGCATTTCACAAAACACCACAGCATTTCATATAGGACGGAAAGGGTATTCCTTTAGGGAGAACACTTCTTGTTTGTGATTGGACAGAGGCGCAGGAAGGTATTTTGAGTGGGGGTGCTGAGGTGCTAGACTCCAGTGAACACTATTACGGGCACTATAGAGCACGCACAAAAGCAATCCCCACACGCAAACACCCAGTACACCCGCGACTGTTACAATGAAGGCTCGATAATCAGCTCACGGCATATAGGCAGGGGTAAATTGCTATTTTTTACAAGTGGGGAGCGGACCTCACCTCCTCTAGGGGGGTCCGGGGGGATGCTCCCCCGGGAAGATTTGTTTTAAATATTGAAGTTAAAAGCATCAATCTGGTGCACTTTAAGAGCAACATTAAGAGATCTATGGATACATCTCTCAACACCCAGATGAAAAACAACTGTAAGCAGATGTTCTTTTTCTTTATGGATATTTTACAAATCACTCCCCTTTCAAACTCTATTCTTGTTTTACTGCCATATAGTATTTCATAACTGTTTTTCCTTTATTCTCTTATTTGTTTTATAACTATAATGATCATATGAAGGTGTGCCGTGGAAATAATCTTTTGAATAATTTGTGACCAAACCGTTTGAGACCCACTGAGATAACTTAGACTAAAGTTAACTATTCTAAACACTCAGAAAGTCCTTTTGCTCACCTGCGCCTCTCAGTCTGACAGGAGAGCTCTCCTCCAGCTTGTTGTGGAACCAACAGCAACAGCTCCGTATGTCCGTTAGTGCAGCTAGCTAACCAGATGCTAACAACACGGTCCCTGCTGCTGGCACCGGTCCTTCTCTCTCTCTCCCTCTCTCTCACACACACTAAATGCGCTATGTCCACACACACACACACACACACACACACACACACACACACACACACACACACACACACACACACACACACACACACACACACACACACACACACACACACACACACACACAGCCGAGTTTGAATGACACAAGCACACTTTTATTTCCATGCAACTCTCTGATTGGTCTGGTGTCTTGGCTCTGTTGCATTCACTGAACACGGGAAATTACAGTCCTGCCGTCCTCTCGAGTGTCATGATGAGGTTCACGTAAAACACGGTTAATGTATTATATTATTGAGGTAGAAGTCTCCGGTACTACAGAAAAAACATTCGGGGCAGGCCAAAATATTATTTTACCAACAATGTGGAATTTATTGGCTACATATTACACAGATTATGCACAGCGGGCGCAGCAATAACCGTCAAATAATAATTCAGACAGGGGAGCTCCGCACCCCCTGCCTGCCGCTAGGGGGTGCTGCAGCGCCCTCAGCACCCCCCTTCCCGCATGAAGGTAGATATGGTGCAAAATGCGAGAGCGTGTAAAATCTGATGTGAGCACTTGTAGAAAAGAAATCTGAGCTTGTGTGCTTACATTTACACTTGTATAAAATATCCACGTAACTGTGAACCAAATGTACACTTGTATAAAATATCCACGTAACTGTGAACCAAATTGACACTTGTAAAAAATATCCACGTAACTGTGAACCAAATTTGAAGTCACAGAAGAAAAAAAAAAGTTTTGTAGCTTGTAGAAAAAAAATGAACTTAGAGATGAAATGTTCACTTGCAGAAAAATACATATTTTTTAAATATATTTTCCATTACAACTGCAACTTTATTTATTACAACCTCTCAAATCAGTCATTACAACTTGACGAATCTGCTCTGTGGCAGTATAAATCGACGAATCTGCGGTCTTGACTTTTGCTACAATTCTTGCGATAAATGTGTTACAAAAGTAATTTTCACCTGTAGATGTGGGGGGAGGGAGGGGGGTTGGAGCGAAGGGGCGGAGCTATCAGAACAACGAGGCTTGGGTCAGTCACAGTCACAGTCAGGTCGAACCGGATGACAGTGGGGCTAACTGTTCGTGTCGCTACCAGTCCGCTGACATGGCGCGTCAATCAACGGTAAGTTTTGCCCATTACTTGCCCAGTATTACTTTGAATATTATTATTGTGATTGAGGATTAAATCCGCTTTGAAGACCACCGTTTAATATATCGTGCAGTTTAGCGGCGAAATAACGTCAGTCAGCCAGCTAACGCTAGCTTTGTTGAGTTTATGCTAGCTAAACAAGTAGTGATTGTAGTCTATACAGCAGTAATTCATATATTATAGCCTACTGCTTTGGCACTAACGGTTGATAACCGTTTATGAAAATAAAACCAATTGAACTGTACTGAAATAAAGACAAGTTTTATAATTGTCTTGGGCTCCTGCTGTGTTTTTAAAGGCTTTGTAAATTATCCATGCTATTTTCTATTTAGCTAACGTCGAAGTAGTGTATGTGAAATCAACCTCACAATAAGATGTGTGTATATTACAATTATTAATGTCATATTTCAAGATGATTACTTAGATATTACAATATGGTTGGTTGAGCTGGAGTTCATTATTGAGCTTACAAGTTAACGTCACAGTCATCTGAAGAACGAACCCAAACCTTGTTGTTTTTATTAATTGTATTACAAATTGATATCAAATAAACAGTGAGCATTGGTAACACAATTTCCAAAGTTACAGTAAAATAAAAAGGACCCTGACTCGGACAATACACAATCCAACATGTTCAACAGAAGAGAATCAGTTATATTGTTTGTACACATGGTACTTTACATATATATATATCTGTTTGTTTAAAGTGTCCAGGTGATGCAGACAGGCTGGACCAGAGAGTGAGAGATAGAACTGGACTCCTCACAGCAGTGAACTTCAGCTCAGGTACAAAGACTCTTTTTTCATACTGTACAAAGAATCAAGAAAGATATTGGTTTAAATGAATGAAGTATTGACTTTTTAATACACTGATATACATTCCATTAAACAATACTAAATACTAGATCACCTACATGTACACATCAGTTAAGTTGAGGGTTTTTTCCATGCAAAAAGTCACATTTAGATGTTAACAAGCAATATGACTTTGTCAGCTTTCTAATTTAATGTATTGAAGGCAAAGATATTTAACACATAGTGAGAACTGCTACTATTTATCTCTCAATATTGTCTGTAAAAAACGTGGTAAAAGTTATTCTTTCAGTGAGACAACAGAGCAAGCTTCTACAGTTGCACTACGTTTTGATAACAGTTAAATATTATTTTGATAATAACATATATTTCAATGTTGATGAATTTCATACTGTTCATTCATAATCTGATTACAATTAAAAAATAATTATATCAACAGCCCCATAACACACAACTTTCATAAATAACAAACTTGTTCTGCAATAATGTTTTATGTTTCCAGTAATTTATGTTAGGAAAGGACATGCCCGAAAGACACGACATCTTCTCCTTCTCTGAGGGTCAAGAAGAACATCCAAGAGGAACATTAAAAGCTGATGTTATGAGATTTTAAGACCAGTACAGGACATTCACTAATGCGGCTTTCACACCAGCGCTTTTCAGTTTCTAGCTCCGAGCGGGAGCTTTTCTGGTTCAGCTCCGGTTTCCCTTTTCAGCTCCCGCTCTGTGCACACCGCCCACTGGCGCCCCAGAGCTGCCCTTGCTGCGTCATGACGTCACCGTTTACATCGCTGATTTGCTCCCCAACGGCAGCTCACAACAACAACAACTGCGTCGGGTCGATGAACGTGTTGCTTTTAATCACACGAAGCCAGAATAAATTGAATAACGACTTCTCCAACCTCATACTTTGCTCCAGAGTGCCGTGGTTCATTGTTTATTAATGTGTTTCTGCAGCATTTACCGACCGCTGCAGTATTGGCTGGTCTTCCACGGGAGTTTATTCTCCCGTTAGCTCCCGGTTAGCTCACACTGCAGCGGCCGCTCTAAAGTATTCACTGTCCGACTCACACAAGCAGCTGATGCATATCCCCAGTTCCCCTTAGCCTAAGTGAATGTGTGTCAGTCTGAATTGACACTGTTTGGTATCACAACGCTGTTATGAAAGTTTCTCTGGTATAAAACGGGTGATGTTAGCATAGCAACCGAAGCTAAACTGACTACTTGCATCCGATAGCTGCAATAATACAAAACAACACAACACGTCTGCCTCTCTCCACAATGATCGATAACAGTGAACGGATGGTCAAAGTAAGGTACAAATAAACAGAATCACAAGAAGCCTGGTTAGTGTTGCCTGACTTTATAAAGTGTGTTTATAGGCACTACTGCTTGTAGGCAGGCATAACAGTCGACCCATGGGAGGTGGGTTTAGTTTCCTGCACGCCTCGACGTAAGAGAGACGTAAGCGACGTCACCTCTTAGCTCCAAAGCTCTTGCCTCTGGACCGACAATTTTTTGGAGCTGGAAATGAAGCGGATTCCGGAGCTAAGAGCCGGCGCAGCTCCGGTGTGAACTGGAAAACCCAGCGCTTTTCAGGCTCTAGCTCCGAGCCGGAGCTGAAAAGGCGCTGGTGTGAAAGGGGCATAAGAAACTACTTTTATTGTGAAAACAAAGATCTGCACACCGAATATTTTTGTAGTCTATCAGGACAATCATTTGTTTGTGACGCTGCCTGCACCTCAGAGAAGGGGTGGTTATAGTCAGGCTTATAAAGTGTGGTGAAAAACATAGTCAGCTGATCGAATGCACCTATTTCCACATCTACACTCCATCAGCTGATTATTTCTATTTGCCTCACTTTATGAGCTTCACATCACTTGTGCCTTGTACCGCAGAGTTTGCAACGTCACAAATAAATGGGGCCAATCTTCAGTCAGATGTGAATGTGTAATATAACATTTTCAGTAAGAATAATGGACAAAAGGAGTGCAAATACAAATACAATTTATTGAAATGTGAACCAAAAGTTAATCAAATGTTTTAAATAAAAAGCACATATGGACAGACGTTGTAAACCTTTAAATGTATAAGTAAACACATTTAGTCAAATAACGTGACAGACTAGGCCTGTGCAGTTGGTATCAGCTTTGCCCAGCATGGGCTCCTTCATCAGCCCTGGTCCTCCTCGCTGAGGAAAGACCCTCAGTCCTCTCCAAACCAACAGACAGGACGTCCATCACACGGAGGTTTCTCCCTGAAGTCTCTGCAGCCCTCTGGACACCACGCTGTCTCAATCCGTCCACACTGAATATGAGAGGGGAAAAATGAAAATAATAAATGCTTTAGACAATAAGAAACATAAAGTTGACTGTTGAGTTGCTCAGTTTTTTTAGATTGTCAATACTATTACTGTATAACTAATATCTCAGGTTAAGAGGCACCTTCAAATAAAGATTGGTCTTTAAATACATGTTGTCTTTTGAATTGTTTGTCTAAAGTCAAGGATCTAGAACTGGTACTTAGTTTTAATGATACAGTCTGGTTATTATGATGTTTGGAGGAGGCATCACAGGTAAGAGCACTAACTAGCTGTACACATGTAACACATGTACCTTAGCTTGACTTAAATGTATTACACGTATAGTTCAGTGATGGCAAAATATAAATAACTAATGTCATGCAAACATATTAATATTTGCTTGATTCCAGAGTTGAATTTAGCACAATTGCATACAAACGTTAAGGGATTTTAAGATTCTGAAGTCTTCGTTCTAAATAGAAAATAGCATGGATAATTTACAAAGGCTTTAAAAACACAGCAGGAGCCCAAGACAATTATAAAACTTGTCATTATTTCAGTACAGTTCAATTGGTTTTATTTTCATAAACGGTTATCAACCGTTAGTGCCAAAGCAGTAGGCTATAGTATATGAATTACTGCTGTACTACAACCACTACTTGTTTAGCTAGCATAAACTCAACAAAGCTATCGTTAGCTGGCTAACTGACGTTATTTTGCCGCTAAACTGCACGATATAAAATGGTGGTCTTCAAAGCGGATTTAATCCTCAATCACAATAATAATATTCAAAGTAATACTGGGCAAGTAATGGGCAAAATGTACCGTTGATTGATGCGCCATGTCAGCGGACTGGTAGCGACACGAACAGTTAGCCCCGCTGTCTCCAGTCACCCGAGCCTCGTCCTTCTGATAGCTCCGCCCCTTCGCTCCAACCCCCCTCCCTCCCCCCACATCTACAGGTGAAAATTACTTTTGCGACACATTTATCGCAAGAAGTGTAGCAAAAGTCAAGACCGCAGATTCGTCGATTTATACTGCCACAGAGCAGATTCGTCAAGTTGTAATGACTGATTGGAGAGGTTATAATAAATAAAGTTGCAGTTCTAATGGAAAATATATTTAAAAAATATGTTTTTCTGCAAGTGAACATTTCATCACTAAGTTCATTTTTTTTCTACAAGCTACAAAACTTTTTTTTTCTTCTGTGACTTCAAATTTGGTTCACAGTTACGTGGATATTTTTTACAAGTGTCAATTTGGTTCACAGTTACGTGGATATTTTATACAAGTGTAAATGTATGCACACAAACTCAGATTTTTTTTCTGCAAGTGCTCACATCAGGTTTTCACGCTCTCGCATTTTGCACCATATCTACCTTCATACTTCCCGCGCCCATGGGACAGAGCCACCAACACATCAGCCGTTAGCACACACTCAGAGCTCACAGCTCCTCATATCTGTTCAGAAACTGGACAAAAGTTAAACATGTGTGTAGCGTGGTTCTACAAGCAAGTCAATGCATTAATTGGGTGGTATCAGAGAGTTACACGGGTCTGTAAATGCAATGAAAACAATTGGCCACAGCAAATAATTTATATTAAACATGTAATTTTTACTTTTGAATACTTTAGTACAAAGGATGTCTTGAATAATTTAAGTGATATATGTGTACACATATAAATCATTAGTCAAAACAGCGCTACATTTGATTTAATTAAAAGGTATAATATGTGGTAAACTGAAGAGCCCTTTGGGAGCCGAAAGAGCCGGCTCTTCTTGGTGAGCCAAATGATCCGGCTCAGCAAGAAGAGCCGGAATTCCCATCACTAGAACAATGACTTCTTCTGCGAGGATTTATAAAAGCAGCTGGATAAAAAAAGTTAGGAAACGCCCCTATAGGAAACGCCCCTATAGGAAACGCCTCCTTGCTGCGGTCTGCAGCCAGACCCATCTCAACGATGGGAGCCGGCTCTCGCCCGCGAACGAGCCGTTTTTTGTTTTGTTTTTGCGGAGGGATCTAGATCGGCATGAAGGCACATTATGCAATGTGCAATGTGGACATTATCCCGCTTATTACACATGGCCACATTCTCAACAAAGTAACAACATGACTCTAGAATTACATGTCAGCAAGAAGTCAGCTGTGCCCCCTCCGAGGCCAGTTCAGACATAGCCAAGGTTGCCCAGCCAGCTAGCCGTGCCCCGACAGTGACAGCAGCTCCCACCCACCCCAGGGACACGTTGGCCAGTGACAACTCTGTGACTGAATACCCTACTGATAGGGGGAAATTCCCTGTAGATTTAGAAGACGATGATGTTAAACGGTACATTCTGAATAACGGGCCATGCAAGCCTGAAGGGCCATTCAAAAGGGATGGGAAGGGAAGGTGCTTTTCAAAAGAGTTCTATAACAAAACATCCAAAATTGGATGTAGAATTCCGCGCAAGTGGCTATGTTACTCGCCATCTATGGACCGGGTGTACTGTGAGCAGTGCTGGCTGTTCGGTGACGGACCGTCTGCCCATCACCTCCACCATGCGTGGAGAATAGGAATAAATGATTGGCAGGGTCTCTCTAAAAAGATTAAGGAACACGAATTCTCTCGCTCTCATTTGGCAGCATGTGTCGTGTATGATACGTGGAAAAATAATCTGACCATTGACGCGCAAATATCATCTGAGTTTAAGAGGGAGGTGGGGTTTTGGACCGACGTCCTAACCAGAATAACTGATGTTACACTAACACTGGCCTCTCGCAACTCTGCTTTCCGGGGTCACAGAGAGAAAATAGGTGATATAGATAATGGTAATTTCTTATCTACCATAGAACTTATGGCGCGTTATGATCCAGTTCTGCAAACAAAGGCTTATTGAAAGCACTACCTAAGTCCTCAAACTCAAAACGAAATAATTTCATTGCTATCGAAAAAAGTGCAGGACACAATCATTACAGACATACAGAATGCAGAATTCTATTCGATTATAATGGATACTACCCAGGACATTTCAAAAGTAGACCAACTGAGTCAAGTGTTCAGATATGTTACTATAGCAAATGATGAAAATGGAAACCCTACGGAGGTGAAAATAAACGAAAGTTGTTTGGGCTTCCATGCAGTCACAGACCAAACTGCTGCAGGTCTAGAGAGAGAAATTCTCGAATCGATGGAGAGAAAGGGGATATTTTACGCAAATTAAAATAAAGGGGGTATTTTACGCAAATATCGATATTGTCGTTGCCCAACTCAAAAATCGATTTGTTGGAATGAGCGAAGTTGCACAGCGATTTTCTTTTCTGCTTCCCCGCGAACTTTTGTGCGCAACAGACAAGGATCTGTCTGAGTCTGCAAGTGCTTTATCAGGCCAGTATAAAGACGACCTGTCAGCCGAGTTTCCTTTCCAGATCCTGTCCCTCCGTAATGCTCTTAGGCCTACTATAAAGAAAATTGAGCGTGGAACAATCAAAGACCTGGCACAAACCTTGCTCATTGAAAATCAGTCCATTTTGCCAAGTATCCCTGATGTTGCCACAGCACTGAAATTGTTTTTAACTATACCCGTGACTGTTGCCAGTGCTGAGAGATCTTTCTCAAAACTTAAATTAATAAAGACATATTTGAGGAGCACAATGTCGCAAGAGAGACTGTCTGGGTTAGCAGTCCTTAGTATTGAGAGCCGACGCGCGCGCAGTATAGATTTAAAGACTGTTATACAGGACTTTGCACAGAAGAATGCCAGGAGACGCGCTCGTATAAAATAATAGGCCTACAAAGCAGCTCCTGATTGCATCCTCTATGTAGCCTATAGGATGTGTTTTATTTGTTTGTTTTTTGTAGGCTACTTTTCTTTTATACAGAATGTTATATATATGTGAACCGTTCCGTTGTGTGAACTCCAATGATGATAGGCTATAACGTTCTACAATATACCTTCATGTTACAAAAAATACACAGCCACTTGTTTGTATTTGTCAATTATGTTTAAATCAGATGTATATTATTATACAGTTCCTACTGACCTTACTGTTTAAATCAGATGTATATTATACAGAAATTTCCTACTGACCTATAGGCCTATACTGTTTACAAAAGATGCCTGAAAAAAAAAACATTTAAAAAAGTGGCCACGATGTCTATCCCATGTCACTCTATTATTGATTTAGGGGAGGGGGCGGGGCCCCATGGTCCGACCTGCGGGGGAGCCCCGAAATATTGCGCAACGCCACTGGGTCTCACTCACAGCCTCTTGTTATTAGCCAGCTAATAAATACAACGACATACACAAAGAAAAGCTGCAATTTCAACATGTCCAAGCATCCTGTATCATAGCCATGCTAATAATGTTTCTAATAAACCAAACCGTTTGTAAATCAGTCAAGATTTCAGAGAGTTAAGAGTATTTTTGTGCAGATCACTCACCTTACAACAGCTACCATAACGCGAATCAGAGTAACTGTTGACTGTGGCAAGATGGCGGCCGGTCAACTACGCTGTAAAATCTCCCATGAGCCATCTAGTGTTTATATATATCTATGGTTTGGGCTGTCACTACCCGATCTGCAGCTCTACCCGATCTGCAGTGCGCATGTGCGAAATGGTCCGCCATATTGGACAACTCCGGACGGCAACCCAAGATGGACACTTGACACAGTGACTTATGTTAGACAGCTATCATACAGAATAAATATTTACTGTGAATGTGTGCAAACATGTATGGCATATAGCTGTCTAACAGAAGTTAAATCCATTTCTCACTTATTCTGACAATGTACTTAACCCCAAATAAAAGACCCCAATAAAAAGAGTTGTTAAATAATAGTGAAGTCACGTTGTAATAACAATAACTCATCTCTCTCGAGTTTTCATTTTGAGCTTTGCCAAAAGCCACTGTGTCAATGTTGTCCTACTTGGGTTGCCGTCCGGAGTTGTCCAATATGGCGGACCATCTCGCACATGCGCACTGCAGATCGGCAGAGCTGACAGCCGACAGTGACACGGGCTACCAGATATGTTCGGGTGTATTTCCGTCAACCATCATCCGTCATATCCGTCTACTCACCTCCCTCTGCTCCCAGCGCTCTGCTGCCACACACCGGCCGTCTGCGGAACTGCAGCCGGAGGAACTCGGGACAGCTTGTTATGTGTGGGGTGCTATGGTGGGGTCCCATGTACTTGTACACATAAATAATGTTTCTAATTATTTGCAATTAAAAAATATATATATTCTGCGTTACTTTCAACCCAGTCTCACGGCATTTCGTGTTCACCAACACGATTTTTAATCTATTGATTTGTGTTCACCAACACGATTTGCCCCTTTTTTTCGTGTTGCACAGCACGATTTTAAAAGCAATGTATTTCTACTGCCTGCAGCACGTCTTTTTCTCCGGTCGGGTCGAGGAAGACCGGAAGCTGTGTGGTTCATAAAAACATGTTCTTACTCAATATCAAGCCACAGTTATTGCTTTTATTTGAAATCGTATAATTTCGGACTTTTGTTGCCATCTGTGAGGAAAATAAATGGGGCTCAGAGCCTCAGGATACTGAAATCTGTATTTTTTAAATCTTTTTTTCCTTCTAATTTGTTATTCTTTTCAAAATAACACACTGTTATTTACTCACCAATAACACTCAATTATCCTTGCTTTTATTTATTGGTTTAATTCCATAATCTCGGGCTTTTTTGGCGTCCGTCAGGAACTGAATTTCAAAATAAAAATAACCGGAAACAGACGTAGGCATTTCGAGCGATTACCCAAGATCCTCAGCTATGGTTTTAAGCTCGTTTATTGGATGTTTTAGCCACAATGCATGCTGGGATTTGGTGTTTATATGATATGAAATCCGGAAAACATTTTAAAAGAATAAAATAATACTTAAATCCGAGTGTTCTTGCTTTTCTCTTTGAAAGTCATCACATAACGGCATTGTAATACATGGTTCGGCTGCATTGTATATTACAGATCTGCCGTAGTTATTTATTTATAGAGCCCTGATGAGAAGACCTTTGGAAAAACTGAGAAAATGCCGCCGAAACTGAATACTTGACGTGGATCATAAATATATTCAACAATTAAACAACATCTTCAATTTCTCTTCACACAATACGTCTCCTTGCAGTATCAACACTAATTCGGCTGGCTTTTACATTTGATCTAATTCACAGATAAGTTATATTTACACCATAACGGTGCACAGCTGATATAAAAGGACTGTAGTTTTTAAAGATATTACTGATTTTCTTTGAATGTAAGAATGTAAATACTGAGTCTGAAATAGTATAGCAATATGCTGTAAAATTATGTGAAAGCATGAATAAAACGTGTCCTACACTAATAATACAAAGTTATTATGGCTGTGTGTACCTTGTGTACCTAGTGGTTAAAGCACGTTATTGAATTATTGTTTTTATGTGTTATAATATAACACATAAAAACAATAATGTACTCTTAATATTTTTTTCATCAAATATTATTTGAATATTTGAATAAAAATATGAAGACTACATACTTTCATAGGGGGAAAGTAGAAGGTCTGTGATAGAAATATAGAATATAAAAAAATCAAGAAGATACTATAAGTGATCTCTACAATAAAACAGTTTAGTGCAGGATGTACAAAGATATTAATAGGAGGAGGTGCAAAACAGAAAAACGAATTAACCTTTATTTAAACATTAAATAACAGATTAAGGTCTTCTTTTAAATAAGAAAAAAACTTTGGGGGTATCTATCTACAGATAAATATTAAGCCTGACAAAGTACTTAACGTCTAATATATTGCTTTCCTGCAATGTTAACTATGTTGAAGCACTTATTTGAACTGATATTATACATATGAATTATACTCTTATGTATGTAGATAGAATAAGAAATGTGCAGAATATGAATATGTTTAATGGTGGAGGTACACACATATTGATAGATGTCTTGTAATGCACTGTTGAGGAACCTGTGACCCAAGTGTTTCATTCATTGCATAACTAAACCGTAGTTGTGTATATGATATGTCAATAAACCTTTGAAAATCTTGAAAGGGATGTGCAAAATAGCCATAATATACAGTCTTTAATTAACTATTAGTAGAGAATAACAAGTAATGAATATACTTTATTACTTGTTTCCATTCATGTCAATTGCAGATACATGTTTAGTCTTCTCAAGCACCAACTATCAAATATCTCTCCTGATTGTTGGCACTTGACAATCACCTTACCTGAATTTTTCTCAGGTCACGTGTAACTAAAGTCTGATTTAAGGGTTGTTTATATTTCACATAATTAATCAGAATCTGCAAAGTAACTCAAATAAATGCAATGGAGTAAAAATACCAGGTTAACCTCTGAATTGTCGTGGAGTAGAATTACAAAGTAAAAATGAGCTGTCATGTGAGTATATATTAATGCTGCGCATTATGGACACAAGCGATTTTCACCCATTTATTAATTATATGTTTTACATTTGATAACACCAATGTGTTTAATACTGTCAACTTCTAATTGTGGGAAAAACGAAAACGTTCAGTAAAGACGTCCCATAGAACATTTTGCGAAACACAATAGCCAGCATGTGTAGTTCTGGGGGGGCGTTCGATTCCAGTTTTGGATAGTCTGGCGTGATTTTGTTCCATTTCACACAGCTGTTTGACGCTCTGCGTAACCTTACGGGGACTGTAGTCCTAAACGATAGCTGGGGATTATGGGAAGTGTAGTGTCTTCGGCCATCCTAAACTCAGAAATGTTGACAATCGCAATGATGCTCGAAATGTCCCTTATAGGCCTACATCTGTTTCCGGTTATTTTTATTTTGAAATTCAGTTCCTGACGGACGCCAAAAAAGCCAGAGATTATGGAATTAAACCAATAAATAAAAGCAAGGATCATTGTGTGTTATTGGTGAGTAAATAACAGTGTGTTATTTTGAAAAGAATAATGAATTAGAAGGAAAATATTTAAAAATACAGATTTCCGTATTCTCAGGCTCTGAGCCCCATTTATTGTCTGAGCCCCATTTATTTTCCTCACAGACGGCAACAAAAATCCGAAATTATACGATTTAAAATAAAAGCAATAACTGTGGCTTGATATTGAGTAAGAACATGTTTTTATGAACCACACAGCTTCCGGTCTCCCACGACCCGACCGGAGAAAAAGACGTGCTGCAGGCAGTAGAAATACATTGCTTTTAAAATCGTGCTGTGCAACACGAAAAAAAGGGGCAAATCGTGTTGGTGAACACGAATCAATAGATTAAAAATCGTGTTGGTGAACACGAAATGCCGTGAGACTGGGTTGTTACTTTAGCCAACACTTTTATAAGGCCACTAGATTAGATATCCTGTTGGACCTGTCTGCTGCATTCGACACGGTGAACCATCAGATCCTCCTTCGCACTCTCCAAGAACTTGGAGTTTCAGGCTCTGCACTTTCCCTCCTCACCTCATACCTCAAAGACCGCACCTACAGGGTAACTTGGAGAGGGTCCGAGTCCGACCCTTGTCAATTAACTACAGGGGTCCCTCAGGGCTCTGTTCTTGGTCCCCTCCTCTTCTCCCTGTACACAAACTCGCTCGGATCTGTCATTAGCCCGCATGGTTTTTCATACCACTGCTACGCTGACGACACCCAACTAATTCTGTCCTTTCCCCACTCAGAGACCCAGGTGGTCGCACGCATCTCTTCTTGTTTAGCTGACATCTCTCAGTGGATGTCCGCTCATCATCTCAAGCTCAACCTTGACAAAACTGAAGTGCTTTTCCTTCCGGGAAAAGATTGTCCCACTCTTGACCTGACCATCAACATCGGCACCTCTGCTGTCTCCCCGACCCAGACTGCAAGGAATCTGGGTGTGATCCTGGATAACAACCTGTCCTTCACTGCAAACATCGCTGCTACAACCATAAGACCTCTGCAGCTCATCCAGAATGCAGCGGCTCGTCTGGTCTTCAACCTTCCTAAATGTTCCCACACCACTCCGCTCCTCCGCTCCCTCCACTGGCTTCCAGTAACTGCTAGAATTCACTTCAAGACACTGGTACTTGTGTACCATGCTGCGAATGGATCTGGCCCTTCCTACATCCAGGACATGGTTAAACCGTACACCCCAGCGCGTGCACTTCGCTCTGCATCAGCCAAACGACTCGCTGCACCCTCACTGCGAGGGGGACCCAAGTTCCCATCAGCAAAAACACGTGGGTTTGCTATCCTGGCTCCTAAATGGTGGAATGAGCTCCCCATTGACATCAGGACGGCAGAAAGCTTACACACCTTCCGGCGCAGACTGAAAACTCATCTCTTTCGACTCCACTTAGAGCGATAGAATGACTAACAAAGAACTGCTAACAGAGCACTTATATACTAATAAAGGACTGGCTTATCTAAAGCCAGTTGAGTAGCACTTGAACTGATTGGCTCTATGAAACCTGATACTCATACCTCATACTTATATGATTCTGTTTTCCTCAAGGTTGTGTCTTCCTGGTCGAATGTACTTATTGTAAGTCGCTTTGGATAAAAGCGTCAGCTAAATGCAATGTAATGTAATGTAATGTAATAATTACGAAATGTGTAGATAGAATACATATCTTTCAGGTTGTTATTTTGTCATTATGTTTCATGTTTTATATAGTATCTGAACTTTGGAGAGGAGTTGGGAGACACACGACACATCAAATCACATCTACAGATCAAGACAAAGCGAATGGAAGTACTCCCATACTCCTAGAGTGAAGATGTTTGTGAAAACGTGTGCAAAGTCTCCGAAAATCCTAAAAATAAGCTCATATTTGAATTCCCCATAAAAAACAAATCATTCAGTAAAAACAAGGCCCCACTGATCATCTACTCTCTGAGACGATTCCAGGGATGTCTGGCTTGAGTTTCTACCACCAGGGAAAGTGGACAAAAGTGCCCGAGATCAGCCTCTTAATTTACCCAGGGCCTAGTGCTTGGCTTTGGGCATGAACATTCAGGAAACTCCCCTGAGTATTTTATTAAATATCTGAACTTTGGAGAGGAGTTGGGGGACACACGACACATCAAATCACATCTACAGATCAAGACGAAGCGAATGGAAGTACTCCTAGCGTGTGAAAATGTTTGTGAAAAACGTGTGCAAAGTCTCTGAAAACGGAGCAGTGGCTGTGATGCTAGCTTTGCGGCTAGCGGTTGGTTGTTGTTGTTTGAAGTTGTTGCTATGGAAACAACATGACGAAGAAAAAATTAATATATTCTACATATAATAACGAACAAAGTAAATAATGAAGTGTAGGCTATGCCTGTTTGAAGTTGTTGCTATGGAAACAACATGACGGAGAAAAAGTATAATCTTCTACATATAACAGGGTTGCCAACTTTGGGTACCTGGCTGAATGAGATTTTGATATCATGGGTTTAATTACACATATGCGCACGAAATGACTGCTATCGTGTCAGCAGCGGGACCTTAGCATATATATTGGATATATATACAATATATGCAAATACACAATATTGGACACAGACTATAAAGGCAACCTGATCTCACCAGAATGCGTGACTCCACCACGACTCCTTAACACTGCATTGCGTGGTGGACTCACAAACTGTGTTACATTTACGTGTCTGCACCACGCAAACAACCCCAATGTAAAGTGAATGAGGCTCTTTTGTCGTGGTGCACACACGCATTTCTACAACGTCCTGCAGTGAGCTTTTATTATATAAAACGTTTTTAAAATCTACTTTATAGCTTGTAGTAACTCGCGGGAGGATTCTTTTCTTTTATTTGTATTCATTATAATTTTAATTTTTCGTCAGAATGTATTATGGTGCATTATTTACGATTTTTTGTTCTCAAAAAACAGTGCATTGTGTGTAATACAACTGTGATTTTTATTAAATAAGTTAGTTTTTAAGGAAGGCTAAAGCTTCAGCTGTGTCAAATAGATTGTTCCCTTTAGTTAACGTTTTTTAAAAGAACATTATATTCCTATTTGATCATGTCCCCTTTATTGTATTACGGAGAGCAATGTGAGCATCCATTCCCATTGGATAACGGAGGACTTTACACCCGGAAGTAAGTATTCCCCTTACTGTCGATTGATTTTACAGTGCTATCTGCACTACTCATCAACTCAAAAACACCAGATTATCCTTGTTGATTACACAACATTGATTGGTTTAAATTGTGTACAATGCTTTTGTAATTGTCCCCTTCGATTCGGAGAAACAAATATGTGTTCAGTTTAGGATGGCCGAAGACACTACACTACCCAGAATCCTCAGCTATCGTTTGGGACTACACCATGTGCTTTGCTTGACAAACCCCGTGGTTTGTCCTCAAGCTCTGTGATTGGATGTTGGAGTGGCAGTGCGCGAAGTTTACGCCAAGCGACAAACAGCATTTTGAAATGGAATGAAACCCATTGACGACACACTATTCAAAACAGGAATCGAACGTCTCCTACCCCCCCCCCCCCCCCCCCCCCCCTTCGGTCACAGGCTCCTCCTCCAAACAGTGCAACACAATAAAACAGATACACAGAAAACATAGTGCAAGTCAATACAAAAAGAAAAATGGTAAAAAGTGAAATAGTGCAATAAGAGTCTATACAAGTGATTGGAATATGATATATTAGACAAATCATTTCTAAGTAGCAGCCAGATTAATGCTATGGATGTTATTTCAAAGTTCAGGTGTTATGGCCTGTGGGATGAAACTGTCCCTGAGTCTGGTGGTTTTAGTACGGATGTAAGATAAGATAAGATAAGATGGTACTTTATTGATCCCAATTTGGGAAATTGTTTTTGCATAAAAGACAAGGCATTTTACAATAAAACAAAACTACAAACAAACAAGAATAGAAAAAAAAGAAAATAGAAAATATAGGCTATGTGTTGAAATAGAAAACATACATGTAGATATTATATATGCAAATATAAATATTCAAAAATATATGACAATGGAATATGGAATATCAAATATTGAACAGATTATATATGTGTAAAATGTACAGCGAGGTTGTATTAGAGAAACTATGGAGCAGAGAGTTCTCTTCCAGCCAGAGGTGATTTATTGTACAGAGTTATTGCAGTGGGCAGGAATGTGTTCCTGTATCGGTCCTTGTGACAGCGGAGCTGCAGCAGTCTGTTGGAGAAGGAGCTCCGTTGTCTGTCCAGCTGCAGGTGGAGAGGATGGGTGGGGTTATCCATCATGGACAACAGCCTGTTCAGTGTCCTCCTCTCCACCACAGCTTCAAAGGGGTCCAGCTTGATGCCGATGACAGACCCAGCTTTCCTGATCAGTTTATTGATCCTGCTGGTGTCACCGGCTCTGATGCTGCCCCCCCAGCAGACCGCAGCAAAGAAGAGTGCACTGGCCACAATAGACTAGAAGATCTCCAGCATCTTGCTGCACACGTGGAAGGATCTCAGCTTCCTCAGAACATAGAGTCTGCTCATCCCCTTCTTGTACACAGCGTCAGTGTTGATCCTCCAGTTCAGCCCATAAGTGCACTCAGGTACTATAGTCCTCCACAACAGCCACATCCTCTCCTAGAATGCGGCTGTTGTGCCAGATGGCAGCAGACAGAACAGTTTGTGGCTGGGGTGCTGGGGGTCTTTTATAATCCTGAGGGCTTTCTTTAAGGTTAACCTGGTATTTTTACTCCACTACATTTATTTTAGTTACTTTACAGATTCTGATTAATGATGTGAAATATAAACAACCCTTAAAGCAGACTTTAGTTACACCTGAGTACAATTCAGGGAAGGTGATTGTCAAGTGCCAACAATCAGGAGAGATATTTGATTGGAGGACTGGCTTATAAAGCCAGTTGAGTAGCACTTGAAATGTTTTTGCTCTATGAAACCTGATGTACTTATATGATTCTGTTTTCTTCAAGGTTGTATTTTGTTGGTCGAACGCACTTATTGTAAGTCGCTTTGGATAAAAGCGTCAGCTAAATGCAATGTAATGTAATGTAATGATTGTTGGTGCTTGAGAAGACTAAATATTTATCTGCAGATCCCTATAAATTATACATTACTCGTTATTCTCTACAAATAGTTAATTAAAAACTGTATATAATTGCTATTTTGGACATCCCTTTTCAAGATTTCAATATTACTCTAAACGTGTAATAACGTGCTTTAACCAGTAGGAGGTATGGGTTAAAAACATAGGTTAAAAAGCTGTCAAGTTTACAGTGTTAACAAAATAAAATATACTGCTGTTTCTGGTTTAGTTTACGACGGATATATTCTGTTATTGTTTTGATATTTGTAACACAAAAGCGATGGAAAAACCCCACAGCAACACAGAAAAGATGGTCTTAACATGAGTAGTTAATATAAAACAATAATATCAAAACAAATTATTACTACTAACTTTATTGTGAAATTAAAAAAGAACGGTAAAAGAATAGTTTCCGGTCTATTTTAAATAAAGAACTACGACAGATGTGTAATATTTACATTGCATTCATGTGATGACTTTCAAAGAGTAAAGCAAGCACTGCTGAATAAAGTATGATTTATCTTTTACGAAACGTTTTTTTCATATGGAATGCAGTTGGAGGTCAACCAATCACAGATCTTGAGGCAACGTGGAACAATAGCTGAGGATTCTGGGTAGTGTAGTGTCTTCGGCCATCCTAAACTGAACAAATATTTGTTTCTCCGAATCGAAGGGGAAAATTACAAAAGCATTGCACACAACTTAAACCAATCAATGTTGTGTAATCAACAAGGATAATCTGGTGTTTTTGAGTTGATGAGTAATGCAGATATCACTGTAAAATCAATCGACAGTAAGGAGAGTACTTACTTCCGGGGTAAAATCCTCCGTTATCCAATGGGAATGGATGCTCACATTGCTATCCGTAATACAATAAAGGGGACAGGATCAAATAGGAATATAATGTTCTTTTAAAAAACGTTAACTAAAGGGAACAATCTATTTGACACAGCTGAAGCTCTGGCCTTCCTTAAAAACTAACTTATTTAATAAAAATCACAGTTGTATTACACACAATGTACTGTTTTTTGAGAACAACAATTCGTAAATAATGCACCATAATACATTCTGACGAAAAATAAAAATTATTATGAATACAAATAAAATAAAAGAAGCCTCCCGCGAGTTACTACAAGCTATAAAGTAGATATTAAAAACGTTTTATAGAATAAAAGCTCACTGCAGGACGTTGTAGAAATGCGTGTGTGCACCACGACAAAAGAGCCTCATTTACTTTACATTGGGGTTGTTTGCGTGGTGCCGACACGTAAATGTAACAAAGTTCGTGAGTCCACCACGCAATGCTGTGTCAAGGAGTCGTGGTGGAGTCACGCATTCTGGTGAGATCAGGTTGTATAAAGGACACACAGTCTTATTCACTAATGAAAGTCAAACACATGTTTGTTTCCACTGTTTTATTGTGTGCCTGTCGCGATAAGCAATTAATTGACTTATCGTACGATAAATAAAAATGAACTCGATAAATTGCCATTTATATGAGGATGTGACTAGCAGTTTGAAAGGATGTACTTGAATTATTATTATATATTATCATTATGTCAGTGGTCTAAAATGGTCATACAACGGTGCCGACAATATTATCGTTTATTGCAATAATTTCTGGGAAAATGCATCCAACAAAATTAATTATCGTGAGATGCTTATACATGAAACACACACACAAACAAATCTACAGACTTACTCCAAACTGCCAAATATATTAATTAACACACTCTCACATACTCTTTGACTCTATTTTGGCCTAGTAGAACAATAAGCAGCAAACTTTTACTTTTTATCATTTCTACTGGATCTTAGATCTGCGCATGCGCAATACGGGTCGGCAGTTGCGGCTCCAGAGTATCTGTGTTGGGTAATCTATGTAGGGCCCATACAGTGGTGGGGCTCAAGTCAGTATTTGCAATGTAATTACACGCTCCCGTTGACAGTGAAACGCCACGCGTGAGGTTTAGATTATGTCCCTGTCTCAATCCAAATTGAACTGTATGAAATAAAAAGGCACATTTGTCTTGTAGTAAATAAAAAGGGCGACCTGGAGCCAATCCTGCAATTTCCCCACAGGTGAAGGAGTTGACATGCTGAAAACCCAACTCCTGCAGGGGAGACTGGGGGATTTTCCCCCAGGAGATTTTTTGAAATACTAACATAAAATACACATTCTGGTACTCTCTTGAGAAGAAAAATAAAAACATCTATTACTCCACGACATATTTAAACAAATGAATGCCATTTTAGTTTTGTGTTACTTTGTTCTGAAAGCTGAACCTGCTGCTCCTCACAGAGAGAAGAGGTAAGAGGCTGTGAATTACTTTACATTGTGGATCCACAATGTAAAGTAATTCACAGCCTCTTACCTCCTCTACCCTCTTATCCAAATGGATATGTTATGGATAGCCCCCATTGTTCTGTGTGTTAAAATGAAAGACAGCCCACACACCTATCAATCATCAAATCGTGGGGTCTTATTTCATTACGTGTTGATTTCTATCAACACGTCATGTTGTATCGATGTATGGAGATGTACTACAGCAAAAGTATTCTCCGTCGGGACTTCCTGCAATAACACCACGCCGTTATCGTGATTCTGATTGGTCAGAAGACATTATCAAAGATGCTCTATTGAGAAGAAGATCACTACGTGACAAAAGTTTTCAAAACCGTTTCTTGTCTTCGGTATTCTTGTTTTTGGCGTGAGAATAGTTTGGGCAGCGTGAGAGCGTGAGATTGAGAGTGAAAGCATGTGTCACACGCCAGATGCGTGAGAGTTGGCAACCCTGCATATAATAACGGACAAATTAAAGAATGAAATGTCGGCTATGTTTAAATGTTCGGAATTTGACCATCATGGCCCTCTTGAGTTGCCGTAAAATATGATGGATATGACGGATAACATTTATGTAGCATTTCTTTATTGTCGAAATGATGACATTTATAACGGAATAAAATCAAAGTGAATGGCCTGCTGCTGCTGAATGCATGGGGCAAGTGACTGGAAAAAGTTTTAAAAGTTATTACATCGTTTCAGATAATAAATAATAATGATGATTCATTCTATTTAGGGGCGCCTTTCAAAGCACCCAAGGACACCTTACAATTCATAACATATTCCAAGGAAAGGTTTTAAGACAGTACAAAGAATGCAGTCCGGGTGATGTTTTTTATGTGGGGTGCAGATGAGAGAGCTGTCCAGAATGACACCAAGATGTCGTGTTTGTGCTCTTGATAAGCCATTAGAACAGTAAAATAAGTGTCTCCTGTGAACCAAAACATACCCATCTGTTATGGAAAAAGAAAGTATTCCAAAAGTAATCTGAATACTATTTATAAAATTCTGGGCTATATAAAAATCGCTGGCCCGCGATAGTGTCTATTGGTTACATTTCGGCCCTTGGACAAATGTAGTTGGTGATCCCTGCTCTAGGGAGAGACAAATAATTACACATGGCGCTCTCCAAGAAGAGGAAAGTGGACAGTGAGAACAGAGATTTTAACCCTGAATGGACGGACTCATTCATGTTCATCCTGCCCACTGGGAGCACAGAACCAGTGTGTCTAATTTGTTCAGAGACCGTGGCGCTCATTAAAAGTGCCAAAACGTTTGTGTTTGACCAAACATTCCCTCTCAAGTCAGAACTGAGGTCACAAAAAAGAAGCAGTCTCAGGGCCCAATATGATCAGTCCACCAGGATCAAAATTAAAACTAAATATCGTTCGAGGGCAGGCTAACTGAGGCTAACCAATGAGCACCTGCATGTGTGAGAATGGCCCTGACACCATTTCAGCCCAGATTTAAACTCCTGGCAGGACAAGCTCGAGCTCAATTCGCGCACTGAACAAAAAAAAAGTGAGTGATGGACTGCAATATAAGAGGGAAAGAAAGAGAAACTTTAAAACTGTTCAATTGTGATGTGTAAAGATTGATATTGTTCTATAATCGTCTGAAACTGTTAAGTCATAATTAGAGCCGGGACTCGATTAAAAAAATTAATCTAATTAATTAGAGGCTTTGTAATTAATTAATCGAAATTAATCGCATTTTTAATCAAATATACATATTTGACCTGAGAACAGTGAGAAGCAATTTTCACATGGATTTTACTCCAAGTGGTCTACGGTCCAAGTGCATGACATTAAGGATTTTGGGAGATGGCCCTGTGGGCCATCTAAGCTAATTTACAGATGGCCCTGCCCCTGAGCCCAATAGAGATTTCCCTGGGAAATGCACGCGGAAAGAAAATAAAGAAAATGTTGATTTTTGCAGGTCTTAGATGCTGTCTGGTGCATTCTCTAGACTGAATTATAAGATGAACCACCACAATATTATATTGTACAATTTCAATTGTATTCTTCATTTCACTTGTTTGTTTGTTCTTGTTTGTGTTTGCATGCGCTGCATAGCTATAAGAAATACTTAAGTTGTTGGTCAAAACACTTTCCATCTGATGAAGGCAAATGCCTTCCCAGATGGAAAAAAGTAGAAAACATTACATTCAGTTATAACTGCCAAAACAAACATTATTTACACTATTATGGCCCCTGTTAAAAATGTTTGTAATGTTAACTACTGTAAGTTGGTCGAACGAATGCCTCCTCATCCGGAAGCTGACCGAGCAGACCCGAGCAGCAGTCGAGAGGAGCCGAGCGCATCCGCGAAGCGCACGTCCGAGTTCCCGTTAGCCGGCAAATCTAAATATCTTCAGTCAAAATAATTTCCCTTTAGAGCAATACCGCTTCAGTTGCGCCACTTATGTGACAGACAAGAAGAGTATGTGACAGACAAGAATAGTCAACTCTAATGTCTAACACTTAATGTGGAGAAAGAGATGTCCTGTATGGGTTGATTGTGCGTTGATCTGTTGGTAATGCCTCGGGGTTCCGGTGGGCATGTAAACAAATGCATAATGCTGCGCTATACTTTGTGGCCTCATCCAGTTGCATAGCGACACTTACTGTGTAGTTGTCTTTTAATAAGCAGGTAGTCATATCATTAGCTAGAACTAGCTGGATCTGATCGATATGGACATAAACGCGAGTGAAGTCTAATCTGACGGGAGAGAGAGATCAGCTGCTGCTGACGAGTCGAGACTCGACACGCAGCTCTGCATAACCACATGCAGCGGTGAGCGGAACAAAACACACACTTCAGGTTAGAATATCACACGTAGCTATTTTAATTACCTCTCAAACTACCTAAACTAGTTATAGATATGTTTAGTTTTACTGTCGGGTCACTCATTACTGGATCCGCGAGCTGCATGATACTGGCATAATAGATTGCCCGATCGGGCAACCAGCAGGTGAGGCTTCATTGCCCGAGCTAAATACTAGATGGCCCCGGGCTGCTACATGCTTTGCATTTAGGTGATACTTTAGGCAGGGTTGCCAACTCTCACGCATCTGGCGTGTGACACACGCTTTCACTCTCAATCTCACGCTCTCACGCTGCCCAAACTATTCTCACGCCAAAAACAAGAATCGGTTTTGAAAACTTTTGTCAGGTAGTGATCGTCTTCTCAATAGAACATCTTTGATAATGTCTTCTGGCCAATCAGAATCAAGATAACGGCGTGGTGTTGTTGCAGGAAGTCCCGACTGAGAATACTTTTGCTGCCTGTAGTACATCTCTATACATCGATACAACATTACGTGTTGATAGAAATCAACACGTAATGAAATAAGACCCCACGGTTTGATGATTGATAGGTGTGTGGGCTTTCTTTCATTTTGACACACATAACAATGGGGGCTATCATCCCTTATCCACAATGTAAAGTAATTCACACAGCCTCTTCTCTCTTCTCTCTGTGAGGAGCAGCAGGTTCAGCTTTGAGAACAAAGTAACAAAAAACTAAATACCATTCATTTTTTTAAATATGTCGTGTAGTAATAGATGCATTTATTTTTATTCTCAAGAGAGTACCAGAATGTGAATTTTATGTTAGTATTTCAAGAAATCTCCTGGGGGAGAATCTCCCCAGACCCCACTGCAGGGGTTGGGTTTTCAGCATGTCAACTCTTTCACTTGTGGGGAGATAGCAGGATTGGCTCCAGGTCGCCCTTTTTATTTACTACAAGACAAATGTGCCTTTTTATTTCATACAGTTCAATTTGGATTGAGACAGGGAAATAATCTAAACCTCACGCGTGGCGTTTCACTGAGCGTACACGTAATTACATTGCAAATACTGATTTGAGCCCCACCGCTGTATGGGTTAGCCCTATCATAGATTACCCAACAAAAATACTCTCTGGCAACTGCCGACCCGTATTGCGCATGCGCAGATCTAAGAACCAGTAGAAATGATACAAAAGTAAAAGTCTGCTGCTTATTGTTCTACTAGGCCAAAATAGAGTGTGTTAATTAATATGTTTGGCAGTTTGGAGTAAGTCTGTAGATGTGTGTGTGTGTGTGTGTGTGTGTGTGTGTGTGTGTGTGTGTGTGTGTGTGTGTGTGTGTGTGTGTGTGTGTGTGTGTGTGTGTTTCATGTATAGGCCTCTCACGATAATTAATTTTGTTGGATACATTTTCCAGGAAATTATTGCGATAAACGATTATATTGTCGGCACCGTTGTATGACCATTTTAGACCCCTGACATAATGATAATATATAATAATAATTGAAGTACATCCTTTCAAACTGCTAGTCACATCCTCATGTAAATGAGAATTTATCGAGTTCATTTTTATTTATCGTACGATAAGTCAATTAATTGCTTATCGCGACAGGCACACAATAAAACAGTGGAAACAAACATGTGTTTGACTTTCATTAGTGAATGAAACGTTGTGCCCTTTATAGTCTGTGTCCAATTTTGTGTATTTGTATATATTGTATATATATCCTATATCCTATATATATACTAAGGTCTCGCTGCTGACACGATAGCAGTCATTTAGTGCGCATATGTGTAATTAAACCCATGATATCAAAATCTCACTCCAGCCAGGTACCCAAAGTTGGCAACCCTGCTTTAGGCTTGATGTGCTGCGGTGATATGCAAATTCATTTTTGCATAATTTGCACACAACCGTGCTCTTGTCGACGCTTCCATCCGTCTGTTTTTTAAAACAAAATTTCCCATCCACGGGGCCGACCAAAGCGGTCTCATCAGCTTGTTCGTTCATGTTTGACTATTGATCACCGTGGTTTGTTGTTGTTTGAAGTCCCATGCTGAAGTCATGAACGTTGGTTGGTGCTCCAGTATAATCGGTACGCCTGAAACTCATCCAGTGAGAAATGTTCTGCTGTGCAAAAATAAGTGCGATTAAAGTGCGATTAAAATGCGTTAATTTTTTTAACGCGTTAATTTTTGTGTAATTAATTAATCTTAATTAACGCGTTAAAGTCCCGGCCCTAGTCATAATGTGAAACGGTTAACAAAGAAAAAGGGAAACTCAAGGTGCTGCTCCACTTTATTTTATTTATCTGAAATTAAGCACTTTTAAGATATTTTATTTTTAAATGCAGCCAGAGAGGAACATTACACATATCCACAGTATTTACTGTATATCTGTATAGTTCAATGTTAATTGATAATAAATATTGTTGTTTATGAATTGTACTTTCTTTATTTGATTGGCAGTCAGTTGTTGATTACATGCAGACATTGATAAAGCTACAGGCTACTTCAATATATATCACACTAATTCATAAAGCAAGTTAGACATGTTGATGTTCTGGACCTTTGCATGGGGAGATTTTCTCTAACTGGACCTCGTTGAATTTTAGTTGAATACAGACTAGGACATTAACGATAAAACAGAATATTGTTGTTATATTTTTAGACACATCTCGGTCGATCGCGATCGACTGGTTGGGCACCCCTGGTAGATAGTGATTGGCTCTTTCGCTTCTTCGTTCAAATCTCTCAGGACTCTTGACATTCTTTCGTCACCCCTTCTCTGCTGAGTTCAGGAAAATAACAGAAGCTGTATGGGGCAGGATGGAGTTGTCTGTCTTCTTTTGTTGATTTCTTTGATGGCCAGTACTCTGTCTTTTAACTGCTTTACTTCTCTTGCGCTCTTTGTCTTTTCTTTACTGGGGCGAGTTTAGCCATTGTGAGTCCAAAATGCGTGTTCTCCACAAATATAAAAATGAATATTCAAAAAGTATTCCATGGTGTTTTCTGATGGAGTTTGTTGTCCACCTTAACCTTAAATTAACCGGACTGCACTGCGGATGTCCAAATTGACCAATCAGAATTGAGTAATCAACTATTTATACTCTTAAATAATGATTTAAATAGCAATCTTAAAATGTACTTTATGATCACTATTGAGGAGCTTAGAATCACAATAACACATTACATATTTTGTGTCATTGCAATTTTTATATTCATGTCTACGAACTGATACATATTTACTCACATCACAACACCTCATTGCAGGAGGATGTGGGTTCAAACAGTAAATTGGAGCTGGATTGGGACGGTGAATGCGGATTATGTGTAACAAAAGAAGACACAAAGTGGACACTGAATACTTCACATTTGTCTTTTCCCACAAGGGAAATCTACAACAACTTAGTTTGTGTGGACTTTGCTAAGAAGTAGGTCAAGTCTAGATGGAGATGAACTCAATCCCTGAAGCTGTTAAAATCATGATTTATTGCGAGCTATTCAAACCCCTTCTCCACCAGCACCAGCAGTGACACCGAGGATGACACTGTAGGTAAATGTGATGCATACGCTAAAACAGCACTCTACTTGTATGACCAGAGACAGCTGCCTGGTCACGGAGAGGATGGTAGCTCTAACAGTAATATATACACAGCATCACACAATGCAAGAGAGGAAATGGCTTCAGCTATTTATATATTTCTGATTTCCAGGCTGATACCCAGCTCATCCTTCCTGATATGACCGCTCCTGACTCACCGGATGTGGACAACACTGAGCAACACTGGCTTTGATTATGTTCACATCCTATCTATCCTATCTATCCTATCTATATGCAACCCAGTCTCATGGCATTTCGTGTTCACCAACACGATTTGTAATCTATTGATTCGTGTTCACCAACACGATTTCCCCCTTTTTTTCGTGTTGCACAGCACGATTTTAAAAGCAATGCATTTCTACTGGTAATGTGTTTTGTGCCTGCAGCACGTCTTTTTCTCCGGTTGGGTCGTGGAAGACCGGAAGCTGTGTGGTTCATAAAAACATTTTCTTACTCAATATCAAGCCACAATTATTGCTTTTATTTTAAATCGTATAATTTCGGACTTTTGTTGCCGTCTGTGAGGAAAATAAATGGGGCTCAGAGCCTCAGGATACTGAAATCTGTATTTTTTAAATCTTTTTTTCCTTCTAATTTGTTATTCTTTTCAAAATAACACACTGTTATTTACTCACCAATAACACACAATTATCCATCCATCCATCCGTCCATCCATCTTCTCCTGCTTATCCGTGGTCGGGTTGCGGGGGTAGCAGTTCCAGCAGAGAGCCCCAAACTTTCTTTTCCCTGGCGACATCAACCAGCTCTGACTGGGGGATCCCAAGGCGCTCCCAGGCCAGCAAAGAGATATAATCCCTCCACCTGGTCCTAGGTCTACCCCTTGGTCTCTTCCCAGCTAGACGTGCCTGGAACACCTCCCTAGGGAGGCGCCCAGGTGGCATCCTAACTAGGTGCCCGAACCACCTCAACTGGCTCCTTTCGACGCGAAGGAGGAGCGGCTCAACTCCGAGTCCCTCCCTGATGACCGAACTTCTCACCTTATCCCTAAGGGAGACACCAGACACCCTGCGGAGAAAACCCATCTCGGCCGCTTGTATCCGCGATCTCGTTCTTTCGGTCATGACCCATCCTTCATGACCATAGGTGAGGGTAGGAACGAAAATGGCCCGGTAGACAGAGAGCTTTGCTTTCTGGCTCAGCTCCCTTTTCGTCACAACGGTGCGGTAAAGCGACTGCACTACCGCTCCCGCTGCTCCGATTCTCCGGCCCATCTCACGCTCCATTGTTCCCTCACTCGAGAACAAGTCCCCGAGATACTTGAACTCCTTCACTTGGGGTAAGGACTCATTCCCTACTTGGAGTGGACAGTCCATCGGTTTCCTGCTGAGAACCATGGCCTCAGATTTGGAGGTGCTGATCCTCATCCCAGCCGCTTCACACTCGGTTGCGAACAATTATCCTTGCTTTTATTTATTGGTTTAATTCCATAATCTCGGGCTTTTTTGGCGTCCGTCAGGAACTGAATTTCAAAATAAAAATAACCGGAAACAGATGTAGGCATTTCGAGCGATTACCCAAGATCCTCAGCTATGGTTTAAGCCTATGGTTTAAGCTCGATGATTGGATGTTTTAGCCACAATGCATGCTGGGATTTGGTGTTTATATTATATGAAATCCGGAAAACATTTTTAAAAGAATAAAATAATACTTAATTCTGAGTGCTCTTGCTTTTCTCTTTGAAAGTCATCACATAACGGCATTGTAATACACGGTTCGGCTGCATTACATATTACAGATATGCCGTAGTTCTTTATTTATAGAGCCCTGATGAGAAGACCTTTGGAAAAACTGAAGAAATGCCGCCGAAAATGAATACTTGACGTGGATCATAAATATATCAACAATTAAACAACATCTTCAATTTCTCTTCACACAATATGTCTCCTTGCAGTATCAACACTAATTCGGCTGACTTTTACATTTGATCTAATTCATAGATAGGTTATATTTACACATGGGCGTAGGAAGCATCCTGAATGTGGGGGGGATATTTTTAACAGGGGGGGGGGGGTCGCCCACCACGAAAAAATAAATAGATTTCCTGTATTCTGGTGCATTTTAACAGGTGGTTTGATACTTTTATGTGGCTATACTAGCATGAGGAAAATGATGGGTACATTTTGTAATTTCATCCAGTAGTGAAGAAAGGAAACATATTTGATTATTAATTCAGAGCCGTCTTTGAATTAATAAAAAGCAGTTTAAATGTCCATTTTTTGTACATTTATATACAACAATAAATATTTGCGAGTGCATTGAGAGATATTGTTGTGGAGAGTCATTTATATATAAATCGCAAAATACACTTGTGAATCCTTCTGTGAGCATTTATTAATATTGAGACTGATCTGACTCCATACGGATGTTAAGTTCACCTAGGAATGGTATCATTGACTTAAATGTTCAAATAAATGTTGCTCTTCTGTCTATATTGGTCATATGATGCCCCTTGACTGAAATGCTTCCTGTTCAATATCCCCACTGATTTCCTTAAAATTCTGGGATCACAATTGACTCTAAACTGTCATTTCCCTTTCATCACTCACCTCAGCAATGAACCTCTCTCCACTGTCCCTGTGTTCTGCCTCTGACTCACTCTCAAGCGCCCTAGATGTCAAGAGAGGTGGTGAAGTGATCATTATTTATTGAGCAGTATACTCTTTCAGTCTTTCACATTGAATCATAACAAGTCATACTGAATGTAAATACAACTGACTCTAAAGTAAGTCCCAGTCTGTGACATTGGACATTTTGAAGACTCAAAGTCCCAAGCAGTAGATAGCATAGCTAGTCTATGTAATGTGCACAGAAAATAAATAGTTAACTGAATACTGGGATGGAAATTGCCTATAAGCACTAAGTAAAACATAAACACACACAAAAAGCTTCTGAATGATAAGAAGTATAATTAAAACATAATGCACATTACCATTTTGAGAGAGAGTACCGAAGTTAAAGAACTCAGAAAATAATCTCTTATCGAACTGAGGCTCCAGTAAAATACACTGACTGCGTCTACATGGACATCAGTAAGCAGTCGGTTATGATCATGGGGATATGGTGTTTACATGAGCACAGAGAGATCTGGTTATTCATGTTCCCTGTTTACATGATAAATACTAGTAACCTGGCATTTCGATGCCTTTTCTCATCTAAACTATTCAGTATTTGTATCTCTCTATCATGACATAAAGACGAAACTCCTCTCCAGAAGTGAGACGCCACCGCCGCCATCACTGTTAACTGATTAACTGCTACCAGCTGATTACTTACTTTCCTCTTCTTTGAAAAAAATGTTCTTATGTCCATGTTGTCTGGGGGAGAACACATATCAAACCAAGAAATCGTCAGCTTTGATTTTCGCTGTATTAACAATGTCCTGAACACTTGGTGTGTGTGCCTTACCTCCGCTACCGGCATCGCTTCCTACAACAGATCTGAGCTGTCAACAACACTCCTATGAGACATTAAATGATATGTCACTTCTGTTAACATTACGTAAAAAAGCATTTGTGCTGCATTCATTAGGTGTCGAATAATTGTAAAAATTAGTTCCCAACAGGAAAAAGCATACTTTCCCTCACGTTAACGGGTACAATTGTGGGATGGTTTGAACATTTTGACATTTCATGGCTTAGCTGATCATTGCCTTTTCCTTTGATGTCACACAATTACTGGAAAAAGTAAATAGGCCTAAAGCACATATTTGTAGCTTATATATTGTTTAGAATCAAATTACAATTTACAACAAAGTCGGAAGAACAATTCCTAAACACGTGAGAAATTGCAGCAAGAAAAGCTGAAGTCTTAAATCTTAATCTCTGAAAGTTGTTTGTTTAATCTGATTTTGTTCAGAAGCTTTTAAGATAAAAGATCTGACTTCAACTTTTCACATCGAAGTGGACACTTTCATGACTCACTTCCTACCTTATAAATCCACAGTGTTATGATGTGTGTAAGTGAACACTCTGATACTCTTCCAGAGCCTGAAGCTTCAAGACCTCCTCTTGAGGACACAGCTCCACTTATATTGAACCTGCTACACAATGGAGTGAACAGAAATGACAGCTTTTCTTCATTAATATATTTTTGAATGCAGGTGTCAAACCTAAAGTGGACATAGCTGTTGGGAATCGTTCCCTTTGCTGCAAGATACATATGACACTATTGCTTTTTGCCTCAAGGCACATTTTCAATTCTCCTTTTGGGTCAAAACAAAGTCTGCAAATGCAAAACTAAATGTATGTTCAACAACTTGTGACAAATGCTATTAGTCTCAAAGTCCCTGTGATGTAGAAAGGTCGGTAACACTTTACGGTAAGGGTACATGAATCATCATGAATTCATGCATGACTTAATGCATGGAAAAGCATGAATTCATTCATGTAGTACTTCATGAACTATCAGTAATGTACAGGTATTAATGGTATCTCATGCATGACTTAATGCAGGAACAATACCTTAATTAATGCATCAACTAAGGTACCTCAATCATCATGACATAAAAGTAACACTGTTTCTATTTTCTTTTTTTCTTCAAGCAAAGGACATACTGAGCCGAAATCAACCGGATTCCTTGGTAAAGGATAATTGCTTATAAAACCAGATACCCTGCACCAATCAAAAGCCAATACGAACAGCTGATTAGGCTATCAGCTGAGGTGCTCTACCAAAATGAGAAATCTACTGCGGACGTAACCTCATTGTATCTTTCATCAACATCTTAACCACACCCATTTGGTTTCTGAATTCCTACAGCTGAGCCAAACACAAATCTTCTTAAAGCAACATATTCCCCGCTCCTAATTATGGAGCCCCATATTAGAGATGTCCCAATCCGATCACGTGATCGGGGATCGGAGCCGATCACGTGATTTTCAAAAAATCGGGGATCGGGAGAAAAAAATCGGGGATCGGGATTTTTTTTATTTTTTTTTTATAAAATATATTTTTTTAATTTAATATTACAAAACAAAAATGACCATGTTCACATCTTAAAGTAATCCTGAGGACTTAGTTTTGGTATACAATTACACAACATCATGTATGTGTTGCTTTCTTTGGGCTTGTTTTCATAGACCTGGTTGCTTATTTCTCTCAAATCTGGCAACAGAGTGGGCGCAGTGTCTAATACTAGCAGTAAGCTAACGAGAGGCTACGTTCAGCTGGTGACTCGGGAGTCGGGACGGAGAAAATTTCAGGAGTTTGGAAGTATTATAAAATTGAAAGCGAAGGCAGTGTAACAGCCAGATGCAATGTTTGCAAGGCAGAGGTTCCGCGTGGTGGAAAGATCAGAGCTACGTTCAACACGACCAATCTAATACGCCACCTGAGAAACAAACACCAACAACAACACGGCGAGTACACAGCGGCCACTCAGGGAACGGCACTGAAACAACCGACACTTTCAGAGACTTTCAAAAGGAAAGAGAAACTGCCCCAGAACAGGGAAAAGGCCAACACAATAACAGCCAAGATAGCTGAATTCATCGCGTTGGATGACCAGCCGTTATCTGTTACCTTTTTTTTCTCTCTGAGGAATCTTGACGATTTGTTTGGAGAATCCTATACAATGAGCTTCAAAAGCAAACTTGGGAGCGAGGAAAATTAATAATATATTTTTGATGTGTATTACTTAGCAGTTTATATGTTGGTAACTGCATTACTAAGACATTAATAGTACAATGAATATTTCAAAGATCCAAAGCCTTTATTTCTCATATTCACAATGGGTCCTCCAGCAATGTAATATACAATTAAAGCTTAAAGCACAAGACATACAATAGTGCATTCAAATGCAATAGACAAAATGGTTCAAGTAAGTTGCAGTGGTTAATATCCTTAAAAGAAAGTGATGCACATCATGTAGAGTCAGTTAACGCTAATTTATAGAAAGTGGATGGATTCATTGTAACGTGTCTTCAGACATAAAGAGAGATTATCATTCATTTCGAGGCGTGTTTCTGGCAACAAGATTAATTATTTTCGCTTTCCTCTCCGCTTCTCTCTGCTGCGCTCTCATCTCTTCTTCTGTGTTGCTCTCTCTGTATCGCTCACTTGTCTCTTTCGCCCCCTGTCGGCAGCGTTTAAAATAGAATCGTCACGTCAAAATTAAAATCCCCTATTAATGTATTGATTATAGGTCCGGGTCCGTATAGGTCGGCGTCTGGGTCCGGATCCGGACCGCGGTCCGCCTATTGCCGACCCCTGACATAGAGCTTTCCAACCCATTGCTGATTAAAGGAAGAAGATTAATACTGCTGTAGCCAGGGGCGGACTGGCCATCGGGACGTTCGGGACGAATCCCGATGGGCCGGTAGCCCGGTACCGGAAGTGGGCCGGTCGGACCACTCGACGCGGCCCACTGCCCACTTCGGTACAGGTGAAATTGTAATCAGCTTAATGCTTGGCCCACGTCACGACCAGACTGTGGTCAAGCCGGCCCCCACTTCGGAAAACACAGTCAAGCCAGCCCGCACGTATCCTATGCATTACGGTAGAGGCATGTAAACTGCCTTCAAAATAAAAGCGTCTAAAAAACACATCAAACATATTCATATACTGGAGCTTAAATTAAGAAATATGAACTATAATGTGATCAATAATAATTTAAAACAAACTACGTATAACTACCACATTATAACTGAGTGAATGTAAAATGTAAGGATACAGTTATGAAGACATATCTGACATTTCCACTGGGTGACTAATTTCAATTGATTGACACCATCTCACAACACTCCTAAAATAACATTACTTTCTGAAGCACAATTTAAAATGTATGCTGTTTAAAATCTCAAATTAGATCTATTGTCCATCTATATTTTTATTATTATTTAATGGAAACCGTCCATAATTAAAGAGTCACTCGAAGTCAATCAAATACTTATTTCACTTCAGGGTGATAGCAGGAGACCCCATCTAGTCAATCAGAGAAAATCCGGACAATCTGATGTACAGTTTCAAAATAAAAGACCTTTGAAGTCTCATATATGAGCTATCGTCCTTCTGTTTGTATCCAACAGTTAAAATGTTGGAATTACGTTGAACCAGAATTGTCCCCCTTTTTTCTTTAACAGTGAAGAAAATTGGATATGTTAATGATATATTGACCGCAAAACTCAAAATGTCCCCGGTTTTAATTTTGAAAATCTGGTCACCTTACTAATAGATGAACTGAATGGGTTGGGCCGGAAGCTCCCTAGCTTAGTTTGATGATTGATCAGTAAGTTAGCTAGCAAAATTGAGAAAGACAAGATGGAGAACAGTAAAAAAAGAAAGGGTGGGGCTGAAAAAGCCAGAATGAAAAAACGAAAATTGCTACAGGAAGATGCTGGAAAATTTTCGAAAATCACAGAGCTTTTTAGAAGGGCTCCCGTTCCCAGTCGCAAAGGAGGAGAATGAGAAGGAAGATGATGAACCACAGACCCGGCATATGACAGCAGGTGCAGTGTGCAGCCAGGGCTGTGTTAATTTATGTTACTGTTAGCAATAGCATTAGTTGACTGAGAAAACCGTCATGAAAAAAGTTTAGCAATGTTACGACTAGTATAATATGGCTGTGATTGACAACCTGGACAGCCAGTCAGAAGCTAGAATGCCAACCTAGAGAGCCAATCAGAACCTAGAACGGGCTGCAGGGCTGTGGCCAGACTATTATATTGTGCATAAAGTTAGATGCATTAGGATAGTCATATGCTCATGATATTCCAAGTTAAATTATATAATATTATAATTTTAAATAATTATATTAAATAATATTAATATTCAATAAATTAATATTCAATAATAAGGACACAGAGATGTGTGGCCAATTCACTATTGCATTCATTTTAGTGATTGACATTATTGTGCATGATATTGATATAATATTCGTAATTTAATTGATTGCTGATGTTCTTCTTATGCAGTTGACCCTGAGGAAAGTGAGAAAGCTGCAGGGTCCAGTACAGTTAATCCTGAGGAAAGGGAGACAGCTGCAGGGTCAAGTACAGTTGACTCTGAGGAAAGTGAGAAAGCTGCAGGGTCCAGTACAGTTCATCCTGAGGAAAGGGAGAAAGCGGCAGGGTCCAGTACAGTTCATCCTGAGGAAAGGGAGAAAGCTGCAGGGTCCAGCACAGTTCATCCTGAGGAAAGTAAGACAGCTGCAGGGTCCAGCACAGTTGACCCTGAGGAAAGTGAGACAGCTGCAGGGTCCAGCACAGGAGAACCAAAAGACAGGGAGATGCAGACTGATGAAGTGAGCTTTGATTACTTTGCCCGGCCTCAGGCTAAAGATATAAATACATTTTTCGCATACCACCCTCAACAACCCCCAAAACAAACAGTTAAAAATATCTACAACAACAAAGATGGAATCAATAGAAAGTGGCTTACATATTGTGAGAAATCCAACTCACTCTACTGTACAGTATGTTTAGCGTATGCAAAGCCGTCTGCAAATGACAGCTCATTCATTAAAGGAGGAATGACATCTTGGAAGCATGTCCATCAAAGAATAGAAGAGCACGAGAAAAACCAAGTCCACAGAGAAAGTGCAGAGGCATATTTTATGAAGGCTAGTAAAGCAGACATAGCAAGCCTACTCAGTGGCAAACAAATGTCTCTACACAGAGACCATGTCAGAAAGAAACGGCAAGTCATGGAACGTATCATTGAAGTAGTCAGAGTCATTGGAAAGCGTGGTCTAAGCTTTAGAGGCAACCAATTTGAAGCAGCATACACATGGGAGAAAATGGCTGACCATGGCAACTTCTTGGAATTAATCATCCTGCTCAGCAAATACGATGTCTGCCTGCAGGAACATGTCACCCAATGTGTTGAAAAAAGCAAGAAGCTGCATGAGACTGGGTCTAAAGGCAGAGGGTCCTTTGTCACTCTGCTCTCAAAAACTACAGTGAACAAAGTGATCAATGTCATCAGCCACTTAATCCAAGAAACCATATCTAGGGAAGTGAGGGAGGCAGGCATGTTTTCTGTGCAGATCGACACCACACAGGATGTTACATCTACAGACCAGTGTGCTGTTATCCTCAGGTATGTGACAGATGTGGTCCACGAGAGGCTCATAGCTGTGGTTGACTGTGAGTCATCAACTGGACAATATTTTATAGAGCTACTGAAGAAAACTCTGGCAAAGGTGGACATTGATCTTCGGAATTGTGTGGGAAACTCAACCGATGGAGCGGCAAACATGCAGGGCCAATACAAGGGGTTCTCCACCTTGCTCTCCGCAGAGTCTCCCAACCAAGTGCACATCTGGTGCTACGCACACGTCCTGAACCTTGTGCTAGGAGACACCACAGGTGTTGTGATAGCCAGTGCATCGCTCTTCTCACTTCTGAATGATGTTGCGGTGTTCATCAGAGAGTCATACAAGCGTATGAACATGTGGGAGGAAGTGAGTGAAGACACACGACACAGACGGCTGTCTCCAATCGGGGAGACAAGGTGGTGGGCCAAGGATCAGGCTCTGAGCAAGATATTCGGGTGTTTTGGCAATCCTGACCGTGCCTTGTTTATTGACTTGGTGTCAACATTAACAAGGATTGAAGAAGAGGACTCCATGAAGCCACATGTCAGAGCAAAAGCCAGGGGGTACACAGAGTCTCTCCTAAGGTTCGAGACAATACTGACCGCTCAGATCTTTCTCCGAATATTTGAAATCACGTCACCCCTCTCCAAATATCTCCAAACCAGCGGCATGGACTTACTGACTGCCCATCGGTTAGTAATAGGGACCCAAGAGAGCCTCAACAAGTGTGTCAGGGGTTTTGATGAGGTGAAAAGAGCAGCAGATGCATTTGTGGAGTGGGCCAATGCCAAGCTGCAGGAGAAGGAGGACTGTGAAGTTATGGTCCAAGCTGTGCTCCCAGAGAAACGCGTCAGGAGAAAGAAGGCCATGCCAGGTGAGTTGGCTGAAGATGAGCCTGTGTCAGACGCTGAGGCAGACTACAGGATCAAGGTCCACAATGTAATTCTGGACACAGTCACAGAGAGCATTCAGAGTCGCTATGCTGCAAATGGACCACTCTGCGCAGACTTTGCATGTCTTGATCTTCGGAATTTCCCTAAAATAAAGGAAATGGGCCTTCCAACAGAATCATTGCAAAAGCTGAGCGAATGCTTGCAGAAGTATGATGAAAGAGCCACTGCTGGAAGACTGCAGGCTGAGCTGTCAAGCCTGGCCAACTGTTGGGAGAGACTGAAGATGCCCCATTTGGATGCATACAATGTCAGGACAACCGGAGGGGAGGATGGAAGAGAAGAAGACCTGGAGCTAGAGAACAGTTGCAACTACTGCAAAAACTGTGCTATTTGTGTGCATCATGTCTTGTCACAGTACAACTTGCTGACTGATGCCTATCATGTCATTGGATTGGGCTACAAATTCCTCCTAACACTGTCATTCAGTCAAGTTGCCTGTGAGAGGACCTTCTCCACACTGAAATATGTGAAGAATCGACTGAGGACCACCCTGACCCAAGAGCATATGGAGGCATTCATGCTCATGTGCACAGAGAAGGAGATTCTGATGGCTCTGGACACTGATGGAGTGATTGACAGGGTCGCAGAGACAAGTGAGCTGCTGCGACACCTGCTGGTGATGTAAGGTAGAACCCATTTGCTGTACTTTGTCCTTAACTCCAATTGTACATTCACGTTACTGACTCCTACATATCCACTTTGACACACTTCACACATGACACAGACATTTTTAAGAAACCTTAAATAAAGGAAGATTTCATTTTGCACCTTACTCCTGTTGTCATTACATTACATTACATTGCATTTAGCTGACGCTTTTATCCAAAGCGACTTACAATAAGTACATTCGACCAGGAAGACACAACCTTGAAGAAAACAGAATCATATAAGAACATCAGGTTTCAAAGAGCCAAACATTTCAAGTGCTACTCAACTGGCTTTAGAGAAGCCAGTCCTTTATTAGTATATAAGTTCTTTGTTAATAGTTCTATCGCTCGAAGTGGAGTCGAAAGAGATGAGTTTTCAGTCTGCCCCGGAAGGTGTGTAAGCTTTCTGCTGTCCTGATGTCAATGGGAGCTCATTCCACCATCTTGGAGCCAGGATAGCAAACCCACGTGTTTCTGATGATGTGTTTTTGTCCTTCTCTTTTACGTTATGGCTTGACTCTGAGGAATCTAGCCATAACAGTAGGCTATACAGTATATGAGCATAGTAGATGTATAATTTATCTGTAGGCTACAAGGGTGGCCCGCATGCGTGGGCGGCGGCCTGGTGTGTGGGCCAGTGCGTCTGAACGTCCCGGGCTGAATTTGTGTCCCAGTCCGCTCCTGGCTGTAGCTGTCGCTTGTTGGCAATTAGCTTAGCTTAGCAAAGGCTTATCTATCAGACCACCATGTATTTGCATTGTCTCTGTTTGTTGACTCGCAACTATCTAGACTACAGACAGACCTTATGTTTGTTCACTGATTAAACAATGGTGGCTGATGCGAGAACACGCTACAATGGCCCAAAACACTTCTCTTAAGAGAAACGCGCTGCCAAAACACAAGCAAATTGATTGTTCATGTGTGCATAACTCTAACCTTTGACAACACACGCCATAGTCATTTATTAATTATGTCATTAAATGAAATTACTTTTGCCAGTCTGTTGTGTTTTTACACACATTACACATTAGCGCTTTGAGCACCAGGAAAAGCGCTGTATAAATGACATCTATTATATTAATGAACAGAGGATATACATGTACAAACAGAACCACATGCAGGATAGGAGAGGTGGCAGAGCGAAGAGGCTGCCAGTCAGCTAGGGAGCAGTTGGGGGTTCAGTGCCTTGCTCAAGGGCACCTCATCACGGCAGTGCCAAGGAGGTGAACTGGCACCTCTCCAGCTACCAGTCCAAATTCCGTATTTATTTTGTCCCAACGGGCATTGAACCGGCGAGCCTTCGGTTCCCACGCCCTACAGACTGAGCCACTACCGCCACAAGAATCTAAACTAAACAAAAACCCCGCTGCAATTCAAAAAACTGCTGCAAGAAGGCTTGTTGATGTTTGGGAATCACTGTATAAAATTGGCCAACTGTCACTGTTGGAAGAGTTAGTCTGCTTCATAATTGTAAGTGTTTCGTCAGTAAATTTGAAATGACTATGTTAGCTACTTGACCATGTGCGCTAGCCATCCTACAGCAGATCTGCAATAATATTGAAACTTGCAATCGCGTTGTTCAAATAAGCCAATAAAACTGACCTTTTTAGGTAACCTTCAAAGAACAGTGAGAGTTGGCCATTCTTTTAATGCAATGCTACTTAAAGAAGCAAAAGCAGTGGAAGAATAAATCATTTCACAGTTATAAAATCCGTCCCATTGTGCATGTTCAGCTTCCAATAAACAGATAACGGTCAGAGTAACATGGTCTGCAGCATTTCAAAAGATTCTCAGCCAAATGCTTGATGATTGAAAAGGAGTCCAAATAGGACTCAGAAACTATTCAAAGCATGCACTCAGAAAGCCAAACACATCTCACAGAATTGTTGAGAGCACTCAAGGAAATTAGTCCTGGGAACTGCTCTGCATACAGTATGTGTGAAAGTTTATACAGCATTGGAAGTCATTGCAGCTCACTTGTATACAGTGTGACAACCACATGTTCTCATTCATAACACTCCGTTCAATGTCTCACTATGGGATGCGCCTCATCGCGGAGCAAACAGAAGCATCAATCTCATTACGCCAATCCTGATTGGCTGGTAATCTTGACGTCAGCATCAGGGAATCCACCCCCTATAAGTAGCTTGCGCTACGTCGCATAAGTCATTAAAACACCTCTTCTCGCTTCAGAGCACATCTCGATGGTAGCCGGGCTAGCTTAACAGTCCACAGACTGAACCCAAAGCTAACTTTCGGTCGACGGGCGCTCGCCGGCTACTATTCTGCTTCGCAAGAAGACTGTTAATGCTAACACACCAGTTAGTATTACAATCGACCTCGCCGTTTCTTTCCTCGGAAATTAAGGTACGGTTTTGATTTTTTCAAGCTAACAACACACCTGTTGCTAGCTTGCTTTCCCTCACTACCGACACCACGGTAGGGAGGACGTTTTTTCTTTTTCTCTCACAGAGGAGAAAAAGATTAAAGAATATTAACACACCAGTTAATATTCTTTGAGAAAAAATCTATACTGTCCTTTTTTCTCCGGATTAAGGACAGATTGGAACGTACCTGTTACGAGCGGGTCCTCTCCACGCGGCGAACAAGATGGACGCCTCTCTCCCTCACACCAGAGGAGTCAGGGACTCGGAGGCTCGGCTCTGCGGCTGCGGGTTGAAAATATCAGGCACAGACTCACACCAGGTCTGCTCGTCCTGCCTCGGGCTGGAACACGCCCAGGAGGCTATTGACAACCCCGGCTCGTGCGGGCATTGTGCCCGCTTCACCGTAAAGAGCCTCCGCCGACGGTTAGCACGCCAAGCTAGCTTGTCGGGACAGGACCACCTCATGTCCGCTGATTTGCCGGCTGGCAATCAAGACGCGGGGGCGTCCGCCGCAGAGATTGAGCCCCGCACTGTGTCGGTCCGGGGCTCATCAACAGCGGCAGCTGCGGAACCGGAGTCCCGCGCCGTGTCAGGCTGGGACCCGGTGGCGGCAAGAGACGCGAGAACGGAGCCCCACGCTTTACCAAGCTGGGGCTCCCGGCTGGACCTCACCATGGTTTCGCCCACGGAGGATGTCCTGGAATTGGATTATATGGAGGACGAAGAGGGTGCCTCTGAGTTCTTCCTGTCTGATTCGGATGAGCAAGAAGACGATATCTTCGTGTCATCGGCTCAGGCTGCAAAGCCGGGAGCGATGGCTGCTCTCCCGGGCGATAGCACACCAGCTTCGCCCTTTCTGAGCATGGACCTGCAGGCCATGTGTCAGCGTGCCGCGCCCAGACTAGACATCCCGTCGCCCGAAATGCCCAAGGAGACCTCCAGGTCCCGTTACGAAGGGAAACATTTTCCCCAAGCAACGAGGACAAAGAGGCAACTCTTTCCAGTCTTCCCGGAGATGTTGGATGAGGTGTCGGTCTCGTGGAGAGACCGGCCCTTTAGCAACAAGGCCCCAATCCAGGGTGCCTCCTCCCTAGACTGTGACGGCATGGAGAGGCTCGGCCTGCTCCGCATACCGCCTATGGAACCGCTGGTGGCAGTCCACCTCCTACCGAGGCTGGTCCCGTCACCAAGCAGGAACCCCACGCTGCCAGCGAAGGCGGACCGATTCCAGTCGACCATGACTGAACGGTCCTACAGAGCCGCAGCGTTGTCCGCCAGGGCTTTGAACGTTTCCTCGCTGCTAACCACATAACAAGCGGAGCTCTGCGAGGATCTGTCTAGCAATCCTGGACCGGCCGTTCTGGACGAGATGGCCGCGATCACAGACATTTGTCTCCGTGTTCAACGCTGCGCCGTCCAGGCCACGGGCAAGGCAATGGGGATCATGGTGGTGCAGGAAAGAGCTAGATGGCTCAACCTCACCAACCTCCCAGACCGGGAAAAGGAGGATATGCTAGACATGCCCATCGTTCCCGAGGGGATTTTCGGCTCCGCTCTCGCCTCCATGCAGAGGAGATGCGAGTCGAAAAAGAAGGAGGACGAGGCCCTCCACCTCTGTCTCCCTCGAACGGTCCAGCCGCTGCCTTCACAGCGGCAGTCCTTCGCCCAAGCTGCCTCGAACCCTGCTCGTTTCAAAGTACCAAAACAGCAGAGGTCGCAGCCCGCCCCGAGTCCCCAGCCCAGGCAGGAGACGAGGGCAAGTTGGCCTAGAAAATCTCCGGTTCCGGCTGCAGCCCAGCCAACCCAGAATTTCGGCCAGCAGTCGAGGAAGAAGAAGCGGGCGGCCTGACAGCCCCCCCTTCTCCCCTCTGTGACAGAGCTGGAAGTAGAGCTGGAAGTCCACGGTTCCCCAGCTCTAGATGTGTTCCCGCTGCCTCGAGAGATGCCTCAACGCCATCCTCAAGTCCGCAAAAACACATGTCACAATATTGTTGTTGTTTCTCACATAAACCATTTTCCGCTGACGCATCCAGGCTTCAGGCCAAGGGCGCAGCTCAAAAAAATGAAAAGAAAAACAATAAAAACAATAAACAGTCCGTCAACTGTTCCCCTTCTGAGAGCAGCTACGGCCTCTCTCAAAAGGCGGATAATAGACGGGTCTGTGAAGGCACCACCATCACGCGCATGCGCAGTGCCGGCTGGGGTTGTGAAGGCACTACCGTCATGCGCATGCGCAGTGTCGGTGGGGATTGTCGAAATGGGGTACCACTGTGTTCAGACAATAGAGGGCCCCATAACACAACAAATAGAGACTCAGAGGGTAAGAGATGTGACATCTCCACTGGCTCTAAGGAGCATACAGTGGAAGACGCTCACAACATCTGCTTGGGTTTTCAAGACAGTAACACGGGGCTACAGACTCCAATTCGCTGTCACCCCCCCTCGCTTCTCGGGCATTCTGTATTCACAAGCCCGAGGAGAGTCAGCCCATATTCTAGAGAGAGAGAGATCCTCTCACTTCTAGAAAAGAGGGCTATATCTATAGTACCCGCCGAGCAGAGTCAGAGCGGCTTTTATTCCAAGTATTTCCTCGTTCCCAAACGGGGAGGGAACGGGATTCGGCCAATACTATATTTGAGGGTTCTGAACAAATATCTAAAAAATAGGGCTGTCAAACGATTAAACATTTTAATCAGATTAATCACAGCTTAAAAATTAATTAATCATGATTAATCACCATTCGAACTATGTCCAAAATATGCCATTTATTTATGTATATTGCTGTGGGAATGGAAAGATAAATGAATGAAGGCGGATACATCCATTTAACATACAGTATCTATGTTTATTATAACATTTTTCTGCGTGTCAAAATGAAAGACAACCCACACACCTATCAATCATCAAACCGTGGGGTCTTTCATTACGTGTTGATTACTATCAACGGGGGAGTACTTCAGGAAAGTCGACAGAGGGGGGGGGGGGGGCGCGGCGGCGGCTAGTGGAGTACTTGGTGACCACAGAGTGTGAACGTTGTGATCAGCTGTTTTAGCGCAGTTCTCCAGATCTGTTAACAGCAGCCCCGTCTGTGCACACGGAGACCGACTCTGTCGTCCGGTGATCGAACCGCCTTCTGGAAAAGCTTCACAAGTACGTCGGTACGCAAATGCGCTTTGTGACACAAGTGACGGTACGCATTTCAGATTAGGCACATAACCTGCGTACCAGTTATGTGCACCCCTGTACTACAGTAAAAGTATTCTCAGTCGGGACTTCCTGCAACAACACCACGCCGTTATCAAAGATGTTCTATTGAGAAGACGATCACTACGTGACAAAAGTTTTCAAAACCGTGGCTACTGAAATCAATCTTACTAACTGCTGTCTGTGCAATTTACTCCGCGCGAGTTGGCAGACTTTATTTTGCTTACTTTAACATCATTTTTCATGGTGGGGCTAAGACATTTCTTACCTACCCCAGCCATACCCTGGCGCTGGCATATATGGGGCGGGCCATTCTGCACATGCGTTAAATGCGTTAAATATTTTAACGCAATTAATTCAAAAAATTAATTACCGCCGTTAACGCGATAATTTTGACAGCACTACTAAAAAGATATAAGTTCAGAATGCTCACTCACACATCTCTGCTGCGTCTCGTGCGACAAAACGACTGGTTTACATCAGTCAACCTGAAAGATGCGTATTTCCACATCCCAGTATATTACCCACACAGGAAATATCTGAGGTTCGCATTTCAGGGGATCTGTTACGAATACAGAGTACTTCCCTTCGGTCTGTCTATCAGTCCAAGAGTGTTTGTACGATGTACGGAAGCCGCGATAGCCCCATTAAGACAACAGGGTATTCGCCTGGCGACCTACCTGGACGACTGGCTGCTTCTCGCACAGTCGGAGCAGGAGGCTATTACGCAGACAAATGTCCTCTTAAAGCACCTGCTCAACCTGGGTTTCATAATAAACACAGAGAAGAGCATGTTGTGCCCAGCACAGACTGTACTCTTCCTGGGTTTACACCTGAACTCGGTGCCCTTTACAGCCCGCCTGTCAGCGGAAAGAGTGAAAGCTTTCAGAGCTTGTCTCGCTCATTTCCAGCTGCGCAAACATGTTCTCTTCAGATCATGCCTGCGGTTACTGGGGCTCATGGCGTCAGCCATCCTGGTCGTACGACTGGGACGCTTACACATGAGGGAGTTTCAGCGCTGGGTAGCCGCTCTAAAACTAAACCCCGCGCGTCATGGCGCGCGGAGAGTAATGGTTACTGTGAAATGCGTAATGGCACTGCGCCACTGGCTGCACCCGCCTTTTCTAGTACGGGGCGTGCCTATGGGTGCTGTCCTTTCACAGAAGGTGGTCACCAAGGACGCATGTCTGACAGGCTGGGGAGGTATTTACGAAGGTCGTCCGGTGAGGGGTCTCTGGAGCAGAGACCTCCAGCAGGCGCACATAAATTACCTGGAGCTTTTAGCGGTGTTCCTCACCCTAAAACGCTTTCTGCCTTTTCTCAGAGGACATCATGTCCTCGTGAGGACAGACAACACGACCACAATATCGTATATAAACCGCCAAGGGGGTTTGCGTTCTCTCCAGTTACACATGCTGGCACGCAAACTGATCTTATGGAGCGGCAGACGTCTCCTCTCTCTGAGAGCGACGCACGTACCAGGAGTGATGAACCTCGGGGCGGATCTACTGTCCAGAGGTGCACCACTATATGCAGACTGGACTCTACATCCAAAGATTGTGAGTCAGCTGTGGGTGCGTTACGGCAGAGCCGCGGTAGATCTGTTCGCATCAAAAGAAAATGCTCAATGTCAGCTGTTCTTTTCAATGCACGATTTAAACGCACCGTTAGGCGTGGACACGCTCGCGCACGTTTGGCCTCCTGTAAGTGGAGGGTGTTTGAGGAGTGGTGCCTTCAAAAAGGACACATCTCTTTTCAATGTCCTGTCGGGGTGATTTTATCATTTTTACAGGACTTAATTGATAAACACAGAGCTTTCTCTACGATCAAAGTATACCTGGCTGCTATTGCTGCATGCCATGTGGGCTTTGAGGGAAAGACGGCTAGCCAACATCCTTTGGTCTGCCGTTTTATGAAAGGGGCTCGCAGGCTCCTCCCTGTTTCCAGGTCACTGGTGCCCTTATGGGACCTGGCAGTGGTTTTAGATGGGCTCACTCTAACCCCATTTGAACCCCTGGAAGAAGCTGACATGAAGCACTTGTCACTCAAGACAGTGCTGTTACTGGCCCTGGCATCCGCCAAGCGAGTCAGTGACATTCATGCGCTATCTGTACATCCTTCATGCACTCAGTTCGCCCCAGGGCAAACGAGAGTGTTGTTGAAGCCCAACCCTGCCTTTATGGTTGGTTCATGTACCCCAATTGACATTGAGGCATTTCCTCCGCCGCTGTGTTCCTCCGGAGAACAGCAGCCGGATTTGCTGTCTCCAGTCCGTGCTTTACGCACCTATATGGACAGATCAAAAGAGTTTCGTCATAATGACCAACTTTTTGTGTCCTGGGCTAACCCTCAGAAGGGCAAGCCCGTTACTAAGCAACGGCTCTCCCACTGGATTGTGGAGGCAATTGCTTTGGCCTATACAAGTCAGGGTTTGCAGGCACCTTCGGGTCTGCGTGCTCATTCGACTCGGGGCCTGGCTACATCCTGGGCTTTGCTCAAGGGTATTTCCATCCAAGACATTTGTGCAGCAGCGAGCTGGTCCTCGCCGCTCACTTTTGTCCACTTTTGTCCGAGCAGTGCTGGGCACCTTGTTGAGTCAGAGCTCTACCTGTTAAGTTCTGGTTTGGTGAATTTCGAGATAAGCTCGTCTGGCAATACGGGAGCTACAATATCCCATAGTGAGACATCGAACGGAGTGTTATGAATGAGAACTATAGGTTACTTACGAAACCCCGGGTGTCAGAGTAACATGTAGTGAGATGTCTCACCAGACGGCCCTCCTTGCTATGGTGAAGCAAGAAGAGGTGCTTATTTTGAATGACGCATGCGACGTAGCGCAAGCTACTTCTAGGGGGTGGATTCCCTGACGCTGACGTCAAGATCACCAGCCAATCAGGATTGGCGTAATGAGATTGATGCTTCTGTTTGCTCCGCGATGAGGCGCATCCCATAGTGAGACATCTCACTACATGTTACTCTGAAACCTGGAGTTACGTAAGTAACCTATAGTTTTTCCTTGCACTTTCTCTGCCTGTTTTCAGTCTGAAAATCGCGCTGCCAATAGATATTACCTCCTTAAGAGCTGTTTAGGTGGTAGTACAGGGAATATGTGTCTAGGAAAGTCAGAAGTGTTTTTTCAGAGGGCAAAGAAAATACATGTTTTCCCTCCTGAAGTTCTTCCTTCCTGTCTCTTTCTACCTCTGTAACATCGAGAAACATCCGACCTGCTGAATGATACAGTTGAAGGACAGGTGATAAACTGCTTGTCTGTCTGATACTACAACATGTATGCTCAGTGCTGTTATAGGAGAACAGATTAAAGCAGCCGAGGAAAACAGCCAGTAGTCTGAAAGCATTGTCACTGTCCAATTAGAGGTTATAAATTACTCACTGCCCGTGGAAACCAGATTAGCGAATCAATGCTGTCTGTTTCTGAATGCTTTAACCTTATTGAATGGGGGAAAAAGTGTGTTTTGTATACGTAAAGATAATATATAGGGCCGGGACTTTAACGCATTAATTAAGATTAATTAATTACACAAAAATTAACGCGTTAAAAAAATTAACGCATTTTAATCGCACCTTAATCGCACTTATTTTTGCACAGCGGAACATTTCTCACTGGATGAGTTTCAGGCGTACCGATTATACTGGAGCACCAACTAACGTTCATGACTTCAGCATGGGACTTCAAACAACAACAAACCATGGTGAACAATAGTCAAACATGAACGAACAAGCTGATGAGACCGCTTTGGTCGGCCCGTGGATGGGACATTTTGTTTTAAAAAACGGACGGATGGAAGCGTCGACAAGAGCACGGTTGTGTGCAAATTATGCAAAAAAGAATTTGCATATCACCGCAGCACATCAAGCCTAAAGTATCACCTAAATGCAAAGCATGTAGCAGCTAGCGTGGACGTTAGCCCGACTCCGAGTGCAAGGAACCACACCCTGACCCAACCCACACTCAACCAGATGACTGGTTTCAGGGCCAGGATAAGTAAGTCCACGTCTGAGAAAATAACCAACTCCCTGGCTCACTGGATTGCACTCAGGGCTCGACATTAAGGACTGCCCGATGGCCCGGGGCCATCTAGTATTTAGCTCGGGCAATGAAGCGTCTGCTGGTTGCCCGATTGGGCAATCTATTATGCTAGTATCATGCAGCTCGCGGATCCAGTAATGAGTGACCCGACAGTAAAACTAAACATATCTATAACTAGTTTAGGTAGTTTGACAGGTAATTAAAATAGCTACGTGTGATATTCTAACCTGAAGTGTGTGTTTTGTTCCGCTCACCGCTGCATGTGGTTATGCAGAGCTGCGTGTCGAGTCTCGACTCGTCAGCAGCAGCTGATCTCTCTCTCCCGTCAGATTAGACGTTTATATCCATATCGATCAGATCCAGCTAGTTCTAGCTAATGATATGACTACCTGCTTATTAAAAGACAACTACACAATAAGTGTCGCTATGCAACTGGATGAGGCCACAAAGTATAGCGCAGCATTATGCATTTGTTTACATGCCCACCGGAACCCCGAGGCATTACCAACAGATCAACGCACAATCAACCCATACAGGACATCTCTTTCTCCACATTAAGTGTTAGACATTAGAGTTGACTATTCTTGTCTGTCACATACTCTTCTTGTCTGTCACATAAGTGACGCAACGGAAGCGGTATTGCTCTAAAGGGAAATTATTTTTGACCGAAGATATTTAGATTTGCCGGCTAACGGGAACTCTGACGTGTGCTTCGCGGATGCACTCGGCTCCTCTCGACTGCTGCTCGGGTCTGCTCGGTCAGCTTCCGGATGAGGAGGCATTCGTTCGACCAACTTACAGTAGTTAACATTACAAACATTTTTAACAGGGGCCATAATAGTGTAAATAATGTTTGTTTTGGCAGTTATAACTGAATGTAATGTTTTCTACTTTTTTCCATCTGGGAAGGCATTTGCCTTCATCAGATGGAAAGTGTTTTGACCAACAACTTAAGTATTTCTTATAGCTATGCAGGGCATGCAAGCGAGCAAACACAAACAAGAATAAAATTGAAATTGTACAATATAATATTGTGGTGGTTCATCTTATAATTCAGTCTAGAGAATGCACCAGACAGCATCTAAGACCTGCAAAAATCTAAATTTTCTAGGGGGACGGAGGCCCCCCAAACCCTTCGTGCCATTTCATCCGCGTGCATTTTTCAGGGCAATCTCTATTGGGCTCAGGGCCATCTGTAAATTAGCTTAGATGGCCCACAGGGCCATCTGCCAAAATCCTTAATGTCATGCACTTGGACTGTAGACCACTTGGAGTAAAATCCATGTGAAAATTGCTTCTCACTGTTCTCAGGTCAAATATGTATATTTGATTAAAAATGCGATTAATTTCGATTAATTAATTACAAAGCCTCTAATTAATTAGATTAATTTTTTTAATCGAGTCCCGGCTCTAATAATATACAGTATGTATATGTTGTCTTATCAAAATGTGCACAACGATTTAAAAGCATAAGGAAAATAACTCTCAGAATAAAATGTAGCAATTGTGTAAGCTTACAATTATTCTTAGCATTCAATGTTTTGTTTTTCAAGGGAATCTAACTAACAAAAAAAAAAAATCAATATTTGACCCATAAGGACAGTTATCGTAAAGGATAAAACCAATTTAAGAGCAGCAGGTACTGTAAGCGCTTAAATGTTTAAAAAAACAGCCTCGGGGCAGCAGACCTGCACCATGTCACAGTGGGGCCATTGGCTTTCATTCATTTAATGCAGACAGGTTTTTAAAAAAAAACATATTAAATTAATAAATTGTGTGCAATATTTAGTTTCAACCAACTAAAAATGAAACACTATTCAAATAAATGCAGTTTAATTAGGCTTAATTGGCATGAACGTTCCAGGTAACTGATGCTAAATCATCAAACATGTAAAATACACAATAATAATATTGAATTATTATTATTATATTTGTATTTATTATTTTATTATAGGGGGCAGGACATCCCTAACCAATCACAACAGAGCAGAAAAGAGGTACTGCAGCACAGGCAGTACGAGAAAAATAAAGACCTTTTTGAACATTAAAGCATGTGAACATGTCACAGTAGCACCACAAAATTAAAATATGAACCTGAAAATAAAGATAAGAATAATTTGTCCTCTTTAATGAAAAGCCTGCTCTTCCGCAATGCACAGTAGTACCTGAGATTTCATGTTTTCACATCACTTTTGAATAATGAACCACGGTAACACATGACAACGACAATTATGTTAGGCTTGGTAGAACATCATGCTTATGGCAAATACACTAAGGTAAAAGTGTGGCACACTTGGAAATGAATAGAGCAAGGACTGTGGTTACGGTCAATAAAAAGGCGGAAGTTAATTTCACTTTGTGGCAAATGCAAACTCCATTCGCCTTGATAAAAGTCTGAAATGTTTCACATCCATTCATCAAACTGACCTCCACACTTTCTGGGTCACTATATATAAGACACACTACTTTCTGAAAATGTCTCAATGGAAATTTGGAGGGGAGGATCATCCAATATGGACATCATTCCTAGGAATACCTGGCCCCCATTAACAAATCTTAAGGCCATATTTTAGTGAAGCCGTTGTGTCAACTAACTTTTAAGACATTTATTTTTAAAGTTTTACAAATATATATCCGAAAAATAGCAAACATGCATGCACTGAAAGAAACGACTTGTAGGATTTACTTGATTAAATCCTAGTAAGTATTTGCACTCACATTTTTAAAGTATATTTTATTGCTGTAATATCAAGTAGAACTTACTTTCAGTATCAAGTAAAATGTACTTACCACCAGACGTAACATTTGTGAAGATATTAAGTAAATCTAACTTAATAATGTTCAAGTTACACGTTATATTTATTTTAACTAATTGAGTCAAGTCTAATTGTTTTCTTCATGGACAGGAACATCACTGTTATCAAATTATTAAGTAAATCTTATAAATCTGTAATAGTTACTGGTATGAAGTAGATAAGTAGATTTCATCATGTTTTTTCTGTTTAAAATGTTGAATTACTCATTTGTTTGAAGTTATATTACTCACTTTAATTATGTAATTGTTACTCATTTACTTTTGAAAAATGTTACCTAATAAATGTAATCATCTATGCATTTAATATACATTGAGCACAAATCACACAACTAAAATACAATACAATTCAACTTTATTTTGTCAACATTAAATATAATTTTTGCTAAAAGATAAAATAAAACCCCAAATACTACACACTGACCCTTTAAGTCTGGATACTCAATAAGCACAATCTCAGCAGTCATAATAAAAAATAAAATCTCAGCAGTCATAATAAAAAATATAACAGTGGCATGACTGGAATGGTAATTGTTGCTCTATTGAAAAAAATATTAACCAACATTAACTTATCTAAAATAAAAAATATCACTGCCACAAGACAAATCTACTCCATCAACATAGATTTGGAGTGGTGCTTTTTAAACATTAAATACAAACATACAGCTCCTTGAAACTGAGCAATTGCAACATTTAAACCGGCACTCTGAATTGGTGCACTTTAAGTATGCCATAAAAACCTTAATGCATTTTAACATTTTGATTAACAGCTAAGGTAAACATCAATGTAGGACAGTGGAAGGTACTGTACATATCAGGAAGTCAGTTGAGATGTACGGTCCAAGATTGTTTTTTGCCATGTCTATAAGACAGCAGGTTCAACTTTAAAGCTTTCAGGGTCAGCTTAATGCCATCCAGTCCGAGAAAAAGTTTCTGGAACACCTCGAAAGTGTAGCGCAGTGTTGGGGGGTATGCCAGGTTTAAGGCATAAATCAGCCCTATACGCAGCGTGCATGCCTTGGCAGTACTGCCACATCCTGGCATCATCTCTTTGCCTTCAAGCAGGAGGGCTGCATCCACTGGATCCTCTCCATTGGCACCATGGACAACCAGGATCTTCAGGACGTGTTTAGTTGCATCACTACGGCTGTCCTCCTGCATACAATTTACAACAAAAATGAAGTGAGAAACAACTGAAAATAGAATGCTTGAATCAGAAAAAAAATCAAGAAAAAAAATTAAACAATTGGTGGAAAAAGTACGCGGACATTTTACTAAGTAAAAGTCATGCATTCACAACCTTACGTAAAAGTTATGCATTCACAACCTTACCTTACTCAATTCAAAAGTATTGGTATCAAAATATACTTGAAGTAAAAAGTACTCATTATGCAGAATGGCTCATTTGAGAATAATATTTATTATATCACTGGATTATAATTAGTGATGCACTAACTCACAGGTCTCAAACTGCAGAGACACTTTCACTTACTGTAAAAAAAAACAACAACAATATAATTATAAGACATTTTAAGTATGACGAAAATATTTTAGCAATGGTAATACAAAAGTTTTTTTTTGACATGAGAATACCAGCAGTGGCCCCAAGCCAATTTGTGTTGCATCAATAATGTTGCAGCTAGTAAACGTAGAAATTATTTTTGACTACTTTATATACTGCAGGGTAGCTTAATCCATAATAATACATCATCATTTAGAATTTGATTTATATTTTTGATTTCTTTAATCTCATGGTTCAAAGTAACTAATGCTGTCAAATAAATGTAGTGGAGTAAAAAGTACAACAATGTCTTCCAAAGTGTAGTGGAGTATAAGAAGCATGACATGGAAATACTCAAGTAAAGTACAAGTATCTCAAAAATTATACTTGAGTACAGTAGCCTACTTGAGCCTACTTGAGTAAATGCACTTAGTTACATTCCAGCTTTATACTGTGAATGATGAGCTCCAGGTCGCATTTTTAGGTTACGAGGTTGATATTGGGGGGGGGGGGAACACATCCAACATTTTCTAAATTACTGACAGGCATAAGTTATTCAGTTATTGAAAAAAAAAAAGCCTACTACTAACTAACTTGATAGACCATCACTGTTCAAACTCTGAGAGCCGTTCAAACAAAAATAACACTGCCATCTTTTAATCTTCACTTGTGGCCTCGGTTTAATTTACGTTAGCCGTGTGTGTGTGTTTACTAGGGATGTAACGATACCAAAAACTCACGGTATGATAATATCGCGATAAAAAGTCCACGGAACGATATTTATCGCGATATTGAAAAATAAAGGAAACAACTGTGAATTCTTTTTTTTTTACTTGAATTTATTTTTCTTTATTAAATAATAAATCTGATTTGACAGCATTTTAGTAGGATAGTAGTATTTGAAAGTGTCAACAATATAATAATCAGACCCTGCAATAGAATAAATCAAGTTTCACTTTAGTTTTTCAAGTAACTCAACTCTAACTCACTAGGCTTGTTTGAGACAAGCAAGACCTGCGCAGACCTGCGCAGTTGCGATCAACGTCTTGCTAGTGCGTTGCATGATGGTTAGTCATTTTGTCCGACTTGCTCTGGAGGCTCGCCCACATGAGACTTTGAAATCTCGCGGGACAAAGACGCCCGCAGCCTTGAGAGCGAGGCGAGGCTAGTTGGCGCAGTTGCTCTCCACGAGCTGCGGAAGCGAAATGCTTGATGGGAAACGGCTCGCTGGTATCTCGAGCTGAGCGCTCATTGGTGGTTTTTACCACGTGCTGCTGATGAAACTCCAATTGGCTGGCAAAAGTTTGTTGTTGTTGTGTCAGTTTTACGTCGCCACATCCATTCCCATTTTTCATCATTGTTCCACAATGTTTATCATCATGAAATTAATATCTATATATTTTATACTATACTGCTTACCGTTTTCATACTTTATATATCTTAGCATATTCATACACACTGTTCATACTGCTCACAGGCTGATATCTAGTGTATTCATACCCCTCACTGTTTATTCATCATTCAATTCATTCTATATGTTATTCTGTAGATTGTGTACATTACTTTCCACTTCACTGCTTGTTGCACCTGGTTAGAAGCTAAACTGAATTTCGTTGTCTCAGTACCTGTAATATGTGCAATAACAATAACGTTTCTCTTTAAGTTAAACCAAATCATTAAAATAAAATCTATTGTAATGTAATGATTTGGTTTAACCTTATTTATTGAATACATCATTTAAAATGGCAATATTAAATCAAATTACATCCATGTTGTACACATCATAAAGCTTAAAGTGGCAGCTAAAGAATTAACACAGCAGCAGGTCTGTTCAATTCATGCTCATTAAGCTTCATGTGTGCGGATCTGAAGGGACTGATCATTTGTAGCCTGTCCACCTATCAGTTTTGCAAACATTAAGAGGGAGGAGCATTTCTAATTATGGAACCCAGTCACTGGTGTGGTTCCTCATCATGACTGAATTAACAAACCTATATAAAGCAATGGAGATCACCTTTGTCTACGGTGGGTAAAATGGAATTTACGCCATTGCAAACCCAGCCAGTCAAGCCGACTCCGAGTCCGAGCTGTCCGACTTAAGACGAGCTTTTTGACATTACATTACATTGCATTTAGCTGACGCTTTTATCCAAAGCGACTTACAATAAGTACATTCGACCAGGAAGACAACATTGAAGAAAACAGAATCATATAAGTACATCAGGTTTCATAGAGCCAAGCATTTCAAGTGCTACTCAACTGGCTATAGATAAGCCAGTCCTTTATTAGTATATAAGTGCTCTGTTAGCAGTTCTTTGACACCTCCCCCGGCTGCGATCGGCTACTCTCGTCTACTTTCGAGGCGAGCCGCAATGTGTCTCAAACAAGCCTACTCACTCAGCATCATCAAGGTTATCTTTTAGGAATATGAGCATGTCCACATTTCCAGGTAGAAGCTGGGATGTTTGAGCGTTTACAATATCCCCTGCTGTGGAAAAAACTCTCTTGCTTGGTACTGATGTTGCTGGGACAGAGAGATATGTTTTGGCCATGGGTGACAGCAATGGGTAAAAATGTGCATTGTCTCTCCACCACTTCAAAAACAATACAGTTTTTGCCAAGAAGATGAGGCTTATTGACAGGGCGAGATATCAATATACTGTTGGTACTTGTCAATGTCTCTAGGTATGTACATTTAGCTGTCATGGTTTGAGTTTTGTTGTGTCTAGTTGTGGGGTTATTTTGCTTATTATTTTGTTATTTCTGTTCTCCCTGTCATGTTTTCCTCCTTGTTTCTTGTCTGGTCCTTCTCCCTGTGGTTAGTTTCCCTGGTGTGTCTAATTGTCTGATTGTGTTCACCTGTTGCCCTTGTGTTTCTCCTTCCCTGCCCGGCTGTCTCTCGTCTCGTGATTACCACTCCCTGTATTTAGTCTTGTCTCTTCCTGTGTTCGGTGTCGGTTCATTGTTTGTCTTTCCTGTCTCCCTCCATGTTGGTCAAGGTCAGTTTTGTTTGTTAATGCTACCTGGTGCTACTTGTGTTTTTTCGTGTTATGTTCATCAGCTTTTAAATAAAGCTCGTTTTTGTTTCTAGACCTTTTACTTTTTTTATAGTCTGCATTTGGGTCCTACATTTTCCGCAAACCGTAACAGTAGCCCTGTAAATACGATGTCCTTTTGTCTTATCTGTTATTTTATGTTCATGTTGTAACCTACTTGCTGCCATGTTGGACAAGTCTCCCTTGAAAAAGAGAACAATGATCTCAATGGTACGGAGCCCCTAAAGCAGGGGTAGGCAAGTTTGGCCTTGGGCCAATTTTTTTGCTGAGCCACAAGATGGCGGGCCAGAACATAATCAAAGCCTAATTCAAGGAATTGATTTTGGTAAGAGGGCGCAGCGCCCCTGTTCCCCGGTTCAGAAAAAACTCTGATATCGCTGATAACCCTCCCCATCAACACTCTGATGCGCAGTCAGATCCGCTGATTGGTTCACTGATGATATAGGCGCCCAATCTAGAGCCTCTGGCTAGACAAAGGGAGGCTCGTCCTCTCTAGCCCCATTTCAGTCCCAAAGCCAGGGCTATTATCTGTATTTTAATATACTTATCTTTTAAATTGAGGTGTATTTATTGTTCTCTTCAAAGTTTATTTTCTCTGACATTTTAGGGAGGATGGTCCTCCCTTTCCTCAATGGACGAGCCTCCACTGAGTAAAGTAGAGTTACTAACTAGGTAGCAGTGTTATTTAACATACTTTTATTCTGATAAGTATTGTCAAGTTCTCTGGGTTTTTGGCATTTATTTGAGTGTTTGCCCACATTTGAGAGGCTTGAGGGGCAACAGAGGACGCATGGACTGGAATCCTTTTTCCTTTTCTTTATTTCAACTTTTCAAGGACACATAGGATTCTTTCAGGTTGAAAACCTTTAAAAAATATCAAAGGACAAAATAAATCAATAACAGCATGTTTTGCTTTGCAATTTAATATATTATAACCTAAATTAATCAGTAACCAAGTATTTTACTCAAACTCAATGTATTTAATAGTTAAATAAGTACTTTAATTGACCTGGTTCCCCACAACCACACATTTGCCCTACAGTATGTGACCCGCTCTATCGAAATCAGTCGGAAGTCGCAACGGCTCATTTAAAAATAAACGTGGATTTGCGTAAAAAAATAGTTTTTCGGGGTTCGGTGTTTTGTTTGATTTTAAAATAAACAAAGTCTTGGCTTTCAGAATATGAAACTTTTATTTCCAAAATCACACAATAAATACATGTTTGAAGCTTGTAAAGGGAAGATGACAGCTCTCCCTCGCCACTCTGCTCTTCCACAGCGCCGCTTCCTCCCCTCCCATAATAATTTTTCAATAAATGATTACACAAACAACAAACAACATAATTATTACATTCAAACAAACTACTTGTGGTAGATGAAGTACATTATTCAAAAGTTTACATTAACTTTGGATAATAACACGGGAGAAACGGATCCTCCCTCTCTCCCTCTCTCCTGACAGCCGTCAGTTTCTCATGCAGCGTGCTAAACAGTGGACGGGGCTTCAGGTTATTATGCAGCAGCTGATCTGATCTCTCTCTCCATCCGGTTACACTTCACTCGCGTTTATGTCCATATCGATCAGATCCAGCTCTCCTGATGGGCCTTTATAGAGAGCACCGATCAAACTATTAAGAGTGAATATCAGCCGATAATGACGGAAACCCTGATGTGCGACTGTCTATGTTGTAAAAAAAAAAAAAAAACTCCAAATAATATTTTATTTTTGATTCTCAATAGTATTGCTGGCAGGCCAACAATGGCCCGCGGGCCGCCTGTTGCCGACCCATGCCCTAAAGCAGTGCTTCTCAAAGTGTGGTCCGCGGACCACTGGTGGTCCGTGAGCGCCACCTAGTGGTCCGTGAGTATATTGGTAACATTTCACATTTGATATAAATAAATACATTTAAGTTTTCCGCACTCTCGCGGGAATATCTCCGCAATGGAACGAGTTTAAGTTTCACTTTCTATTGCATGATAAAACCCAGGGCAACACCTTCGTCACACATGTTGCCAGTTGTTTGTACCATTTGCAGGCGATTTATAATCTGTTCTAGAAAAACGATGTGTTTTGGGATATTTGTGGAGTTAGGTGGTCCGCGAGTGTTTTTTTATTGGTTAAGTGGTCCTTGGTATGAAAAAAATTGAGAAACACTGCCCTAAAGGGACATGGGAAGAAAAAAAAAAACAGAGAAAAAAAAAAGTCAGGATAACGGGTTTGTATTTCGTGCGCACGAGAAAGTATCTTAAAAAAAAGTCAGGATAACGGTTTAAGGGACATAAAAAAAATATATGAGAAATAAATTAAGTCTTTCCCTTTCTCGTGCGCACGCGAAACTAATCCGTTATCCTGACTTTATTTTGTAATCCACTTCCTATTAATGCTGAAGAATTAGGCTTTAAAAGGTCTTCTCTTCTTCATAAAAGGTATACTGGACTAAACCTAAACAGGAGTAAAAGAGATAATGCCGTCCCATAATCCCTTACCACGGCAACTTTTAAAGAGACTCACCATTTTGCAGTCCATTACATCGGCTGTTTCTGTTTAATTGTAGACTGTGGATACATTAAAAACACCCTTTGTAGGAGGTGTGATTCTGCTTTGAAAATGAATCCTTACTTAAGAGAATGTGTATAGCTCTGTTAATGGCTACACTTTTATACTTCCTGTCATTTCACTCACTTCCTAAAAAAAGGTAGACAGTAGATTTGGTCTTGTTATTTTAAAAAACATGTCTCTAATTTTGCTGCATTTCATCCAAACTGTTTCTAAATGTACAACCCAGTCTCACGGCATTTTATGTTATAGTCACGAAATTAATCTAATCTATTGATTCGTGTTCACCAACACGATTTTCGCATTTTTTTCGTGTCACACAGAACGATTATAAAAGCAATGTATTTCTATTGTTAGTGTGTTTCACGCCTGCACCACGTCTTTATGTCCAGTCGGGTCTTGGAAGACCGGATGCTGTGTGGTTCATAAAAACATTGTCTTACTCAATATCTTACCCTAAGCCTAACCCTATCCCTTTTATTTTAAATAATAATGTCAGAGTTTTTTTGCCATCCGCGAGGAAAATAAATGGGGCTCAGAGCCTCAGAATACTGAAATCTGTATTTTTTTAAATCTCGTTTTCCTTCTAATTTGTTATTATTTACATTGCTTTTAAAATCATTCTGTGTGACACGTGTTGGTGAACACAAATCAATAGATTAAATGTCGTGACTATAACACGAAATGCCGTGAGACTGTGTTGAAATGTAGGCCCTGCTGTTCAGAACCAACATTTTCATGCTATATATCTGTCCCTCCATCATTTTCAAACTTTAATTGGGTGTATGCCAAGCCATCTGCTGTGGTCTCACTTACTCTGCACCAGTCCTACAACACAGCCTTATCCTCAGCACAGGACCAAATATCTTAAGGTCCTCATCTCGGGCTTTGCTAACACTGAATGCCATCCATCTGCCTGTAGCTGATGAGCCGCCTGAAAATAGGCATCATAGTAACAGCCCTGTAAGATGTGTTGTTGTTATGCATTAGGTGGAGAAAAAGGGCAATTTGAATATGAAAAAGAAATCAGATGGCCTTTTGTTACGTGACCTCTGAAATCCATTGAGCAATTAAATCATCTTTTGGTAGTAACAGAGCATGTAACTCACCTCAAGAAGCCGCAGTAAAACTGAAATAACCACACAGTAGAGCAGGTTGTATGTTTACTCTTCAAATGACAGGAACAAATCCTGTACCTGCTCCCCTTTTAAAACTCAATATCCAACAACAGTAGTGGAAATCTGCAAAATAAGTCCGTGGTGGCTTACCAGTTTAACAGGATAAACATGGTTTCTGGAAGGAATTAGACAGAAGGAAAAGACTAAATTGAGCGTTTATTTGAGAAGTAGATTATCTCATTTAATGCTTTCTGCTGTCTGTGCCTTTCTGACCTTGGAAATAGCAAATAATGAAGAAAAACAAACTATTGTTGTGCAGTCTTTCGATATTTCACCTTCTATCAATCATTTATCCTCTAATCGGGCAGACCCAACCCAAATTTCTCCTCACTGTAAAAGTAGCACAACTAAACAAACATAGCAGCAAGACAGAGGAAGAGAAAAACAGATCTATGCTGAATCAACCAAGCTCTTACTTGTTAGGGAAATAATTGTCCTAGACTCCTAGATATGACGTACAGGACCAACCCTGACGTCTGTTTATCTCCTTTAAGGACATAGGCTGCTTCAGCCATAATGTTATTGTTCCCATTCTGTGACCGGTCAACACTAGGTCCCAGATGGTCTTTGTTGTGGGTGCACTGGGACACTTCCTTCTTTGTTGTTTGTGGACTCCAGGGTATGACATATTGTGCAAGTTCTCCCACTTAAAAATATGAGAGAGGCCTGTAATGTTCATCCAAGGTACACTTCAGCTATGAGAGACAGAATGGGGGGAAAGAATCCAGGAAATCACATTGTAGGATTTTTAATGAATTAATTGGTAAATTCCTCGGTAAAATAAGTATTTGGTCACCTACAAGCAAACAAGATTTCTGGCTCTCACAGACCTGTAACTTCTTCTTTAAGAGCCTCCTCTGTCCTCCACTCGTTATTAGTATAAAATACACCTGTCCACAACCTCAAACAGTCACACTCCAAACTCCACTATGGCCAAGACCAAAGAGCTGTCAAAGGACACCAGAAACAAAATTGTAGACCTGCACCAGGCTGGGAAGACTGCATCTGCAATAGGTAAGCAGCTTGGTGTGAAGAAATCAACTGTGGGAGCAATTATTAGAAAATGGAAGACATACAAGACCACTGATAATCTCCCTCGATCTGGGGCTCCACGAAAGATCTCACCCCGTGGGGTCAAAATGATCACAAGAACGGTGAGCAAAAATCCCAGAACCACACGGGGGGACCTAGTCAATGACCTCCAGAGAGCTGGGACCAAAGTAACAAAGGCTACCATCAGTAACACACTACGCCGCCAGGGACTCAAATCCTGCAGTGCCAGACGTGTCCCCCTGCTTAAGCCAGTAAGGCAAGGCAAGGCAAGGCAAGGCAAGGCAAGGCAAGGCAAGGCAAGGCAAGGCAAGGCAAGGCAAGGCAAGGCAAGGCAAGGCAAGGCAAGGCAAGGCAAGGCAAGGCAAGGCAAGGCAAGGCAAGGCAAGGCAAGGCAAGGCAAGGCAAGTTTATTTATATAGCACCTTTCAACACAAGGCAATTCAAAGTGCTTTACAAAAAACGAAAGACATTAAGAAAATGGCATTTAAAATCAGTCATTAAAAAGAAAAGATAATAAAATAAACATTAAAAGAAAAAATACATGGATAAAAGTTACAGTGCAGTTTAAGATGTAAATAGTTAAATTAAAAGCAGCGGCAAAAAGAAAAGTCTTTAGTCTGGATTTAAAAGTAGTCAGAGTTGCAGTGGATCTGCAGTTTTCTGGGAGTTTGTTCCAGATATTTGGAGCATAATAACTGAACGCTGCTTCTCCATGTTTAGTTCTGACTCTGGGGACAGAAAGCTGACCTGAGAGATCTGGATGATTCATAATTTAGCAGTAGGTCAGAAATGTATTTTGGGCCTAAACCATTCAAAGCTTTATAATGTCCAGTACATGTCCATGCCCGTCTGAAGTTTGCTAGAGAGCATTAGATGATCCAGAAGAGGATTGGGAGAATGTCATATGGTCAGATAAAACCAAAATAGAACTTTTTGGTAAAAACTCAACGAGACGTGTTTGGAGGAGAAAGAATGCTGAGTTGCATCCAAAGAACACCATACCTACTGTGAAACATGGGGGTGGAAACATCATGCTTTGGGGCTGTTTTTCTGCAAAGGGACCAGGACGACTGATCCGTGTAAAGGAAAGAATGAATGGGGCCATGTATCGTGAGATTTTGAGTGACAACCTCCTTCCATCAGCAAGGGCATTGACGATGAAACGTGGCTGGGTCTTTCAGCATGACAATGATCCCAAACACACCGCCCGGGCAACGAAGGAGTGGCTTCGTAAGAAGCATTTCAAGGTCCTGGAGTGGCCTAGCCAGTCTCCAGATCTCAACCCCATAGAAAATCCTTGGAGGGAGTTGAAAGTCTGTGTTGCCCAGCGACAGCCCCAAAACATCACTGCTCTAGAGGAGATCTGCATGGAGGAATTGGCCAAAATACCAGCAACAGTGTGTGAAAACCTTGTGAAGACTTACAGAAAACGTTTGACCTCTGTCATTGCCAACAAAGGGTATATAACAAAGTATTGAGATGCACTTTTGTTATTGACCAAATACTTATTTTCCACCATCATTTGCAAATAAATTCTTTAAAAATCAGAAAATGTGATTTTCTGGATTTTTTTTTTCTCATTTTGTCTCTCATAGTTGAGGTATACCTAGGATGAAAATTACAGGCCTCTCATCTTTTTAAGTGGGAGAACTTGCACAATTGGTGGCTGACTTTTTTGCCCCACTGTATATTACCTTGACGTCTATTCAGCGTGTCTATCTGAGAGTGACAAGTGTAGCCCCCAGGTCGGAGGGTAAGAAGCCACAATACCACGTTATTGTAGACAGGAGTGAAACAATTGTCTCTCCAGGCACTCCACTTGTCACACTGTACGAGCAGCTCTTCTTCACTTATTGTAAGCTCCTCGAGCTGAAAAGAAGAAGAAAAGAAGAAGTGAAACATTAATAAAGAAACACCCCTAAATCTATGACTGATGATTCCGCCTCAAGAAATAGACTTTTGATTCATTGCACAACTATTCTTTATTTTAGATCCCCATGAGTAGTTTATGATGATAATTTTTCTTGGAGTCCACATTAAAGACAAGACATTAAAACATCAGACTCTTACAATCCACAAAACCAAATTAATTACATAAATGAGAATCTATCACATGCATTACCTCATATTCAAGATTCAAAAGCTTTATTGTCATATGCACAATTGCTACAGTGTAGTTTGGCAATGAAAATCCAATTCCCCAGGCTCCTCCAACAATGAAGCACATACAAAGATATAAAAATATCTGAGTGCAGGGTGCAGTCGACATTATGGTGCAAGTCAAATTAATAAATAATCTGCAAAATCAGCAGTAGTTGTTTCAAATCAAGTAAAGATATATTACAAAATAGTTGTATAAAATAATATCTTTAAAGGGGCCCTATTGTGCTTTTTGGGGTTTCCCTTTCCTGTAGTGTGTTATATAGGTTTATGTAAATAGCCTGCAAAGGCTACAATCCCAAAGTTCCTACAGAGGGAGTTTCTCTCCCACACCAATTTGACTTCTATTGGCTAGTGCTCCAACACATGGTCTCTAAATGGTTAACAAATCCCAATAAAGGTGGCCTCTGATTTCAGACAGAGGGTGAAAAGAGGTGCTGCAGCACAGGCAGTATGAGAACATGCAGCCTAACCTGATTTCTATCTTAAGAAATAATACAAATTGCTTCTTTAAGCATGATACTACTAGCAATATGAGTTAAAGTTCCCATGTCATGCTTTTCCGGTTATATTTCACACAGGCTCCGCCCTCTACTGGAATCTATGGGTACTACTCTCTATCATGCTGTGCATGCTTTCACCTACTGAGTTTACGTAAACGTAGCCAGCCAAACGGGGCGAGCCTACCTGAATGCGCGCAGGCCCACAGTATATAAAGGCGGCTACACCCGCCGCCCACTATCCTTTTTTCTCTTCAGACGAGCTGACAACCGAAGAGTTAAACGAACGAAGATTAGAAGATACGAAAAATGTACTCCCCATTAATGGAAGCTCGGCCATGCCCCACCTGCCCTGGTTTGGTCGTGGGCGCCGATCTCCATCACCTCTGCTTAGAGTGTTTGGGGGACCAGGATACGGCCGAGGCGGTGCCATTCAAGTTCGCCATTCCAGCGGGGCGGATGGCTCCGTTTACCGTTGTCGGGCACTTCCGGGTCCGGTCCATGGAGGTCCACCGCCCGGTGATGACCATGGCGGCGGAGCGCAGCGGCTCCCAGCGGGCAGCAGGCTGGGCAGGGAGCTGAAAAGAGCTCTGCCCCGCTGCCGCGTGACAGGGCGACTGCATCTTGCTCATTGCTTGAGATGCCCCACCTCACCAGATCAGAGCGATTATTTGTAGCTTGATCGTGGCCGCCGCCGTTGTCTGCCGCGTGATATCCCGGTGAGGGATCACGCCGCACTTTCCAAAAGGACCCTGTTGATCTCCCGGACCGGGAGCCCCCGTGTTTACGGAAGGGCTCTTTGGATCGATCTTCTTGGTCACGTGGGTGAGGAGTAGTCGCAGCGTAGCTGCTTCTTTATGTTAGCAAACAAGAGACAGAAGTATTTGATTTTTATCAGACACCGAATTTATAGCATTGAAAATAATTACTTTGAAAATCATGTATCTGAATGTGTTTTGCTCCGAATGTACCTATGTGAAATAAAAATGTTCAAATTCGGATCCCAAAAATTCAAGTGAAAAAAATTCGATGTCAAAAATTGCGATGCAGCATCATCCGGGCTACTCAGACAGGATAAGCAATTGAGCCCGAATGCAATTGAGCCCAAATGCAATCAAACCGACTTCTGGGGGGCAGAGTGCGGTGAAGCCCAATGCTGCAAACTGTAGGTGATGGATGCAGATGAGAGCAATTCCCGTAGACCCTATGTTAAAATGTCCAACTTAACATCAGAAAATGAACATGTTTCTAGCCTGGATCCACAAAAACATATTCTGTATATAGTTAGATTCCCCCTTCATGACAACGGGACTGCTGCTCCTAGCTCCTCTGTCTCACTGCTATCTCCGTTAGCTCCATTGGCTCCGTGATGCTACAGCGGCTCAGCTCATGAGGAGAACACTACTTGAACTCGGCCGTGTTTGTTGTGTTGGTTCCTGGTGGACTATTCATCATGCAAATATAGGATTTATCTGCGGTTAAAACAGACCGTCCATGAATGCAGTTTCTTCGGTAAGTCAACCCTGCGTACTTTATGTTATGTTACTGGTGTTTTTATTAAGCTAACGTTAATGAATGTTTAGAGTTGGGTTAGCATTTGAGCAATCGGTAGCTCCATCTGTGCTAACGATGCTATGCGTAGCATCCAAGAGTGTAAAACATTAAGTGGGATGCTACTGTATACCAAAAGGCTTCTGTGCGAGGTTGCTAAAATAAGGTCATCCTTGTAGATTAGATAGTTAGTTTGTTAGGTTACTGTATGCATTGTTAAGGTTCGTTTAAATTCGCTATGCTCTACTATAGCATAAAATAGACTAGCTAACGTCAACGTATTGTTGAAGGGAGGCTTAGTGTATATTAATTCAACCTCACAATGAAATGTGTGTATCTTTAAAATATGAACGTCACATTTCAAGATGGTCCAGAAATAACGCTCCCTTAGATATTGTAATATGGTTTGTTGAACTGGATGTAGGAGTGGCCACAGAATAAATATATTAATTTAACAGTTTGGTTAAACCACTAAGTCCGACAACGCCACCCCGGGAATTTCACCCAGGGAAATGTGACAAGTTTTAAGTCAGGTCGTTTGCAGGTGCAATCGTGTACACCGAACCGCCGTTTGGTGCTTTCACCACTATATACCTGACAGAACGCCAAATATCCCTGATCTTATGGCGCCCTCTTGCACCACAATCTCGCAACCAAACTAACTGGCCCTCGTTCAAAGGGACATCTTTGACATACTGGTCATGGCACCTTTTTCTGCGTTCTGCTGCAGTTTTTAACCTCTCTTGAGCTCCTTCAAAGGCAATTTGCAATTTTGCCTGATGCTCCTGAATCCACTCATGAACAGGACCACCGACTGGATCAGGGACTCTACCCAACAGAAAATCAACTGGGAGCCTTGGCTCTTGTCCAAACATCAACAAGAATGGAGATTCACTAGTTGACTGATGGGGAGTAGTGTTGTATGAATACAGTAGTTGTGCAAGCAGGAGTTCCAATCCCGTTTCCGAGACACAGGCAGAGTACGCAGCAAGTTGTGAAGGGTTCGGTTGAACCGTTCACATTGACCATTGCCTGCCGGGTGGTAGGGAGTAGTGCGCGATTTTTCGATGTTATAGAGGCTGCAAAGTTGTTGTTTAAGAATGCTCTCAAAGTTCCGGCCTTGGTCTGAATGTATACGGGCTGGGACACCAAACTTTGAAAACCATTCTGTGACCAGAACTTGAGCCACAGTGGAGGCTCGTTGGTCACAGGTGGGCTCCAAGACAGTGAAGTCAATGGCTAGAATTTCATTGGGTCTAGAAGCCAGCAAGTGTCCCATGGGAGCACGAGCCGCTGGTCGAGTGTCCTTGGCAATTTGACACCTCTCACAACTGCTGCACCAATGTACCACCTCGGAGGACATAGCTGGCCAGTAACACCGCTGCCTAAGTAGCTCCAAGGTTCTTTCAATACCTTGGTGGCCATGCCTCTGGTGGACTTTGGTGAGCACCTGCTCTCTCAAAGCAGCTGGCAAAAGCAGCTGCAGAACTGCTTCAGCCCCATCAGAGCGAAAGATCTGACGATAGAGGACCCCACTCCTCTCAACTAACCGGTCCCATTGACGAAGCAGTGCCAATGCTTGCCGGGACAACTGCTTCCTCTCATCATTGCTTGGACGCTGCCTCCTTCTCCAGAACACCAAGAGTTCCTGAAGGACGGGTCGGCTTGCTAAAGTGCCTCCATATCAGACTGTGTATGATGAGGCAAGGCTATGACAGCTGCTTGGGTTGCCTGTACTACTGGCAAGGCTTGCCGTAAAGGCAAGGGGAGTGAGGTGCTAGAGAGCATATCTTCAAGATCTTGCACCCCTGGTGGGTGCTGACGGGAAAGGGCATCAGCATTTCCATTACTTCTACCCGAGCGGTACTTAATCTCAAAATCGAAAGACGCAAGTTGGGCTGCCCAACGTTGTTCAGTGGCTCCAAGCTTTGCCGTGGACAGGTGGCTAAGGGGATTGTTGTCAGTGAAGACACATTTATGACCAAGCAGATATTCCCTAAATGTCTCAGTCATGGCCCACTTGAACCCCAAGAACTCCAGCCTCATAGAGCTGTAGTTGGCAGAATTGCGTTCAGTGGGCCTCAGACCTCTGCTGGCATAAGCTATGGGCCTGACCTTACCACCTTGCTCCTGTGATAGCACAGCTCCGAGGCCACCAAAGCTTGCGTCGACCTCCAGAATGAATGGGAGGGAGAAGTCGGCATAGGCAAGCACAGGTGCCGTGGTGAGCTTTGTCTTGAGAGCCTCAAATAATAATAATAATATATAATATTTTTATAGCGCCTTTCAGGAAACCCAAGGTCGCTTTACAAGTCGGGTAGGGGGGGGGGGAAGTAGTGGAAAAATAAACCTATTAAACTAACTAGTGGGGAAAGCCTTAGTAAAAAGGTGCGTTTTGAGGGCTTTTTTGAAAATGTCCAGGGTTGGGGCGCTGCGGATTTCGGGGGGGAGAGAGTTCCAGAGGGTGGGGGATGCCACACTGAAGGCTCTGTCACCAAAAGTCCGCAACCTGGTGCGGGGGGTGGAGAGGAGATCCTGTCCAGATGATCTAACTTCCGGGATGGAGTGTGGTAGCGGAGAAGGTCAGACAGGTATTGGGGGGCGAGGGCATGGAGGGATTTGTAAGTCAGAAGAAGGAGTTTATAGGTGATACGGTGCTTGACTGGGAGCCAGTGGAGGTGGATCAGGGTGGGGGTAATGTGCTGCCAGGGCTTGGTGTGAGTGAGCACCCTGGCAGCCGAGTTCTGCACATACTGGAGCCTGTCCAGGGCTTTACTGGGAACCCCGAACAGGACTCCGTTGCAGTAATCCAACCGGGAGGAGACGAATGCATGAATGAGGGTTTCGGCCACGGAATCAGAGAGTGATGGTCGTAGACGGGAGATGTTCCTGAGGTGATAGAAGGCAGACTTAGTGACGGATTTGATGTGTGACTGAAATGAGAGAGTGGAGTCAAAGATGACACCCAGGTTACGGACTTCGGGAGACGGGGAGATGGAACAGCCGTCAATGTGGAGGAGGAGATCCCCAACCTTCCGGAGCAGTGCTTTGGGGGCCACAACCATGAGCTCAGTCTTCTTACTGTTGAGTTTGAGTAGATTTGCTGTCATCCAGGTTTTTATGGCATGGAGACAGTTGACCAAAGACTGTGGAGGGAGCTGGGCGGATGGTGAGGTGCTGAGATAGAGCTGAGTGTCGTCAGCGTAGCAGTGGAAATTGAGACCGAATTGACGTATGATCTGGCCAAGGGGGAGCATGTAAATGGTGAAAAGTAAGGGACCAAGTACAGAGCCTTGGGGGACACCATGGTTGACTGGGGCCGAGGGGGAGGATGAGCCGCTGATGCTAACAAACTGAGACCTGGTTGATAGATAGGACTGAAACCATGACAGAGCTGTGCCAGTGATGCCAAGGTTGTCAGAGAGGCATTTCAGGAGGACTGTATGAGAAACAGTGTCAAAAGCGGCAGAGAGGTCGAGGAGGATGAGAATACTGATTTGTCCGGAGTCAGCAGCGAGAAGGAGGTCATTAGTGATCTTGAGGAGGGCGGTCTCTGTGCTGTGATGTGCTCTGTAGGCTGACTGTAGGGGTTCGTAGAGCTCATGGTTGGACAGATGTTGATGAAGCTGGGCGGCGACAGCTCTTTCCAAGGTTTTGCTAAGGAAAGGAAGGTTGGAGATCGGTCGGTAGTTGTTCAGCTCCTCAGGGTCCAAACCAGGCTTCTTGAGGATGGGAGTGATGGAGGCGGTTTTGAAGCAGGAGGGAACTATTCCAGATGACAGAGAGGAGTTGATGATGTCTGTTATGATGGGGCAGAGGGTGGGAAGGCAGGCCTTGACCAGCACCGTGGGCATGGGGTCAAGGGAGCAGGTGGAGGCCTTAGCATTGGTCACCAGCTTCGAGACCAGTGGAACATCCACTGGGGAGAAGGAGGAGAGAGAGCATTGGGGATTGAGGGGTTGAGCTGGGAGTGTGCATTTCTGTGTCAGGGGCCAGTGCAGAGAGGGGGAGGGGGCGGGCACCAGGAGTTGTTGATGAATGGAGATCACCTTAGCCTGAAAAAAGTTGAGGAATTTGGAGCAGAGGTCAGGAGCTTCAGCAGTGTGCGTGGCAGGGAGGGGGCGGAGCAGTCGGTTGATGGTGGAGAACAAGGATCTGGGGTGATTTTGTTGTGAGGTGATGAGGGAGGAGTAGTAGGCGGTCTTGGTCTTGGAGAGAGCCTCCTTGTAGGACCTTACATGGTCCACCAGGGCCATACGGTGGACGGTGAGGCCAGTTCGTCTGGAAAGCCGCTCCAACCGACGACCAGTTTGCTTCATTGTACGAAGATCAGAGGTGAACCATGGTGCCGGGCGGAGAAAAGACACCGTCCGGCTTCTGAGGGGAGCCAGAGAGTCCAGGCTGAGAGAGAGGGCAGTGTTGTAGCGGGCCACCAACACGTCCGGCGAGGTGTCGGAGAGAGCCGGGGCCATGTGGGTTATGAGGAGGTCTGATAGGGCTGATGCACTCACTGATTTGGTGTCTCTGAAGGTGATTGTGCGCCTGGGGCGCTGCTTGGGGATGGGGATGGTGAAGATGATAGCATGGTGGTCTGATACTGCCAGGTCTAGGCGCTGCAGATGCGAGGGGGGGGCACCAGTGGAGCAGACTAGATCCAGCGTGTGACCTTTGGAGTGGGTGGGGCCCTGGACATGCTGTGTTATGTTGAGGCAGTCCAGAAGTGACAGAAATTCTGCGGCAAAGCTACAGCTGGTGGAGTCGACGTGGATGTTAAAATCTCCCAGCAGATAGGTGGAAGGTGATTTAGAGCAGAGAGAGGACAGAAGCTCACTCAGCTCGGACATGAAGGTGGTGGGAGCTTTGGGGGGCGGTAAATCAGGGCAACCTGGAGTAGAGGTGATCCGGAGAGCGAGAATGTAATACACTCAAATGATGTGATATTGGGAGAGGGAATCTCCCTGACCCGGATACCTGCTCGGTGGATAACAGCCAGCCCGCCGCCGCGGCCCGTGGAGCGAGGTTTATGGAGGTAAACATAGCCTGGGGGAGTAGCCTGGGGGAGTAGCTTGGTTGAGAGCGAAGAAATCCTGCTGGTTCTGCCATGTCTCCGTTAAACATAAGAAATCAAGTTTCTTATCAATGATGATGTCATGGATGAGTAATGCTTTATTATTGAGGGAGCGGGTATTGAGCAGCATGAAGGTGGCTGCATAGGAGACAGGAGGAGTGCTACTGTCAGAGCAGGCCAGGGGCTTCAAACAGCTGGTGCGCACGTGACGTGTGTTTAGATGACGTCGACAAGCAACACGGAAGTGCAGAGCCGATTGTACCACAGGAATACTAGCTTTTGTGTGAATAAATTTGTAGCGGGATGATCTGTGTATGTAGCGGGGGCGCTGCAAGAGTCCTGATGATCTGATGGTATCCAGGCAGACTGATGCAGCAGAGCTGAAAAAACTCCGAAGTTGGAGAAGTTGGAGAGCGGAGTATTGAAGCACCATATCCACAGCAGCTAACCGGATAGCAGTTAACCGGCCAGCTACCGAGCCTCGGGCAACAGCACTCCGCGGTGCAATGATCGGAGCCAACTCACGGACAGTTCGGCCCTCGAGGCAACAGTCAATCCGGTTTAGGGATAATCCAGGTGGCGAGAGAGGTGGAAGTCCGAGCCAAAAACCCAGGGGAAAACGGGATTCGGCGGCTGTCGATGCTAACAGCTGACAGGTAGCTAGCCCCAGACAGCTGATCCACAGAAATGGTGAGTAGCCGGATGAAAAACTGAACAACGCGATCATCACACAGTTATGACAGAACAGTAGGCTATATCTGATCCAGCAGTCAAAACGAACACTTTTTTCAAGGCAAGAGAAGTTAAAACGCAGACGGAGAAGCGGCGAACAAGCAACGCCAGCGTCCTCTCACGTCTCAAAGCTCCTATGACACTCCTCAGTCCAGTTCCCAGCGATTTCACGCTCTGATCTCCTTTTGGACTTGGTGCCTCCCAACTCAGCCACCAACGTATGTAGAGGGGCCGCCAATCTGGCAAAGCCCCCCACAAACCTACGGTAGTAACTGGCAAAACCAAGGAACGACCGCAGTCCAGAGATGGTAGTGGGGGGCTGCCAACTGGCTACCACCTCCTGTTTGCTGGGATCAGTAGAGACACCCTGGTCAGAAATCACATGGCCCAGGTAACGCACCTCTCGCTGGAAGAAAGCACACTTTGAGAGCTTAGCCTTTAAGCCCTCATGATGTAGCCTTCTCAGCACGACCTCCAACCTCTCAAGATGTTGATCCACGGTGGAAGAGAATACCACGATGTCATCAAGGTATAAAAGCAAAGATTGGCATTGTTGGTCCCCAAAGATACGCTGCATCAATCTTTGGAAGGTGCCAGGAGCATTGCAGAGTCCAAAGGGCATCCGATTCCAATCAAAGAGGCCAAACGGGGTGCAAAACGCCGTTTTTGGCCGGTCTGCTTCTGCAACTGGTACCTGGTTATACCCACTGGAAAACCAGCGGGCACCGGTCAGCGCATCAAGGGACTCTTCGATTCGAGGGAGAGGAAAAGCATATTTCCTGGTTTTGCTGTTCAGCTGCCTGTAGTCTACGCACATGCGCAGGCTGCCATCCTTCTTTTTCACTAGCACGATGGGGGATGCGTAGGGGCTGCAACTCTCTCTTATGATCTGTGACTCAAGAAGTTGGTTTATGTGCTCCTTCACTACCTCGTACTCAGACGGGGGAATGCGCCTATAGCGTTGCTTCACGGGGACGTCATCAAGAAGAGGGATGTCATGAGAGATCAAGGTGGTGCAACCCAAGTCCCCTTCGTGAGCAGAAAAGACAGATGTGTGCTTCGTCAAAAGAGACCGTACCTTAACCTGTTCTTCAGCAGGCAAGGAAGACAGGTCTAGAGCATCCAGCTGGTCAGGCACCGAAGGAAAGGCAGCCTGGGATGCCACTTTGGCTACACTAGATGGTACTTCGGTGACACCAACAGGCAAGTTAACCAGCCTAAATTCGTCGAGTGTGCCTACCAGTGTGCAGGGATAGAGCAACACATCTGCGGAGCCTACGTTCACAATAGGGATGCAGGCGGTGCCCCTTTCCACCCGAACCAGAGCTGGAGATGCAAGCAATCCAGCCGGAAGACCCGAATCCAAGGGCTCAAATAACACAGTGCCACTTGAGTACTGCTCTAAGCATGTGGCTGCAACAATCTTCATCATGCCACCAGGGATACGACAAGCCTTCCTTCCACCCACTTTTACCCCTCCTGAGACGCCAGGGGGGGGGGGGCTGCACACTGGACTGATGGCATTTTTGCAAAGCCTGAACGAATGACTGGGGGGCCTCAGATACAGGAGGTAAGGAAAACAAGGCCAACCCATGCTGTCCGAAGAGCTCTTGATAACATCTGTGAATGATGTTCATCCCCAAGATACCAGGGACTGCAGAAGAGACACCACCGGGGGATCCTTTACCAACAACACGCCACAGCTTGCCATTACCTTTCCACATAGCTCAACGTCCAGCTCCAAGTAGCCGATGTAAGGGATGGCTAACCCATTGGCTGCCCTGAGATGCAGCCAGTGACAAGATTGAAGCTTCTCTTGGCCCCAGGGCTCAAAGTGCTGAAGGAAAAGGCTCTCTGTGACGGTAGACACCATGGACCCAGTATCCACCAAGCAAGGAACCATAACTCCCCCCATGCTGACATCTAAATGTGGACAAGACGACATGAGCTTAGAAGCTTCTCCTGAGCCTGTGACTCCACCCCCCGAACTGTGGCTCTGTAATTCGGCGGGCGCTAGTTTTCCGATGGCTGAGGTGCTTTCACTGAGTTGAGCTCTCCTGCAACCTCCTGCAACCTAACCTGCTCCGGGGCAGGTTAGCCGCTCAGCATAAGTTACCATGGAGATCTAGCCCGCTAAAAAGAGAACCAGCGTCGTAGGACCGGAAACCCAGAGTTTTCCCTGAAGTTAGCCGGCTAAGAGAAAATCCTGCTTCGTAGTACAGGCCTCAGGTGGTAACAGCTATGCCCAGCATGGGCTAAGTTCTGTAGGTGCAGCTGGTGCAGGTTCTCCTCCCTCAGACCTGGTCCTCCTCCATCAGGCCTGGTCCTCCTCCCTCAGGCCTGGTCCTCCTCCCCCAGGCCTGGTCCTCCTCCATCAGGCCTGGTCCTCCTCCCCCAGGCCTGGTCCTCCTCCATCAGGCCTGGTCCTCCTCCCTCAGGCCTGGTCCTCCTCCCTCAGGCCTGGTCTTCCTCCCTCAGGCCGGGTCCTCCTGGCAGGGAAAGACCCTCAGCCCTCTCTGGCCAAACCAACAGACAGGACGTTCATAAAGCTGAGGTCTCCCCCAAAGTCTCTAATCATCCATCCTGTGAATATGAGAGGGGAACAAATAGTGAAATAGATGCTTTGGACAATAAGAAATATAAAGTTGACTGTTAAGTTGCTCAGTTGTTTAGATTGACAGGGTTTAATAATACAAACAAAAGGAGAGGCACCGTAAAATAAAGATTGGTCTTTCAATAAATTGTGTTGATTTTGTCTTTTGAATTGTTTGTCTAAAGTCAAGTAGCTAGAACTGGTACTTATAGTTTGAATGATACAGTCTGGTTGTAATGTTTGGAGGAGGCATCACAGGTAAGAGCACCATTTGTTGTGTTCCATCCACAACAGATTGATGTGTGTATTTATTGATCTACTATTTCTTGAATCATTACTGTCAGTTCAAAACAAGAGATTTTGTTTTAGTAACATGTTTTTAAAACATTATCTCTTTTCCACTACACTATCTTGAATATTTTAGTTTTTACATCACTACATTTATCTAACAGCTTTAACATTGTAAAGGTGTCACTTCGGACTCTGGGTAATTATGACAGCATGTCCTACTATTTTGAGAGTTTGAACAAACCAGACCTTCATCTATTAATGTAGAAAATAGTCAGCACATTAAACCATTATGAAAGTAATCATTAGTTCAAAATGAGCTCCAACTACAACAGTTAAGTCAACTCTTGCATCGGTAATAACAATAAAAACAAATGATATAATAATATAACTTGTGTCTACTTTAAATACTTTAACAACACTTTCCTAATTATACTAGCATACTTTTACTAAAGTAACATTAACATGTTTAAATGCAGGGCTTTTGTAATAGTATTTGTATAGTGTAGCATGGTCTACTTGACTTATCTAACCGAAGTGATCGTAACGTTACTTTGCAAACCGTCACTCCCCCACACACACAAAAGGACATGGTAACGTTGTGATTCACTTCAATTAATGATAACTACGGAGCTTGCTAACAGCAAGGCACAAGGCTACTTCACTCATTTAGCTAGCTAATGCAAGATACAAATGCTGTCGAGCCCTCACTGCTTGTAAAATAAAGAGCACAAACTGACTACTTACCCGAGCCCCACTGTTCGCCGTAATTTTTCTCCCGGGTTGTTGTGATCACATGACTGACAAAGCCGTGCTCTGATAGGCCAGAAGTCGGTTTGATTGCATTAGGGCTCAATTGCTTATCCTGTCTGAGTAGCCCGGATGATGCTGCATCTCAATTTTGGACATCGAATTTTATACATCGAATTTTTTGACGTCACATTTTTTTCACTTGAATTTTTGGGATCTGAATTTGAACATTCAAATTGTTTTCACTTCAATTTTTAATTTTATTTCACATAGGTAAATCCGGAGTAAAAACATTCAGATACATGATTTTCAAAGTAATTATTTTCAATGCTATAAATTCGGTGTCTAAAATTCAAATACTTCTGTCTCTTGTTTGCTTCCATACTTCTTGCTCATCCCCAGAGGAAAGAACCCTGTCCCACACTCCCCGCCCGCCGCCCCCTCTGTAAACTCCAGTATAGGAGCCAGCTAGGGTGACCAGATGTCCCGCTTTGCGCGGGACTGCACAGCATTTTCACGACTTTTGGTGCGTCCCGCAAATTGAGACGATGTCCCGCATATTTCATTTTGATTGGCTAAAACGCTTTTCTTTAAAATCAGATTCATCCAATGGCTGTTGAGAAAGCAGGGAAGGCTATCATCAGGGGGCAACACATCCTCACTCCCAGGTCGGCCTATGTTGACGTTATGTCAAGTCCCCTGCCGGCTTTTTCCAACGCAAGGGGGGGGGGCCTTAGCGTCCATTTTCAACGCAAGGGGGGGGGCCTTAGCGTCCATTTTCAACGCAAGGGGGGGGCCCTTAGCGTCCATTTTCAGCTTTCCGGGATGTCAAGTGCTTCTATGGACGCTCATGGAAGCACGGCATTCGTTTGTGTCAACTGCCCTTAAAGGCAATGAAGACACTACACTACCCAGAATCCCCAGCTATCGTTTGGACTACACCATGTGCTCTGTTTGACAAACCCCGTGATAGTCCTCAAGCTCTGTGATTGGAGAGTGTGCTCCGAGGGTTACCGAGGCTCGAACAGCACTTGAAATGGGATGGAACCAGGGCAGACTGTTCAAAACTGGATTTGAACGGGTCCACCGCGTCCCCCCCCCTCCCCCACCCCGTACCCAGAACTACACATGCTGGCTATTCTGTTTCGCAACATGTTCTCTATGGCACGTCTCTACTGGGAGTTGTAGTTTTAAAAGACGTTTTCGTATTTCCCATAATAAGAAGTTGCCAGTATTAAACTGTGTACATCCCTGGAGGTTTAGGGGACAGGAAACACTCACATTTAAAACATATAATTAATAAATGGTGCCCATAATGGGCAGTATTAATATATATACCCACACGCCAGCTAAGGTCAGAAGAGCTTTATTTAACAGCTGGACTTATGTTTGTGACTCCTCCTGTTGTTAATTGATAACATTACATTACATTACATTAATTGATAAGCCTGAAACATGCACTTGTCAAGGTTCAGAGGCACATTTTGCAAATATGGCAGTAGCCATCGATCAGCTTAAGATAAGATATACTTTATTGATCCCAAGTTGGAACATTTGCGTTACATCAGCATGTGTAACAGTTAAATATGCAGTGGTGTTTATTTGAAAATCATTTAGTATAATCACACAAATTCTGTGTTTTATATTTAACAATTCTGTGTTCTTTATTTATTGATTGTTCAATACCTGACAAGGCCGGAGATGAAATATCTGCATACATCATAAGAGTATAATACATTATGTATAATATCAGTTAAAATAAGTGCTTCAACATAGTTAACATTGCTGGAGGTATGCACACATATTGATAGATGTCTTGTAATGCACTGTTGAGGAACCTGCGACCCAAGTTTTTCATTCAGTGCAGAACTACACCATAGTTGTGTAGGCCTATATGATATGTCAATAAACCTTAGAACATCTTGAAATCTTGAACGGGATGTGCAAAATAGTCATTATATACAGTCTTTAATTAACTATTAGTAGAGAATAACGAGTAATGAATATACTTTATAGGGATCCTATTAATATCTAATAATAAAAATAATGAAATTCAATAACATGCTTTAACCACCAGGTGTCTCTTTATATCATCTGTGCACCTTTATGGTGTAAATACAGCCTATCTACCAATTGGATCAAATATAAAAGTGAGCCGAATTAGTGTTGATACGGCAAGGAGACGTATTGTGTGAAAAGAAATGTAAGATGTTGTTTAATGGCTGATATATTTATGATCCACGTCACGTTTTCAGTTCCTCATGTTTGTCTTCTCATCAGGGCTATAAATACAGAACTACGGCAGATATGTAATATTTAATGCAGCCGAACCGTGTATTACAATGCCGTTATGTGATGACTTTCAAAGAGAAAAGCAAGCACACTCGGAATAAGGTATTATTTTATTTTTTTTAAATGTTTTCGGTCTGTTTCCGGTATTTGTTAATGACGATGTGCTGTGAGATGTGAGACTGGAATTGCAGAGGGGGAAATAACGTATCTTTAGATGCGGATTTTGTTAAACTAATATGTTTGCGCTGTGGACCAACACTATACATTGACGGGGAAGGGGGTAGCAATAAAGATAACACCATTAAACAGTTACACAACATAACAGAAATAATATCGATAGCAGCGTCCCTAGCAACCACCTTGGTAACAATGAAAACGTTGGACGCAATTTCCTGAAGTAATCTTCGTAATAACTAGCAAACTAAAGATCATGTACATCCACTGCACACATAATCTGAAATAACAACTCATATTTCTCGCATCAAATTACATCAAAACGCATTTTAATGGCCAAACTAACTTTAAAATAGGCATTTTACACCCAGAATAAAACGAAGTTCGGCCATGTTTTCTTTTTCTGCAGGGAGAAATGATAGCTGGGGATTCTGGGTAGTGTAGTGTCTTCTGCCATCCTTTACTCCGAAAAAAGATTTGTTTCTCCGAATCGAAGAGGAAAAATACAAAAGCATTGCACACAATTTAAACCAATCAATGTTGTGTAATTAACAAGGATAATCTGGTGTTTTTTAGTCGATGAGTAGTGCAGATATCACTGTAAAATCAATCGTCAGTAAGGGGAATATTTACTTCCGGGTGTACAATTCTCCGCTATCCAATGAGAATGGACGCTCACATTGCCTTTAAGGGCAGTCGACACAAACGAATGCCGTGCTTCCATGAGCGTCCATAGAAGCACATGGACATCCCGGAAAGCTGAAAATGGACGCTAAGGCCCCCCCCCCTTGCGTTGAAAATGGACGCTAAGGCCCCCCCCCCCTTGCGTTGAAAATGGACGCTAAGACCCCCCCCCTTGCGTTGGAAAAAGCCGGCAGGGGACTTGACATAACGTCAACATAGGCCGACCTGGGAGTGAGGATGTGTTGCAGGGGGCTGTGTTTGCTGTCAATCAAACTGTAACACACGGCGGGTGCTTGTCAAGTGTTAACCAATGAGAGTAACTCACTCACACACACCCCCCCACCCCGCCAAACAACAACAACGAACGCAGGCGACGCAGCAGGTTATGGAAAATGGAGGAAACTGAAACTACAGCTAAGAAGAAAAGAAGATGCACATACAACAAAGACTGGGAAGACACTTACCCGTGGGTGAAGCCAGTGCAGGGCGACTCTCAGAGATTGTGTTGCAATCTTTGCAAGAGTAATTTTTAAATTTCACATGGCAGTGAATACGACGTCAAAAGACACAGAGAATGCGATTCTCACAAGAAACGTGTCGCTCAAAAAGAGACATCCCACTCTATGGAGACATTCCTACTCAAACCAAAAAATGATGGTCACTCAGACAAGGTAACAGCAGCAGAAATAACCAGTGTTTACCATACAGTGCAACACTCCCATTCATACCGGTCAAATGACTGGTAACAAGCTAGCGCCGACCATTTTTCCAGACTCTGAGATAGTAAAGAAAATGTCATGTGGTCGTACAAAAGCAGCGTCCATAATAACAGATGTGCTTGCCCCTGCCTCTGTGGAGAGTTGTTTGACAGAGTCAAAGACACCAGTGGTTCTAGGTGACAAAATAGCCCACACACTGTGTGGGGGCCCACCTTCTGTTGCTGTGATGGACACAACTGAAAGCTATTTTATTTTATGTTTTATTATGTTTCTGTTCCCTCCTGGCCAGTGTTGGTTTTATTTTATCTATTAATTTATGTTGTGCCAACTTGTACACTAGTTGAATTAAGAAGATGCATTTCTAAACACTTGAAGTGAATAATGCCTGCTGCCTTGGTTAGCCTTAGTTTACTTTTCTTTATTAAAAAACTGCATTTTGACTTCACTTTCTGCTCTGTTGTTATATATTTGTTGTTACGTTTTTTTTTTCCGGGGGTTGGGGGGTGCTGTTGAGAGGGTGTCCCACATTGTCCCACATTGTCCCACATTGTCCCACACAACCATACTCCTTGTCCCACATTTGGTTTGTTGGGATCTGGTCACCCTAGAGCCAGCAGGTGGGCGCGTGCACGTGAGTGGAATAAACCGAAGTGCTGTCAAAACACTGTGCGGGTTCAAGAGAGAGTGATGTGTGTGTAAGAAACGCATTCAGTGAAAACGATTGCATTTATCCCAGAGTAAGAGTCATCTCTCTCCACATTTCCACTTTTCACCATAATGTCCGTTTCAAAGGGACGGCATTAGGACAGAGCCGCGGCCCCACGGGAGCGTGCCGTTCAAGGACCTCAGTAGAAAATCGGCCCTTTTCTGTGTCAGCCCCCATGCCAAAACTCCCTTTTTATGGAAGGTTTGGCAGCGGAGTAGGCCACCAGAGAATACTACAGCTTCTTAGCTTTGGCTCCATAGCTGCTGCCATGTCCCCTGAACACAGTTTTGTGGGGAATGGAAGCCCCACAAAAGCTGTGTACTGACAGAGTAGAGGGGCAGGACACTGAGACTGGGTTACTCACTCCAGCTTTGCAGCGTCCCTCCTCCATTCGGGGGCAATAGAGAGTCAAATCTATCATCCTGGGAGGAGATAGGTTTGCTTTCAACAGGAAGTCGAAAAGAGGCCCTGTTGCAAGAACGGTGAGTTACGTATTGTAACCCTAGTACTAGAGTGATGTGTGTGTGAAAAATGCATTTAGTAAAAACGATGGCATTTATCCCAGAGTAAGAGTCATCTCTCCACAATTCCACATTTTCCCATGTCTCGTTGAGATCGGCAAGGTTGTTTTCATACGATGTTAATTGGACAACCATTATGAGGCGCGGCTCCCGTAAAAGAGTTGCGGTCAATTGGAAGAAGAGCTCCCCCATACCTCACCAGTAGGTAGAATATCTGGAGGTGATGCTCGATGCAGGTAGACTACGTGCCACCCTGACAGAAAGCAGACAGGCATCCCTGCTGCGGGCAGTCTGCAGGCTGCGTCAGGGGGCGACGGTGACAGCTTTGATCATCATGCAGACTTTGGGTCTCATGACGGCTGCTCACTCCGTCGTGCCACTCAGACTCCTGCATGCACGTCGCATGCAGAGGTGGTTTACCGGCCTTCGTTTAGATCTCAAGACACAAATGACGTCTGGTGACCATCCCCCCCTCAGTAGAGAGCAACCTCAGATTCTGGGGTCCCCAGAGAATCTGCGGAGGGGAGCTCCACTGGGGCAAGTGACCTCCTATATCACAGTCTTCACAGACGCTTCAGTGACAGGACGGGGGGGACGTGCCTAGAGAGAGCTGTAGGTGGTTGCTGGCCTCTGACAGAGGCTCGGCACAGCAACCTCCTGGAGCTGAAAGCAGTGATGCTGGTTCTACAGCACTTCAAACCCTTAATACAGGGCAAACATGTGCTAGTGAGGAGTGACAACCGCACCACAGTGGCGTACATCAACAGGCAGGGCGGAGTCCGCTCAATAGCCTTGTTGACCGCAGCAGAGAACCTGTGGTTGTGGGTTTCACAGATTGTGTTGTCTCTAAGGGCCCTGCACATCCCGGGACGGGAGAACGGGGGGGCCGACCTCATGTCAAGAGGCGGACCCCTGCCAGACGAGTGGAGGCTTCACCCGGAGGTGGTGAAGCAGGTCTGGACTCAGTTCGGGAGAGCAGAGGTGGACCTGTTCGCCGATCGGTGCAACAGCCACTGTGCCCTGTGGTTCTCCCTGGCCCGGTGGGACAATCCACCCTTGGGGGTGGACACATTTGCACAAGAGCCATGGCCAAGGAAGCTGCTTTACACCTTTCCACCGCTGCACCTTACCCCCCCCCCCTCTTGGAGAGGGTGAGGCGGGAGCAGCTGTCCGTCATCCTAGTGGCCCCAGATCGCCGCCTGGTGCCGTGGTACGCGGGGGTAACACAGATGATGGTGGGCCAGCCCTGGGCTATTCCTCAGGTCTGGGGAGCGCTGTCTCAGGAAGAAGGTGCAATAGGGGCATTACGCACTCTGGGCCAACCTCTCCAGGCTTGGTTCCTGAGAGGGACAGGCTGAGACAGGTGGGGCTCTCTGACAACGTTATTCAGACTATCCAAGCAGCAAGAGCAGATTCCACCGCAGCCTGTTACAGGCCAAAGTGAGCGGGATTCCGACGATGGTGTGAAGGAAGGAGTCTAGAGCCTCTGTCATGCACGCTGGGCTCTATTCTTACCTACTTACAGATACTGATGGACAGGGGGCTGGCTCATTCCACAATTAAGGTGTATGCGGCAGCCATTTCATCCTGCCATGAGGGATTTGGAGGCAGGTCAGCCTTCAGTCAGCCGCTTATGGCACGGTTATTGCAGGGGGTCAAGAAGCAGCGCCCAGTGCACGCCTCCGCCCCACAGTGGGACCTGCCGTTGGTGCTCGAGGCTCTGGTCACAGAACCATTTGAGCCTCTGGAGCTCTCCTCCCTGAAAGCACTGTCATGGAAGACAGCATTGCTACTTGCCTTGACTTCGGCCAAAAGTGTGTCCGAGCTGACCGCTCTGTCGGTGCACCCAAGCTGCCTTTTGATCCGGGGTGACCGTAGCAGGGCGACACTCAGACCGAACCCCTCCTTTACTCCTAAGAGCCTAAGGAGTTTGTTCAGGTCAAGGGCTATTCAGTTAGGTGGCTTTAATCTTCCACCCCATATTGAGGCCAGGGAGGCTAAATTGCACCTCCTCTGCCCAGTGCGTGCGCTAGCATGTTATGTAGAGCGCACGGCTGCCATTAGACGCACTGAACAGCTGTTTGTGTGCTTTGGGGATGGTGTGGCTGGAAAAGCTCTCTCCAAGAAGGCCCTAACAGGATGGCTATGCGGGTGCGTTATACATGCCTATGGACGGGCGGGGAGAGCCCTCCCCACTGGGGTCCGTGCACATTCTACACGGGCTGTGGCTGTGTCAAACAGCCTTATTCAGCAGTGTGAGTGTAGAAGATATATGCACGGTGGCTTCTTTGTCTACGCCAGGCTCCTTCATAACATTTTAAGTCCTGTGTCCTGGATCCTCTATCCCGAGTTCTGGATTAAGTCGTGGACGTTCGGGTCGTGGCTGAACCTGTCTCTGCGGTCCTGCCTTGGGTCTCGCCATGCTGCTTCCCTGATGGCTTCCACAGGATTGTAGCTGACATCCTCGTGGATTCATCTTCTTATTACAGACACATGCATTTCCTAACATTCGGTCAATATGCTGTAAAATGTATTATCTCTTCGATTTACATACGGCATCTATTGCACGTCTGTCCGTCCTGGGAGAGGGATCCCTCCTCTCTTGCTCTCCCTGAGGTTTCTTCCATTTGTTCCCCTTTAAACTGTGGGTTTTCTCTGGAAGTTTTTCCTTGTACGATGTGAGGGTCTAAGGACAGAGAGTGTCGTTTTATCTCATACTGATATTCTGAACAATCTGTGCTGTTGTATTTTCTGTAAAGTGTCTCTACTGTAGGCTATTTTTATTATATGTACAGCACTTTGGCTCGACCAAAAATCGTTTACAAATGTGCTATATAAATAAAACTTCATCTGATTTGATTTGATCTCCTGGACATGTCTGGCTCCTTCTCGTCGTCTGTGCTTGCCGAGGGAACGCATGACTGGTGAGAGGGGGGTTGGCTGTGGGTCAGCAGGTATCTGACCCCCCCCCCCCCTGGACATAAAGCACTTGTGTTTTCCCATGCTCCTGAGGGACTCGGGAGACATGGTAAGCAATCAGCCCCATACAGGGCTGGAGGCAGGCTGGGAGAGCCTTCCTCACTATTGTATATTCCCACTCTACACGGAGCGTGTGTGAGTGTGGGGGACGTGGTGCAGTTGTGTTTTCCCATGCTCCTGACGGACCTGGGGAACATGGTGCGCGGTAGGCTCCAGACGGAGTCTCCGCACAGATCTTTTCCATGCACACTCTACACGAAGTAAGCGTGTGTGAGTGTGCCTTATCCAAATTGCGGCCCCGACTTCTCTATGGTTACAACCGGATGGGAGGAAGTGGGGATGCAATGGATGGTAGCCAAAAGCCGGTCAGGGACGGTGTGGTGGGTCGATGTTATTGTATGATAGGGCGTGTATACATCGGGGCTCCGCCCACTGTACCCCTAGAGTCCAGTAGAGGACGGAGCCTGTGTGAAATATAACAGGGGGTTACGTATTGTAACCCTAGTTGTATAAGCACAGGCGGAGCCCTCTACCTGGGGGCCCTGTCTTTCCTAGTCCGCTTGCTGAAGAGTGTATAGGATAGTGGGCGGCGGGTATAGCCGCCTTTATATACTGTGGGCCTGCGCGCGCATTCAGGTAGGCTCGCCCCGATTGGCCGGCTACGTTTACGTAAACTCAGTAGGTGAAAGCACGCACAGCATGATAGAGAGTAGTACCCATAGAGTCCAGTAGAGGGCTCCGCCTGTGCTTATATACTAGGGTTACAATACGTAACCCCCTGTTATTACCCGTCCCCTTGTGTGTTAAGTAGCTTTTTCTGCATGTAAACGGTCTGCAAAGTCACAAACCCTCAAAGTACATCCTGTAGCGAGTAAAACTCTAACACAGAAAATACCTGTCTATGCTGCTCCAGAATGCCTCGTTGGAGATTTCTCTTTTTACATTTTTTTCTTCCTGAGTATAGTGACGTAACGATACCCAGGTCCAAATTGACCAATCCATGGAGCTCCTCACACACACACACTCACAGCCTTATATTTTCTCAGCCGCGGCTCCGTGTGTGTGTCAGTGTGTCCGTGTGTCACAGTGTGCTCAGGCTGCGTTCCGCGGTGTCTCGCTGTCTCGCAGACCCCACGCAGCAACCAGGAAACGACACCAGTAATCCAGCTCACACTGTCCGCTCCTCGCAGCAGCGAGCCCCGCAACGTCCCGCCAACACGGCACCCAGACCCCACGCAGCATTCTCATCTTATTGTCATTACTGGTGTCATTTTCTGGTTGCTAACAAATGCCATTGTAACTCATAGACACACATCAGAGCACAGTGAGCTCACAGGGAGAGGGGGGGGGGCAGGAGCTCCAACAAGCCGTTTAGGACAGAGAGTGAATACACATACTATACAAAGATGCTGTATGAGAAACCAATGTGATTTTGGAACATTGAACAATGTAAATCTATTCTAGTAGACCTCAACAATGGAATTATGATCAGTAGAAATGGCCATGACATGGGACCTCTGATATTGGTGGATCTGCTCAGGCTGATGACTGCAGGCCTGTTTATGAAAGACGAGCTTCCCCTACCTTCAGAGACAACCCTTTCACTTTACATTTCCTCTGCATTACCTTGTTATCATTGTTTGGGCATCACGTTACCGGTCTCAGTGCATGCACTTACCTTAAGTGTTTCCTTTTTTTAATGTTCTTTCAGCCTTGATGTTCAGCCCTGGCACATTTACTGTAAAGCATGTTTCAGAATATCAAATATAGCACATGGGAATTATGATTGAAGGAGGATTTACGCTGTGTTATTAACCCTTATGTTCTTTTCGTAAGTCTGGGCCCCCGTGAACAATAACAAAAAAAAACTCAGCATTGTTTTATTAGCTTGTTTTTTAAGGTTACCTTAATTTACAATAATTTCTCATGATTTTGAAGTGATCTCCAGGGTTTTGACCCAAATATTAATCCACTCGGTAACATAACATAATATACCTTTTCATTGTTTTGCCGCCTTCTTATTCTACATATTTAAAGGTTTATAGGAAATAGTTGGTTGGTTTGTATTTAAGAAAATATATGTTGTTTAACATCAGTGGGGTACTAAAGATGTCTTAAAATATGTTTTGTGTTGCTGATTGAGTTAATTTAATTTAAACATTATTATTTAAATTTTATTTTATTATTACTTATTGGTGATTATTCATCCGCCCCCTTTTTTAACAACAACACTTCTCCTTGCTCTACACGATTAATTACCACTGCAGTGATACTAATCAGACATGCATGTTATTATTGTTAGTCTCAAGTATTTCTTACTTAAAGGCCTTCATCAAGGGTGGTTTGTAGTTCATTTGTGAGGAGAGGGACAGTGTAGCTTATTCACCTGTGTCCATCTGATGGAGATCATTCCGTTCACTGTTCATGCGAAGCAAAGGTGTGCCTCCCTCCTGTGCTGTTTGTTTCCTTGTCAATGTCTTCAGTCATTAGAGCCAGATTAAAGCAGTTTGTCAGCCTCAATGACTCATGATTGCTGAAACAAAAGCAGCAGGGAAGGCTCTCCCAGGAGCCGACAGAGACTGCAGTGAATTACCTAAGCACCTGCAAAATGTTAAATTCTCCATCCTTCATCTACCATTTATTTTAAGTATGAAACACTTAAACTTTGTAGACTCATCCACCCAGGTGGTTGTAGAAAATAAGTCATATTTTGAATGTAGAACAAATGCTTTGGGCAGCCCATAAAAACTGTCCTTCAGCATTATATACTTCTGTCCTTCCATACAGTATGCTACAGTATGTATTACCCGGATGCTGATCATTGTATTTTTTACATACAGTATTTTTACATCAACCACACGTCATTTCACTCCCCATTACACTTCAGTACACACATATTACTCAACCTGACCTTTGCTGCAGTGGATTTTACAATAATAATAATTAATTCCTTACATTTATTATAGCGCTTTTCCAGATGCTCAAAGCGCTTTACAAATACACATTACACATATCATACATGCAATGGTCATGTACTGTGGACAATACCCACAGGAGCAAGTTCAGGTGAAGTGTCTTGCCCAAGGACACAACGGCTTTACAGACGCAGCAGCGGCGGCTTTCACCCCTTGATCTGATGATCATTAGATATATTTCTCACATAATTATCCTACATGTTGCTTATTTTGTGCTCGTATTGCTTAGATTCGCTGATTTTTACATCTCTATCCTCATTTTAAATACATTTAACTCTTCTCTGGTTCTGGCAGAAACAGTTCTTTCTGAAATGTCTTGTGACACTTGGATGTATCCCTTTTAGTATGATGATTAGCCTATTATCATTAGCCAGACAGTATTGTGTGACTTGTTGAACTGGTTTACCTGCATATGTATTCCTTTTGATTATGATAATAGGCTAAGCCAGGTACTAGAATTGTGTGACTCAAGTGTACAATATAAATAGGATCCAGATGCTTGTTGCATCAGGACACCTGGAAGGGGGTGTTGCATGCATTCATTTTAGTATGATACAAGTGTTCATTCTAAGCCAGACAGAATGAACACTTGTTCCACCACCCTATATATTCCTTCAGGTAATCCATTACAATATAATAAGCATGTATTATTGATACATATTTATTAATTAATTTTCCATTTCAGAATGCCACCAGCAAAGAGAGGTCCTCCATTCAGTGTGCAGGATGTGATTGCTGCCATCCAAAATGGAGAAAGTGATTTTGAGATGGAATCAGAGGACAGTGGCACTGCTATGAGTGAAGAAGAGGCAGACGAAGATGCCTGTGGACAAGTGAACAAAGAAAACCAACAACCCAATGACCCCCCAGTCAGTGATTATGTGGACATCGAGCCCCAACCACGAGATAAGCTTGTGCACAGATGGAAGGCTGACAGGCAGGTAGGCCATCCAGTCATTTTTGCCGGGCCAGCTCAGATGTGCCTGTGCAGAAAATTCAACGCTGGGACAAAGCCAACAAAACCTACGTAGAAGTTGAGAGGCCTTCCATTGTGGTTGTTGTATATAAAAGACTATGGACTACTACGACATTTAGGTTGACCGTTTATTGAACACGTTGTTGCATACGCTCCCATGACAACACCAACAACAACACAACTGTATCCGGTTCACACATCCCAAAACTCCCGGTGCCATCTTAAAGACACAGTCACACCTGATGTGACACATAGATAACATTTACCCCCCACAAGGAACCCAATTAACTTTTAGCTATCTACTCTAGATGAACTGGGTAGACTGCCAGTCACCAGCATAGCCATGTGGATTATTCTGCCACGCAACAGACTATTCTCGGAACATTACCCCTGAGAGTCACAAGCTCACAATATAGTCTTCCAAGTATCTTGGTCTGACCCGGACACGGGCCGGATGAGCTTCAAAACGAATCACTGGCTCAACCGGCTCAGGTGGGAACCCGGCTGGACCCTGAAACTGCTCATCAGGAAAAACAAATCCCCCTCCCTTCCACAAAGGTGGCAAACTCAGAGGAGACAAACTGTGGGCCGTTATCCGTAGTGATGGCGTTAGGACTGCCCCACTGAGCAAACAGAGAGGAGAGGAAGTCTGTGACCACCCGAGCCGTTACGGACCCTGTGGCGACCACCTCTGGCCATTTCGAATGGAGGTCGTAGGCCGCCAGGAGGAAGCGTTGGTGGTGCGGGACACCATGCAGCTCCCCACAGATGTCCAGCTGCATGTGCTCCCAAGGCGCGCGTGGCCACTGCAAGGGCTGCAGGGGTGGTGGGAGTGGCGGGCCAGTTTTGCCACTGACCAGGCAGGCCGTGCACTCCTTCACCATTGTCTCTATATCTCGATCTATGCCCGGCCACCACACCAAATCCCTGCAGCGCTGTTTTACCTTCACGATACCCAGGTGGCCCTCGTACGCTATAGACAATACGCGGGCCCTGAGGTCGATGGGAAAGAACGTGCGGAGGCCCCGGGCCACGCAGACACCGTTCCAGCAGGTCAGCTCGTCCTTGACCCGATGAAAAGACGCCAGCTCCTCTGGGAACTTCGCAGGCCATCCCTCCCGGATGTAAGTGCGGAGCCGGGAGAGCGTGGGGTCCTCCTCCTCCGACACGAGCCGGAGGTCATCCAGGGAAACCGCGGCCTGGGGCGTGGAGCATGAGTATGAGCTCTGACTCTGTTGCGTCCGGGCCCGCGCCGGGCACTAGGGTGGGGGTGGCGCGGGAGAGCAGGTCAGCCACCACATTCTCCCTGCCGGGAGTAAACACTGTGGTGAAGTCAGCGGTAGATCCTCAGCGGTTTGTGCCCCGACCCCGATGTAGCAAGCAGGGCTGTAAGAGCCTGATGGTCAGTACGCAACATAACATGTCGCCCATACACGTACATGTGCCACCGCTTGCACGCCCAGACGGAGGCCAGTGTCTCCCGCTCCCCCACTGAGTATTTCTGTTCGGCCGAGTTGAGGGGCCGAGAGGCGAATGCCACCGGGCGTTCTGTGCCCCCCTGGATCTGGGACAGCACCGCCCCTATTTCCGTATTGGACGCGTCACAGGTCACGAACGTAGGGCTCGTCAGGTCAAAGAATGCGAGCACCGGCGTTGAGGTGAGCTGCGTCTTGAGCTGGCGAATAGCGGCAGAGCAGGACGGGGTCCACTCCCAGACCGCGTCCTGTTTCAGGAGTTCGCGTAGTGGGGAGGTGGCCGAGGAGTACTGAGGAAGGAAGCGCAGGTAGTAGGCCGTCATCCCCAGAAATGAAGAGATCTGAGCCGGACAGGACGGCTCAGGCAGGCGCAGCACCGCCTCTACGTTGGAGTGTAGCGGGCTGAGGCCGTCGGCGGTCAGGCAGAACCCCACAAACTCGATGGCTGGAACAGCGAATGTGCACTTTTCCCCATTGAGTGTGAGGTTGTGACTGGCGAGGACGTCCAGCACCCTCGCCAGGCGTTCGTCATGAACGGCTGGTGTAGCACCATGAACCACTATGTCGTCCAGGAAGACGACCACGCCCGGGATGCCGGCGAAGATGGTGGACATGATTTTTTTAAAACAGCTAGGGGCCGAGCTGAGGCCAAAAGGCATGTGGGTGTAGCGAAACACTCCGACATGAGTCACGAAAGCTGTAAGGTTGCGGCTGTCAGGGTGCAGCGGAACCTGCAGGTAGCCTTGACGAAGGTCTAGTTTCGTGAACATGGAAGAGCCGTAGAATTGTGCGGCTAGCTCCTCCACTGTGGACAGCGGATACCTGTAAGGTATCACGGCCTTGTTCACCGGCCTGAGGTTCGATGCACGGGCGCAGGCCCCCTGACTTCTTCTTCACCACCACCAGGTTTGAAATCCACGGGGAAGCATCAATGCGTTCTATGATGCCCGCGTCCATGAGCTTTTGCAGCTCGGCGGTGACGTCGTCGTGCAGGGCGAGAGGCAGGCGGCGTATGGGCTGAATCACGGGGTGTACCTCAGGCTTGAGGAGGGGCTGGTGGTCAAAGGCGGTGAGGCAGCCCAAACCACTGAACAGGGCAGGCCAGCGCTGATGCCACGGCGAGCCAACAGACAAGATAGCGGCCCCAGAATTGTCCACAAGTGTGAAACCCAACTCACAAAACAAATCAAAACCCATGAGGTTGGCCCCCTGGTGAGACACTTGAAAGGTGAATGCGGGGAGATCCTTAGTCCCGTAACGCACAGCCAAGGTGATTGTGCCCGCCATTCCAATTTTAGAGTGTCCATACCCGTACAGATCCTCGGCGTCGGCTGTGATTGTTCGGAGCGGAAAGAGACGCCGGACCGTGGAAACATTCAGGAGCGACTTGGAGGCCCCCGTATCCAGCAGCAGCGGGAGGCAGACCCCATCCAGCTTCACCGTGCAGCACTTTAGCCGTCGGGAGACGGCGCCCACTGAGTGGATGGTCGTAGGTGCGTGTGGCCCAGGCGTACGTGGAGGTGGGCTGTCGGCTGCAGGAACAGAGCGACAGACCCGTGCAAAATGGTTCTGTCTGCCACAGCGTTGACACCTCTGTCCCTTGGCAGGGCAGTTTGGAGCTCGACTTTGGTGTGATGATGAGCCACAATTACCACAGGGCCGGCGTGCTGCCGTACCCTGGCGTGCTGCAAAGTTCACATCAAAGTTGTCCTCAGGGAAAACTTCCCCCGGGAGGCTCCATGGGTAGCGCCACTGTTTGAGTTAGTAGCATGGGTCTGTGGGGAAAAGAACCGGAGGAGGGAGCTAGCTGGGATGCTAAGGCTGCTGCTGACTCAAGCTGGAAAGCTACCTCCACTGCTCTTTTTAAAGTGAGCTTGTCTGTCATCATTAGCAGCTTTTCTCTGAGCGTCGAGCTGTTAGTGTGCTCAGCCAGCTGATCCCATATTAGTTCATCCTCCAGCGCCCCGAATTTACAGAGGCTGGCTAGTCCCCTCAGATCAGCCACGTAATGGTGGACGGACTCACCCGCCTGTTGCCGGCATTGCCGAAAAACAATCCGCCGGAGCATAACATTTTGTGGGGCAGCAAAGTGTCCAGTGAGCAGTGTAACACAGTCCGCATATTTTGGAGCGAGTCCGAGAGTCCGAAAAATCCGCTGTCCCTCGCTGCCCAGTGAGTGTATCAGCAGGGCTTTCTTCCTGTCGTCGTTAGTTAGTTAATATTGTAACCATTAATAAAAGCCAACTACATTAAAAACCCAGTTAACAAACACTAGGTAAAGTGTTTTCCTTCAGTAATGAAGATGTAATTCCAATGTAGACAAACCTGGGGTCTCTGTTCTGTCTGTTACGCTGAGCCATGCATTGTCTGGAACGTAAAAGGGACGAAGAAGACGTACTTCCGGTTCAACATGAAAACATTCCCAGTTAAACATGCAAAAATAAATCGCTAAATAAAAATATAAAACACTGGCATGTAATTTACGTTAGAATAAATAGAATGGCTTTGAATAATAGATGAGAGTAAAATCTACGTCACTTTACAGCCCCGCCCACTTTTGGGGAAACCAACGCTGTCATTTGAATGGCGATCAAGCCTGAAGCCACAGAGATCTTCTTTTACTTTCCTTTCTTCTTAGAGGAAGTACAGAAACACGTAACTGTGGATTTGTTTTAATGTTTTAGGTGTAATAAACGACACAGCAGCTTTTTGGCATGTTAAAACTATTATTTTCTGCCTCGCTCATGAGAGTAAACAGCTGGCGAAATCACAGCCTCGCCTACTGATTTTAATTTAACCATATAGCGAGCCCGATTCTCGATTTCAAATGTGTGCTCTAAAATGATATTTATAAATGACTTATCATCATTATAAGCAAGACAATACAATGCAAAGATATGTAGAAAATAAACGTATTTAAGATACGTAACGTGGGAGGAAATACGTTTCTAGCTAAACGTAATTGAGAATGCAGTCAAGTGCAGTCAAATTGTTTTACCATCCTTGTTATCTTTTTGTAGGTCAATATGAAGTGTCCTCTACATATTTCCTTGACCTCATGAAGTTTGCAGCCTGAGATAGCCACTCTATGAGGCTGTACTTGCTAACATGCTAATCCATATGACAATATACACATGCTAATCTTTAGCAGCTACACTTTTGATTATGTTTACTCCAGGAGTGAAGTTGAGATATTCCAGTCTGGAGTTTTGTTCTTGGACAGGAAATTATTCTGCAAGTGACTTCCTTGGGCAGCTCAGACACAAACAGGAGGATTTTAGTCTCCTGAGTGTAATCCCACGTGAGACTTCCTTCAGAAAAGGACCGTTATTAAAGAAGTGTGTTTTATTAAGAATATATTCCTAAAAGGGGGGCTTTTCTATCATCACGGATATGCAGGGGTCCATTATTACACCAGAGTTATCGCTCTTGTCCCTGGTAACACTGCAGTGCTCAAAAGGCTACTATAAGGAAGAGTAATGGTGACCAAGACAGAGAGATATATAACAGCCAAGCATCACATGATGAATTACTGCTTTGCCTGGGCTTATTTGTTTGTACTTAGGGTTGTCTGTGATATACCAAAAAGCTGAAATGGTTAACGTGATATAGCAATTGTGTTTTTTCCTCGATGGAGGGGTGGAAGCGTGGAACAATTAAATATTTTCCCCTCGGCAATGGAATCCAATTCTACCTCTGCCTTCTGCACACCGGCTAAGAAATGGATGGCCATTAAGAAATGGAAGTCTTTCTGTTTATGAATATACATATTCAAAGACACCACTTATCATCCAAGTGAATTTCATAATGCAATCAATACTTAATGGTCACAAAAACTGCATCAACACAATGAAAGCCCAGCCTCAAAAACCGCATTGTGCGTTGGGGTCTATACATTCTGACCAGATGACTCCACAACTTTTTATTTTTTAATGTATTAAGTTCTACCCCCTGCTTTGTGGGAGGGCGGTGCAACACAATCAAGTGTAACGATGCCATCTAGTGGCAACACCAGACATAATTTACATCTGGTCAATTCATCACTATAGGAGTCAACTCTATTGTGTTTGTCTGTATGAACAGTGGGAGAAAGTGAAATGTATCATCATTAATGGACTCTGTTTCAACAGCTAATCCACAGGGTTGTTTCATAATGCTTGCAAGGCTCTTTATGTCCTCACTCTGATATGGAGGAGACATTTGATCCATGTGGTTTTTACTGCTGCTCAGCACTGATGATCAGTTTTCCGAGGAACTATTTTAAACCCTGCTGGCCACACAGGCCTCAGACACCAACACCCCTCCATACCTCAGCCCCTGTCTGACAGATTGTAACTCAAGGTTCAAGCCAGTTTGTACATGAAAAAAGCAAAAATGTCTTAACACAAGTCTAATAGAAAACAGATTGTATCTCAGTGTGTTCGATTAGGCCAGACAGACAAGATTTCTAAATGTAGAACTAAAACCTAACAAGGCACAAGACGCCATGTTGAATCCCCGCCCCCCGTGGAGAGCCAGATCGCTTCCCCTGTTTCTGAGACAACAAAGTTAAAAGACACTTTCTTAGTTACTTTCTCAGAGCTGTTTTGTGCAATACATTAACATCCAATCTTCATACTGCCTCCTACTGTAAATGAAGATATGGCAATACAAGTCAGGTCAATCATACATTAAGATGAGGATTTATTTGCATTATTCAATGAAATAAACTTTGTATTGTTGTCTTGTTTATCTTTTGCACCTTTTGCAAAATCGAGGTACACATTTGTGAAAATAAAGTAAACTGAACAAAACTGGAGGATATTTTGAGGAAAAAATACAATATGTGTATTCCGTATCTTTTCTTTATATCCTTTTACCTGCCAGTTGACCTTTCTATTTCTATGTGTCTGTACATTTGCCCAATTAGATGTCTGAAAAGAAGAGAGGGAACATAAGAGTGTTCTCTATCCAGTAGCCATGGAGACCGGAAATAATAAAAAAGATGGATTGTAATAATATGACATTTTAAAAAAATAGCTGAAGAGTGAAACTATTGCACGTCACCCTGTATTGTTACGGTGAAACAGAAGGCAAATCTAGGTTTTCAGACGGTCACAAAGCCCTATTCACCATTCATTTTGTCAATGACCAATGACAATGTTGGCCTTCATTGGCCTTTTATAGAGATCTATGGCACTTTTCTTTCTCTGATTAGCAACACTGACTACTAATTGAGGGCTTAAAATCATAAAAAAAAGTATTGCTTCCGTAGGAAATGCATTTGCAACCCTTGCAAGAGGATCTTCAAACAGTAGAGGTTTCATGGGCAGCACATGTAAAAGCTTTAATTAGCTTAACATAGATTTCAGTAAATTGTAACAGTTTCTACATTTCTATGGAGACTCATGTTGAAGATTATCACTTTGACCCAGAGGCTTTCTGGACATGGCAGCGTCTTAGAGAAATAATGAAGCTGCAGAAAAAATGGAGGCTGTTCTTCTCAGAATGTGCTTGCGGCTCAAATGTCAAAAGGCGCCTCTGTTTACTGTTGCAGAGGAGTCAGGTTGAAACGGGTCAGACGCTTTGGATCAGCGAATCACCCATCATCCTCTGGGACAGGGGGACACTGGAGACACTCGGGCTGTTCCAGCTGATGATAAAATACCATCAAAAGGCCAAAAGATTAATCACTCCATAGCCGATTGTTTAAAAGTTGCAGATCAGTGGGGGGAAGAAACGATTAAAAGCTCAACGGTAATCTCAGCATGGGCTGTTGCTGCTCCCAGAAATATGCAGGAATTAGACTTTAAGATTTGTTCATGTACGTTAAGGTCAGAAACTGTTTCATCAGATTAAAACGTGTTAAACTTGTTAGGGTCGATACACCGCATGGGAGTCAATAGTGCCTGAAAAGCAGATTTTTTTGAGGGAGGAGTATCTCATTTTACATGGATGCAGTTACAAATAATTTCTTTGTCAAGCATATATTTGATCCTATACATGATATAAGTTATTCTGTGTAGCTACATTTGATTTGAAAAAGGCCACGCATGTTAAAAGTTGCAAGCTCAATTCTGTCCTCTGTTCAGGAAACCTTACAATAATTGGCAATATCGCACTGTAATGACATTCACTTTGAATTTCAATCACAAATTCCTGAATAGCTGCATTTTGTTTAATTCATGCAATTGTAGAATTTCAAATTCTAGCTATAGATAAAGTAAGAGCAATAAGGAGAATACAAAAATAACTCTTCTTATTTATGTTTGAGAACATTTTCCTTATCATTTCTTTTTTGGCTTAATAGTGACTGCCTTACATTAGTAAAAAAGTGACTGGACCTACACTCTTCCATAAGTGGGTCAAAAAGGACCCGTATTAGAATAATATGTGTTGTTATGCCATTTTTGTCATTTTGGTTAAGAACAATCACTTGTATAATATTTAGTATTATATTTTGGTTCACACTAGAAATATTTTATATTAAATGTTTCACTATTTATCATTTTAGACATTTTTTGTACATTTTGAAAAAAAACGTTTTCCCATAGTTTTCCATAGAAAATGCATGCGGGTCATTTTTGACCCACTTATGGAAGCTTGGGGTAGTAATACAAAAACTACAATTTCTTAAAATGTAAAAAAAATGTTTGAATGGCATGATATCCAAAACATGTTTTTTGAGGAATAACTGGAATATGAAATGATAAAAACATTTTTATTACAAAGATACTTCAAGAAAACCACCTCACCGGGTCAAAAAATACCCACTTATGCATCTAAGGGTTAAGGACTGAATGTCTGCTACTAGTTCATTCAAAAGTCTTTCACTACTGTACATCTTAATGTCTTAATGAACAGATGGTGGTACATCTCATTAAGACTGTGAGGTACAATTTTAAGCCCAGAAAAAAGCTGACCTTTTATATACAGGCATAATATACACACACACATGTGTTTTAACAAACTTACTATCTGAGAGCATGTACAGTATTAAAGATGATCCTCTTTTTCCTTGCACATATTATAAAGCCATTCGAGGTGAAACCTTTCCAGCTATAGGACGAGGGTTTACCTGGTTAAGGTAGTGGCTAAGACACACTGGATCTATAGCAGATTACATAAAGGCTGTGTGATTAATAACCAAAGAATGTTTGGGTATTCCAAACAGTATAATTATAGCTTTTCACTGTTAGGAATTGCTCTTAAGTGTGAGTGGATCCAGATATATAATTAGAACTAAATGTACGGTAATTATCACTGAGGCTGGCTGACAGAACTTACAATTAGGTCTGAAGTTTAAGACTTCGCTTACAATTACACGTTAGTATTTCACATCAAATGCTTTTTTTAAAATGTGACAGAACTGGGGGTGGCAATTTCATCTTTACTTTTATTCGTAAACACATTTTCTTGTTAAGAGAATACCGTAGATAATTATAGTTACCTCACAACATCTGTCAAATACGAATTAGAAATGTTAACTCATTCCCCCATCACAAAAAGCTTTGGCAACTAATTAAGCAGAATGTAATCCTGAGTATCAATGTTAAGTTATCTGAGCTTGCTGAGCATCAAAATATAACACCAATAAATCACAGCAACATCATCTGTCTGTAGAGACTCTTTACATGAGAGCTGAGCTGACAGAGTACAGAAGTCAGAAGCATCTGGAAAGTACATACTGTGTTTTATTTGTTTTTGCATATTGGCAACAAAACAACACAGGTCAAATTATACGTATTTAAGCTGTCAAACCGTTGATTTCCTCTTTGTACCTCAAAGTGTTAAGGTATTTTTTTTAAACTACAGGCTAATATTCATTGTGACGTTAATGTTACCCCACTAGCAGCTTATCACTTTTACACTTCTACAATATAGCCCTTGTAGAAAGACGCCATAGGTGTAGTAAAATGCTTACTCAAAACCTAATGACAAAATACACCGTTATGATCAGCAAATGGCACATAGTATGAGTGCTTTAGGCTTTAACGCTCCTAACAGCAGAACAACATCATTTGACACAGTCTCCCAAAATCGTTGCAAGAATTATTTATTTAACTTTTTGCAGGTGTTCTGCCCTCATGGTAGGAGTTGAGTTAGCTTCAACCACTTATACTACCCAGTAGGCTAATGGTTGAGAAATAGTAGAGGTGATGGTCAATAGAAATACCTGGTTAAAGTTATGGAAAGATGCATTCATGGTTTAAAGAAACCAATCGACTGTTGGTATGAAACAGGAAACAGAGTAATGCTCGTGTCACAAGGTTTGTAGCCAATGCATCCACCCTGGATAACCCCCTATAATGCCGCTAGAGGTCCTTGTGGGGATAAGGCATATAAACAAACAACCAATACTGTTATTTTTGGACAGAAATGTAATAAATGTAGTATTAGTTTTATTACTTATCCATAAATAAGAACATACACTGTATTGATCCTAAATGTTCTGGTGAGCACTTTCTTCCTGTTTCTTTAATTATATATGTACCTTATGTTAGCAGTGCATTCGGCGACATTATTCAGACACATGTCGCCTGTAAGATGAGACCTTGAGGGGGAGGGGCGGGGGAGTATATGACCCAGTAGTGCCAAGATTGCAGTATTCTAAGTTGAGTGTCCCAGCATGCACCAACAACAGGTGGAGCCCGTCTTTATGGGTGCGCTGAGTGTTGCATGACATTGACAGCGACAGCTAAGGGCTTATCACCACGGTCAAGGGTAGAGACAGGCAGAGGGGGGGGAGAGCAGTCCAATGTCACTGTATGAGATGGTAACAGAGTGACTTGGTAAGATGTGAGAAATAAGGAGAGGGAAATTGTATCTAGGGAGAAAAAATCCCCAGGGGAAGATAAGGATTTTCTCTTTTTCCAGTAGGGTATTAGGAAAAGAAGATGGCCTCGTCGCTGGAAATAGAGACATCTCAGTTATGTCAAACACTCCCTCTGCAGAGAGTCACATGATGGACAGGGAATTCCTGGGAGGCCACACTGACCTCGAGCGCAGCTAAAAGAGCTTGTGATTGTGACTCAAGCCAGTCCGGCCACCCCACAGAATATCAGCCAATCAGGAACCCTCTGGCCTGCAATACAATGACCTAATGCTAAAACATATGTACCACTTACACCAGCCTACAGCAGCATTGGGTGAACTAATGGATGGACTAAATGACAGTATCATTTTAGTGTCAACAGTTTTAAGATTCAAGATGTAAAGGCTTTATTGTGATATGCATGGTAGCTAAATGTAGTTTATTGGCAATGGTAAGTCCCAGGCTGATTTAACAATGAAACACACTATACCTAAGACATACAAAAAAATAGAATAGTGCATTAAAAGATTGCAGGAGTCAGAATGGTGCAAGTAAACTGCATACATAAGTGAAATATACATATGAAATAGAATAAGATCAAGCAGAATATATAATGAAATACTTTACTGTAGAATAAATAGTAAATACCGTCATACTATATGAATAGGTAGATAAGTCCGAAATGATCCACATTCTTTATTCAAATCCCCATTAGCATCCATAAAGTGTTTGCTATCCTTCCTTAGGGTCCATACAAATCATATAATATCCATCTCTACTGTTGAGTGAGTAACTGAAACTCAATGCCTTCCTGTTTATTACTTAAACACCCAAAGAATGATAAAGTAAAGTGTTTAGCTTTGAATTTATCTCTAGAGGTGCACCTGCACATAGCGCCTGCTCTTTTAAGGAATCTATAATTACCATAAACTTGCTTACACCCATGTAAATAACACCTAATTTGGACTATGTTCGACTCCATCTTTCAGCTAATGGACCCATGAAAACCAATTTAGCTCAACGTGCTGTGTTGACAGGTTGACACCAGCTCCTGCTCCTGTGTTGGCCACATGCCAAGCTGTGACCAATTTGCGTTTCTGCTAAATTGTCAATTAACATGTATGAAGTCGGTATCATCTCTCGTATCGAGGTATTACACACGTCTGTTATACCATCTGTTAACGGCGCCATGCCAGAGTCTTGTATGGGCCATACAGCGACGGAGAATTCAGTTTCTGCTGCACTCACTTGTCTCCTCATTAGAGGGAAATGCAGTTGAGTGGACGATACAAATGTCCACACCCTAAAGACGTATACAGTATTTTTCTTTTACATGTGCAAAATAGTTAACACATACTTGAGTGCCGTACTAAACATGACCAAGAATAAACTTGTTTTCTTACTGCGACCTTATACTTTCACTATATATATGAACAGGTCCAGAAAAAAGACCACACCAAATGTTTCTAAAATCTCAATATCTACATGTATGCCAGATATTCCATTCAAGTGTTAGAGAATATTATCACAATCAATAACAAATCACTTAAACTTGCTTATTCTGATCTTATGTACCTATAGTTAGCCTTCTTTCTTTTTATTTATGCATATTTTACTAATCACACACTTTTTTTTTTTTACTGTCCTATAGTACACATTGGAATCAATCAATCAATCAATCAATCAATCAATCAATCAATCAATCAATCAATCAATCAATCAATCAATCAATCAATGTTTATTTATATAGCCCAATATCACAAATGTTACATTTGTCTCAGTGGTCTTCACAGTGTGTACAGAATATCAGTATGACAATACGACACCCTCTGTCCTTAGACCCTTACATCGTACAAGGAAAAACTTCCAAAGAAAACCCAGTTTAAAGGGAAAAATGGGAGAAACCTCAGGGAGAGCAACAGAGGAGGGATCCCTCTCCCAGGACGGACAGACGTGCAATAGATGCCGTGTGTAAATTGAAAAGATAATACATTTGCAACATAGGTAGTCCAAATGTTTGGAAATGCATGTGTGTATAATAGGAAGATGAATCCACGAGGATATCCATCCAGGACCGATGATCCAGGACCACAGCCACGACTCGCGATCCAGGGCTCGCGATCCAGGACACAGGACCGCGGGATCATCCATGACTCCGGATCCCAGCGTATATAGACACCAAAAAGAAAGACATTTGGGGAAGCTTGGTTAATCGGAACATGAGAGTACGCAGGTATAGACAGAGAGAAGGAAGAAGTAAGATGTCCCCCGACAAACTAAGCCTATATCAGCAAAACTAGGGGCTGAATCTAATCAGCCCTAACTATAAGCTTTATCAAAAAGGAAGGTCTTAAGCGCACTCTTAAAAATGGATAGGGTGTCTGCTGCCCGAACACAAACTGGAAGCTGATTCCACAAATGTGGAGCTTGATAAGAAAAGGCTCTGGCTCCCATTGTACTTTTAAAGATTCTAGGAACAACCAACAACCCTGCATTCTTGGAACGCAATGCCCTAGTAGGACAGTAGGGTATAATGAGTTCTTTAAGATAAGATGGCGCCTGCCCATTAAGGGCTTTGTAGGCGAGAAGAAGAATTTTAAATTCTATCCTGTGTTCTATAGGGAGCCAGTGTAAGGCAGCCAGAACAGGAGTAATGTGGTCCCTTTTCCTAACTCTGGTTAGTACACGAGCCGCAGCATTTTGAATCAGCTGAAGAGACTTGACTGACTTCTTGGTACTCCCTGATAATAAAGAGTTACAATAATCCAGCCTAGAAGTAACAAATGCATGGACTAGTTTCTCTGCATCGTTTTGAGGCAAGATATGCCTGATTTTTGCAATGTTACGTAGATGGAAGTAGGCGGTCCTTGAAATTGATTTTATGTGGGCGTTAAAGGATAAATCCTGATCAAATATAACACCAAGATTCCTTACAGTCTCACTGGAGGCCAAATGAATGCCATCCATAGTTAGTATATCTTTAGATAATTTGTTTCGTAGATTCTTCGGGCCAAGTACAATAACTTCAGTTTTGGTCGTGTTTAACATCAAAAAGTTTAAGGTCATCCACGTTTTTAAGTCCTTAAGGCAGTCTTGAATTTTATTTAGATGATTAATTTCATCAGGCCTGATTGATAAATATAGTTGAGTATCATCCGCATAACAATGAAAGTTTACAGAATGATTCCTTATAATATTGCCTAACGGAAGCATATATAATGTGAACAAAATAGGTCCGAGCACTGAGCCCTGTGGCACTCCATGTCTAACTTTGGTTTGCGTGGAAGATTCATCGTTAACACGTACAAACTGAGAGCGTTCAGATAGATAGGACCTAAACCAGCCTAAAGTAGTTCCCTGTATGCCAACTAAGTGCTCTAGTCTTTGCAATAGGATATCATGGTCGATAGTATCAAATGCAGCACTGAGATCGAGCAAAACAAGAATAGAGCCAAGTCCCTTGTCTGAGGCTATTAGAATGTCATTTGTGACTTTAACCAGAGATGTCTCTGTGCTATGATGTGTTCTAAAGCCAGACTGAAAATCTTCAAATAAATCATTGTTTTTTAAGTAATCACACAACTGTTTTGCGACCGTTTTCTCAAGAATTTTTGAGAGGAACGGAAGATTAGAAATAGAATGATTTCTTACTTTATCTATATTAAATAGATAAAGGTGTGCTCTCTCTAGCTCTCTCGCTCTCAGAGGCTGTGTGCTCCTCCATGGGGCGAGTCGGCGGGACTCCCAACAGGACAGGACACAGGGTTTGCAGGACCCCCGGCAGAAGAGTAGTCGGTGGGACCCCCAACGGGATAGGACATAGGGTTGTCAGGACCCCCGGCAGGAGAGTAGCCGGCGGGACCTCCAACGGCACAGGACATAGGGTTGACAGGACCCCCGGCAGAAGAGTAGTCAGCGTAGCCTCCAACGGCACAGGACACAGGGTTGGCAGGACCCCCGGCAGAAGAGCAGTCGGCGGGACCCCCAACAGGACAGGACATGGAGTTGGCAGGACCCCCAGCGGAACCTCCAACGGCACTTGAGTAGGGACTTGAGAGGAGACTTGAGAGGAATGCCGACAAGACACGGGGAGCTGGCGTCGGCCGGTACGCCGACAGGACACGGGGAGCTGGCGTCGGCCGGAGAGCCAACAGGAGACAAGGAGCTGGAGTCGGCTGGTACGCCGACAGGACACAAGGAGCTGGCGTCAGCTGGAGAGCCAGTACTGGAGCCGAAACCATGGCTGCTGGGGCCGGTTCTGGAGCCGGAACCATGGCTGTTGGACACAGAACAGAAGCCTGGACCCTGGCTGTGTAAGCCAGGTAATGGAGCACGGAAGCATGGCTGTGTGGACCGGTACTGGTGCACGGATCCATGGCTTTGTGGGCCGGTTCTGGAGCCGGAACCATGGCTGCTGGGGCCAGGACTAAGGCTGGAACCATGGCTGCTGGGGCCAGAACTGGGGCCGGAACCATGGCTGCTGGGGCCAGAACTGGGGCTGGAACCATGGCTGTGTGGGCCGGTTCTGGAGCCGGAACCATGGCTGTGTGGGCCGGTACTGGAGCAGGAACCATGGCTGCTAGGCACGGAACCGGAACACGGAACCATGGCTGTGTGGGATGGTACTGGAGCACGGTACCATGGCTGTGTGGGCCGGCACTCAAAGCATGGCCTCTGGGGCTCGGGCTGCTAGCCTGGACTTGCGACTCCTTCTTTTAGGAGCCTTTTGGAGGCTCAGTGGATCTCCAAAAGTCAGACAAGTACCCGAGAACGGCTCCTGGACAGCAGCAGGAAATGGGGAAGAAGCAGGGGTTGACTCCAGACGGAACACACCGTATGGTGTCAGGTTGGGAATTGGGAGGCAGGGGGCTAGCATGTCTGGGGCTAGCAGGCCGGGAATCACATGTCTGGAGGAAGTCGATAATCCAGCCAGGTAAAAACTTCACTAAACATGGTTTCTCAGTTGCCAACCGCTGCGCCTCTACCAGAGCGGCCCTCTTCTGCCGAACACTGGACGCTCCCTTCCACAGATCATAGCAGCAAGCCAAAAAAAAGGTAAAATTACTTAATTCCACCTCAAATGGATCATCTGCTGGGTCCACTTCTGGTTGGTTCATTCTGTTAGGGTTGAGTGAAGCAGGCAGGACCCAAATGCAGAATAAACTGAAAAAATACCTTTATATCAAGGTTTTAAGGAACAAACAAAACACTAACCCGTGAACACAGTCAAAGACAAACAATGAACCAACAATGACAGACAGAAACACCAGAACTTAAATACACTAGGGGTGTAACGGTATCCGCCTTTTTTTACGAGTGGGAAAAAAATCTGTCACTCAGGGCAGTATTACACTATATATAATCCAGGGGGCGGTATTGCGCCTAAAAGCCAGCCGCCCATAAATAACAAATGAAGAACAAGAACAAAACACAACAAAACTAACACAATATATGAAGAAGAAAAGTTAGTATCTATGGCGAGTTCACACAACACACAGGAGCTAGAAGACCCACCTTCCATCCATCCATCCATCCATCTTCTCCCGCTTATCCGTGGTCGGGTCGCGGGGGTAGCAGTTCCAGCAGAGAGCCCCAAACTTTCTTTTCCCTGGTGACATCAACCAGCTCTGACTGGGGGATCCCAAGGCGCTCCCAGGCCAGCGAAGAGATATAATCCCTCCACCTGGTCCTAGGTCTACCCCTTGGTCTCTTCCCAGCTGGACGTGCCTGGAACACATCCCTAGGGAGGCGCCCAGGTGGCATCCTAACTAGGTGCCCGAACCACCTCAACTGGCTCCTTTCGACGCGAAGGAGGAGCGGCTCAACTCCGAGTCCCTCCCGGATGACCGAACTTCTCACCTTATCCCTAAGGGAGACACCGGAGAAATCCGATCCATGTATATTACAAACAGGATTGGTGACAAAGCGCAGCCCTGGCGGAGGCCAACCCTCACCGGAAATGGGTCCGACTTACTGCCGAGGACCCAGACACAGCTCTCGCTTTGGGAGTACAGAGATTGGATGGCCCTGAGTAGAGACCCCCTCACCCCATACTCCCGCAGCACCTCCCACAGTAACTCCCTAGGAACTCGGTCATAAGCCTTCTCCAAGTCTACAAAACACATGTAGACCGGATAAGCGTACTCCCAGGCCCCCTCCAGGATCCTTGCGAGAGTAAAAAGCTGATCCGTCGTTCCACGACCAGGACGGAATCCGCATTGTTCCTCCTCAATCTGAGGTTCGACAATCGGCCTGACCCTCCTTTCGAGTACCTTAGAGTAAACTTTCCCGGGGAGGCTGAGTAGTGTGATGCCTCTGTAATTGGCACACATCCTCTGATCCCCCTTTTTAAAAAGGGGAACCACCACCCCGGTCTGCCACTCCTTCGGTACTGCTTCCGACTTCCACGCAATGTTGATGAGACGTGTCAACCATGACAGTCCCTCAACACCCAGAGCCTTCAGCATTTCTGGGCGGATCTCATCCACCTCCGGGGCTTTGCCACTTTGGAGTTGTTTAACGACCTCAGTGACCTCCCCCCGGGAGATTGGTGTTGATACTCCAGCTCTGCCTCTAACGGAGGGCGGAGTTGTCGGGTTCAGGAGTTCCTCAACGTGTTCCTTCCAACGCCCTAACACTCCATCAGTTGAGGTCAACAACGTCCCATCCTTAGAAGACCCACCTGCTCCTTTTAAATCAGTTGTGTGGTTCCCATTTTGGGTTCCCTGTGGACTACAACAATGATGGGGTGCGAGTTGTGGATCGGACGAGAATGGTGTGTTGGCGTTGTTCGACAGCGGTGCGGTATGCTAATGGTAACACGTCAAACATGCTCAATCACATCCGAGTCAGTCTCAGTCCCCAGCGAGAGGGTTTTCTCGACGGCAGGTGACATAGTTACCGCCAGATCTGCCCTCACTACTGACAACGTAGACAAACACATCTTTTTGAAGAAAGACTTGAAAATAGAGTATAGCTTGAGTACCTTTATTTAGGCATAATGGCCTCACACACTCACAAGTTAATTACACATGTTAGACATTGCTCCTAAAGGTACAGATTTTTATTTAGTTTTATATTTATTATTGTATTTATTTTATATTTTGACATCAGGAGATGTTATACAGTTCTGTATTGCCTTTTATTGATTGTGATTGAAACACTTTCTTATTATTTATTTAAATTTTTTCAAGACATTCTTTTTAGTTGTACAGCTTATTTAACTTTTTAGTTTGACATCAGCCAATATAAATAATATGGCCATCTGAGTGTGTGTGTTACTGTTTGTGGTTTGTTTTTAACTGTGTAATACAGTTAATGATTCCAAATGTTAGAGTTCTTTATTTTCATACTAAAACTTGCACGACTGTTAAAAATAAATAACAGCAAAAAAAATTATGCATTTGTGACTTTTCTTTGCTTTTCCTTGTTGTACCGAACCCGTACTGAACCGTGACCCCCAAACCGAGGTATGAACCGAACCGTGACTTCTGTGAACCGTTACACCCCTAAAATACACACAAGATTAATATAATCACACAAACAAGACACAGGTGAGGAGGGAGGAGAAAACACAGGGGCACCAGGTGAACACAATCGGGTAATCAGGTAGGAGGAACAGGACAGCAACAGGCAAGACAGGGGGTGAACACTCTTCAAAATAAAACATGAAACCAAAGACAGAAAAAGACAAGACAAAACACAACACAGACAGATCGTGACAAAACTCCACCACTTTCACTTGAATACGATACTTCAATGAAGGAATTTTGAGAAAAAAATACGACTTTTAAAAGCAAAGTTAAAACGGGAACTGAATTTGTCCAACTTTCTTTATGAATGTGTGTGTTCCCGAGTGAAGTCAAGGTACAGTGTATGTACAGCACACTGCTTACACTTGATTCACATCAGACTACATGTTCTGGGTGAGATAAGCATTTTGCTTCAACACAACTCTGGTCAATGTCTCTTGGTAGATTTTCTGTAAAGTAGTCCCTTGAAATTCGGCCAAAATTGAGTTTTTCACACTGTTGAGTCCATGACGGGGACATGATGATCGCTACTTTAGAGTCAGAGGAGCATGACAAGTGGGGATTCAATTACTCTGGAGGTGCCGTAAGAGGTTTAGCTGCCTCTGCTAAATCTCTGGCTGGATGTATGTGAGCTTTAGAGAGTGAGATGGGTTTATTTACTGGAACATCCTGGTTCAGAGGTGAGACGGAGGCCGGAACTAAATAACAACAAAGCCAGATATACTACTTTTATCTTGTGTTACTGCTGTCATTAAAATTCAAGAGAAAATATGAATACATGTCCCTTTTTTGACATTTATGTTTGCCAAAAATAGAGATTTCTAGTGTGAAAAGAAAATAATAAACTCCATGACAGGCATTTGTAAAGCTGCATCACTTGCCTTTTTACAAACTAAATATCTCCTGATTTATATTTGCTGCTGTGTGCTGAGTTCTGACCAAGGTGTATCATCATACTGTAGCAGAGTTAGCCGAGCAGGAAATCCGACACACGGTGTGACCTCATCAGCCCCTCGCCTCTTCCAGGGATTGAGGGCATTGAGCTGCACTCCCTGAAGCTCCAAACATTATCCACAGTTGATTGTGACACTATCAGAGTCATCTTGATGAAAGTCGCTCAGCCACAGACACCTGAGGAGGAATTTCTAGACTGTTCGAAAAAAGTTAAAGGAATGGTATGCTCATGACACTCATTTTTTAAAAATTATCATCCGATAAAACAGACCAGTCTCTGCCAGTCTCTCTTTTTTTTTTTTTAATCCGATGACATTATCAGTGATTTTAAACTGATTATATACCGAAATAACATCAACACTGGGCGCCGCCATTTCCCGGACGTGACGTAATTCATGCGTTTGGTTTTCGAAGACACGTTGATCTCCATGTTATTTACTGTAGTTTCTCTATTCAAATATGCCTCACTGTATCGCGAAATATTGCCATAATTCGGATAGGAACAATCCACGGAATGCTCGGTTCCATCTGTTGCCAAAAGGTAAGCATAAGAAGTACATTCGGAGGCAGTGGCTAGCGAAATGTGGCCGGCCCGAACCGAGAGATTTACAGGCTCATGTATGCAGCGAACATTTCAAATTTCCGGACGTCTACTCTGAGAGTATGATCAAACAGAACATGGGATTTAAAGAACAACCATTACTCAATGGAGATGCAGTACCATCGGTCTTTCTGGTGTCATCACCGACCAGGACACCAGTTCGGCCAGTAGAGAAATCGCCCTCTGCAAGTGTGAAGCGACGGAGGAGCAGAAGTAGTGCTCGGAGTAAGAATAAGGTATGTTATAGCGCATTTCCATTGCAGCGGCTAGCCCCGTTTTAACATCCAGGCCAGGACAGTTTTTGGTGGCCTTTCCATATAGCGTAGTACCGGCTAGTGTGTATTTCCCCCCAGTTTTTCCGGCCCCATAAAATCGTGATTCTATGGCCAGGGACAACGAAGCTGAGTATGCTAAACTAGAGAGGGAATCGCTAGCAAGGGTGGTACTACATGCATACATATAGTATCTTATATCATCTTCCCATTATACACACATGCATTTCCAAACATTTGGACTACCTATGTTGCAAATGTATTATCTTTTCAATTTACACACGGCATCTATTGCACGTCTGTCCGTCCTGGGAGAGGGATCCCTCCTCTGTTGCTCTCCCTGAGGTTTCTCCCATGTTCCCTTTAAACTGTGGGTTTTCTTCGGAAGTTTTTCCTTGTACGATGTGAGGGTCTAAGGACAGAGGGTGTCGTATTGTCATACTGATATGTATGGCTGAATTCCCCCATCCAATCTCTTCACATTGGTCAAAACTTGTTCCTCTGCTGACGAGTCCGAACTGAAATACTCCACCATGTTTCCGTGTGTTGACAAAGTGAACGCATGGATGACGTCACGACCATCACGTGACTACTGAAAATGGCAAACATGGCGGCGGCCAGACGGAATATACAGGTCTTGATAAAAAAGAGCTATAAAATCATTATTTACCGGGGAATATCGCTGATTTCTTCAGGGTATGGTTTAAACATAACGTTTCACTAAATACTGAAGTTTTGATTAATTATCTAATGAGTGGACCATTCCTTTAACCTTTGGAATTTGGCTGCTTTCAATGCAAAAAAATCCTCCTTAATACTCTTCAATTTTAAAAATACACAATTACATTTCACGTTTGAAGCAACTTTCATGTCCAATGATGTGACGCTTCACAGACAAATATCAATATCAAATACTGCTACCCATGTCTGGCAATAATGTAGTGGTAAAGTGCTACATTGACTGAGACAGATCAAATGAAAGAGATTGAGATAAGACTTTGCTTGAGGGAGCAGACTCCCAGGAGGGACTGGAATATCAAAGAATAGGTAGATATGCACGGTAAATGAAGTGGAAGAGAGGCAACAGGGAGGCAGAGGAGCTGGAGGGTGAATTATGAAAAAGACCATTAGAAACAGATGCAGACACACTTGTTAGGAGCCTAAAGTCATGCAGGTCACCAAGAATACTAATGGATCACTATACGCAACTACCTGACAAATTCCATGTTGAGTAAGTGGAAACGGTAACATGAGAACAACATGTTGGCAAATTCACTCTTTGATGCTTCAACAGGAAGAAAACACTGTCTACTCCAGTGGAACAAAAGCATGCATTTTGATAATTAAAGAATTGTATCCTCGGAATATATCCACATTGTCTTATCTCATATTGTTTTCAAAAAAGACTTTTTCTTTATATTTGAAGTATGTTTAGTAAATAATTAGAAATGAATCTCTTACTAGGTGTAAATCACATTTAGGAGTGATCACATCACATATGGGGAACTGTGTATTGTTCATAAAGACATATATGAAAGAATGTACACATTAATTGCTCAGTTTTGTGTTGTGTATTTAACTGATGAACCACTTCTTGGTAATGCTGTTGTTCTTGCAGTAAAATATAATATTTATATATATATATGTATTACTGATCATAAATGTAATGTGGTTTATCAAATTTAAAGTTGATGGTTATTAATATTTTTTTTTACAGATTTCCATTAAAGGTGGAGTATGTAATTTTGGAGAAACCAGCTCGAGTGTGCTATAATTTGAAAATACACAGCCGGAACAAATCTGCCACTTCCTTACAAAGCCCCTCCTCCAACACACACGAACGGGCACATGACCAATGAGGGCACGAGATAAGTTTGTGCACAGATGGAAGGCTGACAGGCAGGTAGGCCATCCAGTTATTTTAGCCGGGCCGGCTCAAATGATTGGTCGTGCTTTTTAGAGTACTACAGCTTCCACAGATGACATTTTTTAATGGATTTTTTGATATATATTTTGCTATCGGGATTTTAAGAGCATTCCATGGAATATTACACAAAGTATATCTCGAGCCGGTTTCTCAAACTTACCTACCCCACCTTTAATGTTCTATATTTAAGGGTATTTTCTTTTAGTCAATCCAGTCTTGCACTAATGTACATTTCTCAAAGATATTGAAGTGACTGTTATTTTGTATATATTGATTGTTATGCTTTAATCTATGTCTTAATGTGTGCATATGTATAAACGGGTCTGTTGATTGTGTATATATAGGTATATACATATTGTTATATATATTTGTATTTTTGTATTCGGGATTGTGGGAAACGGTATTTCGATCTCTCTGTCTAACACACAAACTGAAAGATTGACAATAAAGTTGATCCCCATTGATATATATGGGGTGAAAAAATGATAGAAACACTTATATACACACAAACATGTTTTTACTTAGTGTCTTATCATATTTAGACCATCATGCATTATTTTTGGTTTACTATATCACAGTAACCCAAATATGGCGCAGGATATATTCTTTCTGCTCCTTGCCAACCCCATCAGACCTTGACCTGACCAGATGACACGGCTAATCCTCCGACAAATACTGTAAATCAAAGCATGCCCTTGGTGTCAATTTACCATGAAAGTGAACCAGTAAGCCAGTTAAGTAGCTGGCGCAAATGTATGTATGTTTAAGAATTACACACTTATGATTGTGTCACACCTAGCAACTGCTGCCTCACTTAGATTCAGATATCACTCACGATATATATTTCTGAGAAACATAACAGGATCAACGTAATGAATGAATAAATGTTGACAAGGAAAAACACATCTTTTCTTGGAATTTTATTTAAAAATAGAACACGAGGCAATAATTTATACATCTAATACGCATGCTATACGACTTAAATAGTAACACAAACAGAACCACCTGCTAGAAAATGATACATGGAAGCATATATATTTTAAGTAAGACAGATTTATGGTTGTTGTTGGCAAAGTTCACCGGTTTTACTGTGAGGGCATGTCGTAAAATCACATTTCAGTGGAACCTGAACCTTTCTTTAATATATGTTATAAATGTGAGTCGTTTTGTCAAATCCATAATCACATAAGATAAATGAAAGTCTGTGACTGCGGTAATCCAAGCCCATAATATTAGAAACTACGCTCTAAATACTGCAACATATATTGTGGTTATAATCTACTACTTTATCTAGTTTATACCAAATTAAGTCCTTTAACCATGTTTCATACGTCACTTTGTATGCTGCTTTTACTCTCTTGCATCATTTACTATGTGTCTTCTGATGGGGATGTTTTTTTTTTTTAGTTATTACCACTTCTGGATACTCTTGATCATGTTGCAGTTGTTTATAGGAACATAACACAACATAAACCCCTAGCAGCTGCTCCGTGTTTTGGAACGACACTGTATGGGAGGCCACAATACTGCACACCTACACATCATTTCTTTATTTAAGCCTGACAGTGGCTGGCTACATTTACAACGTGTCTTAAAATAATACAACTCTGGACAGAACATGCAACTAGAATAGCAGAGTCTGTAATGAAAGAGAGAATAGCATTCAGGGGCTGCAGCCTTGAACATTTGCTGTATCCAACTGTAGGATGTATTCAAAAGCGAATACAGAATAACATTTTTAACAAGACCTATTGTTCAATATAATTGAAAAAAATTAACATTTCAATTCTAATGTCTTTGCTATGAATACCTTGGATACAAATCTACCCACGGAGTTCGATTCATTTCTATTCAAACTGGTATTTCCTTGTCCAATGCATGCCTAAGGAGCATCTATTGAATCTACCTCAGAGAAACATCATTATGCATGTTTGCAGGTTTCCACTCTAGTTTGTCAAATCAATATTGGCCATTTAGACATGACTTTCTTGTATTTGTTGAAGTTGGCAGGCTGGTAATTAACATGCCCCAGTTGTTGTCAATAAGGCGTTTCATCCACTAAGCATATTTTAGACATTTAGAGATCATCCCTACAGAAAAACAAATGTTTCTTAAAGGGAAAACGTCTTCCTGTTTTGAGGGTGTCGATGTTATGATATATTTGTTGACCTTATGACCGCAGTGTGTGGTTTTTAAAATAGATGTGTTGAATGGAGTGAAAAAAGCAGGTGCATTGTCAAACTTATGCACACTGTTTTATAGGCTGTATTTTATGTGAATACATTATGATAACCCCTTAAAATGTGTCTTAGTAAAACAATCAGTGTTACCGTCTTTATTGTCATACAGATAATTAAAGTCAAGACGTTAAACAATCACATTTGCAGGATACTAATAAATAACAGACCTAATCGAGTCCTATAGTGAACTCCAATATATCAAGGCTTGTAAACAAACGTCCTCTTCCTATGTGTCCCTACATCTGGTTCATAGGAGCAAATCATTCTTTCAAAGGTATTTAACCTGCTCTTCAACCCACCCTCTGGCCCCTCTGTACTTCACCGCAAACCCAACCTCCAATGTCTTTGGAGTGACCACAAATCCAAAAAAGCTTTTGGCAGTCACTGGGTCTTGTCAGTAGAGGAGCATCAAGCACAGACTTGCACGCTGCAGGACGGATCTATTACTTTGAGAACATTAGGAGAAGCCACAGTGTGAGCAGACTGAAAGGGAACAGAGCTGAGAGCACTGAGGACTGAGAGCAGGTAGGTGGCCCTCAACACGAAGCCAGGCTGTATGAGAACATGTTGTGAGAGGAGAGGAGAAAAGGATTATTTCTTGTAAGTCATCCCCTGCGATAGCTTCAGGATCAATACAAAGTGTGCCGTCACTGAAGACGTCAGCATTTTGTGAGCAGGTGCACAGACAGGTGTAGTAAAAAAACTAAATTCGACATGCAAGTGTGTAATGTATACATGCTGCTATTTTCCTCTTTGAACGTGCTGTGCTTAAAGAGTCATAAAGCGACTCAATGTACACCATTTTATGTGCTCTCTCATTCCAGCCGCTCAAATTACCGAGTATGTGACCAGGATCATAATTTTGATATTCTTTGTACAGGATTTCGTTACACAGAGGACACAGATATTTAGTGTTGGGGCATGAAATCATTTTAGTGAGGCATGCAGGCTTCTCAGTTTAAATGTCACAGTTTTAAATCTGGAAGCTTTTGGTCAAAGCTGTGAGGTTGTTGGGTGATGGCTAACTTTAGATGAAGGAATCGATATCGATACGTAGCCTGAGATTTAGCAAGCTGCGTGTAGGTTGTATTTTGGCAAAAAATAGGATTTTCACATTAAAAAGACATACACACGACTGTGGTTGCTACTGTTTGCACTCTAGTGCTCTCTGTTGTGTCTCAAGCACATGCAGAATTGTAATACGCACTTATCTTCAATGCAGTATTGTAGATCTAAAAGGACACAATTAATTTAAATATAAAGGGAATACACTCACACTGATCAAAACATGCTGCCACACAAAACATTCCTAACATGTGTTTGAACAACATGTATGTATTAACTTGTCAGACCTGTTACAGCACTCGAACAAATTAGCAAATCCTATGGGATGTTCAAATGGCACCATCAGCACTCATTTGACACCACAAGGCCCTGTGAGTTACACAGATGAAGACACTTTCTGTCTGCTCAGTGACGTGTGAACAAATGCAGAAGGGACATTTGAGAAGCTGCAAATGCCATTACAAGAGTACATGGAGCAGTCACAGTATCATTGGGACATGTCACGTACCACTGAGACATTAGCCGCAATTCGTTTGTCTGCAGCAGCTTCTCAAGTGTCTTTATCTATATTTATTTTCATTACAATCTTCAAAATAACCATCTTCTCACTGTATTCCATGTCATTAGCTTGACAAGAGGTCAACTTTTGTAATGTCAAGGGATGTTCTACACATGCAAAGATGATAGTACAGGCACACATAACAGGGATTGACCATGCGTGGACAAGGTGATGGCGACGAATCAAGCAGAATTAGTTATAAGACAAACTGTCAAAATAGTATGGGAGCAAATACTTACCACACAGATCTTTTTTAATTAGATCCTAACATCATATTAGGAAAATGTCTATTATCACATTATAATCTCCTTTATAATTAGTGATATTTAAACATGATATCAACAGCAAAGAGAAACGTAGACAGAGGGTGAGGCTAGATTTATTTATTTCTGCTACAGTAGTCCAACATTTCAAACAGTCTGTGTCTAATTTTAAGCCTGGCGACTTGTTATATCGCCTGCAGTGACAGCCGCCTGCCTTCGTACTGGTAAGATGTAACGATGTTATGAAGCATGGCTCCTATTTTCTATATTTTTTAAAGGAACAAAAGTGTTTACTGTAATTTAGCCTTCAGCACAAATGTTAAAAATCCCAAAAATGAGGATTTTAAAAGAAGGATCTGTAGCCAGTCCACAATGTCCCCTTTCCCTGGAGTCAGGTTTCATTCAACCAGATGAGAGCCGCAGACAAACTTTAAACTATAAATGCAATAAGCTAAGATGGCAGAACTATTCCAGGGAAGATGAGTGGGTTTGCTTTTAATGCAAGGGGCCTCCTGCCAAATGTCTCCCGTTGCAGGCTGTTTTGCTTTTACCATATTTGTTGTGCGGTTCATTTTCAAGATCTACCAACAGCCAATAACTCAGCATGGAGCCCAGAACCTTCTGAACATATGCTGGAGTACAACTAAAAATAAAACGCTTACTTTCCAAGACAGCAGGTTTTATGTTCAGTCGGAAGTCAGGACAAAGTCAATATTTTTTATTTGAAGGACACATTTAATGGATGCATTTAACCGTTTAACAAGATAAGATTATATTGAATGTTTGGACAATGATACAATCACAAAGTCTTTCAAATAGAATTTTGCTTAATTAAGTTGCATCTATATGCACTCACAACAAGCAACTACAATATGATTTAAAAGTCATTATTGACATTATTTGGCTCTTCCTAATATTTAAATTATACTTGAAAATCCTGTGTTCACTATAAAGTGCCACACATCTAATTTAAAACAGTTAAGAGTTCATACATAGTGGTGTATCTTAAATATATTGATGTTTCTCCCAATGCATCAATACATTGGATAAGGACATGTTGATCCAGATTGATAGATACAGCCCTATTGTTGAGTCAAACTTATGTGCAGGTCAAAACCAAAGGTTATACTTAAAAAAAGTCATACTCTTTGTCCAAAGAGACATTTCATCCAAGCTTTATACTATTTTCTATTTGTTTAAAGCCCCTGGAAATCAGTTTTCTCAGATTTTATGAGCAGTTGATCCTTGAGTTGCTGATTGTCAAGAACAGGTAATTTAAAAGAGAAACGTTTGGAGAAGTGCTCATGCAGTTGGAGAAGTGCTCATGCAGTTGGAGAAGTGCTCATGCAGTTGGAGAAGTGCTCATGCAGTTGGAGAAGTGCTCATGCAGTTGGAGAAGTGCTCATGCAGTTGGAGAAGTGCTCATGCAGTTAGAGAAGTGCTCATGCAGTTGGAGAAGTGCTCATGCAGTTGGAGAAGTGCTCATGCAGTTGGAGAAGTGCTCATGCAGTTGGAAATATGTAAAACTCTTTGGTAAATTAGACAGCAGTCCGCAAAAGGTTTGTAGGTATTACAGTACACAGACGTGACATGTCATTTAATGAATCAATCAAAAGCTGCAAGGTTGTTTGTGAACGTGAGCTGTGCACAATAGCAAGCAAAACCAAAATCCTAATCACAGATAAATCAAGAACCAGTATTATCACATTAGATGTTCCAAACAAATACAAAAGGCCAAAGTTATTCACACTGTGCACTAACATCAGATCTTGACTCACCTCCTCATGTCAACATTTCCTGAAAATCTTCGTTCAGCTGCAAGACAAAAAATGATAATAATATTTAATGCTTACATGTAACCACACCTACTTTATTCCAATGTCCAATGAGAAGGTTTAGACCTCTGAACTTGAGTCATTAGGTCAAATGTTACAAGAACAACAAATAGTAATGACATAACAAGTGATGCAAGCGACCATAACAGATGATACGTGACTCATTTACTGTCACATGAGTCAGTGATCTTCATAAGTGACACATGCGTCTGGTGTTTGTTCCATATTAAACTCTTTTGGAACCTTAAAGAAATATACTGGGGAAATAATGCAGGAGGTGACAAACTACCGCTCAGAATCAGTGCGAAAGCTGTGTTTTCTTAAAATAATGATGTAATATATGAGGTGACATCGTTCAGTGATCAGCAGAAGGGAGAGTTGTTTGTGTGGTGGTGTCTCCATGCTGCATATTTTAGCATTTCCTAAACCTGGAAAGGGGTTAACTAAAACATGGCTTTTAATGTTAATAAGTACATATCTTTTTCAGTCTTACAATAAATCAACTAACATTAATCAGCACTGAGAGGCTATAGCAGTGGTAGCGTGTCAGTACTTACAAACTAATCCTCACTCTGCACCCAGATTATTTAGGGCTTCAACAAATTCCGACTTAATTAACACATGGCTCCAAAGGATTCCTGAGATTGGCATTCGTCCCAGAATGATGTCCACAGTGAACAAGTGTATACAACACTGGCTGCTGCCTCTTACTGACTGCTGGGAGTAACTGCAGTGAGCTTTAGGGAGTACACTAGGAGCTGTTCAGAGAAGAAGATTGTCCACCATATGATTTAAATAAACCTACATGGACCTTTGAGAGGATTTCTTTCAAAAGTAAATGCATCTGAAAGTACAAAAATCACAAAGACTAAAACATTTCAGGGGGAATGCCAGTCACTATCACTGATTTGCTTTGTTAGCTCTACATGTATGCGGTGCTAATATTTCCTCTTCCTGTGTGTTTAGCTGCAGACCCTTCTGAATCAGCAGAGCTCGAAAGCAACGACAAGATGTGGAAGAGGTCAAAGGTGACCGATCAAACTGCCGCGGGGCAGGCGGGTAAGTGCAGGGTGATGGATGTTCTCCAAGGTTACGTCAGTCTAGGGTTTGTTTTGCAGCTGTCTCCACCTGGATTTCCTCTTCACACGAGGAATGATGATGAACAGGATCATGTAAAAAACGAGACACTGCGTTCAAGAAAAAAACCTGCAAGACAAGAAAACACCTGGGAAATTCACAGGTCAAAGGTCGGGGTCTTCAAAATGTTTTGGAAGATGTGGAACACCGAAGACATCTGGAAACTGCTGTAAAGAGTTGAGGGCGAGAGAAAATGAAGATAAGCACCTCTGTTTTTTCTTTCGTCAAGTGGAAGCTTTCTAAGTATTGTTCATGTTTTTTCTTAAGATTTGTAACGACGACACAACTGCCACTTTTCAACAGAATACGAATACAGCTCTGGCCATCTCATTCATCAACGTTTCTTTATTAAGGATGTGATACCGAAGATGTCTGTCAGTCAACTCAAGCTCCACAGATTCCAGCAGTGAGACACGAGTAAGCTGTCTTCACAGAACAAGAGCAACAAAGAAATGTCATCATGACAAAAAAAAGACAAGACAAAAAGAAATCCAAGCACAATACGAATAATAAAACTGATTCTAACAAGGACTATCATCAACAGTCCTGGTTTGACAAAATGAAAGGTATTCTTAAAAAACAAACACCAAGTGATTATTTCTCTCAAGCACTGCACAGGAATCATCCTGTGTGAGGAATGCGAGCTTCAACTTGAGTCTAATGAACAGCTGCACAGCACAGCTTTGTATATGCTGCTGTAACAGCTTACTGCTAACACCCTGTTACTTTGTCTATAACTAACCATTGTGTGTTGTGCGATGTGTCCCTGAAAATGTGTTTTTCCTAAAGTGTCTGTTTGTGCTTCCCATCCCCGGGTTACACTGTATAATGTGGTGTTTTATGTTTACTGTGTAATAATCCTGTCGAAGTTCCAACTGCCATGGTGCTTTTGTCAGGATTTACATTTACCTGTCCCTCTTCTGTTGTCACAATGCGTGTTTAGTCGACCGTTCAGAGGAATTTCAACCAGAAGACAAAGGTATGCGAGCAAAAACAAATCGAATCACACAAACGACTCACCTCCGTACTGTAAGTGCATGACTCCACGTTGGGTGAGTTGCATGTATGATGTGGTCTTCATCAACCCCGAAAGGTGTCATCCGAAATGGATGATTCAACTTTCAGTGTCACAACGGAAGCACTTCATTGTGACAATTTAAACAACACCCATCTGAATACTAAAGCTGTTGCTAGAGGGCACGGTCGCTGATTTTTATGTGTCTTCTTGATCTTGTAATTGAAATGAAAATGCCAATTTTAAATGTGCGCATGCTGACAAAATTCTGTTCGATATGTTAAGTTGAGTGTCATTAAGTACATCTACAGGGACAAAGTGGCATAATGTCCTCTCTCCTGAGGTCTAACTAAACATATTAGTTATAATAACTTTACAAAAACACATCTTTAAGGTTAAACATAATGAACTTGCCAATTTAGATCAATATTGACCAACAAAGAACAAGCCTTTGGTATGAGTAAAAAGACTATAGGTGAAACATTTGAGACATTTCATACAAAGAACACCGAGGCAACCTGAGTCGCCCCTTCAAGTCCCCCTTTCCCTTGAGATTTTCGGCCTTTTCATGCCTGACCCTCATGCTCTCCTTGGCTTCAGTGTGACGAACAGAACTATCGCAGACACAGAAATGCAATTTCTATAACTCAAAGGGTTCAAAGCATATGCTGTCAAGTCAACTCAGAACATCGAGGTCTCGAAGGTAATCAACTGGAACGACACCTGTTACCTCCAGGAGCCCTAAAATCACCCAACTTTCAGTTTCTTGTGGTTCCTTGCATTACTTTGAGACTTACTCTAAGTCTAAGGGAAGTCAGGGAAACACAAGTACACAATGTATGGGGCATCCAATTATAACGGCGCTTTTCGTTTGTTTAGTAACTGTGAAATATAATAGGAAAGCTCTTAGTTAACGTCAATACAAATACATTTTAGAGCAGTTAAAAAAGAGTTCATCATTATTTACTGAACTCCAGCTACAAGTTAGATGAAAAAAGGCAACGTCCTAACAGCCAACAATAGAGCTACAGCGGCACTGATCAGAATAAACACAACATCGCACAACCTCAGCGGGAACATGTAGGCGAGTCAGCTGCTTCGGAAAATCTTTAAGCTAAATTACATGAAAAACTAATAATAAAAGCTCAAAGTGGAACGTTTTTGCGTGCACATTAGTTAATATTCTGAGTAAAACTATAAGGATTTGTTGTCCACATCGTTCAGGAATCAGTTAGTGAGGCATGTTATAGCTACAGTACATGTACTGTATACAAATGATTGTGCAGTAAACTAATATATTAATGAATTAAGTTTAAAGTTAGGGAGATACTTCTGCTTTCATTCAGTAGTTGCAAGATTCGCAAAAACTGCAAAATTGCAAACATGGCTTGATAAACAAATTCCTATAGTGTAATGATGCATTCTCATGAATTCTGCATACATATATCCAGTGCCAAAGCAAAATAATAAAATGAAAAAACTTTGGGGGAAAATAATGAATACAAAAGTAAAGCAAGGCTATTCAAATGTCTTGCAGTCTTGCAGAAAGATGATAAGAGCAGTTCAGTTATTTTCCAGCCACCAGCAATTCGGACAAGGACAGAATATAAAAACATTTTTAGCTTTAGGTCTTCGTGCATGCGCATCCATTTGACAGCTATCAAAATGTCAAGGGTCCGGTGCTGTCTGTGGATGTACATCTAATCAACTATATCAACAAATATATATAAGTACAAATAAATGCATATATAGATATATTCACAACATCTCATCATGGACAAAGTATAACTGATGAAAATGTGTTATCTTAATGAATGTTCGCATACTTAATTCATGCCAATTATACTCCATACATAACTTTTAATGACCCATAAAATCATGAAACCATGCTTTTAATGATGTCTGCATCATCCTTCGATTTCAATTATGATACAGAAGACACTGTTCTGCAGCTCATGCCCCAAGCACTTACCCCCAATGCAACTAAGACTGTTCATTTCTCCATCTTTAAACGACATACTCTATAGTTTACACTCTGCCTATTACAGGTCTTTCATTCCAGGAGAAAATAAATAAAAATCCCTGGACCAGCTGAACCCCTGTGATCAGCGTTCAGTGATGACGCCTTCGAGACTTCTATGGGTTAGTCCATATTGGTTCCCTCAGGTGTTCTGGCACTTAAACCTGGTTCAATGCCTAACTCTAGAGTTTTCAATGGATATTCTGTGCAAGTAAGCTTATATGAGTACCAACTAATCATTTGTACTCCATGGACCTCTAGAGACAGCAGAAGGGTTGATCTTGTTCCCCAACAAAGAATAATATTAGTTTGGTCATCATAACATATACATACGGGGATATATTTATTACAGATGTGAACCCTACATGACTTTAAACAACACATTTCTTTCAATTTCATCCTTTGTTGTTGACATAAATGATTAAAATAATAATCCTATACAAATAAACATCTCAATGTTACCAGGAAAGTGAATATTTATTATTATCAATTCAACTCCTGCAAGGCAACTCTATATGAAATTGTGACATGTCTTCTTCTCTGAGGTGGCCATGTTCTTTTTGAGGCTTAAAAGAATTATTAAAATCTTTGGTAATTATTTTTATTCAGCATTATCCAAAGGCTATAAAGTCTAAATACTCAACGTTTTTTCCAATTCATCTGAAAAGTAAAATTAATCCACAAAGAAATTAAAAAAAATTAAATCTCCCATAATAAAACTAACATTAACACAAAGGTTTCCCTCACTTTTTTAACATGATATAAACAAGTATGTCTATGGCAAGGGTATGTTTTAATATGAAAATATGTAACACTCATCAATAATGTCAAGAGTCCCATGAGAAGGGAAAGACCAAAGAACGTTAAGATTAAAAAAGCCGTCTTTTACAAAGTTGATTAAACAATGAAGATTTGCATAAGTAAAACATATTCCCTTCAGTCTTAAGTCGTTTAAATCACTTGGCATCTTAATTTTTAGCTAAATCTGAACACGATACAACTATGAAAAACATTGGCATATTTAAGGTAGCAGCGAGGGTTATGCCAGATAGAACCTATTTACTTGGTTTATTCATAAATGCTTGACTGTCTGGTAATATTTCAAAAGTAGAGGCTGATGTAAATAATCACAAAACTACTGGATATATTTATTTTGTTTTATTTTTGCAATATAAGTCTTTAGAGATTTTATTAATTAGTGTGGCATTTTTATATTTAAACATGATGATTTGTTCAGATAAAAACCTGTTTGAATGTTTGTGTGAAGTTTACACTAAGCAACTTTTTGTTTGTCCTTGTCTAAATCTGAACACATTCTTAGTGAGCCTTTCTTATCAAATGTATTTATTCTTCACACATACAGTACTGTACTTTTTCAAGTAAAACAATGTTACAACAAGGTTAAATGTTCATGCTTTGATGAGTATAATGTATACACTATACTTAATAACTTGTTTCTTTTTTTAATAAGCTTATCTAATTATTTCTATTTTTTCGATCAGGCATTAAGAAGAAGTCGAAGGTGCCCGGTGTCATGATAACGCAGTTCCAGGAGGAACTTCCGGAGGGAATGACAACTCCAGATTTTACTCGCAAACCCATTGCTTTGACTATTCAAGAGAGTAAGTCTACAATAGTAGCCTTCACCCAAACCATTTAAATAAAATAAAATAAAAATATACAGTTTTTGTTCTCACATCAAAATAGTTGAACACACATGTGTTGGCCAGCTAAAAATACCTTGATCTAAATCCCAATTGGCATAAGCAACATTTAAGAGGAAGAGGGGGCGGTTTTGGCAGAGTCCATATGGACTTGGATTGGGAACCGGAAGGTCACCGGTTCAAGTCCCCGAAAGACCAAGTGTTACCGAGGTTTCCCTGAGCAAGGCATTGGTCCCTGGGCGCCATACATAATAGCAGCCCACTGCTCCTAAGAATAGGATGGGTCAAATGCAGAATGTCAATTTCCCCTCTGTGGAACTATTAAAGGTGGGGTATGTAAGTTTGAGAAACCGGCTCGAGATACACTTGTTGTTATATTCCATGGAATGCTCTTAACATCCCGATAGCAATGCAAGCAAGTGCTTTGACAAAAAATCCATACAAAAAATTCATCTGTGGAAGCCGTAGTACTGTAAAAAGCACGACCAATCATCTGAGCCGGCCCGGCTAAAGTAACTGGATGGCCTACCTGCCTGTCAGCCTCCATCTGGGCACACACTTATCTCGTGCCCTCATTGGTCATGTGCGCGTTTGTGTGAGTTGGAGGAGGGGCTCTGTGAGGAAGTGGCAGATTTTCTCCGGTCGTGTATTTTCAAATTCTTGCGATCTCGAGCCGGTTTCTCAAACTTACATACCCTACCTTTAAGGGTACATTCAATACAAAAGAGCAGCTGAGCATATCCAGTCATAACAATTTGAAAGATGTAACAAAAGGTTAAAAAAACATGTATTTGGAAAGTAAGTTGCAATTCAACAATGGGATATTTTTAATTATTAAAGGGGCCCTGTTATGTTTTTTGGGGGGATCCCTTTCCCCTACAGTATGTGTTGCATAGGTTTTTGTGCATGTAAAAGGAAATGATAATGTCACAGTAGAAGCACAAAATAATATGAAACTAAAAATGAGCCCCTTTAAACAGCCTCTTAACCAAATGTATCAAACGGGAAAAACTTAAATATAATGTTTGTTCAATTATTTGCATTTAACCATTTATCTTACATCTTTGCTAGAAATGTACCTATGAATGATTTGTCTCTAATAGAAAAATCTTTATTTTATCTAATTCCAGGTAAGGTTGCAATCTTTAAAGCCATAATAGTGGGCACCCCAACACCTACTGTAACATGGAGCAGAGCCAACAAGGAAATCGTTTTCCACCCTGACTTGTGTGTTCAAAAGTACGATGAGACAACTCGAGAGCATACACTCGAGGTAATCTTCAAGAAACCCTAAAGGCATGGATTCATTATGTTGGCGATAAACAAAATGTACCCATTGTCGGCCACAACAGGAAGCGTTGTTACATTTCTGTTGCAGACAATGAATAAACATCAACAGTAAACTGTGTTAAAAGAGAGAACGCTCTCTTATAATCTGATATTGTGATAATTTACCTCATACTGAGAAAATAATTTAATGTCCAATTTCAAACACAGAGCATGTGTGTTAATAAGCCCAAAAAGCATGCCCATTTGTACGAAGTTGATTGTAAAACGCAGCCAAACAGGAAATACATGCATGCATTCGTCCATCGTCTGTCATTCAATAGGATAAATGTTTTTATCAACCCAATATGTTAAGTGACTTAAGTGTTTTAAGACTTAAACTACTTTCAGTGATAAAGAAGGTGCCATAATCTCAGTGTTATCCTTTCATTAGTTTCCTAAGGTCGCTTCAGAGGATGCAGACACCTACAAGTGTTTTGCAAACAACGAACATGGAAGGGCTATCTGCACTGTTCTCCTGAATATCATTTCTGGTATATATTTCTTAATATTCTTTAATCCTTTTGTCGCTTTAGTATTTTATATACACGTTGCAATATACATACTCTTGATAAGTTGGCAGATCTAAAATATTTTTTTATTTCCAGTTGGATTCTCTAAAACCAAGGAACTCCAAAAGAAAGAAGGTGAAGGTGAGGTTTCAAATACAGAACATTCAAAGTTTTCTTTTCTGAAGAGGATTGCAATTATTTTCCCCGAAGGCAGTTATAGTTTGTTGGCTTTAAGGTCAAGGCTTTCCATTATGGGCCAATTCACCATACAAAAGAGAGCTTATACACTTTCCCTGCCCCAGTCAGACTAATAGGAGACAAATTAATGAATGATTAAATAGATTAAAAAACTATTTATCACAGACACTTTTTAGGGAACTGGGCATCCAGCTGAGTTACAAAGATACATAGAAGTTAATGGCTTTCATCTAAGCCATCAATATTTGGAATGAAGCAGCAGAATGGTTTTTCTGTGCTATAACCTAGCCCATGTATTTTCAAAGCGACATGACATTGTATTCATTAATTCAGATTATTGGGAAAAATCTTCCTGTCAGGGTAGTGAAAACGTAAAGATCGCAAACAGAATCATGTTGAGCAGTATAAGTCCAACAAACAATAGAGGATAGAGTAACTGGGGATGTACATTTACTGACTTGGATTCTTGCAAAAAGAGCAGTAGAGCTTTAGAATTACAAAAAAAGTAAAACACATTTTGGCAGATTTAACCATTTAAGCCCGAAGGTCCCCCCAGTGGACCCCTCCCACAGTTATTTTTTTCTCACATGTCTCAGGGCTTCTTAACATTTATGAAACTATTAATGTTTCATACCCTTTTAAAGGTAAGCAACTCCGCTAACTGACAATAAGAACAAGTGTTAGCTAAAAAAAACGTATTATACTTATTATATGTTATAGTTTGGATTCCTAAAGCTTTTAGTCTACTAACCCATCATGCAAGGGTGGTTTTCACTATAAGTAAAGGGTTTTTTTAGGTGGACATTAGAATTTACATGTTTTTACTATGTTCCATCTGAATTTACTTTAAAATAAAAACATCTATATTGATTCTGACACTTCTACATCCAACTCACAGATGTAACCTTGCTTTGAGAAAAATTATTATTAATTTACCCCTTTTAGAAGTGAAGATATATCATTTGTTGTGTTAGTGGCATTTTCGAGCCTGAAACCTGAAAAACAGGCTCAGGGCTTAACTGGTTAAGGTGGAAGAGAGGGAATTGTCACTGAGATACACAAAGCTGGTTGGTTAGTGACATTTTTATTAATGTGCTTTTTGCCCAGTTATCAGAGTCTTGACTTAGCAATGGTAAGTAAATGGCTATATGATTGATGATTCAGATAATTATATAAGGCATGATTTTATGTCGGCTTAAAGAAATACTCAGTACAGTTCCAATAAGATAAGATCAGACATTCTGACCTATTAGTCATTAAGCTGAAAATACTTGTTTTTGTTTTTAAAAGAAAAACATTCATATCTAGCTTTAATCAAACCATTCTATGTACATTACATTGTTATGGAAGTTACAGTAAATGCACATTGCTTGTTTTAAATACTTGTGTAAAAGACAATGCATGACAAATGTATTTTGAGAAAGTCTTCTTTGTTGTGGTTACAGAGGCAACGGATCTCAGGAAAAAGCTTAAAAAACGGTGAGTGAAACTCCGTAAACAAAGTTTGTTTCTTGTATTATCTTTATGATGGTATTTTCTTTATGTGTGGGATTCCGTCTAATTGACAGAATGAGAGAATTTATTTCAGTGAAAACATGGTTTGCTTGATGACATTTCTGCCTCTCCAGTAATGTCGATGGAACACGTGAGCAAAAGCAGATGGAGCCAGAGGAGAAGGTCTGGGAAATCCTCATGAGCGCAGACAAGAAAGACTACGAGCGCATCTGCCATGAGCACGGTATCACAGACTTCCGCCGCATGTTGAAGAAACTCACCGAGATGAAGAAGGAGAGAGAGGAGGAGATTGCTGAGGTATGGGCTCCTTTGAAATCTTCTTTAGTTCAATCGTAGGAATGTCCAAAAAAACATCTATCCTTGTCATTTGTTGTTTTTGTATAATTTGTTAAATGTTGCAGTCTGTCTTACAAAGTCTGTGCAGACTCATGACATGTGTTTCACTCTTTCTGCTGTAGTTTGTTTCACACATCAGTACCCTGAAACCTATTGAAGTCCAAGATGACGACTGTGCAACAATTGAGTTGGACATGGACCTCAAGGATCCTTGTAGCAAAATCTTCCTGTACAAGGTGGCGTTAACTACTACCTCCAGCACCATCTTGCTACATGTTATTATCTATTATCAATATGGTTACATGTCTATTCATTCTGCAGGATGGCGTCATGATCCCATTCACCAAAGAAGACAGTGACGCCCTGAAGCATAGCTTGAAAAGAATTGGCAAGAAATATGTATTCACAATTAAGAATCTAGGCTCAGGAGACGCCGGACTCTACTCAGTGGATGTTGGGGGTTGCAATGTATTCTCAACTGAATTTAAAGGTATGTCTTCATTCAAGTTATTCAAATCAGATTAGTCATAGGTAAACTCAGTCCATGCATTACTGATGTGCTGTTGCTGTCTACATCTTTTCTTTAACTATAATAAAAGTACACAATGAGATATTGTACGAGTCACCAGTGACCCTGTGTGGATGGGATAGATTGCTGAAATAAGTCTCCTTGCACCCTTATTCTATTGTGTGTATCTTGTTATCCTGCAGTGCCTGAAGTCGACTTTGCTGTCAAAATCAAAGAGGTCAAGGCAGAAGAGCGAGAGGACGCCATCTTCCAATGTGTCCTCACTGCACCTTTGAATGAGATCAAATGGTACGGCAGAAGCGCTCCGCTGACACATAGTGAGAAATTTGAAATGACTGTATCCGAAGATAAGCTCATCCACAAGTTGATCGTGAGAGACTGTTTGCAATTGGACGGGGGCATCTATGCTGCTGTGGCAGGAATCAAATCCTGCAATGCCTTTCTTGTAGTTGAAGGTGAGACAATGATTATCTTCTTACATTTTGATCCTGCTCCTCTTATGAGTCGGAAATCTAGTTGTATGCATGCATACTGTTTGGAACATCTGGAGGATACCACAGACACTAAATAATTGTTCAATTCTAATTTCATTGTGCAGCTAAAAAAATGTAAACAAATAATATTGTCTTTTATAGCGGACAAGGATCCCTCAAACAAGGGCAAGAAAGGAACTCGCAAGACTACTATGGCTGGAGACAATAATGATGAAGATCTGATCAAAATAGCTAAGGAACAGCAGGAAAAATACCAGAAGGAAATGGAAGAAAAAATGGAATTGGCCAAGATAGCCCGAGCTGAGAGAGAAGTTGCAGATGCAGCCGTCACAGTCGAGGCTGAAGAAGCCAAAAAGGCAGCAACTGAAAGAAAGGCTGCAGCTAGGGCCGCAGACAAGGCAAAAAAGGCAAAGGAAATGGCTTCAAGGAGAGCTGGTGGTGCGAGGGGTGCTGGAGCCGCTGGTGGGGCGGGGGGTGCAGGAGCTGCTGTGGTTGCTGGAGGTGTTGGGGCTGATGGGACTGATGGGGGCCAAGGTGCTGGTGCAGGTGGTGACGGTCAGGGAGGACATGGAACTGGAACCACAGGTGGAGCTAAAGCTGGAGGTGAGGGCGCTGGAGAAGATTTTGCCGATGAAGTTGACGATTCACTTCAATATTCTGATAAAGAAATGGAGGAAGACGGAGAAGGAGTGGAGGGAGGAGCCGGCGGTAAAGTGGGACATGGAGCAGGAGGTGGAGAGGGAGGGGAAGGAGGAGAAGGAGGAGAAGGAGGAGAAGGAGGAGAAGGAGGTGGAAAAGGAAGACGCAAGAAACGCGTCAGAGATGCTCCACTCGTTGCAGATACAGCGATAGGTAAGCAGATCATTCATATTATATTCATTGAGAAACTTAATGATAAAGAATTGCTTCGGAAATGTGCCCGAAATGTTTTGCTAAATGCTAAACATTTTAATGCAATGCATCTTTTTAGAAAAATAAAATAAATATATCTTTAAAATTGTCAACAATAATATAATATAAATAGTAGCAGCAGTAGAACGTATTTGTGTTTTGTTGATGGATTTATTTTACTGTAGAAAAATATTAATTCTAAAATTAATATTTAATCAATATCTTAAAAAAATAATAATTATATATTATTGTTATGGAAACTTTCTAACTAAGGTTTAAAAATAAAAGGACCAGATGATGTTCATGCATAGTGAATGCCAGTATGTATATCACATTATACATATTGACTTAATGAGTCAACTCATCATTAGGTCAACATTAATATAATGGTATGACTTTCGGAATAAAGCTTCAAATTATTATCACTATTAGGAGATAGTAATGATGAGGAAACAACAGATCAACAAGGTGACACATCTGGGAAAAAAGGAAAACGTCCCAGAAAGAAAATGGTGGATGTTGAAGCAGAAGCTGTCGTTGGTAAGAGACGTCAAAGCTGCATGCTGCTGTAGACAACTTACCTACTGCCGCTAAAGTCATTTGGAAATCAAAATGACTTTGATATCACAACCCAAGGAAATGCTAAACCTTTCCTTACTGTGATGCAACTGCTTTAACATGTTATGTACTGTATATGATACCTGTATACACTATTGCCGATCTTACAATTAGCTGGAAAATCTACATGGCCTGGGTGAATTTCGAACAACTCTTTAAAAAAAAGGGAGTTTATTTATTTAGTTAATAAAATAATTAAGCCAGAGGTTTTTGTATTCTTAAAAATAAATGCTAAAAATATACTGCAGTTTAATTATGACGTGAGCCAGACATTTGTAATACTCACATGGTTCACAGTCCATAAACAATTAAAAGCATTGGCTTTAAGTTTTATTAACTATCAGCTTAATTTAGAAAACAAACATTGGTTTATCAAAGAAAAAGCTATATGTCTATATCGTCATATGTGTGTCTTTGTGCTTCTCCTGAGAAACAGATAATAGAATAGCATGTAGATGCTACGCTAAAATCTGCATTCTCTTCAATCCAAGCCTTTTTTCTGAAGTCTACAAATATTTCTATAATTGTGATTTGTGTATTTAGTGTGTGCTTTTATGTTTGTAGATGCTTGCTGTTGTTATAAATACTTTGTTTAATTAATACGCAAGATGTTAGAGGGTAAAAAATGGAAACGGTGAATTAACTTGATATACGCCATTTAGTTTAGACCGCTTCAAATCAGCACTGGGATAACCCCTTGTGCTTAAATATGTTATAGTTTTATGTTATAAGGGCTAAACATTCAGAAAAAAGGTTTACAGTAGGCCCTTGTGTTAATACACCCTTAGGTAGCCAATGTTATCACCTTTTCCATTGCCCTCTTCTCTTGTATTATAGTTAATGTTGATATTGTTTTTATGTTCCATGTTGACATTTGTATTGGTTATTCTTTTCATTAATGGTATGTGTAAGACAAATCCAACAGCAAAAGAGAATCAATGGATTGATGGTAATGAACGATGATATCCCCTAAACTGAAAAAGACACTAGCACAGAAGCCAGTGGTGCCAGGGGTGATAATGGCACCAGGCCAACGCAAGGCATTGATGAATCTGCTGAGAGTGGTGAGGGGGCAGACGGCGGTGAGCCTGCAGCAGCTGGCAGGCGATCAGGTCGTACGCGGCAAGGCCCATTGATCGTGGAGACAGTTAGTGGTAAGATTACTGGCGCTGCATTAACCGCTGCATGGGAAACACTGTCTGAAAAAAGTCATTTGCTGAGGAGATGACTTTTACAGTGGTTTGACGGTTAACGCCAAAAGTGTGCTCCCACTCCCACTCAGTGAAATGCTACTTCTGATCTCTAAATGCTTAAAATGCCTTTTAGAATGATCAGATTTCAGCAAGAGTGGATTTAACCTTAGTGTTTTCAAGAAATGCTAATCATTTTTTGTATGTACTAATGGTTTTTGTCTATTGCAGTTAATATGTCGAAGGAATGAAAACACTCTATAGTCTTATGTTGTGTCTAGAAAAGAATAGCATTGGTTATATTATTTAAATAACGCATAGGTAGGATAGCAGCAGACACAAAACAACAGTGTCCACCGTTTTCTCTCTTCTTTTGTTTTCATGCTGTGTGTTTGTTTGGTGTGTCAATTAAGCAATGTTTAACTGCACCTGTGCTCTGTGTTAACATGTGCTTGCTATTTTAAATGCTGATTCAGGATGAGTCAGTGCATTGAGGTTAATTATTTGAATGATCAAACACAGAACACATTATGTCCTTTTGAGACAACTGCAGCACTTGTGCGTGGCCACACTCATATGTGAAGACAGAAGAGAACCCTGCATTTGGAGGATGACCATGCTCTAAAAGTGATTTCTGCACATTGAAGACTGAATTCAGAGCAACCAGACGAAATGCTAATTTCTTCGACCCATATTTAAGTGGGTATTTCTTTCAAGAGTAACAAAGCGAACCGAGGTACATGAAAGCCTCAGTGATGCTATTCGTATGAGCTACAAATCTGCAAACTCTGAAGTTGAAGAAGTCCACCTGCAAGCAAAACTATCGAGCTACACAAGAAGACATCTTTGTCAAGTTTCAAACAATGACCAAATGTGCTCTTCTACATCCCTTACAAACTCCTCTTATTTAGTCTTTTCATAATTTAAAGGTATATTTTAACATGTATTTTAAATACGGCCCTAAGGCCTCAGCAGCAGCTCAGATTCACATCTGACCCACAATCCCCCTTTGTCTTTATTTGGCATACTATCAATAAAGGCAAAAAAAACGAAACAAATCTTAATAGAAAAGAAAATGTGTCATGTTTGACTATGTGGTAAGTATGTTCACACCCACACATGGATGCCTTTCAACACCTTGAAACAACAAAACAACAACGTGTTGGTCGTGTGCATTCACTAACTTACTGGTTGATGAATCCTCAGACCCAGGAGTTCACTTTCATGCGGGGCTTTCCGACTGCAAAGCCATTGTTGGAGAAGCAGCAGAGCTGGAGTGTAAAGTGAGCAGGGAAGACTGTGTGGGACTCTGGTACAAAGATGGAGATGAGGTATGCCCAGGGTCTAAATGTGTAGCAGATAGGCTTTGATACATTAATAAAGCCAAATACGAATTAGAAGTTATACATTTATTTCATATTTGTCATGTTACAGCTATGCATTTCATTTTGACAGATTCAATCGTCTGAGGGTATAACCATTACAAAAGACGGAACTTTCCACAGACTTAAAATCCACAAAGTCACAGAGGAATTTGCTGGAAAATATAAATTTGAAGCAGACGGACGGAAGACAGAGTCTTTAATTGTTGTTGAAGGTAAAAATATAAAAAAATTACAGAAATTACTAATTTGCATGAAAGCGTTGCATTTCTCCTTAAAAATGACTTTTAAATGTTTTTCTCTAAAGTACAGAACTATAAAGCTTAAAACTACTAATATATCCGTCTATACTCTTTTACCCCTTTATAGACCCACCCAGATTCCCTGCCGAGGATCTGGAAGCATTCAAAACCCCTGTAACTGTGAAAAAAGGACATAGAGCAACCTTCAAACTACCCTATATCGGACGGGAACCTCTAAAGATTCAGTGGTACCTTGAGGGTGAAGAGCTTGCAGAGGAAGGACATATTAAGATTGAGCACTCGGAGGGTTGCAGTAGTCTGGTTCTAAACAAGCTGCAGCGCAAGGACAGTGGTGAAGTCAAGATAAAACTCAAAAATGAGTTTGGCACTGTTGAGGCCTTCAGCAAGCTTATTGTCCTGGGTATGTTGTATACATGTGTTATGTTACTTATTTTCAATGTTCCTTCACTGTAATTGGTCGACAAATTAACTCTCTAACACAGAATACAATTCATCATTATGCTCTGTTTCCTGGCAGATAAACCCACTCCTCCGATGGGACCTCTGGATATTGTTGAAGCCTCCTCCTCTGTAATTGACTTCAAGTGGAGGGCCCCAAAAGACAGTGGTGGCTGTAAAATAGACAACTATATCCTTGAACGACAACAAATTGGCCGCAACACTTGGAAGAAGGTGGGTCCGATTGGTCCAGAGAGCGCATACCGGGACAGTGATGTAGACCACGGCAGGAAGTACTGCTATCGCATCAGAGTGGAGACTGAAATGGGCACCAGTGAGCTCATGGAAACTGAGGATATTCAAGCCGGAACAAAAGGTAAACTTCGACAAACCACTAACTGAAAAAATCTCAGTTTTTAGTAAAGGCCAGTCAGACTCATAATTTCACAGCAAAATTAATTTGATAAATCAATCAATTTGCAATGTTCGGAGTCACTTGGGGGAGAAAGTACATTTGTACAAATGTCTTGAATCAAGTTTGGTGAACAATTGATCAAAAATAATTTTGATTAGAGTTGATCTTGAATGTTGAATAGAATGGTTTACTAGAGACTTTTTTCGATTTCCATTTTCGATTTGCATGAGTTTATATTGCTAAACATAAGAGGACTCTTATAAGACAGTAGTCATTACTACCAATACATCTCTTGATTTAAACTATGTGAACTTATTGTCCTGTAAGCAACTGTTCAATAAATACCATAATGTACAATGAGAACAAAATCCCAAAGGGGAATGCAAGAATATTGAGAAAACCAAATTAAGTCAAAAGGGGCATTGTTACCGCATAGCGATAGCATGTTAGGGCTTGCTAGCAGTTAGCAGTGATCTCCCCTGCTACGGTAGTTGATCAAATAGCGGTGAGTAGTCCTTAAATAACTAAGCATCACCCTGCTCATATTTAATTCATTCATTCATACATTTCTGTGACACTTTCAGGTATGACGAGTCGTTGACGTCACGATAAATTCTCCTACAGTATGCAAACAATTAGTTGTTGCGTTTTTTATCTAAAAATGACTTTTAGATCTCTTTTGTGTGTACAGCATACCCTGGTCCTCCATCTGCACCAAAGGTTGTATCTGCCTTCAAGGACTGCATCAATCTCTCTTTGGTTCCTCCATCCAACACTGGAGGAACCAGTATTCACGGATACAACCTTGAGAAACGCAAAAAGGGCAGCAACCTGTGGGGCCCAGTCGTCCCAGCTGAAGGGATTATCAAAGGTCATTCATACATCAGTTCTCTTTGATCATGTTGAGACAACACAAACAACTGACGTCTAATGACTTATTGGTGTTATACCTTTACTGCATATGTATTTTTGACTTTTACAGGTAAGGGATATGGAGTTAAAGACGTGGTTGAGGGAATTGAGTATGAATTCCGCGCGGCAGCCATCAACGACTCTGGAGCGGGTGAATTCAGTGTACCATCTGAGTTTGTGTTTGCCAGAGATCCTAAAAGTAGGTGGACATTTAGAACCGTTATCACAGTCATTATCTCATCAACACTAAATACAGCCTACACATTGCAGCACTGAATATGAATCATGTGTTACAGAGCCTCCTGGTAAAGCCATAGACTTCAAAGTGACAGATTCCACCTACACAACCCTGTCCCTGTCTTGGACCAAACCCAAGGACATTGAGGGGGTTGAAGATGACGCCAAAGGATATTTTGTGGAGATCCGGCCAGCAGAATGCACAGAATGGGATCGCTGCAATGCAAATGCATTAACCATGACCTCCTATACAGTGAGAGGTTTGAAGTCAATGGCCATGTACTGGGTGAGAGTCATTGCTACTAATGATGGAGGAGAGGGAGAGCCACAGGAGCTGGTTAATTACATCCTCGCTATGCCCCCTCCTGGTAAGCAAATCATTTCAAAGACACTCATGTCAAACTGTCATATTTAAAGATTTAAATTACAGGGACATATTTATATTAAAAGATTCAGTAGTTGTATAATAGTTGAGTTTAACTTCATGATTAAATATGTAGATGTTGGGAGGCAAAATAAAAAAAAGAAGATTTAAGTTCACCTGAACAGATGAAATGCTACCCCACAAAACCATTTAGGATTTGCCTTTATAGGAGAATAGGAGCATTGTTTGAAGAATTAAGATAAATGCAATTATAAATTGTGTTTGTGGATGGACCCATATGTGTTTAACACTGAGAGATCTAATTTGCTTCTTCATCTTATCACAAGTAATTGCAACTGAAAACATGGTTTACAAATTCAGATATACTGTTGCAAAAAGATACCATGTCATTTTATAACTACCAACATAGTGTGCACATAACAACTTATATCAATAAGTTCAGTTGGTTAGTCAGTATTGTTGAAATATGGTACTATGGCTATAATTAGATTAGTAATAAATCCTATTCCAGGTCAATAGAAGAATAAAGATGATTGAAGCAGTATTGAATATTGTACTATGACTTAGAGAAAGATATATTTTTGTTCTGTTTTCGCGGTGGTTGGATAGTGATTATATGTTTTTTCATGTTTGCCCTTTATCCTTAAAAACAATTGTCACCATACAAATATATGCCAATTAATGACCAACTTTTCCCTGCCTTTCATGTAGTGAGACCACGATTTACTGATGCCAAAATCAAGAGTTTCATGGTGGTGCGAGCAGGAAATTCTGCAAGATTCAACATTAACTTTGAGGTAATATAGGAAATAATTAATTGACTTATAAAGTAATCAATTCATGTCCTCTGAAAATGTTATTATACATATATTTATATATTATTATTATTATTTGAAGGCCTCTCCTTGGCCTGAGGTGACCTGGCTGAAAGATGGAGCACCTGTTAGTAAAAAGGTGACCATCAGCAATGCAGAGGTAACATCCCAGCTTCTGATACCTTCTGCTGAGCGCTCAGATACTGGAATCTATACTATCATTATCAAGAACGTTGTCGGACAAGAATCCAACAGCATTGAAATTAGAGTTACAGGTGAGTTTGGTTAACTACTTTTCATTTGAACTCTATAAATAATTTCCTATACTGTGGATGAAACAAGCCTTTGTATTTGAACTGCAGACGAACCGAAGCCACCGGGTCCCGTGGAGACTGACGAGAACGTGCCTGGCACAGTGACCGTTTCATGGACTGCGTCTCCTGATGAGAAACGTGACGACAGGCTGCACTATATGGTGACGAAGCGCGATTCAAGTAAAAGAACATGGAATACCATTGCAGATCGCATCTTCAACAATAGATTCACAGTCTGCAACATCATGCCGGGCCGAGAATACCAGTTCAGAGTCTATGCAAAGAACGACATGGGCTCCTCCAATCCCATTGAATCACAGAAGTGGCTGATTTCTGCCAAAAAAGGTATGTATAAAAGCTCATAACTTTCTGGACCATCTAGAAATACACCAATATCTGCATATTTGACATGGGCTTAAGAAAATGCAGCACTTACATATTAACCATGTTTACTCTTAAAAGTTAGAAGCATTTTTATTTTGATGTTTTTGTAATCCGATTAGAGGCCAGTTCACAAGTTGACTTATTCAACAGTCCTTACATTTTTAAAGAGCCACATTGTCAACCTAACAATGTACCTCTTTGATTATGAGTTTTACATTTCCTCCTCCTTGTGTCAAGTTAACAGCAAAAAGTCTGGCCTTTAACTTGATTTGATCCGATCATCAAACTAAATGTTCTTTCTTTGAGATGCATTTTTCAAAGCTATCCATAGAATTCGGATTCACAATACCATGTGGATGACATTTAGCACACCAGAAAAAACATACGCATAGGAAAGTATATAAGGCCAGAAATGACTGTTCCTGTTACTTTATAATCCCACATGTTTTCTATCTAGAAGAGAATAATTCTAATTTAAGTCAATGCACATCTACTTCCTTCCAGAAAAGTTCGTTGTGAACATGCCAGAAACCAAGACATGTGACCTACAGTGTGCGCCCAAGTTCCTTGTCCCACTGAAAATGCACAGTGCCCCTCAAGGCTATGAATGCTACATGAGCTGTGCTATAAAAGGGGATCCTACACCTCATGTGACATGGCTCCGCAACAATATCAGTCTGAATACCAACACTAACTACTTCATCACCAACACCTGCGGAGTCTGTTCTCTGCTCATATTGAGGGTTGGACCCAAAGACACCGGGGAGTACAAGATCGTTGCAGAAAACTCTTTGGGGAGGGCAGAGTGCTCCACTAAACTCACCGTCAGAGGTAATTTTAACTTTATTTTGAACATCCCTATGTTTTGTATGCAAGTGATGATCTTTGAAATCTGAAACAAATAACTTCCTTTGTCTCTTTTCCAGAATAAATGAACACACAGAAGACGGTCAAATTGCTTTAAACGCATACAGACACCAAGATGGTATTTATAATCAGCATACTACATCTTTAGATTAAGGCAAGCCTTTCACACGTAGAATGAATTGTAATTTAATATAGCTTGTGATTATATCATATAATTATTATATAATTATATCAACTATTTGACACATTTGTATACATTCTGGCACATGATTAAAGGTAAACTTACAATAAGGTGTTAGGCATAGGCATTTTGCTAAAATAAAAGCCAGAAACGTGTTTTGTTTGTTTTGATTTCAAATGTACAATCTCAATAAAGTGGATGCTTGAAAAACTAGTGTGCAATCTGACATTTTAACGGAGGTAATATGCAAGTGGAACAGCAGAGGGAGTTCAATACAGAACACTACTTGACACTTATTTGACGTGATTTTTAAAAGTGGTTTGTCTAAAGCTGGTTGGATTTGTTATTTTTCCGTATTTGTGGTTTAAAATCCCCTGTAGTACAACTGAAATGACAAAGAATACTGATAAATACGACAAATGTATCTTACATTGAGTGTTATAGTCCGTTATACATATGCAATTATGTGGGATTAGTGTAAATAAATATTAAATAATGGTATTGTGAAGTGGAATTCTTTAATTATGCATGTTACTTTGAGAAAACTGTAAAAAATTAACAGAAAATAAATGTACGTGAAAAAAATGACGATTAAATAATGTATATATATGTATATATATATATATATATAATATATATACATATATATGATGATGATGAACCTTGGCATATTTGTGGCCATGGGCCTTGACATGGCAATATCAAAATGCATACCACTTGTTCACCTCCATGAAACTTTATGTGAATAATTTATGTTCAGTCTTCTTGTATTACCTCTCTGGGCATATTTTATTTGGAACGTCAGACATTCGTCCCAAGTTTAGAGTTACTGAAGAAGAGTCAACAGTTGCACCCTGGGCTAAAACATGCCTGAACAGTGCAGGATGACACCTCTTGATTTCAAAGTGTGGTGTTCATTACAATTTTAAATATACTACTACGTAACTTTTTTACTGTTCTATTCTGGTCAAATTATCCATTACAAATAGTTGAGGCTGATCGGTATTAGAATCGGTTCGGCCTGTTTTGTTTTTGTGCTTTTCGTCTGATGTGTCCGAAACAGTGTCAAGACTTCTCCCCAAGAAATTATGACCCACTATTCTGATATTTCTAAACATTTTAAATAACATATCCAACATTTCTAACACAAACTAATGCAAGGAGCTATAACATTTAAATTGCATTGACACTTACCCTTTGGTTAATTGTTGTGATGAAGAACTGGCGGTCTACATGTGCAATCAGGCTGATGGAGAGGCAGCTCAACCCATGGCACTTCTATGTCACTTCTCATGAGACGTCCCTATTTAAAAAGAGCAGCCAAAAGCCCCCTGCTGAAGTTTTGAGGGAGGGATTAGAAAGCTTCACCCCTGCATTTCCTCTAGGGCCCCCTTTCCAGGAACCTATAGCACCTTAGGGCCAACGTGCATAGGAGTAAACCTATACCCGGGGGCCACAGTGGGTTAGGTTGCTCTCAGTGTCTGTAGAAGACTTTATTGCCTACGAGCCCACACTCAAAAATCAGCTGGAAGGTGGCCGGCAACAGATGGCAGAGCACAGCAGTTCACTTGAAAAAAGTAAGTACATTTACCAGGTACTGGAAAATGCCCTAATATCGTTGGATATTTCATGAAAATGTTGCTCTATACATTTGTTAATCTTGCACATTTGCCAATTTATGCTAATAAGTATATTTGATATGCTAATCGGACACTAGTATGCATATATCTGTATCATGAACCGTAACTATAATTGGTAATTAGATAACACTATTTAAATGCAAAGCAAAATGTGTGTTGAATGCTGACAGCATTTTAATTGACTTCAGTGATGCTAAATATAGGAACCAACATGATGAGCTATATTAATGTTATTTATATTTCATTTTCTTGATGGCCATTATTTACTAAGCTTGATGATGGATAATACAACAGGCAAATGTTAGAGAAATATCACAATTAGACTAGCAGTAACTGAGAGTCAAACTATATAAACATACATATGTGTTTGTAATCTACATTTGGTCTTGTATTTTCTCCTGAAACAATCAATGGGTTACTGGCTGCACATTGCCAGGCTTTGTGAGATATTTTATAAAAAAAAAATCCCAAATAACAAAAAGTACAAGTTTATGATCAGCCATTAAATGCAGCTAAATGCAGAGATTGAGGACATGGATGTGACAGGTTAGTCATAAATCAGTTTCCACGCTTGTCACAGCTGTTTTTTCTCGCAGACAAAAATAGTTTCCCAGCAGCGAACCAAGTGCAACAAACTGCTCAATATGCAAAAGACGTCATCAAGTGACAACTCTTTTTTTGTATTAGTTTCAATTGTTAAAGTGGCTATAAATATGATTCAAGAACAAAAGACTGATGTCATTACTATAATGAGATTTAAAGATGTATTAATATATACGAATACAATATGTAAATAAGGGATATTCATCATCTGATCTGATTAAAATCCTTCCTCCCAAGTAAAATCTTCGATTGTAGGAAATTAAGAGTACATTTAAATTAAACTTAAACTTTAAATTAAACTTCTTGTCAGTCCAAACAATATGATGCTATTTTGTATGACATCATATTGCTATGCTGATGTTAAGGTATATTCAATACTAAATCTTGGCTATGAAGTCTGTCACATGACTAATACGATACTTTTGGGGAAATTATTTCTGAATTGATTAAAATGATTAAGGTGATAATAGATAATCAAAAGGAAAATGTTAAATTGACAGAACAACATGATGATTTATTGACAAATAAGGTGTCAGTTTTTAATCATGGAAGATATTTTTGATTATGTCATTTAAGTAATTCCCTTAAATAAATGTGATAAAGAAAGCATCATCTAATACCAAGATGATTATGACTAATATTACATTTGCAGTCAGCCACTTGCATCAATTACTTAGTCATGATGGATGAGGTATGTGAGCTACAGTACTGCCTGCAAAATTAAGCAAGCCCCTTGCAGGAATCTACAAACAGAACGTTAAGTCTGTTTTGATCACGGGAATCCTTTCATTAATAGCACAGATAAAGTTACCAACTCAGGTATCCGCACACCATAAAAGATATAGATCTCACGAAAAGTTTAACACTGATGTAGCACTATCAAGCACACGCCTTCACATCATCTGGCCCTAACCTTTTGTTTAATTAGATGGATAAATAAATTATTTCTCACCACATCTTTACTGTCTCTCAGAGGAAAGGCTTTCATTTAAATGCATCAGCATCTTGTTGTAAAAGCCAGCATACTGCCTTAAGCAACTAGTTAAACAATGATAAGTGATACCCATTACAGATTCAGAACATCTGGATGAGATTGAATGCATGGGAGACAGATGGGGAATTGGATGTGGTCAAGCCGTACTAACAGATTCAGACTACATTGAAACTCTAGGAAGTGTCAGCAATGACATGGAGACCCTGTTATACAACCCAAGAAACCATCAAAGTGAAGACCAGATATAAAGCAAATGAAAAAGTGTTAGAAGAATATCGTTTTAAAAGCAAATTGTTTTTGCATCGACAGAGAAGCTGTTGTGAAATTCAAGATGTTTAAAATACGTAGATCTAAGGAGGAGGAGCCGACGGCTCCAGGGCAGGGTAAGTAATAATCGAATGCAAATAACTGCCAAACAACAAAGTATGTGAACATTTATTTTTAAAACATGATATGAACTTCAATCAAAGCTGTACTCACAATCTCTTAATTCTTTGTAAATAATCCTTTTATGACAGTGAGAATAAAAGTGAAGTCAATGGTGCCTGGAGTTATGATCACCCAGCATGTGGAAGAACTACCTGAGGGCATGACCAACCCAGATTTCACCCGGAAACCCATTGCCCTAACTATTCAAGAAGGTAAGGTTCTGTGTACCTAGATGCATCAACTGTGTTTGTGTTCCTGTTACTCACTGATAGTCATGATCCACACAGCTCATAAGATGGTGGAACAGTGTCCGATATGCATATGCAGTGTTAGATTGCATATGGTGCTGCTAAAGCCTTGCAAACGATCACTTCCTCTGCTCATGTCACAGAAAACCGAAGATAATGTTGCTGCTAATCGTTGGCGTTTAGCAAGCAGTTACTCCTAATTCTCTTTAATATACACTCAACAAAAATATAAACGCACCACTTTTGTTTTTGCTCCCATTTTTCATGAGATGAACTCAAAGATCTAAAACATTTTTTATATACACAAAATAACCATTTCTCTCAAATATTGTTCACAAATCTGAAAAAATCTGTGATAGTGATAGGGGGGTCCGAAAACCAGGCAGTATCTGGTGTGAGGGGTAGGGGTAGGGTTAGGGGTAGGGTTAGGGTAATGTTGTGAATCGAGTGGCCCATGGTGGTGGTGGGGTTATGGTATGGGCAGGCGTATGTAATGGACGACGAACACAGGCCACTCGATTCACAACATTACCCTAACCCTACCCCTACCCCTAACCCTATCCCTCACACCAGATACTGCCTGGTTTTCGGACCCCTCCAGACCCCCCCAATAAAGCAAAACTGCACGTTTCAGAGTGGCCTTTTATTGTGGCCCGCCTAAGGCACACCTGTGCAATAATCATGCTGTCTAATCAGCATCTTGATATGCCACACCTGTGAGGTGGGATGGATTATCTCGGCAAAGGAGAAGTGCTCACTCTCACAGATTTTTTCAGATTTTTGAACAATATTTGAGAGAAATGGTTATTTTGTGTATTTAGAAAATGTTTTAGATCTTTGAGTTCATCTCATAAAAAATGGGAGCAAAAACATGTTGCGTTTATATTTTTGTTCAGTGTAGTTCAGGGAGGTGATATAGGATTACGAGTGGTCCCTTGAGACGTACAGTATGTCAAGACGCTTGCTATCGCCAGGTGTGAACTGACATACTTAGAGTTGTGAGTGTCTGATTTGTTAAAGGGGCCCCTTTATGCTTTTTGGGGGTTTTCCATTCCATGTAGTGTGTTATATACAGTAGGTTTGTGTGCATATAAATGGTCTGCAAAGGCTGAATTCCCAAAGTTCCTTCCAGAGGGAGTTTCTCTCCCACTCAAAAATGAAGGGCTTTTTGAATATTAAAGCATGTGATTATGTCACAGTAGAGGCATAAAATAAAAATATGGAACCTGAAAACAAGCATAATAGGGTAGGGCTGCTCAATTAATCGTATTTTAATCGCAATTACGATTATGGCTTGCAACGATTACAAAAACAACATAATCGAAATAAAACAATGATTTTTTTATTATTATTATTACTTTTTTTTTTTTTTTTGGTTTTTCAGTTGAATTATACTTAAAGTTCAGGGTAATCAACTGTTAAACACATACTGTTCACATTTTTTCTCCAATAAATTGATGTTTTCAAAGTAAATGGATAATCGTTTTTAATAATCGTGATATAAATTATTGACCCAAATAATCGAGATTATGATTTTTGCCATAATCGAGCAGCCCTATAATAGGGCCCCTTTAATACCAGATCTGAACTGTGTACTGTATAAAATTGTAACATATTGCTAATTTCTTGTTGCCATCTCTATAGGAAAATTGGCATTCTTCAGAGCAATTGTTGTGGGCACCCCAACACCAACTGTGACATGGATGAGAAATAATGGGGAAATTACTGAAGAAAGGTACAAAGTCGTGGACGAAGGAGCTGGTGAATATCAACTGCAGGTGAGATCCCTGAGCATGTCATGAACATGTTAGTGATATAACTTACAAGTGAAAGGAAGACTAGCAGAGCAATGAATACATTGGAATGATGAATAAGCTGCCCTTATACTTTATGTGAAAATACTGATCATCATTTATTGATTGTTAGATGCCCGGTGTATCGTCGGACCTAGCTGACACCTACAAGTGTTGTGCCAGAAATGAATATGGAACAGCGTTTGTTACGGTTACGCTCAATGTTATTGAGGGTCAGTTATTTTGTTGCTCTTTTTCCATTATATATTGCATCAAATCAAATTTTAACGATAAATTACATTCGTTTCACTTTACTTTTCCATTATAGTTGGCTTTAAGAAGGCCAGAGCCATGCAAGAATCAAGGACAGGTACTGTACACATCTTACATTTAATCTGTAATAATGCAGAGTTACTTGTTATAATAAAGTATTCATGGTTCTGGTTTTGTTGTAGCTGTGAGAGAGACACCTGAAGACTTCAAAAAGGCCTTAAAAAATAAGTAAGGAGTATATTTAAGAATGAGAAAAAAAAAAGTTCTTTCCTAGCCACATGTAATTGTAATAATATTTGTCTATCTCTTTGTAGGGTTAACATGGCCGCAAAAGAAGACAAAAAACCTGAAATCGATGACAAGTTTTGGGAACTTTTGTTGAGTGCAGAAAAGAAAGATTATGAGTCCATCTGTGCTTCGTATGGTATCACTGATTTCCGTGGGATGTTAAAGAAACTAAGTGAAAAGAAGATGGAACGGGAGGAAGAGCAATCAAAGGTATGTTTCAGCTTCATCCACATTGAAATATAATCCTTTGTAACCTTACATGCTGGAGTACAAACTCTAAAACCTTTTGGATTATTTTCCTCCTAATAACAACAGGTGGTTGAAAGGCTATGTAACCTAAAGCCCATCGAACTGAAGCCGGGTGGTGGCGCAGAGTTTGAACTTGAAATGTCTCTTAAAGACCCTACCAGCAAAATCTTTTTATTCAAGGTGAGATGCTTACTCTTTTTATCAATGGTTAACATATTTAAAAGCACCAAATGTCATATTGCGTATTCTAAAACAGGGCACATTTCCTAAATGTTTATGACGGCTTACAGGATGGAGTTATGGTACCTTTTGATCTCGAAACAGAGATTAAGCATGGACTGAAGCAAGTGGGAAAGAAGTTTGTGTTTAGCATCAATGGTGTTGACCAAGACGATGCAGGACTATACCAAGTGGAAGTGGATGGTATTAAGATTTTCTCGACTGAGTTCAAACGTAAGATGTTACACCAAATGTACTACATTTATAGTAAACAATTGTAACAAAAAAAAAAAATGCCATGAGTTGTGATTATACTAATAATTATTTAATTTTTCATCTAGCTCCCCCTGTGGACTTCTTGGTTAAGTTACAAGACGTGAAAGCAGAGGAAAGAGAGGATGCTATGTTTCAGTGTGTCGTATCTCAACCAATGAAAAGGATCAGTTGGTTGGGAAAGACAGTCGCACTGGAGCAGGGGGAAAAATATGACATCCTTGTTTCAGAGGACATGCTAATTCACTCATTGGTGGTAAAGGACTGCCTGGTAGTGGAACAAGGAATTTATGCTGCTGTGACTGCACTTAAATCCTGCAGTGCATGGCTTATAGTGGAAGGTACTTTTTTACATATTCTATCTATTTATAACACGAAAATGACCAAATATTGAAAATAAAGCATTAATTGCCTGGTACTCTGTGTTTTGTATTAGCTGACAAGGATCCAGCCACAAAAGGGAAGAAGAAAGTTCGCAAAACAACCAGAGCAGGTGGTGGTGGAGCAGATATTTTGAAGATTGCAGAGGAGCAACAGGCTAAGCTAATGCAAGACAGAGAGGAGCTTATTGCAAGGGCGAGGGCAGAAGCAGCAGCAGCAGCTGAAGCAGCCGCAAGAGCTGCAGCGGAGAAAGCCGAGGCATTGAATGCAGGAGAAGCAACCACTGATGAGGTGGAAGAGATTAAGGAAGAGGTCGAAAAGGTGGAAAAAATAGCTGAGCCCAAAAAGGAAGGAGAGGCTCCTGCTGAACTTGAAGAAGAGGAAGAAGTGGAGCCCACTGAAGAGAGAAGAAAGAGAGTGAGAACAGGTCCACTTGTCCCTGACACAGTTATTGGTAAGCATTTGAACATAGTTATTCTATTCCAAGAACTGCTTTGATGTTTATAGACATTTCTGTTCTCGGTTAACAATAAGACTTATTTCCATTTAGATCCAGGAGTATATTTCACTGCCGGAATGTCCGATGTAACAGCAATCATTGGTACGGATGCAGAACTGGTCTGCAAGCTCAGCAGTGAGGACTGTGAAGCATTCTGGTACAAAGATGGGAAAGAGGTGAGAAAGAGTTGATAAAGGAATAGCTTTCACTATAACCCTCGTATTTAAGCTTGTTTACATATGTGTGTGTCTGTGTTTGGATTTCAGATTACAGCTTCAGATGATATCTGTATTGTTAAAGATGGGAATTTCCGCAAACTAATGATCAAAAACTGCAAAGAAGATGATGCTGGAAAGTACCGCTGTGAAGCAGATGGGCGTAAAACAGAAGCTTCGCTATGTGTTGACGGTACGGTAATCAGAATTAATTGGAGGTACTCCAAATAAAGCAGCCATTGTGAGAACTAGTAAAACAATAATATTTGCTTAGCTCAGCAATTACAATTTCAGTTAAAATAGGTGTTTCTTCTTCTAGATCCTCCAAGAATTAACCCTGATGACCTTACTGAATTTATGAAACCTGTCGTAATCAAAACTGGGAAAGAAGCTTCTTTCAAGCTGTCCTTTGTTGGCCGTGAACCCATGAAGATCCAGTGGTACAACGAGGGAGAAGAACTGTTTGAAGAAGCCCATACCAGAATCGAGAGTTCTTCAACAAATAGCCGCCTGGTGCTTACCAAGTGCCAACGGAAAATCACAGGAGAAATTAAGATTAAGATTAAAAATGAATGTGGAATGACTGAGGCGATCACGCAGCTTGTTGTTCTAGGTAAGGTTTCTCTGATGCATGTTGAGAGCTGAATCTTCATCACTTGTCTGATGGTTGTTAAAGGCCCCATGTCATGGCCATTTCTACTGATCATAATTCCATTGTTGAGGTCTACTAGAATAGATTTACAATGTTCAATGTTCCAAACTCACATTGGTTTCTCATACAGCATCTCTGTATAGTATGTGTATTCACTCTCTATCCTGCACACCTTGTTGGAGCTCCTGCCCCCCCCCCCCTCCCTATGAGACCACTGTGCTCTGATTGGTCAGTTCGCCCACATGTTCTGATTAGTCAACCAGCGTTACAGCTGGACATCAGTGTTTATGTGTTAGCAACCAGAAAATGACACCAGTAAGGACAAACAGATGAGAATGCTGCGTGGGGTCTGGGTGCCGTGTTGGTGGGACGTTGCGGGGCTCGCTGCTCCGCCCTTTGAGGCTCGAGGAGCGGACAGTGTGAGCTGGATTACTGGTGTAGTTTCCTGGTTGCTGCATGGGGTCTGCGAGACAGCGAGACACCACAGAGCTCAGCCTGAGCACACACACACACACACTCACAGCCTGAGCTCCGTGTGTGTGTACGGAGCTCCGTGCAGCACCGCGGCTGAGAAAAGATAAGGCTGAGTGAGTGTGTGTGTGTGCGGAGCTCCGCAGCGTTACGTCAGTATGCCCCGGAAGAAACAAATGGAAAAAGAAAAATCTCCAACGAGGCGTTCTGGGGCAGCACAGACAGGTCTTTTCTGTGTTAGAGTTTTACTCGCTGCAGGGTGTACTTTGAGGGTTTGTGACTCTGCAGACCGTTTACATGCAGAAAAAGCTACATAACACACGAGGGGACGGGTAATAACCGGAAAAGCATGACATGGGACCTTTAACGTAATATCAGACGTGGATATGAGTGTTTTTGTGTTTTATTATTTGATCTCACTACAGACAGACCAACACCACCCATGGGCCCTGTGGATATCATTGAAAGTAATGCAACTTGTATTGATATCAAATGGAAGAATCCCAGAGATGACGGAGGTTCTCCTATCACCGACTACATCCTGGAGCGCCAGCAAATTGGCCGTAACAGCAGGAAGAAGTTAGGCAAGATTGGACCAGAGGCTAAATACAGAGATACTGATGTGGATCATGGCAGAAAGTACTGCTACCACATCAGGGCAGAGACTGATCAAGGCACCAGTGACCTGATGGAGACTGATGACATCCAGGCAGGGACAAAGGGTAAATCTTCTTACATGCAGACCAAAATGTATTTACAGTGTCCTGAAAACAGTAGCCGATACAAAGGTATCTTTTAAATGTCTTCATTCTTTTAGCTTACCCTGGACCTCCTTCAATACCTAAAATTGAAAGTGCTTTCAAAGACTGTATCAATCTTGCTTGGTATGCACCTACCAATACCGGAGGAACCGACATTTTGGGATACAACATTGAGAAACGCAAGAAGGGCAGTAATCTGTGGGGCTTTGTCCACCCAGCCGATCAGCCCATCAGAGGTAAGGCTTGTTAGAAATGTAATGCATTTATTTGTTTGTATACCCATGTTGTGCGAATGTGAAACAGTAGATTGTTATTTTCTACATTATAGTCTTATCCATACTTTTTGTCAAACCAACAGGGAAAACGTATGCATGTAAGGATGTTGTAGAAGGCCTCGAGTATGAGTTCCGTATATCAGCTATCAACATTTCTGGTGCTGGAGAGGCAAGTGCGCCTTCTGAATTTGTGTTTGCAAGAGATCCAAAGGGTGAGTAATATGTCGATAAAAACTCAATTGTTATTTTCTCAAAGGCTAATTGCTCAATGTTTTAATGCCTTAATGTTTACACTTTCAGAGCCTCCTGGTCAGGTCATTGACCTGAAGGTAACAGACTCCACATACACCACCTTATCACTGGGCTGGACCAAACCCACGGAAGAGGAAGGGGTCCAAGATGAGGCCAAAGGATACTTTGTGGAGCTCAGACCAGCAGAAAACCCAGAATGGAGTCGTTGTAACTCCAGTCCTATCATTGTTACATCCTTTACTATTATCGGTCTGAAGTCTATGGCCATGTACTGGGTGAGAGTTGTAGCCACCAATGAGGGTGGAGATGGTGAGCCTCAAGAGTTAGACAACTACATCATTGCAATGCCTCCTCCAGGTGAGTCAGTGGAAATTGTGCACATATTGAAGTAAAACAATTTGATTCTATTTCTCTCCATGTAATCACTATTCCAACATTTCACATTTTTCACAGTGAGACCACAATTCACCGACAAAAAAAGTAAGAACTTCATTGTAATGAAAGCCGGAAATTCTGCTCGAGTCAACTACAACTTTGTGGTACAGTATATTCTATTAATTCCAAAGAGTATAAAAACATTCAAATTTGACCCTTGCCTTCTGCTCTTCAAAAAAGTGAAACCCTGTATCTAAGCTATGTATCTGCTGTTGTTCGCAGGCCTCTCCAGTACCGACTATCAAATGGCTAAAGGACGGCCTTCCTGTCGGCAAGAATGTGACAGTGAGCAACACAGACAATTCATCGCAGTTAATGATCCCCTCATCAGAGCGGCAGGACACTGGGATCTACACAATCATTGTGAAGAACATGGTTGGTCAGGAGACCTCAAGTGTTGAGATAAGAGTCACAGGTACAATAAAAAGAAAGTTAAACTACTGGCAATAAATAAGAGTAAAATGAGCACCTACGGTTTACAGATTTGCAATGTGATGTGCATTGTTTTTTTGAAAGACCTTTCCTAGAGTTGCTGTTTTTTGGAGGAAGTTTAACAAATATTTCCAGAATTTAAAGTGTAGGCCTATTAAAGTAATGTTAGGGTGCAGTTTACATTTTTAAATCAAGCTTCCTAAAAGAAAGGCATTGATCTTTTGTATTCACTTTGCACTAAAAGGGTGCATAGGGTAACAATAATAAAAATACATAATAATAATAATCCTTCCTACCTGTTTCTAGATGACCCCAAGCCCCCGGGCCCCGTGGAGCTGGAAGAGAACGTGTTGGGAACAGTGACAGTCTGCTGGGATCCCTCTCTAGATGAGAAGAAAGACGACAGGCTGCACTACATGATCACCAAGCGGGATTCTGTGAAGTGTACTTGGCAAACTGTGGCAGACCATCTCTTCAATAACAAGTACACCATCATCAACATCATGCCAGGAACGCAGTACAAGTTCCGGGTCTATACCAAGAATGACATGGGTCTTTCCGAACCCTCTGAGTCACCATTCTGGGAAGTGAAGAAAACAAAAGGTAGGTTTCACCAAAAGTGATGAAGAATTTGGTGTAGAACTGTAAATAATAGTTCCTTAATCAATTAGGTAATCAACCGGAAATCAAAGGGCAACAATTTTGATAACTGCTTAATCATTTCAGCCAATCATAAAACAAATTGCGAAACATTTGCTGCTTTAGCTTTTCGAATTTAAGGATTTTCAGGTTTTTCTTGCCATTTCTAAATCAAACATATTTGGGTTTGTCATTCAGATAAAATAAGATGTCCCTTTAGTCTGTCAAAACTTGTTTGGAAAAATTGACATTTTACAATACAAAAAATATTAGCATAGACTAATCATTCAATTGATCAACTGCAAAATAATTAAGATTAGTACAATTTAAAAGTAATTGCTATGAAAAATGTTCTGCGAAATACACTAAATGGAAATTAATCAAAAAAGAGACTAAATAGAATTTAACATTGGAAGGTGTTTTCATCATTTGGCATTACACCGTGTAACTGTTCTTTCCTTCTCTTTTTTTCTTCCAGAAACATTTTCTTTAAACCTTCCTGAATCTAAAACGTGTAGCTTCGACACGCCTCCCTCATTCTCTGTCCCACTTAAAAAGCACAACAGTCCAGAGAGCTACGAGTGCTACATGACTTGTGCAGTGACAGGGAACCCCCGACCCCATGTAACCTGGTACAGAAATAACATTAGCCTGAACACCAACACTAACTACTTCATATCCAACACATGCGGGGTCTGCTCCATGGTGATACTCAAAGTTGGGCCCAATGACGATGGGGAATACATGGTCACTGCAGAAAACTCAGTGGGCAGAGTGGACTGTTCAACCAAACTTGTTGTTGAAGGTAAAACACATTCAAATGTATGTGTTGCATTTAAATTATTATTCTCAGGCTATATGGTTTAATAATTCCCTACTCTCCTTCTTTTTTTCAGTTTAGAGTGATGCAGTGGGCTTGATCTTCGGAAGACGCCCGTTTTATTTGAATAATAGAATTACCAGTAAAGGATTTGCCTATTTTTAAAACCTTTTTGTGAATGAATATATTAATGTGTTTAAATTAACCCTGGAGAAGAAATTAAAAACAAAGAAGGACATCTAAAAGCATGGATTCATACTAGATCTTCTTGTTTTTGCGTGTGAATTTTACCTGATTTACTTACTGGATGCAAAGAGAACTCTGACAAGAGACATCCGAGATTCAACAGTAATGATATGCTTATCTTGCATCCAAACATGTTTATTCATTGACCTATTTTTCGCTGAGCTGCAATTGGAGTTTGTTTTCTTTGCTAAGACAGAAACTAAGCTGGCTTCTCTGAAGTAAAAACATCTTGGAAAATTGACAGTATGACAGAATTGGCTTTGACTGAGTTTTTGAATGTCTGTTTGATGAATTAATCGTATTTCCAAAATGTAAATAAATGCATCCTGTTTAGCAGAAACGGTCTTACTTGCCTGTTTTTAGCCTAATTTGTATCATAATTTTTTACTTGCTATATACCAAGACTAAAAGTCTACACGCACTCAGTGTCTCTGCGAGGCTGTACAGTATAGGCACTGCCGTGTTTTAAGCTAAATGCTAACGTCATCATACTAACACTCAAAATGACCATGTTAATATCATGTTCATTTGCAGATGTGAATACAAAATTAATGACTAATGAAGCTTACCGCAAGTTCAATAAGGAAGACCTAACACGAGTCACTTACACGTCACTCGATGGCTCCCTTCCCCCCTCATTAAATATGAGGGCGTCACCCCTCAGCAGCCAATAGCTGCACATGCTAAATTCCTTAAATGCCTGCTCTTCCTCCCTGTCAGTTGTCATTTGAAGATGACCGCAAACAGTAGCAGTACTACAATACTCCTCCTCGTGAGAAAAAGAAAAAAGCACAAGAAAAACTAGCTCAAGATGTCCAACTCGGACAATTCAGATCACGAACCTGGTATGGAATTATTCGAGCCCGGTTCGGCTCCCCACAGCGGCCTATCACCAGAGGCAGACTTCCTCATCGCCCGGCTCCTGCAGCAGGGCATCCCCACAGCCCCAGGCCTCACTCTCTTGCAGCTCCGAGAGCTTCTCGGATCAGGTCTCCAGCACAGCTCCCCAGTCCGGGGCAGCAGCTCCAGTCAGCTCCCCAGAGAGCAGGGCGAGGACGCGGAGGTAAAAAAAAGAAAGAAGTCGAGCCCTCCAGGATCCCGTCCACCTCCAAAATCCACCCCTTCCCAGGCTCGCCAGTCCGGGAGCGTCACTAACACACCCCTCATGGAGAGTAGCGTGGCCGGCTCCCTGCAATCCCTGGCTAGCTCCATGACAGCTATCGATGCTCGCCTCCAGGCCCTGGAAGACTCCGTCACAGGAGCTTCGACTTCCGTGGCACTCAGGTCAGGTACTAGTGTTAACGAAAATGTTTGCACTCACCCACACAGGGTCGGGTTGTAACGGAATAGATGTAACGGCGTTACGTAATCAGAAATACTAAAAATCATGTATATTCAGCGGGCGTTACATTTGAAAAACGAGTAATCTGAGTCAGTTACTTTCGTAAACCTGAAGTGAATACTTATTGGAACTATTGGTTGAGAAGTTTCCTCACAAAATGTAATATTCATTACCAGCAGAACCGTGTGCACACTGCACAGCGCTGCAGCGTGTCTGTGAGGCCCCGCCCCCGCACGCAGATGAGAGAGAGAGAGAGAGAGAGAGAGTTCTCTTTCAAAATATATTGAAAGGTAGAAACGGAGATGGTTAGATAAAACGTGGAAGATAACGTTTATGTAGCATTTATTTATTGTCGAAATGATGACATTTATAACGGGATCAAATCAAAGTGAATGGCCTGCTGAATGTATAGGGCAAGTGACTGAAACAAAGTTATTACATCGTTTCAGATAATAAATAATAATGATAATTCATTCTATTTAGGGGCGCCTTTCAAAGCACCCAAGGACACCTTACAATGCATAACATATTCCAAGGAAAGGTTTTAAGACGGTACAAGAATGCAGTATGGGTGAGTTTTACGTGTGGTGCAGATGAGAGCTGTCCAGAATGACACTAAGATGTTGTGTTGTGCTCTTGATAAAACAGTAAAATACATGTCTCCCGTTCACCAAAACATACCCATCTGTTATGGAAAGAAAGTATTCCAAAGAAAAAAGAAGAAGAAGAAGAAGAAGAAGAAGAAGAAGAAGAAGAAGAAGAAGAAGAAGAAGAAGAAGAAGAAGAAGAAGAAGAAGAAGAAGAAGAAGAAGAAGAAGAAGAAGAAGGAAAGAAAAGAAAAAAGAAGAGGAAAGAGAAGAAAGGAACTTGGAAGTATTCTAAAAGTAATCTGCCAAAAATCTGGCCCACCCTATATTTTTACAGGCCCACCCTAAAGTACATTTCTGCCTACGCTACTGTTTTTTTTTTGCGAGCAACGTGACCAACAACCAATCACATGAATCTCTTGCCCCCGAGATACAAAGCAATAGCAATGTTAAAAAAATCCGCCACAGTGACTTTAATAGCAAGAAACTTACATTCAGCCGCTAAAGAACCCAACATAGTTTCCCAGCTCATCGACAAAGAACTTCTCAAAGGATATATAATCGGCCCTTTTAGCTCCTCCCCCTTCTCAGTGTTCCGTTCAAATTCCATCGGAATAAGCCACACGTAAATAAAAGGCTGATTTTCGATCTGTCCGCTCCCCGCTCCGGCCATTCGGCAGCGTCAATAGCATCATCCCTCCAGATCAGTTCTCCCTTCACCATGCCTCAGTGGATAATGCAATAAAGATGATCAAGTTCACAGGGCACGGAGCTCGGCTCTCCAAAGCGGACATTACCGATGCCTTCAAAATCATCCTCATTCATCCGTCTCAGTGGAATTCGTTCGGTATTAAGTGGGAGTCCAAACTCTATTTTCACCATTCGCAAAAGCAGCCCCTGCATCTTCAATTCCTTCTCGGAAGCGCTCTGCTGGATCCTGCTGAACATCGTCAGAATCCCCTCCGTCCTTCACCTACCGGACGACTCCTCCCCATAGACCCGCCACAGGACAGCTCAGGGACCTCACTGGCCAAGCTTAAACACTGCTTCAGGAGTTAGGTGTCCCTCTCTCCGAAGAGAAAATGTTAGGTCCCGACACACGCTTAGAGTTCTTAGGCATCATCCTCGACTCCATAGACATGAAGGCGTCTCTCCCCTCCGACAAATTGCAGCGCATCCGGGACATCACCAAGTCATACTGCGAGCAACAAGTTATCACAAAACAACAGTTGCTCTCCCTTCCCGGACACCTCAACTTCGCCATGCACGTCATCCCCCAGGGGCGCTCGTTCATTTCCCGCCTCCTGGGTGCAGCATCAGCGGTCGACAAACTCCATGACTGCGTTTTCTTAGACGAAGGCTGCCGCTCAGACCTACGTTTCTGGTCCCTCCTGCTCGCCCACTGGAACGGAGTTACTTTCTTTTACGATGACCTCGTGCGTTCCTCTGACTCAATGAGGGTCTTCAGGGATGCCGCCCCATCCGTGGGTTTTGGGGGTTTCTTCCAGGGAGAGTGGTTCGCAGGGTCATGGCCCCTGTCAATTTCTACCTCAAGCAAGTTCTCATTAAATCCGGCCTATCACCTATATCCAACCTGATCTCACCAGAATGCGTGACTCCACCACGACTCCTTAACACCACAATGCGTGGTGGAGTGACGAACTTTGTTACATTTGCGTGTCGGCACCACGCAAACAACCCCAATGTAAAGTGAATGAGGCTCCTTTGTCGTGGTGCACATACGCATTTCTACAACGTGCATTGTGTGTAATGCAACTGTTAATTTGATTAAATTAGTTTGTTTTTAAGGAAGGCCAGAGCTTCAGCTGTGTCAAATAGATTGTTCCCTTCAGTTAACGTTATTTAAAAGATAATGATCATGTCCCCTGTATTGTATTACGAGCGTCCATTCCCATTGGATAACGGAGAATTTTACACCCGGAAGTAAGTAGCCTATTCTCCTTACTGTCGATTGGTTTTACAGTGATATCTGCACTACTCATCGACTAAAAAACACCAAATTGTCCTTGTTAATTACACAACATTGATTGGTTTGAATTGTGTACAATGCTTTTGTATTTTCCCCCTTCGATTCGGAGAAACAAATATATTTTCGGAGTTTTTGGACGGCAGAAGACACTACACTACCCAGAATCCTCAGCTATCGTTTGGGACTACACCATGTGCTTAGCTTGACAAACCCCGTGATCAGTCCTCAACCTCTGTGATTGGATGCGCGACGTTTACACAGAGCGTCCAAAAGGACTTTGAAATGGAATGAAACCCATCGACGGCACACTATTCAAAACAGGAATCGAACGTGTCCTACCCCCCTCCCCCCCTTAGGTCACAGGCTCCTCCAACAGTGCTACGCAATAAAACAGATGCACAGAAAAAATAGTGAAATAGTGCAATAAGAGTCTATATACAAGTGATTGGAATATGATATATTAGATAAATAATTTCTAAGTAGCAGCCAGATGAATGTTATTTCTAAATGCAGGTGTTTAATAGTCTTCTGGCCTGTGGGATGAAGCTGTCTCTGTGTCTGGTGGTTTTAGTCCGAATGCTGTGGTACCGCCTGCCAGACTGCAGCAGACAGAACCGTTTGTGGCTGGGGTGATGGTGGTCTTTTATAATCCTGAGGGCTTTCTTTAAGGTTAACCTGGTATTTTTAATCCACTACATTTATTTTAGTTACTTTACAGATTTGGATTAATGATGTGAAATATAAACAACCCTTAAATCAGACTTTAGTTACACCTGAATGAAATTCAGTGAAGGTGATTGTCAAGTGCCAACAATCAGGCGAGATATTTGATAGTTGGTTGCTTGAGAAGACTAAATATTTATCTGCAGATCCGTTTAAAGCATATTCATTACTCGTTATTCTCTAATAGTTCATTAAAGACTGTATATAATTGCTATTTTGCACATCCCTTTCAAGATTTCAAGATTTTCTAAGGTTTATTGACATATCATATACACAACAATGTAGTTATGCAATGAATGAACAACTTGGGTCACAGGTTCATCAACAGTGCATTACAAGACATCTATCAATGTGTATATACTTACTTCCACCATTACACTGTCGTATTCTGCACATTTCTTTAAATAAAGCCTTATTAGTTAGCACATCCTCCTATCAGGCACTAAACTGTTTTACTCTAGATATCATTTGAGTATCTTCTTGATATTTTCTATTCTATATTTATATAATTGACCTTCTACTTTTCCCACTATGTACTCTTAATATTTGAATGTTTTCATAAAATATAACGCATTCAAAAGTGCGTTACAAAAATGAAAGACATTAAGAAAAAGGCATTTTAAACAGTCATTAAAAAGCAACACAATCTTCCTGCATTGCAATTACTCTAAACGTGCAATAACGTGCTTTAACCAGTAGGTGGTTTGGGTTAAAAGGCTGTCAAATTTACAGTGTTAACAAAATAAAATATACTGCTGTTTCTGGTTTAGTTTACGACGAATATTATTTTGTTATTGTTTTGATATTTGTAACACAAAAGCGATGGAAAAAACCCATAGCAACCAAAAAAAGATGGTCTTAACATGACCCAGTCGTCTAGTAGTTAATAAAAAACAATAATATCAAAACAAAATATTACTACTAACTTTATTGTGAAATTAAAACAGAACGGTAAAAGAATAGTTTCCGGTGTATTCTGATGCCCGATCTCTGTAGATAAATAAAGAACTAAGACAGATGTGTAATATTTAATGCAGCCAAACCATTTATTACAATGCATTCATGTGATGACTATCAAAGAGTAAAGCAAGCACTGCTGAATAAAGTATGATTTTCTCTTTTACGAAACGTTTTTTTTCATATGGAATGCAGTTGGAGGTCAACCAATCAAAGAACTTGAGGACTGATCACGGGGTTCATGGTGTAGTCCCAAACGATAGCTGAGGATTCTGGGTAGTGTAGTGTCTTCTGCCGTCCAAAAACTCCGTCCAAAAACTCCGAAAAAATATTTGTTTCTCCGAATCGAAGGGGGAAAATACAAAAGCATTGCACACAATTCAAACCAATCAATGTTGTGTAATTAACAAGGACAATTTGGTGTTTTTTAGTCGATGAGTAGTGCAGATATCACTGTAAAATCAATCGACAGTAAGGAGAATAGGCTACTTACTTCCGGGTGTAAAATTCTCCGTTATCCAATGGGAATGGACGCTCGTAATACAAGACATGATCATTATCTTTTAAATAACGTTAACTAAAGGGAACAATCTATTTGACACAGCTGAAGCTCTGGCCTTCCTTAAAAACAAACTAATTTAATAAAATTAACAGTTGCATTACACACAATGCACGTTGTAGAAATGCGTGTGTGCACCACGACAATGGAGCCTCATTCACTTTACATTGGGGTTGTTTGCGTGGTGCCGACACGCAAATGTAACAAAGTTCGTCACTCCACCACGCATTGTGGTGTTAAGGAGTCGTGGTGGAGTCACGCATTCTGGTGAGATCAGGTTGCCTATATCATACCCGGGACATTCCTTCAGGATAGGTGCAGCCACCTCTGCTGCTAATCAAGGTCTCTCTACCTCATCCCTACAACAACTAGGACAGTGGTCCTCCTCCGCCTTCACAACCTATAATTCGCCCGGACATCAGCGCCGTACTGGCTTCCCAAAGATCTCTCAGACCCTAACTATGGTATCTATGCATATAACTGGTGGTGGCTCATAAACACATTCACAAGTATACATGTCTCACTAAGGTACCTGATATTCAAACTGCATTCCTGTCCTAATTCCGCGGGCCCCGCCCACAGGGAATAATGTCTCGTCTCACGCTGCAACTACATGTAACGGGCTTCATCTCCGGCACACAGGTATTTCATTCCCAGGCCTTGCTCAAACGTATCAGTGTAAAATGTATTTCCTGCAGTCAGGCGTGGACTCGGGCCACCGTACATCCCCGTGGCAGTTACAAAACAATGAAAATAAAGAAAGAGTAAAGAAGGAAAAGAAAGAGATATCCTGTGAAGTCAGGCATGGACTCAGGCCACCGTACACTCCGGTGTCAGTTACAAAACAAAGGAAAAAGAAGAAAGAGAAAAGAGTAAAGAAAAAAAAATATATATATATAGCCTGCGAAGTCAGGCGTGGCGGAAGGCCACCGTACACTTCGGTGTCGTAGCTTCGGGCTACCGTACACTTCGGTGTCAGTTACAAAACAAAGGAGAAAGAGAAAAGAGTAAAGAAAAAAAGATATATATATGTATATATAGCCTGCGAAGTCAGGCGTGGCGGAAGGCCACCGTACACTTCGGTGTCGTAGCTGCGGGCTACCGTACACTTCGGTGTCGTGGACGTTGGGCCACCGTTACAAAACGAAACCGCTCGCTCCTCGGCGTAGTCAAGCCCTGCTGGCCAGGCATGCGACCCGCAGGTCGTTTTCAGGTAAGACCGGCACTGATTTCGGCAGTCAGAGTCTCAGCATAACCCGTAAGCTCCGGCAGTGATTCCGGCACTATGTCGCTCATATGTGTTAATCTATTATCTTTCCTTCCCAGATCACCAGTCACCCCACAAGGTAAGCAACTCAGTTCATCTCAGTATTTCATACTTCACTGGTTTTGGGGATTTGATCGGAGCGGTGCTTTCCCTCCTGAATGATTATCCTGCAAACCGGGGCCTAATCGCCAAACACCATTACATTCTCCTGTTGTATTATCATGGCAATCATTTTATTCATATGACGTGTAAACAAGTCTCTCCGGTTTGAAATGAAGCTTAGCGCAAGTTCAATAAGGAAGACCTAACACGAGTCACTTACACGTCACTCGATGGCTCCCTTCCCCCCTCATTAAATATGAGGGCGTCACCCTTCAGCAGCCAATAGCTGCACATGCTAAATTCCTTAAATGCCTGCTCTTCCTCCCTGTCAGTTGTCATTTGCAGATGACCGCAACCCGCCTCCACCCCTCTCGCCTCCAGTCTCCTCCAGGACAAAGCTAAACCTTCCTTCTTCAGACCGGTCTCACCTACTCAGCACCACCACCAGTGTCTAGACCCCAGGGATTTCATCGGAGCGGTGCTTTCCCTCCTGAATGATTATCCTGCAAACCGGGGCCTAATCGCCAAACACCATTACATTCTCCTGTTGTATTATCATGGCAATCATTTTATTCATATGACGTGTAAACAATAAATATGTAATTCTTACATCACGTCTCTCCGGTTTGAAATAATGGCACTCGATGAAAAATGACAGTCTGCGCATAATTTGAATTCAATCTATTGCTGACACATTTCACAAAGACATTAGGATTCATCCTCAGGGCACCATGAATGTACTTTATGCTAATGTTGTGGGAATATATATAAATTGTTAAAAAGACATTGCATTACAAATACTGCCTTGTGCCAACGGTTGGGAGAAGCACCAAAATGCCATCACCTTATAATGTAATCCTTTTCGAAAAATTGTCATAACGTTTAAAGCAAATCATTTTGAGTTTACAAGAACGGGAGGAGACAGAAGGACAATCTGTCACCGGTGTCAAGGTATAAGAACAAAAATGTCAACATCATGATGGCAATCTATTAAAAAAGCCAGATGAAATACTTGAATATACTGTAGTGCCATGGATAGAACTAAACATCTAGTGCGGGTATCAAAAAAATGCACACAAAAAACCCTGGCTAGAATATCAAACTTAAACATTTCGATTAATAGGCTCAGGACCTGGCATTGTCTCTCGCTGCATTTACTGTTGCAATTCAAACATTCATCATTTAGTAGCACTAAATGCTCCCCTAAATGACATCACAAGTATAAAGTCAACCAGTACCATCATTTTACACAGTAATAAGACATTTGAGATGTTCTGATTGACACATGTATCAAGTATTTTAACCATGAAAAATGGTTGGCTTTACTAAGCCAATATTTGACTCTGTATGTTGCGTGTTGCAAATACATTCAGTTTACCATGTACAGTAGCCCTGGCATAATGTGAGGCATTTATTGTCCCTTTCCATTATGTAACTTCACAAGCACTGGTTCCACTTGGCCAACTGTCCCATGGCTTTAAATGTTCTTTTACTGTGAGCTCTTGTTTGCAACACTTTAAAAGCGTATTGCACTTCTATTATGGAAAGTCATAAATGACAAAAATGTCATGGGCATGCCAAAGTGCAACCATGCAGACAACTGTGCATCTTTCTGCGTTAAGTCGTAGGGCACACTAATATCGTCAGTGGCCACATGGCATCCTGGTATTTAAGACATAACTCTCCACTGGGAGTTTATTGTAGTAGGCTTTGACATTTAAAAGCCTTTTACTACATACCACTAATATTTTGCAGATCCTTGTTGTGATACACCTAGGAAAACATTGCACATAGTGGCTGTTGCCATGGAGTAAACATTTGGTTTCCTTTAATCCAACACATTTAAGACATCTTAAAACAATGAATACTGAACACACTTTTTCACCAATTAGCCAGAAAGATTTTTAGCAATTTTAGTGTAGTTTCAATACTATAATAAATAAGGTTGATGCAGTTTACTTTGCTATACAGTTTAAGTGAAACAAAAGTTGCCAACAGAGGTATGGGGTTATCTTTGTCCAAGTTGTATAGTGTTGTGTGATGTCGGTTTGTTTTGTCATTGTGTTGCAGGGAAGAATTCAAAGCTTCTGACTGCAGTGACCTTGCTCAGTAAATGCCTTCAAGAACATCAAGCGTCTCATATAAGCTTCCCATGCCTGAGAAACAGTCATGGTTCCGGGGCCACGCATCACCCACTTTTATTGCACTGGTTGTAATATCAACTCACAAAATCGTGCTCAAACTGAGCATAGCTCTGTTATTACTAAGGCAAGGCAAGTTTGCAAGGCACATTTACTTATATAGCACTTTTCAACACAAGGCAATTCTAAGAACACTACGACCGGTTGTGGTCGTCGTGGCAGCAACACAGACTCCATGAGGAATCCAAATGAATTATCACTTGTAAGGTTAAATCCTCAAGATGGTTTGTGTTTACAACAGAAACACACTGCATGTTGAATGATTGGAAAGTATGTTTTCCAGACATTTATATTTCTTTAATTACCCACAAATAAAACGAAAACAACTGAGTTTGAAGGTCATTTTTATAAGGATACAGCTTGGAACAAGCAATCCCACATTTCTTTGTTTTTGTGTAAGTAAATAACTGACTAAAGGTGGTTTTTAATCATAGAAACACTTCCCTGCTGCTGTAGCTGTGACTTTTACTCAGAATTAAATCAATGCAGATGACGGCTACGCCGAGCTCAAGAGATGTTGCAACAATGAACATAAATCTTATTACCTGTGAAGCTGAACAGTAAAACAACATAAACCAATAAAGATAGCCCGTGGCAGTGAAGTAATGATAAAAACAACAACAATATTAATAACTGTGACTTCTTAGAGGAAATTATTTTAAAAGTAAAAGTTCAATTGAATGCAATTTAACCTTTGGTTATACAGTTGAAAATAGCCACCTTTGTGCCTGATGTGATCATGATTTTCAGCCATGTGGTTATTGTATTTGTGCTTTTTTTTTATATTTCTAAATATATTGCCAAAATGGAGGCAGTAAAACCACAAAGTAGTATTTATACCTGTATAACTACTTAATGTAATTTATATTAGTAAAATAAAGCATTAATTCCAAGATGACCAGATATTTTGTAACATTAAAAGACCAAAGAAAGAAAGAAAAAAAGTATGGGCTGACATCTTGTGAGGATCTCACAATGTTGTTAATGTTATAGTCATCCAAGACTCTTTTGACACCCAATAAACACATTGCATTTTGAGTTGGTTTCAATAAGAATCATTAGTGCATCCAACCATTTATGAAACATTTTGTTGTTCTCATAATTCCATTAGAGTGTCAGCACAAGCATACTTGGTTGTCAACACTAAGCTCTTGTTCCAAGCACGACACAACTGGCTGACATGACTAACAGCCAAAAGAAAGACCCAACCTCCACATCCCTCTGTAGCTTAGGTTTACCTCGCCTAATTCAGGAAGTTACCTGCAAAAGTTACAAATAGTTATGCCAAATTATTTGGATATCGAGAAATCTTGAGGATATAAGAAAACAAAGTCAGCTTAAAATCAATAAGTATACGGGGCAACACAGCATCAATCATGACAAGTATAGGCTTTATTACATTTTTCAGAAGTTATATTTTTATCATCAGACCACTCGTACTGTAAGGAAGCTCACGCATGTGTCAGAAGATCTAAAAGTCATGGTCATCCCACAGTGCGCCTTGAAAGCCTCGGCTTTCTCCCCCTCCCCTTTGCAAGAGGTTATGATGTATGCCAACAACTAAAATGCAATCCCTTTCTTGGCAGGCACCCTGTCGTAGAGTCATTGGCATTCCTCTTAGGATGTAATAGTTTAAAGACCAGGGAGGCAACACTCCCATATCAGACCGGGAAGCAGCACCACTCAAGGATCACAGCAGTACTGAGGTAAGGGCATCACTCATCGTTTTACAGCACCACTCTCAGATGGAGGTGTTAAGAATTCAGAATTTAAACTAAACTAATCCTCTGGTTTATCAACTCTTAAATCCAAAGATACCATTGAGGAAATGTGGCCTATAGTAAGGTGTTGCCTTTAAACATGTGCAGCCCTATCTTAGTAAATTGGTTACCTATTCCAATTGGTACAGTTTCAGCTTTCATTCATCAGTCATAATTTATGTTATATAAATGCTTGGTCATATTGCTTTCAGATTTTGCTGCTTGAACGCTTACTTAAATGTGTGCATTTTGTATGAGTGTTAGGTATAAACTGTGTGCACATTTAAATCAGATGTCATAAGGTTAAGTTTAGAAATGCAAATATATGCTAATGTATATTCAAATATCAACAGTGGCTTCTTAGAACAGTTTAAATTAACTGCTTAGTTTGGTGTGGTAACTTTTTATCAAGTTGGGAAATAAAAAGGATGCATTCATATTCATAATTCTATATTCACATTCCACCACATATATATATATATATAGTGAGATAATTCACACATAAGCAGTAAAAAAAGACATTAACAAGTAGAGTCTTTCACTGCTTATCCTGGCTGTGACAGCATAACAATCCCTACTTTTTAGGAGCATCATCCACCTTTTCAAAACGCCTAGCTATCTTTTTATTTAATACAACATTGCCCAGGTCCAGCTTTCTGTTTCAATAAAATAAGATCCAAAAAATCTTTCTAAAACTAAGAAGAAAAGAGAGCTACGTAATGACCCATATTAAGCAAACCTGTCACGACATGCATGCATCAACTTCAACTCCTTAGATAGTCATATCTTTCTGTAAATGCCCTTGGTATGGTCTTGCTTTGAATCATTTTTATGATGCTCTCAGACTATGGGCCACATGCTTTACTCCAGCACTGGTCACATGAGCAGCTGGTAGCGTTAACAGTGGCGTGCAGCACAGGCCACATGAACCCCATAAAACAACTCTTGCAGCGAGGAAGCTGTTGGCTTAGCAACATGTCTAAAGTTGAATGCAACACAAACCAAAGATTTGAACAGTCTTAAAACTTAAGAGCAACTACATTTTTGCTGAGCAGGAGAAATATTCTTCAACTGTATCTTCAATTTCTCACATCAGCATTTAAAAGGGCAATGGGTGGATAAAAAACATATGCAACATTTAGGCATGCCATTAAAATTAGTCATGAGGTATATATATGTTCGAACTTGCTTTACTGAGCAGGTTCACCCATTACGTCATAATGTCAACAGTGATTTACAAGCATATTACGATGTTCAAGATGGGATGTTCGCAGATTTATGTGACATGTGACATATCGGGTGTCAATCCAGTTTTCTCATCTTCCAACAGCCGTGGTCCATCGACACACGAGAATATCACACGACTTTACTGGGTGGTGCTAGACTTGTACAAATACTTTACATGAGAGAGGTCAAACATGTCAGAAATGAATGGTCAATGTGTCTACTTTATCAACAATGTCAACAGTTTTGTAAAACAATAAATTACGCTGGGAAATCTCATGTCATTGTTCAGTTAGGTTCATTTATTTTAAATGCTTTACCTCTAATGTTGATCCAGTTGGAATTCACAGCCTATTTTGCAGATCAGTAGGGCGGGTAGTTTACCGGCTATTGTGACAAGGAGAATTGTTTCAGAACAAAGAGCCACAGAGTTAAGACAGCATCAGCAATATTTACTGTTAGGACACAAATGTTTCAAAATTATGACTCAAAATAATCTTAAAGATAGAAGAGCATACTCACGTTGCTATGGATAAATAATAGGATTGTTTTAATCAGTTTGCAATCAAATCTATAGTATAACTTTATTAGTGTCTGTGTGTGGTGTTGATGTTAGCCATCGGTGCGTTTTACAATCAATATTTGTAAATATGAGCTCAAAACAAACAGACTCAAAAACAGTTTCTACCCCTGGGCCGTCAGGCTGCTCAACCACCACACATAATAATAACTGTAACCATTCTCACACATACACACACTTTTAATGCACTTTATATACTATTTTTTATGTCAATATTTTTAAATATTTTTAACTATTTATTCCCCCGTATGATTGTATGTCCTATTGCTGTTTTTTTTGGTGTTATGTATTTGTTTGTATATTTTTTGCACACCGGGACAGAGTTGCACTCTGCATCTCGTTATACTCTGTGTATAGTGACAATAAAAGGCTTTAACTTTAACTTAACTTCTTCCCACCAAAGTTATAAACCAAAAAGCTAGGAGGAGAAAGAGTACATGGAATAACAGGAAAAGCTTGTAGTTGAATCAGAAAAATATGTTCTTGGTCCAGGCAATGCTCTGCCTGTTGTCTTTAACTAAACTGACATTTGAATACACTATATTTATGAGTCATGCAATAGAGAATGGTTTTGAAAACATGAGAATTCAAGCAGTTCCCCTGCGAAACGTAACCATGGTTGACCATGGTCACCATGGTATTCCATTGCCAACCATGGTAATACCATGGTTGACCACAAAATACCATGATGGTCACAGTACCATGGGGAAGAAACCATGGTCTACCATGGTCTACCATGGTCAGCCTGCCATGGTCACAATGTCATCTCCAGAAACCATGGTCAACCATTTGAATATCTGAACCATGGTCTGCAGAAACCATGGTCGACAATAATTCTAATGAGGCTCATGCAGGCACCGTCACCTGATGAATGTATATAAAATAGTCTTTACATTTTCACCAACTGTTAAATGAGCATTTAATGAGTGTGTGTGCAACTATAGAGTGACAGTGTACTGTAGATGAAATTAAGTGCAATTAACTTGATCGATACAAATATTTTAAAATTAAATGCTTGAAACTATTGAAAAGCTTGTATTAATTTATATTATTTCCAGTCTGGTGGACCATGGTTTATGTCCATGGTAGACCATGGTAATCCATGGTTTATTGTGACCATGGTAGACCATGGTTTATATCAGTGCTCTACCATGGTTGACTGTGGTGCCATATCCCAACCATGGTCAACCATGGTTATACCATGGTTAAATGAACCATGTTCTACCATGGTAGACCATGGTTCATTTCGCAGGGGTTAACTGCCTTTTTTTATTCTCTATTGGGAGGTCTACTAAATTGATTGACATTCTTAACAATGTAAACATGATTGAGAAACCGGCTCGAGATACACTTTTTGTTATATTCCATGGAATGCTCTTAACATCCAGATAGCAATGAATATCTGAAGTGCTTTGACAAAAAATACATAAAAAAATGTTCATCTGTGGAATCAAATCAAGTTTTATTTATATAGCACATTTCTAAACGATTTTTGGTCGAGCCAAAGTGCTGTACATACAGTATAATAAAAATAGCCTACAGTAGAGACACTTTACAGCAAATACAACAACACAGATTGTTCAGAATATCAGTATGAGAAAAACGACACCCTCTATCCTTAGAGGGAAGCCGTAGTACTGTAAAAAGCACGATCAATCATTTTAGTCGGCCCGGCTAAAATAACTGGATGGCCTACCTGCCTGTCAGCCTTCCATCTGTGCACAAACTTACCTCGTGCCCTCATTGGTCATGTGCACGTTCTTGTGTGTTGGAGGAGGGGCTCTGTGAGGAAGTAGCAGATTTCTTCCGTCTGTGTATTTTCATATTCTAGGGCACTCGAGCTGGTTTCTCTAAAATTACCTACCCCACCTTTAAGGTTTTTAAAAAATGTTGATGTACTAAAGGATACTATTCCTTGTTCATAGAACATAATTATGTAACGCTAATTTTCTTAAAATGTTTGAACCAGAAACGGTAACCAACAGAAAACACTCCACTGACTCCTTCACAATTAATGTTCCATCAGTCTATTTTAGTGAAGTGACATGTGTCATCCTACCTTTAGCATCCATGTGGGTGGTAGTAAAGATTGCTATGTCCTAGTAGAGATCCCTGCTGCGACTGGATCTGACGGATCATAAAAAATAATGAATTAATAAACAAGTCATCCTTGAACATCACTCCCTCATGCTGCCGTTTAAAATGACATCAGAAATGACATGAAGAAAAGTTAAAGAGGAATTTTGGATTGTATTAACTGTGACTTTTCCTATAGTTTTGCATTTTGGCAGAAAAAGAAGAAATTACTCAGGAAGTGAAGCAATGCTTAATTAAAACTATTCTATATTTTTATTATACAAATAATGTACACCGTGAAAAGAACAGTTTACAGCCCAAGTTTACATCAAGAAAGACAGACTAGTTATACGCTGACTGAAAACAAATCAGAAGTATCCATTTAAAGCCTGGTAAGAAATTACAAATCACAATGTTGAAGAAATACTAGACTCCAGTCAAATTTAAAGAGGATTTAAATGTTGGGAAATTTGATAACACAGCATTGAAAAAGCAGCTGCATGGCGTGCGGCCACAGATGATCATGTTTTGAGTATTTTACTGTAGTCTGAGTCTGCAGATGAATGAAGGCCAAAGCTAAATGTTAGCCAGTGCAATAAAAACAAAGGTTAAACATGTGCTTCCCCGTTTAATTCATAATCTTAATTCCTGTTTTAGAGAAGCTGTTACATTCTTAACTTTATTGAATGTATGCGTTTTCCTTATAAGTCTCTCCAGGTTGTTGCTTATCTTAACAATTAACAAAAAAAAAACTAAATAAAATGTAACTAATCCAAGTATAACTCAAAGGAATTTGAAATGTCTCTATTATATCCCCAATATCCCGACTAAGAACTGGAAGAGTACATTTGCAAATTCAGCCAAACACTGAATTATTATGCATAAGATGACCCACTAAGGAATCAGTGTAAGTCAAACCTCACAAAGTCTAGAGTTATTCAACGTCAAAGAATATTTCTTGACATAAATTGTGACTGCCAGGCAGGGCTTCTGCTGCTGAAGCTGAATACCTAAACAAATACACTCTCTTCCAACAACAACAACAACAACAACAACAACAACAACAACAACTTTAAAGGAAAATAACTCCAGGAAGCTACCAGTCAATTATTAATTGTGATGTTGTCAATGAGACGAGCCACATTGACTTTAATCGCTTCTATTATCTATTGCAGTTGAGAAAGTCTTGCTGAATCTCTCGAGGAACCAAAGGACTCAAGATGTTCAAAAGATCTAAAGTGACGGATGTGTCGGCCACTGGCCAAGGTATGCATCACATATTATACAAGAGAAACGTTTCCAATCAAATGTACTTTATTCTTTTCCTAGTAACTCTGGTGATGATCAATTAGAAGCACAGCGGTGAGATTGATTTCCAACATTCTCGACAAAGTAATTAAATGACATATTCCCAGATCAGAGTCTAACAGAACTGATAGAATGAGGTTGGCGAGGAGATCTACTAATACATCTAAGAAAGGTTCACACTGTTTGCTTATGTCCTATGCAGTACTCAAGTTGTAAAAAAAATCAGGGGGGATGGTGGATGTTATCATATGGGGACATAATTTGTGCTGATAACCCGCAGAGGATGGGAGACCAACCAGCATAAAGATAAGTATTATACTCCTAAAACAACATGCATGTTATGGATGTTCAGATACTCCTTTCATTGCTCTTGACCAAGGCACCTCAGAATTAGAGTCGGTCCCCGGGCTGCCATGGCACCACTAACATTTAGGGTCAAATGCAGAGGACAATTAGTGCAAAATCTTTTTTTCACTTTAATTTAAAGGGGGGGAGGGGATACAAAAATGTGGTTATAATGGAAGTCTATGGTACACATCTTGTAGGTTAACAGTCCCTCATTTATTATTCAGATGGATCAGCTGATTATACTAATAATAAAGTCAAAATAGTTTTATAGTGTATTTTTAAAAAAAAGCAGTTACTGGTATCTAAAGGGTTACATTTGTATCGTTATTCATTAAATCATTATGTAAATTAAACACTTTGTGAAAAAATTTAGGAAAAAAATGTATCCGTCATCATTTTATTGCAGTTCAAATAGAAATATTTTATGTTAACATTCCCAATGTTACTTTTTTTAACAGGGCATTAAGTGCAAATTGAAATTGTTTACAAAATATGAAAATATATTAAAAGATTATAAAGATAATACAAAATAGGACCAATGTTGTCAATGGCTGCCACTCCACTCTCTCCCATCTCATAGAAGTTTCCAAAGATTTTCATAATCATGTTTTTTGGTCTCAATTTTTCTGGCTCTTGCTTTCGGATTGTTAGCTAAGCAATGGCTTTGAAGCCAAGTCTTGACATATACCTCTGGTCTGAACTTCTTCAGTGGAGGGCCAACACTTGATGAAAAGCAAGGCTGACATGCTTTTTACCTCTAGGGAGCTTCTAGTTGTGATTAAAATGTTCATCTGACTAAACCCACGTTCACACTCAGCTGTGGAGATGACCAAAGTGTTCACTGCTTGAAGGAGGGTTTTCAGCTCTTCTGGTGCTGGTGGTATCATTTCATCAACAGTTTTGAGTCTCACCAGCTAGCTAACACGAGAGAAAAACGTAGCTAAACTCCAAACTAAGTTGTTATTGCTGCTAATATGCCCATAGATTCCACCTTTGGTGAGTAAAGTAATGAGTAATTACTAAGATGAATGACTCTTGACTTACCTGAAATGTTATTTTTAGTATTTTTAAATATGAAGTCCCTCAGATCGCGTTGTCCTCCTGGTTGCTTTGCCTTTGTGATGACCGTTACCTGCGCTTCTGGCATCGATCAAACAGGCGCATCACAGCGCTCTGGCGCCCTCTAGGGCACTCGCCTAGCAGAGCGTCAGTGACTTGGTAAACATGTCATTGCGTGTGTGTTTGCTCCCTCGCCCACAGTATTTTACTCAAAATGCGCAAAATTAATGTTGAAATAGAGTAATACCAGTGCCCCGTTTATTGATCAAATGACTTAAGGGATGGAAAGGGGGAATGGTAGTTTTAGAAGGGGGATGATTTTGACCGTTTTTATTTCAGGGGGGATGCCATCCCCCCTCAACTCGAGTACTGGTCCTATGTCTGTATGATGTCTCGAAACGTAAGTTACTTCCTATTTGCAGGGCTTAAAGTTATGTCTTACATACCTTGGAGGTTTGGGTAGTATTTATTTTTTATTTAATTCTTCTCTTTTGGTTTTGGTTTGTGAAGCACTTTCTGTCACCCTTTGTGAGTGAAAGATACTTTAAAAATAACGTTTGATTTGATTTAAAGGCTACATCTCAGTCATAAAGACTTCAGGAGCCTTTCCCTGTGATTCTACTCCAATCACAGACTTTATTCAGACAATCGTTAAGGCTGCAATGTGTCCATTAGCAACTATATTTAGACTCTTCAAGAGTATATGAAGGTCTTACAGTAAAGTAGTTAGATATACAGACTGATCATAACACTATGTACACTGGAGGAGCAAAGTAACTCTACAGGGTTACTAATCCAGTGCACCTGTGAACCAGATATGTATCATATTTGTTGTTGTGCATTGATAAGTAACAGCACACACATCCCATTGTATAACTTTGTAACCTTTGAGTTTGAGTGTTATCCATAATAGAAAGTTATTTCCATTCTGACATGTGATGTATATGCTCTTTAACTTTTGCCTTATCAGATCCTGATGCAGATTTTAATAGAGAAGGTAGGTTAGGAGACAACAGTGAAGCTGTCAGCTATCTGTTCCCCCCCAGACTGCTCATGAAGGCATGAAGAACTGATATACAATCGGTTATTTATAAACCGTACATGCGTTCACATGAACGCGTAGATATGTCGGTGCATCACTACATATCTGTTCTCAGGTTGAATTTTAGGCATGGATTCACGGATGACAGGATAAAGTTATTGAAATGTAAATGTATTGAACATTAAAGTATATACACCAGAGCAACGCACGTATATCTCTGAATGATAAACTGATAAAGCGAGTAACATAATTCTAATACATAATGTATTAGAATGGGCTTCAGCATGTTTGGAAAAAGGGTGATGATTTCATTACAAAACAACAATAGATTGTGAAGGTTGGATATGATTACGTTTTTCATTCTGTTCCCTTTTTGAGAGTCAAATGCGTTGTCACTGACATTTCATTTTGCAAATCTGACAGTGGCGATCAAGAAAAAATCTACAGTCCCCGGGGTGATGATAACACAGTATATCGAGGAGCTGCCAGAGGGAAAGACCCATCCAGACTTCACCCGCAAACCAATTGCTTTGACCATCCAAGAGGGTAGGACTGATAGTACAATAATTATATTAAAAATGTATATCTCAAAATATAAGGAGGGGAATTTTCCTGAATCTGTACATGAATTAGATCTGAGACTGTTGCATCTGTATATTTGCAGATGTATAATTTATTTTATGATTCAACCTTGTTTGTCTTTTTTTCCAGGCAAATTTGCATATTTTAAAGCAATTGTCACTGGAGACCCACAGCCGACAGTAACATGGAGCAGAAACAATGGAGATGTGTCTGACACAGCAAGATATCAAACTAAATACGACCCCAATACTAATGACCATACATTTGAGGCAAGTAAAATGGGTTTTCAAATTGCAGGAATACTACTGTATACAGCAAAATACAGATGTAAGAGGGGCGTTAAAAATAGCAAATGAAAAATAGATGAATAGAAAGAGAGGAAGAGAGGGGAAAAAGAGGAAGCTATTTGATCATGTCAGTGCCATCCAGTCTTCTGACCCATCCGTTTGCTTGGCCAATTACTTGTTCTATAATAAGGTGATTTCACTGAGGAGCACACTGAAAAATATATGTTTCATTAAAAAAAAAAAAACAGAGGACCTTTCAACTGACTGCTGATTGAGATTGAAATGTATAATAAAAGGCATGCGGCGACGCATCAGGAGGCCATCTACAAATCAAGCAGTGTGCAAAGCCTTTTATTGTTCACCGTCATTAGTCTGTCATGCTCACGTTCTCACAAAGGGAAACATATCTATGTATAGCCCTATTAATTGGATTCTGCAAATCAGCGAAGGACGGTTTGGTAAAAAAAATAATTCCATTTGACATACAGTAGCTGTGAAAGTCTGACATGACGTGATGTGTGAGCACAAACTATAAAAGCATAGGATAGATTTGGATAAATGATTGAAAAATCTACCAAAAAGGATCCAGGAAACCAAAACCAAAATGCATTATCAATGGATATTTGGTTTGCTCCGATTTCTTTTTGGTTACATAACAAAAGACAAACAGAATGGTAATCACTTTACAGTATAATACACATTTCCCCTAAAGGGTCTTTTATTTGAAGCATGTCTTATATCTTCCAGATGCCAAATGTTATGCCGGATCAGGCTGATACCTATAAATGCTTTGCTAAAAATGAATTTGGTCAAGCCGTGGTCACAGTTGTCCTGAATGTGATTGCAGGTAAGTACTGCCTGCTTTCATCATAGTGTATCAAGTAGTATGTGAGAGTCATTCATTCTGGAAAATTACACCGGGATTATATTTAGTGTACTACAAATTGAGTACACTTGGAACTCAATTTGGACAGTTCATTACTTTATACCCTTGAGTGTAATGTATCGCCCTGCAGTTCCAGTAGTATAATGACTTATTAATTATATGATTGTATTAATAACGTGATCACCCTCTTTCCTGCTCTCAGTTGGTTTCAATAAGAACGCTGGCCAGAAACCAGCAGCTGAGGCCATCAATGGGAATTTTAAGACTGTACTCAAAAGGAAAAGGTTGTATGACGTGTGTTATCGGTCTTCTGTGTACAGTAGAGTTTTTTTAACTAAATGCCCCCCTAATTTTAATTTCCAGTAAGGTCCTTCCGAAATCTGAACAACCCGAGAGAAAAGATGGGGAGATCGATCCTAAATTTTGGGAGCTTTTACTTAGCGCTAAGAAGAAGGACTATGAGCAGATTTGTGCAGAGTTTGGAATAACTGACTTTCGCTGGATGCTCAAGAAGCTTAATGAAATTAAGAAAGAAAGGGAGGAAGAACAAGCTGAGGTTTGTTTTGGTGTTATTTACTTTTTTTCTGATCAAGGAGTTTGAAGCTGTGTAGTTACATTACACAATTGCATGTGAAGCAATTCTGTAACCATGTTAATTTTTTATTTTGTTTTTGTTCCAGTTCGTCAAAAGCTTGTCCAACCTGAAACCAATGCAGTTCAGTTCAGCATCTTCTGCATCCTTTGAGATAGATATGGACCTTATTGATCCAAGGAGCTCCGTATTCATATACAAGGTTAGTGTGTAAACAAATTCAAACTCTCACAGCAAATCTATGAATCCTAGAAGCTATACTGTAAAGGAATTAAGGAATTATTCATTCAATTATTAATTAATTAATTTAACTGCAATCTGGCAAAAACTTGTAAAGATGAATAAAATATGTTGCTGTAATAAGTCATCGATGATTAAACAGATGGACCAACATCATTGGGCAAATCTGACGGTAAACTATTTCTTGCTAGGATATTTACAGCACAGGAATATGTATATAGTAAAGCTTATGGCTGTTGATGAAGTCCTATGATGCAAGTCAAAAAGGGGCATTTCTTACGGCTATGTTTTACAGACACAATAGAGTGGTGCTCGAAAGAGTCCTAACAACTGGAAATAAGTTAGCATGTTACCACTTCCGGTCTCAAATTCAACATTCTTTTGGAAGAGTTTGCTAAAACCTTAAATGAGATTTTCACGTTTTGTTATACGACATAAACTGCGTCAGTAAATACACCATTTGTGAATGGTGGGAGCTTTTATGTGACTTGAAAACACGGCTGTTGCTAACAAGTTCCTAAATGAGACTACTTAACGCCATGACAGCGAGTCAGCCTTAAGCCTTAAGCTTAGTGGTGTTGCAGTGAAGTCTTGTTCATAGCCTACGTGAGCTTTTTACTGCGGCGATTGCATTTACAATTGAAATATCGGCAGTGGTGTTAATATGCTGTACAAAACGTGTAAGTATGATAAACTTGTGTTTGCCATGGATCTTATTTTCTGCAATTTTCCAAATCCTATGGAAGAATCGCCTTGCATTTTGGCCGGTGCTAGTTTTTGCCTTGTGCTAACTTCCGGGTCAGCCTACAAAAATACGTTATCAAGCACAACTCTTTTTAAAGCATTCCAAAAGGATATTATGTGAATCGTCTATTTGCCCCGCAGGATGGTGTAATGATTCCTTATACAAAGGACATGGGAGAACAGATGAAGCACACCCTTAAACAAGTGGGGAGAAAGTTTATTTTCAGCATGAAGGACCTTTTGCCAGACGATGCTGGACTGTACCAGTTGGATGTAGAGGGGGTGAATATGTTTTCCACAGATTTTAAAAGTAAGTAACAGTTTCACACCCAACAAATTTGTATCCCTAATTAAAACAAAGGAAGACAACTGTGTTTGATGTTTCCCTTGAAACAGCCACGATTTAAACTTTTTAATAAGGCAGATTTAACGTAAGTACTTGGCTTCTTGTTTTTCAGTCCCCATGGTGGATTTCTTGGTGAAAATTCAGGAAGTGAAGGCAGTAGAGAGACAAGATGCTGTTTTCGAGTGTGTCCTGTCAAATCCCTTCTCCAAGACATTGTGGTTTGGCAAGAATTTGACACTGGAACAGGGGGATAAATATGATATCCTGGTTTCAGATGACAAGCTCATTCACACACTGGTGGTCAAAGACTGCATGATTGTAGACAAAGGAATTTATTCAGTCTGCGCGGGAATCAAGTCTTGCAATGCCTGGCTTGTTGTTGAAGGTAAGGTATTATACTTCACCAAACTCTTCATAATACTGAATAACGCTAATAGTTTTTAGTGGAATAATAACAACAATGAATAAGATGCCTGATGTATCCTGTCTATTACTGCTTTTCATATCATATTATGGCATTTTAAGGTCAAACTAACAGCAGATCTATATTATTTATTTTTGAATTCAGCCGATAAAGATGCTCAAAAGGGAAAAAAATCAGTAAGGAAAACAACAAAGGCTGGAGGATCAGGGATGGACCTGAAGAAGTTAGCCGAAGAGCAGAAGACGAAATTAGTAAATGACAGAGAGGAAATAAAAGAACAGATTAAAGCTGCTGCAGCTGCACCTCCACCTGCACCTGCACCTCCACCTGCAGCTGCACCTCCACCTGCACCTGCACCTCCACCTGCACCAGAACCAGAGCCTGAACCTGAGGCACCCAAAGACCCTGAGCCGGGTAAGAAAGCTGACCACAAGGTTTATGGAAACTAGTGTTGAATTCACAAACATGGAAGCCATGTTAGAAATCTTGAATTGTAGGCTTAGTCTCTGTGTGTTTCCTTTTCATTATTTATTTTTCATCTCCATTAATTGCAACATCTTTACTTCACAAAATGGTACCTTTGGCAGCAACAGCATTTGTATTTAATTTAGTTGAAATCATTTGAGAAGTTGAAATGGTCTCAGGGAATTACAATAATGGGTGCATTTGCTGTAGCCATTTGCATATAACACTTGCTGTGATCATCATTTGTTGATATGGCAACCACTAACTAGTTTTGATGGTTGATAGAAATCGTGAAGGAACCAGATCCACCCGTGGTAGAGGAAGTAACACCTGGTAAGAAACCTGAATGTCTGTGACAACCCCTGCATGCAATATGAACATTTATGGCATTTTCAAATACAAAACTTCAGTAAAAGGGTTCTTATCCTGATATACTTCGACATATAAAATCTGTTTCACAAAGTTGTTTACTCCGTTGCTGAGGTCACTGTAATGTTTTATTTTATTTATCTGTTGTGTTGTCTGCTCATTATGTGATTGTCTGTCTCCTTAAGGTCAGGTTTTGCCTGATTGTATTTAGCTCATTTAGATGAACTGCCAATATGCTAAGCATGTCTTGTTTATACATAGCTGTATACTGTGGTCTTTAGTATGCTGAGAAATGCTTAAATGACCTAAATACTGCAACACGGATGAATAGATGCAGATTTGGTATACCTCGTTACAACTTGCTTTCTAAAGCTTGCATCCATTCACTTTATGAGATATGATTCAACAGTTTTCCCTTTAGCAACCATACCACACTGTAGCTTACGGATGTTTTGGCTCAATTTCTTTTCTTTTTTTTCTAGTTTTTAAAGCACGCTTTATTTTGTATTTTTGTATTAAGTAACTCAATATTGTTAGTGATACTGTAGCTGATCGGTCTTTATGTTTGTTCTTATGTTAATGCTATTATTACTTTAGTGCCTGTGTATGTGCAGACCTGTTGAAAGTTATTCATACAGACATGATATTTACATTCAAAAGTAAGGTCTCTGCGACACAATAAAACATGAAAAAATGTAACTACTTGAAATGGATCAAAAATCAACCCCTCTCTCTCAAGCCCACAACACTGTTTGAAAACTATAAAAGGACAATTTTCAAAGGAGCATATCCTAGAATCAGCCAGTTCCACAACCCTATGGGCTGCTGTAATTACAAAAACATTGAATAGAGTTTGCCACAGGGGCATGCTTTGCAATATGGTAAGGAGTAATTATGACTGTACGAGATTTGTAGAAAGTTTCCTGTGTTACAACATTCATGAACACAAATTAAAAGATACAAATCTCAAATGTTCTTTAGCTCATTCTGTCAAAACATCACCAGCACCAGCTGGAGAGTCGGCAAGTGGTAAGAGAGACAACAGTCGATCAAAAATAATCAATAATTTACTATATCAAGTTAAATTGACTTACTAATGTTATTGCTGTCAGGATGCACAGCTGAAAAAGCCACTTGCGCTGAAAGACTCGATCCAGTAGAGGATGTGGGAGTTGGTATGTCAGATAGTGAATACTGTAAGAAGATATTAACATATGTATTAAAAAGACTAATTTATTATTTTAACAAGCGTGCAAATGTTTATACTATGGCATGCTGGCGGAAAAGAAGAGTAAGTGTAAATGATCTGTCGAAAATGCACTAAAATATTCTAAAGACTATGACCCTAAAACATAACAAGCTTATGTGTCTAAATGAAATTAATTAATAAATGTCTCAAATGTTGGATACAATGTTTTAATGTCTGTGATCGATGATAGGTCATTCAGACAAAACATCACCAGCCCCAGCTGGAGACTCTGGAAGTGGTAAGAGAGACACAGTCGAGTATAATCAAATTTGAAGGAGTCATTTTTTAAAATTGAGTTTAATAGACATACTAATGTTTATTATTGTTATGCCGCTCAGCTGAAGAAGACATTGCCGATAAAAGACTTGACCCACCACTCGCAGATGCAGGAGCTGGTATTGCCAGACAATGAATACTGAAAGAACAAAAGTAACACATTTAAAAAAAAAAAAAAAACTAATTGTTTGCATTAAGTCATGCAGAAGAATTATGGTTTGCACTAGTAACAAAATATAGTTTCAAAGTTAACACATTTATATCTAATCAATGTATTGTATTCTCTTTAACATCTTGGTTGTGTGAATTTACATGTTTTACTCTAATTTAGACTGCAATATTAGAACTGAGAGGGAATGAAATAATAAATAACATATGGATTTTTTAATATATATATATATATATATATATATATATATAATACTTATACCTAATTTAGATGTCTTCTTAAAAAGTCTTGTGTGCTCACTGTTATTCTGTTAACAAAGCTTTCACAGTTTGCTGCTTGTAATCATGTTTGCTTTTGATGTGTGTCTTGTTTATCATACATGTTCTAACCAGATCACCCTAATGCAGTGGTTCTCAAAGTGGGGGGTGCGCCCCCCCTGGGTGGCGCAGAGGCATGCCATGGGGGGCGCGAGGAGACCAGGAGGAAAAATGGTTATATTTGAATTTGAAAAATTATTGATTCGAAAATAATATGATACAGTACGTCTGGGTCTCTGTGTTTCAATTAAAGCTCGACTCTGTGTGTGTGTGTGTGTTGTGTGTGTGGTGTGTGTGTGGTGTGTGTGTGTGTGTGGTGGTGTGTGTGTGGTGTGTGTGTGTGCTGTGTGTGTGTGTGTGTGTGTGTGTGTGTGTGTGTGTTGTGTGTGTGTGTGTGTGTGTGTGTGGTGTGTGTGTGTGTGGAACGAGCCATTTTGTGTGCGCGAGAGAGAGAGCGCACCGGTACTGGAGATCGTTGTTGTTAGCTTCTGGTGCTAGCGAGCTACGCTAACGGATATTAAGAGTTTTTTCAACAACAAAGTGGAGGAGAGTCCTCTTCTGTCAGACTGAGAGACTCAGTGAGCTAAAGGACTCTCTCAGTGTTATCTCAGTGGGTCTCAAACGTTTTGGTCACCATTAATGTAAACAATTATTTCCGAGGCACACGTGTATATGATCATTATAGTTATACACAAATAAGAGAATAAATGAAAAACAGGTATGAAATACTATATGACAGTAAAACAAGAATAAAGTTTAAAAGGGTGATTTGTAAAATATCCATAAAGAAAAAGTAAATCTGTTTACAGTTCTGTTTCATATGGATGTTGAGAGATGTATCCATAGATCCGCTTCATTTTTGCTCTCAAGTGCACCAGATTGATGCATTTAACTTCAATATTTAAAAATAAATATTTCCGGGGGAGCTTGCCCCCGGACCCCCCTATGTGAGGTCCACACACCACCTGTAAAAATAGCACTTTACCCCTGCTTACACCTATATGCCGTGAGCTGATTATCGAGCCTTCATTGTGACAGTCGCGGGTACATTGTGTATTTGCGTGGGGATTGTTGCCGTAGAACATTCCACTGTAGCGACCCGGTACATTAATGGGAAACCCTAAATGTTTGAGCACCCTCTATGAAAACGTCAAGCTTACCCCACAGCACCCCCAAAAGAAAATCTCTGGCGCCGCCACTGAGCCCTGACTATTTGTGTTGGGGGGGCCTGACAGTTTGAGAACCACTGCCCTAATATAACAATTGAACATTGCACTAGGTTGGTTATTTGAATGTGTCAAGACATCTTTTGTAAAAGTGTCTCACTTTTTTTCTTAGTGTTAAGAACTACAGTATGAGTTTATTTATTGTAGGAAATTGATTTTGACGTAACATTTACAGAACCTATTTTTATTTTAAGTGTATTAATAAGGAAGGATTTTAATCATATGTGTAGGTAATTGATTTATTGTATTGTAAATGTGTAGTTTTATCAGTATATATGTAATCGTAAACTGAAAGCTTCTGCACACTAATTTGCGTGCAGCAGAGGAGAGTAACTTTATTTTCAATGTTTCCCAGAGCCTGTAATTATCTGCGCGCTGTCTGACGTCTATGTTCTTCGTGGAAATCCGGTTGACTTAACAGTGAAGATCGACATTGACTGCGACAGCTCCTGGTTCAAAGATGGAGAGCAGGTACTGTAGAGCCCATTGATAACAACACACTTACAATATGAAAACTATAGAGATTGATATGTTCCCTGACTTAGTAATTAGTAAGTAGTTTGGGACTATAAGCAGTACAATATTCTTTTATGGGATATTTTTGCATATTTGATAATGTAACACAAACAAATAAAGTTTCCTTTTCCCCTTTAATGTGCTAGTTAAACTCAGGTTCTGAGGTCAAAATAACCAAAGCTGGAACCTCTCACAACCTGTTGATTCGAAGCTGCAGTGAGGACGACTCTGGACTTTATCGTTTTGAAACAGGGAGTGTCAGTACACAAGGAAAAGTCACTGTTGGAGGTAGAAATGATATCCCTCGGTAGCAGAACATATAGTAACTGCGACAATAGTTTCTGTGGAGTAAACTGAATTATTCTTTGTGCTTCATAGTCGTACCTGAATTTGACCCAGATGACCTTCACAAATTCTCCAAACCTGTGATCGTAAGAGTGGGGCAGAACGCTGCCTTCAAGATGCCCTTGACTCCCCAGGAGGGTTTGGTGGTTAGTTGGTTCAAGGATGGCGCTGAGCTCAATGACGGAGGAGGAGTAAAGATCGTGAGGGAGCCCAATCACAGCCGGCTGCTGCTCAGAGACTGCCTGCGGACAGACGCGGGGGAAATAAAGATCCAGCTCAAAAACCCATTTGGGGCTGTGGAGGCCACATCTAGGCTTATTGTGCTTGGTAAGAAAAAAAAGTGATCCAACAAGAAAAGTGAGAAATACTGACGGATAACAAGATCACATTTGCAGTAAACGTTTGCCTCTACACTCACAGCCAACACATAACACATCAAATGTGAACGTACTAATCATCAGGGCTTACGTTGTGTCAAAAATGCAGTCTAAATGTATTGTTTTGTCATTCTTATTCTTTATTGATTATAAAACATATTTAAGAGCACTTAATAATAATTCCCTGATACGATTTATTTTAATAAATATACTTGAATGTATAAGGGCATGGAGAAAAAAGATGATAATAAATATTGAAGTCTGAAGTGGGTTCGACTTTTATTCTCAAACCTACATAAAGTACATTACATTTATTCTTGTGCTTACACTAAAAATAAACCAGCCACTTTACCTAAATAGAAAATGTGAATAATTTGACAAACATATTTTTTGGTGCCTTTTCCTCAGATATACAACTTCTCATGGCCGTTTAGATTGTATTCCAAAAGCTAAACCAATTGAGCTCATCTTTCACAATGTAGATTATGAATTACCAGGGACCCTTCAGATAAAGTTTGAAAGTCGGAAAAATTCTCACACAAATCGATCAGAAGTCAGCAGGACTCGCTAAACATTGTATTTACCGATCCTGCAAGCGACCAATGCACCGAGGAGCAAGCCTTTCATCATGTGCTTTTTTCAAAATGACAGACATGCGTCAAATAAAAAACATGTCATCGTTGAAGATATCGATGAAAATAGCTACCTCGGATAAGCATCATATTACTATACTTTATATAATTACATTTGAAATGTTACCCCATCTTTTTGTCACAGATCGACCAGGTCCACCGGAGGGTCCAGTGGAAGTCGTTGAAAGCACGTCATCCATGATTGAGATTCAATGGAACCCTCCCAAAGACGATGGCTGCTCCCCTGTCACCAACTATCTTATAGAGCGTCAGCAGGAAGGACAAAGTCACTGGATGAAACTTGGCGATGTCTTAGCTGACAAGACCTCCTTCAGAGATAGGAATGTGACTCATGGGAAGATATACAACTACCGCATCTACGCAGAAAACCCACAGGGCATCAGCGACTCCCTGGAGACGGCTGATAGCATTATGGCTGGAATATTGAGTGAGAAAAGAAAAAACAAGTCTCATTTAGCATTCCTCAGCGAATACCATGTGAATCTCCCTCAGGGTGTAATAACTGAAAATGCCTCTGTATAGTTGCACTACATTGTCACTGTACATTGTACATTGTAGCATTGATGTAAACGTTGCCCTATGTAGTAAGTAAATGCCCTTTAGTGATGTGGATGTCATTAATGTATTCAATGTCTTTAATTACTTCTTAATTATTAATAATGAACACTTGATTAATTAGACTTCTTGTTATTCCTTAGTTCTCTCCGGTCCACCCGGTGCCCCCACACTGGTGAGTGCCACCAAGACCTGCATCACGTTGACCTGGACCCCTCCTGAGGACGACAGAGGAGTACCAATCATCGGTTACCAATTGGAGAAACGAAAGAAGGATACAAATCAGTGGATTGCCCTGAATGCCGTTAATGAACCTATTGAAGGTTGGTCAGACAAACATACGATTATGTTTTTGATTGAATAAAAATGTGCTTAATTTCATTGTGTCCTGCACGGCTATAATTGTGTTTTCAGATGTGAACTATGCAGTGAGAGATGTTACTGAGGGAGCAGAGTATGAGTTCAGGGTTGCAGCGATCAACGAGTCAGGAGCAGGAGATGCAAGTCCCCCCTCTGAAATGGTGTGTGCAAAGAATCCCAACAGTAAGTTGTTAACTGTCTATTCATTATTTAACTCTGCTATCCAGAACAATGTGTGTTTCCATCAGCATGTCATGTTTAATGTGTTTTCTTCCAGTGAGACCTTGTTTTAAAGACCCAGAGGACTTCATTGTTGTCAGAGCAGGAAACTCTGTACGTGTGAACATTTGCTATGAGGTAAGGACAAGCCTAAAAGCTGGTATGTATACAGCGTCTTTCTTCCATGGTGTGAATCCTAAATCTATCTTTTTTCACTCATTTAATAACCCCTTAAACCATTGCAAGAATGTCATATTCTTGAGTGATGAGTTTACTATAGTGTGACGTGACTGCATATTGAAGGTCTCACACTTTATCTAATGTATCCAATATTGATATCTCCAGGCTGAACCTCCACCTCAGATCACTTGGTTGAGGAATGATGAGCCAATATCCCCGTGGATTAGTGTCATCAATACAGAGGGAATGTCTCAGCTTGTTATTCCCTCATCCAAGCGCTCAGATTCAGCCACCTACACTATCCATGCCAAGAACTCAGTTGGTGAAGCTTCATTTGACATTGAGGTTAGAGTCACAGGTAAGGACAAATAATGACACAGTCCATTTTTGTACTGAAACTACTCATAGCTATTATTTTTGTGCTGATATTAACTGCATGTAAGTCTCATGTCTTCTAATGACACCCACATCAATCACCGGACGTGGGGGGACAGAGCCTTCTCCGTCGCTGCCCCCTCCGTCTGGAACTCACTCCCACAACCCATCAGAGACTGCACTGACCTCACCACCTTCAAAAACTTACAAAAACTCACCTCTTCAATCTGGCTTTTAATGTGTGATTGTTTTTGTATTATTTGACTTTAACTTTAACTATATATTTATTTGTTGTTCCTTTATTTTATTTTATTTTCTCTTCACTATATATGTAAAGAAGAAGATTCAACTTATTGTCATTACGTAATACAGGTACTATGTAACGAAACGGTTTCTCTGCATTTGACCCATCCTAGCCGGCGCCGTGTAGGGAACGGTGCCTTGCTCAGGGACACCTCGGTAGCACTTGGTCTTTCCGGGACTTGAACTGGTGACCTTCCAGTTGCCAAGCCAAGTCCCTATGGACTTCGCCACCACCGCCCGTAAAGCGTCTTTGAGCACCTGTAAAAGCGCTAACAAATTAAATCTATTATTATTTTATTATTAATGAGGAATTCATGTCTCATTTGCCTGCATTTCGTTCCCCTGGTCAGAGGAAAACCTCATTAATATTGACACCCGACAATATTCATTGAGTAATGTTTAGCCAATTAAACCTCAATGACACACTGATGTATTAGTAAATCAATGCCTAACCCTAATTAACTGTGAACAACTTCTAAATAGAATGAGAAACATAATTCTTACTGTGTAACATGCAGTAATAGGATATGATTAATTTAAAAACAGAGGTCAATTGCAAATGTTATACAAAAACCCACGGGGAAAGGAAATGCCTCGAGGAAGATTATAAGCCTAGAGAAATTGATCTTGGCTTCTCTTAGCCAATAATCAGATTGTTATATGTTTTGTTATTAGATGAACCCAAGTCTCCAGGGCCAGTGGAGCTGGAGCAAACAGTCGAGGAAAAAGTGATGATTTCATGGGCTCCATCTCCAGACCAGGAGCTGGACGACCGCCTGTACTACATGGTGTCTCAACGCGACTCTAACACCAGAGTGTGGCGGAATATAGCAGATCGCCTCTTCACTAACACATACACAGCCAGCAAAATCTATCCTGGGAGAGAGTACCATTTCCGGGTCTACGCCAAGAATGACATGGGACTCTCAGATCCATCCGAGTCTCCCACATGGGGTGCCAACAGCAACAGAGGTGGGTATTACGAGCTGTTCCAGTTTAGGATGTTTGACAAGGTTTGAAAAATGTAAATGTAATCGTAAAAAGTTGTATTTTACTTAACAAATGTTGCATTCTCTGCACTAGATAAGAATATAATTATCTTTTCCAACTTAATTATTGATTTTTGTTTGTTTACGATTGGCTTAATCATGATTTCATAACACATTAGCTAACTTCAATGCTAGAAGAATATTCTAGCTTCTGTGTGTTTGTAAAATGTGCGTCTTTATTATCGGACATGTGAATACATTAACTACTAAAACGACCAAAAACTAACTAGACTTCTGAACAATCACACCCTTCCAACAGTGTATGTTCCCATATAGCCTAAAGTGTGGTTTAAGTACTGTACATGCTTCCTAACAGCTCTGGTGCACTAATAACATGCCAAACAGTTTAAAAGAGATTCAATATATTGTGGTGGTTATAGATGTATAGAGCTTTTACACCAACAAGGACATGTCAGTCAGCCAATCGATCAAAACATTTACAGAATATTGGATGGATTGTCATGAATCTATTTCATTGCATATTGTTGAGATAAGACTAAATAAAAACCTACTAAAGTTGCTAGCATGGCTGTAGACAGTCTTGTTTTTACTTCCAAAGTATATTCACAATAATGGAGCACTGAAATCTCTGAAAGAACATTGCAAAAACCCTACATGTTTATTTATTTCAAACTTGGGTTATGCAAGCAAAAGTCTGAAACAATTTTCCTCTTTTATGTTTCTCATCAAGTTCCAATATCTTCATATGGAGTTGTTTCGTCAGAGATCAGCTTTGAGAGGCCTCCATCTATCTTGGTTCCTCTGAAAGTCCACACACCACCTAAAGGCTACCAACTTTACATGACATGTGCCGTCAGAGGATGCCCTCGACCCACTGTAGCCTGGTACCTGAACGACGTCTGCATCAACTCAGATAAAAACTACTACATCACCAACTCATGCGGTGTGTGCTCCATTTACATTCTCAGAGTAAGATCAATAGACAGCGGCGATTACAGAGTTGTTGCACTCAACTCACTTGGACAGGCAGAGTGTTCTACGAAACTTATTGTGAGAGGTAAGGTTTAACTCAAGAGTTTCAATTGTTTCAGAAAACCCAGTTTTGTTTATTCTTATAATGACTATTGTTGTCTGCTTTTTCTTCACAGAATAGAATGGCATCGAGACAATGCAGCTGTTCCTCTTTTGAGATATTCTGGATAAGGGTGTGGAATGTTTTGTTTGACTGCATAGAATACATTAAAAGTGTGTGAAATTGTTATGTAAAGTGCTAGTTTCACCAGCACTTTACAAAACAATATAACCAGAATTGTAATGGTTTAACTTATTTTATTATTTTGAAATATAACTGATTTACAATTGTTATCTTGTCATCAGAAATAATTATTATTTAGCATGATTGAAGTGACAAACTTTGATGACAAAGACATCCGTCAACATGTTTTCTCTTGTAGCAACTGCAATAAATCAACAAAAAGACAACTTTGTGTAACGTTTTTTTAGTCTTCTATCGTCACTAGATTATTCCTTTATCTATAACTTTTCTTATATTCTAGACAGATTTTGCTGACGGAAAAAAACTCGGCCATCGTTAAAGCATCAGATGTTTCCAGCATGTGTTTTCAGTAACACAAGGCTCAAATATCTCAGTCAGTGACGTCAAGCACATCACTGAAACAAATTAAACCCCCATGAACCGAGTGCATTTCCATATACAGTATATTTATATATACCTAAGCTCCCAGTAAATTGTCTAGGACGAGATCCTTAGCTGCAAACCTTAAATTAGTCCTTGTTAAATCTACAGTTGAACAGTCCAACAGCTCAAGACTGTAATAACAAACCTTTGAAGGAAGCGTTTGAGGAAGAAAACCATGTTAACCTGCTCGTACTTATATCTTCAAAATAAAAAACTGAACAGATACATTCACAATACATACTATAGTGTACAAGGCCATTCTGAAAAGGCTAACAGAAATGAATATGATTTTTAAAAAACATTGCTGCTGGACCTTGGCTTACATTTTGATCCACATATAGCCACTATGGGCGTAGGAAGCATCCTGAATGTGGGGGGACATTTTTAACGGGGGGGTTTTGGGGATCTCCCCCACGAAAAAAAATAAAAAAAGGTGGTTTTGATACTTTTATGTGGGCTATACTAGCATGAGGAAAATGATGGGTACATTTTGTAATTTCATCCAGTAGTGAAGAAAGAAAACATATTTGATTATTAATTCAGAGCCATCTTTGAATTATAAAAAGGCAGTTAAATGTCAATTTTTTGTACATTTATATTGTAAGTGCATTGAGAGATATTGTTTGTGGAGTCATTTATATATAAATCGCAAAATACATTGTGTATCCTTCTGTGAGCATTTATTAATATTGAGGACTGATCTGACTCCATACAGATGTTAAGTTCACCTTGGAATGGTATCATTGACTTAAATGTTCAAATAATGTTGCTCTTCTGTCTATATTGGCCATATGATGCCCCTTGACTGAAATGCTTCCTGTTTCAATATCCCCACTGACTTCCTTAACATTCTGGGATGAGAGTCCACATCACAATTGACTCTAAACTGTCATTTCCCTTTCATCACTCACCTCAGCAACGGACCTCTCTCCACTGTCCCTGTGTTCTGCCTCTGACTCACTCTCAAGCGCCTAGATGTCAAGAGAGGTGGTGAAGTGATCATTATTTATTGAACAGTATACTCTTTCACGTTGAATCATAACAAGTCATACTGAATGTAATACAACTGACTCTAAGTAAGTCCCAGTCTGTGACATTGGACATTTTGAAGACTCAAAGTCCCAAGCAGTAAGTAGAATATTAGCTGTCTATGTAATGTGCACAGAAAATAAATAGTTTAACTGAATACTGGGATGTAAATTGCCTATAAGCACTCAGTAAAACATAAACACACACAAAAAGGCTTCTGAATGATAAGAAGTATAATTAAAACATAATGCACATTACCATTTTGAGAGAGAGAGAGTACCTTAAAGAACTCGAGAAATAATCTCTTATCGAACTGAGGCTCCAGTAAAACACACTGACTGCGTCTACAACATGGACATCAGTAAAGCGTTTATGAGTATTATCCATAGACTGTATATGGTATTATCCCGGTTATGATCATGGACATCATGGTGTTTACATGAGCACAGAGAGATCGGGTTATTCATGTTCCCTGTTTACATGATAAATACTAGTAACCTGGCATTTCGATGCCTTTTCTCATCTAAACTATTCAGTATTTGTATCTATCATGACATGAAGACGAAACTCCTCTCCAGAAGTGAGACGCTTTTGCCGCCATCACTGTTAACTGATTAACTGCTACCAGCTGAAGACTTACTTTCCTCTTCTTTGAAAACAATGTTCTTATGTCCATGTTGTCTGGGGGAGAAAACCTTTCAAACCAAGAGATCGTCAACTTTGATTTTCGCTGTATTAACCATTTCCTGAACACTTGGTGTGTGTGCCTTACCTCTGCTACCGGCATCGCTTCATACAACAGATCTGGGGCCTCATTTATAACGCCGTGCGTAGGATTCACGTGGGAAGGTTGCTTACGTAGTAGAAATCCAAAAAATAGGTACAGAAATGTTCCGACATTTTCCGATTCACCAAACATTGCGTACCGGCGAGGAAAGTGTGTACAGCACTTCCTACGCCGGTTCCCTTTATAAATCACAACCGACTCGAAATGCGGTGCAGCTTTTACGGGCTTCACGTAACGCCCATATTTGCCTATAAATAGTCAAAGAAACGCTCATTCATTCATTCATTTTGACTGACTTTATGAAGAAGATCGCAGGAAATGACGACAGAACAGCTAAAAAAGACATCTCACACCGTGTCAGATTTTGGTTCTTTTGGGGAGGTCGAGATAAATCATATTGTTGGTGGATGCAGTTTGAACCAGAGTAGCACGGAGGTCGGATCGTCACCAAAATAAATAAATAAATGGTCCGAAAAAGGTTCATGACAAAACAAATACACATAGATTTCCTCAGGCAGTGTGTGTCCAGCTGTCGATCAGCTGTGCGCAACGTCTCCACTGCAGCAACTCTATATCCACCAGTTAAAGGAAATACAACTAATGTGTTGTGTTATATTAGCTGTACAATTTACCACATATGGTGTTCTTAGTTTCCATACCTCCTGTGTTTTATGAGCGACTTATCAAGTCTTAGCAAACGTCATAAAACACGATTAAACGTGATAGTATATAAAACAATGCTCGTACAACTATAGAAATGCAAAACCGCATCATTTATGAGAAACATTTCATAACATTAACACAACATATTCGAGGTGGTTTCAATAACATTTCCGTATTTATTTATTTCTCCAAGTTATGTTTTTGTGTGCACTGAGAAGTCTCAAACAGGCGTTTGTTTAATCATTTTAAGATTGGCTTTAATCAATGTTTGAAAATGAATTCTTCATATATGATAAATGAGAGGTAACATTTTGTTTATGGTATTATTTCCACATATTTCTCTCATTCTTCCTTCTGCCAACGGTGTCGCAGTTTCTCGTCTCTCCCGTTTTTGTGCTTAGTGTGTACGCATGGGTTAGAGTTTGCATGGAGGACCGCACGTTTTCCCGTCAAGTTAGTATTTTAGAAATCGCAAACATTGCGTAGAAACTGGCGTACGCCATCTTTTGAGCGTATATCCCTTTATAAATGAGGCCCCTGAGCTGTCCAACTATGACAACACTCCTTGAACATGCGCGCGCTATGTGAGAATCTGCCTTGGTACCAAAGTAGCAGTGAAAACATGGTACGGAGTTTCATTGATTTGGGCATTCTCTCAATAAGCAAGTGGAATGGATTTGATAGTGAAGCACTGACACAGCCGCTCTACAAAGTGCGGCGAGTGAGAGACCGATTCAGGACTTTCCACATGGTAAAAGTGGGGGGGGTCCTCAACTAATCATTTGAAAAAGTGGGGGGGACTTGTCCCACCCTTATATCAATGGCTGTGACGCCATGTATTGCCAGTTTTATTTTTCAAGGGAATTATACTTACCCCGAAGAGCAAACATTTTAAATAATTCCAATTTGTTTTTCCCTGAAATATTTAGTGGGTTTTGAATGTACTTGTACTTACCTCTTTCCTCTGCCAAGTCAAGAGGTGATATATGTGTTTATTCTCCACTCGTGCCTTCAGGCTTTCTTGCAGTTAAGTCTATTTTGTGAGGTCGGGTGACTATTCAAACTCTCTGCACAAGTCATGCTTGTTTAACCTCTGACAATGTGAACACAAAAACCTGCTCAGTGCATGGTGCACACTATGAGCAACATCTTTTTATAATGCTACCCACAGGTCCAGTGTGACTCACCGAACCACAGGCATGCTGTGGAGGATTTCCATTGATACCTTTGGAATCTAATTGGAAAGCCAATTCATTCAACATAGATTATTTTACCAAGTAAATGTCTCGTGTTAAAGTTTATTGGCCAATAAAGTCAATAGTAAAGTGATCCAATTACTAGAGACCTTAGTAGGGCATCCAAAGGAAGATGCTTTGACCCTTGCAACGCTATTGTGCATCAATAATCATATGCCTCAACTATCAAAAAATACATCCATCTAAAATTCATCTCGATATTGGTATATAATGCACCTGTTTGTTTTATATTGTCAACAGTATTGGTGAAAAACTGTTGACTGGATATGTCCAATACCAGATTGAATGAACAGTCATAATGTATTTCCAGTGCCAACTGAAAGTGATCGCTTTTATAGGGATGGGTAAGAGGAAAACTCCGCCCCTTTCAGTACTGCTGTAATATGGGTTTTTCGCAACTGCATTTCACCCATGTATGGGTTTTTATGCGCCAAACTTTTATCACCGAACAAAAAGGGGTGTCACTTTTAAAATATTGGACAGTGAGAACTGTTCTAGCGGAAGAAGGATAGAGGAAGATAGACAACGAAGAACTGAAAGTGAGTACGATTTCTTTTTTTTAACTCCCTTCTGTGTGAATAATTACCATTAAATGAATCTTCTTTACAATAACTTGTGTAGTGCCACAGGTACAGGATAGATATCTTTAAAAGCAAACCCTAAAATAATGTGTTTTCAAAACTGCAAAGTGATCGCTTTCAATAGAGATGGGTAAGAGGAACCTCTACCTTTAATACTGCTGTAATATGGGTTTGTAGCACTGCACTTCAAACTTTTATCACCGATCAAATTGGGGTGTCACCTTTAAAATATTGTACAGGCTTTGAAAGGATAGTTGAAGATAGAAACAAAGAACTGAAAGTCAGTCTGATTGATTTTTTTTTTTAAATTACTGTCAAAATACTGTATTTAATTAAAATGATCTACTGACCAAAAGGTCACATGGTCTGTGATTGAAACCCTCATACAGGACAGCTTTAGTCTACAAAAGGTACAATATGGGACAGACAGAAATGCATCACTTTGTGAGAGGACACTATGACAAACAGTACAGACCATATCAAATAAATTTTCAATTCTAATATTTATTATTTATTACACTAGGTTACTTCAAGACAAATAGAATAATAAGTTATTAAAGTGGGTTTATGAATACCATCAATTATGTTCAGCATTAGATTGGTTTATCGGCCTTTTATAGAGTATTTGATATATGTTTCTGATATATAATTCTTTTTTATTTTACTCTTAAAAATTGTAAGTGGATTGTATGATAGCACAGCCTCACTTCTTACCTGGGCCACAACAACCAGAATCATAAATATACTATACTGTATGTAGCGCTACAGGCTCAGTAGCAGGAAATGTGATATAAAGTAAACCCTAAATGTGTACTTACTTTATGTCGTTTAAGATGATTGCAGTGGAAATGGCAGAATTGGTATGCCCTGTAAAAGCAGTAAAATAATGTATGGACCTCTTGAAAACAATCCCTGTTATACTGATGTTTAGGATCTGTTGTGACATATTTTCACCCATGAATGTGACCTTTAAAACTAGCTCCCCCATGACTAACAAGGGATTGAGCAGGAGACTATGATCAGTTTTCACTACAGGATGTGTTACACAATTCAAACCTTGATTTTTTACTCTGGCTTATAGGTGTTCAAGGTCACGTATCCTTTTTCACAATTTTAATGTTCCTCTTGTGGTCCTTTAAATTAAAGGGCAATGAAAAAAACCTTATGGTCATTATTTTGATGTACAGCCAATTAAATTCCATTCAGCACTACGATAAATAAAAAATAATTTTACTTTTAGATTTAAATGACCATAAACAGTTGTTTGGTCATTGCTATCCACTGATACTTGACATAACGGTCTCGTTAGAGACAGTAAAGTAGGTCTAAGTAATCTCTAGAATCTTTCTAAAGCCCTGTTAACATTTTTACTGTATCTCTTATTAACTATGCGGAGGTTTTGTTTTTAAATTTCACAGTTCACAATTAGTGCTTTTCATCTACCAACTCAAATAACAACAACATAAACATTCAGGACAAGAAGTTTGAGGTTACATTTTCAGTCTTTTGCTGGTAGTAAAACAACCAGACACCCGACTGGGCAAATCATAATGTTTAATTGGTGGCATAAAAGAGATTTACAGATATGTGCGTTGGCTTAGGAGTTTGATTTGAAGACATTCTGCATCGTGTCTAAGTTTGGGTCCTGAGCAGTTAAATTGTTGGCCCAGCCACGAGTCTCCATATGCAGTTGGGGCAGAGTCAGCCACTAGGTGGGATTCACATTCCCGATTTACTGTGTCCCAGCATGTCTGCACGAATCACGTTGGAGTCAGGCATCCCCACTTTGACAGGCTGATGTCCATATGGTAACATAGATGACACATGAGGAGAACCTCAAAGGCATGTGTCTCAAACCTTTACCCGGGTTGCCCCCATGCCCCCATTTTGGGTCCGCCAAGTTCTTGTGACCCCGGCACTAAAGTTGAGTCATGGGACTGTGTGGGGAGCTCATCTTACATGAGTTTGATATTACTACATTGAGCTGAAACAATAGTTGAATTATCAAGTAGACACATTTTATCATAATGGATTCATGCTCCCAAGTAATTTTCTAAGCTAAAATGCATATAATTCCATTTTATAAATGTGAATATTTTTGTCTTAACTCCATTATCTAAGTATCATTATCCAGCTTCCAATCTTACTTAAACTTTGTTTTACAAAAGTTTAAAAGTAATAAGAATTTTAAAAGCAGAGACCATCCTTGTAGACTAAGAAAGACTTTTCTTTACAATTTCACCAAAGTTGACAACATTTAAGAAAATTCAAAATGTAACTATGATTCAAGTTTATTATTATTATTTGGAATAAAACTCAAATGTAAATAATTATTTGTCTTCATCAGAGAACAGAGTGTATTGCAGAGCTCCACTGGATCAGATCAACATGGAACAACCGTTCTCTATTACGATTAAATGTCAACTTGTAAAAACTGTAAACAATGAAAAAAAATGGAATAGCTTACATACAATTGTGATTCTGGTGTGTTCCAGGCTGGTGTGTTTCCACTACAAAGTGATCAAATCTGTGAGTTTGAGAAACATCAGACGTCGCTGCAATGAGTTTGAAAACTAAGCAGGGCCCAATATGCCCAGGGGTAAGTTTGCAAAATGTGTTGTGTGTTTTGTTTATTGTACAAGGAAATATGGAGTGTTGTTTATAGACCATTTTGTTTAAATGGCCTATACTTTACACACATTGGCATAAACCTAACCAAAAGAGAAGAAAAGTAATAAACATGCATTTGAACTTCATTTGACATCAGGTCATAATGTACTTCTTCAGTACTAGAGAAAAATAACTCTATAATAAATATATCTATATAAAATACCTCCAAGAAAAAACGATCCCAGACTGTCTGCACCATTCACACATGTTGTAGAGGCCTAGTGTCGGTGGCTTGAATGTGCTTTATGAAAGCTACATCAGCTCTAGAATGCCGACACATTTGTACTGAGGTGTCCTGATAACTGCTGGTGCCAATCTAACATTTCCTCAGCAGTGATTGGTATGCAACGCCTGACTGCTTCCCTACCAGACTTGGATTATGTGTGAATCAATGCCAGAGGAGCAAGAATCCTGCCTGCATTCAGATGATATACTGTAAGAGTGTAAGCCAATCCACTACACACGGCATCTATTGCACGCCTGTCCGTCCTGGGAGAGGGATCCCTCCTCTGTTTCTCTCCCTGAGGTTTCTCCCATGTTCCCTTTAAACTGGGTTTTCTCCGGAAGTTTCTCCTTGTACGATGTGAGGGTCTAAGGACAGAGGGTGTTGTATTGTCATACTGATATTCTGTACACACTGTGAAGTCCACTGAGACAAATGTAACATTTGTGATATTGGGCTATATAAATAAACATTGATTGACTGATTGATTGAATCCCCTGGGAGATGACGCATACAGTATGATGAATATGCAATGTAATGCCCTCTATTTGGAGAAGGGCTGCTGTTTAAACGTGATGAAGGATGGGTAACCTTAACATAACTCACCTTGGAAGTATTAAAATAATAAGTCAATCCTTGGCTTCTGTGTGTCCGTGCAAATTATTTATTCAAGAGAGAGCAGGATATGGTTTCACTTTAAAAACACTTTGTTGTTGCATTCCTATATTGACAACATCATTTATTTCATGACAGGTATGTTTGTTTGGGGAACTGAAAAGTTGTGATTTTTTATTGAATTCAATTTTTTTTTCCATAACATTTTCACTTGCCTCTTACATATGTTTCCATGTGAATTGGTGCAACTACAGCATGTTACAGAATATTAACACATTAATTATAAAGTGAATATATAGCTTGAAGAGTCATTTTATAATCATAAGTTGTCTAAATAACTTTTCTCTAAAAATGGCTCACTGGCCACTGACTCCTTTTGAAAACCAGATTGTCATTTCTTATATATATATATATAACTATATCTGAACGTGTTGCTATGGTATGTGGTATGAAGTATAAGAGATCATTCTAAAAATAGTTTAAATCCTTAGACTACAATAGTGCCATATGGCTCAAGATTGTACAGTTAACAACAGCTGTGGGAAACATTAGATTCTGCACACAGTAAGCTGTTTGTCCTTTCTGTGTTATGCAGCAGTAAAGTCATGCTCTAAGCAGGCTTCATAGTGAAACGAAGAAGCTCTGAGTCATTGCTAGTTGTGATGCTGCTTAAGGAAAAGCAGTAACAGATGGCAGGTCAGAGTTTCTGATTTCAAAGCTGTTTGATGAACTCACTTGTCTGTGCCGAGTCATCCTATGGTTGAATATTAAAAAGGAATAAGGCTTACAAACATGTGTCACCCATCTCTCTAATACTGTCTCCACTGACACAGGAGGAACTTTAATGGTTTCCAAGGGTGACAGTGCACTTCAAATACTTGTTTTAATAATTAACACACGTTAGTCCATGGTGGTAATTTACGTCATGATGATTATTATATTATTAGCTTACATAATTGTGACAATGATAATGTGGCTATATGATCAATGTGTTGTTATATTGTTTTATAATATGTGTATACGGATACTGCTATCTGTCACACAATGCTAAACTAACTCCTCACTCCACACACTAACCAGAACTTTAAAAAGGATACCCAGACATCATGTAAACAACCACATGTAATCTGTAATCACAGACTGTTGTTATATCATCAAATGCATCACCTTAAATGCTCCATCCATACTGCTTTATCCAAACAACTGCTTTTATAATATTTGACAAAGTGAAAGGAAATACTGACCCCTTGTGACATTGTGGATTAACTGCAGCAATAAGTAAAAGCACAAATAATGTCTTCTGATGTGACCATGACTGTTTGTGACTGTACAGATAATAGAACTGGTTTTAACACAATATAAATGAGGAAAGAGTCATATGCTTAACACATATTTCTAACCATATTCAGTTACATGGTTTTCCCCGGCTTAACGACAGACTCTGAATAAAGGTTTCAAGTCATGACGTGATTTTCCAAGCATTTAAAAACATTTGCTTTACTTTTTCTGTTGCCTATGTTTGCTTCAAAAAGCTCACACATGAGTTTACCACATGTTCTGATCCTAACAGTGGCTATAAAGAAAAGGTCCAGAGTTCCCGGGGTGATGATCACTCAGTACCTGGAGATATTACCTGCAGGAAAGACCACACCTGATTTTACCCGCAAGCCAATGGCTGTGACTGCTCAAGAGGGTAAATTACAAACAACCACAACATTGTTCATCAAACACCCATTTCTACAAATCTATCACTGTTGTTTGGATTTTTCAGGTAAAAAAGGATTGTTCAAAGCCATTGTTAGTGGTGAGCCGGCACCCACTGTAACATGGGCGCGGAATAACGGCGAGCTCAATGAGCCAGAAAAGTACACGACCAGATATGATCAAAGATCTCAAGAGCACATTCTGGAGGTGAGAAAACAGTATTTACATGAATCACTACTACAAACGGCTAGTAAACACAAAACCCCTTTCCTGTTATTCCAAACTTAGTGATTTTGTAAAAAATGTGTAATTTAATGTAATTGCTTACTCAAGTTTACTAACTTTGATTTGTTCTCAGAGAACTTTGAAGTACTCAATTACAAAAGCTTATTATTCATCACAATGTGAGACATTGCCAAATATTCAGCATTAAAGATGTAATCCAACTATGATGATATTGCTTTATCAGATCATCAATATCAAACCGGATCAAGCTGGCGCGTACAAATGCCTCGCCACCAATGAGTATGGACAGGCTGTCTGCACTGCAAATCTCAATGTTATTGAAGGTAAAAGATGGGTTATTACCATGCCATGTTCAATGTAAATCAATTAAATGAAGGTAATATATTGTGAAGCTAATATTTACCTATCATTTCTTGTTTTTGTTTTCATGTTTTTATTTAAGTTGGAGTTAAGAAGAAAGCTCCGGCGGGTATGAAACTATGCTTTGTATGCGTGATTAGGCATTCATATTTTTTTAATTACAGAGATTACATAATTGTGTTGTTTACTGAATTCTAGCTTCAATAGAAATGTTGGTGGACAATATGCTAATATACTAACACCTATGCCTTAATTTAAAAAAGTGTAGAGCGAGATGCTATAGATTCAAAGTACAAAGTAAGAAAAAGAGTTTGTTCTAGGGTTTAAATAGATTCATAAAGGACAGTTTATTGTTTGAATAAATATTATGAGAATTATATATGTTGAGTTATTTGCCATCACGAAAACCTGTGTCTTATTTTTCATTTTCTTTCAGCAAATGGAGATCCACCATTAGATTTCAGAAAGATGCTTAAGAAAACGTAAGTTCAATGATTTGTTATTGCTTTTCAAATATCTCCTGCTGCAGAACTCCAAATATATGTCCCTGACTTCTTCTCTTTTCAGTGTTGTTGTCACCAGAAAAAAAAAACTCCCACCAAAAAAAGATGGAGAAATCGACCCAAAGCTCCTTGAACTGCTTATCTGTGCACCAAAGAAGGACTATGAAAAGATCTGTACAGACTTTGGTGTGTTTGACTTTCGCTGGTTGCTGAAGAGACTCAACCAGCTGAAAAAGGAACGGGCAGATGAGCAGGCTAAGGTACTGAGCTGTCGGCAGGTTATAAAAAATGTAAATGTATTCTGGATTATGTATTTTGTTTAAGTTTGTGGGGTTTTAAACAAGTTTCAATACTAAATTAAACATTTCAGGTGGGTGTTAGGCTACTTGTGGCTCATGAAAAATGTTTGAAGTCATTTCTTCCATGTTCTGAATGTATTAATATGCCTGAGGCAAATACGTACTAGTGCATCTTATATAGTATAAAGTAAACATCCATGCTCCGTTCAAGGTCGCTTCAACATTTTGTTTTTCTTTTGTAGGTTGTAGAGCAACTGGACAATGTGAAACAAATAGAAGTAAAACCCAATGGGACAGCTGAATTTAGCCTCGACATGACACTTCAGGATCCCAACAGTTCAATTAACTTATACAAGGTGAGTTATCAGTATTTGAAGATCAACAATTTGAATAAAATGATTGCCAAAAACAAAACAAAAGCAATACAAAAAGAGAAATGTAACCTGTGTTCTCCTTACAGGATGGGACACTGCTTCCATATGGTGATGATGACAATTCAAAGCATAGCCTTAAGAAAACTGGGACAAATTATGTTTTCAGCATCAAAAATCCTCAACCAGAAGATGCTGGATTTTACCAGCTTGATGTTGAAGATGCAAATGTCTTAGCAACTGACTTTAAAGGTGGGGTCTTATTACTGCAACTGTACTAAAAAGCATGATTGTACTAGGAGTTTGCAAAACAATTGAAGGAACATTCAGAAATGAGAATACGGCCAGTTAATCCACACTTGTTCTCCTCTCTTAGTGCCTCCTGTGGGTTTCATAGCCAAGATCAAGGACGTGAAGACGTTCGAAAGTGAAGAAGCCGTCTTTCAGTGCGTCTTGTCAATACCCCTCAACAGGATTACCTGGTCAAATAAGGACTTGACACTTGAACATGGGGACAAATATGAGATCACTGTCTCAGAGGACAAGCTAATCCACACATTGAAAGTTACAGACTGTAAATTGGCAGATACTGGAGCATATTATGCCATTGCTGGAATAGCTTCTAGCAGTGCCTCTCTCACAGTAGAAGGTGGGAAGTCATTTGATAAACACAATAATATATACAATTTCTAGTCTTGATAGTTTGATACCTGGATGAGCACTTTCTGAAGCGCTCGTTTTAAAAATGTAAGAAAAGTTCATGATTATTTCTCCATACAATGTGTTTTCTGAAATGCAGTTGATCCAAATGGTAAAGGCCAAAAGGGCACCCAAACTGGGAATGAAGAAGACCTGACTAAACTGGCATTGGATCAGCAGGCCAAGCTACCAACACACACGGAACAGTTGGAGGCAGATGGCACTGGAGATGGCAATGGTGATGGGACCGGTGGGAAGGGTGATGGAGACGACACAGATAAGGACCTTCAGACAGGTGGAGATGACGGAAATAAAGGGGATGATGCAGATGATAAGAACAAGAAGCGAGAACGAAGCAGCCCTTTGGTTCCAGACACTGTTATAGGTAAAATCCTTATATAGTAATTGTCAAGGCTATTTGGAGTCCGTATTTATCACGGGTCTCAGAATTAATCCTAGGTATAGCACTGAAAGTTTCACTAAAAATAGTAATATAGTGACTGCACAGCAGGAGGCGTTCTACTCCAGGGAGGAAAGAACAGGAAAAAGGTGTGTGACAAATGTGATGTTTATCATTAAGACCTATACATTAAATTAAACATCAAAATGTTCAATATGGAGTGTTTAATGTCAGAATTCAGAATCTTTAATACAACTGACTTCAGGGTTAGAAATTAGTCAGAAATCAGTAGTCAAGGATGTGGAGTTGAAATTATGAATTATAATAAAAGTACTTTAGGAGTAAATAGCTTTTGGTATTCCAATAGTATATAACTCACTATAGCTAGACATTTTATGACGAATACAATTTGTAAGGGTCATCAGACAAACTAATAACTCAAATAAATGATATATGTAATGGACCCTCGGTTATGATCTGCCTCATGAAAAATCTTCTGTATTGTTGCATGTTGACCACTAGAGAGAGACATTCTGTAAAAAATAAAACCAGCATGTTCTGGTCTTTGCTTTCCATGCCCAAGAGGTTACAGGAATACAATGCATACAGTTACATATGGACGAATACAATGCATAGAATTGCATATGGATGAATACAATGCACACGTATCATGTTCTAAATGTCTTTTGGTTTTACTGTTGCAGTTACTGGCGTTCAGTTTGTCAGTGGGCTGTCAGATACGCTTGCTAATGTTGGTGACCGGGCAGAGCTTTCTTGCAAACTAAGCAGTGAGACCGCTGTGGGACGTTGGTATAAAAATGGGAAGCTGGTAAGTCAACTTCAATTTTAGAGAACTACATGGACCACTGCTATTTGCCATACATATCGACCATTTCCTAGCTTGCATAACCGTATAGATCCATCATACACACAAGTGTTATAGTGCATTGCATACCCTTATTAGTCCAAATGTGGTCTGATAAATATGAAATGTTGTTATGTGACAAGCTAACCGAGGAGGATGGGGTAACAATTATCAAAGATGGAGCCTGTCATAGGTTGATAATTGATTGCTGTAAAAAAGATGATGGAGCTGTGTACCGCTTTGAAGCTGAAGGCCGTAAATCTGAGGCAACACTCAATATTCAAGGTCAGCATGAAAAGTATTAACATGGTATCAATTTATAAATTACTCAATGGTTTAAAAAGGTTTGCGGTTTTGACAAGACTTTTCTCTCCAACATTGAAGATCCACCAAAAATCGATGGCGATGCACTAAGACAATTCTCAGAGCCAGTCATTATAAGGGCAGGTGAAAATGCAGAATGGAAACTGCCATTCTCAGGTGGGGCGCCAATGACCATACAGTGGTACAAGGATGGTGACGAGCTGTTGCCCGCTCTCAATGTGAAAATTGAAACATCAGATACTGAGAGCAAACTACGCCTTCTTAAGTGTCAAAGGAAAGACTGTGGAGAGGTCAAAATCAAAAGCAAAAATAAATACGGTATAATTGAGGCAATATCCAAACTTATTGTGCTGGGTAAGTTGCCAATAAGAGACATAATGCCATGTGTTCCACATTGTACTGTAGGTAAGGAGATAAAGGTTAGTATGATTTATTTTATTTTTATCAACAGACAAACCCACACCACCACAAGGACCTGTGGACATTATGGAAAGCGCTGTTACATCTGTTGAGTTCAAATGGAAACCGCCAAAAGACGATGGTGGATGCCCGGTCACAAACTATATTTTAGAGCGGCAACAAGTAGGGCGCAATAAATGGACAAATCTCGGTGAGATTCCTGGAAGCAACCCAAGTTACAGAGATTCAGATGTGACACCCGGAAGGAGATACTGTTACAGGATCAGAGCCAAGAACGCAGAAGGCATCAGTGAATACCTGCAGACTGAGGACATACCAGCTGGTGTATTACGTAAGTCAAACATAATTTAGGCTTTGTAATGGCTGCTGCTGAAAAACTCCCAACTTCCCGGGAAGCAGGTAAAGTTACAAGAGTGAAACAAGAAACAAATGTGATTTTCTTTTTTGTATTTTGGAGGACCATTAATCACAGAATTTAAATTACAGAAAAAGGATGACCAAAATGTCATGTTCCCCTCACAGGTTATCCTGGACCCCCAGCAGCACCTAAATTAGTCAGTGCCTTTAAAGTATGCATCAATCTGACATGGTGTCCTCCATGTGACACTGGAGGAACCAAAATAGTGGGATACAATTTGGAAAAAAACAAGAAAGGCACCAATTACTGGAGCCTTGTAAACCAAGGAGGGCCGATTCCAGGTATGCAACTTATGGCTAGCTGCAGGAAGAATCCAGTGTAAATGTAATGCCTGATATGATTCGCCAAAAATAAATGAACATTCCCTATCAACATGATAACGATTTCTTCCTTTTTCCACAGATACAAAATATGCAGTGAAAGATGTATTCGAAGGGGCGGCATATGTATTTAGGGTGTCTGCTATCAACCTATCTGGTGCTGGAGGTCCAAGTCTTCCATCTGACACAGTAATTGCAAGAGATCCAAAGAGTAAGTAACACATGAACTCTTGTTTTCTACCACAGTTCTCTCCACTGAAAATGATGCCAGTCATGCTTAATGGTGAACTGAAATGCTGCTCAACATTATGCTCTACTGTATGTCGCCTTTTAAGTTATTATAAAAGCAATGTAATGCTCAGCCAATAACATCTCATTACTGTAATTGCAGAACCCCCAGGCAAAGTGACAGACCTGAAGTTAACATCCTCCAATTACACCACATTTTCTCTGGCTTGGATAAAACCCAAAGAAACAAAAGGAGTAGAAGATGAGGCCGAAGGCTACTATGTGGAGATCAGACCAATTGAAAACCTTGAATGGACTCGGTGTAATGCTACCCCAATTACTATAACTTCCTACACTGTGCTTGGCCTGAAGGCAATGGCCACATACTGGGTGAGAGTTATTGCCACCAATTATGGAGGTGATGGAGAACCTCAGGGCTTTGACAATTACATCATTGCCATGCCTCCTCCTGGTAAGAAAATGTGAATTATCAACAGTTTCTATCGTTCTCTATATTATGTTGGAATACAGAAGGCTATATCAAAAGTGACATTGCCACTGCTTTATTACTGCAAGAATGCAAAAGATGAGTAATGTATTTTATTGACAGTTCTTTTAAACCCAGAGTTCAAGGGTATAATGTTGTGACAAGACAGTTTCAATACAATTTTGGGGAGACCAGCATGAACAAAATACCTTAATTCAATTGAATCTTTGTACCAACAACAGTGGTAATTGTAAGGCATGATGCTACATCAAAACACTGTATTACAGGCAACGTGACATGTTGTTTAATACCAAAGGCATTTCATGCCAATAATGGATACTTAACTGAAGCATGCATACAATGGATTACAGTAAACAAAAGATTTGAAAGGGACCTACAGTAGCTGGATACAGACAATGTTCAACTTTTAAATATGCTTTAATCCCAAATCTGTACAATGTCCTTAAGAAATTCATATCCATGCCTTAAAGGTGGGGTAGGTAAGTTTGAGAAACCGGCTCGAGATACACTTTTTGTTATATTCCATGGAATGCTCTTAACATCCCGATAGCAATGAATATCTGAAGTGCTTTGACAAAAAATCCATAACAAAATGTCATCTGTGGAAGCCGTAATACTGTAAAAAGCACGACCAATCATCTGAGCCGGCACGGCTAAAGTAACTGGATGGCCTACCTGCCTGTCAGCCTTCCATCTGTGCTCAAACTTATCTCGTGCCCTCATTGGTCATGTGCGTGTTCGTGTGTGTTGGAGGAGGGGCTCTGTAAGGAAGTGGCAGATTTGTTCCGGCTGTGTATTTTCAAATTCTAGCGCACTCGAGCTGGTTTCTCCAAAATGACCTACCCCACCTTTAAGGTTCAGAAATATTATATTTTGAACAAAGCTGTGTTTTCTTAAAATATATCCAGTATAAAAGACAGTCTTTTTTGTCTTTAGACAGAATGAGAAAATGATGTATAGAAAAAGGACTAGTTTGTTGAATTGTACTAAATATCTATATTTCAACCTCACAGTAAAGCCAAAGTTTAACGATCGCAACATGAAGACCTTTGTGGTGGTAAGGTCTGGAAACACAGTCCGTCTGAACATCAACTTTGAGGTATTGTGCTGGAAGCTTTCCTCCCAATGGGATGACTGTGGAATCAACAAATGTAATATCTTTCTTTATCTTTACAGGCCTGTCCCCTGCCAGAAATCACTTGGCAAAAAGATGGTATTCCAGTGGCCAAACATGTAACTATTACCAACTCTGATAAAGGCTCTCAGCTGTGGATCCCCACATCTGATCGGCCCGACAGTGGCATCTACACCATAACTGTCAAAAACATTGTCGGCCAAGCAAGCTTCAATGTTGAAATAAGAGTTACAGGTAAACTTATGTGCGCACTCCACAAACTACTGTTCAGGATAATACAAAAACAGTGACAATACAGACACTGAATGCATGCTTTTTCATGGCTTCCTTCTACAGTATGTTCCCATCAAACATTTAACACAATATACAGTTGACCCCATAAACCCCAGTTGAAATAATCAAATCCAAGTATAAAATGCAAACAGACTAACAGCAATGAGAAACTGAACTGGATGCAGATTGTTTGTAATGTACTGCTTGTGAATATAAATATACACTTTTGTAACTTGGACCTCTGTATTTTTGTGCCTCTAACATTTGGTTTTAGATGATCCCAAGCCCCCAGGTCCTGTGGAGCTGGATCAGAACATCCCAGGAACAGTGACCCTGTCCTGGACTCCCTCTCCAGATGAGAAGAGAGATGACAGACTACACTACATGGTAGCTAAGAAGGACTCCTTCAAAGGCAGTTGGAGGACCATCGCAGATAACCTCTTCAACAATAAATGCACAGTAGTCAATATGTTGTCTGGACGGGAGTATCACTTCAGGGTGTTTGCTAAAAATGACATTGGTCCTTCACCACCTTCTGAATCCCCTGTGTTTGGAACCATAAAGGAAAAAGGTGTGTGCCTCAGATTCAATCACAAAAACATTTGAATTCATTCTCACTATCCTGTACACAATGCTGCATTTTGGTTCGTATTCTTAAGATATAGGTTCCTGCAAAATCCAGCGCATTTTGTAATAGGTTTAAGAAAATAGCGGGGAAAAAGATGCACAAAATCGAAGCAACACAGGCCGATACTGTTTATTTCTACTTCTAGTCACTTCTACTTGATGCAGATAAAGAGAAACAATAGCAGGACGATTAAAAAGCATAGACAGACACATAGGGGATATAGATTACAGCAACGTTATAATGTAAACATTAGAAGAAATGTTCAATATGATGGTTAAGGGAGAAATCTTTAAAAGATAAATAATCTAAAAATGTCAACTTGATACATGTCTTGTGTTTCAGGAAAGTTCAAAGTAGACATGCCAGAGAGAAAATCTTTGGACTTCCAGTCCCCTCCATCGTTCCTCGTTCCACTAAAGAGGCGTACAACTCCACAGGGTTATGAGTGCTACATGAGCTGTGCAGTTAAGGGGGATCCAGCTCCACGTGTGACATGGTACCGCAACGATATTAGCCTGAACACCAACACCAACTACCACATCACAAATGTGTGTGGCGTCTGCTCCCTGCTCATACTACGGGTGGGGCCCAAAGACAACGGGGAATACAAAGTGGTCATTGAGAACAAACTGGGGACAGCCGAGTGCTCAATGCTGCTGAATGTCAGAGGTATTTACACTTAATTAAAGTTTGAGAATGTAACCGTTTTTCATAAAGAGACTGATGATAGATTTGAGAGTACAGTACGATAATAAAACAAAGTTATACCACCAATGTTTTTCTTTACAGAGTGAAGAAGAACTTCAGCTGCTGGACAGAAGCTAGACGAGCAGAAGTCTTAACATGTTTTAAATCAATTAAATTAAACTAAATGTAACTACAGATTGAATACATTTTAAGTTAATCTATCTCCCACCTTTGTGAAACACAAAAACAAAAGCTCTAGAAAACATGAATTGTGTCTTTTGGAAAAATGTCACACGCTGTGCTTTGTAGAGATATTAAACTATCATGCTATTATTTACTTGATGAAGTCAGACACGCTGTAATAGTAGTAGTCCTATTGGGCAATATCTTTGCTTGTTTCTTGTGCGTTAGGACACACTGGTGCATGACTTTGCACTAGTACAGGGCGTTACATTACATTACATGCTTACGCTTTTATCCAAAGCAACTTACATACACTTAAAGGTGGGGTAGGTAAGTTTCAGAAACTGGCTCGAGATACACTTTTTGTTATATTCCATGGAATGCTCTTAACATCCCGATAGCAATGAATATCTTAAGTGCTTTGACAAAAAAGCCATAAAAAAAATGTCATCTGTAGAAGCTGTAATACTGTAAAAAGTACATCCAATCCGTTTAGCCGGCCCGGCTAACCGGATCGGATGGCCTACCTGCCTGTCAGCCTTCCATCGGGGCACAAACTTATCTCGTGCTCTCATTGGTCATGTGCGCGTTCGTGTGTGTTGGAGGAGGGGCTCTATAAGGAAGTGGCAGATTTTCTCCGGTTGTGTATTTTCAAATTCTAGCGATCTCGAGCCGGTTTCTCAAACTTACCTACCCCACCTTTAATGCATGGCGATGGATATCATTTGGGGTTAAGTCTCAGGCCCAAAGACACATCGAAATGTTGACTATAGGGGTTCAGCCATGTAAAGTTCATGTAAAGTCTTGCATGTTAGAAAGAGACTGCGCTGTTTTATTGTGATGCCTATGATCTGTTCTTCACTGTGCTATGCAAGTTATTGTAACAATCATTTCAGCATTCAAATAAGTGTTTGAAAATGGACAGTTATGTTAGATTTACTTTGCCTAAGGTTTCAATGTATTTATGTTGGATTACATTTACATTTTCTTGAAGAAATATGACAGCTTTAAATAAAAAAAAGAAATATGTTGTATTATAGGTGCTTAATGTTAGACGTCTTTATTTCTCTCTCCCTTGCAATACACAACTGCAGCAATTGTTGGTGCATAACGTTACATTAATAAAGACAGCTCTGACAACTGTGTGTTTTACCCTGCATAGTGTACACAATCAGATACATTACACACAAAAGCAATGTGGGGCACATTCCTGCCAATGGTGTTATACTACTCAACCAACCAGTCTCTCTCAATTACATTTGCGTACTATCTCTGATGCCACAGGGATGCCATTTTGAAGGTATAGAGCTGTACCTTTAAAAAAGTGTTTAGTAAACAAGTTAACGTGAAGTTATCTTACCCATTAAATGGTCAAACTGGAGAAACAGAAGAAAAGTAAAAGAATACCATACCAAGACAAACTCATCACGTACACCAAGGACCGTTCTTTTTCTAAATTGTCATCTACTGTAGTCAGATAACAACATTAATTCATATGACCCTAAAGCAAAAAACATAAGCACTGACACTGTAAAAGAAGACCATAGCAAGCAGCAAAAACACTCTTTTTTTTGGTATTCGTATACTAGCCATTCTGGTTGTAATTGTTTATCTTCTTGTTGATGCTTCTCATGTTATTTATAAATGGTTAACTCCTTCACACTAGTACAGCAACCACAATCACAAATGATAGTGCATACCTCCTCAGAAAGCCACTAATGTCAATTTCTGACACAATAAAGTCTCATGGAGCAATAATTGAACATGTCCATACCAATATACTTTTGTCTCAGTAGAAACATGTCTGTTTCAAAACATAGGGTGTTAGAAAGGTGAGAAACATTAAAGTTGTATTTGCAGATAATGTACACATATTTAAACTGTACGGTCTATACTTGAAAACATTTGTTTTGGTTGTCATCATCTGACTTAAATAACCATTTAACCTTACCCTTAGGTGTAACACCTATATCAAAGAAACTCATAGTGTGTTGTGCTTGTGGCAGGAGAACTTTAAGGCTTTCGTTTTTAAGTTGGATAGTTTGGAAGTTATGGTACTGTCAAAAATCCTCAACAAAAAGGTGAGGCATTATTCTGTGCAAAGCGCACAACTTCATTAAATGCTTGGAAAACACATTGATGGTTGATGGCCATAAACTAGTATGTGAAGGACTGCTAAAGGTGAGCAAGTTGAGTAAGTTTGTTAAGGACTTTCAACCTACAAACCCAGCATCATGGATGTGCTCGGCATCATAAGAGACACCAGAACTGGGAAGTAAATAGGTGTTCACAAATGCTTTCCTTAAAGGTCCCATGTCATGCTTTTCCGGTTATTCCCCGTCCCCTTGTGTGTTATGAAGGTTTTTATGCATGTAAGCGGTGTGCAGAGTCACAAACCCTCAAAGTACACCCTGTAGCGAGTAAAACTCTAACACAGAAAATACCTGTCTATGCTGCCCCAGAACTCCTCGTTGGAGATTTCTCTTTTTCTTCCTGGGTACAGTGACGTGCCTATACCCAAATGGACCCATCCGTGGAGCCTTTATGTTACGTCCGCGGAGCTGTTACGTTAAGTCCGGGGATTGGTCCAAATTGACCAATTAGCGGACTTCCTCACAGACACACACTCAATCTTTTCTCAGCTGCAGCTCTGCCGATTTCTCCTCACTGAGACGGCGGGACGCGGCGGATGGCCACTGGGCTCATAGGGAGGGGGGGGGTGATACTCATGTGAATGTATTGAGCTCTCAGTATAACTGCGCCCCCTGCTGTCTACACAGGAGATAGATACACTAGCAGTGATGAAGTGCACAGTAAGCATGTATAACGTGTGTGAGCCAGCACTGGTTAATAAACCCTGTTAACGTCCAGCAAGTTGAGTCTTTCATGTCCAATCACAACATGGAAACATTACATTGGCGACGAGGAGTAAGCGAAAGGACACACGAAGGATAAACACGGACTTCGTTGAGTTTTCCGGAAAATAAATGAAAGAAAGACGGACAAGTGGAGAGTGAGGCTAAGCTAAAAACGAAAACGTGGCAGTCGGCGCTTCGCAGCAGCAATGGCCGTGAATACCGCTTCTCTCCCACCGTTTGACACAGAAACGGACCTTGGCTCTGTCGGACCTCGCTGGATGAAGTGGATGCAAAGGTTTGAAAACGACACCACTGCTATGACCATAAATGGCGATGCTAGGCTAAAGGCATTAATGCTGCACATAGCGGGAGAACGTGTGCATGATATCTACGACACACTAGCAGGAGAAGATGACAAATATGCAGACGCTAAGCAGAAGCTATCTACATACTTATCACCAAAGAAAAACGTCCAATATCAAGCTAAGCAAGATCTAGGTGAAACTTTGGACACACAAGGTTGAGGATGTTAGCTAAGAACTGTGAGTTTACCAGCATGGATGCAGAGATTAAAACACAAATCATACAAAGCTGTGCATCATCCAGACTGCACAGAAAGGTGCTGAGAGAACCAGATTTAAGCCTAGATGCACTTTTAGACCATGGGAGAACAATGGAGCTGTCCGAACTGCAAGCAAATAGAAAAGGGCACAACAGCTACAGTCAACAGGCTGGATCAAAAGACTGCAGAGAAGCATCCAAGCAGCAGTAAATGGTCGGAGAAACGCTTTTCCAGCAACTGCTGCAGAAACTGTGGAGGTAAATATCCCCATGATGGTGAATGCCATGCTAAAAGCAAACAATGTAGAGCCTGTGGTAAACTAAATCATTTTGCAAAACAATGCCGCTCAAGATCTAAAGACAGTGAGACGAAAGGACGGGCACAAAGCAGAGCTAACACGCATGCTAAGAAGATTCATCATATCAGAGGGGCTGCACCAAATGAGAAAACAGAGCATAACTCATCCAGCAGTGACGATGCTTATGTTTTTGCAGTTGAGGCTTACAATATTTCAGAGCTGCCACAGACTCATATCAAGCTAAATGTTTGTTTTCATCGATTCAGGAGCTACAGCAAACTGTGTCAGTGAATCAAGCTTCAGAGCCCTGGTGCCTCTTCCACAACTCAGCCCCACAACAACAAAGATGTATCCATTCCGCTCCAACGTCCCATTGCCTGTTCGTGGATCATTCAGGTGCAATGTGGAGAAGGGACAGAAAAACACAATGTGCACATTCTTTGTGATCAAAGGAGATGGATTTAATATACTAAGCTACCAGACATCCAAAACACTGGGACTGATTACAATTGTCACGCAGTGTCATCCAGACCACAGCATCTCACAGTCGCAGATGAGCTGGTGGAAAGCAGTCCCGAGCTGTTTAAGGGAATAGGCCAACTGAAAGACGTTCAGGTAAAGCTTCATATAAATCCTGACATCAAACCTAGATGTCAACCACATCGACGAGTACCATTCCACATCCGCCAGAAGGTTGAGGATGAGCTTCACAAGCTAGAAGCAGAGGACATCATCGAGGAGGTCACTGGACCGACTCCATGGGTATCACCTATTGTTGCACCACCCAAGCCTAAAGACCCCGACAAAGTAAGAATTTGTGTTGACATGCGTCAGGCTAACACAGCCATAGAGAGGGAAAGACACATCACCCCCACAATGGATGACGTGATACATGAGTTAAACGGAGCAACTGTGTTCTCTAAACTTGACCTGAGAGCTGGATATCACCAGCTAGAGCTTCATCCAGACAGCAGATACATCAAAACATTTTCCACTCACCTTGGACTAAGACGCTACAAAAGACTGAGTTTTGGCACATATCCTCTGCTGCTGAGGTGTTTCAAAATGCCATATGCCAAACACTGCATGGTCTGAAAGGTGTGAAGAATCTCAGCGATGACATCATTGTTCATGGTGCCACTCAGGCTGAGCATGACAACAACCTCAGAGCCCTGTTCCAGAGACTGAAAGACAGTGGTCTCACACTTAATTGTGAGAAATATGAATTCAACAAATCCAGGCTTGAGTTTTTCGGCTTCATCTTCTCAACGCAAGGTGTTTCAGCTGATCCCAAAAAGGTTGTGGCAGTCCATCATGCCAGAGATCCTGAAAATCAGAGTGAGGTCAGAAGTCTGCTGGGCATGGCCAATTATTGCTCCAGGTTCATCAAAGATTTCTCATCCATTTCCGAGCCGCTACGAAGGCTCACCAGAAAAGACACACCCTGGGTATGGGGCCCAGAACAGCAAGCTGCTCTAAAGACACTGAAAGACAGTCATGTCATACTTGTACTAGGGCTGCTCGATTATGGCAAAAATCATAATCTCGATTATTTGGGTCAATAATTTATATCACGATTATTAAAAACGATTATCCATTTACTTTGAAAACATCCATTCATTGAAAAAAATATGTGACATGTAACATGACAGAGGGAGGCCTGTCACTCAGGATGCCAAACTACTCTTTGGTAAGCCCCGCCCCCCAAGCAACATCAGGGCCCAAAGTTTGAAAGCGAAAAAAAAAGATCTGAAAGTGAAAAACGATCTGAAGGTGAAAAGCAATGTGGAACCTGAAAAAACAAGATTTGAAACTGAAAAAATAATTGTTTTGAATCTGAAAACGAAAAATCTGCAACTGAAAAAAATAAGGATTCAAATATCAAAATATGTATAAAAGTTAAATCTGAAAATAAATATTTTATTCAAAAAAATTGCTGAACTGAATCAAAATAATATTCAAACTGAAAAATGATTTCAAATACTTATTTTTATTTTGAATACATCATTGTATTTTTCAAAGTTCAGGATAAAAAGTTGAACTTTCAAATGACCCTGAAATAGCTCCATAGTCCTACAGCTAGCTCATGAAGGACATCAGGGCATCGCTAAAACCAAAGCACTACTCCAGATATTGATCAGAAAGCAGAAGCATCAGTATGCAGCTGTCTTGTATGTCAGGCAAATACCCCAGCTGTACATACTGAGCCATTACAAATGTCAAGTCTACCAGAAGCACCCTGGCACAGCATCAGCGCAGACTTTTATGGACCACTACCAACAGGAGAGTACCTGTTAGTCATGATAGATGATTATACACGCTACCCAGTTGTTGAGAGTCTTAGATCAACTTCAGCTAACACAATCATTCCAGTCATGGACAAAGTTTTCTCTATGTTTGGAATCCCCAGAGTGGTAAAAACTGATAATGGCCCCCCATTCAACAGCAGCCAATTCTCTCAGTTTGCAGACTACTTAGGATTTCATCATCGCCGGATCACACCGCTTTGGCCTCAAGCTAACGCTACAGCTGAAAGATTCATGCGCACACTGGGCAAAGCAATACATGGCAGAAACACAGGGAATTAATTGGAAACAACATTTGAACATATTTCTACGTGAGTACAGATCTACACCTCACAGCACAACAGAGAGCTCACCTGCTGAACTGTTATTCCAACGCAAAGTGTACACAGAGATCCCTTCATTCCCTCACACTGCCAAAAAGAGCTCAGGCTCAGAAGTGAGAGCGAAGGACAAGAAGGCTAAAGCCAAGATGAAATGTCATGCTCCACCTCACACTTTCACGCCAGGTGACATTGTGCTGCATCGCCAGCCCAAGCATAACAAACTCACCACACCATACAACACCCTACTAGGGTTGCCAGAAACTGACCATGATCAAAATCGATTATTCGGCAGCGCCCCCCCCCCCCCCCCCCCCCCCAGTAGTTCGCAGTAGTTCCACGAGGAGGAACTCTTTTTACCTGCCGCTTTGTTCATCTTTAGTCGCACGTGTGAGGGAGAGGGGGCGCGGGGTCGTGTGTAGCGTGCTGCAGCAGCAGTCTGCTCTGCACGCAGGCTTCCTCCAAGTTTACACTAAAACAAACTGGTGGTGTGACCAATGACCATTTACAATTATTAATACTATTACTATTATTAGCATATATATATTTTGGTTGAAACTAAGCCAGAAAAAAAATATATATAAATAAAATCGATTTTTAAAAATAATATTCGATTATGGAGACTGTAGCGAATATTCGAATATTCGATGGCATCCCTAAACCCTACACTGTGATTAAAGTCAAAGGCTCAATGGTTACAGCGGCAAGAGATGGACATTGCATAGTCAGGAACTGTTCATTCTTCAAGAAGATCGCTGGAGAGCTAATTGACATCCCACCAGATCCAGTCAGTGATGACTCTACTGTCACAACAACACCCAGATATCCCACGAGACACGATAGGTGTCCTCCTGCCTATTTACAGGACTATACATAGTGTATGGACTGCTAAACATGTGAATGATACTCTGGGTATATACAAATGTGTATATTTCCAACTGTTGTTAACTTCAAGAGACTGTTGAGTCCTGGTTAAGACAAGAAGTAAGATGTATGTAGGAAACAGTTTTAATGCACTTTCAGTATGCATAATATTGTGTGGATGATGTGTTCAAAGCTAAAATGTGAATGCAAACGTTTTAAAGATACTGTTACAGCAGAATTGCATTAGTTCCAGATAACTGTTATGTTAAATGCAGTATAACAGCCACATCTTTAAAGCTATTAAAAAGAAAAGGGCAATGTGATATTCATGTGAATGTATTGAGCTCTCAGTATAACTGCGCCCCCTGCTGTCTACACAGGAGATAGATACACTAGCAGTGATGAAGTGCACAGTAAGCATGTATAACGTGTGTGAGCCAGCACTGGTTAATAAACCCTGTTAACGTCCAGCAAGTTGAGTCTTTCATGTCCAATCACAACATGGAAACATTGCAGGGGGCAGGAGCTCCAACAAGCCGTTTAGGACAGAGAGTGAATACACATACTATACAGAGATGCTGTGTCACAGAAAACAGAACAAGAATGGACAACTCTACCCTCTGCTCACTCCTTTGCTGTAAAATACAGGTCCAGCACACACATACAGGCAGCAAGGCATTGCACTCTACAGTTCCAACAGCTCTGGCGACCCACTAGCACCCCCACTACATTTCAGAGGGAAATCCTCTCATTTTTTCCCCCATGCATTTATCTGACAACTTCGATAAAGTGCTAATATATCAATAATGTAAGCTCTTTAAATGACAAATTCCTAAATAAACAAGACACCAGTAAAACTGTAGTTTCAATGAACAAGCTTCAACATTATAATACTGTTTGCCCATTGTATCACTCTAAACGTGTTTTTAAGAGGACTTCCCAGTTGTGTTGTCAATATAAATTACTTTTAATTAGTTAAAGTTATGAATACAAAACCTTTCTGATGGAGTATGCACACTGTGGTATTCATTATTGGTGGATCTAAACTCTTATTCCACCAATGCAGTTACATACCGTGCAGTCACGCCCCCCACACCAGCAGTTGCTGTGGATGCAGGCCCAATGAATGACTAGGTCAAAGGGTCTTGAAAAAGTAATTTGATGATCCAGACGACAGCCTCAGCCTCAGCCTGCTGAACCCAGTCCACTGAAGACACGCAGATCTCTAGTCCTCCTCTGCTGCCATGGCCAAGCGAAAGTCTAAGAAGCCGCAGGAACAAGACTCCTCCATTGTGTTGGAGTCTCCCGTTTCAAAGCCTAAGGAAAGCATGAACACCTCTAAGGAAAGCATGAACACCTCTAAGGAAAGCATGAACACCTCTAAGGAAAGCATGAACACCTCTAAGGAAAGCATGAACACCTCCAAGGAAAGCATATGCTCCTCCGAGGAAAGCATAAACTCATCCAATGGAAACGTAAACGTATCCAATGAAAGCGTAGACGTATCCAAGGCAAGCGTTAACACGTCAAAGGGAAGCTTTAACTCCTATAGTTCACCAGCGTTGTTGTTCATCATTGTGTTCACAGTCGGTGCCTCTATAATGGGTTGGTTTTGTGTAGAAAATCAGCAAAGAGTCGAGCAACTGTCGGAAACATTTACATCAATGCAAAAGAAAATCACCAACCTGCAGCGGGCGGTGGAGATAACGGAATCATCACAGGTAACAGCTGATTTTTTTCACACGTTTTTCACGTACATTGTTTTAAGATGTATTATTTCAAAAGTTGTTTTACTCAATTGTTCACCAAGATACAAAAATTAATCGTTAATTTGTTTTTTTGGACTTAATTTCGGCGTTGGGGGGCAAACTATCGCAGCATGGCTTAGCAACAGCTGCGTTAAGCATATACCGGAAGTTGCTCGTTTGCCTTCAAAGTAAAGTAATTACATTTGTCGTTCTTGAAATAATTTAAATATAAATACATTAACATATACATTCAAAGTATATGTAAATGACGACAATGTTTTAGTAACATCCAGTTGGTGGGATTTAGAGGATAATACGAATGAAAACGTGGGTCTGACTTTATTCTGAAAAACTAACAAAGGAAGACATTAAGCATGGCGGGCTTGACAGTGATAGTGATAGTACCACCTGTTGTTATTTTTAGCATGGTTTGACTCTAAGCAACTGTACGGTCACGTTTCACTGACCTATACTGTAACTCTGCTGCTGTTTGGTTAACAGTTAAGTACTGACGAACCAAGGTTCCTTATCACATTGATGCAAAAAACTAATAATTATCATACATTGCTATACGAGTCCTGCTCATTGATTTGTAACGAGGTCAACCCCATGTTCCCAGGAACTATGTTTTGTTAGGGCTACCAACACAGTTCAAGGGAAAAGGGGACATGGATATGTAATACCCATTTTGGATATGTCCATGTTTCACAATTTAGGGCTTCAAAGTTTAAGATTTCAACAAGATGCACCCTTTCCACTGCCCACAATGTGTTATTATTACGCAGAGATATCAAAAGGATGCTATGGTAAAAAGCAACATTTAATTTTGTATTGTCTTTATGAAAGGGCAGTGGAGGACGAGGCCATGTATTTTCATGTTGTACACACCCTGCTACAGCTAAATGACTGCTCAGTCTGACATTGAAAAGACAAGAAGAGATTACAAATGTTTTAACTAACCAAATGTATTCTTTTATTTCTTCCACTCTCTGTAGACATATACAGGTTGTGATGTGGAGGAAAGGATATTTGCCCTGGAGAAGGCTGAGGTTGCCCTGGCCACGTCAGAGAAGTTGAGGGACTCTGAGCTTGGGTCCCTAAATGCTGAGCTGGACACCCGAATAGCCGAGTTAGAGCAGGTCACCCTGTCCGTCACAACTCTCCAGGCTATATTCCAAAACCAGAGTGAGGAGTTTGAGGCTGTGAAGGAGAGCGTAGCTGCCGGTTTGAGCTCCAGCTCGGCACTGGCTGAAAATGTGGCTGAGCTGACCAATGCTGTGGCTAGTGCATCCTCCAAAGTGGACGAACAGGATGCATCATTGGCCTTCCTTAATGTACAGCTAAAGGGACAAGCCTCAGATCTGAATGAGATGAAAGAGTTGATGCACCTCCATGATGCTGCCCTTCATACAAGCAACCAGGAAGTGGCTTCAATAAAGTGAGTTCAGTTAGAATTCAGAGTTAGATTTCTGCAACTCTGTACAATGTTTTTATTTGTTCACTTTCTGTTATGTGTGTGTGTTTTTTTTTTTTTTCAGGGAGAATGTCAAGACTAAGCAGGTCATGCATGCCTTGGCGTTAGAGGAGATGCTCACTTCTGTGCAGGTTATTTTGGATGAGCAGTTTGACACTACCACGATCCTCCGCACCAGCATCATGGCTCAAATGCAGACTTTTAACGGCCAGGTAAACCCTTTTGCTTTTTAAATTGCAAATGTTGAATTCCTTTTAGAATGAATTAATAACATATCTTTCCATCTCAGTTGGGGAATGATCCTTCGTGGTCAGTGAATCTTGATGATGATGACGAGCTTGAAGCAGAAGAGTTACTCGCCACCACTGCAAAGGATGCCACTGAGGTGCAGGGAAAGCTAGAAGACGTAGAGGATAAGGAGGAGGGAATGCAGGAAGAACAGCCACTTGGACAGGAAGTAGAGAGTGACATTACAGAAGAGCAGGAGAAAGAAGAAATTACTCAAGAAGATGAATTCACAGAACAGGAGCTTTTGGAAGTGGTTGCTTTGGAAGTGGTTGCTTTGGAAGAGGATGTTTTCAAAAACATTTTTGAAGAGTCAGATGACTCAAATCAGGAGGTCTCCATGGATGTAAATGAGGAGGATGGGTAGTTGTACTTGAAATGCTTCAGTACATTATTAGTCTTATTGAGATGAATGGAAACCCCCTTTTTTTACACGCCGCACACTTTCTTGCAAATGATTTGTAGTATTTGTTATATTCTACTAGGGATTTTCTAAACATGACTAAAAACTTGAACAAGTTTGTAGAACTTTGATAAATATTTATGTAGTCTTATGTCAGTCCTTTTTGAGGTTAATATACATATGGTCTTGTTGTACGATCTGTTTCTGAAGGGGCATTTTGAAAGATACATTGGGAAAAAAAGAATGGAAAATCTATAAACTGTATTTCAACCGTTTACACATGACAAGATTAAGCTATGAAATGTCAATTGTTTTTTGCAATATGAAAGAGGAAACAAATGTGACTGTACTTGCAGCTTGTAATTTAACACAAGGGCACACACGTGTAGTGCCTCTCTCCATGGAGTTATTTATGGTTCAAGTGCACATGCTGTACATATGGCTACAGTACATATGATTCCATTGGTACATACTGTTCTCTTGTCATGAACCTCTTTTGTAAAAAGGTTAAAGTACTATTTTCTGCCAGCAGATGGTGCCTGATAACTCGTAATGATAAGGAATAATCAACAACTCTGAAAAACTATTTTTAAAAAAGAAAGGGGAAATGAAAGGGGTTAAGGATTATTTTTCTTGGTTTTGAGACTATTGAAAGGGAAATTCTGCTTGCAGCAACAAGTCTTCCTAAATTAGCCTTCTCATGTTGTGTAGACAGCTACCGATCTGTGACACCCTGTCTAAACTTAAACTGACAAACGACAAGCACATGATGTTCAATGGAAATGGCTCTTCGGTTTGCCATGAGGTTACTTAAGGAAGGTGTGAATAAATACTCAAGTTTGGAAGGAGAACAGATGGCGTGGTATTTTTTTCTTTAATCTGTATTAATAAATGCACTAATTTATCAGGACAAACCAATGAGTGGGAGCTTGATGGCCACATACAGCTCTAACAAAAAAAAGAAACCACTGCAGCATTATCAGTTTCTTTGGTTTTACATATAGACTATGTTTGAGTAAAATGAAAAAAATATATATTTTATTTTACTCTATAAACTACTGAAAACATTTCTCTGTGTTGGGATTCATCAGACACTAGCTGCCACATACAGTATGTAGAAACATGTGGAGTGTTCTCATTTTCTTTCAGAGCTGTATGTTAAAAGTAGATGCACTCATCTGATATTTAAAGGCAAGACCTAATGGGCGTTTTTAATGTCAAATACATATTTTTAAAATATCTTTAAAACTAATTTAAACTGAAGCTAACACGTCATGCTTAAACAAAACTAATGCAGAATTATGTTTGGCAAGACAGGGGAAATAGAAATCTTTATATCCTAAATTGTGCTGTGGAACTTCACATTGCTGGAGGGGTAACTCATCGGTGTCACTGTAAGAATATAAATCTGTGAAATAATTGGTCTTGTTTGTGTCTGTAATGAGATTACAGCAGGTGCAGACCGAGACAGCCAACTCTGAGTCAGCCCTGATTTACTTAAAGGCCAACAGACACAAAATGATGCCCATGTTATGTCAACATTTTAAATTTAAACCCTTACCATATATTTTGTTAGCAACCTTTCAGAGTATACTGTATGCCATGAAATATATTTGTCCTAGAGTACCTTTCAGGAGAATAATTGCAAACAAATGAGCTTACAGAATGATTAAAACTGAGCATACTTAATTTAAGGTATGTAAACTTGTCTTAACTTTCTACACATGCAGCCTACAGCTTGATTAAATTAAAACAAGAAATCCGACTATTTGTGTATCTGACCAACCAGTTGTTTTTTGTTCAACCTTATCTCACTCTAACAGAAACACATGATCACCTACTGCACTGCATGTGTCCTATTTTAAATGTTAGTTTCACTTTCAGATGTACCTTCAACCCTTTTTTATTATTAAGGAATTACCCTTTTTAACAGCATTGTTTCAACGTGTGGGATTGAAATGTACACATGTTAGTCAAGTACTGTCTGTACTTTATGTAGTATTCCTATGATGCTATACTTTTCACTACACTATTATTCAGATGGAAATATTGTATTTTGTAACTCAATATATTTACTTAAATCAATGATTATACTATGTGTTATTATTAAAACAAAACAAAACCCATCTCTTCACACTCGCATATCCACCCTGATCATTATCCATCACACATCCTGTGTTTTTATTTATTTGGTTATTTGATTGATTTATATACTGCATTGTCTTGTTTATGTTTCTTACGCTGGTGTTATCTATTGTGTATCTTGTTTTTTGTGTGTTTGTAGGCTACGGCGACCTTGAGAGCCTTGAAAGGCGCCTATATAAAATAAATGAATTATTATTATTATTAAGAAAAACCAGCAGATTATAAAGTGGTTGAAATTAGAAATTCTGCTTTATGAGTTCTCATTCATAACACTCCGTCCGATGTCTCACTATGGGATGCGCCTCATCGCGGAGCAAACAGAAGCATCAATCTCATTACGCCAATCCTGATTGGCTGGTAATCTTGACGTCAGCGTCAGGGAATCCACCCCCTATAAGTAGCTTGCGCAACGTCGCATGCTCATTCAAACACCTCTTCTCGCTTCAGAGCACATCTCTATGGTAGCCGGGCTAGCTTAACAGTCCACAGACTGAACCCAAAGCTAACTTTCGGTCGACGGGCGCTCGCCGGCTACTCTTCTGCTTCGCAAGAAGACTGCTAATACTAACACACCAGTTAGTATTATAATCGACCTCGCCGTTTCTTCCTCGGGAATTAAGGTAAGGTTTTGATTTTTTCAAGCTAGCAACACACCTGTTGCTAGCTTGCTTTCCCTCACTACCGACACCACGGTAGCGAGGACGCTTTTTCTTTTTCCCTCACAGAGGAGGAAAAGATTAAAAGAAATATTAACACACCAGTTAATATTCTTTGAGAAAAAGGATCTACACCGTTTTTTTCTCCGGTTACCTGTTACGAGCGGGTCCTCTCTACGCCACACGGCGAACAAGATGGACGCCTCTCTCCCTCACACCAGAGGAGTCAGGAACTCGGAGGCTCGGCTCTGCGGCTGCGGGTTGAAAATATCAGGCACAGACTCACACCAGATCTGCTCGGGCTGGAACACGCCCAGGAGGCTATTGACAACCCCGGGTCGTGCGGGCATTGTGCCCGCTTCACCGTAAAGAGCCTCCGCCGACGGTTAGCACGCCAAGCTAGCTTGTCGGGACAGGACCCCCTCATGTCCGTTGATTTGCCGGCTGGCAATCAAGACGCGGGGGCGTCCGCCGCAGAGATTGAGCCCTGCACTGTGTCGGTCTGGGGCTCATCAACAGCGGCAGCTGCGGAACTGGAGTCCCGCGCTGTGTCAGGCTGGGACCCGGTGGCGGCAAGAAACGCGGGAACGGAGCCCACGCTTTACCAAGCTGGACCTCCCGGCTGGACCTCACCATGGTTTTGCCCGCGGAGGATGTCCTGGAATTGGATTATATGGAGGACGAAGAGGATGCCTCTGAGTTCCTCCTGTCTGATTCGGATGAGCAAGAAGACGATATCTTCGTGTCATCGGCTCAGGCTGCAAAGCCAGGAGCGATGGCTGCTCTCCCGGGCGATAGCACACCAGCTTCACCCTGTCTGAGCATGGACCTGCAGGCCGTGTGTCAGCGTGCCGCGTCCAGACTAGACATCCCGTGGCCCGAAATGGCCAAGGAGACCTCCAGGTCCCGTTACGAGGGGAAACATTTTCCCCAAGCAACAAGGACAAAGAGGCAACTCCTTCCGGTCTTCCCGGAGATGTTGGATGAGGTGTCGGTCTCATGGAGAGACCGGCCCTTTAGCAACAAGGCCCCAATCCAGGGTGCCTCCTCCCTAGACTGTGACGATATGGAGAGGCTCGGCCTGCTCCGCATACCGCCTATGGAACTGCTGGTGGCAGCCCACCTCCTACCGAGGCTGGTCCCGTCACCAAGCAAGAACCCCACGCTGCCAGCGAAGGCGGACCGATTCCAGTCGACCATGACTGAACTGTCCTACAGAGCCGCAGCGTTGTCCGCCAGGGCTCTGAACGTTTCCTCGCTGCTAACCGCATACCAAGCGGAGCTCTGCGAGGATCTGTCGAGCAATCCTGGACCGGCCGTTCTGGACGAGTTGGCCGCGGTCACAGACATTTGTCTCTGTGTCCAACGCTGCGCCATCCAGGCCACGGGCAAGGCAATGGGGATCATGGTGGTGCAGGAAAGAGCTAGATGGCTCAACCTCACCAACCTCCCAGACCGGGAAAAGGAGGATGTGCTTGACATGCCCATCGTTCCCGAGGGGATTTCCGGCTCCGCTCTCGCCTCCATGCAGAGGAGATGCGAGTCGAAAAAGAAGGAGGACGAGGCCCTCCACCTCTGCCTCCCTCGAAGGGTCCAGCCGCTGCCTTCGCAGCAGCAGTCCTTCGCCCAAGCTGCCTCGAACCCTGCTCGGTTCAAAATACCTAAACAGCAGAGGTCGCAGCCCGCCCCGAGTCCCCAGCCCAGGCAGGAGACAAGGGCGAGTTGGCCTAGAAAATCTCCGGTCCCGGCTGCAGCCCAGGCGCAGCCGACCCAGAATTTCGGCCAGCAGTCGAGGAAGGCAAGGCAAGGCAAGGCAAGGCAAGGCAAGGCAAGGCAAGGCAAGTTTATTTATATAGCACTTTTCAACGCAAGGCAATTCAAAGTGCTTTACAAAAAAAAATGAAAGACATTAAGCATTAAAAATAAAAGCTAATAAAATAAACATTAAGGAAAAATACATGGATAAAAGTTACAGTGCAGTCTAAAATATGAATAGTTCAATTAAACATTACAAGAAAAAGTACATGGATAAAAGTTACAGTGCAGTTTAAGATATGAATAGTTCAATTAAAAGCAGCGACAAAAAGAAAAGTCTTCAGCCTGGATTTAAAAGTAGTAAGAGTTGCAGCGGACCTGCAGGTTTCTGGGAGTTTGTTCCAGATATTTGGAGCATAATAACTGAACGCTGCTTTACCATGTTTAGTTCTGACTCTGGGGACAGAAAGCTGACCAGTCCCTGAAGACCTGAGAGATCTGGATGGTTCATAGTTTAGCAGGAGGTCAGAAATGTATTTTGGGCCTAAACCATTCAGTGCTTTATAAACCAGCAGCAGTATTTTGAAATCTATTCTTTGACACACAGGAAGCCTCAGGAAGAAGAAGCGAGCAGCCTAACAGCCCCTCCTTCTCTCCTCTGTGACAGAGCTGGAAGTCCACGGTTCCCCAGCTCTAGATGTGTTCCCGCCGCCTCGAGAGATGCCTCAACACCATCCTCAAGTCCGCAAAAACACATGTCACAAGTTTGTTGTTGTTTCTAAAATAAACCATTTTCCGCTGACGCATCCAGGCTTCAGGCCAAGGGCGCAGCTCAAAAAAAATGAAAAGAAAAACAATAAAAACAATAAACAGTCTGTCAACTGTTCCCCTTCTGAGAGCAGCTACGGCCTCTCTCAAAAGGCGGATTATAGATGGGTCTGTGAAGGCAACACCGTCACGCGCATGCGCAGTGTCGGTGGGGATTGTCGAAATGGGGTACCACCGTGTTCAGACACTAGAGGGCCCCATACAAATAGAGACTCAGAGGGTAAGAGACGTGACATCTCCGCTGGCTCTAAGGAGCATACAGTGGAAGATGCTCACAACATCTGCTTGGGTTTTCAAGACAGTAACACGGGGCTACAGACTCCAATTCGCTGTCACCCCCCTCGCTTCTCGGGCATTCTGTATTCACAAGCCCGAGGAGAGTCAGCCCATATTCTAGAGAGAGAGATCCTCTCACTTCTAGAAAAGAGGGCTATATCTATTGTACCCGCCGAGCAGAGTCAGAGCGGCTTTTATTCCAAGTATTTCCTCGTTCCCAAACGGGGAGGGAACGGAATTCGGCCAATACTAGATTTGAGGGCTCTGAACAAATATCTAAAAAGATATAAGTTCAGAATGCTCACTCACACATCTCTGCTGCGTCTCGTGCGACAAAACGACTGGTTTACATCAGTCGACCTGAAAGATGCGTATTTCCACATCCCAGTATATTACCCACAGGAAATATCTGAGGTTCGCATTTCAGGGGATCTTTTACGAATACAGAGTACTTCCCTTCGGTCTGTCTCTCAGTCCAAGAGTGTTTGTACGATGTACGGAAGCCGCGATAGCCCCGTTAAGACAACAGGGCATTCGCCTGGCGACCTACCTAGACGACTGGCTGCTTCTCGCACAGTCGGAGCAGGAGGCTATTACGCAGACAAATGTCCTCGTAAAGCACCTGCTCAACCTGGGTTTCATAATAAACACAGAGAAGAGCATGTTGTGCCCCGCGCAGACTATACTCTTCCTGGGTTTACACCTGAACTCGGTGCCCTTTACAGCCCGCCTGTCAGCGGAAAGAGTGAAAGCTTTCAGAGCTTGTCTCGCTCATTTCCAGCTGCGCAAACATGTTCTCTACAGATCATGCCTGCGGTTACTGGGGCTCATGGCGTCAGCCATCCTGGGACGCTGATGGCGCGTTTCCACTGCAGGCCTCGCTCGGCCTCGCTCGGTTGGGTTAGGCCTTATTAGGCCAGGCTCACTTTAATGCTGCGCTTCCATTACAGTTTAGTAGCTGGGGCAGTTACTATAGTAACGCAGTGTAGGCGGAGCCGTGACGTCATCTTCAATGAGAGCCCCAGAAAAACAACACAGCCGTTAGCTCTTAGCAACCGACTCAGCCTGGTTGTTCCTGGCCCTAGAACCACGATTTAGTCGGGCCAGAAAAAAGGTGAAAAAGTAGCCCCGGGCCAAAACTAGGCCAAGTGGAAACGCAACCAAAAACGGGGCCCGCACGGCTCGGCACGCTTAAAGCGAGCTACCCGCTGCAGTGGAAACGCGCCATTACACATGAGGGAGTTTCAGCGCTGGGTAGCCGCTTTAAAACTAAACCCTGCGCGTCATGGTGCGCGGAGAGTAATGGTTACTGTGAAATGCGTAATGGCACTGCGCCACTGGCTGCACCCGACTTTTCTAGTACGGGGCGTGCCTATGGGTGCTGTCCACGGAAGGTGGTCACCACGGACGCATGTCTGACAGGCTGGGGAGGTATTTACGAGGGTCGTCCGGTGAGGGGTCTCTGGAGCAGAGACCTCCAGCGGGCGCACATAAATTACCTGGAGCTTTTAGCTGTGTTCCTCACCCTAAAACGCTTTCTGCCTTTTCTCAGAGGACACCATGTCCTCGTGAGGACAGACAATACGACCACAATATCGTATATAAACCGCCAAGGGGGTTTGCGTTCTCTCCAGTTACACATGCTGGCACGCAAACTGATCTTATGGAGCGGCAGACGTCTCCTCTATCTGAGAGCGACGCACGTACCAGGAGTGATGAACCTCGGGGCGGATCTACTGTCCAGAGGTGCACCACTTTATGCAGACTGGACTCTACATCCTAAGATTGTGAGTCAGCTGTGGGTGCGTTACGGCAGAGCCGCGGTAGATCTGTTCGCATCGAAAGAAAATGCTCAATGTCAGCTGTTCTTTTCAATGCGCGATTTAAACGCTCCGTTAGGCGTGGACGCGCTCGCGCACGTTTGGCCTCCGGGCCTTCTGTACGCGTTCCCACCCCTGGCTCTGATACCCCCAACTCTGGCCAGAGTGAGGGAACAACGCCACACACTTATCCTGATAGCTCCGCACTGGCCTGCAATGTACTGGCTGGCGGAGATATATCAGCTGCTGTGCGGGCAGCCATGGCAGCTCCCACTACGCAGGGACATACTGTCTCAGGCGGGGGGGCGATCTTTCACCCACACCCAGAGCGCTTGGCACTATGGGCCTGGCCCGTGAGTGGTACAATCTGAATACAGTGGGACTCTCTCAGAAGGTGATAAACACTATTCAGAGTGCGAGAGCTTCCTCCACCAGGTCTCTCTATGACTGTAAGTGGAGGGTGTTTGAGGAGTGGTGCCTTCAAAAAGGGCACATCTCTTTTCAATGTCCTGTCGGGGTGATTTTATCATTTCTACAGGACTTGATTGATAAACACAGAGCTTTCTCCACGATCAAAGTGTACCTGGCTGCTATTGCTAAGGCCTAAGGTGGTTGGTTCATGTACCCCAATTGACATTGAGGCATTTCCTCCGCCTCTGTGTTCCTCCGGGGAACAGCAGCCGGATTTGCTGTGTCCAGTCCGTGCTTTACGCACCTATATGGACAGATCAAAAGAGTTTCGTCATAATGACCAACTCTTTGTGTCCTGGGCTAACCCTCAGAAGGGCAAGCCTATTACTAAGCAATGGTTCTCCCACTGGATTGTGGAGGCAATTGCTTTGGCCTATACGAGTCAAGGTTTGCAGGCACCTTCGGGTCTGCGTACTCTTTCGACTCGTGATCTGGCTACATCCTGGGCTTTGCTCAAGGGTGTTTCCATCCAAGACATTTGTGCAGCGGCGAGCTGGTCCTCGCCGCTCACTTTTGTCCGCTTTTACAGGCTAGATGTCTCTGCTCCTAGTGTGTCCCGAGCAGTGCTGGGCACCTTGTTGAGTCAGAGCTCTACCTGTTAAGTTCTGGTTGGTTTGGTGAATTTCGAGATAAGCTCGTCTGGCAATACGGGAGCTACAATATCCCATAGTGAGACATCGAACGGAGTGTTATGAAAGAGAACTATAGGTTACTTACGTAACCCCAGTCCTCAGAGTAACATGTAGTGAGATGTCTCACCAGACGGCCCTCCTTGCTATGGTGAAGCGAGAAGAGGTGCTTATTTTGAATGACGCATGCGACGTAGCGCAAGCTACTTATAGGGGGTGGATTCCCTGACGCTGACGTCAAGATCACCAGCCAATCAGGATTGGCGTAATGAGATTGATGCTTCTGTTTGCTCCGCGATGAGGCGCATCCCATAGTGAGACATCTCACTACATGTTACTCTGAATACTGGGGTTACGAAAGTAACCTATAGTACTTTTATGTGTGGTACTTGAAGCACATGTTGATGCTAATACTTTCATTTAAAAAGCATTTTGAACTAGGACCTCTACTTTTTTGTATATTGTATGATAGTGCTTCTTATAGTAAGTACAATATCTTAATACTTTTTCCTTCAATTCTGTTTTCATCTTGTACAAATAAAAAAATAAAAGAGATGAATTAAATTAACTTGAAATGTAAACAATTTTCAAATTGAGAGAAATACCTTATTAAACACTATGACCAAAGATGCTTTACTTTTTACCATTTTAGGCTGAATGACTCTAGGTCCCTTGAGAACCCTTGAGAACAATACTGCTGTCAGATCCTTGTGTCCACACACACACACACACACACACACACACACACACACACACACACACACACACACACACACACACACACACACACACACACACACACACACACACACACACACACACACACACACACACACACACACACACAACCACACACAACCACACACACACACACACACACACACACACACACACACACACACACACACACACACACACACACACACACACACACACTACAGTCCGCCTACTCGCCGGTCTCACCACTTCCTCACAGCTCTCACATGTGCAGCTCTTTCACTCTCATCAGATATTCAATGTCTGACATCACATGAAGAACACACTTGCTCACTTTAACTAAGGAAACAGCCATACATTGGATTATAAATAGATCCCTCTACATCTTCTTTGCTGTTTTTGTTTAAGAAGACATTTTATTTTTAAAACAACTCTTTTTGGAAGTACATTGAATCACATTACTGCTGCATGTGGAGACCAGCACCTCGAGAGCAATGTCATCTGTACTTTCTCACAACAAAGACCAGCCACGCGTTAGGAAGACACTCTCAGACTCTTCTACTTCATCCACTGCCTCCACCAAGAGCCAGAAGGTAAGGCAGGATTGTCTCTAATCTTTTCACTGTCTGTGTGGTAAGAGGAAATGCCACGGCTGACATGATGCAAACACTAACATCAGAGTTCAGTGATTGTCAAACAAATGTGACTGTAACAAGCCACAAAAGTATTCCTGTGTGTTTGTTTACTCTGCCATAGAATCGTAGTAGTATAAAAGATCCATGGAAAATTATGATAAGCCATAAATGACTTCTTAATGCCTCATTTGAAATGAACTCGAGTCCTTTTTTGGACACTGTTTACACATGACAGCTGCTGGAATGCACAAACGTTTTTCTGTTTCCCCCCCGAATGTCCTCTAAACCACTTTATACTGGCACTAGCATTATTATGTTGCATCAAGACAAAGTATGTCAAGTTTCTCTTTGAGATTGTGTAATTCAAGTGTTTCTGTAAAGCTATGATATCAATGTTTTCATATAACTTGGTACTTTATTTGACAGTCAATCATATATAAAGGAGCAAATGGTGTTTCCATGGTATCAGTGTACAATGTTGACCTTAGAAACATGTTAATAGTTTGATTAAAAGGTTTTCTTCCTTTTTTTTTCCGTCATGTGCCTTTGCATTTTAGTTAAATGGTACACATTTTGGATCCCACAGCACTAAAGATAACGACGTATTTAATCTCGAATAACACTGACATGCTTCTGATGGTTTGTAGAAACAAAATGTGTAAGTGAAACCAAGAAAGAGTTGTAATGAGCAGTTAACCGTTTATGTGAACTTAGAATCCACTTGGGACAGATCCATGGAGAGAAACAGAGAGAGGGATACAGGAAGAGAGAGAGAGAGAGAGAGAGAGAGAAAGAGAGAGAGAAAGAAAGAAAGCATGGGGTGAAAGACAGGATGACAGGGAACAGAGAGGAGGAGGGTCTGAGTGCTTAGGACTGGCTTGTGGGAACTCAGACACAGTATTTATGGATGTTTATCTCTCTGCTAGTCCTGCGGGAGGCTCACTTTTTCCACTTGGGAATAGCTGGTCAGCAGACAAAAAGTTCCTCGTGCAATCTAGAAAGGCTGGAGGACAGCTTAGTGACAGAGTCGCTCACATAGATGGGACACATACGTCTTCCTTTCCATCAGCATCTGTTTATATGTGCTGTCGCCTAATCCAAACCAGAGCTCTTTCCAAGTCTGCACACTGTATATCATTAATGACCGTTTACCGAGCATAGCCAAGTGTCCAGAGAGCCTTAAAGGAGCTGACATCAGAGTCTGGGGGAGATCCAGAGCTCTTGTAAATGTCTGAGCAGAGGCGTATCACTGTGTTTACACAAAGTATCTGAAACCTAAAGCACTGTTTCTATTTAATAGTAATCCACTTGCTGTCTCAATTATTTAGTTTGACGTGTAACTGATAGTTAACTATACTAATACATGTATTACTCCAACAAGGGATTAGCAATAGCTATAAACTCTCAGTGCAGCACTATGTTAAATAGCATGATCCCTAACAAAAAATAAATGTATTTGTCACCAGTCTGATTTTCCTTTTTTACAATAAGCTACTCAAACAAGAGAGTTCAGTGCAAAAGTAGACCTCATTTACTGTGTCGGTAGTTATGTGAGCAGAAATAAGTTATTCATTGCATTATTTATCTGATACATGCTGATTTAATTACTACAGGCAAGATAACTACCTCCTCTAAGTTAATACATATTGATTGTCATATTTCCCTTTCCTATGTGTAATAAAAACATTCAAATTATCTATATGGCAACACTGTAAGTTTTGTCCGTACTGTTTTTTATCTTAATGCCATTTGATCCTGTGTGTAATACATTCTGAATCACCTTGTTTTTGACTGAATACATTTGTAGACGTTTGTTTGAGAGTGATACATTCCCAAATTGATAAGCACCAAGATTTATTTGTAACTGTTTGCTTGCGCTAATATGTTACTTTGTACAAAAGTGCAGAACATAATAATCCAAGTGAATAATATATAAAAAGGTTTGTGTAAAATAACCATGCCTTGCCTATATGTACTGTAGAGGTGAGTGAGAATGTCGGAGTACTGAAGAAGACTGTAGAAACATAATAAATGCAGATGTGTCCATTTATGGCGCCAGGGGTCACTGATAGTTTGTTGAGTGTGAAACGTATGTAATATTATACTATGACTTTCACCAGATGTCCTAACACCTACAGTATGGGAGATTTGTGATCAATGTGTTGGATATATCATCGCACTTACTTGTAAAATATTACACTTACTGGTGATTTAAACCTAAGTCAATGAAATTCATCAGGCTACACTTTGTCTATTAAGGGGGTGTTCGTTTTTATATTTTAGCTTTTGATCTGCTCTTCTGGTGGAAAATATCCCACCAAGGAAACCTTATAACCCTTCAAACTTCAGCAGGCAATAATGACCACATAGTGAGAGCCACTGCCAGAACTGTTACCTTTTTTGGATGTGTTTAGTTATCTCTGCTTGTCAGTTTATTTAAGAGATATCTTCCTCTCCCCTTCTTTTAACTTGGCTTGACATTTCTGACTGCCATAAACCTTTTCTTGGAAAACATAAAAATACAAACTTTTATGAGGAAGTCCTGGTAATGTCCCTTCGAAGAATCACTGAGCTTTGCTTTCTCGATCTGCTGATAAGTAATGCATTTGCTGACATTTTGTTACGGTGTGAAGCAGGCAGGACCCAAATGCAGATTTAAACTGAAAATTCCTTTATTTCAAGGCTACCGGATACTAATAATGACAAAACAGAACACTCACCGGAGACTTAGTCACAAACAAAAGACGAACCAACACTGAACACAGGAAGAGAACAGACTAAATACAGGGAGGGGTAATCACAAGACGAGAAACAGCCGGGCAGGGGAGGAGAAACACAAGGGCCACAGGTGAACACAAGCAGACAAATACACACACCAGGGAAACTAACAACGGGGGGAAACACAGGAAGAAGGACCAGACAATATACAAGGAGGAAAATACCCATAACCAGACATACAAAACTACAAACGTGACAAAACATGAGAATCCTGACAGAATCCATAGTGACAATTAATTACTTGTCTGTTTCAATGTAAGGTCAAAGGTTGGCTAAGAACAGCTAGAAATATTGGCGAGTTGTTGCATTTTTCATTCAGCAAGTTCTAAAACCTTTTTCCTCTATTTCAGCACGAGAAACTGTCTAGGTAAGAAAATCTACGTCACACTATTAATACATACAAAAGACATTTAGTTATCACCTAACTGAGTCAATCAGTGCGTCAGTGAGATTAAACTCAGACAGTAACAGAGGTTAACCCCAGAGTTCAAAGGTAATACCTCTCTTTTGCTTCCAGATTAAGCTCGTCAGGTTCCTCCGATGTCTCCAACGACTCGTCAACAAACCACGCCGAGTCCTACTTCTTAAGACGGGAGAACAGACTGTCTGCAAGGAAAAAGGCAGAAGAAGAGTCAGCAAACAATGACTATAAAAAGGCAAGTGATGCAGACAAAAATAAGGTTTTGACTGAAACTAAAAGTGATCACAATGAATTAACTCACCTAAAGGGTGGGTTAATTATCCAAGCAAGGGCTTTGATCACGGTGCTTTACAGACTGAATGAAAGGAAATCCTGTCCATACTGTACACCACAAGATGACTGAGCTTTTGTCAAGTATCTAATGAAAACAAAACAAAAAATTATACTAGAATGACAAATAAAAAATCCTATAAAAATGCTGCACTGCCAACAATTAATCAAATGGATATAAAAGTACACACAAACATGATACATTAAGTAAAGCAACCTAGTTCATGATTCTTTATATCAACAGAAATGTAGTCTTTTTTTATTATTATTGTAAATTCAGTATCTTGACATTTTCCTATTGTTGGTTGGCCAACAGTTCCATTTGAATGCATCATCCTGAAATATAGATACATTTTGTGGGCATTTTTGTTTTGTAGAATAAAGGATTGATTAATCAATGCAAAAGGTCCATAGAAATATGTTCAATCAATAGAAATCATTATGCCGATCTAGAAGATATCGATATTTCCCTTGATCAGTGTAAACTTTGACCTGTTTGTTGTGATAGATGGTATGGGAAAGTCTTTAGGATTTATGGTCTGGGAATTATAATGATCAGTAGCATACTAAAAAACACACCCACCTTCACTGTTGCTGTTACAGTCAATGTTTGTTTGTTTTGCTGCGAAACAAACAATCTTTTAGAAATGCTAACAAGTGAATATTTTGTAGATGTATGAAAAGGCACTGGCCACCAACCACAGGCTGAAGTCCAGGCTGGAAACAAGTAAACAGGAACTGGCAATGATTCAAGACCAGCTGCAGAGAACACAGGTAGAGCACATCATTATTACTCATTTAAATGTAGGAGTGTGAAGCAAATGGGTTCAGCAGAGAGAAAAAAAACAATCATTTCAATAATTCAGATTTTCATTTTTTAGTACATATCCAAATATCTCCCATATATTCTCATGACAATATCAGGTAAAAGTGTGAGAGAGATATGTCATAAATGATATATGTAAGTCACAATGAAATAACTGTTATCCGCTTTCGAGATTCTGTGTGCAACTGTGGATATATTTGACACTTTACATGCAACACTTGCTCAATGTTATGAAAATAGAGAAGCCAATAATGATGGGGGCTGCAAGGATTTGTAAAAAAAAAAATGTAAATGACTTTCATTGTTGCAGAAGGGAAGAGCGGAAGATTGTAGTTCCAACATGCTTGAGACAGAAAAAAAGGTAAAATAAAATCCAGATTATACTAAAACATATATTCTTTAAAAGTGTCTTTATTTATCTGAATGTTTTGCCCATAGGAAAGTTGGAGTATAAAAAAGAGGATAACGGATTTGGAAGAGCAGTTGAAGGTAATTCTATGAATAAGTTGTCTTGTAATTCACCCTAACATTCACCATACAGTCGCCTTTAAACATTTTATTATTAACAATATAGCACGATATCTTACCCAGGAGGGAGTTAAGCTTATTTGGCATGAGGAAAACAATGCACAATCAAATGCACACAGTTTAAAGTGTCTGTGTGTCCAAACACTGGCCTCAGCTGACATCATTTGTCACCATTATGCTCTGCTGGCTGTGGAATGTGTGAGCACTTTGACAGCGAGCTGGCACTCAGCGTTCATGTACAGTCTAACATTCACAAATGTCTGCTGTGTTATGCCCAATAGGACACAAACAGAAACCTCTTGTTTGGGACTAAACAAACATGAGATGCTGGTTTGAAAGTAATCAAAACAGAGAAGCATTGTTATAGTCTTTATTTAAATGAGCAAGTGCAGTACAGTAGTGTGTGTGTTGCTGGATGCAAGTGTAACATCTCGTGTTTTGGTAAATGTGCTATGTATTTGTTTCAGTGTATCATTTCTCCTGAACAACCAAGTTGTTTATGTGAAGCTACATTTAGTTCAGGATCAGCTAGCAATACAATAGTCTTTTACTAGTGCACATATGTTTAAGTTTACTATGTAACCAACCCTAAACTAAACTTTATTAAATGTAACTAGTCTGGAAACCATGGGCAACATTACTCAATTCATTATATTAGTTCAACAAAATAAGATACTGTCTGTACTTGGCAAAGGTTTGGGTTCAGAGTTAAAAATAGACACATTTAGCAGGGAGAGGGGGAGGAAAACTAGACCATATGATAATTGCTACAAGACATGACACAAGATAATAACTGGCACTGAGAGAGAGGGAAAAGACTCAATACACCCATAAAATAATGAGGTGATGTGAATGTGAACCAATTAGGACGGGAAACACACAAATGCAGGAAGTGGAGTTGTCTGAAATGATATGGTGAGTATTAATTAAAACAGGAAACCATTCATGACTAATTGACATAATCTGAATTCGATGTAATGGAGTCTGAACATTTTGCATGAATCAATTCCAAAACCTTGGGCATGGCATAGGAAAATACTACCAAAATATCAAGACACAATCCAAAATAGATTGACATTTTTGGTATGGCAAACACATATCTATATTAAGTGACCTAAATCTCTTTGTTTACAGTTTTTATTTTGTATTCTTATCATGTCATGTCATGACTTTGCCTACCAGTTGTCTCCTTCCCTTCCTTCAGGTAAAAGCAGAGCTGAATATGGAGAACCAGAGACTGAAGGACGAGAATGGAGCTCTAATCCGGGTCATCACTAAACTGTCCAAGTGAGACAGAAGTAGTAGAAGAAGAGGGGCGGATAACAGAAGCCATATTTATACCTGCATTCTTCTTACATTCAGCCCGTCCTCAGACAGAATGTATGTACATATTAAAGTTGAGTCTTTTGTCTGTTGAGTTACAATCAGACACATGTATGATCAGCTGTGAAGCCTCATGTTACTGTACTGTATCTTAAGTAGTAGCACATTCCCAGATAGAAAATACATTAACTTAAAATGCATTTTATATATTCATAAGATATTTCTACATAAAGGCAAATGTCCACAAGATTGTCAACTTCTTGTATTTTTTCTTCACTGTGTTGGAATCAGTAAAGCATTTATGACTGTGTTAATAACCTACATATATGGACAAAATATTGCAGGTATTTTCATGGAGGTATTACCATGGAAACTGCCATTTCTTTTTGTCTATTCCATATGTGGACATTGAAAACATGCTCTGAGCTCTCAGGGACAGCCGGTGATGGATGGGATACATTTTTCAGGAACGTGGGAGCGTCACCTCTGGTTTAAAAGATGTGTAACCTTACCTTGAAGTGTCATGTCACTTCTCTTAGCCTGAAATGAAAAAATACAAAACAATACAAAACCGGATGGGGTTGAATAAATAAAAAAAGCTTTTCTGTTTCCTTAGAATGAAATCATTCAATCATGTAAAATATGAATAGAGCAATGGAAATCACAAAATAATCTCACCTCAAGGTCAATTTAGTCGTTGTTATGTTGCTTTTAGTCTCCTTAGGATACATGAAGAGCTTTTTCTTTATCAGCAGATGGTGGGATGGCGAAAGTGGGATTGTTTTGTCAGCTGTTGTACAAGATATAAAAATAACTTTGAGGCCCAACGTTAAATGAGAAATTCTGATAACGATCATGTTTCATCATGACCCAAAGCTGCACTGAAAAAAAATACAATTCTCCTTTATATAGGATTTTCATTTAATTTCACAAACACAATTACCATTTATAATCTAACACTCACTGGATACCTGCCAGACCCCAAAGGCACGTTCAACTACTTGTGTGTACTATTTGATGCTATGAATCATTTGAAGAACACAATTATTCTCACCAGTGTGTTTTCAAAGAAGATCTTTAGAAATTTTGAAAATGACATATAAGTGTATAATAGTAATCTCTGATTTGCCATCTAAAGTGGCTGGCTATAACTCACCCTTCTATTTTTCTCATACAGCATGCATGATGCCACCCACTGACAAAAAGTGGAAGAGCACCCTCGGATTCCATTTACACACCACACAGCACGAGGCTACTGAAAATGCCTTTATTTCCTAAGGTTACATGTTGACAACACACAGATACGTCCTGACCACATCCCATATTTTGATTCCCTTGAGTAATTCAGTTCTACACAGAGTGATATATGAGTACATGTGTGGTTTTTGTTCCTTTTTTTTGCTGGAAAACATGGATTTCGTACGGAAATAAATCATGCGGTTCACAAAAAGGCACAACTACTGACAGACCTCAACAACAAGACACAAAACAAGAGTCCAGAAAGACGTCAAAACATTTCCCTTGTCTATGTTGCTCGGAAAGTGATTGCCTGATGGACAACGTTTGGGTGATGATCAGGTCTTTGGATGTTCTGTATCATGGCTATGTTCACATAAGAGGACTGAAGACTATTATTGAAGCAGCAGATTGGCAGTATTGCACTGCGAATGTTTTTCTGCTCTGTTTGGGTCTCATCTGCGCTCCAGAACGCTTGAGAGACCCAGGAAGACGGGGATTTTTGTTGCCTGCATTGCAGAAAAGTGACAGACTTATATGATCCATCAATAAAACATCAATAAACAAATACACACTCTAATGGTTCTATTGCAAAAACACAAAACCTTTGAGACAGCTCATATACTGTATAGATAGAGGAGCGTGAGTATATTAAATGACCCCAGTAAGGAATGAACTGACACACGCTGTAGAAAAGAAAGCAATGTGGCGCTCTCTCACAATAACATTTGAACCTACATTTGACAACACATAGAGGAATTGAATTTTCAGAATATATGTGGTTCGTATTTCTCTCCGCCTCTCAAACATAGAGATAGCTACATTTTGCTCTAAAAAATGGAGTGTCACCCAGATCACGATTGTTCATCTTTATGCACTGTAGATAAAGTTTTATTCAACAGCAAATAATAGTGATTTAAAGGAGCAATGGGTAACCAAATCCCCACATTGGAGACGTCATGATGGATACAGCATTGATATGTCAGTGCATGCACAAGTGTAACACCAGCTCATCCCATTGCAATCCATTAGTCAATGAATAGATCACTGACGGCTGAACGACATGACTGGAGCGCTGTTCAGAGGACTGCATCAATAATATGCAATACTAATATTCCACAGAAGTAATCCAGCGAAATAATTGTGATAAATATACTGTAAAAAGACATTAAACGAAGTTAAGTTTATATGCAAATTACTGACTGATTTATTATGTTACAAAATATAATCGGACATGTGAGAGCAGGTTTATTTGAAATGCAATAAGATGAGAAGGTACAGTTTAATGAAGCACGGAAGGAACAATAAGCTTCAAGCCGTCCACTATATCTACATTTAATTTAGATTTAACACCCAACTGGCAGGAGTAAATGAAGGAAACACTTACGGTACACTGAGATAGAAAATCAAGGACCCGCTAAATATTTTCTCCTTTTTTGAAATATATACAGTTTACTGGTCAGCATCAAAACATACTGCATAACAGGTGCAAGCAGACATGAACAATAATAACATGTAGCCCAGGCATTCTGTAACACTGGATTTAACACAGAGGACACATACAAACGATGACAGGAAACAAGACAGACATGCAGTTTTATGGCAACAAAGTGGATCTTTTTGTGTTTTTTACACATGATACACAAAGAAAACTTGTTTTAATCCCAGGCATTAAAGGAGTGTGACTCCCAACATGGATTGTTAAGACTTACATTCAGTCCCAATCAGCAAAAATACATACACTTTGCAGTCAGTGCATACTCTTTTTTACTCCGTTTATTATCAAAAATGACACAGATCACAAACACACTTACACAATATAATTATGGGTTCTCTTTAAAACATGCTGCTATTTACATTATCTTGTGAGTACATGCTGTAGCATATTAACACATCTGCGTGATGCATAATGATATCAATAGGAAGAAGTGGTACTGTGCAAGGACCAATCAGCGTGCGGCTGGGATCTGTCTGCAGAAATATAATCCTTCCTCCTATGGAGCAAAGAAAGGCTGCACACATTTGAGTTGTTCAAACACAACTGAACACCTTATTCCTAACTAATATAACTTTTTCTGGATACTAAACCTTATATTTGAATAACACTGCAATTTAAGAATTATATTATCTTACAGTATAATATTATTTTGCAAATAATTTCTCTGAATTCTATTTTCTTGCAGGTGAACTCGTTATAATTCGGGTTTTCTCCTTCATTTTCTGAAATTCAGTTAGAAAAGTGTCCAGTTGCTGAATCTGATTTTACAGAATGTTTAAAAATATAATCATGTTACAACTATTTTATTACACTTTTCTTTCATCAGAAATGTGTCAAAATGCTATACTTTACTTATTGTTTACTGTGTGTAATCTACCAAGGATCAGCATCTCATCCATTCAAAATATTATTGTCAACGTGAGGATTTCTTTGATTTTCTTTTTATGAATCATAATTCATTCATGGTTATCCTTGCTATTACATATTTTCCATATTATTTCTCTCATACTAAATGTTGCTGTCTGAATGAACCTGGATTTTTATATCCAAAAATGACTGTCTTAACTTGCATCTAGTTTAGGTAAATTCTTTTTTATCTTTACCAAAATTGAAATTGTTCAGTCTTTAAGTTAAGTGGATTATTCAAACTCAAATGAACTCTCCAAGTAAAGTATTTCAATGCCTTCAATTCAGAGCTGTTAAATGTTCACATTTTGCTGTTGCTTATAAGACAGAAATCTCCATTGGGTGTGTTTTTTCCGTCCATACCCCTCCACATCAGTCTAACAGTGTATTGGTGAAGAGGTCGCAGCACTTTGGCTCCAGGTTTACAAAGCTTGTGGCCGAGAGAGAGCGATCCAACGACATGAAACACTGCCGAGGCATTGATACATGCTGGATTATGCAGCTCTATTTGGTTCAAGCTAATGGTCCAGAAGATGTTTATTGTATTATATGTTTAGATGTCGGCTAACACTTGCTCTGTTGAGATATCATGAACCTGCTTTTTTGCACTTGTCCTCACATTTGTCTTAAAAGGGGCGGCTATGTGACATTTCAAATTCTCTATCAAAAACTATGTCTTTGACAGAAATATTTGTGTTTTCCCCCATAAACGAGTGTACTGCAGTATGTTTGGTAAACTACAACATTGGACATATAATCAAAAAAACTAAATGAGTTAGATGGCACTGTTTTAAGAAAGCAAGAGCATCATGTAGAAGAAGCACAGTTATAAATACTTTGAACATCCTTGATACGCTTTCTCCATCCTTACTTTGGCCACAGCTAAGTAAGGGTTACATCCAAGTGGTCTCCACAGCTCAGATTGCAGATGGCACATTCACAGTGTCCTTGACTACTTTTTTAATGATTCCCCTTCAAAATAAACAACAATGAGTCTTAATGGATTTCTCAAAGTGTCACACCAGGAAAGGCACCCTTGTATTCCTGTCCAACATTACATCTGTCTGACACAGACTGCTGAAGTCCAATGCAGCTCACATGTGAGCTGATAAATGAATAAAGACAATCATGTATGTAGAGTTCTCTTAAAATATATATTGCAACATGGATCGCTGACCTCATTCACCCTCAATAACAATATTTTTTGCATTTAATAGACTTATACTATGCAGGAAATAACCCAATACTACGGTTCTTTCTATTGCAAGTTATAGCCACACTTATTAGCAAGATACAATACTGGGTGTGAGTATGCAGAGCAGAGGGAGGTAAGTAAAGCATGCTCTATGAACTAAACTAAGCTTTTCCAGCATTGTTTTCACCAAGAGTTTTGTTCCGTGTCAGCACCCTAAGAATCCGTTTCTGAGTTTTCTTCAACGAAAGAAAGACCAACCGTCGATCATTCATGAACCAGTCACCCGATAGCTCTCAACGGCACTCTTCACAACATACGCTAATGTGTGAACTGTGATGCTTAAAAATTGTTATTTTTTCTCGACTTAACATGATTGAGCAAATAATTCTGAAGATGTCTCTTTTTGCTGAGCAGGTTTCATGACGGGTAGTCACGACGTGTTAACGTCATGGGTTTCATGCAAAGTCGGGGTGGGGGCTCTGAGTTTTAGCTGGTTGGTGGGAGCACTTTACTTCTTTGCATTCAATTTTGCCAGATGACCATCGATATCCTCCTCTGGCTGCAATGGGATGCCACTGGGCGATGGGGCGGCGCGGGTTGGACAGCATGTCGGACCAGTTGCTTCAGACCCAGGCCGGTCGCCTTGCTGCCCACGAAGATCTTTCCAATGGCGTCATTCTTACCGATCTTGTCATAATCAAACACTGTGACCGCCACCAAGATTTTTCTAGAAAGAGAGGCAGAAGGACATTCATTTCCAGGTATAAAGACATCAAAATGTGTGTTTAATACTTTTAAAGTAGAGAAACATTGTTTTACTTACTTATGTACTTGCTGTACATATATGACTTTGATGTGTACTATACCTGCATTTGCTCCAGGGGGGATCTCAAAGCTGAAGGACTCATTATAGTAAGGGTTTAGGGTGTTCTTCTTCACTGTAGTCTTCTTTTTCTTCAGACGCTTGCCGCCCTGCAGCAGCTGGATCTTCACATAAGGATCTGCAATGGGCATCAAGACGATCAGCAAAGGAGCTCACTTAGACAAATTATTGTAAATTAGTTTTGTGCTGTTTGCAATCCCTTTATCACTTTCGATATACTCTTCTATCATTTTCACTTACTTCCTCTATTGATTGTTCTCTATTTCCGCGATAAACTGTATGTGTAATTGGCCATTGGATTACAGTTGTGAACCTGCATTTCCCAAGTGTACTTGCATGACAAAGAACAGTTCTGAAGCATTTCATACTTATCTATTTGATATGTTTTGGTCATCATACAGAACTGTGATTAGTGCAAGGATCTTCTAAAATGTTTATGTTACATCACATTAAGAACAATTATTCAAATCTATAGTCGTACAGACAAACACAAAAAACTGATTCCAACTGGACTAAACTTCAAAAAACTATTGTGATCTAGATTCTCTTGACAGCTTTGTAATTTGTCTGTACCAGATAATCCACAGGCGTCCATCTTCTTCAGGTTCTTGGCCTCCAGGATGCAGACGGTGAGTTTCCGGCGGTGGGGACGTAACGGAGGGAGATGCAGATGTCTCCCAGTTTCTCAGGCTGAGCAGCACCGAGAGGATAGACAGAAACAATCCGCTCATCAGCCAACAGCAGCAAACTTTTTTGGAAAATTTTTTGGAAAACATTTTGGAAATGATGATGGGCTGAAGCAAAATGCTCCCAGTTGTTTTGTCCTTGTGGTGACAATGACAGCTTTTGAAGTTAACAGCATCGAATGAGGTGAAAGATATGGTGATTCTGTTATTCAGGTTATCTGGGAAATATCGCAGTCTAGGGAATATCATAAAACTCATATAATGTAATAAAACAAAGTCCCTGACAATTTATTGTGGAATATAAATACCGCTCTTCTTTAAAATCTAGAAGTTTGATTGTCAAGCGCACCTCCTCTTGATCTGCACTCTCCAGATCCTTCCACTCCTCGATCGGCTGTCCGAGGTCGATGGACTTCATGGCGATCTTCACCTCCCCAATCACGTCATGTTTGGAAAATCGATCATAGTCAAAAACAGACATACTCAAAGTCTTCCCCCCGAGCTCCTCGTAGGGCACCTGAGGGACAGACACAACCATGTTAGACCTTGAAACCTCACACGTTAGTCAAAGCAAAATCTAAGGTAAAATACATCTCTTCTGGAAAGTTGACTCTTATTGTTAACTAATTATGTTCAAGAGGAGTTTTGGTAATTCTTCACATGTTCACATGAAATCCTCTGACTTCTTTGACATGCATCTGATAGACAGGTAGCCAGCTATTATTCAGCTCCTATGGAATATCATTACATAAGTAAACTAAGTAAAATTGACAAGAACAAGTTTGAAGTGAAATAGAAATAATCAAATCATTTATATTCTGTTAATAAGGAAAACTAGCAATCCAATAACATAGTTGGAAGATGTTATAGATAGTAGAAGATGCTACATCAAAATGAACCTTTATTAAATGTCCATCCTTTGGAGACACACTCTTATAAAAAAACACTCACAAAGTAAGCAGTACAAAAACCTTAACGTTGAAAAACCTTAAAGCTGAAAAACGTAACATGGCAATGAGCATCTCTTGTCTGGAAGAAAAAATCAGTCATTCTGGAATTTTTTTTTTTAAAAATGGCTGCTGCTGCTAGTTGGTAGGCATCCAGAGCTTCCAGTGTTACCCGGAGCCAGTTATAAAGTCTCTGCAGGCTTTATTAGGATGGGAGAGAGCAGCATGTACCAGTAGCAGGCTGCACAGACAGTGAGAACACACTGGCAGCCGGGCAGGAGAACTATTTATGCAAACTTCCTAACCATCATGAATACATTATTGATATATGTCTGTCTTTCTCTTCACAGCTGCATCGATTCTTATGCAGATTCTAAAGCAGGTTGCTGTGCACCAAATCTTTCAGTTTTATCACGCCACATACTGACTTACCTTGAATATAAATGTCTCATTGAAGACAGGGTTCAGTGTTTTCTTGTGGACTTTGGTGTCATACTTCTTCTTCTTCTCGGGCAGGATCGTGACTTTTACGTAGGGATCCGAGGTTCCACCTGAGTCCATGGAAATGAGGTCTGCAGCTTGAAGGATGCCAACTGTGAGCTGTGTACAGAGGAGGTGTGGGTGGGATATAAGGGACAGGAAACAGAATTCTATCAGAGAGAAATCCGGAAATTGTACGATTTTTCATTTCTGTCAGGGTCACTGCTGCAGAGATTGGTTATACAACTCATCCGTCAACTTAAGCCTCGCAATCAATCTTCACTCACTTTTTTGCCAAACCGGAAATGTTTTCGAATGTAAGAGGGCATTCTTCGATGTCATTAGAACTCTCACATTGTTATTTTTTGTACAATAACATTACCTATTGTACTCTCCGACTAGATATATGTTGAGTTGTTTTAAATACCTTTTCTTCTTAGATTGAGCCTCATTAATTCATGTTCTGCATTACCCCTCTGCTGCCCCTCAGAGAGTATTACAGTAATGGTGATAAAAGTTACTGAATCTCTGACAAATGTTTTAGTTTTTTTCCCTCATCAACAATTATTGCTAATCTTTTTTGGGGACATATTTAGCTTTTCAAAATGAATTATGATGTTGCCCTGCTGATGTTTTAAGAAGAAGTCGTCAAGACATTTTAAGGGTTAGACCTTAAAGGAGTAATAATGACTTTGATGTAGTATTATTATCCCAGCCAGTTAGCTTAGCATTAAAACAGGAGACAACGGCTAGCCCACTCTGAGGGTAAAAGCCCTCAAAATTAAATCAGAAAATTAGCTCCGTTAAACGGTACTTATTAGCCCATTATATCTTTATCTTTAGAGGTCCTGGTACTGTAGATGGATTTGCTACACTTGGACAGAGCTACGCTAACAGTTGTTCCTTTCTTCCCATTTTATTCTAAACTAAGTTAACCGGCTGCTACCTGCTACCTTTCAGACAAGAAAGTGCCATCAATATTTTTTATTTCAGTTAGAAAACTGATTATTGTATTCCAAAAATGATTGAATCACTTCTTTAAATAGCATTCCAAAGTGACATCCACAGACCTTGCATTTTCAAAGTCATATTCTATGGAGTATTGCAGCTTCCCCAGTTTCTCCTCTTCTTCCTTTCCTCTTTCTCCTCCTCCGTCAATCCAGTCTCTCCCTCGTCGTCATCATCCTCGTCCTGGTGTATCTGTGTGTGGTGTGGAAGTAAGAAGAGAAATAGGATGTTAAGGGTCAGGAGATCTGGAGTCAGACGACAGGGCCCCACCACAGCCAGCATGCCACAGATTTGGATCCCACAGCACTAAAGATAACGACGTATTTAATCTCGAATAACACTGACATGCTTCTGATGTTTGTAGAAACAAATGTGTAAGTGAAACCAAGAAAGAGTTGTAATGAGCAGTTAACCGTTTATGTGAACTTAGAATCCACTTGGGACAGATCCATGGAGAGAAACAGAGAGAGGGATACAGGAAGAGAGAGAGAGAGAGAGAGAGAGAGAAAGAGAGAGAGAAAGAAAGAAAGCATGGGGTGAAAGACAGGATGACAGGGAACAGAGAGGAGGAGGGTCTGAGTGCTTAGGACTGGCTTGTGGGAACTCAGACACAGTATTTATGGATGTTTATCTCTTGCTAGTCCTGCGGGAGGCTCACTTTTCCACTTGGGAATAGCTGGTCAGCAGACAAAAAGTTCTCGTGCAATCTAGAAAGGCTGGAGGACAGCTTAGTGACAGAGTCGCTCACATAGATGGGACACATACGTCTTCCTTTCCATCAGCATCTGTTTATATGTGCTGTCGCCTAATCCAAACCAGAGCTCTTTCCAAGTCTGCACACTGTATATCATTAATGACCGTTTACGAGCATAGCCAAGTGTCCAGAGAGCCTTAAAGGAGCTGACATCAGAGTCTGGGGGAGATCCAGAGCTCTTGTAAATGTCTGAGCAGAGGCGTATCACTGTGTTTACACAAAGTATCTGAAACCTAAAGCACTGTTTCTATTTAATAGTAATCCACTTGCTGTCTCAATTATTTAGTTTGACGTGTAACTGATAGTTAACTATACTAATACATGTATTACTCCAACAAGGGATTAGCAATAGCTATAAACTCTCAGTGCAGCACTATGTTAAATAGCATGATCCCTAACAAAAAATAAATGTATTTGTCACCAGTCTGATTTTCCTTTTTTACAATAAGCTACTCAAACAAGAGAGTTCAGTGCAAAAGTAGACCTCATTTACTGTGTCGGTAGTTATGAGCAGAAATAAGTTATTCATTGCATTATTTATCTGATACATGCTGATTTAATTACTACAGGCAAGATAACTACCTCCTCTAAGTTAATACATATTGATTGTCATATTTCCCTTTCCTATGTGTAATAAAAACATTCAAATTATCTATATGGCAACACTGTAAGTTTTGTCCGTACTGTTTTTTATCTTAATGCCATTTGATCCTGTGTGTAATACATTCTGAATCACCTTGTTTTTGACTGAATACATTTGTAGACGTTTGTTTGAGAGTGATACATTCCCAAATTGATAAGCACCAAGATTTATTTGTAACTGTTTGCTTGCGCTAATATGTTACTTTGTACAAAAGTGCAGAACATAATAATCCAAGTGAATAATATATAAAAGGTTTGTGTAAAATAACCATGCCTTGCCTATATGTACTGTAGAGGTGAGTGAGAATGTCGGAGTACTGAAGAAGACTGTAGAAACATAATAAATGCAGATGTGTCCATTTATGGCGCCAGGGGTCACTGATAGTTTGTTGAGTGTGAAACGTATGTAATATTATACTATGACTTTCACCAGATGTCCTAACACCTACAGTATGGGAGATTTGTGATCAATGTGTTGGATATATCATCGCACTTACTTGTAAAATATTACACTTACTGGTGATTTAAACCTAAGTCAATGAAATTCATCAGGCTACACTTTGTCTATTAAGGGGGTGTTCGTTTTTATATTTAGCTTTTGATCTGCTCTTCTGGTGGAAAATATCCCACCAAGGAAACCTTATAACCCTTCAAACTTCAGCAGGCAATAATGACCACATAGTGAGAGCCACTGCCAGAACTGTTACCTTTTTTGGATGTGTTTAGTTATCTCTGCTTGTCAGTTTATTTAAGAGATATCTTCCTCTCCCCTTCTTTTAACTTGGCTTGACATTTCTGACTGCCAAAACCTTTTCTTGGAAAACATAAAAATACAAACTTTTATGAGGAAGTCCTGGTAATGTCCCTTCGAAGAATCACTGAGCTTTGCTTTCTCGATCTGCTGATAAGTAATGCATTTGCTGACATTTTGTTACGGTGTGAAGCAGGCAGGACCCAAATGCAGATTTAAACTGAAAATTCCTTTATTTCAAGGCTACCGGATACTAATAATGACAAAACAGAACACTCACCGGAGACTTAGTCACAAACAAAAGACGAACCACACACTGAACACAGGAAGAGAACAGACTAAATACCGGGAGGGGTAATCACAAGACGAGAAACAGCCGGGCATGGGAGGAGAAACACAAGGGCCACAGGTGAACACAAGCAGACAAATCACACCCCAGGGAAACTAACAACGGGGGAAACACAGGAAGAAGGACCAGACAATATACAAGGAGGAAAATACCCATAACCAGACATACAAAACTACAAACGTGACAAAACATGAGAATCCTGACAGAATCCATAGTGACAATTAATTACTTGTCTGTTTCAATGTAAGGTCAAAGGTTGGCTAAGAACAGCTAGAAATATTGGCGAGTTGTTGCATTTTTCATTCAGCAAGTTCTAAAACCTTTTTCCTCTATTTCAGCACGAGAAACTGTCTAGGTAAGAAAATCTACGTCACACTATTAATACATACAAAAGACATTTAGTTATCACCTAACTGAGTCAATCAGTGCGTCAGTGAGATTAAACTCAGACAGTAACAGAGGTTAACCCCAGAGTTCAAAGGTAATACCTCTCTTTTGCTTCCAGATTAAGCTCGTCAGGTTCCTCCGATGTCTCCAACGACTCGTCAACAAACCACGCCGAGTCCTACTTCTTAAGACGGGAGAACAGACTGTCTGCAAGGAAAAAGGCAGAAGAAGAGTCAGCAAACAATGACTATAAAAAGGCAAGTGATGCAGACAAAAATAAGGTTTTGACTGAAACTAAAAGTGATCACAATGAATTAACTCACCTAAAGGGTGGGTTAATTATCCAAGCAAGGGCTTTGATCACGGTGCTTTACAGACTGAATGAAAGGAAATCCTGTCCATACTGTACACCACAAGATGACTGAGCTTTTGTCAAGTATCTAATGAAAACAAACAAAAAATTATACTAGAATGACAAATAAAAAATCCTATAAAAATGCTGCACTGCCAACAATTAATCAAATGGATATAAAAGTACACACAAACATGATACATTAAGTAAAGCAACCTAGTTCATGATTCTTTATATCAACAGAAATGTAGTCTTTTTTTATTATTATTGTAAATTCAGTATCTTGACATTTTCCTATTGTTGGTTGGCCAACAGTTCCATTTGAATGCATCATCCTGAAATATAGATACATTTTGTGGGCATTTTTGTTTTGTAGAATAAAGGATTGATTAATCAATGCAAAAGGTCCATAGAAATATGTTCAATCAATAGAAATCATTATGCCGATCTAGAAGATATCGATATTTCCCTTGATCAGTGTAAACTTTGACCTGTTTGTTGTGATAGATGGTATGGGAAAGTCTTTAGGATTTATGGTCTGGGAATTATAATGATCAGTAGCATACTAAAAAACACACCCACCTTCACTGTTGCTGTTACAGTCAATGTTTGTTTGTTTTGCTGCGAAACAAACAATCTTTAGAAATGCTAACAAGTGAATATTTGTAGATGTATGAAAAGGCACTGGCCACCAACCACAGGCTGAAGTCCAGGCTGGAAACAAGTAAACAGGAACTGGCAATGATTCAAGACCAGCTGCAGAGAACACAGGTAGAGCACATCATTATTACTCATTTAAATGTAGGAGTGTGAAGCAAATGGGTTCAGCAGAGAGAAAAAAAACAATCATTTCAATAATTCAGATTTTCATTTTTTAGTACATATCCAAATATCTCCCATATATTCTCATGACAATATCAGGTAAAAGTGTGAGAGAGATATGTCATAAATGATATATGTAAGTCACAATGAAATAACTGTTATCCGCTTTCGAGATTCTGTGTGCAACTGTGGATATATTTGACACTTTACATGCAACACTTGCTCAATGTTATGAAAATAGAGAAGCCAATAATGATGGGGGCTGCAAGGATTTGTAAAAAAAAAATGTAAATGACTTTCATTGTTGCAGAAGGGAAGAGCGGAAGATTGTAGTTCCAACATGCTTGAGACAGAAAAAAAGGTAAAATAAAATCCAGATTATACTAAAACATATATTCTTTAAAAGTGTCTTTATTTATCTGAATGTTTTGCCCATAGGAAAGTTGGAGTATAAAAAAGAGGATAACGGATTTGGAAGAGCAGTTGAAGGTAATTCTATGAATAAGTTGTCTTGTAATTCACCCTAACATTCACCATACAGTCGCCTTTAAACATTTTATTATTAACAATATAGCACGATATCTTACCCAGGAGGGAGTTAAGCTTATTTGGCATGAGGAAAACAATGCACAATCAAATGCACACAGTTTAAAGTGTCTGTGTGTCCAAACACTGGCCTCAGCTGACATCATTTGTCACCATTATGCTCTGCTGGCTGTGGAATGTGTGAGCACTTTGACAGCGAGCTGGCACTCAGCGTTCATGTACAGTCTAACATTCACAAATGTCTGCTGTGTTATGCCCAATAGGACACAAACAGAAACCTCTTGTTTGGGACTAAACAAACATGAGATGCTGGTTTGAAAGTAATCAAAACAGAGAAGCATGTTATAGTCTTTATTAAATGAGCAAGTGCAGTACAGTAGTGTGTGTGTTGCTGGATGCAAGTGTAACATCTCGTGTTTTGGTAAATGTGCTATGTATTTGTTTCAGTGTATCATTTCTCCTGAACAACCAAGTTGTTTATGTGAAGCTACATTTAGTTCAGGATCAGCTAGCAATACAATAGTCTTTTACTAGTGCACATATGTTTAAGTTTACTATGTAACCAACCCTAAACTAAACTTATTAAATGTAACTGTAAAGTCTGGAAACCATGGGCAACATTACTCAATTCATTATATTAGTTCAACAAAATAAGATACTGTCTGTACTTGGCAAAGGTTTGGGTTCAGAGTTAAAAATAGACACATTTAGCAGGGAGAGGGGGAGGAAAACTAGACCATATGATAATTGCTACAAGACATGACACAAGATAATAACTGGCACTGAGAGAGAGGGAAAAGACTCAATACACCCATAAAATAATGAGGTGATGTGAATGTGAACCAATTAGGACGGGAAACACACAAATGCAGGAAGTGGAGTTGTCTGAAATGATATGGTGAGTATTAATTAAAACAGGAAACCATTCATGACTAATTGACATAATCTGAATTCGATGTAATGGAGTCTGAACATTTTGCATGAATCAATTCCAAAACCTTGGGCATGGCATAGGAAAATACTACCAAAATATCAAGACACAATCCAAAAATAGATTGACATTTTTGGTATGGCAAACACATATCTATATTAAGTGACCTAAATCTCTTTGTTTACAGTTTTTATTTTGTATTCTTATCATGTCATGTCATGACTTTGCCTACCAGTTGTCTCCTTCCCTTCCTTCAGGTAAAAGCAGAGCTGAATATGGAGAACCAGAGACTGAAGGACGAGAATGGAGCTCTAATCCGGGTCATCACTAAACTGTCCAAGTGAGACAGAAGTAGTAGAAGAAGAGGGGCGGATAACAGAAGCCATATTTATACCTGCATTCTTCTTACATTCAGCCCGTCCTCAGACAGAATGTATGTACATATTAAAGTTGAGTCTTTTGTCTGTTGAGTTACAATCAGACACATGTATGATCAGCTGTGAAGCCTCATGTTACTGTACTGTATCTTAAGTAGCACATTCCCAGATAGAAAATACATTAACTTAAAATGCATTTTATATTCATAAGATATTTCTACATAAAGGCAAATGTCCACAAGATTGTCAACTTCTTGTATTTTTTCTTCACTGTGTTGGAATCAGTAAAGCATTTATGACTGTGTTAATAACCTACATATATGGACAAAATATTGCAGGTATTTTCATGGAGGTATTACCATGGAAACTGCCATTTCTTTTTGTCTATTCCATATGTGGACATTGAAAACATGCTCTGAGCTCTCAGGGACAGCCGGTGATGGATGGGATACATTTTTCAGGAACGTGGGAGCGTCACCTCTGGTTTAAAAGATGTGTAACCTTACCTTGAAGTGTCATGTCACTTCTCTTAGCCTGAAATGAAAAAATACAAAACAATACAAAACCGGATGGGTTGAATAAATAAAAAAAGCTTTTCTGTTTCCTTAGAATGAAATCATTCAATCATGTAAAATATGACTAGAGCAATGGAAATCACAAAATAATCTCACCTCAAGGTCAATTTAGTCGTTGTTATGTTGCTTTTAGTCTCCTTAGGATACATGAAAGCTTTTTCTTTATCAGCAGATGGTGGGATGGCGAAAGTGGGATTGTTTTGTCAGCTGTTGTACAGATATAAAAATAACTTTGAGGCCCAACGTTAAATGAGAAATTCTGATAACGATCATGTTTCATCATGACCCAAAGCTGCACTGAAAAAAAATACAATTCTCCTTTATATAGGATATTTCATTTAATTTCACAAACACAATTACCATTTATAATCTAACACTCACTGGATACCTGCCAGACCCCAAAGGCACGTTCAACTACTTGTGTGTACTATTGATGCTATGAATCATTTGAAGAAACAATTATTCTCACCAGTGTGTTTTCAAAGAGATCTTTAGAAATTTTGAAAATGACATATAAGTGTATAATAGTAATCTCTGATTTGCCATCTAAGTGGCTGGCTATAACTCACCCTTCTATTTTTCTCATACAGCATGCATGATGCCACCCACTGACAAAAAGTGGAAGAGCACCCTCGGATTCCATTTACACACCACACAGCACGAGGCTACTGAAAATGCCTTTATTTCCTAAGGTTACATGTTGACAACACACAGATACGTCCTGACCACATCCCATATTTTGATTCCCTTGAGTAATTCAGTTCTACACAGAGTGATATATGAGTACATGTGTGGTTTTTGTTCCTTTTTTTTGCTGGAAAACATGGATTTCGTACGGAAATAAATCATGCGGTTCACAAAAGGCAACAACTACTGACAGACCTCAACAACAAGACACAAACAAGAGTCCAGAAAGACGTCAAAACATTTCCCTTGTCTATGTTGCTCGGAAAGTGATTGCCTGATGGACAACGTTTGGGTGATGATCAGGTCTTTGGATGTTCTGTATCATGGCTATGTTCACATAAGAGGACTGAAGACTATTATTGAAGCAGCAGATTGGCAGTATTGCACTGCGAATGTTTTTCTGCTCTGTTTGGGTCTCATCTGCGCTCCAGAACGCTTGAGAGACCCAGGAAGACGGGGATTTTTGTTGCCTGCATTGCAGAAAAGTGACAGACTTATATGATCCATCAATAAAACATCAATAAACAAATACACACTCTAATGGTTCTATTGCAAAAACACAAAACCTTTGAGACAGCTCATATACTGTATAGATAGAGGAGCGTGAGTATATTAAATGACCCCAGTAAGGAATGAACTGACACACGCTTGTAGAAAAGAAAGCAATGTGGCGCTCTCTCACAATAACATTTGAACCTACATTTGACAAACACATAGAGGAATTGAATTTTCAGAATATATGTGGTTCGTATTCTCTCCGCCTCTCAAACATAGAGATAGCTACATTTTGCTCTAAAAATGGAGTGTCACCCAGATCACGATTGTTCATCTTTATGCACTGTAGATAAAGTTTTATTCAACAGCAAATAATAGTGATTTAAAGGAGCAATGGGTAACCAAATCCCCACATTGGAGACGTCATGATGGATACAGCATTGATATGTCAGTGCATGCACAAGTGTAACACCAGCTCATCCCATTGCAATCCATTAGTCAATGAATAGATCACTGACGGCTGAACGACATGACTGGAGCGCTGTTCAGAGGACTGCATCAATAATATGCAATACTAATATTCCACAGAAGTAATCCAGCGAAATAATTGTGATAAATATACTGTAAAAAGACATTAAACGAAGTTAAGTTTATATGCAAATTACTGACTGATTTATTATGTTACAAAATATAATCGGACATGTGAGAGCAGGTTTATTTGAAATGCAATAAGATGAGAAGGTACAGTTTAATGAAGCACGGAAGGAACAATAAGCTTCAAGCCGTCCACTATATCTACATTTAATTTAGATTTAACACCCAACTGGCAGGAGTAAATGAAGGAAACACTTACGGTACACTGAGATAGAAAATCAAGGACCCGCTAAATATTTTCTCCTTTTTTGAAATATATACAGTTTACTGGTCAGCATCAAAACATACTGCATAACAGGTGCAAGCAGACATGAACAATAATAACATGTAGCCCAGGCATTCTGTAACACTGGATTTAACACAGAGGACACATACAAACGATGACAGGAAACAAGACAGACATGCAGTTTTATGGCAACAAAGTGGATCTTTTTGTGTTTTTTACACATGATACACAAAGAAAACTTGTTTTAATCCCAGGCATTAAAGGAGTGTGACTCCCAACATGGATTGTTAAGACTTACATTCAGTCCCAATCAGCAAAAATACATACACTTTGCAGTCAGTGCATACTCTTTTTTACTCCGTTTTATTATCAAAAATGACACAGATCACAAACACACTTACACAATATAATTATGGGTTCTCTTTAAAACATGCTGCTATTTACATTATCTTGTGAGTACATGCTGTAGCATATTAACACATCTGCGTGATGCATAATGATATCAATAGGAAGAAGTGGTACTGTGCAAGGACCAATCAGCGTGCGGCTGGGATCTGTCTGCAGAAATATAATCCTTCCTCCTATGGAGCAAAGAAAGGCTGCACACATTTGAGTTGTTCAAACACAACTGAACACCTTATTCCTAACTAATATAACTTTTTCTGGATACTAAACCTTATATTTGAATAACACTGCAATTTAAGAATTATATTATACTTACAGTATAATATTATTTTGAAAATAATTTCTCTGAATTCTTATTTTCTTGCAGGTGAACTCGTTATATTCGGTTTTCTCCTTCATTTTCTGAAATTCAGTTAGAAAAGTGTCCAGTTGCTGAATCTGATTTTACAGAATGTTAAAAATATAATCATGTTACAACTATTTATTACACTTTTCTTTCATCAGAAAATGTGTCAAAATGCTATACTTTACTTATTGTTTACTGTGTGTAAATCTACCAAGGATCAGCATCTCATCAATTCAAAATATTATTGTCAACGTGAGGATTTCTTTGATTTTCTTTTTATGAAATCATAATTTCATTCATGGGTTATCCTTGCTATTACATATTTTCCATATTTATTCTCTCATACTAAATGTTGCTTTCTGAATGAACCTGGATTTTTATATCCAAAAATGACTGTCTTAACTTGCATCTAGTTTAAGGTAAATTCTTTTTTTATCTTTACCCAAAATTGGAAATTGTTCAGTCTTTAAGTTAAGTGGATTATTCAAACTCAAATGAACTCTCCAAGTAAAGTATTTCAATGCCTTCAATTCAGAGCTGTTAAATGTTCACATTTTGCTGTTGCTTATAAGACAGAAATCTCCATTGGGTGTTTTTTCCGTCCATACCCCTCCACATCAGTCTAACAGTGTATTGGTGAAGAGGTCGCAGCACTTTGGCTCCAGGTTTACAAAGCTTGTGGCCGATGAGAGAGCGATCCAAACGACATGAAACACTGCGAGGCATGATACATGCTGGATTATGCAGCTCTATTTGGTTCAAGCTAAATGGTCCAGAAGATGTTTATTGTATTATATGTTTAGATGTCGGCTAACACTTGCTCTGTTGAGATATCATGAACCTGCTTTTTTGCACTTGTCCTCACATTGTCTTAAAAGGTGCGGCTATGTGACATTTCAAATTCTCTATAAAAACATATGTCTTTGACAGAAATATTTGTGTTTTCCCCCATAAACGAGTGTACTGCAGTATGTTTGGTAAACTACAACATTGGACATATAATCAAAAAACTAAAATGAGTTAGATGGCACTGTTTTAAGAAAGCAAGAGCATCATGTAGAAGAAGCACAGTTATAAATACTTTGAACATCCTTGATACGCTTTCTCGTATCCTTACTTTGGCCACAGCTAAGTAAGGTTTACATCCAAGTGGTCTCCACAGCTCAGATTGCAGATGGCACATTCACAGTGTCCTTGACTACTTTTTTAATGATTTCCCCTTCAAAATAAAACAATGAGTCTTAATGGATTTCTCAAAGTGTCACACCAGGAAAGGCACCCTTGTATTCCTGTCCAACATTACATCTGTCTGACACAGACTGCTGAAGTCAAATGCAGCTCACATGTGAGCTGATAAAATGAATAAAGACAATCATGTATGTAGAGTTCTCTTTAAAATATATATTGCAACATGGATCGCTGACCTCATTCACCCTCAATACAATATTTTTGCATTTAATAGACTTATACTATGCAGGAAATAACCCAATACTACGGTTCTTTCTATTGCAAGTTATAGCACACTTATTAGCAAGATACAATACTGGGTGTGATGTATGCAGAGCAGAGGGGAGGTAAGTAAAGCATGCTCTATGAACTAAACTAAAGCTTTTCCAGCATTGTTTTCACCAAGAGTTTTGTTCCGTGTCAGCACCCTAAGAATCCGTTTCTGAGTTTCTTCAACGAAAGAAAGACCAACCATCGATCATTCATGAACCAGTCACCCGATAGCTCTCAACGGCACTCTTCACAACATACGCTAATGTGTGAAATGTGATGCTTAAAAATTGTTATTTTTTTCTCGACTTAACCATGATTGAGCAAATAATTCTAAGATGTCTCTTTTTTGCTGAGCAGGTTTCATGACGGGTAGTCACGACGTGTTAAAGTCATGGGTTTCATGCAAAGTCGGGGTGGGGGCTCTGAGTTTTAGCTGGTTGGTGGAGCACTTTACTTCTTTGCATTCAATTTTGCCAGCTGACCATCGATATCCTCCTCTGGCTGCAATGGATGCCACTGGGCGATGGGGCGGCGCGGGTTGGACAGCATGTCGGACCAGTGCTTCAGACCCAGGCCGGTCGCCTTGCTGCCCACGAAGATCTTTCCAATGGCGTCATTCTTACCGATCTTGTCATAATCAAACACTGTGACCGCCACCAAGATTTTCTAGAAAGAGAGGCAGAAGGACATTCATTTCCAGGTATAAAGACATCAAAATGTGTGTTAACTACTTTTAAAGTAGAGAAACATTTGTTTTACTTACTTATGTACTTGCTGTACATATATGACTTTGATGTGTACTATACCTGCATTTGCTCCAGGGGGATCTCAAAGCTGAAGGACTCATTATAGTAAGGGTTTAGGGTGTTCTTCTTCACTGTAGTCTTCTTTTTCTTCAGACGCTTGCCGCCCTGCAGCAGCTGGATCTTCACATAAGGATCTGCAATGGGCATCAAGACGATCAGCAAAGGAGCTCACTTAGACAAATTATTGTAAATTAGTTTTGTGCTGTTTGCAATCCCTTTATCACTTTCGATATACTCTTCTATCATTTTCACTAACTTCCTCTATTGATTGTTCTCTATTTCCGCGATAAACTGTATGTGTAATTGGCCATTGGATTACAGTTGTGAACTGCATTTCCCAAGTGTACTTGCATGACAAAGAACAGTTCTGAAGCATTTCATACTTATCTATTTGATATGTTTGGTCATCATACAGAACTGTGATTTAGTGCAAGGATCTTCTAAAATGTTTATGTTACATCACATTAAGAACAATTATTCAAATCTATAGTCGTACAGACAAACACAAAAAACTGATTCCAACTGGACTAAACTTCAAAAAACTATTGTGATCTAGATTCTCTTGACAGCTTTGTAATTTGTCTGTACCAGATAATCCACAGGCGTCCATCTTCTTCAGGTTCTTGGCCTCCAGGATGCAGACGGTGAGTTTCCCGGCGGTGGGGACGTAACGGAGGGAGATGCAGATGTCTCCCAGTTTCTCAGGCTGAGCAGCACCGAGAGGATAGACAGAAACAATCCGCTCATCAGCCAACAGCAGCAAACTTTTTTGGAAAATTTTTGGAAAACATTTTGGAAAATGATGATGGGCTGAAGCAAAATGCTCCCAGTTGTTTTGTCCTTGTGGTGACAATGACAGCTTTTGAAGTTAACAGCATCGAATGAGGTGAAAGATATGGTGATTCTGTTATTCAAGGTTATTCTGGGAAATATCGCAGTCTAGGGAATATCATAAAACTCATATAATGTTAATAAAACAAAGTCCCTGACAATTTATTGTGGAATATAAATACCGCTCTTCTTTAAAATCTAGAAGTTTGATTGTCAAGCGCACCTCCTCTTGATCTGCACTCTCCAGATCCTTCCACTCCTCGATCGGCTGTCCGAGGTCGATGGACTTCATGGCGATCTTCACCTCCCCAATCACGTCATGTTTGGAAAATCGATCATAGTCAAAAACAGACATACTCAAAGTCTTCCCCCCGAGCTCCTCGTAGGGCACCTGAGGGACAGACACAACCATGTTAGACCTTGAAACCTCACACGTTAGTCAAAGCAAAATCTAAGGTAAAATACATCTCTTCTGGAAAGTTGACTCTTATTGTTAACTAATTATGTTCAAGAGGAGTTTTGGTAATTCTTCACATGTTCACATGAAATCCTCTGACTTCTTTGACATGCATCTGATAGACAGGTAGCCAGCTTATTATTCAGCTCCTATGGAATATCATTACATAAGTAAACTAAGTAAAATTGACAAGAACAAGTTTGAAGTGAAATAGAAATAATCAAATCATTTATATTCTGTTAATAAGGAAAACTAGCAATCCAATAACATAGTTGGAAGATGTTATAGATAGTAGAAGATGCTACATCAAAATGAACCTTTATTAAATGTCCATCCTTTGGAGACACACTCTTATAAAAAAACACTCACAAAGTAAGCAGTACAAAAACCTTAACGTTGAAAAACCTTAAAGCTGAAAAACGTAACATGGCAATGAGCATCTCTTGTCTGGAAGAAAAAATCAGTCATTCTGGAATTTTTTTTTTTAAAAATGGCTGCTGCTGCTAGTTGGTAGGCATCCAGAGCTTCCAGTGTTACCCGGAGCCAGTTATAAAGTCTCTGCAGGCTTTATTAGGATGGGAGAGAGCAGCATGTACCAGTAGCAGGCTGCACAGACAGTGAGAACACACTGGCAGCCGGGCAGGAGAACTATTTATGCAAACTTCCTAACCATCATGAATACATTATTGATATATGTCTGTCTTTCTCTTCACAGCTGCATCGATTCTTATGCAGATTCTAAAGCAGGTTGCTGTGCACCAAATCTTTCAGTTTTATCACGCCACATACTGACTTACCTTGAATATAAATGTCTCATTGAAGACAGGGTTCAGTGTTTTCTTGTGGACTTTGGTGTCATACTTCTTCTTCTTCTCGGGCAGGATCGTGACTTTTACGTAGGGATCCGAGGTTCCACCTGAGTCCATGGAAATGAGGTCTGCAGCTTGAAGGATGCCAACTGTGAGCTGTGTACAGAGGAGGTGTGGGTGGGATATAAGGGACAGGAAACAGAATTCTATCAGAGAGAAATCCGGAAATTGTACGATTTTTCATTTCTGTCAGGGTCACTGCTGCAGAGATTGGTTATACAACTCATCCGTCAACTTAAGCCTCGCAATCAATCTTCACTCACTTTTTTGCCAAACCGGAAATGTTTTCGAATGTAAGAGGGCATTCTTCGATGTCATTAGAACTCTCACATTGTTATTTTTTTGTACAATAACATTACCTATTGTACTCTCCGACTAGATATATGTTGAGTTGTTTTAAATACCTTTTCTTCTTAGATTGAGCCTCATTAATTCATGTTCTGCATTACCCCTCTGCTGCCCCTCAGAGAGTATTACAGTAATGGTGATAAAAGTTACTGAATCTCTGACAAATGTTTTAGTTTTTTTTCCCTCATCAACAATTATTGCTAATCAATTTTTTGGGGACATATTTAGCTTTTCAAAATGAATTATGATGTTGCCCTGCTGATGTTTTAAGAAGAAGTCGTCAAGACATTTTTAAGGGTTAGACCTTAAAGGAGTAATAATGACTTTGATGTAGTATTATTATCCCAGCCAGTTAGCTTAGCATTAAAACAGGAGACAACGGCTAGCCCACTCTGAGGGTAAAAGCCCTCAAAATTAAATCAGAAAATTAGCTCCGTTAAACGGTACTTATTAGCCCATTATATCTTTATCTTTAGAGGTCCTGGTACTGTAGATGGATTTTGCTACACTTGGACAGAGCTACGCTAACAGTTGTTCCTTTCTTCCCATTTTATTCTAAACTAAGTTAACCGGCTGCTACCTGCTACCTTTCAGACAAGAAAGTGCCATCAATATTTTTTATTTCAGTTAGAAAACTGATTATTGTATTCCAAAAATGATTGAATCACTTCTTTAAATAGCATTCCAAAGTGACATCCACAGACCTTTGCATTTTCAAAGTCATATTCTATGGAGTATTGCAGCTTCCCCAGTTTCTCCTCTTCTTTCTCCTCTTCCTCTTTCTCCTCCTCCGTCAATCCAGTCTCTCCCTCGTCGTCATCATCCTCGTCCTGGTGTATCTGTGGTGTGGAAGTAAGAAGATGAAATAGGATGTTAAGGGTCAGGAGATCTGGAGTCAGACGACAGGGCTCCCCACCACAGCCAGCATGCCACAGACACTGGAGCTCCAGCAGTTTTTACGTGGGAGATACATGTTCTGGTTGCTGCTTACCTGCACAGCACCTGATGATAATAACCAAGGACATCTCTACTGGTAACACATATTAATGTTCATACTTTTTTATTTTTGGACACCTTTTCCTCCTGTTTTTTGGGCAATTCCTTTGGCATGCTTGTGCAGCCATTGTGACAGCCAGAGGCAGTGGAGGCTTTGCATGCTAGTTCCACTAAAAGGGGTCATACAAGTACAAGTCTTCCAAAAAACAATCAGGTATTGGCATGGTTTTCTTTTTTGTCTAAGCCCTTTTAATTTCACCAAATGAAGGACGTGTTTATGCAAACACCTAAGGAACTACAGTAGCTCACAACAGCACATTTCTGCAAACTAAAATGATTAGGATTATTTTTCTTTTTGTATTTACTTTTTAATATTTACTTGCACTATATTTTTCTGCATTATTGTGTTGCACTGTTGGAGAACATATTCATCGACATAACTACTCTGTAGCTATGTTCGTATGACAAATAAAGAACCTTGAACCTTGATTAAAGGCAAATAGGAAAACAAATGAAGTGCAAGGAGCTGGCTTTTCAAATGACTTTTTTCACAACCTTCATATTTCAAGATAAAATAAGGCTCCCTATTATTACAATAAATGTTTTCAGGGTGAAAGGGCACAGGCAGGCTTATTGCTGCAGTGTTATTATTGAAAATGTAAGCCTCGTTGCAAAGGTGGCCTTGACTTTGAAAGGACCTTTTCTTTCAGGCCACCCAGTGTCTCCACATCCTACGTTCTCCTTGAGCATTTCAAAGGAAAGGACAGTTCTGCGTGTATTGCTCTATTCATGCAGTTTTATCATCACCGTTTTCATGTCTCCCAAACAACCAACCATGCCCTTTATCACATGCATATATTCTTAGTGTTTTAAAAGTGTCTTGCATATCATCTCTTAGTCCAATACTTTCCATATTGGTGTGAGTTACAGTTACATTGTCCCAGGAACAATGTGTTAAACTCTCCTCTCTGGGGTTTATGGAGCACATCATAGCTTTCCATTGTGTCATTCTCAAGCTGTCACAGCACAAAGTAAAGAGTTGCAAAGTTGCAGAGTTGCAAAGGAAGCTACGACTTTCATTCCATGAAACCCCCTCGCCAACGTGAGCTATCCACCTACCGTAGAGCGGGAGTCCACCACAGTCAAGAAACACGGGGCACACACAAGACAGACACAAAGCGGGGGGGGGGGAAAGGAGGAGAGCAGAGAGAGGAAGAGATTCAACTCACAAGACACCACACACTACAAGAAGAGAGGCAGTCAACACCACCACCACAATTATGGTGAGAAATGACACTTGTTTTGGGCTGGGGACGATAAATTCACACCCTGGACAGAAGTCATTTATTAATTTAATGAACTGTCACTGGAGCTCAGAGCAATCTATGCTGATGTTAGTTGATTAGTTCTCAAATGAGTGGCTTTTGAAACATTTAATCTCTGATTTACTGTGCTTTCCTTCCGAAGTCTCCCAATATTAATGCGGGTGATATGCCTTCATCCATCACATAGCAATGTTGCTTTTTATACTTTGCAACTTGACAGGAGAAACTTTCTAATTCATAGTGCTCATTATTCTTTGCCAACTTGTAACAAAGTGTGTCATTTTTCACCAAGGGGCCACAATGGAATACGTCACACATTTGAACGACCACAACAACAACATCGAATAAATGGAGGGGAAGAGAGCTCTCCTTGTGTCCTCTACAGTCTGGGCTACAAAAGCTGCTGGTAAAAGATCAAATTTGGTTAGCTATAGTGACAGAAAATATTAGCAATAAATGGTATAAATAGCAATAAAAACGTGAATAGTAAATTGATGTAAAAAAAAAAAGAGGCAAAATATCACCTAAAACATCCAGTTACTCTTTTTCAGCGTGTAAGAAGCACAAGGCGTCATACCTCGCCCTGCATGTTCTTCATGTTGAAGCCATCCTTCCCCTTCTTCCCTTTCTTGTTCTTCTTCTTCTTGCAACAGCATTTTTTGATTATGCAGAAGCAGCAGGTCAGAATAAGCAACGCGGCCACAACAGCGATGGCGATCAGAGCCCAAGGAGGCACTGTCAGTCAAAAACAAAAGGCCAACAATTAAGATTGATGTGTAAATTAGAATTTCTGTAAAGTTTTTTACATCAGCAGGAAGTAGTTATATTATAACTTACATGGGATTTTGTCAATTTCATTCAAGAATTTGCTCTTGATCTCCTCAAACATGTCGTTCTTGCTGATCTCTGTGTTGTTGGAGCCAGGGCCGAGGTCCGGAACCGAGGTGGAGACGTAGGCCTGGGTGGGGGCCGAGGTGGCCCCAGTGGCCGTGGTGGCCCCGGTGGCCCCAGTGACCCCGGTGGGCTCGGGGGCCGCCACGGCCTCTGGCCTTCTGAACAAGTTGAACTTCATCGTCAAAGACTAGACGCAGCGTCCCTGAGGAACACACAGATCAGAGAGAAAGGGAAAGTAAGGCATGACAAAGAAATGTCATGACATCAGTGCTGATGATGATTCTGGAGGGAGATCCTCTGGAAGGACACTTTAAATACGAAAGAGGCCCGATTATGGTGTTGGGGTTTTCCCTTTCCTGTTTTGTGTTATATAGGTTTTTGTGTATGTCAATGGTCTGGAAAGGCTCAAATCCCTAAGTTCTCCCCAGAGGGACACACAAACACAGGTTTTCTCCAAAACACACACAGTCATTGTATGTTGCTCTGTAGCAAAATACAGACTGTCCAATAATCAAATTCAGGCTCATGAAATGCAAAATCGTGCTTAACTTCAACACATTTGAAAGGTAAAGGTGTTTGTAGGCCAATCTTTGAATTGTGTAGACCAGGCAAACTGATCCTCGTCCTGTATGATCTTTATGCATAGCTCATTAACTCCTAAGTTCTGTTCTTAATGCAGAGACGCGAGAGAGATGTTGATCTTCTTATCCAACTCCTGGAAAGAAAACAATTGAACACATTTCCTAAAATCGTGCTTCAAGTATCAAATTAAACCAAAGTAATTATCAATTAATTATCAATTCAAGCATGTTATGTTCATTATCAATGTATTGATGCTCTTTTAGTAAGAGACTGACGACAAACACAATCTCATTTGTGTGGGAGATGATGAGCAGCAATAAAGCTCAGCTCTGCAAAAGATATTGGGAAATAGAAACAGTCATCACAGTCAACAATGGTCATTATCAGTGAGAGATGAGAGATAAACAGAAACCAGTTAGAATAATGAGCACAAATCCTCAGCTAATGAATCTATTATGAAATAAAAGACATGGAGACTGAATACACACATTACGCTGATGATTTGAAAGTTCACTAACAGAGACCTGGAAATAGGCCCTAAGATTTTCTATAGTTCGATCTTAGCTGAATTGTTAAAGCAATACAGAAGATAAAATACTTCTACAGCATAATTTATGTCTGTAAAAAATGAAGCTACAGCTAACTGTTTCCAAGACTGGAACCACAGCCTGTGTTTTTACATCCTCTTTCAGTTTACAATACACAACCTAGATATATGATAGCACATAATAAATTAAAAAATATATATATTGGTTCTAGAGGGGCTGATAGGTGCAAACTGTTTCCTTTTCATAGGACTAGGCTAGTTGTGTCCAGTGCTTATGCTAAGCTAAACTGTAGCTTCACAAATGTACTGTACAGACATGAAATTGGTATCAATCTTATTTCAACCTGTTTTCTGTCAGTTGTTAATGTTCTCCCTACATGTTACAAGGATTGAAAATCATTATTTTGTCTGTTTATGCTTTTGAGTTTAAATCCTTTGTCCTTTCTTCGACCAAATGCATGCTGGGATAGTCTTTACCACTTTGGTAACATGTATGGGGAAAAGCTAGTGTGGAGTCAGTGATTAACCCATAGATTACAAGTAAATTGCTGCCATATGAATGTATTGGATAAAAACAAATAGATGTTTGAATGCTTAACATATTTTAACTAAAGAGAAATAACGAGCTGTGGGTTTTTATGATGATTGACCTTTGAAGTCAAGTTTTAAACATTCAAACATGGTTCCATTTTCTCACATTGACATTCGATGACATCATATTTGGGTTAAGGACAATTGTGATAGCCAGCCTAACATTTCACAGGCCAAACAATTAATGATTGAGTTGCAGATTAATCATTAGTCGTACCCCTGGAGAGGAATGAACTGAATCGTAATGCTCCAAAAAACGAATGTGGCTGACATTTCAATTGATTTCAGCACAATGAGAGAATAGCACGTCTCTCTTTACAATGGTTCACCTTGTTACCTTCAGGAAATTCAATCCATCAAAAAAAAAAACTGAGAAAATCAATTTACCTCCCAGCCTTAAGTGAGCATTATATTCCGCACTCTTTGTTACAAAGAGATAACAAAGAGTGAGACAATATTTATTCTGCAGGAGGCATATGACAACTTTGACATTGTAGCAAAAATGTAGTAATGTATTGGATAACACAAAGCCCAGTTGTACTTCGACAAAGACATAGGAACAAAAAAAGTGGTTAGAAGTTCTCCAAAGATTTGTTTTACTGCAGTATGAGACACGGGAGCGCATGTGTGACAGACAGGTGTTATATTCAATACTGAACCCTGTTATTTGGACACTACCTTTCTGCTGCATGCCCCCCACCAGCTCAACATATTGCAAAAAAATGTGGACATTTTGACAACCGTTTTCTTGTTTTCCCTCTATGACCTACCTCTCCATGTTTGTTTGTTTTTGCTTCAGGGTGAAAATGTAAAATGGAAAAAATTGTTTTGACAAAAAAGGTTGTGGAATGAATGTGTTTTAAAGCAGCAAAGAGAGCGTTATGTGATTCTTTGGTATGTGGTAAATGGTCTTATATTGTTGTATCATAGACAAGAAAAATGAAGTGTAAAATTGAATTGAACAACACAGTCTCAGCATGAATAAAATATAGAATGTGTGTGTGTGTGTGTGTGTGTGTGTGTGTGTGTGTGTGTGTGTGTGTGTGTGTGTGTGTGTGTGTGTGTGTGTGTGTGTGTGTGTGTGTGTGTGTGTGTGTGTGTGTGTGTGTGTGTGTGTGTGTGTGTGTGTGTGTGTGTGTGTGTGTTATCCAACAAATCTTTCTTTTATCTCCTTCTAGAAGAGGGTGATGATCAGTCTTAGTTTAAAAGACAGATCATTTCAATCCGCTCTTAATGGGCAAGAACGACAGTCAAGACAGGGTTTCATGCACACACACACACACACACACACACACACACACACACACACACACACACACACACACACACACACACACACACACACACACACACACACACACACACACACACACACACACACACACACACACACACACACACACACACACACACACACAGAGAGTTTATATGTAAAGTCAGAATGAGTCTTTTGCTGAACAGACATGTCTACAGTAAATGAGCTCACAGTGCATGTGAGGGTATCTGTATCACAAGATGAAAGTGAACCAGCAGGGCTTCCCTATATGTGTCTGGCAAACACAATCGTTGTGTAACATCATCTCCATTCACTCTCTGGCCACAGTGTGTGGACGCCTTCTCTTGTTGTATTCTTGTCTTGTTAGAATTAGTCGTGAAATTCATGTGGTGGGCACAGACAATAGAGGCCTGTGTGCTGTGGGCCGGCAGATCATTGTTGCTAAGCAATCCTGATCGTGTCTATAAGCTATCCACAACCTGCCTATAGCCGGTGACCAGCCAATCAAATCAACAATTGGCTCAAGTCCAGCGTCAAGTCACTGCCTGAGCGCTGGGCATTATGTGAGTGCAGATTGCTTTTACTCTGCTGTGATTCATGATCATTCAAGTTTTGGCTGCAACACTAACTTTCATAACTAAATATGCTTTATGTTCAAATGATCAGAAATGAATCTGAATGCAAAACACCAAAAACATATCTATAGGCCTTTCTTCTTAAGGATTTAGACACATGTGTCTGTCCATGCCATCAGCACTCAGTCCTTATCTGCCTTTGATTTCTGCAGCTCACCACTGGCCAGCATCACTCAGCCACAACAAAAAACTGTGACACATCCTGATTCCCAATCATGTGCAGAGAATACAGGTATAAGTGTTAAATCATCACTTGCAGACAGGATACTTGTATGCCATTCGTAAATTGTTCCTTTTGATTGTACTCACGTCACCTAACTGCACCCTAATTTAAAAAAGATCTCCCAAAACAAACTCACCAGTCAGATGTGGTTATCCCCTTCGTCAGGTGGCCCATCCAATGTCAGAAACTCCAGCTCGCTACAGTCCCTCAGAGCTGTAACATAGTCTGATCTCTCCCATAAGCAAAGACTGCAGTCTCCTCTCACTTCTCTCCACTGCAGCACTACACCCCTCCTCCTCCTCCTCCTCCTCCTCCTCCGCCTCCTCCTCCTCTTCCAATGCACACCATCTCCCCCATATTCCTCCCTCCCATCACACACCTCCCCACTCCCTTTCTGTCTCTCCCTCAATGTACTCATGCACACAGCCTCTTTACCTCTTTCTCCCCATCTCTCTCCCTCCGTTGCTCCCCCAAACCTCATTTGTGATGCTGCTCACACAGCTGATTGCAGCATCCCACTCTTTGGTAGCCTTGGAGGGCAGTTGTAAAAGATCAATATGCATATGTGTGTGTGTGTGTGTGTGTGTGTGTGTGTGTGTGTGTGTGTGTGTGTGTGTGTGTGTGTGTGTGTGTGTGTGTGTGTGTGTGTGTGTGTGTGTGTGTGTGTGTGTGTGTGTGTGTGTGTGTGTGTGTGTGTGTGTGTGTGTGTGTGTGGGTGGGTGGGTGGATGTGTGCGTGTGTGGGTGTGTGTGTGTGTAAAGCCACAGTTCAGATTGATCAGAGATGGAGAACAAGCAAAGGAAGGAGAGCTGACGGATTGTTAAGGGTGTGCTGACTTCACCACATCAGCTCCAAATAACATCACACTGAGCTCATATAGTTAATTGGAGCCCCACAATTGATCGTAGAAATGCGCTGTAACCCTCTTGAGAGACCCTCCATTGTTAAACCCATTCACAAGCAACAACCGAAAAACAGAGTGATTAGGTCAACTCCTCTGCCTTTCACTTATCCCTCAGGAGACTCGCAGTTATGATTGGAAGAAAGCAGATTGCAAAACATCTTCTCCAGTTACTATCTGCATGCAGCAGCCCAGGGAGTCAATTTGAACCATTGCATCATAAAACAACTGAGCTGTTACCAAGAAATATATGCATTCATAAAGAGAAATGAAATGATTACTCTTGAAAAAGAAAGTACCAGCAGTTAAATTCTGCATGGTTTCAAATCAGCAAACACAAACAAACTTATCTTATGTGGTTACTGCTGTATTTTTTTGAGCTGTTCCTTCTCAGCGTTCAATATTGTACCCAGAATTGTCCTCAAACCCTCCTTCCCTCGTCACTCTCCTTGGGGAAATACCTTTCTGTGTGCTCATGTTCAGCCAGCAGCTGTCAGGAGCCAGTGTGAGGTTTCTGCTTTACTCTGCAGTGTGCTTCTCCTGCCAGCAGGGAGCAGGGGTCTCACACACAACTACTGCATCACAGAGAATCCTTTCTTGTACAAATGTACTGCAAAGTTAAGCACCCAGATATTTGTCTTCCATGTTTTCGACAATCATCTCCTAGCTAAAGTAAGTGAAACTTTATTTAAATAAACGCTTTAACACTGTGAACGATGTTTAAGATCACCATGTTTTACTTGCTGTAAAGTAAACCTTTCCAATACATTTTTATTTTGATTTTATTGGGTTCTCTTACATATTTAATTCCAGGAGTGAGTTGGGTGACCTTGACATTAACTTGCGATCTACAACTCAAATTAGTAATGATTGAATTTGGTAGCATAAGCTGGGGATAAAGGGGCGTAAAAGAGTGAAAAGGATATGGCATAAGAGAGAACTGAAGGGCTAAGAGAGGAGGATATTATTGTTGGTTTGTGGTTTCAGGACTAAGATGAAAAGACGCTTAAGAGAAAGAGAAAAGCCATTTCCACAGTCACATATCAAACACAAACTATAGGAAACACTGTTGTGCTTTAAAGTAATAGATCTATATTTTTGGAAATATGTTATTCTCTTTGTTTGCTGAGAGTTAAAGGCAGTCGGACCAGATTTCATGTGAAAACATTTACTTGGGTGATGTGTCAAAAAGCAGCCAGAATGGGGTATATGATAGGGTAGGTTTGTAAACAGAAACGGTAGAGCTAGCATGGCTAACAGGCTAACAAGAGAAGTCTAGAATATTTTACATTATATAGCTTCACTGACAGTACACTCTGTCATTGTCCTTGCACTCACCACAGAAAAGCAGCAACTCTCATTCCCTCCCATAGTTTCCAGTCCTTCACTGTGAGGCAAGCCTCTTGATAAAGTATCATGTTTAAAGCAAATGTGGCGCTGTTCCTCTTTGTAAATAACTGAAGAGCAAAATCCAATCTGCACCTTAAGATGAGAACATATATATATATTCTCATATTCATATGGATAATACCAATTTGTACAGATCCCTGAGGAAGTTAGCTTAGCTTAGCTTAATTTAGCAGAAAGACTGGAAACAGCTGTCTTGGGCTAACAAAACCCACCTACAACCACCTCTCAAACTCATAAATGTAAACATAATTTAACATTTTGTCTGATACAAACACCTTCAATTTAAATATTTCTTAATGGTTATGTGTTGCACTATTTAGTGGCTGTATTTTTCGAGATCGGACTGATTTTCTGAAGCAAATTATGTTGATAATTTAAATGAAAAGGCGCTTTTTTTATGTTTTTTGATGAGAGGGAGATTGGCCATATAGTAAAAGTGATAAGACAAATTCGTACTCACACCATGACACACAGTTGCTTTAGTTCTCTGTTTAGAGAACTGAAGGTCGCTGCAGAACAGCAGGGTGAGTGTTTTCTATCAGGGGGTTTGAAACTGTGTCTTCTTGTTAAACGACTCTCAGCTCAATGATCCGTTGTGCTGCCTCATTGAAAAGTTCCTACATTTAAAGTAAAGCCGCACTCTGTAAATCTGCATTGGCAGAAGAGCAAACTTGGCAACAACAATAACTTAATTTACTAAAAAGTAGATATAGGACGCAGTAAACCAGGACTTCATTGTGAAATAAATTGCAAAGAGTAAAATGGAGCAAATGTAAATGGCAGAGAGCCAAACCAAGCTGCACTTTTCTACAGAGACAGAGTCAATGGATATCTGAAATTAAATGAATAGCCATGTTATTCTGAGGGTTATCATATTGTACTTTGCTTTGTAGAAAATCATGTAAGGCTGAATTATGAATTGAATAACTATCGTCCTATCTCAAATCTGTCTGTGTTATCAAAGATTCTTGAGTCCCTAGTTTCTATTCAGCTAAAACGTTTTTTAAATTCGTACATCCTTAAGCCTATGCAATCTGGATTTAGATCAAAGCATAGCACTGTGACTGCCAGTCTGAAAGTCTTAGACGATATTAACGCTGCTTTGGATAAAAAATGTGTGTTGCATTGTTTATTGACTTAGCCAAAGCATTTGACACTGTAGATCACCACATTCTGTCTAATGTTATGTTGATGTCTCGTTTCAGTCATAATGCCATTTGCTGGTTTCAGAGTTATCTAACCGACCGTACTCAAAGCGTTAGGTTGGGTAGTACTGTCTCTGGCCCTGTCACCTCGGAGACGGGAGTTCCACAGGGCTCTATTTTGGGGCCCTTGCTCTTTTTTATTATATGAAAACAATATTTGTAATCAGATGCTATTTTCTACCTATCATGCTGATGACACTATTGTATATTCATGTGCTTCTTCTCTGGATATGGCCGTTTACAATTTAAAATCTGATGTTATCACGCTGCAGCATGCACTTCTTGATTCCAAACTGATATTGAACAGTAAGGGAACCAAAGCAATACTTTTTGCTCCCAAGTCAGCGTCCTATTGCCTCTCCATTGACACCCTTGATGGCTTCTCTGTCGAGTTTGTCGATACATACAAATATCTTGGCTTTTGGTTGGATAGAAATCTAAACTTCAAACACCATATTGAAGTTCTAACAAAGAAATTGAAACTCACTCTTGGCTTCCTTTACAGAATGAATGTTAAATGTTGTTTAAATGTTGTTTACATTTAAATTAAATGTTGTTTTTCAAGTTCATCCTGTAAAAGGTTGATCTCTGGCTTATTCCTGTCCCAGCTTGACTACGGTGATACCATTTATAGATTTGCCTGTCCCACTGTTTTGGCCAAACTTGACCCACTCTACCATGCTGCACTGCGATATAATGCACCCTATAGGACTCATCATTTCAAACTATATAGCCTAACTGGATGGTCCTCACTTACTATGCGTAGGATGCAGCATTGGTTTTTATTAATGTATAAAGCCATTTTAGGTAAGCTTCCACTGTATATATGTGCCAGATTTGTTCCAGTTTGTAACTCTTACAACCTCAGAACCAGTGCCAGGATACGGTTCCAGGTACCTGCCGTGCGGACTGAGGCTGGAAAAAGGAGTCCTTTGTCTTGGAATGACCTTCAATCAAGCCTAAAACTGAGGGCACTTGTCTCAATAGCATGTTTTAAATTGAAGTTGTCTGAAGTCCTTACCACCAGCTGCTCTTGCAGCAATAAGTAGTGTACCTTTCTTACTGTCCTAATGTGCACAATGTAGTGACTGCTTTTTCGTCTTTTGTTTTCTTAGTTATGTTCTCTGTATTTTATGTTTGTGTTATGTGTAACGTTGCTGCCTTCTTGGCCAGGTCAGCATTGTAAATTAGATTTTATCTCAATGCTTTTTTTATCTGGTTAAATACAGGTTAAATAAAAAATCAGTTTTTGCGGAAACAAATACAGATCTCACTTTTTATCAATGTTTATTGTCAGTATTCTTAATGCATTTGAAATGAAAAGCAGAAATTATGATAAATTGAAGATTGGGTCTTTAAACAAACAAGATAAAATACAACACAAGCCTAAATTAAAAGCAATATTTAATCATGAACTGAGTTTTGCCATCAGCTAATAATAAAAAAACAACGAGTGGTTCAATGAAAAAGTGTTTATCAGATTAAATATGAAAAGATAAGTAACCTTTTAACAAGAATTTGAGCAGCCCTAAACTTGCATAAGCATGAACAAGAAGACTAAAGAATGATCAATAGTGGTCAGATTAAAAGCTCTCTATTAATACTAAAGTAATGTTGCAGATCTTTCATTCTCCTGGATGTGAACATCAAGTTTAATTAGCTGATGTTCTTTGACCATATTGAATAAATCACGTTTACATCTTGACTCAGCAGTTTTAATGCCTGGCAGAGTGTTAGAGCAAGGTCACAACACAGCTGCATTATCACCTGAAGCAGTGATCGTACAGTAGCATTGTTTTTTTAATGCTCCCAGTGCATTGTGGGATACTCCAGCTCTTCCCTGACTTTCTAATTTCCTCAGAGCATCTGTGAGTAAATCTCTCTCTCTGTTTCACTAGTCGTCCTCTCCACAAAGGATGAGTCAGACCTGAGTACTGTCCTGCGCTGGGACGTCGATCAGAGCGAGAAATCCGCGATCAAAGCCCCAGATACCGCCTGATGCAGAGGACAGCTGCTGCCCAGCGGCACCGGGACGTTTTGGTCGAGATGATTCGTCTCCTCTGAGGCAGCAGAGAGGATGTGGAAAAGACTGCACCCTCTCTGCTCCTGCCGGGGAATGCTGCAATGCAGGGGTGTAAGAGAGAAACACAAAGCTGGGAGGCAGTTTGTCCAACAGTCAGCTGCTCACACTCTTCCTCCATTCCCTGCCATGCCTCACTTCTTCCTCTCTTCAATGCATCATCTTATCATTCTAGCCGTCTGTGCCTCCCATACCTTCCCTCTCTGTACACCCCAAACTAAAAGGCACTGGCCCATCATTTCTGCAGCGTAGACAGCAGTAAACAGAAAGGACCATATGTTCATATTTGGCTCTGTACATCAGCTGCAGTGTTTTGGTGTCTGATATACAGCTTGTAAACAAGGTGGCAGTGTGTCTGTGTTTGCTTCTATGTGTGTGTGTGTGTGTGTGTGTGTGTGTGTGTGTGTGTGTGTGTGTGTGTGTGTGCGCGCGCGCGTGCGTGCGTGCGTGCGTGCGTGTGTGTGTAAACACCTGGGAGATTTTTTGTGGAAGTGTCGAGTGGGTGGAAGGCTGTCGAAGAACTCTTGTGCTCTGACAGCAGCTCTTCACTATGAATGATTTCCTGGCATAGCCAAGAATAAGAGAGGGGATCAGCCTTATGTTGCCAGGTTTACGTTCTCAACAATGTGAGACCGGTGTCAATATGTTGAAGTTTTCTATAGTTTTCAATGGCTACACAGATGCTTACCATTCAATTCATTTGAAACAGCTCTTTTGCAATTATATCTGAATATATTCTTTACTGATAAATGTTAGTTAACATACAGTAAAGAGACAACCAGGGTCTGTCGAATGCAGTTTAAAAGGTAAATATTTTATCAGCCTGGGAAATTATAAAACTGCCAACAAATGTAAGGGTGTGTTGAGAAGTATAACATCATTTGGCTACAAACTTCGGGTGATTAATACATATTCATTCTTTGATGTGTAATGTTAGGAGGATATTGGGCTGAAGACAGGTGTGGTGTCAACGTTATCATGTTATTTAAGCCACAACTGAGAGAGGGTTGTGTTTTCTGACACTTGGTGAGTTCCCTGACACACCGGGGACACATATTCATGTATAAAAGATGTAAAAAAGTGCATTTTGCATGATAGGTCCCCTTTAAAGATGTATCTTGAATAATGTCGGTGAACATTTTACTCATAATTACATTACTTTGTCAAAGGCAGGAATAAAAACCTCTTTTGTAAAAACATTTTTGCTTGTTATAACAAGAACCATTCATATGAAATAATCTCGGGGAAAATGTTTGTCATTGTTATATTTCATGGTAAAGGGTCTTCCTGAAATTGGAATAAACCTTTTTTAACAGGAAAGGTCCAGATGTAACTCGTAACATTAGTGATGCCCCTGCTCTATTTTAAGGCCCTCTGCATTCACACAGGTGAAACTCATTCTGACGTGAGACACTCTGCCTGAGTTGGGAGGTGCTCAATAATTCAGGAAAGTGATGACAGTTGTATATGCCTGCACAAACAGGTGTAACAAAACTGACAAGAGATTTAAAAATCTAATTAATTTGTGCCCACAACTGAAATGTTGAATGTCCTATATTTGAAGTGTTCACTGGGTTGGCCTCCCAACATCTGATTTTCAAGATTAGTCAATTGAGGTGAAGGAGTGAGTTTTTCTTATCATATCTGTAAGGTTTCAGCGTTAGAGTCTGTGAGCTTATTGTTTTGTGTTTATTCTGGTGGCCTTGCAGTTTTATTTTGATGTTGACTCTGTCCTCTCGTTTCAGGTGTCATCACTTCCTGTGGTGGTGTGTCACTTGTCAGCTTGATAGTGATCTCCTGTTCTGGATTGTTTGCACCTGTGCCTCATTAACTGTTGTGTATATGTAGCCCTGTTTTTCTGTTGTCTTTTGTCGGTTCGTCTTGTCTCAACACTAAGTCCATGTCTGTATTTCCTCGTGTAACTTTGAGCAACCTAGTAGAGCCTAGTGAACTTTTGAGTGTCCTAGTAGATCCTAGATACCTTTGTACTTTGAGAAGTCTTTTTTATATTAAAAGATAGTTCTGAAGTCAAGAAGGAATCGTGCGTCTGAGTTCTTGTGAGTCCACCGTGTCAGAACGAACCGACCAAACAAGATGGACTCAGCCGATTCCACCGTGTTAAAGACGGCTTTGCAGGCGCAAGGAACACGCATGCATCACCATGAGGAACAGCTGACAACAATGAACCAGGGGGTTCAGGACTTAAATGCCCGTCAGCAACACTTCCAGTCAACAGTGACAACGGAAATAAATCACCTGGCGGAAAAGATGCGTGACATACTTACGCACCTCGAGGCACGTCCTGCTGTTCCTGCGGCAGAGTTTTCCGGTCCAGCGGAGGTCGGGTTTGCTGTTCAAATACCCATGCCATCGTCTTCACTCTGCCTCGCTTCACCGGAGAAGTTCTCCGGGGATTCTGTAAACTGTCGTCCATTCCTGATACAGTGCGATCTCCATTTCAAACATCAGCCCGCAGCATTTCCCACAGATCAAGCTAAGGTAGCTTTCATAGTATCTCACTTGACGGGAAGAGCAGGAGCCTGGGCAACAGCTGAATGGGCCCGAGACTCGCCTGTTTGCCAGTCGTTAAGGGTATTCATGGATTCTATGAAAGACATTTTTGACCAGACAGCACCCGGGAGAGAGTCAGCAAGAGAGCCCTGGTGAACATCAAACAACGGCAGAGGAGAGTGGCGGATTACGCGATTGAATTCCGGACCCTGGCAGCGGAGAGTGGATGGAACTCAGCGGCTCTTTTTGATGCGTTTCTGCATGGATTAGCGGATCCCATAAAGGATCAGTTAGCTCCATTAGAGTTGCCTGTAGAATTGGACTCGCTCATCGCCATGGCTATCCGGGTGGACCAACGTCTAGCAGAGAGACGTCGGGAGAAAACAGCTTTCATTCCACTGTCCGGACGGGAGTTACAGAGGGAACACTACGGTTGGCGGAGTAATACCCGGACTTCGTCTCCAGAGCGACCAGCGCCCCCTAGCGCCGCGGAGGAACAGATGCAGCTCGGAAGAGCCAAACTCACTCCGGAGGAACGTCAGCGCCGCCTACGGGAGCGGCTGTGTTTCTACTGCGGCCAGCAGGGTCATGTTCTGGCAGCCTGTCGGGCAAAAGATCAGGCTCATCAGCGGGAAGAGGGACGCTGGTGAGCCGAGTGACTTCTTTCAACCCTTCCTCGAGAAGACTGACTCAGGTACAAATGAAACTGAATGATAAAACTGTGACTCAGGATGCATTAATTGATTCTGGGGCTGATGAGAGCTTGTTAGACTGGGAGCTGGCTAAAGAGTTGAACTTAAACATTGTCCTTTTAGATCAGCCATTAGAGGCTAGCGCGTTGGATGGCCGCCTGTTATGTACAGTTACTCATCGCACGGAACCCATAGAAATTGTCATAGATCAGGAGCACCGTGAGCGTATTAGCTTTCATTTATTTAACTCAGCTCAACAGCCTCTCATTTTGGGTTACCCGTGGCTTGTTAAACATAACCCTCACATGGACTGGCTTACAGGAAAGGTTAAGGGGTGGGGGAGTGAGTGCTCTCGTTCATGTTTAGCCTCTCATACAGTTCCGAGTGGACCGCCCAGATCTGGGAACTTTAAACAGGCGTCAGATAGGGACATTGTCACTTCTTCTAAACATTCTGACTTTCCTGACTTATCCAAAGTGCCAGAGTGTTACCTTGACATTAAGGAGGTGTTTAACAAGACACGAGCTACTTCCTTGCCTCCCCATAGACCGTATGATTGCCCCATAGACCTTCTCTCGGGCTCTACTATCCCCAAAGGACGGTTGTATTCTCTCTCTGGTCCTGAAAGGGAGGCCATGGAAGAGTATATCGGATCATCACTCAAAGCTGGCTTGATTCGGCCATCATCATCCCCAGCAGCAGCAGGTTTCTTTTTTGTAGGGAAAAAGGACGGTTCATTAAGGCCCTGTATTGATTACAGTCCACTTAATCAGATCACAGTTAAGAACAGATATCCCCTTCCACTCATCTCTACGGCATTCGATCTGTTACAGGGAGCCAAGATATTCACCGAGCTTGACTTAAGGAATGCGTATCATCTTGTGCGCATCCGGGAGGGGGATGAGTGGAAAACGGGTTTCAATACACCTACGGGACATTATGAATATTTGGTAATGCCTTTTGGACTTTGCAATGCACCTGCTGTTTTCCAAGCCCTCATTAATGATGTGTTACGAGATTTCCTGAATGTTTTCTGTTTTGTGTATCTCGATGATATTCTCATCTTTTCCCCAGATAAGAAAACTCATGTTAACCATGTTCACCTTGTTCTTCAGAGACTCCTGGCTAACCATTTGTTTGTAAAGGCCGAAAAATGCAAGTTTCATGTGAACTCTGTGGTATTTTTGGGCTTTGTGATTTCCCCTAACAAGGTGGAAATGGACCCAGCTAAGGTCAGTGACGTGGCTAATTGGCCCACGCCAGACTCTAGAAAGAAAGTTCAGCAATTCCTGGGGTTTGCTAACTTTTACAGACGGTTCATACGCAATTTCAGTGCTATTGCCTCTCCTCTCCATGCCCTTACCTCTCCCCATGTTCAGTTTGTGTGGAATCCACAGGCAGAGAAATCTTTCCTGGAACTGAAGAGGAGGTTCACCACAGCTCCCATCCTGACGGTACCTGATCGCCACCGACAGTTTGTGGTGGAAGTGGACGCCTCCAACGACGGCGTTGGAGCTATACTGTCCCAGATATCAGCGGAGGACAACAAGCTTCATCCATGTGCATATCTCTCCCGTAAGCTATCTTCTGCTGAGAGGAATTACGACGTGGGAAATCGGGAACTGTTGGCGGTGAAGATTGCTTTGGAGGAGTGGCGGCACTGGTTGGAGGGAGCGGAGCAGGATTTCCTGGTCTGGACGGATCACAAAAACCTGCAATACATCAGGAAGGTCAAACGTCTGAACTCTAGGCAGGCCAGATGGGCTTTGTTCTTTAACAGATTTAGGTTCACTCTGTCATATCGACCTGGTTCGCAGAATGGAAAGCCTGATGCACTCTCCAGGATGTTTGATCCTGAGCCAGTCCCCAAGAGTCCAGATCCCATTCTACGGCCAGACCGAGTGATAGGGAGGGTGACCTGGCCCATTGAAGCCAAGGTCAAACAGGCAAACGTTGGAAATCCTGTCCCAAGAGGGTGTCCTCAGAATCGCTCGTTTCGATCTCAAGTTGTTCATTGGGCCCATACGTCTGTACTTACCTGTCATCCTGGAAACAAAAGGACCCTGTTCATGGTGAGACACAGATTCTGGTGGCCGGGGATGTGGAAGGATGTTGCAGAATATCTGGCGGCATGTCCTGTGTGCGCCAGGAACAAAACTTCTCGGCAAGCTGCGGCAGGTCTTCTCCAACCTCTGCCCATTCCCAACAGACCATGGTCTCACATTGCGTTGGATTTTGTGACGGGATTACCAACATCGGCAGGTAATACCACCATACTCACTGTGATTGATCGTTTTTCTAAAATGGCACACTTTGTCGCCATGCCCAAGTTACCTAATGCCAAAGAAACAGCAGAGGCCATGTTGTCCCATGTGTTCAGGATCCATGGTTTCCCCAGTGATGTCGTTTCAGACCGAGGCCCTCAGTTCGTGTCACGTTTTTGGAAGGAGTTTTGTCACCTAATCCAAGCCACTGTTAGTCTGACCTCCGGATACCACCCACAGTCGAATGGACAAGCGGAGAGGATGAATCAGGATTTGGAGACCTGTTTGAGATGTCTAGCGTCCGAGAAACCTACCACCTGGAGTAAGAATCTGATTTGGGTGGAGTATGCGCACAACACTTTACCCACATCAGCCAGTGGTATCTCCCCGTTTCAATGTGTCCATGGATACCAACCTCCATTGTTTCCGGAGCTCGAGAAGGAGGTCACCGTACCATCAGCCCATGCTCTGGTTCGCCGCTGCCGTCGGGTCTGGGCGGGAGTTCGCCATATGTTGCAGAGGAGTGCCGTTCGCATGAAGGTATTGGCCGACCGGAAACGACGTCCAGCCCCCAAGTACCAGGCCGGACAACGAGTGTGGCTATCTACCAAGGATCTTCCTCTCCATGTCGCCTCCAGGAAGCTGGCTCCCCGGTTCGTTGGTCCTTTTCCCATAGCCAAAGTGATTAACCCTGTTGCTGTCCGTTTATGTCTTCCAAAGTCCATCAAGGTCCACCCCACGTTTCATGTCAGCAAGTTGAAACCAGTCAAAGAGAGCAGACTGGTCCCCGCCTCCACGCCCCCTCCACCTCCCCGGATTGTCGACGGGGGTCAAGTATACACTGTGGACAAAATACTGTCTGAAAGGAAGAGGGGCAGAGGTAGACAGTTCCTGGTCGACTGGGTAGGGTACGGATTAGAGGAGAGGTGCTGGATCCCAGGCAGCTTCATTGTGGACAAGACCCTTATATCTGACTTTGATAGAGAACAGTCTCAGGCTTCAGGGACGTCTGGAGCCGTCCGTAAGAGGGGGGGTACTGTAAGGTTTCAGCGTTAGAGTCTGTGAGCTTATTGTTTTGTGTTTATTCTGGTGGCCTTGCAGTTTTATTTTGATGTTGACTCTGTCCTCTCGTTTCAGGTGTCATCACTTCCTGTGGTGGAGTGTCACTTGTCAGCTTGATAGTGATCTCCTGTTCTGGATTGTTTGCACCTGTGCCTCATTAACTGTTGTGTATATGTAGCCCTGTTTTTCTGTTGTCTTTTGTCGGTTCGTCTTGTCTCAACACTAAGTCCATGTCTGTATTTCCTCGTGTAACTTTGAGCAACCTAGTAGAGCCTAGATACCTTTGTACTTTGAGAAGTCTTTTTTATATTAAAAGATAGTTCTGAAGTCAAGAAGGAATCGTGCGTCTGAGTTCTTGTGAGTCCACCGTGTCAATATCATTATTAGTATTGGCACATAGGACAACTTGTGTTCCTATTTCATTTTATTTTAGGAACGAAAACAGCAGTCCGATTCCAACCAAATACTAAATATATATATATATATAATTTTTTTTATAACAGAAAAAAACAACAAAACACGCAACAACAAGCAACTAAACAAGACATAACGGGGGGATGCAAGGATGACTTCCTAAGACAGCAAATTGCTACATACACAAGACAAATTGTTACATACACAAGACATTGCAGAGATGCCATATTGACAGGGTCAGATAGGAGTGATGTGGACCGTGAACCGCAATCCTCCTGTCTCGCCTCAAAATCCCCCAGCAGAGAAGCGGCATGCTCCATATTCAGCAGGTCCAGATACTCCCTCAGCCATGAGTCCTTAGTGAAGCAGGCTGGTTTTCTTTCCTTCCAATTTAGTAGGACGAGTCTCTTTGTGGCTAAACAGCCCAATGTCCAGAGCCGATCGGCAGTCCTTACAACATTGCCATCTGGCTTGAGACCCAGTAGACATGCAATGGGACATGTAGGGAAATTAACATTTAAAGATTCAGACATTAAGGATATTACTTCTGACCAAAGTTTTTCTACGGCTGGGCATTCCCAGAGTAGGTGCAACAATGTACCTCGCTTCCCACATGCATGCAAGCATACAGTAGGTCTGTGTTTATTGTCCATCTTGGATTTTGTGACAGGGGTGATGTATGCTCCATTGAGAATGTTGAACTCAGTCAATCAATCAATCAATGTTTATTTATATACTGTAGCCAAATATCACAAATTACATTTGTCTCAGTGGACTTCACAGTTTGTACAGAGTATCAGTATGACAATACGACACCCTCTGTCCTTAGACCCTCACATCGTACAAGGAAAAACTTCTGGAGAAAACCCACAGTTTAAAGGGGAAAATGGGAGAAACCTCTCCCAGGACGGACAGACGGGCAATAGATGCCGTGTGTAAATTGAAAAGATAATACATTTACAACATAGGTAGTCCAAATGTTTGGAAATGCATGGATCTATAATAAGAAGATGAATCCACAAGGATATCCATCCAGGACTTATGATCCAGGATCAGGGCCAGCCCTTGACCTTTGGGGGCCCTAAGCGAGCTTTGGCTTGGGGGCCCCCCTCACTCAAGCCCGTTCTCATTACACACAACACGGAACCAACTTTTGTCTTATGATGTTAGCATAAGCACACATATTGTATAAATAAGCATGTAAACACCGTGGACCTCCTCTAGAGGAGTCCGGGGGCATGCTCCCCCGGGAAGATTTTCTTTTTAAATGTTGAAGTTAAAAGCATCAATCTGGTGCACTTTGAGAGCAAAATTAAGAGATCTATGGGTACATCTCTCAACACCCATATGAAACAGAACTGTAAGCAGATTTTCTTTTTCTTATATTTTACAAATCATTCCCCTTTTAAACTGTATTCTTGTTTTGTCATATAGTATTTCATAACTGTTTCTCATGTATTCTCTCTGGCTGGCCATCTCATAATGTTCACATAGAAACTAGCTGTCAATAGGAATATCATTCAGAAGAATAATAATTTCATTCAAAAATCTGTCAGAAAAAGAGGTTGCACAAACCTGTTAAACCCCGAGCCTGTTTTTCAGGTTTCAGGCTCGAAAATGACATTCCCAGAACAAATGACCATATCTTCCCTTCTAAAAGGGTTAAATTAATAAAATAAAATCTCAAAGTAATGATAAACCTGTGAGTTGGATGTAGAAAAGTCACAATAAATATAGATGTTTTTATTTGAAAGAAAATTCAGATTGAACATGGTAAAAAATTGTAAATTATAGTGTCCGTCCAAAATATATTTTGTACTTATAGTGAAAACCAGGGCCGCCCCTCCCTACAGGCCAATCACGCAGGCTGCATGGGGCCCTGCCTTGCGCAGGGGGCCCCGCCCAGAGGGCCTCCGCACACCTCCCCTTTCCGCAAGAGTGTGAGAGGTGACAAGGGGAGCACGTCTGTAACCCGACACCGTGGCAATGAATCAACATCTGACGGTGCCAATCACGGCTTTGATACGGCCACTAGTGCAGATGAAGAGATGTCGGTGAAAAGACAGTTTCAGTCCAGCACAAGCAAGAGGGGAAAAAAACAAAACATGAAGAAACTAGAGCATCACTCGAAGGTGGGTTATTGTATGAGTCAAATGTACAACTTGCGAATGTTGTATAAGTCAAATTGCCAATTGCCATATTAAAACATCAGCTGCAATTCACGACATGAAGAAGGCAGTCTCTGCAGCATATAGGCTAATGGAGATGCATGTTATTTCCAGCATTTTTTATTTAACATTCATTTAAGTATGTTATGCCTTTTATCTGCTAATGTACAGGAGGAAGAGTGTGATAGACTGCTGCATAGCCAAGACCGGAAGCAGCAGCCACTCTGGTGGCTACCATTAGCAGCTAACGTTTGCTCTGCGATTTTTACATAAAAATGGAATTATGGATTATAAATGAAATAATTTTTTTACACAGAGACGTTTGGACCTATGGATTAACCGATTCAGCCGCGGTTTTTTTCTCGTTTTAATGCCATTGAACACGTATTTTGATCAGATTGACAGCTACGGTGAGACTATCTCCCTCGAAGCTCCGTAAAGGTACGTGTTGTGATGTCTGTGTTTGCTTCCCCTGTCGCGAGTCCGGGGCCCTTTCTAATTTCTCTAACTCCCCTCCTCGACTCCCCTCCTCGACTCCCCTCCTCGACTCCTATCCTCGAGACTTAGTCCCGCCCACAGGAGATGCGAGCCGAGGAGCCGAGGAGGGGAACCGAGGAGAGAGGAGGGGAAGCAGCAGGCGGTTAGAGAAATGAGAACTCCTCTCCTCTGAGCGGTCATTTTAAAGAGACGTCCATTAATGATGACAGGAGGCACAGCAGCCCTCTGTCTGATGGACATTATGTGTTCATGACGACTTATATATTTACTTTGATTCATTCACAGTGCGGTATAATGAGACAATAACAGGCTACAGATGCAGACACACACACATACACACACACATATATATATATATATATATGTATATATTTATATAAATATATACACTCTCATAATAACGTAACACTATCAGAGACTGGATATATCCCCCCCTCCCCTCTCTGGTCGCTACAATGAGGAAAATAAATTAAGGGCCAAAAGTTTTATTTACAAGTATTAAAAGCAGTGGTGGCTGGTGGAAAATCGTTTTGGGGGGGCTGTTGATATAGTGAGTAAAAAAATTTGTTTTGGGAGAAATTACCCCTTAAATTAGGACTTCTGGTGATGTAATGGCGCGTTTCCACTGCAGTGCGGAGCTCGCTTTAAGCGTGCCGAGCCGTGCGGGGCCCGTTTTTGGTTGCGTTTCCACTTGGCCTAGTACCGGCTAGCGGGTCCTAATTCACAGTTTTTCTGGCCCCATAAAATCGTGGTTCTAGGGCCAGGAACAACCAGGCTGAGTCGGGCTGAGTATGCTAAACTAGAGAGAGAATCGCTGGCAAGGGGGCTACAACTACAACAAGATGAACATATTTGACCGTGATTTAATTGTAATACACGTTTCAAAATGATGCCGAAGTAACAACATACTGATACCGGTTAGTAAAAACTATGAATTAATGCTTTGACAAGTCTGCAGACAGACGGCAGGTAAAAAACCTTTTAAAATGCGTGTTTTCTAAATGGAGCTTGGCTAAGCTAACGTTATATATGCTCAGACTGTCCACACTCACAACAACGGCCTATACAGACATAAATAAACCAGCGACTGTATTCTCCATGACACAGACAGTCTGTGGTTTGTACTTGTTTAACTTTTGTCTAGTTTCTGAACAGATATGAAGAGCTGTGAGCTTTGAGTGCTAAGAGCTAACAGCTGTGTTGTTATGCATGTTAGCTTTGCCTAGCATGGCTAGCTTGAAGGTACTTATCATATGTTACTTCGTGCACTCGTGCTTTTTAATTTTTTCGGACAAATGCTTCATATCGTTTACCCCTGTCACAGTCCACGGGCACATCGTATCTGTCCCTGGCTGTTTGAAGAGCAAGCATGGGAAATAAAAGACAGCATTTACCTGTTTGCATCCAGCTAGCCATGCCTTTCTGGTGTACCAGCTACGTGAGAAGCCTTGTTGATACGTTTTGTCTTTTTCACGAGCTTGCTGCGATGTATACAAATCGGGTTGGTCCGGTCCAAGGTCTTTAAGCAACAGTTTATCTCCCAAACTTCTCCTTTCGAAAGGATTGGAGAGTAGCTCTTGCACGGAATTGGGTGCGGACCGAGGTCCGGCGACTCCACCTGCACACGAAGCCATTCTCATCCAACTACTGCGTCACCTTGGTCACTCACGAGTCTAAAAAACAACTCACGTCAACGCACGTAAGCAACGTGGGCGCCAACGTGAGCGCCCTCGTGACCAAAATATTTGACGGCGCTGATTTTTTAAATATTTTTTTTTGTATGTGGGAAGAGGTGGGGCGGTGCCCCTAGCGCCCCTATGGGCCGGCCGCCACTGATTAAAAGTAAGCAGAGGACACCAAACCAACTGAGACCTGTCTGTCCGCTGCATCTACACACACACTGTACCACACACACCTACACCACACACACGCACCTACAGCTAACAGCCTAACAGCCGTTGTGTATTTTATTATGTGAAGCACTAAATGGTTTTAGAAAAATATGGACTCTTTGTTTGTAGATATCTACTAAACTACAGCAAATAAAGAGAGTATAGTACTGAGTGATATATATTATACACACTGCTCTGCTTTCTGCACGGACCTCACAGCTGTTCTCTCTGTAAACATCGCGTCGCGATGAGAGCAGTTAATAAAATAATATCCAGGGGATGCATGCAGAGCTGTCATTGGCTGAGATAAGTCCGGCCGTGCGTCACGACTCTTTGAAACATCTCTGTTGCCGGAAATGCATCCATGAAGGAGCCGTGGAGGACCGTGGAGGACCCATCAGTGTATCCTCGGTTAGAGCTCCTCCAGAGAGCCTCCTCGACGCTCGATCCTCGGTCTTCGAAGTGCATTTAGAGAAATGAGATGTCCTTCAACATGGCGCGCTGAAATTCATTTCCGGGTCACTACCGGAGGACCGAGGAGTCGAGGAGGGGGATTTGATGAAATGAGAAAGGGCCCCTATCACTCAGTGATGATACTATATACCTAAATAATCTGTGGAACCTCAGCTTTAATCAGATATCTTGTATGTGTAGCTACGATAAGTAATAAGGGTACTTTTATCTTGAGTTCTGTGCCAATGTCCATTAGCATGTTTCGCTAAGGGGTCATTTAGATGCTTCTTCTTGTGTTTTGTTTTGGTAAAAATGGTTTGTATCGTCAGTTAGCTGAGATTATTTCCGTTAATCTGGTATAACACATTAATAGGTTCTTAAATATTAAGATCCCCTGAGACACAGTGTCGTGGGGTTAGCAGGTGTTGTTATGGCAACGTCAGTGGCCAAACAGCCACATTTACTGCTAATACGTTCAAACATGCTGTCGACACGTACAGCAGTGGCAACTATGCCACCATTTCAGCTGACTTTTTCTCAGAAATACTGTCACATAACATCCATATATTTCAGTGCTAGGTTGATGCTTAGCTAAGCTAACTATGAAACACTTTAACTGACAGGACTCAGGATCAACTGTGTACTGTAAGGTAGCTTCTAGCTTCAAGTCGAACAGTAAGTCAACATTTCCCAGAGAGCTTTCTTTGAAATCACCAGGTAACTCTAAAATGAACATAACATTTAGATTGTAGGACAAAGTATTTATTTAATATATCTGGCTATAGCTACGTGCTAACGGTTTAGCTAACATTTCCAAATAAATAAATCCTTCGAATCTGCCTATTCAGTTTATGTTGGAACGTGAAGGGTTACATGAAAGAAAGAAGTCTCTGCGAGTTACTTTGAAGACAGGAGCTGTTGGAGGTCCAGCTATGAATTCACAGAGGGCCCAGCTATAGTAACTAAACGAGAGAGTAATGTCAAATGACAGTACAATTGACCAATCATATCTTCCCTCTAAATGGGTGGATTTTATTATCGCGGACTTTATGACAAGTTCCGCCCACTGTGAAACTGTTCTTGTTTCCATAGCACTTCCTGTCAACAGCGTTAACTCGCCTTCAAAATAAAAGCATGCCAAATTACACTTAAGACATACAACTGCAACGAAAGTAACAAACACAATGCAATATCCTTTTCAATTTCAAGGAACACAATTAGGGTTATTTACAGGTGTTGTTTTGTGTGGTAGAGGGTCGCCTTCATTGATGCATTTTACACCCGGGCCATTGTTTTGATATTCCGCTGAAGTATATGCTGTGACCTAATAACTCGAGGGAAGGGGTGGGGGTCAGAGGTCAGAGGTCAGGGTCAGAGGTCAGAGTGGCGAAGTCCCTCCCCTTCCGGTGGAGCTCCATGGGACCTTATGGAGAGAGAAAGATTATCTTTCGATCCCGTTTGAATTGTGCCATGAATTACACATATGATGTTTGTCAATTTAAAAGATGATTTTGCAAATAAAAAAAAAAAATTGTGTCGTAAAACTGTTTGTGTGAAACGCTCAATGAACTACATCTCTGGTCTCGCAGAACAACACCCGTCACTACTGTCTTGTCAACAAAACGATTGACTACCCTCACTATCACCACAATGAAACACGTCCAGAAGAATGTCATACAAAGCTGCCTGCCTGCCTTCCTTTGATTCTCTCTGAACTGCCTGGTCTTTTTAATGTTTAATGTCAACCATTTGTGCAGATAGCATGAAGTAGAAAAGATCGGCGATCGCCGATGCTAGCGTCAGCGTTAGCATTTCTCCCCCGGGCTTAAATTGTGTATTATAGAATGATCACACCGGTGACAGTACTCTTCAAAGGGTTCACAAAATATGACTACTACTCTTACTGTCTAACATTTTGAGTTACTTAATGTTACTTCATATTAAGGCTAATAAAAATGACAAGGCTGTAATGCTAACTAACTTGCTAACTACTAGCTAGGTAGGCGTGGCGGTGGTGCCTTCACAGACCCGTCAATAATCCGCCTTTTGAGAGATGCCGTAGCTGCTCTCAAAAGGGGAAGAATTGGCGGGCTGTTTATTGGTTTTATTGATTTTCTATTCATTTTTTTGAGCTGCGCCCTCGGCCTGAAGCCTGGATGCGTCAGCGGCAAATGTTTAATGACAGAGTGATCAACCAGTGTGTGACATGTGTTTGTGCAGACTTGAGGATGGTGTTTAGGCATCTCTCGAGGCGGGGGGAACACATTCACGGAGAGGAGAAGGGGGGGCTGTCAGGCCGCTCGCTTTATCTTCCTCGATTGCTGGTCGAAAGTCTGGGTTGGCTGCGCCTGGGCTGCAGCCGGAACCGGAGACTTTCTAGGCCAACTCACCTTCGTCTCCTGCCTGGGCTAGGGAATCGGGGCGGGCTGCGACATCTGCTGCTTCGGTATTTTAAACCGAGCAGGGTTCGGGGCAGCTTGGGCAAAGGGTTGCCGCTGTGAAGGCAGCGGCTGGACCCTTCGAGGGAGGCAGAGGTGGAGGACCTCGTCTTCCTTCTTTTTCGACTCGCATCTCCTCTGCATGGAGGCGAGAGCGGAGCCGAAAATCCCCTCGGGAACGATGGGCATGTCAAGCACATCCTCCTTTTCCCGGTCTGGGAGGTTGGTGAGGTTGAGCCATCTAGCTCTTTCCTGCACCACCATAATCCCCATTGCCTTGCCCGTGGCCTGGACGGCGCAGCGTTGGACACGGAGACAAATGTCTGTGACCGCAGCCATCTCGTCCAGAGTGGCCGGTCCAGGATTGCTCGACAGATCCTCACAGAGCCCCGCTTGGTATGCAGTTAGCAGTGAGGAAACGTTCAGAGCCCTGGCGGACAGCGCTGCGGCTCTGTAGGCCCGTTCAGTCATGGTCGACTGGAATCGGTCCGTTTTTGCTGGCAGCGTGGGGTTCCTGCTTGGTGACGGGCCCATCCTCGGTAGGAGGTGGGCTGCCACCAGCGGTTCCATAGGCGGTATGCGGAGCAGGCCGAGCCTCTCCATACCGTCACAGTCAAGGGAGGAGGCACCCTGGATTGGGGCCGACACCTCATCCAACATCTCCGGGAAGACCGGAAGGAGCTGCCTCTTCGTCCTCGTTGTTTGGGGAAAATGTTTCCCCTCGTAACGGGACCTGAAGGTCTCCTTGGCCATTTCGGGCCACGGGATGTCTAGCCTGACACACGGCCTGCAGGTCCATGCTTAGACAGGGCGAAGCTGGTGTGCTATCGCCCGGGAGAGCAGCCATCGCTCCCGGCTTTGCAGCCTGAGCTGATGACATGAAGATGTCTTCTTGCTCATCCGAATCAGACAGGAGGAACTCAGAGGCATCCTCTTCGTCCTCTATGTAATCCAATTCTAGGACATCCTCCGCGGGTGAAACCATGGTGAGATCCAGCCAGGAGCCCCAGCTTGGTAGAGCGTGGGGCCCCGTTCCCGCGTCTCTTGCCGCCACCGGGTCCCGGCCTGATATGGCGCGGGAATCCGGTTCCGCGGCTGCCGCTGTTGATGAGCCCCAGACCGTAATGGTGAGGGGCTCTGTCTCTGCGGCGGACACCCCCGCGTCTTGATTGCCAGCCGGCAAATCAATGGACATGAGGGGATCCTGTCCCGACAAGCTAGCTTGTCGTGCTAACCGTCGGCGGAGGCTCTTCATGGTGAAGCGGGCACAATGCCCGCACGAGCCGGGGTTGTCAATAGCCTCCTGGGCGTGTTCCAGCCCGAGCAGACCTGGTGTGAGTCTGTGCCTGATACCTTCAACCCGCAGCCTCCGAGTCGAGCCTCCGAGTCGAGCCTCCGAGTCGAGCCTCCGAGTCCCTGACTCCTCTGGTGTGAGGGAGAGAGGCGTCCATCTCGTTCGCCGCGTGGCGTGGAGAGGACCCGCTCGTAACAGGTACGTCGAGAAAAAAGTGTTACCAACCTGTCTTTAATCCGGAGAAAAAAGGACGGTGTGGGTCTTTTTTCTCAAAGAATATTACCTGGTGTGGTAATATTCTTTTAATCCTTTTCTCCTCCGTGAGAAGAGAAAAGAAAAAAGCGTCCTCGCTACCGTGGTGTCGGCAGTGAGGGAAAAAAACAAGCTAGCAACGGGTGTGTTGCTAACTTGAAAATCAAAACCTTACCTTAATTCCAGAGGAAGAACGGCGGGGTTGATTATTTATAATACTAACTGGTGTGTTAGTACTATAGTCTTCTTGCGAAGCAGAAAGAGTAGCCGGCTAACGCCCGTCGACCGAAGTTAGCTTTGGTTCAGTCTGTGGACTGTTTAGCTAGCCCGGCTACCATTAGAGATGTGCTCTGAAGCGAGAAGAGGTGTTTGAATGACGCATGCGTCGTGGCGCAGGCTACTTATAGGGGGTGATTTCCCCTGACGTTGACGTCAAGATCACCAGCCAATCAGGATTGGCGTAATGAGATTGATGCTTCTGTTTGCTCCGCGATGAGGCGCATCCCATAGTGAGACATCGAACGGAGTGTTATGAATGAGAACGTATGATGATATGCCGCGGTCTGCGGAGGGCCCATGGTCCGGAATGGGACGCAGAGCACGGTGGGCACGCTCTATCTCAGGTGCAGGGTTCGATTGTGTCACTCAGCTTCAGTAAGTGTCGGAGAATTGTATCCAGTAGTGGGGAGATGCCGCCGGCTTCTTTAGCCTCGGGGAGGCCGGCTAGGATCAGATTATTTCTCCGACTTCATGGCTTCCAGATCCAGCATTTTACCCTGGAGGGCCTTGACATTTTTGGACAGATCCCCCATTGTCTTCCCTTGGGAATTGGCTTGATCCTCTATCGTGCTAATACGCTTCTCTGCATTGTTTATTCTTTGAGAAGTGGCCTTAAGAGTCTTTCTTCAAATGAACAATAGCCTTGTCCAGATTGTCAAACCTTACGTTACAGGTTTCTTTAACGCTTTGTATTTCAGAAAGCAATTGACAAGCCCTTGAGGCCGCTGTCTTTCTTTGCTCTAGCTCTGGTCAAACTACTGCCGGGCATTTAAACGCAGATGTTTTTACACACTAATAGAACTGACTGCGCATTACACTTTGAGACTTTCAGTTTGGTTAAATCATAGTTAAGTCCGATTACCGCCTGCACCCGACTACTCCGCTCAGCTCGCCGGTGTCATCACGTGATCTTCCTATTCATCCAATTATATCATTATCAATACTAAATATATTGATAATGAGATAATTGCTGTTTCTCTGCAACAAAAAATTGCCCAATTAACAGATTCTTATAATTTATACATATATATAGATTGAATATTGAAGATTTGCACATATATGCAGTGTAAAAAAAAAGTGTATTTAATAAGCAAAAGTATACAGAGCCTAATGCTAGTGAGTGACAGATATAGAGACATATTCAGATGATAAGGAAAATATATTGTATGTTGTAATTCATTCCAAAAGTCATAGCAGTCCACACAAAACACAACCACTTAGTTGAGTAAAAGAGCATTTGACTGCGATGATGGCAACTTTTGGAACTACTGCTATTTACTTTAATTGGGAAAGAATCTTATAGACTGTACCATCGCAGACAAAAAAGCAGTGACCGGGGAAGACACAACAGCTGATGCTGATATTTGACTTCTGTGCAAAATGTACCTGTCTACATCAAGATGGATGGTACACTGAAATAAAAATAAAAACATGAATACTACTGTAGCCCTAAAAGATACTCGTTAAGAAAATGCAAATCGCTTTCAAATAATCAAACCATCATACAAATGAAATGTCTGCAAGCATGTCCATCGGGTATTTGCAGTAAACAACTTACGCAACAGTTCATTACCATCTACTTACATCACGAAACGAGTGGAAAACAATTCTAATCTCAAGGGTATAACTAACAAAAGTAATTCACTGTATAATGTCTTTCTACTAAATTTCCCTTGTGAGTTTGATCACATATAGCTTAAGGGAAAACTAACACCCACAATTTCCCCTGTGGTGATGACAAATTTAACTGAGACAGGAACATCATCAAAAAGTTTACTTGAAAGTTTGATTTATTGCACTTTATGACAATCATATGAATGATTGAAACCCATTACAGTCTCAGTGCACAATGACACATCACTGGAGTGGATGAGAAACGTTTTTCTAAATGTAATCCTCTCAAGGTTTTTCAGATTGAAAAAATCTAATGCTTCAGTAATGAAATCTCTTCTTTCTACATGTGCCATTAATTTCATCCTGTTGACTTCCTGCAGTGTGTTATGTGCATGTAAAAGGTTTGCAAAGTCTAAACTCCAAATTTCTCTCCCACACACTCCCCCTGCCACTTTCTGAAACGCCTTAATTGGACTCCTTTGTTTACTTTCGGAACATAGTGACATCAATATGTGACACTCATTCTTCTTTTGGCTAGCGCTCCAACACATTGTACGTGATAGGCTAAGGGGCGGAAATCTCAACAAAGCTGGCTAACCAATCAGAGAGTTACTTAAGTAGAAGTACGGAACTACTATCAGCAAAATGTTCCTTCAGTATCAAAACTACAAGTAATTATTAAGCAGATTAGCAGTATTATATATTATTATTATAATTATTATTATGTTTTAATGCCCAACAAATACTTTATTTGTAATACTGGGTAGATAAGTCGTACAGTACTGCATCATATTACACAATCGAATCATGTGCTCTGTCCAGATATGTATGTCAAAATATTATGTAAGTACAATACTCAAGTTGATGTACTTTTTTACATTCTGACTAATTGTACACATTATTGAAACCAACAAACTATACAGATATGCGATGTACATGTATACACACTTTAGGTTGTACTCTCCTCTGGCTCCCTGTGCTGAAACTATCCTGACATTTAGGGAGCAGAGGGGAGGAAACAGAGAGAGGGAATGTTCCCCCCCACCAGTGAAGGATGTGTTGCACTGCACAGATTTGGGGCAACATGGCGGAGCAGTACTGAGAAAAGGGAAGCCAAAGGGGACACTGGTACAGTGAGTAATTATCTGATCTTTCTGCACCGACTTCTTACATTTCATCTTCTTTTCCTCTGGCCTCCAAGCCCTTTCACATCAGATTTGATTAGATACCCTTACTAATTAAACTGTGGCCAATCATTTGCATACATCCTTATGTGTCTTATTAAAATACAGATTAAGTGTTGCATTTAGAAGAAAAAACGTTGAAGGCTGTATTGCAAACGCCACTATAGGCCAAAGGCAAAGCAATACATCGAAGAACCAGATGTGTCAATAGTGCCATCGTTCATTTTATGCTCCAGCAAGTTTCAAAATCTGTCAGGGGTATGATGCTGAGAGAGCAGAAGGCAAATGGGAATCATTAAGAAAGCCCTTTCTCAGCAAATCCTCAGAAAAAGGTATATTCTAAATCAGCTCAGAAAAAGACATAAAGCTCCTAATGTTTCTGCTATAAATTAATCACTTCATATAATGTCATTAAAAATGGACTACCTATGTTGTAAATGTATTATCTTTTCAATGTACACACGGCATCTATTGCACGTCTGTCTGTCCTGCAGGGATCCCTCCTCTGTTGCTTGCTCTCCCTGAGGTTTCTCCCATGTTTCCCTTTAAACTGGGGTTTCTCCGAAAGTTTTTCCTTGTACGATGTGAGGGACTAAGGACAGAGGGTGTCGTATTGTCATACTGATATTCTGTACAAACTGTGAAGTCCACTGAGACAAATGTAACATTTGTGATATTGGGCTATATAAATAAACATTGATTGATTGAAAAATATGTATTTCACAAATAGCTAAATTGAATTCTTTAAAGCTGATTTTATTCCTAGTCAGCTAAGAGTGTAAGACTCGGAGTGACCAGTTGAGGGCGCTGTGTATACAATATATACTCTTCAGAGGTCACAACATTCAGTAAAATGGCTCTGCAGACTTCTTGATATTTCAACTGCTTGTTTGATAAAACGTTTTCCACACAGTGTATTAATATCTAGCTTTGAAGTATCAAAACTGTACACTATTTCAATTCAGAGGTACAGTAAAGAGTACTTGCGTATAAGTATGTGACTTTACTTAAGAATGAATGTTACTTAATTCTTCTTTACCACCAGATTTCAGCTAATAATATAGGACTTTTTACTCCACTACATTTATCTGACAGCTTTAGTTACTAACATAAAGACTATATTCACAGAAGTTGGGGCCCCTTGTCAAGATTCAGTTCGAGTAAAGACACTTTACTCTCTTTGAGATTCAGAGAGTCTAATAACCATTATTTCACAAGACAGCAAAGGTTGTTGTAACAATTTTAAATCAGATTATAACTATTTGACGTGACTATTGATACAAAACTGTTGAATAACACCTGCCAAACTCACTTTATTATATTCCATAAAGCAGAGAGAAGCTGCAGATGATTCTTTGTATGTTCATGACTACACATGACCCATTTCACATGTAATTTAACCAATTTTCACTGTTAAATGTGGATGCTTTGAGTAAAGGGTCTTTGGATATTACTGTTTCAGCTACTGTCCCAACTGATGTTTATTTTGTATACACTTCACCTTGAAATGTTCCTTTAACATCAGCTTGCAGCTATACTGTATATTACTACATGTTTATGTAAGTACATGTGTTCGTCCATGTGCACGGACGCACACATGCATGAGATAAACTACCAATGTTTTGCCGCTTCAATCTGGTACTTAAATATATTAATTCACCCATGAAGCACTTCCATCGATCTACTGAAAGGTATTGATCCTTTTTCAGTACGAGACTGCAGAGACTGGGCTGAAACTGACAGTCACTACAGTCATGTGATCACTCTTCACTGAGGCGAGTAAATAAAACAGATGCCAATGTACGGTAATATATCATACGTTGGATTTTTTTTTAATGGAAATACACTTGTATCTGTGTCTGCCATGTCCTTATGAGTAAGTAGAGTACAGTGGCATCAGTTACCAGAGATTATTTGCTACATGAAAAGCTTTCTAAGGAGAGCGGTGATCATGTACCAGGGAAATGAAGTTACAGAACATAAAACCAACACATTGGACTCTATCTTGTAAAGCCTAGAGAATAATATGTATTTGTGGGTTTGTCACCACAAGCGTTTTTAACAGCCTTCTAAAACAGTTTTCAGTTGTAGGACAATGTTTTCATACATTAAGTAATATGCTAGTTATTTCCATAACGTTTTTTAACAAGAAAATGTTTTAAAAAAAGTTTATTTTCATAGTTTCACTAGGTGCTAGCTGATATTTTTAAATGTTTTGTTTTATCGACCAACAGAAAACATTTAGAATATTACATTACAAAAAAAAGGACAATAATCATCAAATTGTCCCATTGGAGAAAGTGAAAACAGAGGAGAGTGTGTGTTTTTAACTTGAAAATTACATGGATTAATTAACTCAGTCAATGTGCTTTGGCCGCTACACTTTCCCTTCGAACCAGTATGTTCTCATGTAACTTTCCCCTCTCTTATGTGTCTCCAGTCTGTGTTGCCCTGAAGGTTAAACATCAGCACTTTTTTAAAAAAATAAAATGTTTTATCCGCCAATTTACCACCAAAAACTCAATCTAGGCTAACATTTAACCTGTAAACCCAACACACTCTCACTCCCTAAGCGTCCAATAGCGACGTTTGGTCAGTGTCCGTGGCGTCCAATTGTGACGCTCCTAGGCTCCTTCAGCGTCATAAAGGGACGCAAATAGCTTTCAACTGATTGCAATGTATTCCCATCTGCGTCGGGATTTGACGCTCATGGAAGCACGGCATTCGTTTGTGTCGGCTGCCCTTAAAGGCAGTGTGAGCGTCCATTCCCATTGGATAACGGAGAATTGTACACCCGGATGTAAGTATTCCTCTTGATGTCGATTGATTTTACAGTGATATCTGCACTACTCATCGACTAAAAAACACCAGATTATCCTTGTTAATTACACAACATTGATTGGCTTAAATTGTGTGCAATGCTTTTGTATTTTTCCCCTTCGATTCGGAGAAAACTAATCTTTTTTCAGAGTAAAGGATGACAGAAGACACTACACTACCCAGAATCCCCAGCTATCGTTTGGACTACACCATGTGCTCTGTTTGACAAACCCCGTTTTTTTCACCATTCATTCCAATGGCTGGCGTCTATGTCACGTGATCTTCAAATTTCTCCCTGCAGAAAAAGAAAACATGGCCGAACTTCGTTTTATTCTCGGTGGAAAATGCCTATTTTAAAGTTAGTTTGGCCATTAAAATGCGTTTTGATGTCATTTGATGCGAGAAATATGAGTTGTTATTTCAGATTATGTGTGCAGTGGATGTACATGATCTTTAGTTTGCTAGTTATTATGAAGATTACTTCAGGAAATCCAGAGCCCTAGAGATACTAAGAGTTACGACACTCCCATAGACCTCCGTTGTAAAAAATGGCGGCGCCTACTTCCGGGGTATGGACATCGAAATAGTTCAAAATATTGTCATTTGGGCGTTGGACCTCATTCACTTACATTACGGCGCGTCGATTAGTTCCAGAGGTAAGTTGCTGAAATATCGAACTCTTTTGAATTGTCAACTGTCTATATTGTAGGCCCTTTATGATGCTTATACTGGTCTTCATTTGTATATGCACAGCGTAATTATCTATATTTTATCTTGGTTATTACAACCCATTTGCTAGCATTGCCTGCTAGTTAGCTAGCGCGACTTCGTCAGCTTTGATTTGAAGGTAAGATTTCAGTAATGAATCGCTAGCAGCTTATATATCAATGATGCTGGGTAACTAACAAGCAGGATTTAGATTGATTATGTGTTTTTATTGTTATTTTGGTTTTTATCTGCTGAACCTGACCGTGTCAGCCATCCTTAGTCGGCTTTTTTCTGTATGATATGACTTAACTGCTAGCACTAGTAGAAATGAGGTGGCGTTTGTGATAAATATTTCATTGCATTTTGGGATATACTAACATTTCATTATGTGACATGTTGACTGTACTTAGTTTTTTTTGGTACTGTTCCGTGTTAACTCATCTGTACTGTACAACTAGCCTAGCGCTACTTTTTAATGCTTGATGGCATGCTAGGATAGATTCCTTTGTATTGTAATATACACATTAATTTAATGATTGTTCTTCAAAGGTATTATTCAGTCTTAAAAATATAATAGCCTACTGAATAGGCTACTCTACAGCAGTGAATGAAGGATGAGCCTAAAACATGGTCATGCATCCAAAATGTTTATTTTTAAACAAAATAAACACTTTAAAAAAAATAATTAGCACTTATTTTTATTCAGCCTCATATGTCAGCCTCCTGTTGCTGCTGCTGCTGCTGGCGTAGGCTGCTGCTGCTGAAGGAGGCGGGCTGCTGCTGGAGGCTGCTGACGGAGGACCGGGAATGGAGATGCCAAGTACATCGATGGCAACGAGTAAGGTGTTTGGCAGTGGCCTAGATGTTATGACCTTCGGTGCAGAGGTCTGTTGGGTCTTCTTTGCCTTCTTACTCTGACTCTTGCTGCCAAGATACCCTTTATGTTTATCCTTCCTCTCAGCCCTGATGCACTTTGATGCAATCCTTAACCTCAGCCTGATGTATGTTGAGAGGATTTTTTTCTTCAGGTCATGGCATGAGGGCAGGTTGCTGTCCAGCAACATGGCTTCTTGTTCCAGCTGTGACACTGCATTTGAGGACTCCATGAGGGAATCGCTCATCCTCACACGGAACAGCTGCTCCACGTTCTGAACAAGGGTGAAAACCTCATCTGATGGACGGTAAAGTGCACCCCTTTTAAATTATTTTAATACCAGCAGACCAGCTCTCTCATGTATATCCTGTAGTGCCACAACAGAACCTTAGTTGTATTGCTTTTTTCCACGGTGTCTTTCCCCCACCGTATCCCACCTTTTTTTGATTGCCCAAGTGCTCTAATTTGGTCTGTGTTGAAGATTTTTTGAAACTTTAGATTAATCAAATTGTGTTTTTTTTTTAATGCCGAATGAATCCTCTTCTGGTTTACCAGAGCCCTCTCTGCTCTCTTTCTTAGTAATCTCTCCCTTCTCAGTTGCCTCATTAGATCCTCCACGTGAGGCCCGGTCACAACTGGCCCTTGGCAGTCTGGTCCCTGGAGCACCTGACCCTGGCAAACTGGCCTCTTCATAGCTGACCCCTGACTGACTGGCTCCTGGCACACTGATCTCTGGTAAGGTGGCCTCTTGATTGTTGGCCCCTGACATACTGGCCCCTGGCAGTCTGCTGACATCTGTCTCACTCTCTCTGTCTGTGATGTCCCTTTCATTCCCTTGGAACTCCACCTCAATATCTCCCTGAATCTCTGTAACAATAACAAGGCAATCTTGCTGTTATATGTGTATGCTGCCTTTACATGTGCACCTATTGTCATGTAAGGGTACACTATACTCCTACATTATAGTGACATTCATCTAAGTTCGCCTATTGGCAATGTTACAGTATGAAGAAATCTGTAGATTATGTACATGTGGTATATGAGTCTTCAGAGAATCCCTGAACCCTGGTAGTTTTGAAGCTGTATAATCTGAAAGTTGCATTAGGAGTGTAGTCTATCCTTGAATTATATAACATGGGAAACATTGTTAGCTTCATAATAATACCAATGTTTGATGTGCAGTAATAGGTGTGGTCATTATTCCTGACAGCTGGAGGCATACTCCTTGACGTGAATTTTCTCCTTTTCGGTTTAGGCCGATGTATAAATACTGTTGGAACAGCATCTGGCCTCAACCTCAAATTTCCTCCGTGATTTGTTGCCAATATATTGGTCGTCTTCAAAGTGTACCTGTGGGTAGGTAGGTTTGATCAGTTTCCCCTGCACCCTTCAAATGTCATTGAAGAGTCATAATTCTCTACACTTGGAAATATGATGCCCTTTAAACTGTTAATAAGTCATGTCACCTCTGTGAACATTACTTACATGACAGAGTTTTCTGCTCTTGTTGTCCTCTGTCAGACACAGGTTTTGTCTGTTGACCATTGCCATCCATCTCTTCCTTCGCTCTACGTCCTTAGGGAAGCCATACATCCGGAACCCCTTCTCGGATCGATTAGAGCACCCAATGCTATGTATGACAACTGATCTATTAATCCATCCATCCATCCATCTTCTCCCGCTTATCCGTGGTCGGGTCGCGGGGGTAGCAGTTCCAGCAGAGAGCCCCAAACTTTCTTTTCCCTGGCGACATCAACCAGCTCTGACTGGGGGATCCCAAGGCGCTCCAGGCCAGCGAAGAGATATAATCCCTCCACCTGGTCCTAGGTCTACCCCCTTGGTCTCTTCCCAGCTGGACGTGCCTGGAACACCTCCCTAGGGAGGCGCCCAGGTGGGCATCCTAACTAGGTGCCCGAACCACCTCAACTGGCTTCTTTCGACGCGAAGGAGGAGCGGCTCAACTCCGAGTCCCTCCCTGATGACCGAACTTCTCACCTTATCTCTAAGGGAGACACCAGCCACCCGGCGGAGGAAACCCATCTCGGCCGCTGTATCCGCGATCTCGTTCTTTCGGTCATGACCATCCTCATGACCATAGGTGAGGGTAGGAACGAAAATGGCCCGGTAGACAGAGAGCTTTGCCTTCCGGCTCAGCTGCCTTTTCGTCACAAACTGTGCGGTAAAGCGAACTGCAATACCGCTCCCGCTGCTCCGATTCTCCGGCCCATCTCACGCTCCATTGATCCCTCACTCGAGAACAAGACCCCGAGATACTTGAACTCCTTCACTTGGGGTAAGGACTCATTCCCTACTGGAGTGGACAGTCCATCGGTTTCCTGCTGAGAACCATGGCCTCAGATTTGGAGGTGCTGATCCTCATCCCAGCCGCTTCACACTCGGTTGCGAACCGATCCAGTGAGTGCTGAAGGTCGCAGACCGATGAAGCCATCAGAACCACATCATCTGCAAAAAGCAGTGGTGCAATCCTTAGTCCACCGAACTGCAGACCCCCCCCCCCACGACTACGCCTCGAAATCCGATCCATGTATATTACAAACAGGATTGGTGACAAAGCGCAGCCCTGGCGGAGGCCAACCCTCACCGGAAATGGGTCCGACTTACTGCCGAGGACCCGGACACAGCTCTCGCTTTGGGAGTACAGAGATTGGATGGCCCTGAGTAGAGACCCCCTCACCCCATACTCCCGCAGCACCTCCCACAGTAACTCCCTGGGAACTCGGTCATACGCCTTCTCCAAGTCTACAAAACACATGTAGACCGGATAAGCGTACTCCCAGGCCCCCTCCAGGATCCTTGCGAGAGTAAAAAGCTGATCCGTCGTTCCACGACCAGGACGGAATCCGCATTGTTTCCTCCTCAATCTGAGGTTCGACAATCGGCCTGACCCTCCTTTCGAGTACCTTGGAGTAAACTTTCCCGGGGAGGCTGAGTAGTGTGATGCCTCTGTAATTGGCACACACCCTCTGATCCCCCTTTTTGAAAAGGGGGACCACCACCCCGGTCTGCCACTCCTTCGGTACTGTTTCCGACTTCAACGCAACGTTGAAGTTGTCCGTTGATCTATTAAAATGCAATATAAACGAAAGTGCCATAATATTTATTGTGCAAACATTTTAACATGAATATTGCCTATGTCCTCTGTTCAGTCTGCCTCCCACTGTATTCTCTCCCATTATTCACCACTGTTCCTATTCTTGCTCTGCTTTTTAGGGCCCCAGGAAACCGATGAAGAGGATGTCCTCTTTCACCAAGGAACCTTCTTGTTTTTTTCAAAATGGTTAGGCCCCTGGATGCCCTAGACTAGAGTTCTGTATTGCTTTTTGTAAATAGTTGCTTTTTTGTAAATAGTTGTTTGTAAATATTTGTAAAATGCCCCCACCCACAATTGTTGTTCGCACAATTATGCTTGTGCGAACAACAATTGTGGGTGGGTGCTTATTGTGCTGCAGACGTTGAAGGACCTGAGTCTCCTGAGGAAATACAGGTGAAAGGTGAGGAGAGGTCATCGCTTGGAAGGTTTTATATCCTGTGGTGTCTCAACAGAACTTAATATGAATTGCTTTATTGTCTCGTCGCTGGATCACCTCCCCCTGGCAAAGTGGCCTCGTCATTTTAATTTGTATTGTTGACAAACCTGTTTGTGTTGCTCTGTTGAACCATGGTTCAACAGGAGCTTCTGTAAATAGTTTTGTAAATAGTTTGAATATTTATCATAGTAATCATGTTCAGTCTCCCACTCTCTCAATTTAATTTATCGTTTCTTTGCCCCACCATGTGTTGTTGTCCAAGGGCACTCATTTGGTCTGTGTTGAAGATTGTTTTACACTTTAGATTAATCAAAATTGTGTTTTTTGGCTGAATTAATCTTTTTGTTGAACCCTAACCCTCTTTGTTCTCATTCTCATTCATTTGACTTTGTTTTGTTCTAACACACATCACTTTTTCCATACACTGTTCTTAAAGGAATGGTCCATTCATTAGATAATTAATCAAAACTTCGGTATTTAGTGAAACATTATGTTTAAACCATACCCTGAAGAAATCAGCGATATTCCCCGGTAAATAATGATTTTATAGCTCTTTTTTATCAAAACCTTTATATTCCGTCTGGCCGCCGCCATTTTTGCCATTTTCAGTAGTCCCGTGATGGTCGTGACGTCATCCATGCGTTCACTTTGTCAACACACGGAAACATGGCGGAATATTTGAGTTCGGACTCGTCAGCAGAGGAAGAAGTTTTGATGTTTTATCAGTATGACAATACGACACCCTCTGTCCTTAGACCCTCACATCGTACAAGGAAAAACTTCCGAAGAAAACCCAGTTTAAAGGGAACATGGGAGAAACCTCAGGGAAAGCAGATCCCTCTCCCGGACGGACAATAGATGCCGTGTGTAAATTGAAGAGATAATACATTTGCAACATAGGTAGTCCAGATGTTTGGAAATGCATGTGTGTATAATAGGAAGATGATATAAGATACTATATGTATGCATGTAGTACCACCCTTGCTAGCGATTCCCTCTCTAGTTTAGCATACTCAGCTTCGTTGTCCCTGGCCATAGAATCACGATTTTATGGGGCCGGAAAAAACTGGGGGAAATACACACTAGTCGGTACTACGCTATATGGAAAGGCCACCAAAAACTGTCCTGGCCTGGACGCTAAAGGACGTTAAAACGGGACTAGCCGCTGCAATGGAAATGCGCTATAACATACCTTATTCTTACTCCGAGCACTACTTCTGCTCCTCCGTCGCTTCACACTTGCAGAGGGCGATTTCTCAACTGGCCGAACAGGTGTCCTGGTCGGTGATGACACCAGAAAGACCGATGGTACTGCATCTCCATTAAGTAATGGTTGTTCCATAAATCCCATGTTATGTTTTATCATACTCTCAGAGTAGTCGTCCGGAAATTTGAAATGTTCACTGCATATATGAGCCTGTGAATCTTTCGGTTCGGGCCGGCCACATTTCGCTAGCCACTGCCTCTGAATGTACTTCTTACGCTTACCTTTTGGCAACAGATGGAACTAAGCATTCCGTGGATTGTTCCTATCAGAATTGTGGCAATATTTCGCGATACAGTGAGGCATATTTGAAGAGAGAAACTACAGTAAATAACATGGAGATCAACGTGTCCTCGAAACCAACGCATTTTACGTCACTCCGGAAAATTCGGCGCCCACAGTGTGTTGTTATTTATTTCGGTTATAATCAGTTTAAAATCACTGATAATGTCATCGGATAAAAAAAAAAAAAGAAAGACTGGCAGAGACTGGTCTGTTTTATCGGATGATAATTATTTAAAAATGAGTGTCATGAGCATACCATTCCTTTAATAAGTAATAGGCTACTGTAGCGCCAGGAAAAGGGAGTCGGAGGCGGTGTATTCAGAATGGAGTTCCACTCTTTATTATCCATTAATCACAGAGGTTAACACATCAACTGCTCTGCTTGACGAGCTAGCAGGAATGGAGGCTAACTCTCCAGGTGTTCCCACTAAAGGGTCCGTGTGGCAACACAATAAGAGAGGTGAATTATGTCCCATAACGTGTCACCACACTACCAAGCTTTCCGTTGTCACCCTGCCTCTCCAAATGCAAAACTGTCAATAAAAAGTATGCAATAATGCAATTACAGCTGAAAAGGTACTTGGGTGTGTGTGTTTTTCAATATATATTTTACCATTCAATAACGCAATCGCTGCAGTCTGTCTGTCCCATATAAGAACATGACAGCGCAGCGCAACTATACTACGGACGTGACTGCCCTGACAGTGACAGCAACATAGCCTGCTTGTGCTACCACACTTTCCCCTCAAAATATCGTTAAATAACGAAACTTGTAAATATTGCCAATCCATACAAAGTGTAACCACATCATGTAAATATGAAAGCAATCTTTAAAAAATAACAGCGTTGGTTTAATCTATGACTATTTTGACCATGTTTGTGCTGTTTTTGCCATAGAGAAGCATTGCCACGGAAGTGCGTTTTGAACTATCCCGGCATACATAAACCACGTGACCGGCTGGCGGCGACATCAAAGAGTGTCGTAACTCTTATCTCTCTATGGCTCTGAGGAAATCGCGACGTTTTCATTGTTACCAAGGTGGTTGCTAGGGACGCTGCTATCACAACACGTGGCATTAGGTAGCAAACACGGCAATATGTCTTACCTTTGTTGTTGTCTGATCAAAAGTTGTCTTCAATGGCATTACAACGATAAAAAGCTGCTGAAGGTTAATCCATAGGTTAACCCAATGTGTCTGTCACTTGATAATCCATCAGCAATAAACCTAGTTTTATGTTTTCAGATAGGTTTCGCTTTGGGAAAACTGCGTGCGCATAGCCCCCACTTCTCGATGGTAACGTTGGTGTGTATGTGGAAATTCCCCTTCGATTCCATTGGCTCTAACGGTTCAAAAGAGATGTCAATCATCAAAATCGACCAATGGGTTCCAGACAAACGGCAAAAACGCCCATTTCCACCCAAATGACCCCAGAGGTGGAGTTTATTTTGCTAAACCTCTCTAAAAAGGTCAAATGTCACTTGTTTTGCATCAATCTTGATACAGCGTACTTATTATATGTTGTACTTTGGATTCCTAAAGCTTTTAGTCTACCATCCCATCATTCAAGGGTGGTTTTCACTATAAGTAAAAATAATCTTTGGACGGACACTATAATTTACATTTTTTACTATGTTCAATCTGAATTTTCTTTATAATAAAAACATCTATATTGATTCTGACTCTTTGACATCCAACTCACAGGTTTATCATTACTTTGAGAAAAAAGATTATTAATTTTCCCCTTTTAGAAGTGTAGTTATGGTCATTTGTTCTGGAAATGTCATTTTCGAGCCTGAGACCTGAAAAACAGGCTTGGGGCATAACAGGTTGGCGTGTAGATTGTGTTCCTTACAGTTTGAATGCAGTCATTTGGCAAAGAAGGCCAGAGCTTCATGAAGTAATAATCCTAAAAATGTAAACAAATGTATGAAGTCAACACTGTGGCAACTGGCTGTAGTATTAGTTCAGGCAGACTTACTCACCAAGCACGATGTCTAGAGTATAAATGAGAAACATCAACAGTGTAAGTGGTGTACATTGATGCACCTGACAGCCTGTGAAGAAGGACCTGAGTCTGTGAGGACAGGATTATAGGCTGCTGCAGTACAGATCCCATTTCATGAACCGTCAAGCAGCAGAAGTCCTCTGGGCAAGAACACCTCTCCTCAAGAGGAGCACTGATGTGAAAACTTAAGGAGCTCAAATGAGGCCTCCCGGATAACTGTGTGAACTGTTGACAATCTGGAATAATATCTGATCTGTCAGTTTTACAAAGCCACATAGGCCGAAAATCAAATATCAACCAAAAATTACATTTATCCGAAGAAGTTGTTGTGCTAAATACAAGAAACTAAGGAAGAATGCAACACATATATAGACTTGTGGAGCTCATACTCTGTAGGCTACTGAGACACTTGTGTCTTGAGCTAAATGCTAACATTAGCATGCTAACGTGCTCACAATGACGCTACTAATATGCTGATCAATGTATGTATGCATACGTGTATACGTGTATATGTGTGATGTGGATGGATGTATACCACTGTAGTTTAGATTGTTAGCATGCTAACATTACTTAAGGACTCAACTCAAACACACTCACAGCTGCTGATGGGGATGCCCTTTTTCAGATATTTGGTTATAAACTTGTGTAAACCAATCCTTTTGCAAATGTAAACTTTGACATGATGGTGGTTTCTAGATGAAAAGTGAGAGGGTCACCAAAGTGGTAATATTTCATTCTTAGGGGAAAGACATGAACAACATTTCTTATAGCATCCATCCATAGACATTTCACTCAAAACCACTTATGTAGACAACATGGTGGCGCTAAAAGTCAGGGAATCACAGAGTCAGAAAGGATTCCTCCTCAGAAAATAGAGTCTGGACCAAATAGTCGACCAGCTTAATGAATCACGTACAGCAACACCATTAGAATATTAGCATGAAAACAAAAAAGTATAATTGCTTGCATATATTTGTCAAAGATCTCAGTATTGAAAGATTTTTTTAAAAGGGACACTCTATAATATATCTCATCTAACAGATGTAACGCTGACTTCAGCACCAGACACCAGGCACAGGCTGCAACACTGTCTTCAGAATGATTCATCCTCTCAGTATACCACTGAATGCAAATTCAGCAAAAGAAACATAACTTTAGATACAAAATGATATTTTCTACAGGAATAATGTTTTTAATAGTCCAACATATCTACAGTAAAGACAGATAACACATTTCAAATGTGCTGCTGTGCCATCGTGTAGTTTATTTTGGGCTATTTCCCTTTTTAATTTGTCACATGAGTAACTTAATCATCTCTTAACAGTTAATACAATAGGTAATAAAGGGGAAACTTAATCAACATATTGATTAACACAAGCCTGCTCTCTTATTGCATTGCCAGGTCACAGACTGCATTCACTGCTATATTAAGATACGTCACTTTGAATCCATCAACCATCTATTGCAGGGCTAAATGCACCATGGCATAGATTGTAGAAGTGGAAAGCTGTGTGTGCATGTGTGTGTATGTATACGGACATACTGCAGAGACACACCCCCTGATACACCTCTGCTGTTGCCAAAAGGAAGTCCTCATTTGGCTCACACACTCAGGACTGTCCCAGTCATGTACTCATAACACCCCTAGGGAATCAGGCAAGCACTGCACCACCTGATCTGTTCACACACTGCATCATAATCAGCCCAGGGACACACAGTACAAACACAGAGCAACTCTGGACTGTGGCTGAATATAAAATATTTCTTAAATCGATAAGAAAACAGAGGAATATCCACATGGGAGATCTCTGTGAGGCCAGATAAAGAAGGGGGTTTGCTTAAATGACAAGAAAATGAAACACAGCTTAAATGTCCATCAGAGGCTGTAATGCGCAACATTTAACAAAAGCTTTATCACCGTCCATCACCGTCAAGGGCATTTTTTTACTAAAACATATTAAAAGGAAAGGTTGTAATGGACTTGGCATACATTCATTTGTGTAACAGATGCACATAAGCACAGTGAGCTCTGCAGACGTGGGCCCTTCACTCCTGCTGGCTCAGCAGATTTGACTTTGCACACACTCCCTCCAAGCTTTTACGGTATTAAGTGTGAGTGAGCAGCCTCTCGTCCTCCATCAAGTCATAGTAAAACAGGCAAATAAGACCCAGTCAAGAAACAAAATAAAAAGTGAATGTAAATCAGTTACATATTGACCAAAAAAATACTTATTTTCTATCTGCTTGTTTACCAGTAAGTAAAATCAAATCTAGTATTTCTCACTTTCAATGAAATTCCTCATGTCAAGATTATGATGACAATGAAAAAGGCTGTTTCTGTATTGTGCAAAAAAACCAACATCCTAAGTTCTACCCTTACACACATTTGTTTCTAGTCTAAACATTGCACTGCAGCACTACTTGATGAGGTGTGAGGACTGACCGGCATACTGTAAAAGTTCCTTCTTTGGGCAGATTTGATAATATTTCAAGACTCTCAGAACTAAAATGAGAGGCGACTGGCAAAACGCTTACACAGTCTGCTCTAATTACCCCTGAGACATTTATTCCATCTTTCCGCCTTTCTTTTCCTACATTCAGACAGGATGTGTGTAATGAGGCTAGGTGCCTCTGTGACAATCTGGCACGCAGTAACTGATGATGCAGTCTTGGACAGGAAAGGAACGAATAAAGCTGCTTACCTTGAAGAGAGAAGTGCTGCCTCCTAAACACTGAGTGGAAGCAGAGAACAGGGTCAGGTATGCAGGAAGAACAATCTTAACAATCTGCACTTTGGTTCATCCCACTCTCACAAGACATCTCAAACCCCCAGAGGCAGAAGGTCCCAGTTTCACCTGGGGGTGTTTCTGTCCAAAAAGCAGACACTCTAATGAGACTTCTTTGGCTCAAAGTGCTGCGTGTGCTCAGAAGAGGCAGAGAGCAGAGGAAACACTCGCACAGATTAACATTGTTCTAACACACTGAAATCAGCACAAGCATCAGAGCCGGTGCAGTTCCACTGCTGTATTTCCCGGCACTGTTCGCTCATTGGCTGAGGAGCTACTCAATAAAAACCCTGCTTGTCATCAATTGGGTATAGATAAGATTTTCTGTGGCGCACTAACAACAGTGCTCCTCCTCTTTTCTTTCTTGCTCCATCACTTTTTTCTCTCAGTACAGGCAGCTAGGGAGTGCTGAGCTTTGAGAATTAGCAGGAGGAAAGGGAGGAAGAGAGCGAGGGGAGGGAGGAAAGTGAGGGGGGGAATCGATGAGTGGTGAATGGAGAGGTGAAGATGGTGACCGGCAGTCTGTAGAGCTGGTTTTTAGGTCCTTCTTGTGCATCCCTGCTGCAGGAGCTCTGCAGGAACCTGAGGGCAGTGAGGTGTGAGGACCAGAGAGGATAGAAGGAGAGAGAGAGGGGGGGGGGGGTTGTTACCGGTCTGCTCGGGCTGGTTTTGCTGCAGTAAAGAGGCAGGCAGACCACAGATGGGAAGTTGTTTTCTTCTGTATTTTTCTCACCAGCAGCAGTTGCTGTAGAGCTCCAGCAGACTCAGCAGCATAAGAAGGCAACTAGTTCCTCCCTTCCTTGTTTACAGGCATCCATCATGTAACTAGTGAATAATTTAAAAGAGCAGAAGGTGGGATGAGCCACAGGATTGACGGATCACTGCTACTGCCTCATTAGGATGACGGCACATAACAGACTTGTCTAATTAAAGAAAGTCAAGCAGGACTCGCACTGGGTGTTAATGCTGACACACAATTCAGTTCAATACATTTAACATGTTTTTTATCATTTCTTTCAGTATTTGGGCATGTTAATATTTTGAAAGAAAAATGATGTAACTTAACATATTTGTTGGAGCATTTTTTTCTTTTGTTTTTGCTAATTAGCACTTAACACAAAGTAGGCTGCAGCTAAAACTGATGAGAATATAAATGTTCAGGTATTGGCTCATACATAAAAGTATCAAATAATGGCACCTAATTCAAATTCAGATGATAACCAAAGTTATAGTGGCACACAAACCTTTACTGCACAAGCCCAAGCCAATGAAAGTGTCCTGCAGCTGATTAGCAGCGCAACATTTGTAATGAAAAGCAATGACAGGGCAGCAGGGAGAGTGCCAGTTTCACCATTATACTTATTAAACTTTCCGGGAATGTTTCCAAAATCTCTGCAGCAAATAGCAGCCAGACTCCCTTCAAGAAGGACACAGCATTTCATTGCGTTACCCTTGACATAACACAGGCAGGCTGTGCTCAGTGCATTACCAACGATTAGACCACCACATGAGTCAGAGATGCTGCATCACTGAAGCATCCTCTTCATGAACGTTCCACGGTAGAATCTGTGCTCATTAGCTTCCCACTCAAGGGGGATTGGTGATAGAAAAGTTTTGATGGGATCCAATTCAGCCAGAGGATATGTTGAGATTGCCTTGTGCTGGACTTAATAGCAATAAATGAACAAAAACACAGATAATTCAGGATAGAAGAAATATTTTGCTGAGCCTGAAGCAACTTTCATAAAGGTGAACCAGACTAATCCAATCAATCCAATCCAACTTTATTTATAGCACTTTAAAACCTTCAGACCAAAGTGCTGTACAGAGAGATAAGCTCAACAACATAAATAAACATTTAAAATACAAGATACAAACACAAAACAAACTAGCATAAACGTAATAATTAAAAATAAATAACAGCCATAAAAACAAGAGTCCACTGAAAGCAAATAAAAGCAACAATCTACTTGTTTCTGATGCTAATGAGAAGAGGTGGGTTTAAAACGGGATTTAAAAGCAGACAGTGTGGGAGCCTGTCTGATGAGCAAGGGCAGGTCGTTCCACAATAATAATGTCCATAATGCGTTTCTATTATGGAATGTAAACAAAATAGTTAACATAACGTACAGTAATAAAGAAATACGCTCACATAACGTGTCTGCCTTCTGGACCTCATTATCAATACTAAATATATTGATAATGAGATAATTGCTGTTTCTCTGCAACAAAAAATTGCCCAATTAACAGATTCTTATAATTTATACATATATATAGATTGAATATTGAAGATTTGCACATATATGCAGTGTAAAAAAAAAGTGTATTTAATAAGCAAAAGTATACAGAGCCTAATGCTAGTGAGTGACAGATATAGAGACATATTCAGATGATAAGGAAAATATATTGTATGTTGTAATTCATTCCAAAAGTCATAGCAGTCCACACAAAACACAACCACTTAGTTGAGTAAAAGAGCATTTGACTGCGATGATGGCAACTTTTGGAACTACTGCTATTTACTTTAATTGGGAAAGAATCTTATAGACTGTACCATCGCAGACAAAAAAGCAGTGACCGGGGAAGACACAACAGCTGATGCTGATATTTGACTTCTGTGCAAAATGTACCTGTCTACATCAAGATGGATGGTACACTGAAATAAAAATAAAAACATGAATACTACTGTAGCCCTAAAAGATACTCGTTAAGAAAATGCAAATCGCTTTCAAATAATCAAACCATCATACAAATGAAATGTCTGCAAGCATGTCCATCGGGTATTTGCAGTAAACAACTTACGCAAGTAAACAACTTACGCAACAGTTCATTACCATCTACTTACATCACGAAACGAGTGGAAAACAATTCTAATCTCAAGGGTATAACTAACAAAAGTAATTCACTGTATAATGTCTTTCTACTAAATTTCCCTTGTGAGTTTGATCACATATAGCTTAAGGGAAAACTAACACCCACAATTTCCCCTGTGGTGATGACAAATTTAACTGAGGACAGGAACATCATCAAAAAGTTTACTTGAAAGTTTGATTTATTGCACTTTATGACAATCATATGAATGATTGAAACCCATTACAGTCTCAGTGCACAATGACACATCACTGGAGTGGATGAGAAACGTTTTTCTAAATGTAATCCTCTCAAGGTTTTTCAGATTGAAAAAATCTAATGCTTCAGTAATGAAATCTCTTCTTTCTACATGTGCCATTAATTTCATCCTGTTGACTTCCTGCAGTGTGTTATGTGCATGTAAAAGGTTTGCAAAGTCTAAACTCCAAATTTCTCTCCCACACACTCCCCCTGCCACTTTCTGAAACGCCTTAATTGGACTCCTTTGTTTACTTTCGGAACATAGTGACATCAATATGGTGACACTCATTCTTCTTTGGCTAGCGCTCCAACACATTGTACGTGATAGGCTAAGGGGCGGAAATCTCAACAAAGCTGGCTAACCAATCAGAGAGTTACTTAAGTAGAAGTACGGAACTACTATCAGCAAAATGTTCCTTCAGTATCAAAACTACAAGTAATTATTAAGCAGATTAGCAGTATTATATATTATTATTATAATTATTATTATGTTTTAATGCCCAACAAATACTTATTTGTAATACTGGGTAGATAAGTCGTACAGTACTGCATCATATTACACAATCGAATCATGTGCTCTGTCCAGATATGTATGTCAAAATATTATGTAAGTACAATACTCAAGTTGATGTACTTTTTTACATTCTGACTAATTGTACACATTATTGAAACCAACAAACTATACAGATATGCGATGTACATGTATACACACTTTAGGTTGTACTCTCCTCTGGCTCCCTGTGCTGAAACTATCCTGACATTTAGGGAGCAGAGGGGAGGAAACAGAGAGAGGGAATGTTCCCCCCCACCAGTGAAGGATGTGTTGCACTGCACAGATTTGGGGCAACATGGCGGAGCAGTACTGAGAAAAGGGAAGCCAAAGGGGACACTGGTACAGTGAGTAATTATCTGATCTTTCTGCACCGACTTCTTACATTTCATCTTCTTTTCCTCTGGCCTCCAAGCCCTTTCACATCAGATTTGATTAGATACCCTTACTAATTAAACTGTGGCCAATCATTTGCATACATCCTTATGTGTCTTATTAAAATACAGATTAAGTGTTGCATTTAGAAGAAAAAACGTTGAAGGCTGTATTGCAAACGCCACTATAGGCCAAAGGCAAAGCAATACATCGAAGAACCAGATGTGTCAATAGTGCCATCGTTCATTTTATGCTCCAGCAAGTTTCAAAATCTGTCAGGGGTATGATGCTGAGAGAGCAGAAGGCAAATGGGAATCATTAAGAAAGCCCTTTCTCAGCAAATCCTCAGAAAAAGGTATATTCTAAATCAGCTCAGAAAAGACATAAAGCTCCTAATGTTTCTGCTATAAATTAATCACTTCATATAATGTCATTAAAAATGGACTACCTATGTTGTAAATGTATTATCTTTTCAATGTACACACGGCATCTATTGCACGTCTGTCTGTCCTGCAGGGATCCCTCCTCTGTTGCTTGCTCTCCCTGAGGTTTCTCCCATGTTTCCCTTTAAACTGGGGTTTCTCCGAAAGTTTTTCCTTGTACGATGTGAGGGACTAAGGACAGAGGGTGTCGTATTGTCATACTGATATTCTGTACAAACTGTGAAGTCCACTGAGACAAATGTAACATTTGTGATATTGGGCTATATAAATAAACATTGATTGATTGAAAAATATGTATTTCACAAATAGCTAAATTGAATTCTTTAAAGCTGATTTTATTCCTAGTCAGCTAAGAGTGTAAGACTCGGAGTGACCAGTTGAGGGCGCTGTGTATACAATATATACTCTTCAGAGGTCACAACATTCAGTAAAATGGCTCTGCAGACTTCTTGATATTTCAACTGCTTGTTTGATAAAACGTTTTCCACACAGTGTATTAATATCTAGCTTTGAAGTATCAAAACTGTACACTATTTCAATTCAGAGGTACAGTAAAGAGTACTTGCGTATAAGTATGTGACTTTACTTAAGAATGAATGTTACTTAATTCTTCTTTACCACCAGATTTCAGCTAATAATATAGGACTTTTTACTCCACTACATTTATCTGACAGCTTTAGTTACTAACATAAAGACTATATTCACAGAAGTTGGGGCCCCTTGTCAAGATTCAGTTCGAGTAAAGACACTTTACTCTCTTTGAGATTCAGAGAGTCTAATAACCATTATTTCACAAGACAGCAAAGGTTGTTGGAACAATTTTAAATCAGATTATAACTATTTGACGTGACTATTGATACAAAACTGTTGAATAACACCTGCCAAACTCACTTTATTATATTCCATAAAGCAGAGAGAAGCTGCAGATGATTCTTTGTATGTTCATGACTACACATGACCCATTTCACATGTAATTTAACCAATTTTCACTGTTAAATGTGGATGCTTTGAGTAAAGGGTCTTTGGATATTACTGTTTCAGCTACTGTCCCAACTGATGTTTATTTTGTATACACTTCACCTTGAAATGTTCCTTTAACATCAGCTTGCAGCTATACTGTATATTACTACATGTTTATGTAAGTACATGTGTTCGTCCATGTGCACAGACGCACACATGCATGAGATAAACTACCAATGTTTTGCCGCTTCAATCTGGTACTTAAATATATTAATTCACCCATGAAGCACTTCCATCGATCTACTGAAAGGTATTGATCCTTTTTCAGTACGAGACTGCAGAGACTGGGCTGAAACTGACAGTCACTACAGTCATGTGATCACTCTTCACTGAGGCGAGTAAATAAAACAGATGCCAATGTACGGTAATATATCATACGTTGGATTTTTTTTTAATGGAAATACACTTGTATCTGTGTCTGCCATGTCCTTATGAGTAAGTAGAGTACAGTGGCATCAGTTACCAGAGATTATTTGCTACATGAAAAGCTTTCTAAGGAGAGCGGTGATCATGTACCAGGGAAATGAAGTTACAGAACATAAAACCAACACATTGGACTCTATCTTGTAAAGCCTAGAGAATAATATGTATTTGTGGGTTTGTCACCACAAGCGTTTTAACAGCCTTCTAAAACAGTTTTCAGTTGTAGGACAATGTTTTCATACATTAAGTAATATGCTAGTTATTTCCATAACGTTTTTTAACAAGAAAATGTTTTAAAAAAAGTTTATTTTCATAGTTTCACTAGGTGCTAGCTGATATTTTTAAATGTTTTGTTTTATCGACCAACAGAAAACATTTAGAATATTACATTACAAAAAAAAGGACAATAATCATCAAATTGTCCCATTGGAGAAAGTGAAAACAGAGGAGAGTGTGTGTTTTCAACTTGAAAATTACATGGATTAATTAACTCAGTCAATGTGCTTTGGCCGCTACACTTTCCCTTCGAACCAGTATGTTCTCATGTAACTTTCCCCTCTCTTATGTGTCTCCAGTCTGTGTTGCCCTGAAGGTTAAACATCAGCACTTTTTAAAAAAATAAAATGTTTTATCCGCCAATTTACCACCAAAAACTCAATCTAGGCTAACATTTAACCTGTAAACCCAACACACTCTCACTCCCTAAGCGTCCAATAGCGACGTTTGGTCAGTGTCCGTGGCGTCCAATTGTGACGCTCCTAGGCTCCTTCAGCGTCATAAAGGGACGCAAATAGCTTTCAACTGATTGCAATGTATTCCCATCTGCGTCGGGATTTGACGCTCATGGAAGCACGGCATTCGTTTGTGTCGGCTGCCCTTAAAGGCAGTGTGAGCGTCCATTCCCATTGGATAACGGAGAATTGTACACCCGGATGTAAGTATTCCTCTTGATGTCGATTGATTTTACAGTGATATCTGCACTACTCATCGACTAAAAAACACCAGATTATCCTTGTTAATTACACAACATTGATTGGCTTAAATTGTGTGCAATGCTTTTGTATTTTTCCCCTTCGATTCGGAGAAACTAATCTTTTTTCAGAGTAAAGGATGACAGAAGACACTACACTACCCAGAATCCCCAGCTATCGTTTGGACTACACCATGTGCTCTGTTTGACAAACCCCGTTTTTTTCACCATTCATTCCAATGGCTGGCGTCTATGTCACGTGATCTTCAAATTTCTCCCTGCAGAAAAAGAAAACATGGCCGAACTTCGTTTTATTCTCGGTGGAAAATGCCTATTTTAAAGTTAGTTTGGCCATTAAAATGCGTTTTGATGTCATTTGATGCGAGAAATATGAGTTGTTATTTCAGATTATGTGTGCAGTGGATGTACATGATCTTTAGTTTGCTAGTTATTATGAAGATTACTTCAGGAAATCCAGAGCCCTAGAGATACTAAGAGTTACGACACTCCCATAGACCTCCGTTGTAAAAAATGGCGGCGCCTACTTCCGGGGTATGGACATCGAAATAGTTCAAAATATTGTCATTTGGGCGTTGGACCTCATTCACTTACATTACGGCGCGTCGATTAGTTCCAGAGGTAAGTTGCTGAAATATCGAACTCTTTTGAATTGTCAACTGTCTATATTGTAGGCCCTTTATGATGCTTATACTGGTCTTCATTTGTATATGCACAGCGTAATTATCTATATTTTATCTTGGTTATTACAACCCATTTTGCTAGCATTGCCTGCTAGTTAGCTAGCGCGACTTCGTCAGCTTTGATTTGAAGGTAAGATTTCAGTAATGAATCGCTAGCAGCTTATATATCAATGATGCTGGGTAACTAACAAGCAGGATTTAGATTGATTATGTGTTTTTATTGTTATTTTGGTTTTTATCTGCTGAACCTGACCGTGTCAGCCATCCTTAGTCGGCTTTTTCTGTATGATATGACTTAACTGCTAGCACTAGTAGAAATGAGGTGGCGTTTGTGATAAATATTTCATTGCATTTTGGGATATACTAACATTTCATTATGTGACATGTTGACTGTACTTAGTTTTTTTTGGTACTGTTCCGTGTTAACTCATCTGTACTGTACAACTAGCCTAGCGCTACTTTTTAATGCTTGATGGCATGCTAGGATAGATTCCTTTGTATTGTAATATACACATTAATTTAATGATTGTTCTTCAAAGGTATTATTCAGTCTTAAAAATATAATAGCCTACTGAATAGGCTACTCTACAGCAGTGAATGAAGGATGAGCCTAAAACATGGTCATGCATCCAAAATGTTTATTTTTAAACAAAATAAACACTTTAAAAAAAATAATTAGCACTTATTTTTATTCAGCCTCATATGTCAGCCTCCTGTTGCTGCTGCTGCTGCTGGCGTAGGCTGCTGCTGCTGAAGGAGGCGGGCTGCTGCTGGAGGCTGCTGACGGAGGACCGGGAATGGAGATGCCAAGTACATCGATGGCAACGAGTAAGGTGTTTGGCAGTGGCCTAGATGTTATGACCTTCGGTGCAGAGGTCTGTTGGGTCTTCTTTGCCTTCTTACTCTGACTCTTGCTGCCAAGATACCCTTTATGTTTATCCTTCCTCTCAGCCCTGATGCACTTTGATGCAATCCTTAACCTCAGCCTGATGTATGTTGAGAGGATTTTTTTCTTCAGGTCATGGCATGAGGGCAGGTTGCTGTCCAGCAACATGGCTTCTTGTTCCAGCTGTGACACTGCATTTGAGGACTCCATGAGGGAATCGCTCATCCTCACACGGAACAGCTGCTCCACGTTCTGAACAAGGGTGAAAACCTCATCTGATGGACGGTAAAGTGCACCCCTTTTAAATTATTTTAATACCAGCAGACCAGCTCTCTCATGTATATCCTGTAGTGCCACAACAGAACCTTAGTTGTATTGCTTTTTTCCACGGTGTCTTTCCCCCACCGTATCCCACCTTTTTTTGATTGCCCAAGTGCTCTAATTTGGTCTGTGTTGAAGATTTTTTGAAACTTTAGATTAATCAAATTGTGTTTTTTTTTTAATGCCGAATGAATCCTCTTCTGGTTTACCAGAGCCCTCTCTGCTCTCTTTCTTAGTAATCTCTCCCTTCTCAGTTGCCTCATTAGATCCTCCACGTGAGCCCGGTCACAACTGGCCCTTGGCAGTCTGGTCCCTGGAGCACCTGACCCTGGCAAACTGGCCTCTTCATAGCTGACCCCTGACTGACTGGCTCCTGGCACACTGATCTCTGGTAAGGTGGCCTCTTGATTGTTGGCCCCTGACATACTGGCCCCTGGCAGTCTGCTGACATCTGTCTCACTCTCTCTGTCTGTGATGTCCCTTTCATTCCCTTGGAACTCCACCTCAATATCTCCCTGAATCTCTGTAACAATAACAAGGCAATCTTGCTGTTATATGTGTATGCTGCCTTTACATGTGCACCTATTGTCATGTAAGGGTACACTATACTCCTACATTATAGTGACATTCATCTAAGTTCGCCTATTGGCAATGTTACAGTATGAAGAAATCTGTAGATTATGTACATGTGGTATATGAGTCTTCAGAGAATCCCTGAACCCTGGTAGTTTTGAAGCTGTATAATCTGAAAGTTGCATTAGGAGTGTAGTCTATCCTTGAATTATATAACATGGGAAACATTGTTAGCTTCATATATAATACCAATGTTTGATGTGCAGTAATAGGTGTGGTCATTATTCCTGACAGCTGGAGGCATACTCCTTGACGTGAATTTTCTCCTTTTCGGTTTAGGCCGATGTATAAATACTGTTGGAACAGCATCTGGCCTCAACCTCAAATTTCCTCCTGATTTGTTGCCAATATATTGGTCGTCTTCAAAGTGTACCTGTGGGTAGGTAGGTTTGATCAGTTTCCCCTGCACCCTTCAAATGTCATTGAAGAGTCATAATTCTCTACACTTGGAAATATGATGCCCTTTAAAATGTTAATAAGTCATGTCACCTCTGTGAACATTACTTACATGACAGAGTTTTCTGCTCTTGTTGTCCTCTGTCAGACACAGGTTTTGTCTGTTGACCATTGCCATCCATCTCTTCCTTCGCTCTACGTCCTTAGGGAAGCCATACATCCGGAACCCCTTCTCGGATCGATTAGAGCACCCAAATGCTATGTATGACAACTGATCTATTAATCCATCCATCCATCCATCTTCTCCCGCTTATCCGTGGTCGGGTCGCGGGGGTAGCAGTTCCAGCAGAGAGCCCCAAACTTTCTTTTCCCTGGCGACATCAACCAGCTCTGACTGGGGGATCCCAAGGCGCTCCCAGGCCAGCGAAGAGATATAATCCCTCCACCTGGTCCTAGGTCTACCCCTTGGTCTCTTCCCAGCTGGACGTGCCTGGAACACCTCCCTAGGGAGGCGCCCAGGTGGCATCCTAACTAGGTGCCCGAACCACCTCAACTGGCTTCTTTCGACGCGAAGGAGGAGCGGCTCAACTCCGAGTCCCTCCCTGATGACCGAACTTCTCACCTTATCTCTAAGGGAGACACCAGCCACCCGGCGGAGGAAACCCATCTCGGCCGCTTGTATCCGCGATCTCGTTCTTTCGGTCATGACCCATCCTTCATGACCATAGGTGAGGGTAGGAACGAAAATGGCCCGGTAGACAGAGAGCTTTGCCTTCCGGCTCAGCTGCCTTTTCGTCACAACTGTGCGGTAAAGCGACTGCAATACCGCTCCCGCTGCTCCGATTCTCCGGCCCATCTCACGCTCCATTGATCCCTCACTCGAGAACAAGACCCCGAGATACTTGAACTCCTTCACTTGGGGTAAGGACTCATTCCCTACTTGGAGTGGACAGTCCATCGGTTTCCTGCTGAGAACCATGGCCTCAGATTTGGAGGTGCTGATCCTCATCCCAGCCGCTTCACACTCGGTTGCGAACCGATCCAGTGAGTGCTGAAGGTCGCAGACCGATGAAGCCATCAGAACCACATCATCTGCAAAAAGCAGTGGTGCAATCCTTAGTCCACCGAACTGCAGACCCCCCCCCCCACGACTACGCCTCGAAATCCGATCCATGTATATTACAAACAGGATTGGTGACAAAGCGCAGCCCTGGCGGAGGCCAACCCTCACCGGAAATGGGTCCGACTTACTGCCGAGGACCCGGACACAGCTCTCGCTTTGGGAGTACAGAGATTGGATGGCCCTGAGTAGAGACCCCCTCACCCCATACTCCCGCAGCACCTCCCACAGTAACTCCCTGGGAACTCGGTCATACGCCTTCTCCAAGTCTACAAAACACATGTAGACCGGATAAGCGTACTCCCAGGCCCCCTCCAGGATCCTTGCGAGAGTAAAAAGCTGATCCGTCGTTCCACGACCAGGACGGAATCCGCATTGTTCCTCCTCAATCTGAGGTTCGACAATCGGCCTGACCCTCCTTTCGAGTACCTTGGAGTAAACTTTCCCGGGGAGGCTGAGTAGTGTGATGCCTCTGTAATTGGCACACACCCTCTGATCCCCCTTTTTGAAAAGGGGGACCACCACCCCGGTCTGCCACTCCTTCGGTACTGTTTCCGACTTCCACGCAACGTTGAAGTTGTCCGTTGATCTATTAAAATGCAATATAAACGAAAGTGCCATAATATTTATTGTGCAAACATTTTAACATGAATATTGCTATGTCCTCTGTTCAGTCTGCTCCCAACTGTATTCTCTCCCATTATTCACCACTGTTCCTATTCTTGCTCTGCTTTTTAGGGCCCAGGAAACCGATGAAGAGGATGTCCCTTTCACAAAGGAACCTTCTTGTTTTTTTCAAAATGGTTAGGCCCCTGGATGCCCTAGACTAGAGTTCTGTATTGCTTTTTTGTAAATAGTTGCTTTTTTGTAAATAGTTGTTTGTAAATATTTGTAAAATGCCCCCACCCACAATTGTTGTTCGCACAATTATGCTTGTGCGAACAACAATTGTGGGTGGGTGCTTATTGTGCTGCAGACGTTGAAGGACCTGAGTCTCCTGAGGAAATACAGGTGAAAGGTGAGGAGAGGTCATCGCTTGGAAGGTTTTATATCCTGTGGTGTCTCAACAGAACTTAATATGAATTGCTTTATTGTCTCGTCGCTGGATCACCTCCCCCTGGCAAAGTGGCCTCGTCATTTTAATTTGTATTGTTGACAAACCTGTTTGTGTTGCTCTGTTGAACCATGGTTCAACAGGAGCTTCTGTAAATAGTTTTGTAAATAGTTTGAATATTTATCATAGTAATCATGTTCAGTCTCCCACTCTCTCAATTTAATTTATCGTTTCTTTGCCCCACCATGTGTTGTTGTCCAAGGGCACTCATTTGGTCTGTGTTGAAGATTGTTTTACACTTTAGATTAATCAAAATTGTGTTTTTTGGCTGAATTAATCTTTTTCTGTTGAACCCTAACCCTCTTTGTTCTCATTCTCATTCATTTGACTTTGTTTTGTTCTAACACACATCACTTTTTCCATACACTGTTCTTAAAGGAATGGTCCATTCATTAGATAATTAATCAAAACTTCGGTATTTAGTGAAACATTATGTTTAAACCATACCCTGAAGAAATCAGCGATATTCCCCGGTAAATAATGATTTTATAGCTCTTTTTTATCAAAACCTTTATATTCCGTCTGGCCGCCGCCATTTTTGCCATTTTCAGTAGTCCCGTGATGGTCGTGACGTCATCCATGCGTTCACTTTGTCAACACACGGAAACATGGCGGAATATTTGAGTTCGGACTCGTCAGCAGAGGAAGAAGTTTTGATGTTTTATCAGTATGACAATACGACACCCTCTGTCCTTAGACCCTCACATCGTACAAGGAAAAACTTCCGAAGAAAACCCACAGTTTAAAGGGAACATGGGAGAAACCTCAGGGAAAGCAACAGAGGAGGGATCCCTCTCCCAGGACGGACAGACGTGCAATAGATGCCGTGTGTAAATTGAAGAGATAATACATTTGCAACATAGGTAGTCCAGATGTTTGGAAATGCATGTGTGTATAATAGGAAGATGATATAAGATACTATATGTATGCATGTAGTACCACCCTTGCTAGCGATTCCCTCTCTAGTTTAGCATACTCAGCTTCGTTGTCCCTGGCCATAGAATCACGATTTTATGGGGCCGGAAAAAACTGGGGGGAAATACACACTAGTCGGTACTACGCTATATGGAAAGGCCACCAAAAACTGTCCTGGCCTGGACGCTAAAGGACGTTAAAACGGGACTAGCCGCTGCAATGGAAATGCGCTATAACATACCTTATTCTTACTCCGAGCACTACTTCTGCTCCTCCATCGCTTCACACTTGCAGAGGGCGATTTCTCAACTGGCCGAACAGGTGTCCTGGTCGGTGATGACACCAGAAAGACCGATGGTACTGCATCTCCATTAAGTAATGGTTGTTCCATAAATCCCATGTTATGTTTTATCATACTCTCAGAGTAGTCGTCCGGAAATTTGAAATGTTCACTGCATATATGAGCCTGTGAATCTTTCGGTTCGGGCCGGCCACATTTCGCTAGCCACTGCCTCTGAATGTACTTCTTACGCTTACCTTTTGGCAACAGATGGAACTAAGCATTCCGTGGATTGTTCCTATCAGAATTGTGGCAATATTTCGCGATACAGTGAGGCATATTTTAAGAGAGAAACTACAGTAAATAACATGGAGATCAACGTGTCCTCGAAAACCAAACGCATGGTTTACGTCACGTCCGGAAAATGGCGGCGCCCACAGTGTTGATGTTATTTCGGTATATAATCAGTTTAAAATCACTGATAATGTCATCGGATAAAAAAAAAAAAAAGAAAGACTGGCAGAGACTGGTCTGTTTTATCGGATGATAATTATTTAAAAATGAGTGTCATGAGCATACCATTCCTTTAATAAGTAATAGGCTACTGTAGCGCCAGGAAAAGGGAGTCGGAGGCGGTGTATTCAGAATGGAGTTCCACTCTTTATTATCCATTAATCACAGAGAGGTTAACACATCAACTGCTCTGCTTGACGAGCTAGCAGGAATGGAGGCTAACTCTCCAGGTGTTCCCACTAAAGGGTCCGTGTGGCAACACAATAAGAGAGGTGAATTATGTCCCATAACGTGTCACCACACTACCAAGCTTTCCGTTGTCACCCTGCCTCTCCAAATGCAAAACTGTCAATAAAAAGTATGCAATAATGCAATTACAGCTGAAAAGGTACTTGGGTGTGTGTGTTTTTTCAATATATATATTTACCATTCAATAACGCAATCGCTGCAGTCTGTCTGTCCCATATAAGAACATGACAGCGCAGCGCAACTATACTACGGACGTGACTGCCCTGACAGTGACAGCAACATAGCCTGCTTGTGCTACCACACTTTCCCCTCAAAATATCGTTAAATAACGAAACTTGTAAATATTGCCAATCCATACAAAGTGTAACCACATCATGTAAATATGAAAGCAATCTTTAAAAAATAACAGCGTTGGTTTAATCTATGACTATTTTGACCATGTTTGTGCTGTTTTTGCCATAGAGAAGCATTGCCACGGAAGTGCGTTTTGAACTATCCCGGCATACATAAACCACGTGACCGGCTGGCGGCGACATCAAAGAGTGTCGTAACTCTTATCTCTCTATGGCTCTGAGGAAATCGCGACGTTTTCATTGTTACCAAGGTGGTTGCTAGGGACGCTGCTATCACAACACGTGGCATTAGGTAGCAAACACGGCAATATGTCTTACCTTTGTTGTTGTCTGATCAAAAGTTGTCTTCAATGGCATTACAACGATAAAAACGCTGCTGAAGGTTAATCCATAGGTTAACCCAATGTGTCTGTCACTTGATAATCCATCAGCAATAAACCTAGTTTTATGTTTTCAGATAGGTTTCGCTTTGGGAAAACTGCGTGCGCATAGCCCCCACTTCTCGATGGTAACGTTGGTGTGTATGTGGAAATTCCCCTTCGATTCCATTGGCTCTAACGGTTCAAAAGAGATGTCAATCATCAAAATCGACCAATGGGTTCCAGACAAACGGCAAAAACGCCCATTTCCACCCAAATGACCCCAGAGGTGGAGTTTATTTTGCTAAACCTCTCTAAAAAGGTCAAATGTCACTTGTTTTGCATCAATCTTGATACAGCGTACTTATTATATGTTGTACTTTGGATTCCTAAAGCTTTTAGTCTACCATCCCATCATTCAAGGGTGGTTTTCACTATAAGTAAAAAATAATCTTTGGACGGACACTATAATTTACATTTTTTTACTATGTTCAATCTGAATTTTCTTTATAATAAAAACATCTATATTGATTCTGACTCTTTGACATCCAACTCACAGGTTTATCATTACTTTGAGAAAAAAGATTATTAATTTTCCCCTTTTAGAAGTGTAGTTATGGTCATTTGTTCTGGAAATGTCATTTTCGAGCCTGAGACCTGAAAAACAGGCTTGGGGCATAACAGGTTGGCGTGTAGATTGTGTTCCTTACAGTTTGAATGCAGTCATTTGGCAAAGAAGGCCAGAGCTTCATGAAGTAATAATCCTAAAAATGTAAACAAATGTATGAATAGTCAACACTGTGGCAACTGGCTGTAGTATTAGTTCAGGCAGACTTACTCACCAAGCACGATGTCTAGAGTATAAATGAGAAACATCAACAGTGTAAGTGGTGTACATTGATGCACCTGACAGCCTGTGAAGAAGGACCTGAGTCTGTGAGGACAGGATTATAGGCTGCTGCAGTACAGATCCCATTTCATGAACCGTCAAGCAGCAGAAGTCCTCTGGGCAAGAACACCTCTCCTCAAGAGGAGCACTGATGTGAAAACTTAAGGAGCTCAAATGAGGCCTCCCGGATAACTGTGTGAACTGTTGACAATCTGGAATAATATCTGATCTGTCAGTTTTACAAAGCCACATAGGCCGAAAATCAAATATCAACCAAAAATTACATTTATCCGAAGAAGTTGTTGTGCTAAATACAAGAAAACTAAGGAAGAAGATGCAACACAATAAAAGAATAGACTTGTGGAGCTCATACTCTGTAGGCTACTGAGACACTTGTGTCTTGAGCTAAATGCTAACATTAGCATGCTAACGTGCTCACAATGACGCTACTAATATGCTGATCAATGTATGTATGCATACGTGTATACGTGTATATGTGTGATGTGGATGGATGTATACCACTGTAGTTTAGATTGTTAGCATGCTAACATTACTTAAGGACTCAACTCAAACACACTCACAGCTGCTGATGGGGATGCCCTTTTTCAGATATTTGGTTATAAACTTGTGTAAACCAATCCTTTTGCAAATGTAAACTTTGACATGATGGTGGTTTCTAGATGAAAAGTGAGAGGGTCACCAAAGTGGTAATATTTCATTCTTAGGGGAAAGACATGAACAACATTTCTTATAGCATCCATCCATAGACATTTCACTCAAAACCACTTATGTAGACAACATGGTGGCGCTAAAAGTCAGGGAATCACAGAGTCAGAAAGGATTCCTCCTCAGAAAATAGAGTCTGGACCAAATAGTCGACCAGCTTAATGAATCACGTACAGCAACACCATTAGAATATTAGCATGAAAACAAAAAAGTATAATTGCTTGCATATATTTGTCAAAGATCTCAGTATTGAAAGATTTTTTTAAAAGGGACACTCTATAATATATCTCATCTAACAGATGTAACGCTGACTTCAGCACCAGACACCAGGCACAGGCTGCAACACTGTCTTCAGAATGATTCATCCTCTCTCAGTATACCACTGAATGCAAATTCAGCAAAAGAAACATAACTTTAGATACAAAATGATATTTTCTACAGGAATAATGTTTTTAATAGTCCAACATATCTACAGTAAAGACAGATAACACATTTCAAATGTGCTGCTGTGCCATCGTGTAGTTTATTTTGGGCTATTTCCCTTTTTAATTTGTCACATGAGTAACTTAATCATCTCTTAACAGTTAATACAATAGGTAATAAAGGGGAAACTTAATCAACATATTGATTAACACAAGCCTGCTCTCTTATTGCATTGCCAGGTCACAGACTGCATTCACTGCTATATTAAGATACGTCACTTTGAATCCATCAACCATCTATTGCAGGGCTAAATGCACCATGGCATAGATTGTAGAAGTGGAAAGCTGTGTGTGTGCATGTGTGTGTATGTATACGGACATACTGCAGAGACACACCCCCTGATACACCTCTGCTGTTGCCAAAAGGAAGTCCTCATTTGGCTCACACACTCAGGACTGTCCCAGTCATGTACTCATAACACCCCTAGGGAATCAGGCAAGCACTGCACCACCTGATCTGTTCACACACTGCATCATAATCAGCCCAGGGACACACAGTACAAACACAGAGCAACTCTGGACTGTGGCTGAATATAAAATATTTCTTAAATCGATAAGAAAACAGAGGAATATCCACATGGGAGATCTCTGTGAGGCCAGATAAAGAAGGGGGTTTGCTTAAATGACAAGAAAATGAAACACAGCTTAAATGTCCATCAGAGGCTGTAATGCGCAACATTTAACAAAAGCTTTATCACCGTCCATCACCGTCAAGGGCATTTTTTTACTAAAACATATTAAAAGGAAAGGTTGTAATGGACTTGGCATACATTCATTTGTGTAACAGATGCACATAAGCACAGTGAGCTCTGCAGACGTGGGCCCTTCACTCCTGCTGGCTCAGCAGATTTGACTTTGCACACACTCCCTCCAAGCTTTTACGGTATTAAGTGTGAGTGAGCAGCCTCTCGTCCTCCATCAAGTCATAGTAAAACACAGGCAAATAAGACCCAGTCAAGAAACACAAATAAAAAGTGAATGTAAATCAGTTACATATTGACCAAAAAAATACTTATTTTCTATCTGCTTGTTTACCAGTAAGTAAAATCAAATCTAGTATTTCTCACTTTCAATGAAATTCCTCATGTCAAGATTATGATGACAAATGAAAAAGGCTGTTTCTGTATTGTGCAAAAAAACCAACATCCTAAGTTCTACCCTTACACACATTTGTGTTCTAGTATGTAACATTGCACTGCAGCACTACTTGATGAGGTGTGAGGACTGACCGGCATACTGTAAAAGTTCCTTCTTTGGGCAGATTTGATAATATTTCAAGACTCTCAGAACTAAAATGAGAGGCGACTGGCAAAACGCTTACACAGTCTGCTCTAATTACCCCTGAGACATTTATTCCATCTTTCCGCCTTTCTTTTCCTACATTCAGACAGGATGTGTGTAATGAGGCTAGGTGCCTCTGTGACAATCTGGCACGCAGTAACTGATGATGCAGTCTTGGACAGGAAAGGAACGAATAAAGCTGCTTACCTTGAAGAGAGAAGTGCTGCCTCCTAAACACTGAGTGGAAGCAGAGAACAGGGTCAGGTATGCAGGAAGAACAATCTTAACAATCTGCACTTTGGTTCATCCCACTCTCACAAGACATCTCAAACCCCCAGAGGCAGAAGGTCCCAGTTTCACCTGGGGGTGTTTCTGTCCAAAAAGCAGACACTCTAATGAGACTTCTTTGGCTCAAAGTGCTGCTGACGTGTGCTCAGAAGAGGCAGAGAGCAGAGGAAACACTCGCACAGATTAACATTGTTCTAACACACTGAAATCAGCACAAGCATCAGAGCCGGTGCAGTTCCACTGCTGTATTTCCCGGCACTGTTCGCTCATTGGCTGAGGAGCTACTCAATAAAAACCCTGCTTGTCATCAATTGGGTATAGAGGGGAGGGGGTAAGATTTTCTGTGGCGCACTAACAACAGTGCTCCTCCTCTTTTCTTTCTTGCTCCATCACTTTTTTCTCTCAGTACAGGCAGCTAGGGAGTGCTGAGCTTTGAGAATTAGCAGGAGGAAAGGGAGGAAGAGAGCGAGGGGAGGGAGGAAAGTGAGGGGGGGAATCGATGAGTGGTGAATGGAGAGGTGAAGATGGTGACCGGCAGTCTGTAGAGCTGGTTTTTAGGTCCTTCTTGTGCATCCCTGCTGCAGGAGCTCTGCAGGAACCTGAGGGCAGTGAGGTGTGAGGACCAGAGAGGATAGAAGGAGAGAGAGAGGGGGGGGGGGGGGTTGTTACCGGTCTGCTCGGGCTGGTTTTGCTGCAGTAAAGAGGCAGGCAGACCACAGATGGGAAGTTGTTTTCTTCTGTATTTTTCTCACCAGCAGCAGTTGCTGTAGAGCTCCAGCAGACTCAGCAGCATAAAGAAGGCAACTAGTTCCTCCCTTCCTTGTTTACAGGCATCCATCATGTAACTAGTGAATAATTTAAAAGAGCAGAAGGTGGGATGAGCCACAGGATTGACGGATCACTGCTACTGCCTCATTAGGATGACGGCACATAACAGACTTGTCTAATTAAAGAAAGTCAAGCAGGACTCGCACTGGGTGTTAATGCTGACACACAATTCAGTTCAATACATTTAACATGTTTTTTTATCATTTCTTTCAGTATTTGGGCATGTTAATATTTTGAAAGAAAAATGATGTAACTTAACATATTTGTTGGAGCATTTTTTTCTTTTGTTTTTGCTAATTAGCACTTAACACAAAGTAGGCTGCAGCTAAAACTGATGAGAATATAAATGTTCAGGTATTGGCTCATACATAAAAGTATCAAATAATGGCACCTAATTCAAATTCAGATGATAACCAAAGTTATAGTGGCACACAACCTTTACTGCACAAGCCCAAGCCAATGAAAAGTGTCCTGCAGCTGATTTAGCAGCGCAACATTTGTTAATGAAAAGCAATGACAGGGCAGCAGGGAGAGTGCCAGTTTCACCATTATACTTATTAAACTTTCCGGGAATGTTTCCAAAATCTCTGCAGCAAATAGCAGCCAGACTCCCTTCAAGAAGGACACAGCATTTCATTGCGTTACCCTTGACATAACACAGGCAGGCTGTGCTCAGTGCATTACCAACGATTAGACCACCACATGAGTCAGAGATGCTGCATCACTGAAGCATCCTCTTCATGAACGTTCCACGGTAGAATCTGTGCTCATTAGCTTCCCACTCAAGGGGGGATTGGTGATAGAAAAGTTTTGATGGGATCCAATTCAGCCAGAGGATATGTTGAGATTGCCTTGTGCTGGACTTAATAGCAATAAATGAAACAAAAACACAGATAATTCAGGATAGAGAAGATAATTTGCTGAGCCTGAAGCAACTTTCATAAAGGTGAACCAGACTAATCCAATCAATCCAATCCAACTTTATTTATATAGCACTTTAAAACCTTCAGACCAAAGTGCTGTACAGAGAGATAAGCTCACACAACATAATATAAATACATTTAAAATACAAGATACAAACACAAAACAAACTAGCATAAACGTAATAATTAAAAAATAAATAACAGCCATAAAAACAAGAGTCCACTGAAAGCAAATAAAAGCAACAATCTACTTGTTTCTGAATGCTAATGAGAAGAGGTGGGTTTTAAAACGGGATTTAAAAGCAGACAGTGTGGGAGCCTGTCTGATGAGCAAGGGCAGGTCGTTCCACAATAATAATAGTTCCATAATGCGTTTCTATTATGGAATGTAAACAAAATAGTTAACATAACGTACAGTAATAAAGAAATACTGCTCACATAACGTGTCTGCCTTCTGGACCTTTGTTAGTAGTGTTTTACTGAATTATCACAATCTTAAATAGATTATACACTACTCCAACCACTATGTGTGATCAGTGTGGCACAATTGTCATATCCCTCAATAATTAACGGCATAGGACAGGACCAATATGTATCTGTGCCTTATAGACAAAAAGAAGATCTACAAGTGTATTGTTGTGACAGATCTACTTTTCCCAAGACGCAAAGCATGAATCTGAGATAGTTTGCTGTGCAAACATCTCCTCTGAAAAACAAGTGTGTTGACAGGCTAGCATTTGCTAATTAGCACTAAACACAAAGTAAACTACAGCTGATGAGGAAATCGTATTTTTGTCATAAACATAAGTAGGCCTATTGGCTGCATACAATGGATGATGATTCAGATGATAACCAAAGTACACGAAATGATCAATGTAAGTGTATAGGATGTTATGACAATCAGTGTATTAGCTGTTAGCTTGCTAGCCAAAAACAAAGTTTGCTACAGTAAGTCTGCAGGACATTGTCTGGGGACCATGAACATCTGCGCAATTCATCGAATACTTTAGTCTGGAACTGCAGTGGACAAACCCAGCAACAACTAAACATTGCGGGCACTTGCATATTTCATATATCTGCTCAAATACAACTCCAAAAACAAAAATAAATAAAAAAGAAACCCAATTAATGAAAACCAAAGAATAAAAAACAAAGTCAAGGCAACTGTAATACATGTATACAATTCAAAACAAATGCTGTATATTTCTTGAATAAAAAGCATTCACTTTCCTACATTATATTTCAGTAAAATAAATGATGGTTGTCATTAGAGGTTTGAAACTTTCTCATGAGCAGGACCTAAATTAGACAGAGTCTCTTGCTCCATGACCCTATTGCAGCAAGTCAGCATCCAGGGAGCACCATAACTAGGGCTGAGACCCATTATGGCTCCTAGCCCACAGGTTAAAGCAGAATGACACAAATTGATCAAGTTTAAGGCTTACAATGGCAGAGATATTGTGTCAAAAGATCGTAAATCAAATGGAAAGTTAACCATGTTGATCCTCCTTTTCTTGTTTTGTAGAGGTAGAATCTTATTTATGTATTTTTAACAAAACTGCTCTTTCAATCTTCCCATTAACACAAGGCCTGCAGATGTCATTGTTCAGATGTAACACTAGAGGGCGCCACACTCAAATGGACTGTAAAGCTGGGTCACTCACCATGCAGCTCACTTCCTAACTTTCTCCACAGAACATCGAGGGGTGTACTCCTCGTGATTGCTGTACAAAATCTGAACATGATCGTGTGAGGGAGGGACACTTTGCTTTCTGATAAAACACTGATATTCAATTTCTTCCCCATTTTCCTTTGTGATTTCTAAATATATCTTTACGTTTTTCTAAGGAAACATACAAGCACATTTTACCGGTCGTTCCCCAATTAACCATAGCGAGATGAAGGCTAATTTTGTCAGCCTATGTGTGAACCCCTGTGTTTCTTTAACCTGGATATCTCTGACCTCCTGCCCTGCATCACTATGCCAGTAACTCCACGTCCAAATAGCTACAAGATCAGGATTATAGACTGGTATGAATATTATGGAAGTCCTGGCATACTGTGATGCACTCATGGGCCAGTAGTACGAGCCAATTTAATAGAGCTGTCTCTAAACCTGGGTGCTGCCAAAGGGGCTACACATGTTCAGCAGGAAACAGACTGTTACTTTAGGGAGGTACTCAATGTTGAGATACAGTAGCTTTCTGCCCTAGAGCAGCCTGTCAGAAGCAGTGTTTAATGCATTTTATATAAAAGTAAACTATGAAAGTATTTATTTGTAACTCTACTAACTTCAAGAGGAGTTTACTTTAAACCCAAGTAAATATCAGTTTATTATTCACTTATTATTGGAGGATGTACTCGTTATACATATTGTATTGTGTGCATGTGATTTTGCATGTTCAATGGATGTCTTCTAGTTTAGTGCCAAATGACATCATTCTTTCTAAGGAATTTTAGGATGAATAGGGAATATATCAGAAATTACACATTATAAAGTGTTATCAAATTCTTGAACTTCAGCTTTAGCTAATTTAAATCAATATAAACCAAAACTACGATAATAATAACATTTATATAAATGAAATGCAAGATTGTACATTTCTTAAAGCATTTTATTAATTTATTATTAAAACGATGCATACAGTATATGTTATGGTATTTAGAATCATTACTGTTATGTTAAACACAATATCAAGTTGTATTGTTACCCTTTTCATGGAGATTTCAATTGAAAGAACACACTGTATTGAAAACAAAACAAAACAAACCAGAAATTAAATTATTTATTGATATAAACACGTAGATGTTAAATGTAGTTCTCCTAACAAGTCTTGGTGTACACCTAGTTAGACTGACAAGAAGATCATTTACAGTAGTTACCGTAGACAGCATCGTTGGGGAAAAGCAGACTGTGGACATGGATGTGGACTTAATAATGTAGAGAACGATGAAGGCATAAAGTGACACAATTGTTCATCATAACACAGGGTAACACTCGGCAAGAGGTCACAGACAACAACCCTTCGATAGTGTGGTCACCGGCCATATATACATGTTCTTCCAGTAATCCAGCACCTTCCTGTAAAATAAATTGTTCAAATCAACTGTTGATTACTTGGTGCATATGTATTGCTTGATTTGTATTTCAACGTATTTCCATAAATGAACTGTAGTTTTAAGGGCCAAGACATTGTTCATGACCGTTTTAGAAAGGCTAAAAGTGTCACACACCTTATGCTGCAAAGGCCTCATTCCTTCTGCTGCTAATTTGGGTGTGCAACAGATGAACAAATAACAACAACAACAACAACAACAACAGGTGTTAAAAAGGAGTCAACACTGTAACATACATAGACATCAGAGAATCAGAATCACTTAAAAAATAGAAGTAAATGTATTTTTTATGTTTTAATCACTTTTAAAAATAGCTTTATCTAGCAATTGTTTTATCTTGGATTGTATACAACTACAACAATACACAGAATAAAGGTCCAAAAATGTTTAAACTGTTAGTGTAGAGGGAGTAACCTGCAGATAAACTGCTGTATCTCACTTTCTTAACTGTGGCTGCTGCTGCTGCTGCTGCTGAGTCGAGGAAATGTGACTACAGTGAGCAAACGCGCTGAGTGTACGGGAGCCTTCACAGATTGAATTTATGGGAGCTACCTCTAGGACTCTTTAAGTGGCAGGAGCAACCTTTTCCAAGTTTAGTGCCCTCCATGTATGGAGAGTAAGTCACGGTGAGAGCAGATGTCACCTCAAGACTCATATAGATCAACCAAAGCATCCAGTTTAATGTTCTTGGGCTGTTATGGCCTTCCAAGGATTTCACAAATATTCATGCTGTGCAACTGAACATAATATAACTTTAGTAGAAAAATACAATACAATAAGAGTTTATTATCATGTATATTTTAAAGGTTGGCCCTTTGATTTGATGATTTCTAACCTGTGAGAATGTGAATGTTGACTTATTGCTTCTCTGCATCTGGAACCGGGATCTCTGTTAAAAACAAAGACATGACATGTTAATACAAATACTGGTAAAGCAAATGCTTCAACTGAAAAGATTTATTTTTGCATCCATTATTGGTTAAAAAATGTTCATGTATGTTTTTCTGATGTTGACTTACGTTTGACCTCCAGCTTGCAGCTGACAATGGCCTCTCCGTGAGTGTTCTTGGCTTTGCAGGTGTACACGCCACCATCATAGTTACCAGGCTTACGGATCTCCAGAGAACAGATACCCTGGACGCAGATCTGCCTGTACTTGGGGTCTTCTCCAATAATCATCTGGTTCTTCATCCAAATAACCTTGGGCTGTCGAAAAGAAAACAGACTTATGTGAGCAAAATGTAATTTTTTCAGCTCACAAATGAACAAGCAGCCATGTTGTTTCTAATTATAGTTGTGCTACATGGCTGGAAAAAGCATTTTGATTGAAGTGGACACACAGCACACACCCAGTTTGGGAGTTTTAATGGCACTGACATGCTGACGACCGCCTGGGGCCCCATGAGGGAATGTTGACATGTGACCCTGCTGACCTGTCACACACTCCCCCCCCTCCTCCTGCTGCTGATCATACTCTTCTCCTGCTTCAGGAGCAATACCTATTCTAGCCTTCTCATCAAGACTCATCTATGCTACTGTGTTGTTGTTGTTGTTGTTGAGCAGGTGGGATTAGGAGCCCAAACAGGAAGCGAGAGGCTCAGACCGAAAGGCTAACAAGGCCAGTATCCCACACATTCTCCACTCCAGCACACTGACAGCGAAGGATGAATGAGTGAGGGAAAATCTCAATACGTCCACTCACCACCTACATAATGGTTATTCAGCTGCTGACAAGTGGCACCGTGGGTGTGAAGGAAACAGTGAGTGCAAGATTGTTCAGAAGTTTGAAATCACAGATGGGATAAATCACACATTATAACGTTTTTAGACCACCAGGTATCTAGGCAGTCATTTGTTTTCTATTAATCCCTCCATATAATATAATTAATTACAGCAAGCCTAAGCCCACTTTATTTATAGTCGAATTGATTTGGTAACATTGAATTCATAAGCCACGTCTTGGGAATTTTTAAGACAAACAAAGCAAGCAGAGGTAGTATATAAAGAACAATATCAGTTTTTTCAATTTCAAATATAACATTTGTAATAAGGACGTTTCTTTAAATAAATTGATCAGCAGAGTTCAACGGCTAAATGCTGGTGCTATTGATGTGTAACTGTAGGTTGACACTGGTCATAAAGAGTGTTACTGTGAACGTACCCTTGGCACCCCCCTGACGGAGCACAGCAGCTTGGTGCTGTAGCCGACGGTAGTGGCTCTGTCGTTCAGAGCCGTGGTGAACTTGGGCGGCTCGGTGAAGTCGCGCTCCTTGTACTCTGGAGGTTTGTAGTCAATACCTGGAGGGAAGGAGGAGAAACAGACATAAAGCATTACATACACATGGTCTGCCATTTTTAAACATGCTTATCTCAGGTAGCCCAACAGTTCTTAAAAATATCCAAGCTTCTTCCCCCCCATGGTATTTAAAAAAAAAACGTCGGTAGCATAATTCAGGGATGCAAACTCATCAGGTATGAAAAAGGTGACAAGTATCCGAGCCCCCCGACCCCACGGAACATCGGCTTTAAAATGAGGAATAACAGAATTTCAGCAGCCAGATCAACTAAAGCAGGTAGTAATAACAGAAACGCCAAAGAGTCACATCTAATAGAAATATATAAAAGCATTTATTTTAATTGTGTAGCAGTCAGTTTATAATTTTGGCAGCACTATTGAGCATTTTGAAAATGTATTTTCATGCCTCTGTGCAAGGCTTAGTCTTTCTATCTGTATAGCCACTGGTGTAAAGTAACCAAGTTCATAAACTCAAGTAGGCCTACTATACGTGGGTACAATTTCGAGATACTTGTACTTTATTAAGTATTTCAATGTGTTGCTACGGTGTACTTCTACTCCTCTACAGTTCAGAGGTACATGGTGTACTTCTCCTCCACTACATGTATTTAATCCCTTTAGTTACTTCACAGATGCGGATGAATGATGTGAAATATAATCAAGTGTTAAATCAGACTTTAGTTCCACCTGGAGTAAATCCACAAGCTACCCTGCAGTATACAAAGTCATTCAAACTAGCTGCACCTTTACCAGCTTTGAGAACACTTTCATGATCAATCATTATAAAACATATCATATATATTATTCTGAAATGGACCAATCTGCACAATGACTACTTTTACTGTCGCTACTTTCACTTGAGGAACATTTTGAATGCAGGACTTTTACTGTAACAGAGTATTCCTACACTCTGGTACTTCTACTTTTACTACAAGATCCGAGTACTTCTACTTTTACTCAAGTACTAGATCTGAGTACTTCTACTTTTACTAAAGTACAAGATCTGAGTACTTCTACTTTTACTCAAGATCTGAGTACTTCTACTTTGACTCAAGTACAAGATCTGAGTACTTCTACTTTTACTCAAGTACCAGATCTGAGTACTTCTACTTTTACTACAAGATCTGAGTACTTCTACTCAAGTACAATATCTGAGTAGGCCTACTTCTACTTTTACTCAAGTACAAGACCTGAGTACTTCTACTTTTACTCAAGTACAATATCTGAGTACTTCTACTTTTACTACAAGACCTGAGTACTTCTACTTTTACTCAATTGGATTGGATATACTTTATTAATCCCCGTGGGGAAATTGTTTCTCTGCATTTGACCCATCCTAGTGTTAGGAGCAGTGGGCTGCCATTTTGAACAGCGCCCGGGGAGCAGTGTGGGGAACGGTGCCTTGCTCAGGGACACCTCGGTAGCACTTGGCCGGGACTTGAACTGGTGACCTTCCAGTTGCCAAGCCAAGTCCCTATCGACTTTTTTTTACTACAAGATCTGAGTACTTCTACTTTTACTCAAGTACAATATCTGAGTAGGCCTACTTCTACTTTTACTCAAGTACAAGACCTGAGTACTTCTACTTTTACTCAAGTACAATATCTGAGTACTTCTACTTTTACTACAAGACCTGAGTACTTCTACTTTTACTCTAGATCTATACTTATACCACCTGTTTATAGCCTATGAAAAAAACTATTAGAAAACGAAGGCTAAAGCTAACGTTAGCAGATAGTGACACTGTATGCTAGCTAGCTAGCTCAACGATTCCTTAAATAATATTGCGACAGAAAAACTTTTCAGTTCATATCAAGTTCTGCCGACAGGGAGCTCTGCTCTGAACACCTGAACGGCCCGTTCTAACAGCTGTTCACCAGCGGTCCGGTCTGTGCCACAGTGACTCCGGACGGCACAGTTACTGTTAACGAACGCACCGTAGGTAATGCAGCTGCTTGACCCTCCTCGCGGAGCAGCAGAGCCGACAGGCAGAAGGACTTGAGCTCGCGCTTCATTATAATATATATAAAAAAAGAACACCATACGTGTCATGATGGTACATAACAGCTCGCGGCCGCAGATTACTCCGGGTCCCAGCCCCCCCCATACATATTTTTATTGCAGATCTACATGAATCACACAAACGACATATTTTGGATTCAAAACGACGAATTTCGCCGAAAGGTGACAAGTTTGCATCCCTGATAATTGCAATAGTGTGCAATACGTCTGTAGAATTACATCCCTGTCAATTATAGATATATTGTTAAATTCTGCTATTATCAATCAAATGTGCATAGGGACCAAACAACAATTATTTGATTAATGTATTAGTGAATTGACACCAAAAAAAACTGGAATCTTGTTTGATAATCGATTAATCGTTTTCTTCACTTTAAAGGTGGGGTAGGTACATTTGAGAAACCGGCTCGAGATCGCTAGAATTTGAAAATACACAACAGGAGAAAATCTGCCACTTTCTTATAGAGCCCCTCCCCCAAAACACACGAACGCGCACATGACCAATGAGGGCACGAGATAAATTTGTGCCACGATGGAAGGCTGACAGGCAGGTAGGCCATCCAATCCGGTTAGCCGGCTTGTGCTTTTTACAGTATTACGGCTTCGACAGATGACATTTTTTATGGATTTTTTGTCAAAGCACTTAAGATATTCATTGCTATCGGGATGTTAAGAGCATTCCATGGAATATAACAAAAAGTGTATCTTGAGCCGGTTTCTGAAACTTACCTACCCCACCTTTAAAGAACACAAAATCAATCATTTCCAATATTTTCTGATCCAACCTAAAACAATATTTAAAAAATGTGCCCACATCTGAAACTATTTGGCTGAGTTAAAAGCCTACTAGCTATCAGATGAAGCATGTTAATGCCGCATAAGTGGTCCTAAAACTGTCAAAAACTAAATTGGAAGGGTAGTATCAATGACATGATGACTGAAAGTCCCCCATTGGAAATGTCAATGAAAGTGAATAGTAATTTGTGTATCTGCCTTTAATTTGGACCCTCTACAAAATGAGGTTTTTCCCTGGCCTATGCTACACCACATCATCAAGTTTAATAACAAGCAGGCCAACCAAACTGAACACACAACTCCTCAGAAGATGGGATGGGTGAACAATGAAAGAGGAACTTACCAATCTTCACGATTGAGGATTCCTCCTTCGCAACTGTAGCCTCCTCGCTAATTCCACACTTGTTTTCAGAATACACTCTGAATGTGTAGGTGTTGCCCATGATGAGGTCAGAGATGGTGGCATTCAGTCTATGGTAATGATCCACGACAGTGAACCAGTCCTGTGGACACAGCAAGAGGAAGCATTTACTATCAATAATACCACTTTATAATGACCTTGCACACACACTGCCAGTAAAAGAGAAAAGTGAACGTACTCCGGTCTTTTTGTCAGACTTCTGGACGGTGTAGCCCGTGATGTCTGTGTTTCCGTTGTCTGTGGGTGCGGTCCATTCCAGAGCAACATTGAAGCCCCAGGTATCAGCAACCTTCACACTGGCGGGGGGGCCTGGCAGCTCTGGGAACAGCCAAAAAGCACGTTTTTTATATTTAATCTCACAAACTAAAACTGATTGGTAACCACGTGGAAAATGCCCTAAAACAGACATATCCCTTATAATTTGCTTAAAGCACTGATATTCATAAGCAAATCATTTTAATAATTATTATAACAAATTGTCAAGCATTTTTGAATTACTTATAACAAAGCCTTATAACTGCTTGTCACTTGCATTCATTTATTGTTTTACAAATAATAGTTGCATTTTAGTAAAATATTTGTATAATGCTTTAAAGCCAATATTATAATTTGAATGTGTTACTCTGTTAAAATACGGCAGAATTCATCATTTTTAAGTTGTTTATAAGTCAATTAAAGAGGTCATTATTATTATTATTAATTGAAGTAGCAGCAGTTATGATGTATTATGATATTTGCTCACCAACGATCTGCAGGATGAGCTGAGCCTTGTCCTCGAAGTCGTCCACCTTCACACACATCTCGTACACACCGGAGTCGTCCCTCTCGGACACGCGGATGAACAAGATGCTGTCCCTCTCCGTGCTGCGGATCATCACCCTCTTGGTGTCCAGGGGCAGCCCGTCCTTCATCCAGGAGACCACGGGTTTGGGTTTGCCCTGGTTCAAAATCACAAAGGTTCAGGTCATTCATCTGTACCCGTAGGTAGAATAGGTTTGCAATAAAAAGACAAAGTATCTATAGCAACATGGGGTCGGAAACATCACAGAGAACAAACTAATCCTTAAACAAGTAGCCCAGGCTGCAGCCCATTGAAAACCACTACAACTTCAATTCAAAATCTAATAAATACGTTAAAAAAGAATGAAATTAGGAGAAGTGCTTTAGTTTTATTCATGACGCATTTAAAAGGAAAAGCGCACTGATCTTCAGCTTACCGAGAAGGGGATGGTCAGGTTGATCTTCTCTCCAACTTGAGCGACGTATCTCTGCCTGAGGTAGCGCGGCAGGCGGATCTTGGGACGATCTACAAAGAAAAACAATGAATAGTTATTATAGTATCACTGGAGGATCCGTTCAAAAAGACACAATGAGCGTTAGGATCTGTTGAGAGATTTCTGGAGTGAACCAAAAGGACTTATCTTCTTTTGTGACCCACACATCTTAAAGAAATCGATAAACCTACTGAGCCGATCTAAGCCTGTTTTAGCCAGGTACTTTTCACTGGTGCCATCAGTGTGTCTCTGTGCTTTCACTGGTTGTAAAAGTAACCCTTTATCTCTTAAGCTCTGTATCTGTCCACAGGGTGTGAGTGAAGAAAAACCTGTCATTTTTTATTCGCATGATAAGTTAAAGGTGCAACACAAAATAGAAGACAAGTAAGAATAGATGATATGAAGGTCAATAAAAGGAGAAGCTGCACATAATGTTGAGGACAGGAGTGATGGACAGCCGAATAGTTCACTTTTGTGTATATGTATGTTTGTATCCTTATGTGCTTTATTTTGTGCTTTTTTAGGTTAAGCGTACTGGAGTTATTTTCGTGTTGGTTTATATTGCAAATTTTTCTGACAGCTGAACTTGTCTGTGTGAATTGTGGGTAGGGTAGATAGCCCCCATTGTTCTGTGACCTGTCAATCATTAAACCGGGGGTCATACTTCATTATGTGTTCATTTTTATCTGAAGTTGTACCGATGGATGTATAAAGGACTTCCGGTAACAATCTTGATTCTGATTGGCCAGAAGACTCGAAAAAAAATCAGCAAAGATGTTTTATTGAGAAGATGATCACTACGTGACAGAAGTTTTCAAAACCGGTTATGGTCCCCGGTACTTCCAGTCCAACGCCCACTGCATGCACAGCTTTAGAAAATCGGGGCTTCGAAATAAAAGTTTGACTTTTTTCCCAAAAAAAGAAAATATATGTTTTATTTTTCTTCACTCACACATCTGCGACCCACTCGGAACGGGTCCGCGACACTGGTGTCATGTGTTGTCCTATATGCAAGATAACATGTAGAATTGCCAAAAAGTTGATCTAACAAAGTACATTGAAATGTAAGAGGTGTAAATCTTCAGGTTGGGAATTAAAATAATTTCAAATATAAAGATGTTAGATAATATCAAAGATGTGATCTACCCTGTAACCCTGGTGGCTCATCTCTATGTATCACCCTGTATTAAGCCCATTAAATCATCATAAAAGGAAAATCATGAGGATAGTTAGCCAGAGTGACACTTGAAATGATACCAAAGCCCCCCCGACTCATTTGTAAAAGTGATTTGGTGAGAAGCACCACCTGCTGAGTTCAGCATAGCAACATTTGTCCAGACTCTAAATAAAGAAAGCACTCTGGAGTATATCACATCGCCTCATGACGCACCATCGGGTACTTCAGTTACTCATATGAGAATTCATTCAAATCTGAACATAATTAAGCAGGAAAGCTACTGATGTGTGAACATATCCTGGATCATAAATGATTTGGTTTAAAAAAGTAAAAGAGACTGATGTGAAGCTAAAATGTCCTTGCATATTAGAGCACGTAGTATACGGCATATTAGGAGTCTTATCACTTCATTAAGAGAGGCTTAACCTTAATGAACATTCTCCCTGTAAAGTCCGTGGCATGTTTTTAAAATAAACAGTGAATCTCTGGAGGTGTCATGAGATGTGGGTGTCACCTGAGAAGTGAGCTCCAAGTGAAACACCCCCCACCCAGTGGAATTTAGCATCCCCCCCACCTGCTCGCGTCTCAGATTATTTGTCAGACCTGGCGGTGCAGCCTGACACTCCATCAGAGTCCTAACAGGGATCGCAATGCAATGCCAAGCCCTTGTTACACAAACATCTGTGTTAATAAGCAGCGACATCCCAGCTATTCTTTTACAAAGCGTTGTGGACATTTTGTCAGAAATCTTTCACGAGTTGTTGCGATACGTGGCGGCCCCCCAGTGAACATGGACTTTTGAAATATTGCCAGTCCGGCGGGATCATGTTTCTGTCCCTCCCTGCTCGGCTCTCCATTACCCATAAGGATGATTTGGGAGTGAGCCAAACTAAGGCAGCTTGTCTTTTTAAAGCCCCCTGGGTCCCATCATCATGTTTACCACAAATCATTTTAGATATAACATCTATAATTAACACTTTGAAGTGTAGGGGCTTTAGTAAAACCTCTCTACTTTACAAGTAAGTAGTTATGGTTGTGGTTAGTAGGATCAGTGTTTCTAGTCAGAGTGGAAACGTGAGAGAAGGCCACAGTTTTATTCCGTTAACCCTGCAGGTATGTACCAGCAGGACACGCACAGCTGAGAGAACACATAGCTGAGCTGCTTCAGTTTGACTACTGCACTTTAAAGCCCCTCTCCCCCTGATAACATGCTCTGTTAAGTTCAGAGCAGACCTGGGCCAAATAGTTTGTGTCTTATGCATTTAACTCTACAGAAGTAATAGACTATGCAGCGTGAGAAAGAAATCTTAATCCCATAAGATTACATGGAAATTATCTTGTCTCTTAATGTAATAACCCTATTAACATTTTGAATACCCGTTTATTGGACTTCAAAAATAGAACTGTTTGTGATTCGATAGTGGAGAAGTTAGGATCCAGACTCATGACGTGCATGAGGCAAACATCTTGAGAGTAACATTTGAAGAAAATTCGTAGAGAAATGTCCTAAAAACTACTTTTAAAGTAACATTTTATATTTAGAACCTTTCATTTTTGCTTTATTTTATATATAGCAGTTGATTGCATTTGTGCATATACAATGCAATCAAAGGTATTATCTGGGAAGATTTAGGAAGCTGTGGATTCCTGTACAGTATATAGTAAGTGTTTATATTGCAAGTAAAGTATTTGTATTTAAAAAAAATGTCTTTAAGCTTATTTTTTGATATGATAAATCTGTTCTGATGTGACACTTCAACATAGGACATGCTTTTGGTCATAAAGAGGTAAATAACAGAGTAAGAAGTCAGTGTTTGCACTGAAACATTCACTCTGTTAGCACCATATTTTGTCTTTGTGAACACTTCTTACCAGCGACCTCCTTCACCAGCACGGCCTCGGGGAGGGAGAGGGGGGGGCTGCGGCCGCCGGCGTTCAGGGCCACCACACGGATCTTCAGACGGTCCCCGGTGGTCTGGTTCTTGATAACGTAGCGGCAGGACTTCTGCAGATCCTCATTGACAGCTTTCCAGTCCTCAGCTGAATGTAAAGATAACACAAAACAAGCACACACTTACAGAGCTGCTGTATATCTCCTTATTATGGGAAGTACACTGTTATCAGAAAGTGCGCCGACTGTTTAAACTGCAGGCAGCTTTGTAATTGATAGAGGGATTGTGCTCGACACAAATGGTCTTATATTATTAGACATGAAATTGGTGTTCTCTGCGTAAACAGAGTGCGCAGCTAAATCAAGCTTGCATTGAAGGGCTGCTGATATGAGCCTAGTGCTGTAAGTCTAAAAACAGGAGCCTCAGCAGCTCCTGGCATGCCTCCTTCCTTGTATGGAGAAGTTAGGAAGCTCGAGATGTAACTCTGCGACTGACACTTCTGTGACAGCTGCAACCGATACGCCCGGCCCGTGTTAAAACAGCAATTTAACATGTTCCTCAATGTGTGTTTAAAAAGTACTGAAATAGTACACGTGTAATTGTAGATATGTGTAGGATAATGATAGTAAGGAATAAATACATTTGCTGTGCATATAAAAGCTTTCTGCAGGATTTAAAAGGTCAACTGACTGACATTTTTGTCACAGGGTATTAATAATCCGACCCCTTTTGGGCACATGTAACTATTCAGTCAAAAGCAGGACTTACTTCCGTCCTTGCAGACTTCAATGGTGTATCCGTCCAGGCCAGAGTCTCCGATCACCTCGGGCTGGCTCCACATGATAGTGACTGTAGTGTCATTCTTGTCCTCAAGAAACAGATCCAGAGGGATGCTTGTGGGCTCTGCAAACCGAAAAACAGTCAATTATTCAACTGACATTTGCAGAAATGCATAAAATCATTCACAAATCGAAGTTGAGATCCATAAGAGGGGCTCATTCAGTTATTTACTTTACACTGTGATAAACAAAGAGGATGTGATTGAAGTGGAATCACACAGAGTCTCTTTTCTGTATAGATCTTTACCTGGAGGAGGGGGAGGTGTTTCGGGTCTAACCTCTTCTGCAGGCGCTTCAGCAGCTTCAGCTAATGTTAGATAGGCATTTGCATTATTATTGGCAGCATGTAATAAGCAGAGCTCAGCTTCAACATCAAATAAAGTCCAGTTATGTTACTCGTAGCTCTCTGCTTTACAATGCTAGCAAACAAATAGAGAAACAAGCTTTTTCTCTTAGTGTGGAGTGAGCAGGAAAATGTTCTGTTTTACCCTCAGCAGGTGCCTCGGCGTCAGCAGCGGGAGCACCTTCTTCTGCGGCAGGAGCTGCAGCAGCTATTATTACATGTTAGATATTAATACTGAGTACATTAAGCAGATGGGACGTGTTGTAACAGATGATAATGTATATGTGTCTGTGCATCAGAGAGTCGTGAAGAAGTCAGTTAGTGCGGATAGCTTTAACGTAAGAGGTTGAAGATTTGAATAATTCAAGATGTTTGTTGTGCCTCATGTCATTTTTTTTACCATCAGCGGGGGTCTCAGCGGGGGCGGCGGCGGCGGCTTCCTCTGCAGCGGGCGCCACAGCTGATATTAGAGGTTAGAGGATATCAGTATTAGATATTAGTGAAGTTAGCTTTTCTGTTGGAGGTGGACAGATCAGGATTCTTAAACTTATATAAAAGATGTCAGCTGTTTCACTCTTTGCTTTACCATCAGCGGGGGCCTCAACGGGGGCGGCGGCGGCTTCCTCTGCAGCGGGCGCAGCAGCTGATAGTACAGGTTAGAGGATATCAGTATTAGATATTAGTGAAGTTAGCTTTTCTGTTGGAGGTGGACAGATCAGGATTCATAAACTTATATAAAAGATGTCAGCTGTTTCACTCTTTGCTTTACCATCAACGGGGGCCTCAACGGGGGCGGCGGCGGCTTCCTCTGCAGCGGGCGTAGCAGCTGATAGTACAGGTTAGAGGATATCAGTATTAGATATTAGTGAAGTTAGCTTTTCTGTTGGAGGTGGACAGATCAGGATTCATAAACTTATATAAAAGATGTCAGCTGTTTCACTCTTTGCTTTACCATCGGCGGGGGTCTCAGGGGCGGCTGCTGCTTTGTCTGTAGCGGGCGCAGCAGCTGATAGTACAGGTTAGAGGAGCATTAGTTATTAGTTTCATTGTTGGAGGTTCAAGGTTAAATACCTATATCTGTGTTATTAAACTGCTGTTACCCTCAACCGGGACCTCGGCGGCAGCAGCTGGAGCTTCTTCAGCGGCTGATATCAAACGTTAGAAGATATCAGTGTTAGATATTAGTGTAGGCCTACTTCACCGCTACTGTAGGAGCTTCATGGCTTAATACATATATACGTTAATACACTGATGTTGTGTGCTTTACCATCAGCAGGGGCCTCAGCAGCTGCTTCCTCTGCAGCGGGCGCAGCAGCTGTTATTAAAGGTTAGAGGTGCCTTAGTTATTAGTGAAGTAAGGTTAAACTTTTAATACTTATTTAAGATATGTGTTAATAAACTTTTTCCCTCAGCGGCGGCTGGTTCCTCTGTAGCAGGCGCTGCAGAGGTTAGCAGATATTAGCATTAGATATGAGTGAAGTTAGCTTTACCACAAGGGGTTTACATTTTTATAAATATGCATTATAGTTGTTAATACACTGATTTTCTATCAGCAAGGGCAGTTTCCTAAAGCGCAAGGAGCAGCTGGTATTAAAGGTTAGAATTCATAAACATTCAATATAAGTACAGTTAGATTTTACTCCTGGAGGTTCAAGTGTTAACACTTTTACAGATACAGATCAGCAGGGGCCTCAGCAGGGGCCTCAGCGGGGGCAGCGGCTGGTTCTTCTGCAGCGGGCGGAGCAGCTGATATTAGGGGTTAGAGGATATCAGTAGAACGTTTTGAAAATATGAAAGGACATTTTCAAAATGTTATGAAAGAGGTTATATCTATGAAAACAAAAAGGAGACGTTAAAACAAGCAGAGATTGTTGGTAGTAACTGAGATCTCAGGGTTACCATCGGCGGCTGGCTGATCTGCAGCAACAGGAGCTCATGGGTGAGAGCAGCACATATTAGAGGTTACATTTGAGAAACAGTAGTCACTTTTCTTTAATGTGAGGTGTGTTGATAATATGCATTATACATCAGTTCTGGAAAGTGAGCACAGCATCCAGAGCTTTCACTGAGGTATAACACCGCACATTGGCAACAACCTCCCAAGTTAATACAAGTTAACACTGGTTTTGCAAAAGGAGAGCAAAGCGCACCTTGAGCGCAAACATCGTATGACTTTCAGTAACTTGAGAAAAAGTGATGTGAGCAGGCGGTTTATGCAGTTAACCATGCTTTTCCCTTTAATGTCGATGGCTACGACCCTGCCAATACACAACTTTACACTGACTGAGCACAAACGCGTGTGCTCAAAGATAACCGCGTGCTTACCGTGAGGTGAACCGAATACCTTGGCTTTATTTGAAACGTTAAACAACTAGTGCAGTGTTTTCTCCACTGAAAAGGTAAATAGTAATTTAATGTATTAATTGTAAGTCATGGATCACGCGCTGCGCTCGGTGCATTACCTTCTGCGGGTGGAGGGGTGGGGGGTTTGGGCTCCTCAGCTGGCGGAGCAGCGGCGGCCTCAGCAGGTGCAGCCTCGCCCTCAGCGGGGGCCGGGGTGGCTTCGGCCGGTGCAGCCTCTGCTGGGGCTGCTTCTGCTGGGGCAGCCTCCGCTGGGGCTACTTCTGCTGGGGCTGCTTCTGCTGGGGCTGCCTCGGCGGCAGCGGGCTCTGCAGCCTCCACCTTCTTGGCTGGCTTCGCCGCCTTCTTGATGGGGGCAGGCTTGGACGGCATTGTGGCGTTTGCTGCTAATTCCCAACTCCGTTAAGTCCTCCAAACTGGATCCAATGCCGACATTTGTGCAAAGGTGCCGGGCTTATAAAGGACCCGAAAGGGTGGAAGCCCCGCCCCCTGATGAATTACATGTAACAGATGAGTGTGAGTCAGACCCCCCTGACTGTTTGTCTCTCTCATTAACGCTCACTGCGCTGAGCTAACTGTTGGCCTACTTAAAGGAAACATATATGAACACATAAACACAATTAAAGAAATATACGGATCACTCAAACATGAATTACTGAATTGCATCGTGCTTTTCCGTGGCATTTATAATCATGATTTATCTGGTATAATGCTTATGATTACTAAAAACAAATTAGTTATATTACATAAATATTAAAAAATGTATTGTTTTTTTTTTACTTTTATAACAATCGTACAGTATAGTGCCTTCATCATCCCTAAAGTAAATGCAATATTATTTGTATATCTCCCATTACCAAGTTAATACTGTCAAACTGACACACAGGAAGCAACAGGTAAATATAACATGTATTTTATTGATTCCAACTACCAGTGATAGGTGGATGAAAGCCTTCAGAAACATGCCTTATTCATGTTTTGGACCCAACTCTGAAGGAATAAACATTTTTCTCAAGGATGATTTTTTGTTTGTTTCCCCTCCTCAATGATTGTTGCCGCATCCAGAATGCTGCCCTATTTACAATCTTTACAATGATGCCCTGTACAAAATAGAGAAATTAAGTTTTACAAAGGATTCTTTAGAAAAAGAAGGAAAGAAATATCAAATATTTTGAGTATTACAAAGGAAAACATTATCTAGCATACATTTCCTAAACAATAGCCTACATTATTGTTAACTTTTTTTCTCATCACACAGCAAGTTTACATGCATTTACAACACTTAGGAATCCTTGACATTTCCACGTCAGTGACATTAGATACTGCATACATTTTTTTTTTATCTTAGTCCACAACAAGCTTTTGCAAAAATATGACTATTCAGCAACCTGGTCTGATTCTACATAAAATCAACTATTCAAACAGTGAAGTGCTCATTTCAGTCTCATAATTCGATTTTTAAACCTTTTTGTTTCATTGTTTATCGTCATTTGACCATTTATAAGTCCAGTTATGACACTTTTGTTGCCATTCATCAAGGACAAAACACACATCACAGCTTCCAAACTGCTTAATTTCTATACGTACATCTACCCTGTTTTCAATGCAACGCCAAACCATCGTCCTCTCTTTAAGGCTCCTGCTTAATACAAGCTTTCACTTTTGTCCTGTGGTGCAATTTGGTCTAAATGAAAACTCAAGGACAGACCTGAAGTTGCTGCATAGTCCTCCTGATACACTAGTAAGCGAGCACAATTAACAGCTACTACAGAGCAACAGGCACAACAACAAGTGAATGAGATGAGAAGCTTGAGCTGATGGTCTGCAGAAACAGACCAGGGCTGGTTATGTCTAACACCTGAAATATGTACAGTAACTGACATTAGTACCATGTGACCAGTTTGAGGATCACTGTCCATTTGGCATCTTTTCGCTCCTTGTCCTTAATTCATTCATTTCTTTTGAGACCAATCAGAGGTGCAGATTAGCTTGAAGTTTTGTTATCAGCCTGACTGTGCAAGAATAAAGCAAAAAGCAGCTCAGATAGCATTTAAAATGTTTAACTTTCTTATTGAGCTGTCATAAAAGTGGTCTGACATTCATTTACAGGATTTATGTACATGGGAAGTTAAGTCTGAGCACCTAAAATGAAATGAACAGGTGAAATGTGTTGACAACACTTGCACAACTACTGTCTGCCATTACTCCATTAGGGCTTATCTTTTACATACAAAATCTACACAAAGTACCTTTTCCTTTTGGTCTTGGAACAACTACTCTCCAGTTTCACTTTGACACCAACATGGATGTACCATACAATGTCACACATGACTTGACTATCTCTACTTAATGTCTTCAACATATCCAAATTATCTTCAAGGTCTTTTTCACATGACCTAAGTGTTTGAAAGTTCTACTGTAGGACACACAACACTTTTTTAACCTACCCTGAAAAGTCTATGTGATCTTTATTCAACACTAAAGCAATTTGGGACGTTGTTCAAGAGCACCATATGTAACTTAATGATGATAATGACATTACATCTGAAAATGGGCCTTGGTAGCTTTAAAGTCACTCTACTCAGACATGGTGTTGCAGTGGAGCTTTGTGATAAGGCTTCTTTTAAAAGCACCTAAAAGATGATTGATGATGTTCAATTTGTATACGTGTTTTCTCTACATTCAGAGTTGAACTTAAACCACTACCATGACAGTCGAGAAGCATGATTAAAGAACAGTATTTGGTTCAGTATACTAGATAAATAGCTGTGATGTAGCCTGATTGTATTTACATCATATATACACTAGCTACTCTGAATATGGGGGAACAGATTTGAAAAAAATTAACTCTTTCCTGTAAAAAAAAATCTGGTTTAAATTCAAATACTTTTTGCTAAATCTGTTTAATCAAAGAGTGTGTGTTGTGTTATCCCTGTGTAATAAGTATCTAATACCTGATTTACATGGCAACATTGGTGACACTTCATAAAGCTAAATTAAGTGCTTGAAAAATATAGTATGGAACTGCGCAGCGACAAAACTCACATCACTAATACATAGGTTTGTTTTAAGCAAAAAGAGTATGACAGCAAGTATATTTAAAAAAAAACATAAAGCCATTTAACTGATAAAGAAGATGTTAAACTACGTGAACAAATTATACTAATAATTGATCCTATAATGTCTTTTTATATTGTAAAAAAAGATGATGTAGAAAGTTGAAGAAATAACTGATTCCTGACCTTTTTATCTGGGATGATATCTTATAAAAGCACCGGTATCCTCTGCTGAAATTGAGGTGACGTCTTTGTTGTTAAGGCATTTTAACCGATTCACCTGCTCTGGTTGCTAAGTTAACATTGCATATGTATACGATTTTGGCCTTCAAAGACTCATACAGTAGATATGTACCAGATAACTGTGCAATAAATAGTAGCATCTGTCATGCTGTCATACTCTTTTCCAAAATGAGTCACCATGATTGAGGATATCTCCTGTTGACAAACACTACATATCCCATGATGCATGTATGCTGTTGCAGAAATCACCTGAAGTCTAGAGACAATTAGTGATCTCTTAGCACCTAAGGGTAATGAGTGCTAATGTGTTGGTAAAGGGAACTAAAGTGAATGTCATCCAGTCAACTATACACTAAAGGAATACAATATAGTGTTTCATTCAATAAGTATGAACAGTCGTTTGAAAATACTGTATGTAATAAAAGGATTTGGAATTTTCCAGTTATTCTTTCAACCTACTGTGGGAATGACTTTTCTGTGGGATTGTTTGTTCCTGAACGTGCACTGCGTCACAGCGGACACAACAACAAAAAAACCTGTACATTTGAAGTGCTGAGTGAAAACTTTGTGTTCAAAGTTTAGGCAGACTAGGGTCTTCTTTGTCTGGGGACTCAATGTAATTGGCGGCCTCTTGAAGTTTCAAAAGCATTGCCATCTATAACAAAAAAGAGAGGGTGAAGAAATCAGTAATACTTAAGGATTTATTGCAGTGGTGTTGATCAAAGCTGCAGGGCTGTACCATTGTCTCCATTTTTACATTCCAAGTTATAATTGAGGTCTATCCATGGAAGATTTGTCATATGTTTCTTTGTTATAACACTAAAATACAAAACAATTTATCAAACAAAACCTTCAATCTGAAGAAAATGATTAATCCGATTAGATTAGATGTAGTAAATTACATTTTCTTCCTCCCTTAATGTGCGGCAAGCCAGAGATGGAACAGTTTTTGACCCCATTGAAAATGTTATTTTCAAGGCTCAACACCAATTCATATGAAATTAGTTTGAACAAATACAACTATTCTAATAACATCAGTGTATTCTAATCTTTATCAGCATGTGTGCAGAAATACAGTGTGAACAGAATAACAGTTTTAAAAAGAAGCGCAGTTTTTAAATGTTGGTTTGGAATTCAATATCAATAAAGCTTGGGAGCTAAGTATTATTTGGTACAGCCCACAAAGCCCTTCAAATCTGACAGAAAGGAGTTGCTCTCTCACCAGTGGATCAGATTCCATGGAGCTGGGTGGAGTCTCCTTGTGAGGCCTCTCCTCGCAGGGCTGCCCGGGGCTGCTGGAGCCGATGCTGGGGGGGGGCAAGTGGAACAGCTTGGCCTGGTCCTGCTGGGCAGACGGCCAAGGCAGCGTGCCCCTCACCCACTCCACCGGGTCCTCCCATACCGCTTTCTGCCCGTGGACCTGCAGCGTCACAACATACCATGACGGTATAATTAGAGCGCAACATTTCCTATGAAAGGGGAGCCATCAGCAATTCGTAGAGAAGAAACTGATGCGTGCCCAAGACCGTTTTCTTGATCTGTGGTTTCTCACCTTGATGCCGTCCTTGGCCCCCTCTTGCAGGTAAGGAATAATAGAGTGGTTCCAAAGGTCAATGAACCACGATCGAAACTCATCAACCGTGACAGGACACGACAGGAAGAAGCAGGGGCCTGAGGAGACGCAGGAAGAGAAAGAAGAACACTATAAGACAAACTATTCAACATGATTTATACAAAAACGCTTCCCTCCAAAATTGAAATGCAGCTCCTTTCAGCCCTGTCCTGATAAGAGTGAATGTCATACCGATAAGGAAGTCGGACGTGCTGTGCTTCTCCAGGAAGGCGTGCAGGTGATACCACAGTTTGGGCACCCAGTCCAACACCCTGATCAGGTCCTCGTTGGTCAAGTTCTTCTCATCCTCCGACTCCATCAGCTTCCTGTGCAGATAGCGCACCAGGAAGCCATTGGCCGGCTCCACGTTGTTGGAGAAGGTCACCATCCTAAGATGCAAAACAAGTCACGGAAAAGTCAAAATACAGACCAACAACTCTGTCCATCCATAGTCTACTTCTTTAGCCACATATGAGATCATCTATGCAGTATCCCACTTATCAACATAGATCCTTAAGTTTACAGTTAAGGGCCAACCTGTAGGGATTGTCTTGTTACAATATTTTTGATGAGGTCACCTGATTTATCCTTTACTTAAGATAAGTGACATTTAATGTAATGCAATGTAACCAGCAACATCAGAATAAATTATTCATAAACAGTTTGGTGGTTTAATTTCACGTGGCTTTCTCCTCTTTCTTCATCAATGCGGCATTATGAATCAACCAAATGTATAAAACTGTTTTTATATTGCAATATCTTATAATCAGTTAGATTTAACACAATGCTGTTACTTTGAAAGTTTCACAGACAAATCCTATAACTGTATTTATATATACAGATTCAGGATACTGTATATCTGTTTCTGTTTGTTAAGGTAGAAGAGGCTTTTATTTTTTTAAATATATTTTCAGTAGTAGGTTAAAAAGACGCTTTGATTGTCAAACTAAAGTCTTAGTCTAGACTTATTTGACTAGTCTCTGGTAAAAATAAGTATTCATGGTGTCATAGTCTCAACCATAAGACAGTCTCTGAGCAAGATACAACTGTACCAGATCACATATAAACACATTTAAATCAGAAATTACGACGTCATTTTTATTGTATTGACATGTTGACTCCAGGGTGAGCTTCAGATCTAACTTCAATGTAATCAGGATCAATTCAGCAATTAAAACAAAGACAAAACAGAAACTAAATCTTCAACCGTTCCTTTAACCAACCTGAAGCTGAGATGGAGGCCATTGTTCGGTATCATCTTCACCGGCTGGTTGCTTGTGCCAATAATGTAAGGACTAAAAAACAGGAAGAATGTTACAATAAGTGATCACATAAATACTCGTGTGGCTACTTTCAGTCTGAGTAAGTGGAGCGCACCATTTGTGATATTTGCAGGTGAGAGCCCCGTTTACAAGTTCGCTGAGTGAACCAGGCGCATGAATATCATCCAGAATAACGACCAGCGGTATTTCTGACACGCTGCTTTCCCGATCGATCTGATTGGCCAGGTTGGAAAGATAAAGCTGCAGATCCTGAGGAGAAAGAGAAAGAAGAAAGGAAGCTTTTGACATGGCACGCCAAATAACAGAGTTGAACAGATTGGTATGAGCCGTCACTTTCTGTCACCTTGCAGGACTGGCGGTGCATGTTGAAGGTCATCACGATGCCGTCGGTGACCTCGCGGGCGCTGCGGTCCACCAGGTACTCAGCCAGCCGGGAGGCCAGGTAGCTCTTACCCGTCCCGCTCGGCCCAGAGAGGATGAGGCGGCGGTGTTTGAGCAGCAGACTGATGTAGTGTTGCATCATGGGTTTGGGAATGAGGGTTTCGAAAACAAGGCTGTCCACACACTTCTCCTTTAAACCTGAACAAAGGGAGGAAAAGGGATAATTAACTATGTGATCAATATCTGCTAATTACACATCAGAAATGAGAAATGGCGGTAACCTGTAGTTTGATACAAACAGGCTGACATTGTATTACCTTTAGCTGACTCTTTCATCCAAAGCGACTTACAGAACTGCAATAAACCATTCAAATACAAACTCCAGACAGCAAGAATTGTACAAGTGCATTTGCTTTAAATAAGCCAAACCATGCCAAGTGCTGCTGCATTAGTCTCGATTGACCTAAATACTTGAACTACCACACCTTTTCTGTGTGTTTATTGGTAATAATGCGGTCAAAACTGGTGGTTTTTTAGTTTGTGATTGAAGATGAGCAGACTTGTTGCTGTCCTGATATCAATGGAGATCTTTCTGTTGAAGGGAGCCCATTGGCCGAAGAAGAGCAAAGTTAATGTGCTGGAAGAGAACGGTTTTATCATGTCCTGAATGAAAGCACTTTGGGCCGTGTGAAGGGAGCGGCGAAGTGTGGGAGAACTTAGATAGGTTGAAGACTCTTCTTCAAGCTTGGGAAAGAATATGTTAAAAAGATTAATTTCACCTTCATAAGGAACATTAAGCCTGAGTATTTGGCTCTGAAAATAACTTTGCATGAAGTGTAGGGAGTCTCCCCCTCCCACCACCCCGTCTTATTCTCCGCCTCCACATCTCTGGGGCCCATGTGTCTGAGACTGGCTGACCAGCTGGGCCTGACCGCACTGGGATCAGGTTTCTCTCAGCCCTGTCTGGGCCGCTGTAGCACTTTGCTCTTTACATTCCTGCATCCAGAAGGTGCGGAAGGGGTTGACGATCAAACCCGAACCTCCTTGATCACAGCATGGGTTTAGAATAACTGATTGGCTTCACATATGTGCAAATCCAAAAGCAAAACACGGCTGTTATAGGATTATAAAGTATATAACCAATCACAATGTTTATTTAACAATTCAACGGGGCTGTGGAACGCAGGCGAGAACATGGTTGAGTCTTGTTGCGACTAGGGGTGCAGGATAATGATCTAGAGTTGTGAAGGTCGTAGATGTTTAAGTTTTCAATCTGCCTTAAGAGCAAACACGCTCAAAGACTTACAGGGTCAGGAAGCCTGGTCTCTATGATGGAATTTGTGGAAAGCATTATGTCTGATTACATTTCATTATCAAGGAAACAACTGTTCTTATTGTCGAACATTGCGGCTGGTGAGCAAACACTTTTTGAAAATAAATGTTAGAAGATACACTATGATTTTAAAATCGGTGTCTGTGGTTTAAATGTATTACAGCAGGTCCTTACATTAGTTTAAACATATAGTTATGGCTGAAAATGACACAGTATAAAACTGGGAAGCACAACGTGACGTTGGTCAACTCATGAGATCCTCCGATGCCATGGGGTCGTGTGAGTTTATGTTTTGGTCGATGATGAGGACAGCTCAGAGTTCCAGGTAACTGAATGCACGTTGGATGTAAATGAGAGTTGTTTATTTAAAGTAAGCATAATTGGATCTGGATCAAATGGCAATAAAGAGAGACAGGTTTAAATGTAGTGCAATAAACAGACAGGCATGAGGATCTGCACTTTGTCGAGACTTGGATTTGACTGTTGAGATCAACAGATTAACACTTCACAGCATAGCTGATGCTAAGAAACCTGATTATGTATTCCTCAATGTATCGTATTGCTGTAGACACAAGCTTTTAATCCAAAATGTAGTGGTTTCTGAATTGAAGAGATTACTTTGAAAATAGAAGCTGGACTGACTCCAAAATGCTCTACTGCTCAAAAACAAGATTTGAGTTCTTGAGAAATGGAAGTTTATCTCATCAGTCCACATTCTGATTGAACAGTGGATAAAAAGTCTCAAGCTTTGTTAGGATTGATCAGAATAATGTCTTTGAGCCTTTACTGTTGGTTAAACATGTTAATGTTTTGCTGAAATCAACTTTGTGTTAGGAGATGCATTTTCTTGCAAATCTGAGAAAGTAAATCTCGAATTATATTATAATTGACATGCATACAGACCTTTCAGGGCCACTGTGATGCTGCTGGGGCCTCGGGACATGCAGCGAGAGGGCTGCGTCTCTGGAACTTCTCCTCCCAGCACTCTCTTAATGTGGCCCATGCTGTAACTGTAGATTGAGTCTGTAGAAAGGCCCACACTAGAATTGGGGTCCACCTTGGCAATGTACACCTAGAAGTAAAACAAAGCAGACGATGTGAACTGATTAAATTCATCTTAATAGAATTCAGTGTGTGCAGACAGACAGCGCTGCATGTGTTTCAGACCTGACAAACTTCTGTTACTTGTCGATGGTGATAATCTGGTTTAATGACCTCTTACAATAAAGTCAAATACCTCTTTTAACTTAAAAGAGGTATTTGACTTTATTGTAAAAGGTCATTAAACCAGATTATCACCATTGAGACCGGTTGAGACCGGTTGAGACGTAATATCTCTTCTTTTTTTTTTCGAGGGAAGGGGGGTCAGAGGGCCTAGTTATAAAAGTCACGGCTCGCCACTGCTTTTAAGTGTTTGCCTCTTCATAAATCAAGAAGTACAAGGTGTTTCTATTCGCTATTTCTGCAACATAGTTTCCCAACGGTTAGTGTCTGTTGTAAACACATTCCAAATGTAATGTGACAGCTGAGTTGTGCTGGATGCAAACTGTACATTCAGTCCCTGCTGACATTTGTCTTCAGAGGAAGGGTCTCACCTTGAAGGCCTGGCTGACAGCCGAGTCCAGCATGGGCCAGTCCATCCGTCCGTTCACCCGGACCGTCCCGACGAAGAAATCCTGCTGCTTAACCTCCTGCTTTTACACGCAATATTATGAATAATTATCAACTCTTCTGCAATATTCAAGTTTACACAAATGATTTATCCAACACAAGAATCTGAAATGGGTCACTCTGAATAATGTGAAGTTTTACTTTTCATAATTAAAGTATATTCAGAAGCTAATACTTTGGTACTTGCAGGAATTGATTGTATACGAGTATTTTCTATGTGGTATAGCTACTTGGATTCTGAGTATCCTACATCATGAAAAACAGTGAAAAATACCTAAGTACATTTATTTAAGTATTTCGTAACTGAGTATTTACACTTTCTACTACTTTGTACTTATTGACAAATATTGTAGTTTTTACTTCACTATAGAAGTTTCACAGCTTTAGTTGCCAGTTACTTTGCAATTAAAAATGATGACCAAGAAGTATTTATACAAAAGATATTTAAGTATGCATTTATGTATTTGAAATGAGCTATAAGCCTTTACCAGCTGCAACATGTATGTTTCAAATATTAATACAGGATTCTGAACTGAGCCATTATGCATAATGAGAACTTTTACTTTAAATACTTGTAGTTTTACCAAAGTAAGAGTTTTAGTGCATGAAGTATTGCTTCAGTGTAGTAATGTCACTTTTATCTAAATTAAGTTCTGAGCACTTCTTACGCCGCCGATGGGAGGTATCTTTGGGAGTTCTGAAGTGCAATATAGTTCAGATGTACTTTGTACTTTTATTATGGAAAAAGTAAGATAACACACAACAAACTTACATCTTTGAAGACGCGTAAATCTGTAACACATATCACCACCCTAACACGGTGATCATCCCTCTGTGAGGAGAGACTGAGGGTATCTGCAGAGTAAAGGTCTGCAGAGGGCAGAAACAGAAGAAGAAAGAAAGTTCACATAGCATGAACTCACATTAATGCATGACCCACCAGGATGTAAGCACCACGTTTGTTTGAGTAAATAAGTACTGAGCCCAATGAAGTGTCCTGATCAAAAAAGGTTGCAAAGAGTGTGGCCTTAAACACATTGTGAACAGGAGACAACATATTTGAAAGTGAGGGGTGAAGATTTTAAATGGACATCTGCCATTCAAAATAAGAGAAGGGGAGCTTATCTTCTAGACATAATATATCAATTGGCAATTCATTTGTATACCCTGAACTGAACCAAAGCGCACATAATAAATAGGTGTTGTCATTTGTAGAAGGTGCACATATAAAATATATAAATGAGATGATTGAGGGGCCAGGGAGTCAAAAACACAATCCTTAGAAGGACAGTACAACCCTTTCATTCATACGCATTAGCCGTTCACACTGTAGAATCAGCAGATTATTCACATGCCTACTTGTTTACAAAACTGGTGACACCATTCTGACATTGTCAACATGCTGTACCTGAGCTGCCCCCCTCACTCAGCCCTCTGCTGTAGCTTTTGGGCATGTGCATGGCTACAGACTGCCGAGGTGATGAACTTCCCAGAGCAGTGAGACCTGAGGACTGGGAGACGGAGCTGGAGGGGCCCGGAGACGGACAGGGGGACAGACTGCCTGTCTTCAGATGGTCGTTCTCGGCCTTCAGGTTCTCCACTGTCGACTACAGACACAATTACAAGAGTTACAATCATTAAAATAAAAGGAAATTAAATATTCTTTCGGGCCATCAGTGCCTTTATTGAAGTGACAAGGGTTGAAAGGGGGAGACAGATGGGGTTGACACGCGGCACATGGTCACAGGCTGGATTCAAATCCAGGTCCTCTGCACAGGGAAAGCGCCCAAGTACTGTATATGGACAACCCATCATTACAGTCATTTAAAACAAAGTTCCAATTGACAATCAAACAACTGTCGAGGAGATTTTTTTGATTGCATGCTCAAAAGATCTTTAATAATAATAACCAACACAACGCCAAGACTTTAAAATATTAAATAATGCAGTTAGACTTGACAGTTAACAAAATATAACAGTTTACACACGTTATATATGAGATCCTTTCCAGATAGTTGCAAAGAAATGAAAGGTTTGACATCCTAATCACCTCTGAAACTCAACAAAACACATGTTAGAGTGAGGACATTTTCCATGAAATATCAAAAGCAACATACGACACGTACCTGCATGCTGCTCATGGCGTCCTGCAGCTGCTCCAGCTGATGGGCCGAGCTCAGAGCCTCCAGCCGGATGTCTGTCAGTTTGCGCTCCTTTTCCCACAGCTCTGTGCGCAGTCCTGTTACAACCTTTTCATCACCATCATCGTCCTCATCGCACTCTTCGCCCTCCTCGCCCTCCTCGCCTTCCTCACAGAGTCTGGAGATATTCAGATCAAATATGACAACATTAGAGACATGTGAAGGTGGCAAGAATCATTACACTGACAGCTTGGAATAACATTTAATATATTGAAATGCTATAATACAATTATAATTTGTTTCTGTTGCGATGTACTTTGTAGTTTAAAGACATAGGTTTACCCTGACGATGATGCAGAGGCTGAGGATTTCATGGACAATGAGGTTTTGTCTCCACCATAGTGCACTTTGGGGGAGGAAGGTGCAGAGGATTCTGGGGTGGAAATCTCCTCAATGTCAGCGTATGGCCCTGACTGCTTGGAGCCCTTCTTACTAAAGGCTTTGTTGAAGGAGCTGCGCAACTGTACAGAGAGAGAAATGAGACTGAAATCAAGGATACGTCTAAAGAAATCGCAGCAGAGTATTAAACAATTAAAAAGCAATTGTTAAAAGAACTTTTGAGATGTTGAGATGAGAGGTATCATCCACACATTTCCTCTTTAACCTTTAGCAAGCACTATGTTTTTTATGTTCACATTGCTCATGAGGAAGAGTGTCCAGAAATTGTAAGATACGCGGTTTGATTCCCTTCTCCTCCAGTCAGAATGACAACGTTTCCTTGGCAAGATACTGGAAACCTAGCTGCCCTTAAATTGCTTTATGAGTGCGTGTGAATGAACACTAGTTGAGATGATGAGCAGTGTGGCGCATTGCATGGATGCCCTGTCAAAATGTATGAATAGGCAAGTGTTTGGATGCACTGTAAGGTGCTTTTAGAGGTGAGAAATGTTCTATATAGTTGCAGGTTCATTTACCGTTTAAAGCTATACTGAACCATTTAATGTAATTTGTTCAGTCCGTAAAACCATAACTACAATGTAATACGGTCAAAACATGGTAAAATATATTTCTATGTATCAGGTGTATAAAAACACATATGACAGAGAGTTTCCAAAGGTTTTACAAGTATGACTCATGAAGGGGATGCAGGCTGGAAACGGGGAGAAGGTGTTTAGGGTTTATTTACTGTAGCAACATCACTCACCTCAAAGACCTAAAATAAAAAGCAGGCAGGGCAGCATGAGGGAGAGACCAGAGTCATACTTAATAACAGATTTGGAACTAGATAGGACGAGAATGACATACAAACACAAATGCAGGAAAACGCTCACAGGGAGTAGACAAATAAGATCAGCGGCTGACTCACTTGATATATTTTCAAAACGAATATAACATGATACAAAAAAGGATAATAGCACCACAGTTCACCTACTGCACTGTGTTCAAATGAATTTGACCCAGACAAGCTGCACTTTTCAATACTAAAAAATGTTTAATAACTATCATTTAATTCTCTGATGATCGGAATAAAAACGTGATTTAAGCCTGCCAGTAGCTTTGCCGATATCTGTGTTGAGGTAATAGATTGAGAGCGGTGAATCAGCTTAGAAACAGGAAGCGCTCAAACGTTTGTGTGAGTTTATCAAATTTAGCAGTGATTCCATGTCAGCCACAGCTTGTCACAAAAAATCTGACTGATAGTGTGTCCAACAAATTTAAACTAGCTTTATTAAATGTCAGGTCTCTGGCAGGAAAAACATTTTTAATCAATGATTTTATCACTGAGCACAATCTTGATTTTATGTTTTTAACGTAAACTTGGATTGAACAAAATAACAGTGCATCTGTTCTTATTGAATCAACCCCTCCCAACTTTAGTTTTATGAGTCAGGAAAGAATGCATAAGAAAGGGGGTGGAGTTGCTATTTTGTTCAATGATTCCCTTCAATGCAGGAAGACATCTTATGGGAACTTTGCTTCTTTTGAATATGTGTTCCTAAATATCTATAGACCACCCAAATACTGTGCAAGCTTTTTTGATGACTTTACTGAACTGCTGTCTATAGTGCGTATTGACTTTGACCGTCTAGTCATTGTTGGTGATTTTAACATCCATGTTGACAACCCCCAGGACAGAGGGGCTAAAGAACTGTTTTGTGTTCTTGATAACTATGGACTGACTCAGCATGTGACGGAGCCCACGCACAATAAGGGGCACACTCTGGACTCAATTATCTCAAAGGGTCTGAATATATCTGAGGTTGAGGTGAGTGATGTTGCACTCTCTGATCATTCCTGTGTTTTCTTTGAGAGCTCTATTTCTGTTCACACAAGTGTTCAAAAAGAGGTAACCATAAAGCGATATTTAACTGAAAATACCAGGGAAATGTTGAGAATTTTTCTTCCACACTTGCCCCTGCTAAGATCTCAGTAAATGAGCTAGTAGATCATTTTAATTCAAACATTAAAAATGTTATAGATGCCATTGCTCCAACTAAGGTAAAGGAAGTGACTGGCAAGAAAATATCTCCATGGAGTGTCGAAAAAGCTGAACGCAGGTGGCGAAAAACAAATCTCCAGGTTCACTTTGAAATCGGGGACGGGTGGTGCAGTGGTCTGTGCATCCGATCATCAGATCAAGGGGGAGTGCTGGGGAACTCCAGTTCGAAACCCGCTCCCGCCGCCACTGCGTCAGGCCGTTGTGTCCTTGGGCAAGACACTTCATCCGGATTTGCTCCTGTGGGTATTGTCCACAGTACATGTCTAATACTAATGTGTACTTGTAAAAGCGCCTCGATGACCTCGAGACGTGAAGATGGATGGTGTGACGCAGTGCGCTGTGCAATGATCATCAGATCAAGGGGTGAAACCCGCCGCTGCTGCGTCTGTAAAAGCCGGTGTGTCCTTGGGCAAGACACTTCACCTGAACTTGCTCCTGTGGGTATTGTCCACAGTGACCATTGCATGTATAAAACATATGTGTGTAATGTGTATCTGTAAAGCGCTTTGAGCACTGGAAAAAGCGCTATAATAAATGCAAGGAATTATTATTATTAATTATAAAGAGAGACTTGGCCTTTATAATTTGGAATTGAAAAACGCACGACAATCGTTCTTCTCTGACATCATTACCAAAACCAAAAACAATGCACGTGCCTTGTTTGCTACCGTCAACAGACTAACTAACCCCCCAGTGTCAGTAGCCTCTGCATTTCTATCCACCAGGGCGTGCAATGATTTTGCCTCCTTCTTCACTGACAAAATTCAGAAAATCAGACAAGCAGTCAGTGCCTCTGCATCAGGAACAGCAGATGTTTTGTCCCTGTGTTCACTTAAAATCAATTCAATCACCATGACACAATTCCATCAGATTAATGATAAAGACCTAGAGGACATTATTCAACTTCTGAAATCCTCCTCCTGCTGCCTTGATATTATTCCAACAGGATTTTTCAAAGATGTTTTGCCTTGCATGGCCTCAGATCTACTTCATATAGTAAACAAGTCTCTTCATTCAGGTGTTTTTCCACAGGCCCTAAAAACGGCATTCATTAAACCGCTCTTAAAAAAGAATAATCTAGATGCTTCAGTAATGAACAATTACAGGCCCATATCAAACCTGCCATTTCTAGGTAAAATCATTGAAAAAGTAGTTTTTCAACAGTTGAGTAATTTCTTGCATTTAAATAACTGTTTTGATGTGTTCCAGTCAGGCTTTCGTCCAAACCACAGCACTTAGAATGCTCTTGTTGAGGTCTTCAATGACCTCCACTTAAACACAGACAATGGCAGAACTTCAGTGTTAGTATTATTAGATCCCAGTGCTGCGTTTGACACTGTTGACCACAACATATTACTAGACCGACTGGAAAACTGGGTGGGACTTTCGGCAACAGTTCTAAATTGGTTTGAATCCTACTTAAAGGATAGAAACAACTTTGTTTCTATAGGTAAATATACATCTGAGTTGACATATGACATGTGGGGTACCTCAAGGCTCCATCTTGGGGCCTCTTCTCTTTAACATCTACATGCTACCACTGGCTCAGATAATGAAAAACAACAAAATAAGTTACCATAGCTATGCGGATGACACACAAATGTACGTAACAATTTCACCAGGAGACTATTTTCCAATTCAAACACTGAGTAAGTGCATTGAACAAATCAATGACTGGATGTGTCAGAACTTTCTCCAATTAAGCAAAGATAAAACTGACGTAATGGTTTTTGGAGCCAAGGCAGAACGTATACAAGTTAGCGCTGAGCTTCAGTCTGCAATGTTCAAAACAACAGATAAAGCCAGAAATCTAGGTGTAGTCATGGACTCTGACCTGAGTTTCAACAGTCACATTAAAACAATTACTAAATCAGCCTACTATCACCTAAAGAACATATCTATGATTAAAAGACTAATGTCACAGCAGGATTTGGAAACACTTGTACATGCTTTTATCTTCAGTAGACTGGACTACTGTAATGGTGTCTTTGCAGGTCTCACTGTAAAAGTCAGCTTTCTGTTCCCAGAGTCAGAACAAAACATGGAGAAGCAGTGTTCAGTTGTTATCCTCCAAATATCTGGAACAAACTTCCAGAAACCTGCAGGACCGCTGCAACTCTGACTACTTTTAAATCCAGGCTGAAGACTTTTCTTTTTGCCACTGCTTTTAATTGATGTATTCATATCTTAAACTGCACTGTAACTTTTATTATTTTTGCTTTTTATCTTTGCTTTTAAATAAGTGCTTTTAAATGTCATTTTATAATATGTTTCTTAATGCTCTTAATGTCTTTCATGTTTGTAAAGCACTTTGAATTGCCTTGTGTCTACCTTTACCACGATAATATTATTATTCTTAAGTGGTATTATTATTATAATGTATCATTATTAATAACAATAATAAACATATTCAATAATATTGTTATTTGTATCTAATTTAGCACAATAATATAATTATTATAATTATTGTATCAGTATCATTGTTATTATTATTTATCATAATTAATAACAATAACTATAATAATAATCATTATTATTATTATTATTATTGTCTACTTTCACCACAAAGGGGAGTGTTTTCAGCCAGTATCTCTAAATACTGTGCCCTTGGTTCTCACCCAGCTCTTCTTCTTCTTCTTCTTGGCCTCCTGCTCCTTCAGACTGCCCATACTGGAGTGGCTGGAGGTGCTGGCCAGGCTGGAGATGCTTTCTGAGGAGTTCTGGCGATTGATCGGCATTTCTTAAAACCAGAAGGAAAAAGTGCATGAATATCAGAGGAAAGCTTATTACATTTCTACCTTTATCTTTGAATGTGTTTTTAGTTTTTTACATCCCCAGTGCGTTCTGTACCTTTAGGTGTGATTTCTGGAGTATTGAGAGCCACCTGAATGATTTCCTGGGCCTCTGAGTTTTTGACCATCAGAACCTCGATGGTATCCTTCAGATCAGTGAGCTCAGACTCCTAAAGAAGGAATATACCAACATATGATCATGTGAGTTTACAGGCTGGTAACTCATCTAACATTTCTCTAAACCAAAAATGATGGAAGGTCGATCGGCTTTCAACAAGGATGACAGGGTTGTTTGTGGGGGGTGGCTGAAGACAACATTGAAATCCTACTATACCTACTAACCTTTGACCCACAACTCATTTCCAGAACCCCTATGTCCCCTGGAAGCTGCTCATTCTCTGACGGGATCTAATATAAAGCATTGAACGATGATCTATTAGCACAGACTAATAGATTATCATCATCATCATCATCACCATCATCATCATCATCATCATCATCATCATCATCATCATCATCATCATCATCATGTATTTCAAACGGCCTATTAGGGACATTGTAGGTTAATGAAAATAAATTAAAGAGCCGGGGGTGGGGGGTTACATTTCTGTAGTCATATCTTTACGAGACAATAACTTGGGTGTTCTCTTAGACAATAAAGTAATTAGTTTGTATGAAACTATCTCTGAAAATATGTGTTTTGTCATGTCCCTTATCAAAACTGCCCATAATCACCATATTATAATAAGTATGTGTTTTATTAATATTGTTATATAACTATAAATAAAAAAGGTAAATGTTTCTTTTCATCTCATACATGTGTGACTTATTGTGTGTTTTTTCATATTAAATTACATCTTTAATGCCTGAGCATTATATATATATATATACTAGCTGATGAATAACTTTAATTCATCAGCACAGTGATGGATACCTTTTGCTCCGAGGAGACAGAGAGGGTCTGCAGGCGCGCCGTCATCAGCGCTAAACTCTGTTCAAATGCTGCTACCAGATTAGCCTTTAAAGAAGACAAAAAGACAGAGAGTTGGGGGGGTGAGACAGCAGACAGCTATGAGTCACCAGCTGCATCAAATCTCTCTGCAGCCTCACACGCTCACATCACATCAAGCAGCAGCTCTGTCCATCTGCTGGGAGAGGAGGAAGGGGGGGGGGGGGGCAGTGGACAGCTGTGGATGATGTCAGAGATGAAAGAGGACGGTGGTGGTGGTGAGGGCGGAAACCGGTGTAGTGCCTGAGGACAAACCTGTCCAAATCATGTAACAAGTTTGACCTTTAGGCAGGGCTGTCTCTCACTATTTCTGCTGATTAAGTGAACAATTACAAATATACTAACATATATGGCTGACACCATCCTAAGAAATGTGTTAAGACATTCCTGATTCTACGCAAGTTCGTTTGAATGATGGATCAGGTACATGTGTATTCTTTTTTTCGCTGCTTTATTTTTGGTATTTATTTTGGGTCCCATTTATCTCAAGGCATCATAAGAGCACACATGGTGGTTGTAACAAACGCAATGACCCAATAAAAGTAGCAGGCTAGGCTATCAATTTGACTGTTTTTTTCATCCCCTGGAAGTCCTGATCTCAAACTTCTCAAAGTACATTTCTCTTAGTATGGCTTGTTTTTTACCCACCAAATGAAATGATACAGAAACTGGTGCTGTGAAAATGTGTATATAATAATAAGTCGATTGACAGAAAATAAGTAATAATTTCATAATTGTTTGAGGTATTTAGCAAGCGAATATAAACAAATATATATCCAAACATTTGCGGTTTTTTCAGGATATCCTCAGAATTCTTTTTGTAAATGTTGTATCTTTCAACTGTTTGGGGTGAGAACAAATGAGAAATATAAAGACACTAGCTAGGAGACTAGGGGTCATCCAATTAGGTGCCAACATGTTCACATGCAAAGTGAGCCTAACATAGAAGTGAGATGGTGGCAAATGTCTAAGCTTGAGGTCCACAGAATCATGCAGCAGCGACAGACAGCTCTCTGGAAGCAACAGTCCAACAAACCTGTCCTAGCTGCTACACCCAGCATCCAAAGGTGCAGGTCAGAGGGATGCAGGCAGGGGGGAGCAGCAAGTCCAGCAGGGAATACGTCCAAGTGAGTAAAAGAGAGGGACACTGGAGTTAGGCGTGGGAATAGACTTATATGGCAGAATCATATACAGGAAAACAATCAAATATATGCTTGACACGGTCACTTGAACACCCATTAAGTTAAGTATTGGCAGTTGGTAAAATGTGCAATGGGAGACTTTAGTTCACACTGAATGTCTATCAGATCGGGATCAGTGATTAGGTGGTTTAAAAGTACAAGTTGAGATGAAAACAGGCAGACTCAAGCATCTAGAAGCTGCAGGGGTGAGACAGTAAGAAGCAGGGGCATACAATCATTCAGTCGAAGGTTAAACAGGTTTCTATCAAGATTGCAGAGCTGAAAATGATAACAGCGTGAAGACGCGAGTGACAGTGAGAGAAATGTATATTGGGGTTAAGGAGCCGACAACCAACTTCAACTGGAGACCTTGTTTTCCCTTCTTTAGATGCCATCATCCTGCTGTCGGTTATTAAATAAAATTGTCAACATCCCAGAGTTTGGAATAGGTTCGTAGATCCTAGAAAGGTTGTGGCTTGTAATCCTTCCTCCCTGAATATCAGCCAGAGTTATGCCTCGGCATCCAGATTCATCCCCAGTGATACTCACTTCCTTACATGAGCAATGATTCACACCATATCTTCCCTACATCGCACCTTCTGAAAAATGTGGTTCGGATATTAGATACAACTGTTAAATAGTTTCTGGATCTCAGTTAGTTGTCGGATAAAACGCCAGGGGATTTGAGGAGTTATAATCTAGCTGTTAGATATATCGCACACTGATAAAAGATCGGCATGCCTCCAAAACATAAAGAAATGAAAAGAGGCAAAAGGCGCATCTTTGAGAGATGAATCATACATACGTTGGCGCTCAGCTGCATGGTCAGGTCTGCAACCTTTTCCTGGGAAGACTCCAGCTCTCGCCTCAACTTGCGGATTTGCTGTGGACAAATTGAAGAGTAAGCCCAAGCTGCATGTACAATGTATAAAAGAACCTCAGACAAGGTGTAGAGGAAATGTATTGCATTAATGCAGCAACAGAATGTGCTGAAACAAACTAGTTTTGAGTGTTTAAGGGAAAAGAATAACCCAAAACAAACTATAAAAGAAACAATAATGACACATTAGAACAAATAGAAGATGTTAAATAATAATGTTTGAGCGCTTTTCTCATGCACTAGGAACTTTATTGGGTCTGATAATGTCTTTATGAAATGTTAGCAAGTGGTGGGTAACGATAACAGATATTAGAGATAAAACCAATTGAACTCAGTTATGAGACCCTGAGTGAAGAGACCTGCGGTCACAGACTTCACTGAGCACTGATAACATCGTCTTATGAATGGACCCGTTTCAACAGGAAATGACTGACAGACGAGACAGAGACAATGTGAGTTGAAGATTGGTGGCACGTCGGCCTTACCTCCCCTTGTATCCTCTCCTCATTCTAGAGAAGGCATGGTGGAAATGAACAATAAAAGAGGGATAAGGAAAACTACTTATCAACAGTAAAAGGCTCATCACTGAAGTTGTATAGGGACAATCATGGTGTGATAAAAAGTCAGAATAGGTACACAGCGGTTGAATCACAGAAAGCAGTGGCAGGTCCCTAAGAGGTGTGTTACTTACTAGGCAAGGATTTAAGTTCACTGAACATTACACATGCAAGCTTCCCCAGCTTGAAAATGGTCCCTGAATAGTTCTAAATAGGGCCACTGAAAAACATTTAATACTGTACAAACTTTCGTAATTGATTACTTCTGCTCTTGATGACAGAACAGTGTGTTAACTGGAGTCACAAAGCACTAAACTATGGACAAACTATTACATAAACTGTAAATATAAAGACTGTATTTACTCACCGCCGAATAGTTGGATGAAGCATTAGACGCCAGAGAGAGCACAGAGCCATGCACTGAAACAAGCAAGGTAGAGATTTGACTTAATATTTCTATAACTGACAGTTTTCCCTGCTATCCCCAGTCATACATAATGCTGACAACCCTGAAGACAATGGAATATCTCAAACCCAGTCAGTAAATTAAGTACAAGTCATAGCAGCCACATTCATAGACATGGTGTAAAAGTGTGATGTAAAAAAAGCTTTGCTATCGCATCCAAACTTTGTCATAGAATGTTTATTAAAATGGCTGCAAGTGAAAGCAGGTTTATAATATTCATCATCCCTCCTGTTATGTCTACATTTGGACCACAGATAGTGCCTTCAAGTCCGGCTTATATTACTCACTATTCAAGGGGCCCTATTATGCTCATTTTCAGGTTCACTGTATTTGGTGCCTCTACTGTGACATGTTTACATGCTTTAACGTTCAAAAGGGTCTTTATTTTAATTGTATTTGTATTTATTTATTTTCATACTGCCTGTGCTGCTGCAGCTCTTTTCACCCTATGTCTGAAACCAGAGCCCAGTCTGCTCTGATTGGTTAGCTGGCCGGCTCTGTTGTGACTGGTCAACTGCTTAGAGATGTCCCATCTCATCACGTACAATCTGTTGGAGCGCTAGCCCAAATAGAAGCGCAAGTGTTCCATAGTGATGTCACTATGTTACGGAAGTAAACCAGGGAGTCCTGCGTTTCAGGCAGGGGCGAGTGTGTGGGAGAGAAACTCCTTTGGGATTTTAGCCTTTGCAGACCATTGACATGCACAAAAACCTATATAACACAATACGAGAAGGGAAAACCCCAAAAAGCACAACAAGACCCTTTTAATCTAAAATGAAGGTACCAAAAATGTTCTTTCGACATTTTGCTTAACAGATTGTGTCCTTTGTCAGTGGACAATATTTTTTGTAGGTCATGTTGTGTAACTCCCCTGCACGGGGGGGGGGGGGGCTTGCTTGGCACGCTCACCATCATCTCCTGGTTCGCGGAAAGACCCACAACGCATCATGCTCTTTGGCCGGTCAGCCAGGGAAATGCTGCTGCCCAGGGGGGAGGTTCCATAGAGATCGCAGGCCAACTCACCGGGGGGGCCTATGCTGTTGGAGCGCGATATCCTCGGGGTGCCACTAGAAATGGGGGCAACTATGACAACAAAAGAGGAGGTTTTGAAAAACAGTGAGTGGCAGTGATAACATGGATGGATGAGTTGCATGGAGAAACATGCACACACTCTTCACTCAGAGTACATCTGGTATAGCTCCCCTCTTTCTGATGACTAAGTGAAACACAACACTACGGTTCCACAACAGTCAAAGAGATAAATATAGCCTGACATGACCCCCTACTGCCTCCAGCTAGGCCATATTTCAGATTTGAACACAACTCTAAATGACTGCAGATGTGGGACTGTAATATTTTTTCACACAGTCCAATCTGATAACTACTTGCCAAAACTTCATCGTCCAGACATAACTTAATAATATTCGACAACTTAAGTCAATATTTATTTAAAAAACTATGCTGGACTTTTCCTCTTTCCAGTGGGAACTTAACATCCCTGTCCTCAATAATAATCACAGATAAAATGGACCGCTAATCAAATACCTCAAAGCCTCATTAGTTCTCGAGGCTCACACGGTGTGAGTGTTTTTAGAACTTGGCAGCCAAATGGAGCGAGCAGACTCACCCACGTTGGTGAGAGGAGCCTTGCCGGAGGAGGGGTGGAGAGGGCGGGTGGGAGAAGGCAGCTGAGGGGGGCTATCGCTCTCTGTCATGCTGACTATGGTGTGGGAGTGGCGCCTCTCCGGTTTGCCGTCACTGTCTGACAGGCTTGAGCCATAGCGTCTGAGGAAAAGAGGTCGTTTTAACTTCAGACATGCATCACAGTGGGACATTGCAATTAGATGGTTGGGACTGTAATTGTTTTAACTTACTCCAAGCCTTTCTTTGGCAAGGTATTTCTGTCTGCTTGCAAGCTGTTAAGAAGAGAATAAAACATTATTAAAAGAGATAAAACACAAAGTGTGTCTCTTAGAACTTTACACAACACCATCATTCATCTAAAGGTTTGTCATAGGACCTGCGACACCTGAATAAGACGTCTCAAAGGTTCGCCAATACTTATTTATGTACATATTGGCCCTTTAGTACACAGCGTGGGATTGCCTTAAAGTACATTCTTTTGGCAGGACATTATTTGGACTATCTCCACTTTGACAGACAGCAACTCCCCAAAGGATCCAGCCCTCCATCTTCTAAATGACACCTCAGAGTTTCCTTTCCTGGAAAAAGGCACATAACATATGGAGGCCTGGTTTGTCTGCTGCCAAGAAACTTAAAGTCCAATGTTGACTGTGTTCATAATGAAAAAAAGTTCAGCTGTTGGGTTAAATGAAGTACCGGCTTCTACCAATAATGGTTCACAGGAAGATGGAAAAAGTGGCTTTGGACTGATTTTTACTAAAAATAAATGTTCTTGAATGCTTTTTCATTGATTGTGTACATCTTTCATGGATCAAGGTTAGATATTCCTGAGATGAGACTTGCCTATCTGTGAGGTTGAGGGAGGTCCTGCTTCCGGCCCCCCAGGTTCCCGATCCCCTCTCTTCCTTGTTATGCGTCTCAGTTCTGACAAACCTGGAACTGGGAGGCACGCTCATCTGGAGGGGCAGGGACTCCATGCTGCGGTGCATGCCTGACAGCTTGGGGTAGAGCAGCGGGGAGCCGCCCAGACTCAGGCTCTCACTAGTGTAGGAGCCGGGGGAGTCGATGTGGAGCACAGGGGCTGGGCTGGGGGTGAGGCGGGAGGAGGTGTGGGCACCAGCCAGGTCCTGCAGCTTGGAATAAGGGGGGACTTTTGGCGGGAGGTCATGGATGGTCACACAGGAGTCAAGGCTGTTGTAGTTGACCTTGTCAAGGTGAGCCAAGCTGGGTGGACGGCCCAGAGACTTTGTGTTCATCATCCTAGGAGTCGGGCATAAAGAATAGGTTAAAATACAAAAACTTCTAGCGTCCCGACCTCGAGACATACATAGAAAGGCAGATAAGTTTTAGTTGTGTTTACCAAGTATCTGTCTGATTTGCCTCCACATATCAACACAAACATAAGTCCAAAACAACTATGTTTCCATTGCTGTACCCCAGGGGTTTTCAAAATGTGTGACTGTAGGTCTCCCCTCAGACAAAGCTTGGAAAGAACCACCTCAGCCTCTCTTTGAGCCAAGATCTAGAGGTATTATTGCCGACGTAACTTCAGACAGCCCTAAGTAGATGATATAGCACTGGTATGTAATAGTTTCTTAATCTGTGAGAGTGAGACACAAAGTTCAATTTCCCCATCTCTTTAATCAAGTCTCACCCATTAAGGCATGTGATCTTATTCATCATAACTAATTGAATAGGCCAACTCATTTTCATACTTTCCACTTCCATTCACTGAAACCGTTTGGATCCTTGCCTCCCACTTTGAAAACCTCTGCTCTAAACGGTTCATAGTACTCTGTGGATTAATAAGAGTAGCTGGGAGACTGTTTATGGAGAAAGATATTGCTGGTGAACTTTGTATTTCTTTTGCATTTCTTTAAAAGGAAATGTATTTCATTTTGTTATGGTAGCCTATTGAGGGGCTTCCTAACTTTAGAGCATGTGAATCTACCTGCATGGCTAGATACTAGTGAGGAAGAATACCTCTAGATGTCACTGGAAGACAGAAGGATTACATTTAGTTTTGTCATTTGGTTTATATTACTTTAAAGTGATATTTAAATGAGACACCTTGGTGTGGTGGGAGATGACAGTTCAGGGTATTTGCTGCTGCTGGTCCGTCTCAGGCCGTGCAGTTTCATGGTGGACTCTCCTGAGGACCGAGTCTCTGCTTTCAGAGACCCACAGTCCATGTCGGCCCCCACAGCCTTGGCCTTGGCTCTCTCCTTCTCCTTCTCCCGGTCGGTCATGTTCACGGGGCCTGTGCTCGATCGACTGGACATCTTACAGCTACTGGGCTCTTTAATCCTGGGGCCTGTGGAGGCCATGGGCACGGGTTTCAAACTCAACAGGCTGGGGTCGATGGTGCCGCTGAGAGGCCGACATGCAGGCCGACCAATCACACTGAACGTGCTGGACTTGGCCGGTCGAGGCAGGCTGCGGTACTGAATGCTGTTTCGAGTGTTTGGCCCCAGGAAGCACTGCTCACTGCTGGCATCAAAACTGTTCTTTCTTCCTGAGGGTGTCCCTCCTCCCACAGGCTTCACGGGGATGCCAGATGACTTGGGGATTTTGCCCAGAGTAGCAGAGCCACTGGAGATGGTGGTGCCCCCTGCTGTCATAACAGTGGCGGTGCCGGTGGCTGTTGGATGTTTCTTGTAGCCGTAGGAGGCTCCGGCTGTGGGTTTAACTAAACCTGACGGGGGCTTGCGGTACTCTCCAAGATGATCCTTGCCAGCGTCTGAGCGGGACCGCTGCAGACCGGCAGTTTTGAGGGAAATCCTGGATTTATCCATTGGCTTCTCACATTTAGGTGCTAGACAAAGAAGGATAATGGAGAGTTGAATAACAACATATTGGCAATATCAATAACAATTACATGTATTTAAATATTGATAAGGAGCAACAAGAATGTTTGTCCTGTAAACACCATGACTGACAAGAATACACGAAAAAGATGGATAGATTATAAATGAAGGAACAGAATAAATAGGTGGGATAGTAAAGCCAGTACACTTGAGCAAACAAAAATGAAAACACACAATTTAATTGCACAAAACTGTTCTGCATAAGTAATCAGGCCAGCAAATAGGTCACCCTAAACTCCTCTATCTAATCCAGCATAAAGGTAGGCCGTACAAAGTCCTAATGGCCTGGGAAACAATCTACAAAAATACTTTATTCCGTCTGCAATCGCCCTAAACGCTTAGGAAAATATACCTATTTCCCTTTTCCTAAGTGTTCTCATCCTGTGTATTGTTCTTGCCAACTCTAGTTTAAACAGCTTTAGTCCTATTTTAAGGACGTGTGTTTGTTTTTTTAAAATACGTTTTAATAGTTGATTCATTGTTTGATGTTGAGCCCTGTCAAAAAAGAATGTCTGTTAGTATGTGACATCGTATCTTCTGTCTGGAACCAAAATTAATGCAAGTGTCTTCCAGCTATTACAGCCGAGATCAAATATAATCTGTGTTTACTTAGAAGCTTGTATGGGCCCATGACATAAAATGTGATTCATCAGCTAACTTAAAAAGGGTCTTATGCACAATTAAACTTGTTTTAAACATATCATATGATGTATCAAAGTGATATAATCAATCACAAAAATCGGATTGGTATGGATCGTTAGAGTAAGAGCACAGAGCTGGAAAATATGTGGAGATTCATTAAAGGATAATTGCCGAACTGCAGCTAGCGTACTGATTTGAATCACTTATGTTTAAAGCTAATAAAATAGAAAGTAAACGACTAGAAACATTAGTATTGGAACTCAAGTGTTATCATTTAATCGTTGCATATTTTTGTTTGGGATTAGCTTGATGTATTTGCTGCAGGTGGCAGACATGCGGACGTTTACAGAAACCAGCTTTTCTCTCAGATGATATCAGAAACTTGGCTCTGGGCTTTAAGATTTTTTAATTCCTTTAAAAGGATTGCATGATGCATTTTCCTTCAGTATACTGTGGTGTGCTACAAATCAGAACCTGGCCTACGCTAAGGGGTACGCTTCTGTTTTCATCCTGACACCAAGCAGATATCCCCCTTGGCTGCTCTACAAACAGGCTGTTTTACATTTGGAAACAGCATACAGGGAAATAATGGATGACATAGATCCTGTAAACCACATTCCTACAGGAGATGAACAGCAGAGAAAATGAAAAGCTGAAAAAAAGAGGCATATAGATAAAAAAGTAAGAGAAATACTACAAGATCTCACCTGCGACTTTCAATGTGCTCTGAGAGGTGTGGGTGATGGGGGAGGTCACACCTACAGGAGGATTGCGACCCTTCCTGAAACTTCCTGGTTGACCCAGGCTTTGGGGCTTCTTCAGTTCTCCTTTACACCCAAAATCTTCACTGAGGCTCGGAGGCTTCTTCCTCCACTTGCTCGGGGCCTCCGTCTTGAGGCTCCCGGTCTCATAGCTGCCACTGTCCAGCTTGTGGCCGGCTTTGTGATCCTCGCTGTACCAAGAGAGTCCGCTTTCCACCAGGGAGCGCTTCTCTGCATCAGTGCGGAGCTGCAGAGAGAGGAGGGGGGGAAAGAGAGGCACAGTGTGGGTACAAATGTTCTGAGTTATCTATGGTATTGTGTGTTCTCTGTAATCTTTGTTTCATCTCAGCTGCATTCCAGTGGGAAGCAAGGGAGAGATAGACTGATACGCCCTGTGGATTTAGGAAAACCACAGAGGAAGACAAAGGAAAGGAACATAGAATATTTAAAAGGGTGAGAAAAAGGTCTCTAGATAATAAATCAACCCATTAAAATAAAAATAAATTAAAGTGGTTGAATAGGAGGAGAGCTTGAGAGTTTAGTTTTGCCCTGATCCAAAAAAGACACTGTAATAGAAAAACAATCATGTGGTGCATTAAGGAGGTGGCACTGAGGACAGTTTTGGGCATGCTGCTTCTTGGCACCTTATTAATGTGATACAGGGCAGCAGATGGCACATTGAATAGCACTAATGTTCAGGAGAAGAGTTCTCCCTGGTGAGCCTTTTGTAAGTTAGAACACTCACTATTTATCCTTCTTCTTTTCGACAAATTCGGATTATAAAGTCACAAAATCATATTCTTACATGCATGTTCTGAAGTTCCAGATGAGATAAACGTATCACCTTCAGATAACTGTGAAAACTGCCTCTAGTGTGAAACGTACATCATTCTGTCAGTCAAACATCCCAGTTGAGTAACAATAGGCAGAACGCACTTCTGAGTAAAAAGGGGCTTTAAGGGTCAATGAAACTACCGGAAGTTAATACGTTACTGTCAGAACAGAAAATATCTTTTGCACTGTGAGGGATTCAGATGTTTGTTTTAATGACAGAGATGAGTTCTGTGGCATGTTTTTGAGGTCTTGTCAAAACAAAGGATGCATATTTAACAAACAAAACAAAATAAATCCCAGAGCGCATCATTTAAAATGCTTTAAAGTGGACCTATAATGCTATATTTGAAACATATATTGTAGGGCCATACCTATACATTATAAAACATGTCTGTGAAGTTTTATGTTCAAAATACCAAACAGATCATGCATTTTAGCCATGGCTCATTTCGCTCTATTTGCTCTTTTCCAGCCCTGTCTTCACAAGGGCTGATTCTGCTTTTGTGACAGACTACAGCGCCACTTACAGGCCTGGCATATGTACTACAGCGTCTCCAGCGCTTTCGAGCGGTCTCTCTGATAGGTGGAGAGTTGCCCATATAGGCGGAGCACCCCTTTTCTGATGTCAGAACAATTCAAATAATAATCAGCTCCGTTGCAGCCCCGTTTTTAGAGATTTGGGTATGGAGGAAAAGAGAGAGGGTTGTGTTTTCTGACACTGGTGAGTTCCCTGACACATCGGGGACACATATTCATGTATAAAAGACGTACAAATGTGCATTTTGCATGATAGGTTCCCTTTAAGTAAAAGCCATGTTCTTATCCTTTAACAAAATAACGTGATGAAAGGAAAGCCAAAGGTTGTCAGAGAGTGTTAGGCACAGGATTTCAGCTCACCATGGCAGAAGAGTTGCGTCTGGATCCCAGGGGTGTAGTGGGGAGGGAGTTAAGGGAGGAGCTGACGTTGAACTCCTCTGAACTGAGGTTCTCGGAGCCATCGCCTTCACCGTCGCTGAGCCCACTGCTGATGGAGCTGCTCTCATCCCAGCTGAAACAACACAGGATGACCACTTAGCAAACATGGCGACAATATGAATGTACAGAGTTTAAATGTACAGTTTGGAGGTAAAACAAAGGCTGGCAGCAACAGAGACATGTCCATATGCCTGCAGTAAGCTGTCACTGGAGGTGGTCACATGCTCAAACAAGCAGGTAATTCCAACATGGCCGCAGCTGCTTCATTTCAACTAACACATCAGAGCTGCAGACCATATGGTGACCAGCGCTTCAAGAGTGGACTGTTCAGTTTCAATGATAAAGCATTAATTATGTACTTATTATCCAATTGTTTCTGCTTTGTACTTGTTCCAAAACTTTTAAAAACGTATTTTCTAGTATTTCTATGTAGGAAATTCCTTGAATTAAATGATGTTATGATGTATAACCTATACTTGGATAACTGATAAAAACCAACATAGTCTGATTATTATAACATACAGTCTGTCTTTTATCAAAAAATACAAAATAGAATCTGTGACAGAGAAACCCATGCCTGTATTTTTAAACATCATTCACCTAAAACAACCCATCCTTCATAAACATTTCAGAGGTAAAAAGCTTTTAGCAAACCACAAATATTTTATGGGAAACGCAATACTAACTAGCTGTCCAAAGAAGAGAGTTATTTTTTACGTTTGAAGAAGCTATTTAAACAATATAAACTTAGCCATAATTTAATAAATTCCTATCACAGCACGTTTTAAAACAGGGGGCAACAAACTGCAATCTTTAACTGTAGCTTCAAAGGAAACTTTACAAGATATGCTGATAAATCACACTGAATAAAAAGTATGGCGACTGACAGCTCAGGGTTTAAGAAAGCAGTCTGGTATGCTCTAAAGAATCAGGATGAGGATAAATCGGAGTGACAAGCTGCTAACCTCTTCCTGACCCTTCCCTCCACCCCACAATGAAGTCCAGCGTCTCCCTGAAACACATGGTGCCAGATTGGCCTCTTCTGTGAGGAAGACAAGGACAGTGTAGATAAACGGCTCACTGCGCAGCAGCTCTCTGGATACATGATATCTAAATACATCTAAAATGCAGATTACTGTGTGGAGTTCAACAAGAGGTGTAGCCTTTCAGTCAACCGAAACATCACGGGAGAATTCAAATATCCAGGGTCAGAGAGGAGTTTACAAAATGGAAGAGGAAGTCATTTGTATGGGCTTTATAGTAGCAATAATACGATGTTGAATTTAAAAATTATATCTTAAGAGAGCTTAACGCGAGTCCAACTCAAAAGTCAAAATGTGTCCCCATCATTACTACTGGTGGTAATCCATTTTTGGCACACACAAGGTGGTAAAGGTAAATGAATAAGACCATGTAAAGCTGAGTCACTGCTCAAGCTGAATCAGTACTTTTCACTTTTCCTTCGCGTTCCTACTTGAGTTGAAATGTTCTTGTGGCTCTGCAGTCTGCAATTAGCAGAGGCATGGAACACTGAATTGCCTAGAAAAATACAGGGAAACAAAAACGGCCGATACACGTTCAGGATTGGATTTAATCACATGGCTGTAGTCGAGTTGTATATGCAGTTGTAAAACAAAGAAAGAACTTACCCTGACACTTTGGGTTTAAAGCATTTTGTTGTACAAAAGAAACATTCAAGTTAAGTGATTTGTGGCTGTAGAGACGTGACCTCAAAGACGCAGTTTGACACGATCAAGGAAATTCCTAAGATGAATGTTTGATTTGAGGATTCTACAATGTTTTCACAAACCATCAGTGAGGAAAATAAGTTTGATTTACATCAAGCCCAGATGTTCGCAGTATGTTCGAACAATACCACCTCTGTCAGAGGCGACAGAGGGGCCATGAATAACCCCACAGGGATGTCAGCCAGAGAGGAGGCAGGAGGGCCGATGTGTTGTTGATATTACAAGCCAAAAGTGTCTGCTCCCAGAGGTGAAATCTAGACGTGGAGAGGGTGGGAGTACACCAGCTAAGTGCATACTTCATACATAGGGTGGCAATTAACTTTTGTTTTCTGTGGCACAACTCCAACGTCTCTCTCATGTGTGTGTCCGCGCTATTATTTGAGTTGGGCTGCTGAGAGAATGTTTTGATTTAGGATGGGATGATTGGTGATGTGGAGCTGGTCGAGGACAAAACAATCACTGTCCATACATAGACCTGAGCATCACTGAAATCACACACACACATCAGTGCTGGTTGCCACCATGGCATGTAGAAAACTGCAAAAATAACAAGCACAGAACGGACAAACTGTATATAAGCACCAAGTCCAACTATAAAACCAGATGAAATGGAACACATTAAAAGAAAATTGCATATTGCAGTTCACTTGGCACTGCGTAACCTTTCTGCATAAAGGAGAGCTAAGACAAAGCTCCTTGGGATGCATGCCTGTGCTGAGTGGTGAAGAAGACATCCTCTATTATACAGATAGCTGTGGTTGCAGCACCGCAGTATCTTCCAAGCATAAACTGTGTTTCAACAGATGTTATAATTCACAGTGCCAAGTCAACAAAGTCTCACTTTTCACAATTTCCATCTTCCTGTCAACATAATGTAGACCCTACCCTTCAACAGTAACATTTATAAAGAAATAAAACGATGTGCTGTTATCCATTCTGTTTTGAAACTTAATGTCATTATTAAAGTAGCCTACAAAAATAACTGTAAAACTACCCAAATATATCCTCGTCTACAATTCATGACTACAGACTGTATGCCCAAAGTATTACATCCATACATTAAAAATACACGTTAGTCAAAAGTCATGAATGTTAAAAAAGCAAAAGAATACATCTGACTATTATCCCACATGATTCACAAAATAAAAATATCGGGAAAGTCGCTACCCCGTAATGAAATATGACTTTTACCGTGGCGTAAAAAGTAAAGTCCTTTTAGCTCTTGGCTCCAACCGCAGAGGAGGCACTTCCACGATCAAAACTCGGCCGCTCATCTGTGACTGGTTTAAGCAGAACTTCCGTGAATTATCCGTGTGCAACTGAGATTCAAAGTCATATCCCCCGAAAGAAAAGAAACACCTTTTTTCTTCTCCCATTCAACGCGGAGAAAGAACGGTCTGCGGACCGGACAGGCAACACCCCCCTCTAAAAAAAAGGAAAAGAGACCCTGATGTTCCTAGAGGTGATAACCAACGGCTGCAGAGCTAAGCTGTAGCCATGGTAACGCCCATTACCCTCCCGTTATTGGAGTGATACGACTACTCGTAAGAAAGTAAGACTCTATTAATTATAATACTAAATTATAAAAGTAGTTATTTGTGTAGATTATGAAGCATTGTTTTAATCGTGTATAACTGTGAAACCCAAATTAACCGAACATTTGTCAAACATGTTACACGTGCGCTAAATTAGCTTGTCTGACTCGATGGTGGGACTAAATTGCTAGATATCGTACAGAAGAGTATAGTACAGATTAGAAAGTCGAATAAAGGGACATTTCACCAGTGTTACTCCTGAGGTTCATAGCTACTCAGCATTACAAATGTATTCTGTGGTCTCTATGGGGGAGCTTTTAAGTGTTAACAAATGTCACAAGTGTTACCTGGGCATGGTTCTTGAGACACACACATTTAAACATTAACTGAAGCTGTGTGACTATGAAGCTAGGAAGCATGCTACTGAGTTACATGATTTCAGGCGTTCTCCACAACATCTCTCGTCAAATTATGAATTACAGCAAATTGGTGATTTGTATGTATTATTATGCATTTATTTCAACAAGGACCATGCATACAATTAGATTAATCTCAGAAAAGAGAAGAGATGAATTATGCCAGATTTGAGCTAATAGCTAATATCCATGCACTCCTATATGTAACACTACATTAGGCTTATATATTGTACCGTGTTGTTTTAATTAAAATACCCTTAGTAGATGAGAATAGTTGAGATGGCTTCCTATCACTTGGCCACAGATAGAAACACATAAGCCCACCTTATACTGTAGAGCGGGCGCCAGATGTCTGAAGGCTGAATCATTAGCAGCGAGTTCAAATCTGCTTTTTTTTGGTGTGAAGTTTCTAATATTCACTGTTTCCAGTGTAGACAGTGTAAGGTCATATTAGTCAACAATGATGGGAAATATTTCCTTATGACTTCAATTTGTTTCAGATATTTCTCAATGGCTCCGAAAGGGCTGTCTGGACAGCCTAAACAAAAAAAACTTGAATCAGGCTTTCACTCAGGCTAAAAAGATTACCATGATGAATGTGTTTAAAAATAAAACATGTTCCATCTTCATTCATTACCTTCTGGGGCGAAAATGGAAAAACTCAGTCCAAGGTAGGGCCTGAATCACTGCGAGCACAAACCACAAATCCACAGATGACACGAGGACCTCCAGTGAGGCATGAGTTGCCTTGGAAAACCTTCCTCCCCCTCTCATTAGCGGAACAGCCTCACAAGGATGATCTCACCAGATCTATGCTCTGTAAACTAACCAGGAGGTAAAAGCTGTGGACCAAAGACGTCCCACACCCTGTCCACGTCTTAGGCCAAATTCAGTTCACTCTACTGCTAAGTCAAGCTGGTCTTATTTTGGTTGGTTAAAGTTTAGTGACAAAAGATTGTATCTGACCAAATGTAACCTTGGTTTTACTTTTTGTTGAAATTAAACAACTGTTTTTCTGTTGGTGTTTGAACCAGCCATACAGACATTTCTCGAAATATCTTTGACAGAATAAGAGGCTAGTTTGATCAAACTTAGTTTTGTCTACCTCCATCTTTTGTCCCACTGGCAGAGAAGTATGCCTGCTCACCAAAAAGCATGAAACATTTTTGTCTTCCTACCTGTTGGTTCATTCAGAGCTTTATTTTCTAACAGCAAAACAAAAAACTTGGCATTGTCCATGCCAAAAATGATATAAATTGTTTACAGAACCGTGTTGCTCCTGTCTCCTGTTTATCACTCCCGGGTCAGTGAGCTGCTAAACAAGCTGTCGTCTAAAGAGCCATGAAGTCATGTTGGACTGTATACTAACAGCTGTCCTACACAGATAGCCAAACGGCTTGTGTCAGAAACATCCTCAGCATGTTTGGTCATTTACAAACTGTAAATAGAGATTCAATCCATCTGTGGGAGGTAAACTGACCATGAGGATCTGTACGTGACATGTCATTTGTTAGACGCTTTTATCCAAAGCGACTGACATACATTCAGTACTGTGGACAATCCCCACAGGAGCAATTTGGGTGAAGTGTCTCAGGGACACAACGACATGCTGACTGCAGTGGGACTCGAACATGCTATCCCCTGATTTGAAGTCCAGAACACTATCCACTGAGCCACAGCCGCCGGTACTGTACTGAGGTTACCAGACCAGAAACCCCTTTGATGTTCTGACCTTTAATGCTTCTGATCTATTGGTGATGTCTGCCTCTCAAGCAGTAAACTGTGCAGCAATATGTGAAACATAAAATGCATTGAAAGATATTGGAGGAAATAAAGTACTTGAATATAACATAAAGTCTCAAGATATCTTAGGGACTGCCTCACTATTTTAAACATTTGGCGCTAATTGGCAGCTGAACCATTAATAGGTCATCATAACAACAAGTCAAGGTAAAGAAATATGACACTACAGCATGTTGATTGGTGTAAATGTCATATATCATATCATATCAGTATTTAAAGCCAACAAATACAACAGATTCTACTCCAAAAGGAATGCTTTCCACAAGCTTTGGGAACCTTGCTGCAGGGATTTGCTCCCATTTATCCACAGGCGCATTAGTGAGGTTGATGCTGGCGCTGCATGATAAGGACTGGCTCTTTCAAACCGTGTTGCTTCAGTTCATCTCAAAGGTGTTGGATGAGATTGAGGTTAGAACACTTTGCTTGCCAGTCAAGTCTTACGCAAAAAGTGGAAAACCATTTTCTTCATGGACCTCATTTTGTGTGCAAAAGGAGCACATTCATATTTAAAAAGGTCATTTCCCCAAAATGTCACGAAACACAACATTGTCTAAAATATATTATCAACATTTCCCGGAAATTAGACCTTAGGGACCTAAAGCATGAAAGAAACCCAAGGCCATAAAACATAGTATGTGGAAAGGGGATACATACAGAATAATGCATATACCAGCTACACAATTGTTATTTTTAGAAGGCACATTTCCATAAAAAACACATAAGATACATTCTGGTCAGGTGAAATTATATCCAGGAAAAACGCTTCATTTAAGAAATACTAAAATAATACAGTAAACCTGCATGAATTTGAACCGCTTTAAAGCCTGTTCCATGTGGTGTCGTGACATCAGATTTCCAGCAGGAGGCACAATGAGTTAAAGCTATGTGACTGTGTAATAAAGGAGGCACCGCTTGGCATTTAAATATATACAATTGGACTTCACTGGCTGTAAAAGCCTTTGATGCAAATAAAGAACAAACATTACTTTCAATGGATTCAATTCAATTGTACAATATGGGGAATTATTTCAAAAGCGAGCATCAACAAAGTGTTCAGTGCTTTATGTCTGTTTATCTTAAAGGACTACAGATGAGAAAGCCAGCAGAGCATTGCCTTTGCATTTATTTGATCTTCCCTGTGCCTCATTCTGACTTGTATTGAGCTTGACCATAGCTAGGCAAATAGGATCTGGCTGCGGTGGTATTACTGTGGAGTAAATGGGTCTGAGATGCATCAATGACTGCATCTGGGAAAGCAGTCGGCCGCCCCATCTCCGCAATGCCTCAGAAAATGGACTTCATCGTCTGATTATTGGACCGGAAAATAAATGTACAGTCTCCATCAGCCTCAGACAGGAAACTCCCCCCCACAGATGTAGCCACAATGCAACTGATGCAAACTTCATGTTTACAGCCTGACAGTCTGAAACAGTTTGCTGTGCTATGATGTTGTGTTGGCCTGAGTTGTTATCTCACACACACAAGACAAAAATAATATCAACTTGATTGATATTGCACTCAAACACTGAGCTGACTCTGATCCCTGTCTGAGTTGCAGATGCATTGTCAACACAGATGGTTGAAGCCGAGCCAAATCCTACACAGAGCAGTATATTATGGACCAATCTGTACCAACCAGCTTTTATTAGTCATACATTAAGCAGATAATCTGATATTTTTGTACCAACTTCAAATAAACAAAGTGATGAATTGGGAATGACGGATTAACAGGTTCCATATGATTCACCTTTTCTTTTAAATATAATACTGTGAGCCAAAACAGTATCATATGTTGCACCTGGGGCAGAGCATTATGCACTGGTGGGATCCAAACTGCACATCCAGGCGACCACACGCAGACATGATACAGGCATGATTCATACTCCCTAGGGTGCTGCTGTAATGGTCCATTATTCACGATGGTGAGGATGCTTGTGGAAGCACATTTGGTGTTGGGGGTATATCACTGACCCTGGTTGGGAGGGAGTGCTCCATATTGACCCCAGCTGTGTCTAAGCCTGGGTGTCTAGGTAACAGAAAGCATATTGAGTGGGTACCTTTCTGTATGGCTCTTTCTTTAGCCAATTCAAACGTGTGTGCGAAAAATAAATTCAGATTGAAAATATAAAGAGTTAAAGAGCAAATTTGTGTGTGTGTGTGTCTGTGTGCACGTGCGTGTGTGTGTGTGTGTGTGTGTGTGTGTGTGTGTGTGTGTGTGTGTGTGTGTGTGTGTGTGTGTGTGTGTGTGTGTGTGTGTGTGTGTGCAGCCTTCGCAGGCATAAAGACACCATCCTTTCTTTCAGACCAATAGCCCTAAATCAACTCTAAGTGGTGGCCTGACTTAACTGTAATAATCCTAGCAGCGCCTACGGAGATCCAAAGAACAGAGGCCAAAACCCCATTTTGTGCATATGGGTTTATGTGGGACAGAAAAGGTGTGAAGCTTCCACAGTTAAAGAATCACTCAGTGACTATAGAAAGGTCCAGCCCAGGCAGGAAAGGGAAATTGAACACAGACTGCCAGAGGCACAGATCCAGCATCAGATGACTACATCAACCCCTTGGTGCATTACAGAATGTGTTTGTCGATAGACATGGAGAGGCTGTAATGTATTCCAATATTCAGAAAACTAAAAAATCTCCCTTTCATATTGAACATGCCAAGCTATGAACAGACCCACTCACTGGCATGGGAAAAAAGCTTTTTTATGGTTACCATGGATATGACATTGCCAGAGGAGCAAACTAAGCTATGGGCTTATCTACAAAATACAGTAGGCAAACTATTCGGTGTCTTGTGAAGGGTAAAAATTGTGTCATTTTGAAATGACCACGTTGACTGTGTCTTTTAATTTGTATAATTGTCTATAACATGCAAGTGTATGCTTTTGCTTTAAAGGATCTTTTTGGGGCAATCATTCATTATTCCATAGCAGATTTCAGGAAAAACTGCTTGAATGAAAAACATTTCCACAAGCACTACAACTGTACATCCAACACTAGGACACACATGGAAACACAAACAATAGCTATCCCCCACAATGCCAATGAAACGACAATCTAATTAAGTGGTTAGCATGTCGTCTTCACACCAGTGTGCCTCTCTCTATTTGTCCGTCTATTTTAGTCCCCATCCTTCTCTTTCTTTCTTTCTCTCCATCACACACACAAACCAGCAGTTGATGCACACACACGCACATCCTCCACATATATATTTGTTCAGCAGCTACAGTATCACACTGACACACAAGGCAGCCCATCAGTGGGTCAGTGGAAGACGGTTGCCATGGCAGCACATCCTGATCCATGTTGCCGCATGATGAGAGGTGTGACGCTGCTAAACCAGCCTCCTTACTCTGCTCTGCATTGCCGCCTGTATGCTGCTGTATATAAAACACAACATGGTACAGTCCAGATCCCCAGATGTTCACATCCTCGCCCCAAACACCCTCTGTCACCTTGCAGAGAACAGGACACACTATCTGGTTTCACCTGCAGTATGTCTTTTTACACAATATGTAATCTAAATGAATCAGCTATGTGGCTTGTTCTGTGTCATGTGTTAGGTTACAACAGGACAAGGTGCCATCATGAAACCTAATAAACCTCCCAGATTAATAGCTCATTGTATCTATTCAATCTATTAATTATTCTTTGAAAATCCTTTGTGTCCCCAAAAAAGACCTTTCTACACTTTATTTTTGATAAAGTGTCAAATATATGTAAACATTTATTATGTTATGTATCTGTACATTTTCAAAAGAGATGATGTATAAATATATAAAGTCCAGTTGCCTCTGTCTTTGTTCTGATCGATAATACAAAAATGAACAATAGTTAAATGATGGTGAGATAAAAAGGGGAATTTTTCATTTAGCTCTTTATGACACCGTCTTTCATTTTATTGTTTTGGTTTACAGCTCAAGACTCCAAAGCAGCTGTTTTTAGCAAAAAAGCTACAATACATTGGCTTTTCACTATTTATCCAGCACCAAACGGACACTTTGTGACTAGCTTGTGATCGAAGGATAGAGGAACATTTAGCAGCTAACTGAGCCATAATCCCTCTGGAGTTGGCAGGGACCAACACAGAGCTAAAGGGAGAGCAAACATTCCATTTTCATATGTGAGGTAGCCAGAAATATAACTTCAAATTAATTGAACTGTTGCTATGTATACTATATGTGTGGCAACTAACAGATTTACTATATAAACATTGTTACAAAACAGTGTTTCAAAAGAGTATTAACAGCTCTGAGTCGCCGGAAAAAATCTGTTAATGCTCGTACAACAGCAGCAGCAGGTCTAGCAATGGCCGTCCACGCTTACTGTAGCCATTTGGAAGTGACTTTCATAAGAAATACTGTTAAACCCTAATTTTACAACCAATTGAGGTGAATGCAAATCTGGTGCATGACGGATTATCCTGTTTATCTATACAGAATCACTAGTCTTAGTATTCTTGTCCTTTAGGATTTAAGATAGGCTGATGCAACACAAACAAGCCCAAAAGTTATGCAAGACCCCAGCGTCTAATGATGCATTGCAGTCATCAATAGCTCTTTATTGCAGCTAAGTGCCTGTTGCTGCTACTCTTCAGCAAATCTTCAGCAAAGGATTTTGGAGCCAAACCAAATGCTGAAGAAATACATTTGCCTTATTTTTTAGATCAGATCTTCCAATTTCACATGTTTGGAACAATTAATCTGCCACAAAAACACGTAAATCTGTCACATACAATACTCGTGCTCAGGCATGTTCTGCTACAAACATTTGACTTGAATTTATCCCATCACATACATGACAGTATGGAAAAACAACTAATTCTCCAGATGAACATCTGCGTAAGACATGTAAAACTAACCTGTGCTTAAGCCTTACAGTACATACAGCCGAGTGCCTGTAAAATATCAACCATAATTGACTGAACACTACAATAAATGACACTGAAGGCTGAATAGTGGTAATAATTTGTATACCAGATATGGAAAAAACTGACCCTATACCAGCAATATAATTTGATAACTGCTCGGGCAGTGTTTTAAATATGGCTTGCAATGGGATGATATCATTTGAGTGATGGTGAAACTCTGCCAATACGGTGGGAAGAAGCTAACCACAGGAAGCAGTTATGATTCGTGACGCGGTCAAGGCTAGATTAGTAGCTACCTCAACACTCGAGACGGGAAACACAGTCCCTCTGGGAAGAAGTTGAAATCAGTCTCATAGAATTAAGTGTAAGGAAAAAAATGAAAGACATTTTGAGCAGACAGCGTCTGATTACCACGTCTGAGGTAACAGTTGCAGTAAAGATGTATACTGAATGAATATGCATGCAATCTAAAACAACAAATGCTTTCTACTGTACCAGGGAAACAGCGATTTAACTCGATTGTAGTGGTGGTGGACCAGTAATTAGAACCAGCTTTCAACATAACATAATGCAAACAAGTGTAAACCCTCACAATCTATTGATACATCTAAAGTAGTATCACATTTCTGTGCACAATGTGAGAGGGGATGCTTGTACAAACTACCCAAAAGAGCAGAGATTTTGAGCCCATTTGAACTAATCGCCTTCAAGAGCCACTCTAAACAACATCATCTGCACCAGCAGCCAAAGGTTTTCAGGGAAGAAGTCCTTATAAACCACTGCCTAACCTCACAACTGCAGACAGACAAATGTTGTGTCTGGTTTGAGAAGAAAGTCAAATGTCTGGCCGGCTAAAGACTCTGCCTCAAACAAGAGTAAACAATTGAAGGGACCTATGTTCAAGTGACCAAAGGCACAGTTACTATTGAATATTTGTGGTGTGGCTGGTCTGTAAAGGGCGAAAATTGCCTACAGGTCTTCGAGCCGGTGATGTAATGGTTGTGTTCCATGTCTGCCGGATGCGGTAATAGGCACATTTCTGTTTTACATTAACCAAAACATTATGAAAAAAAAAAAAAAAAACGTTTGTTTGTTTTCTTCTTTGTTTACTCTAATGGCCAATAATCGAGAATGCAGCTTTGTGTAAGGTTGACATTTATTTGTGGGTATTGTTTAGAGTATAGGTATTGTTTAGAGTATAGGTGAGGTGCTATATTGTGCAATGACCATCAGTTCTACTCATAATGATAACCCCAGTTTCCCAGGAACAAACAGATATGCTACTTTAATGATTTATAAAACAGGCTTTTTAAAATCCTAACTTGGCCAAACCCGATTAGCATTAAGCTGTGTTTTGGCTGTAGAGAAGCAATCATTGCTCTCTGATGGAAATATAAAGCTCTTGAGGAGATTGGGATGTATGTGGCTTCAGATTATTGATGAGGCGGACACACAGCAGCAGTGATTACTGTCAGTGTGTTCACATGCAGCCTCAAAGCCAGCACTGTCTGCTGCGGGTTCATCAATACCCATTAGACACCAGGCGTGGTGCTGTAGTTCCATGCATTGATAAACAACATGCATTGTGTCTTATTCATTCAACACTTTTAGTCTTTGTCCAGACAGTTTCAAGCATTACCCGTTGGTCTTATAAATTACACAAGCAACATATATCACCAACAGTATTATTAATTAGCAAGAAGTCTCTTTCTACTAATTATAAATGGGACTAATTTCAGATGAATGAAAGGCATAAATATGTTAAACTGAGGCACCAGTGAAAGGGAACAGAAATTGCACCTCTCCTTACAGCCGATTACCAGCTGGTTTCCATGGTTACGCAAGAGGAGCCTGATCTATTTTCAAGGGCTGGTAGCTAATGGTTCTCAATGAGCCGAGCTGTGAGTGTGTGACAGGCGATGTACAGTAGCCTAGAAATGCAAATGGAATACAGAATTTGCTAGAGCCTACTGTAAGGAGAAAACTAGAGCAAGTGCCTGCTACAATAACAGGATTAGCTAGTTATCTGCACCAAAGGTTGTTGCTGTATTTATGAGGCAGGATTCATTCTTGATATGGGGAACAGCATTCCAGTATTCCTGCAAGAAAAGCAAGGATGCTTTGCAGTGAAATTAATCCAAACACAGGCAAGTGAACCATACAAATAAGAGGAGTTTTTCTACAGTGTTCCGAAAATAAACCTACTCAAGGTCATTGACCAAATAGCCCCTGGTGTGCTCTGGCAGCCACTACATCCTATAATTACTCACGTGACATTACCATGTATGTATCCAAACACACCCATAGTCCCCTTGGTGTAAATGGTAATAAGCTAATGTGGGGGGCCATGGCACCCATCATGATGCCTCACAATCACCTTGAAAACAGGTTAATGGACTAGGACAAATAAATGTCCGGTTGCACTGTATACTTATCTATAAATAAGAATGTGTGCTCTTGGAGTGCCAGGAAAAACGGATAAACACAAGGCTTTCCAAAATGGAAGGTTAAAAAACCCTGGCCGAACCCACAATGGTCGACAAATAGGCACCAATTGCTAATTTCTTTGCTTGTACCAATGTTGTGAATAACTATTTGGCCGACGCCAAAACAAATGAGAATTTTCTGTTGCTGCTTTGTATTCCCCTTCAGTGCCAGGGAAACAAATCATTTGTGTCATTATTAAAAAAATGTTTTACTGTCTTTCAGCCATTCATCATACTAGCTTTGAATGAACACTTTATGAAACTTCATTGAATAAAATATTTTTCACAATGACAAGCAACCATTTCTGAAAAAATAAGCCCATGCATCATGCAATAACCTACAGTATTCAAAGATAAGTATTTTAGCCAACAGTACCAAGTCACAGGAAAACAGATAATCGTCTCGTGCCATTGGCTCATCTCAGCTTATCTGCAGATGGGTCGATGGCAGTAAATAAAGTGGACATTGGCGAATGCCTTGCATCCCTACTTTTAAATATGTATTCACTTGTTCCTTGTTCTATTATTTGGATCGCCTGGCTTGCATTCCTGTTTAGGGATTGTTGATGTCATAACGCTGAGCATCATGGTGCATTTTTTAACATAGTTACCTAAAATGATTAGCATCTTCAGTGCCAGTGGTGTTGCAAAGCAGAGGCGAGTCCCCAACTCACCTCTCCCAATCATTTGAACCACCACATAAGTGCTGACGCAGCGAGGGACAGAATACGGGAGAGATTTAAATGGATTTCGAGTGCACGGATGTTACTGTGAGGAATGGACCCAAAAGACATAATCCCCGATTAATCCTGACCTTATCTGCTGTCGGGTGTAGTCACTTATAAGACTTCTTTTTCACCATTCACAATAGCACTCCTACGATGTTGGTCTCATTCACCTCAGCTCCAAATGTGACGAAACTTCATTGACCCATTTCCTTCTTTGTTCTTCTTTGCTCCAATTTGTACTCATCTAAATGTGTCTCATCTCTTTCCTTGTCCTTGTTGCAATCGGTAGTAAAAACGTGACCTGGCTAGTAGGGACTAGTGAGCGCTCCAGGGGCTCAGCTTAAATCCCACTGCATGTGCAGCAGCGATAAAGCTGCTAAATCACACTGGAGAACTGTCCTGGATTCCTTCTCTCCCTCTCTCTAGCCTCAGCTGTCGTCTTGGGAGAGGGAATGAAAGAAAGACCACAAGGGATGTGAAAGGAAGGAAGCAAGGGTGAAGGTCAAGAAGACGAAAAAAAGGTGAAGAAGGCAAAGTAGGAGAAAGAAGAGGAGAAACATGACAACACAAAGACTAGGAATAAGAGGAGTGTAGAGAGGACAAGATGTATGAGGTGAACATAAAAGAGAATAAGCAGAGTGTGAAGAACATGAGGAAGGCAAAGAATAAAATGAGGAAGAGAAACTGTGAGAAGCAGCCTTTCCAAAGTATTGTTTGAATTGATCCAAACTATTTGTTGCTTCAGCTCCTCTTAATATAATCTTTACAAGATGCAGAAGCTCCACACAGTTTATACCAGTGAGAGACGAGGGAGCGCCTATTGTGACTCAGAGGACACCTGATGTGCTTTCAAGTCCTCAGTGAAAAAACTTCTGAAGGCCTTCTCTCTCTCTCTCTCTCTCACTGTCAGCAAAAAAGCCTCTGATAATGTTATGGGCACTTAACAGCAAGAAGAAAAAAAGAGACTGCTGAAGAAAGCTGTTTGATAGAAGTGCAAAAGATGAGATAACGCAAAGCAGAAAGCCACGATGTCGGCATGAAAAGCTTACTTCCTCTGACTTGTCTGCACAACTGTTGAATGATAAATAACCCTCTCCAATGAAAATCAAGTTTGAAACTTTGTTAACGTGTCCATATTGATTTTCTTTATACTTCAAGGCATACCATACATGAACAAATAAGTCTACGATGGCTGGCTTGGAACTGTAGTCTAAAAACATGCCACATGTGTCACATATCAAAGGAACCAATCAGGTCAACTTGTAGGATGCAGCATTCCATAATATTAGCGTAAACCACGGGTATCAGAGGAGGAGGAAAAATGGTGAAGACAAACTTAAGAAAGAAAATTAAGATTTGTAGCAGCCTTTTTCCAAAGCACTGTTTTAACATGTTTACCCACAAGCAGAAGGGGTTTTGTCATAAAATGATCGAGGTTCAACGCTTTTGTGTCATTATGTGAAACATAAGTGTGTACAGGCTTAAATGTTATTCAACCAGCAAGTATTTGACTGCATGAAGGGATTTATTTCATGTAAAAACTTCACAATACATAATACTATAAAAGAGATGAGTTTAAAATCAAAACTGGGATAGAAACTTTAAAATGCTTATATGCATCCTAATCGTAATGCAGCATGGAACAATGATCAGCATAACAGCAGGACACTAATCACCGTATTGCTTGAGTAAAATGTAATGCAACCACTTCTAACTGACCTTTTCAAAGTAACAAGGTGCAGACCTAAAGGACAAACCGGCATGCAGTCGTCCGCAGCCACTGATTTAATCATGTTGTCATTGTGACAAGAGGTGCAAACCCACGCTTATCTTCAGATACTCTTACCCATTAGCCAGGTTGTCGTCGTCATCCGGCAGGCTCTTTCCAAGGAGGTCGCTGTCACTCAGGTAACCAGACTTGAGGTCGTCCAAGCCCTCGATGAGCTCGATGCGAGACGTGCTGTTGAGGCGGCTGGAGCAGCGGGCGGGCATCGTCTGCGCCGTGTACTGGGAGCAGCTCTTACTCCCCTGGTACCCCCCGCCCGTGGAGGAGGGGGCCTCTCCCGCTTGGAGACGAGGGCTGGACTGGCCGTGGCGCCAGGAGAGAGGCGAGGAGCGGTTGGACATGCTTGATATGCTGCGAGCGTTGGTCTCATCGCTGTCATAGCCCACATTACTGCTGTCCATACAGCTGGAGAGACATAGAGGGTCAGTGTACCTGAGGCATTTAGCTGACTATCTTCAGAAGTCCTTCAAAGAAACCCATAGTGGCATTGAGTCGCTGTTGACCCAGATACAGCAGTGGTGGCGTATCGTCTTCAGGGACTAAAGCTAGAAATGTGGCCTCTCAGGACCCAAAGACAACGAGAAGGATGGCCTGATAGCTCTGATTTTACAGAGCAACAAAGCTCCCCCTGTCTCCTTACGCAACACTTTCACAAAGACAGAGGGGTCTGCTTTGCATGACCAAACCCAAAAACATGTACTTTACACTATTATTCTGGATGGAGCATATCAAAGATTCCTAGTCACTCCTGTAAGTGGGTCAGGGTAAGAAATGTCCTCCAAATGGCTGTGTCTGCAGGTTACATAACATATGAACCAATTCACCCAAATAAATATTGCAAAGGCTACGAGCATGGGAGTATTTTTATCCATTGTTGATGGATAATTTATCAATATGGAGGCTCACTGCTGCCAGTTCAGTCCTGGAACTGAGTGAGAAGTCTTGCTTTTGACAATGAGTATGATTATAGATAACTACTGTATAATAGTGGTGTGAATTACAAGAAGTCTTCTCAAGCATCCATAAACAAAACTGGCCAATGGCAAAATAATATAATTGCAACATTTCCCAGAGAAGATAATTGATGGAATGAATGAGGGATGAGCAATATATGGCTATATGTTGCTGATTGTAATGTTTTGTTTGTCGTGGCTTGAATTAATCAAGCCATTAATAAAGTGTGTATTCAAATAAATGACAACTAACTGAGTAATTCCCCTTTTAGCAGACACAGAGCAACTTTAGAGTTTCTGGCGACCCAATAAATGCATCTTTATTTTAGTATGTTCTGGTTATGTAGGTAGGATTTTGGTTTGCTACAAATACTGACGTTTTCAGCTGTTAATGTGTATGTGCAAAAAAGCAGATTAGAGCTGTACAATTTTGGTTTTAATCCTCTATAATAATCCCGAATACATCCTGTTTTAAAACTAAATAATCAGTGCAGGTATAAAGAGATAGAAACCAGATGTTTCATTCATGTTTCACAGGACATCCAAACACATGTCCAAATGAAACAACAAAGACCTGTCCTGCTCCACCACTGCCTTGTGTTGTGGTTGTTTCTCAAATTAATTCCTTTTGCCTATGAGAGCCAAACAGAGAGATTCCTAGAATGAAGTCCTGACCATGAAACAGAGCCGGGCTGTTCCAGAAGGATGGAAGCCAGATGTGCACCAGCATCCTTCCAAACAGCCACGGCACACTTGTGGCAACGATTGTGTCGTGTATCGATCCAACAAACTGTCCAGTGCTTGTTTGTATGAGTTTCTTTTCAGTTTAAACCAAAGAGAAAATAATTTGGCTCAGGGTTTTGAGATTTCAATAACAAAACATTTACCCTCATTTGTGTGTATGTGATATTAGCCAAAAGTGCAGTATACAGCATTAGGATACAATATCAAATCCTCAAAAGCAGAAGGAGTGCTGTTACCTATGACTTAGCTGGGATCCCCGCAGACTCGTCATTGTATCCTCCAAATTCTGGCGAAGGTCAAGGACATTCTGCACGGTCCGCTTCCTCTGGGACTCGGGGTCTGTGGGTCAGTCATGCAGAACAAAAGCTTATGAAACATTTAGAGGGTCAAACTAAAACTCAGACACAGGCTCTTGCGTTATCCTGCTCTCTGTGTTTGTGTTGTAAGAGAGTTCATGCATGCACACCCTTCCTGCCTCCCCCTGCATTATTTGAGACTGATGTGACAAGTGTCTTCCGTGTAAGCACACAGCCAGCGTATGTTCACATCATTAGGCAGACAAATTTCACTCCATGGGCCCCCTCGCCACGGTAACCTCCGCTCCACCCCCCCTTCTGCACTGACATGGTACATCCTGAAAATGAAATACTGAAAGGTTGCCTCACATTGCCCACCAGGGGGATGTATTCTGACATCCATGCAACACCAGGATCTCTTTCGAGGAGTTTTTGTCTCTCAAAGCTTCTGGTTTTGTTTTATTGAGCATTAACTCAGAGTCTTTCAGCTGAAGCTGTAGGGCTAACAACACGCTGACCTGCAGCCAGAAGGGTTTCACTGCAGGTCAGCGTATCTGGACAAAGCTGCGTGTAATGTAAAGTGCGCAGTCAGTCGGTCATGACCATGTCAAATCAATATTACAGTGCAATTACGACTGTTGTTGTGTTAGCTGTAGCAAATCAGAGACACCACCCTGTCTCAGACCAACATGAGATGGGGTTTTCCACTGCAGTGTGTGGAGGCTAGAAACCCTTGGGAAGAAAGAAATTAACATTCAATGCATTAACTGGAGGACAGGGGCGATGTCAGGGGAACACACGTCAAATAATGTGCTGCTCTCATAGAGACAAGTTGAACTACTTCCGCACTGTCACATGAAAACATGTACTCGGTTCCCACATTCAGAACACATGTATGAATGTCCTTTTCGTTAACAAGCACTGGAGATAGGAATCCAAATCGGCAACCAAACTTGTTACTGTAGCACTTTTGATACATAAGGTCGTTGCAAAAGCATCTTGAATACATTACATGTATGGCCTCAGTGAAAAAGCAATAAATAATCTTCTTGGCATTTGTGTATCGTAGTATAACCTAATATAGGGTAATACTAGTTGTGCAGTATTGACAAGCAAGGTAATTTGTGATTTATGAGTCTGCGAGAGCCCAACTAAATGAGATATTGAGTTAATTTAAATATTATGTTGATGGCAACGTGTCTGGGCTCAAGCTAGTTTGGAAGGGAGATATAGAGCAACTTGATTTATATGGAAGCAGACAATTCTCATTGTTATTATTACAATAATAACCCACAGCCATTCACTTCCACTGGCGATACGTTTTGTATGATTTTCATTGGCTTGAGAATTGTCTGCTTCCATATGAATCAATCAATGATAGTCATATTATAATGAAACACACCTAAAAGTGTATCTTATATTGAGCATTTGAAGTGAGATTTGGACACACATTGATGCGTGACAGACTCAAATAAATGGTGTGCCTTGAATAAGTTACACTGTTTAGTAGAATTGGTGAATTTGGTTCTATCTTTTATCAATTATTAAGAACAAAACATTGTGGTTTTGAGTTGTATGTATATATGTATATAGTGCATCCACACTGTCTTCGTAATGCAATATCTGATGTTTGACTGAAAACTAAATAAATTATCAGATAACATTTAGCTGTCATGTTGAGTATTCTATGAAACATGGTCTCACCCAGAATATATTTAGTTTATTTGAGATCATGAGAAGGGAGATATAGAATAACATGCCAGAGTCCAAAAGTACTCCGTGACAGTCCTTGACTGTAAATCAATCTGTTGGTAACCTCACAGGAACACACGCTAACCACATGCTTATTCTGGCATAATGCTCATTCATTTAAGATGAATTCCTGGGAACAAGTTCAAGCTTGAATCCTGGACACAGGGAACACATGTGCATCACAGCTGTTTGGAGTGTGTGCATTATGCACGGTGTCCCTGTGCAGTGACTGACAGTCCTCTGCAGTGCAGTGACGCCTCCAAGCAGGAACACTCGGACAGAATACTGAAGCAGATGTGTACCGGGAAAGACCGATGAATGATTCAACCACAGGAAGTGCTCAATATCGACACTGTGCCCAGGCAGATTAAAAGAAAACTAATTATAAAATACTGTTAACATGCCCTTTGTAATTAACCTTACAAAAACTGCTAAATCAACATTAGTGCCCTGATTAATTGAAACATTAGCCTCCATAAACAAACAAAACGATCAGTGAATGTAACATAGTTGTATTGGCCTCTAGAGTTCATTTAAAGCCTGTTTCATTGTTGAGATTTCACAGGGAATCTAAAGCACTTGACAAGAATAAAGAGAGGTCGCTTCATGGCACAACACTAGAAGAGGATGTGTTTACTTTACCTCCAATAGACCTAGAGCTCAAGTGTTTAACAATGGCAGGTGACACAGTGATAGATTGCCAAGTGTGGCAATGTGCACCAAAAAAAAGAAAAGAAAAGAAAACACTCACAGATTTCAGAAAGAGGGAGGTTCCTTTTTTGATGGTCACATACTTTGTCCAGCTGTCACTCATTGGCTAGAACAGTCTATTTTCCTATAACATCTTAATACCTACGTCCCTACAAGCAGAAAAATGCAATTACGTTACAGCTACATTACGTTCTGCCCATGGAACGTTTAAAACTTGTAGAAGCGGCAAAGAGAAAAACCTATTGAAAACAGAGCTAGCCTACGAGACGTTTTCATGTTAAAAATATGAACTTTACCATTAGCGTAGATTGAAAAGGAAACCATGTTTGACCCTTGCATGCATGTATAGCTTGAAATAATGCAATCTGTGACTATTTCATCACCCATATAGCGTGTTACTGCTCCACTATGAATCTACATACAGTAGCTGTTGGCCATCGCTACGTTGGACATCTTGCATGACAGATCACATATAATTACAATGAAATGATGTTTGCTCAACCCCCTTTCTTTCCAGGAGTCCTGATGTCTGCATTACTCTAATCTAATCTAGAGTTTTAATGACGTGGAATGTACCATTTTTCATAGTCCATTCATCACTTTGAAAATATTTCCAAATGGTCCATTTTCATTTATTACCAGCTGACAACTGCTTTGTGTGAAGAGTTCGAAAATGGGAGATAAACAGAAGTTGCAATTCTTTTTGTGAGACCATCAAACCACAACATGAAAGCATGACAATTCTATGTGATCAGGATGGAAATGTTTGATTAGTTTTGTTATCTTGTGATGAGGCAGTGATGAATGTCAGCCACGGAGCACAAATCACTGTTATCAATGAGCCTTATAACTGTGTTCACCATGACTTGATGTCATGTTTGTAAACAAAGAGATCCTTTATGGTCAGAAATAAAAGTATCTATTCAGCAAGCTTATAATGAGATATACTGCACAAGCACAGCACTGTATGAAGCATAAAGCTGGCCTTGAATGTAAAGCAGACTATTCATAGAAACATCTATTTACAGTAACAAGCTGTAAATGCAGAATTAGGAAAAAAGTTCCAGTCAACAATGCAGAAAACAAGTCTTCAGTTCAAGTTGCCATGAATGCAACACATCATTATTGTCATTTAAGATATGTTTCTCCTACTTATAAACTTGTTGTGATAGTTTCCCGCCTTTCCATCAGCAGGTCTCCATTTGGTGGTGTTTTTACTTTATGAGCACAAAAGCACTGGACTCGTGTCAAAGGCCCGCATGGGATTATCATCTGAAATGATGATAAATAAGTCATTAAGATAATATAAAACCCATTTGAGGAATAATGACTTTCGATTGATTAGGGAAAAGTCAGGGAGGTCAAAGTGTTACATTGAGGAGAGAAGATGTGTTCTACTGCAAATGTTATGCAAATAGCCTATTAAAGGAGACGTGGGTGTGGTTCCCAATTCAACTGAGCTTTTAGACATTTTTGTGATTTCACTTTTCTTTTTTTAAAGTGCAAAGCAGCTATTCTTGTTATTGTTTACAGTTCATAGCTGACTTACGTGTGACCGACATGAGTGATAGATGTCCATGTAAGGCTAATGAGGCATGGATAACAGATTCAATCACCACAGACGTGTTCATTAAGATGCAGAAGTGAACATGCTCTCCTGACGCTTTGGAAGCAAGGGAATGCAAATAAGTATGAAATGCTTGTCTGTATATGAAATGCTTGTCCCAGATTTGTGGATGACAAGATTTTAGGAATACGAATGAATGCAACGACGTTACGTGTACGATATATGCGCTGTAGTATTATTGTTCTTTAAATTAGAGGACCTTGTGTCAGTAGTGTCACCTGGAACCATAACACTGACGCTAAAAGAACATGTAGCCTTTTCACAGTATTATGCATTAAAGAGGGTCATGTTTCTTTCTTTATAGCTTTTGAAATGGCAACTAGATTTGAGTGTCTGATCTGTACAAAAAAACGACAAAATACTATTTAAAAAAACAAACAAAAACCCACGTACACTAGATTTGAATTGTAATGGATTGTTCCATGTAACTTTCCACAGACAAAGACACTTCTTCTGGAATACAGGTCTAAATCAGACACATGCTAAACCTGCAATTAAACAAGGAGCCAGCTTTGAAATGCGAAAATCAAACAAAGCAACAAAGAAGATGAAGTCAAAATAATTATAACCTCCATAATATGATCAATAGCCCTATTGTTCATCGAGCCCTTGTATTGATGAACCTGACCTACACCACCAGGGAGAAAGCCATTTTCTCTGCCATTTGCTCCGCTGTAGTACACAGGGTGTAAACCATCTGTCAGAGCTCTACAGATGAATGGAGCTGGGAGGAGGCGAAATGTGTCTGTGTGCCCAAAATGAATTCAATATGACATGCCTTCTTTTCCCATCTCTCTTTTGATGGAAGCGTACGTGGAGCAGGGGGTGGACCCTCGAGTGCATCGGCACATGTTGCAGCAAACAAGAGCTTTATTAAGGGGATCAGTGTGCTGGTAATAACCGCCAACCCCTCTGGCTTATTTCATGCAATCAGCCGGCAAAGCTATATAAGCTTGCCTCTTTCACAATATCAATGGCAGCGAGCCCCAGCCACCTGAGCGGCATGCTGGAAGAACAGGAACAATAGAGCTATAGCTTTGGCATGTTCACATAAAGCTAAATGCTTAACCAAAGACCAAACTGATGCAGCATGAAATAAGAGCAGCATGCTTTGCCAGCACAAGAGGGATGTCTTCCATGTGTTCTCACTCGGAGAGCTTCATTTAATCCGTTTAGGAGCAGTGTTGGTCTGCAGCAGCGAGCAGGTGCCGTGTGCTATCAAAGGGGGCGTGCTGCCGACAAGCACTGAGAAATCTTGCAAGCCACATGGCCGCCACACGTACTGTAGGGACTCTGGAGTGTTGGCGTTATCAACACGGCGTTGCTGTACTCACCTAAAATCTGACTGAAGAGCAGCTGCTCCAGGTCGCCCAGCACTGTCACCACCAGTTCTGGGTCCACCTTCAGGAAGTTCTTGTCTCCACCTTCCTCCCCATGGCCTTTGGACCCAGACTCCCCCCCGGCTCCAGCTCCCTGCTTCTTGGCCTTGGCCTTGCTGGAGAGGATCTCGTCATCTGACTTCCCATCCTCAGGTGCCTTGCTCAGGGGCTTCACCTCGGCGTAAGGTGCACGCGGTATGCGGCTCTGCTTGTTCAGAGCAGATGGAGCAGCCAGAGGGCTGAAGGGCTTGGGTTTGCCCTGGAACAGTGAGTGCTCCGATTTGGAAAGGTTTCTTGAGAGAGGGGCACCCCCTCCGCCACTGCTGCCCCCCCCTGCTGTCTTTGGCTTGCCCATCTTGCTCTGCCCTGCTCCGGTCTTGGCCATGTCATCACACCACTTGGGCTCATAGAGGTGCAACTTCTTCTCAGCATCAGTGAGGACCGCCAGGTTTGTCATAGACCTCTGCTTCCGGAGACTGGAGGGCAGTGGTATCCTGCCGTCAGAGCTCCCCGCGCGGTAAACCTTCAGCTCACCCCTCTGGGAGCTCTGGGGTACTCCGGACTTTGCTCTCTTAGCAGCCATAACAACTCCTTTGCCATCTGCTTGGCCGTATGCCTTTGTGCTATCCGTCCTTTCCATCTTCAAATCTCCTTCTCTGCCTCTCACACTATTTCCAAGCATGCCTCCTGCATGAGACCATATAGAGAAGCATCAGCAAGGGAGAGAAAAAAGGCTTCCGTATCAGCTCCTCTTCCTTGTGCAAAAGCATACATAAAAAACCTCTACAGGCAATCCTGCAGCCTTCCTCTCTTCCCTCTGTCTCCTTCTATCCTTCGTTCCGCCTGACAGGCTGCTGCAGTTGCAGCTGTTGCAGTGCTGCCCAGGCACTCCCTTTCTCTCCTTTCCTCCCGTCCTTCTTTCCTCCGATTTTTTCCACACTCCTCCCTTCAGCACACCCTCCTGCCGCTGAAGCGCGCAGCAGCGGAATGACAGCGGCAGCAGACGCAACAGTGCTCCCTCCTCCCCCTGCTTTCTGCTGCCTCTCCCTTGCCTCCTCCTCCTTCCCTCCCATCCTCCCTCCTCCTTCACTCGTTTTTTCTTCATTTAAAAAGATGCTTTGCTGTGTCTCAGCAGAATATATAAAATGCGAGAAAGCGTTGAGAAACGATCATCCGTGGCTTTTCAAAACCCAGCAACATTCTCCTCTCACACACCATGTTTTCTCAGCATCTCCTCTGGTTCCTTTGTTCTCCCCCTCCCCCTCCCTCACCTCCAGTGTTCCCTGTTCAATACTCTCTACATGATGCATGATTTGTGGACGTGTCATTAATGTGAATGGATGCATGCTTACAGTAGATACACAATTACACACACATAATAATGTATCCTCACTGTCAAAATCCCAGACCCTGCAACAACTAGAGCATCCAGTTTATCTTTTGATCCCGTCTAAGTCTCCTTACGATATCAATTCCAGAATAACAGCTGGATAAAGCATATGCAAAAAATCTGCTGTGTAGCATCCTGCCCTAAATGGACAACAGTATTCTTGTCAAATAACATCAACAATGAGGACATAAAAGGTCAAGGTTAATGTACTGTCCAAGGTTGTTAATGAAAACTGTTGTTACTAAGAAAAGAAGGATTGGTTAGTTTTGTCCACAGCTTGAATTAAAAAAGGGAAAACCTGGTTTTCAATCCAGAGAAAGACTCAGCCAAATGGGTGACATCACTTCACTGAGCAGAGATGTGCCAGTGTAAGCAAGACACACACCTAAAACCACACTTTGGAAATCTGTCAAGCCAGTGCAGGACACATGTCCACACAAGCGATTGTTTTAAAATTAAAACTCCAATCCAAACGTTTTCCTTTCAGGCATATCTTTCCCCCCCTATCATGATTGTTATCGTCTTTTTAAGATATTCCACACTGCTGTCTCTCAGGAGGATCAGGGAGGCTCCATGGAAACCACCCTCTCTCCTCGCCTGCATGTCATCTGCACCAGACCTCCAAAGCAGACCTTTTGTACACTCGCTGCACAAAGACACTATCTTTCCTGTAACTACTGTGATACCTTGTTTTTATGTGCTCATCAAATTTACCTCAGGTTTAAATAATCCAAATCCTTTTTTTCTTTCTTCTTAATAAGTTAAATGAGTTTCTCTTTACCACAACACAGCATGGCTGGATAGCAACATGCTAGGTGGTGCTGATCCATTGGACACGATTGACCTGTTAGCAACAATGCCCACAGGGTACCGCTCTCACTCTCACAGAGGAGTTTGCACCACACTCCACTGCTCTTCTTATTTAGGTTTCAGGGCACCTGGGGCGGCGCATGGACCACTGAGGTTGTTCAATCTGGCACATAGTTTCTGGGAACAATGTAATGTCTTGTTCCTCCTCATCACGAGGTTCCAAGGCTCCCCTGCTGACCTTCAAGTTTGATCTTACTCCCATGATGCATTGAATGGCCTTTTCTTTTTTCTTTTGGCGAGCGGGAATTGTTAATGACGCATAGGATAACAAATCCGGACATGCCAAATGAACTGCAAGCCTTAAATGTTTACTTGGGATATCTATCCATATAGTTTGTATCAGACAAACTCATTCAACGACTTCTATGATGACAAAAGATCAAAAATGTTCCGTCTTGATTTGTTCTAGTGATTCCATTATAATAAGATGGACTTTTATTAATCCCTCGTGGGGAAATTGTTTCTCTGCGTTTGACCCATCCTAGTGTTAGGAGCAGTGTGCTGCCATTTTGAACGGCGCCCGGGGAGCAGTGTGGGGAACGGTGCCTTGCTCAGGGACACCTCGGTAGCCGGGACTTGAACTGGTGACCTTCGAGTTGCCAAGCCAAGTCCCTATCGACTTCGCCACCACCGCCCAATTATACTCAAGATGACCGCATTTTATTAACTTTGATGATCCTGTGAGTTATTTTCTAGAAGCCAACAGTGTCTTTTTATGTGAAATTGCTCGACAACTATAGGATGGATTGCCAAAAAAGATTGGATTGGCAAAAAATGTGGTTTATTATCGCTTTAGCATAAATGCCAAGGACTCTGGTGATCCCAAGAGTTTTGCTCTAGGGCCACCATGACTGTGACATGTGTTGGTGTATGCGTCCTGCCAAGTATTGAATGGGCTTTTTTTATTTGGGGACAGGAAATTGTTAATGAAGCATAGGATCAAATCCAGACATGCCACATTTACTGCAAGTCTTAAATGTTTTTTCTCCGGACATCTACGCATACAATTTAAAATCAAACAAATCAAAACCTTCCATCAGATTTTTACCATTTGGACTTCAGTTGTTGAGGTGATTTGAATCACATTGTTCAAGAATGGATGAATCCTATTGACTTTGATGATCGTGTAAGATGTTTCGATCAACCATGAGGCTAGCATTGTGAAATTACCAAACAACTATTGGATTTATTGCCATAAAAGACTAAAATAGTACAAAGTTTGGTTTATTATCCCCGGAGTTTAAATGCCAGTGAATTATCTGAGTTTCGCTCTAGGGCCGCCATGAGGCAGACATGTGTTCGGACATCTATTGAATAGCCTTTTTACATTTGGGGAGAGGACATTGTTAATGGAGCAGAGGATAACAAATCCAGACATGCCCAATCCTCTGCAAGTCTTACACGTTTTAGGGACACCATGCATAAGTGTGCATGAGACAAACACAATCAACACCTTCTATCCATTTTTAACCATTTGGACTTTGGTTGTTGGTCTTCCATGCCTACTTTGACTCAAGAATGGATGAATCCTATTGAGTTTGATGATCATGTGAGATCTCCTAGCACAACCCCGAGGCTACCATTGTCATTATCTTTCAGAAATACCAAAGATGTAGGTGATCCTGCGAGTTTTCCCTCCAGGGCCACCATGAGGCTGAGATGTGTGGTTTTTCTGTCCTGACAACTAGACACACTTGTAAATCAAAACTGTGGACACTGTGAAAAGCCACCACTTCTCAGGAGAGAGGGAGGGTGGAGCGGCATCTTTCATTTGGTCTCTTCCACATCTGGGTCTGATTCTCACTTTCTGCCTGGCCATCGGAGTAATTGTGTGTGTGTGTGTGTGTGTTTTATGTGTGTGCATGCTATGACAGCACACTTCCACAGCTGTCTATTATACATTTCCCTGGACAGCACATGTAATCATTTTGCTCAGCTGCTATAATGCAATAGATTCAGAAACCTCCACATGAGCTCAAAGGGGGAAAACCTCAGAGAACATCAGCATAAATGAGCAAATAGTCACATGTAGCTAAAAACATGGTTTTAAAGATGAATGTAAAGATAGTGTTTGTGCATAGTGTTAAGGTTATATGTGATTAATTTGATGAACAAGCCCCTTAGTAGAGATCTAATAGGATCATTGTGCTGCTGGAATGCAGACACTCAGGAGGATGAAGACTTGAACTTGATGTGCTGAGAAAATAGTCTATTCATGATGAACTCAAGCTGCTGGAAACACAAAGGTAAAACCATCCAGATGAAACATTTGTGAGAGTTATAAATGTGCTGTTTTCGATAGATACTGAAGCAATCAATACCAGGCTTTAGTTCCTGCAGATGTTTCCTACTGCATGGAACAGTCATTAAAAGAAGCAATTTCTCAACTTCTAGGAAACGTGTACTTGAGGCCGGATGACAGCTTACAGAGACAAATCTCTCCGCTCTACGGTCAAAAACTGAATTTAAGCGTCCCTCAGGCCCGTCCAGTAGGGACCAGAGGATCTCCCAGACAGCAGGGGAAAGACGATCCTCCCATCAAACCACTCAATCTCTCAGTCCGGCATCTGTCCACCCCGCGCTGAGGACCACTCAGTCTCTGCCTTCCCCCTGAGGAGGCTCTCACCCCTCAGTCATTAAGATGATTAAGAAGGCAGTTAGAGGGCTGTATAATAGCCGAGTGCAGTTATAGGAGGATTTGACATGTTGGTTGATAAGGAACCGGAAATATATCAGACATCATAACCACAATGACTTGTTGTAAAGCAATGCAGGCTAGTCATTTAGGTTTAAAAAGTATGCTATTTAATTAGTTGTACTTATAATAGAAGAGATAATGTTATCACACAGATACTGATTGCTAACAGGTTTTATTTAGGTTATGATAGATTCCCTTAAACAAAAGATGTGAAGGCTATTTGATTTCCACAGTTATTTTCATTTAACACTTTCATTTGTTTTTTATTTTCTTGCTGGCGGCATTAAAGACGGATTGGTCTTTTGGTGAGTCTCATATTATTATATAATGTAATACTTTTTCCAATTAGGATATTGCAATAACAACAGCCTCAGTTAGTGTTTGATGCAAATCCTCAACTATTAGCTTAACAAAGATGGTTGACAAAGTAAATGTTATTCCTGTTAAACATCAGTATATTAGCAATGCTGCAGACCTTAACTGTTTATCCCAAATCTTTTTGTTTAATTAGCTGAAAGAAACCTTTAAATAATCATACGGTGTGTTTGGTGTTTGACTGGTGTGTTTCCATAATTAAATAACAGCAATTCTTAACATGATGAGGCTTCTGTAATAATATCTAATCTCTTAAAGTGAACTAAACAAACATGTTTAAGTATTCATCCTGTTGTGCGGTCACAGCTGTTACCCCTGGGTCGATGGTGTCTGCATACTTAAATCAATATCACTTATTTACAGTAGATCTTTAATTATGTAATCTTTCTCAAATTGGAGATAATTGATTGAATCATTGTGTCAGCTAACGGGGAATTGGCGTCACTCAGTAAATTATGCCATGCTCCTTCAAATAATGAAATATTGAGTAGGAAAATACAGTGAATGTGTTTGTGTTTTTATAGTAGTCTCTAAGCAACATAGTGTGTGAGAGTCAGTGCGAGTTTTCTTTATAACAAACATAAAAACCAACATGTAATGGTCAACGCAGGACAGACAGAAGTTACGTAAATCGAATCATGATGGCGCACCAGAGACAATTCAGGAAAACAGCGCTGCATTAACGCTGCTGTGTGATTTGAGAGGAATGCTCTCTGCCAAGAATCTGTGATTTCCCTCATGCACATACAGAAAGAAGTGAAGTACTTGAGCAAATCTTGATGCACATAACAGGTGGTACATAAGTATGAAGCTTTCGTTGTGAGTTGGCAGCGGCTCTGGTGAGAACAACTGCAAATCTGAGCAGAGTCCAGTGTCAACAGAGAGCCATATTAAAGCTTAGGTGTTACAGAATACAATATTGGAAAAAGGCTGTTGCACAACTAAGTGGTTGAACTCTGTGAACTGGGTGAAAAAGTGTGTTTTTTCCAAGATGTAAGTAACTTGTTCTGCCTCTGCAGAAGAGGACAAGAGGGCAGAGAGTGAAATCTATTGTACGTCGATAAAGTGATTAAACTTTATTATGGACAGTCTGTTTTCTACGATCATAGATACTGAAAGAAATGACCCTGCTTTTGCAGCAACTATTCAGTCTTTCGACCCCTTCAAATATTACAACCCTCAACGACACTTTGGAAATATCCCTTGTCACAGAATTGATTATGTCTGAGCCTCATTTTTTAAATATATATTTTGGGGGACCTTATGTCTTAATTAGATAGCTGACAGGAAAAGAGATGACAGGAAACTAGGAGAGAGAATTGGGGCATCAAGAGCAACACATATCCACAGCTGATGCAAAGCAGGGACATCGTTGTTTATTTAAATAATTTCTAGAGGCCTGAATAGTAAAAATGTAGAGTTAAGTCTACTCCTCTGTTTTAATTATGAGGAAAAAGAGATTTATCATTAGAGGAATATAGTTAGTTACCTGGTTAGCAACGACTGGTTGAAACATTAGGGGGAGGAGATTCAAAGAGACTCACCTAGCTCTTCACAACAGACCTCCATGGAGTCAGAGGAACAGTCACTGAGATCCTCAAGGGTGGGATTGGTGTCCTCATGGACCTGAAACCTACAGGAAACAAAAACAAACACACAAAAGAGAGACAACATCTTTTATCAAGTGTTACAACATGTGGAAAATACTAAAATGATTATTTACACGAGGCAGTACAAGAGGGCTTGCATGATATTTATCGTGTTGTAAAAATACTCTCCAGTCTGTGCAATGCTGCTTATCTTCCCATCTCTAAAGAGGTGAAACACTGCCCTCACCTGAATCTGAACGGAGCCACAGCTGCCATGTTGACTGTTCCTGGCTCACTCCCTCTGCGTGGCCTGTTGGAAGTGTGAGGGGAAGACTTTGGTTTGTTGTAGGACACGTGTCTGTCGGCAGCTCCCAGGTGCTGGTGGGAGATGTTCCTCACCTCTTTCTGGATGTTGCCCATCCCAGCTGACGACACTCCTGATAGATCGTTCCCATTTGCACCTTTTGGATGAAAGAGACGTCCTCTCCCATGGCTTGACTGGACATTAGCAGAGAGCCTGCACAAGGCGTCTTCCTCTGCTGCGTTGTCCACACTCCTCAGGCGATATTTTCCAAAGGTCCAGTTTTTGTTGGTGGTTCTTCTTAACTGAAGCTCCCGCAGAGCCTTCTGGTTCAGCGTGCTAGCCCGGAGGTCAAGAGTGTCTTTAGAGCGTCGGATTTGCCTCTTTGGTATCTGAGGGCTGCTGTACGCCGAGCACGTCCCGTCAGTCCGCTCTGTGGCTGCGGGGCTTCTGTGAGAGTACATGCATGCTGTTTGCTGCAGCAGGTGGTTCTTTAAAGCTGCACCTCTCAGCAGATCCGCAGGACCCGACGAAACGGAAGATGAAGAATAGGATGCTTGTCTTTTGGCTGAATGCTGATACTGCATTGTAGGATTGGAGGGGTTGCTGAACTGTTGTTTGGGATCCATCTTTGAGAGAGGCATCATGCTACGAGGTAAAGGCAGACTCGAGCTGACACCTGTGTCGCTCTGACTCTGAGATATGACTTTGATATTCACTCCACCACTCATGGTTGGTGAAAAGACACCGGACTGAGACCTGGAGAAGAAAGGAAGAAAATCTCAATAAAAATAACATCTTTGAACACATATTCCTTATGCGGCGTCCACACGGCGGGGTGCGTTGAAGCTTGCCGGTGGGCGTGTCTGAAACTCGACCAACAACCAATCACATGAATCTCCCGCCCCGGACACACAAGCACGCGGTTTGATTGGCTAGAGCTTGTACTGGCATATGATTTGATTGGCTGGCGCTTCCGTCGAAGCTTCAAAAGTTGAACATTGCTCAACTTTTGAAGTGAGCAAAGCGAAGCGACAGAACCACAATGCAGTTCGGCAAAGCGTGACGTCACCCCATTCAAAGTGAATGGGCAGAAGCGCTGAAGCTTCAACGCACGCCGCCGTGTAGACGGGCCGTTACGGAGCATCCACACAGCAGCGTCCACACAGCAGCGTCCACACAGCAGCGTGCGTTGACGCTTGGAGCTGGGCGTATCTGAAGCTTTGGGATTTTTTGCGAGCAACGCGACCAACAACCAATCACATGAATCTCCCGCCCCCGACATACAAAGCAATAGCAATGTTAAAACGAAGTAAACTGGATATAAAATTCCCAAACAGGTGAAAACCTACCAGTTTCATCCACTGTCTCTGCCACCTCCCTCCATGCCTCGCTCCTCCGGTTTGTATCCCGGTAGATGAACAGAGACTGATCATACAGCACCGGGTGATTCACTACCGCTATAATTATTTTTCCCTCCATTTTTTTGAATATGAGGAAATGAGCTGCGTAGTTTCTCCCAGCATACACGCGGTTTGATTGGCCAGCGGTTGTACTGGCAGATTTGCATAAACGGGATTTCATTGGCTGACGCTTCTGCCAAGGCGCCAAAAGTTGAACATTGCTCAACTTTTGAAGCCAGCAACGCCAGCAACGCTCCACGTCGCTTCCCAAAATGCAGTTCGGCTAAAAGTGACGTCACCCCATTCAAAGTGAATGGGCAGAAGCGTTGTAAGCTTCAACGCACGCCGCTGTGTGGACGGGCCAGCTCTAAAATGTTATGGTATTTCTCGGAGCATGTGGCTTCAGAGAAATTGCACTATTGTAGTTTTACAAATATAATTGAAACTAAGAACATAAAGTAAATGTGGATGAACAGAACTACATCTTACAAATACAAATTCCTTTTTCATGGAATAAACTTAAAATGACATGTTTGTTTCAAGGTTTTGGTTAAACTCAAAAAATATGATCAGGATCAGGTAGTCTCAGGTAGAGACAAAGAAGAAAGTATCTGCTGTAGCCCACTAAATATAACTCCTGGACAGGCAACATGTCAACCATCTTCATCAGGCAAATGATTAACATGCACATAGAGGTGATGACTTAATGGTGATGTCATGATCAAACTATCAAACCCAACACATGAGTCCAAAGTTTTTAACAGAACACTCAATATGCATTTTTTTTACAGAAAAATGAAGGGATCAATAACCTGATTATTTCCAAAAAAGATAGACGGATGAACAAATAATTAACGTTCACAGCATTATGCAAACTTTAGTGCTTTAGTTATTTTTGAACCGGCTACTTAAGAGGAGTAAATGAACAGTGTACAAATGGCAAATCCTCTTACCTCTCGTAATAAAGGTTGACATTGTGGGAAATACACTTTTTCTGTTACAGTAGGTGTGAAGATCGATACAATGAGACTGCCCGAAATCTGCCATTTTCGCTTAATTCAAGAACTGTAAACATGGGCAAACAGCTAGCCTGGGTGTGCAAAGGCAACAACATCAAACCAGAACATGTAAAGCTCAATAATGAATACATCCTTTGTTGTTTCACAGTCTCTCTTCCAGCTGCTGGTGGTACGTAGCTTGATTTTAGCGGATCAGAGACGATTATAGTGGTATTAATCTGCTGTATCTTCTTTGTCTAACATAGCACATCAAAATATCATACTTTTGCTTTAGTCCAAACAGAGATGGCTTTTATGCCTGCATGTTTGGATGTGTCTCCCTACATATAAGTGGAATTCCGAGCTAATGCCAATTCCAAAATACCAAATGTAAGCTAGGGGCGTAAAGAAGGCAGATTAAAAAGTTATCAAGGTTTGGAAACGTAATACACAACTCATCAAAGGCACATACTGCATATCTAGTGGTTAAATGAAGATGATTGAGGCAGGCAGATGAGTGGGAGGCTGTGCACATCCATCCGTCCCACATGATGGATAAAAACAAGCTTTCATTTAAGATTATATATATTGTAAAAATCCTCTGTGAAGCAGCTGTACATTCCAGAAGCTTTGAACCACAGAGGTACTGACTAAATGTGGATGTTAGCGAGCTGGAAAGAAGAAAGAGGAGAGGATGGTTTGAGGGGAAGGGCCATTACAGCATTATGTATCAGTTACAACATCAAAGTGGCCTAAAGCTCAGAGTAGCCACCACTTCAGATTCCTCAACTGGGAGACACACTCAGATCAAGTAAGTGAATACAAGTCTCCTGTTGATGCAGCTTTCTGAAGTGAGGAAGTGAAGCAGCAAAAAGGGTTCAAAAGACCCCAAAATGTTCGTGAATAATTTATTCCAATAATGCATTTAAAATAAGATTCAAAATAATCAAACGGCACTACATAAAAATCAATCAAAGCATCAGATGCATCTCAAAAGACAGCATATGTTTCAACAGCTTTTCCTAATGTATTCCCGCTCCTCTGGCCACAAGCTCAGTGTGAGGCATGCTGGGAGAGTCAGGCAGACTGACTCCACTTGGCAGCGGCAGCTCCTTTCAGGCCGTGCCAGCACCGGCTGTCCCCCCCACTGCCCTACAGACACCACCTCTCCTCATAGGACTTAAAGGTGGGGGATTCATCAGACCCCTAACTTCATCAACTCAAACCTTCCATCCTCTCATTTAATGCTGATAAGAAATGGCAGTGCAAAATGACCATAATGCAAAGTCTAACACTTTATAGCACATGTGTCAAACTCAAGGCCCGGGGGCCAAATCAGGCCCTTGGTGGATTTAATTTCGGCCCGCAGGATAATTTCTAATTACTATTAGATCTGGCCCGCCAGTATATTGCACGCACACCTTCACTCCATCTTGAGGATTTCTTCCGCTCAGAGCCTGAGCCCATACATTGATGAACTTGCACCCAGGATGAGATGCCAAGTATCTGGCTTGAACTAGCATCACAGAGCAGAAAACAGAGTTTCAATGTTTCCTTCTGCATGTTTTTTCTTGCGAAAACAGCGCATGTTTGTTTTTTTCTTTGAGGGAAATACTTTTTTTGAAGCTGTTGTTGGCCTGTGGAAAAATGTAATCATAAGAAATGACTCCGGAAAATATGCAAATAGAGCCATAATAAATGAATGCAACTGATTATTGAATGTTTAATGTTGTTTTTATAGGAAATCATTTAAAGGGGACATATCATGCTATATTTGAACAATATATTGTAGGGCCATACCTATATAAAGTGTATAAATATAGTTTCTTTCTAGATCCTGCATTTTAGCCATGCCTCATTTCGCTCTATTTGCTCTTTCCAGCCCTTTTTTTGCAGGGGCTGATTCTGTGACATAGCTTTAATGCAAATGAGCTGCAGCTGACCACGTCCCCCCGTTTTAATCTTATATTTGATTATATAGAGTCATTATTCATTTGTTTTAAAGCTCAATAAATAACAAAGAAGACCTTTGACCGGCACTTTTCTAATTTTGTCCGGAAGATTTCAACTTTAACGGACATGTTGACCGGCGAAAAAAAATCTAACTGAAACTCTGCTGCACGGTCCCCTCGTTCCTTGGAAGAGGCGGAGAGGTGGGTGTTTGTCATCTGCTGGTGGACTACCGGAGAGAATTACAGCGAGGAAGGGATTGCAATGAATAACAGCAGCAGGATCAAACGCTTGCCTCTGGGAGGGAGAAAAAGAGCCACAGCGGAGAATAAACAGAAGGGCAACCATTCGCGGGAAGTCTTCTTCGCTGCTTTTGTGGCAGACTACAGCGCCACTTACAGTGGCCACTTCTATTCCTATAGCACTCAGTAGTAATGATTGTATGTGCTTTTTTAACGATAAAATTGTTACTCTTAGAAACAAAATTAATGACCTCTTGCCTTTGACCAGTATAGTGTTATCAACAGCTCCCGGAAACGTAAGTTCTAATATTACACTAAATAGTAAACTAGAATGCTTTTCAGCCATTAACCTTGAACAATTAAATTCAATGATTCTCTCTTCTAAACCATCAACGTGCATGTTAGACCCAATTCCAACTAAGCTTTTGAAGGAAGTTTTTCCATTAATTAGCACTTCTTTATTAAATATTATGAATATGTCTTTATTATCAGGCTATGTTCCACAATCATTCAAAGTAGCAGTGATAAAACCGCTTCTTAAAAATCACAACCTCGATCCAGAGGTTTTAGCCAACTATAGACCTATTTCTAATCTTCCGTTCCTCTCAAAAATTGTTGAGAAAGCGGTCGCAAAACAGCTGTGTGATTACTTAAAAAACAATGATTTATTTGAAGATTTTCAGTCTGGCTTTAGAACACATCATAGCACAGAGACAACTCTGGTTAAAGTCACAAATGACATTCTAATAGCCTCAGACAAGGGACTTGTCTCTATTCTTGTTTTGCTCGATCTCAGTGCTGCATTTGATACTATCGACCATGATATCCTATTGCAAAGACTAGAGCACTAAGTTGGCATAAAGGGAACTGCTTTAGGCTGGTTTAGGTCCAATCTATCTGAACGCTCTCAGTTTGTACGTGTTAACGATGAATCTTCCACGCAAACCAAAGTTAGCCATGGAGTGCCACAGGGTTCAGTGCTCGGACCTATTTTGTTCACATTATATATGCTTCCGTTAGGCAATATTATAAGGAATCATTCTGTAAACTTTCATTGTTATGCGGATGATACTCAACTATATTTATCAATCAAGCCTGATGAAATTAATCAAGACTGCCTTAAGGACGTGGATGACCTTAAACTTTTTGATGTTAAACACGACCAAAACTGAAGTTATTGTACTTGGCCCGAAGAATCTACGAAACAAATTATCTAAAGATATACTAACTATGGATGGCATTAATTTGGCCTCCAGTGAGACTGTAAGGAATCTTGGTGTTATATTTGATCAGGATTTATCCTTTAACGCCCACATAACCCCCACCTTGGACTCTGTCTTGCCCCCGGGCCGTCCGCCCGAGACCCCTTCCGGGTCCTCCGCTGTGCCCCTGGGCTGTCAGCCCAAGCCCGTCCTCCAGACCCCCTCCACCCACCCTGTTGGCCCTAGTTCTGTGTCCCCCCTCCGGTCCCTCCTCCGGTCCCCCTCCACCCACCCTGCCGGACTTTGTTTGGGATGTCTGGGATCCGTCCCTTGAGGGGGGGGGTACTGTTAAGATCTGTCTGTGTTGGTGTTTTGTCTTGTCTAGATCTGTCTGCGGTTTTCTGTCTGCGTTGTGTTTTGTCTTGTTTAGATCTGTCTGTGGTTCCCTGTCGTTAGTTTCCCTGGTGTGTCTGATTACCCGATTGTGTTCACCTGTGGCCCTTGTGGTTCTCCTCCCCTGCCCGGCTGTGTCTCGTCTTGTGATTACCTCTCCCTGTATTTAGTCTTGTCTCTTCCTGTGTTCAGTGTCGGTTCATCTTGTGTATTGACGTGGTCTTCGGTGAGTGTCCTGTTCTGTCTTTGTGTATATATAGCCTTGGAATAAAGGAATTATTTTTACTCTGGTCTGCATTTAGGGCCTGCTTCCTGCACACCGTAACAGGTATGGAGGAAAAGAGAGAGGGTTGTGTTTTCTGACACCTGGTGAGTTCCCTGACACACCGGGGACACATATTCATGTATAAAAGATGTACAAAAGTGCATTTTGCATGATAGGTCCCCTTTAATCTTTGTTAGTTCCAGGTTTAATATGTGCAATAAGTTAATTTCAATAAGTTTTGCAATAAACATTGAACCGATTTTGTTATTTTGGCCCACTGCTTTATAGGAACTAGTCACCGGTTAACGAACACCCATTTCCCATTATATTTTTGTAATTTTTCACCGAAGTTTCTCCGAGAAACATGAACTATTACTCATGACAGATTAACATTTACTTCCACATACATTTTGACATCCTTTACATATTTGACTAGGCTATATTGTAAATAAGTTCTCTGCCTTAATACATTTCAGGGTTAAAAAAAGTTTGAATGAGCATTGTGTTCCCCGGTTAAAAGTCTACTTTTGTTTCTTGTAATGTCTACTATTTAAAAAAAAAAAGGTTCCTAGTTGCACATTATGCTGTAATTCTACATTTGTACGAAGACTTTACACGCTGGTCTTCCCTTCTTTCCAAAGATCACAAGAGCAATTGATTTGGTCGTTCCAATTAAAACAAAAGTAAGAAATGGATGTGAGGTAAAGCTGAAAGTTAACATGAAACAAAGATTAACAAAAAGTGAAACTGTAACCTTTAGGATAATGTAATATTTAGTTATTATTGCCTCATGCAGACTCACAGGTGCATACATGTAATGCAACAGTAAGCCAATTCAGAATATTGTAAAATGAAACCGCATGTATTCAGGGTATAAAGCAGTTTCCTTCACAAACTATACTTAACAAACTCTAATACCGAAATGACCTGAATGAAAACCTCAAATAAAATCAAAACCCCATATTCTCACGTCTCACCTATGAAATGTTTCGTCTTACCTGAGTAAACAAACGTCCCACATCAGTAAATCCTCACACTGAGAAGACAACAGAGCGGCTCCGACTCACTTTCTCTTTCCACAGAGACGAGCTTCACTTAACGTATGATGCAGTTTACCGTAGTACAATTTAGACCCACGTGCTGCTTTAAAGTGAGTGGGGGCAAATCGATGCTAACAACACGCCAATGAGAGAGGTGAAGGGAAACTACATATCTTCACATCAGCAGCACCAGACACGTTCCTCCCTAGTGTCACTTTCACACATTCCACCTTTTATGAACAGATGTATTAGCGACTCATATTTTGATCTTTCTCTGGTGACATTGTGCTTTGTCCCCCCCCCCCGGGGCTCATGTCTGGATGGGACTTTAAGCTCCTTTTTAACATGCCAGCCTTTTAACATGCCATCATCAAAGCAGCAGCCAGCGGAGCGAGGAGCTAAAACTGCTTCAATCCTCCAAACCTATAATCAACCCTTAGGGCCAGACTAAAGCTACTCAGACAGACCGACAACATGTCAGCGTGGCAGCGCTTCACTTTGGAGAAGCTTTCAAACTGCTAAGTGTCTGATAATGCTGTCAAAGACACAAGAAGAGTTTACTTCCTAAATGCTATTAATCTAATTTGGAAGAAAATAAAGAACTCTTGAAATATAGTTAATCTGGAAATCATCAATAAGTGAACAATGTTAGCAATTAAGATGCTTTCTGTGCCAAATGTCATCTTATAAAATGTGGATATTTTCCTATTACTTGCAATATTGTTCTACAGAGTTGATTTGGCCCTGCTGTTTCAGTCTCGTTGTGCTCCAGTGTCTCTCCCTCCCTCTCTCTATGCAGATAATAGAGTTGAACGAGTACATTAGTATTTGCGTAATTCCATTTTCTCAACATTGTCGCACTATCTAGTTTTTACGAGAGGCCTGATCTCATTTTTATTTATAGCATCAAGTCCCAGATTTGCAATGCTTCCTACTGTGTCCTAGCTCTTTCTGAGAGGAATTCTGTCTGGGGCAAACACTTGGGTCAACTCGCATTGTATGAAGAGCTATACACACGTGCACACATAAAGCACAAAAAGACACTTTTACACATGCAGATGAACATGAAAGGGACGAGCTCTTCTTACATTTGGCTGAAGGCACACTGTTAGGTGATACCAGTTCAGACTTTGTGTTTCTTTTGTGTGTGACGGCTGAAAACCACCCTTGGTGTAAGTCTTCCTTCCAGCAACATCAGTTCTGAGCTATTTGGGATTTTTTTTTTTTTTTTTTTTAAATGGGTGAAACTCAAAGCACTCTTTTTTTTCGTTTAGTTTTGTGCATTTGTTCAAATAAAAACATATGAAATGTAACATTCATGTGGTTAAATGCAAATGAATGAACTTTTCAGAGAAAAGCATTCCATTTAATGTGTTTGACATTTGACATTAAGTCATCTTAATAAAGGGTAGCAATACCATTCAGTCCACCATTTTGGTCCAAAACTGAATTATCTCAGCAACTATTTGATGTGATGCAATCAAATGTCCCTGTTTTCTCTTCCATAACTAAATTACAGGACATACAGTGTGTAGCATACATAACATGTAGGTCATGTAAAATAAGCAAAGAAAAATAAATGTAATCTATCATCTTTAATTTATGGAGACCAAACTTGGGATGCGCTTAGCAAACTAGTCTAGATTACTGTATGGCAGGAGTATTCAACTAAAATTCAACGAGGTCCAGTTAGAGAAAATCTCCCCATGCAAAGGTCCGGAACATCAACATGTCTAACTTGCTTCATGAATCAACGTCTGCATGTAATCAACAACTGACTGCCAATCAAATAAAGAAAGTACAATTCAAAAACAACTATTTATTGTCAATTAACATTACTTAAAGGAATGGTCCACTCATTAGATAATTAATCAAAACTTCAGTATTTAGTGAAACGTTATGTTTAAACCATACCCTGAAGAAATCAGCGATATTCCCCGGTAAATAATGATTTTATAGCTCTTTTTTTATCAAGACCTGTATATTCCGTCTGGCCGCCGCCATGTTTGCCATTTTCAGTAGTCACGTGATGGTCGTGACGTCATCCATGCGTTCACTTTGTCAACACACGGAAACATGGTGGAGTATTTCAGTTCGGACTCGTCAGCAGAGGAACAAGTTTTGACCAATGTGAAGAGATTGGATGGGGGAATTCAGCCATACATATCAGTATGACAATACGACACCCTCTGTCCGTAGACCCTCACATCGTACAAGGAAAAACTTCCGAAGAAAACCCACAGTTTAAAGGGAACATGGGAGAAACCTCAGGGAGAGCAACAGAGGAGGGATCCCTCTCCCAGGACGGACAGACGTGCAATAGATGCCGTGTGTAAATTGAAAAGATAATACATTTGCAACATAGGTAGTCCAAATGTTTGGAAATGCATGTGTGTATAATGGGAAGATGATATAAGATACTATATGTATGCATGTAGTACCACCCTTGCTAGCGATTCCCTCTCTAGTTTAGCATACTCAGCTTCGTTGTCCCTGGCCATAGAATCACGATTTTATGGGGCCGGAAAAAACTGGGGTAAAATACACACTAGCCGGTACTACGCTATATGGAAAGGCCACCAAAAACTGTCCTGGCCTGGACGCTAAAGGACGTTAAAACGGGGCTAGCCGCTGCAATGGAAATGCGCTATAACATACCTTATTCTTACTCCGAGCACTACTTCTGCTCCTCCGTCGCTTCACACTTGCAGAGGGCGATTTCTCAACTGGCCAAACTGGTGTCCTGGTCGGTGATGACACCAGAAAGACCGATGGTACTGCATCTCCATTAAGTAGTGGTTGTTCCATAAATCCCATGTTATGTTTTATCATACTCTCAGAGTAGTCGTCCGGAAATTTGAAATGTTCGCTGCATACATGAGCCTGTGAATCTTTCGGTTCAGGCCGGCCACATTTCGCTAGCCACTGCCTCCGAATATACTTCTTACGCTTACCTTTTGGCAACAGATGGAACTGAGCATTCCGTGGATTGTTCCTATCAGAATTGTGGCAATATTTCGCGATACAGTGAGGCATATTTGAAGAGAGAAACTACAGTAAATAACATGGAGATCAACGTGTCTTCGAAAACCAAACGCATGGTTTACGTCACGTCCGGAAAATGGCGGCGCCCACAGTGTTGTTATTTCGGTATATAATCAGTTTAAAATCACTGATAATGTCATCGGATAAAAAAAAAAAAGAGAGAGACTGGCAGAGACTGGTCTGTTTTATCGGATGATAATTATTTAAAAATGAGTGTCATGAGCATACCATTCCTTTAAATACTGTGGATATGTGTAATGTTCCTCTCGGGCTACATTTACAAATAAAATAGAGAAAATATATAAAATAGCTTTTGAAAATATGTGCACCTTAAAAGTGCTTAATTTTAGATAAATAAAATAAAGTGTAGCAGCAGCTTGAGTTTCCCTTTTTCTTTGTTAACCGTTTCACATCATGACTTAACAGTTTCAGACGATTATAGAACAATATCAATCTTTACACATCATAACAATTGAACAGTTTTAAAGTTTCTCTTTCTTTCCCTCTTATATTGCAGTCCATCACTCACTTTGTTTTATTCAGTGCGAGAATTGAGCTGGAGCTTGTCCTGCCAGGAGTTTGTAAATCTGGGCTGAAATGGTGTCAGGGCCATTCTCATACACATGCAGGTGCTCATTGGTTACAGTGATGCAAACACAGGTAAAAAGAGAGAACTATTCGAAGCAGAAAAAAAACAGCGTAATATACCATCTGACAAAGGCCTGTGCTATAATGCTTCAATTAGCTGCTATTCTTTATAATATACTCTGATCAATAGGAGACAGAGAGAGATGTTAAGTTATAAATCAAGGGTTTTTATTATTATTTACCCCTCCTCTAGGGGGGGCATGCTCCCTATTTTTAAATATTGAAGTTAAAAGCATCTCTCAACACCCATATGAAACAGAACTGTGAGCATATTTTTATTTTTGGATATTTTACAAATCACTCCCCTTTTTAAACTCTATTCTTGTTATTTTTAACAACTTTTTTGTTACTGTCATAGTATTTTATACCTGTTTTTCATTTAGTCTCATTAATGACTATAATGATCATATCAAGGTGTGCCTTAACCTCACTGAGCTGAGGTTATTTGAGCCTCTCAGGAGAGAGCTCTCTTCCACCTGGTTGTAGAAAAACTCTTTAAATTTGTTAGCATAGCTAGCTAACCAGATGCTAATAACAACAGATCGCCTCTGTGCTTACAACTAAAGACACAGCCACGCAAACACTGCGGCATCCGGCTCATTATGGGTACTGCAATATTTGAAGAGCTGGAGCGGCGTTCTGGTGCTCTCTGTCCAATACAGTCTCATGACATTTCGTGTTCACCAACACGATTTTTAATCTATTGATTCGTGTTCACCAACACGATTTCCCCCTTTTTTTTCGTGTTGTACAGCACGATTTTAAAAGCAATGTATTTCTACTGGTGTGTTTCGTGCCTGCAGCACGTCTTTTTCTCCGGTCGGGTCGTGGAAGACCGGAAGCTGTGTGGTTCATAAAAACATGTTCTTACTCAATATCAAGCCACAATTATTGCTTTTATTTTAAATCGTATAATTTCGGACTTTTGTTGCCGTCTGTGAGGAAAATAAATGGGGCTCAGAGCCTCAGAATACTGAAATCTGTATTTTTAAATCTTTTTTTCCTTCTAATTTGTTATTCTTTTCAAAATAACACACTGTTATTTTCTCACCAATAACACACAATTATTCTTGCTTTTATTTATTGGTTTAATTCCATCATCTCTGGCTTTTTTGGCCTCCGTCAGGAACTGAATTTCAAAATAAAAATAACCGGAAACAGACGTAGGCCTATAAGGGACATTTCGAGCATCAACATTTCTGAGTTTAGGATGGCCGAAGACACTACACTACCCATAATCCCCAGCTATCATTTAGGACTACAGTCCCCATAAGGTTACGCAGAGCGTCAAACAGCTGTGTGAAATGGAACGAAACCACGCCAGACTATCCAAAACTGGAATCGAACGCCCCCCCAGAACTACACATGCTGGCTATTGTGTTTCGCAAAATGTTCTATGGGATGTCTCTACTGAACGTTTTCGTTTTTCCCACAATTAGAAGTTGCCAGTATTAAACACATTGGTGTTATCAAATGTAAAACATTAATAAATGGGTGAAAATCGCTTGTGTCCATAATGCGCAGCATTAATATATACCCACATGACAGCTCATTGTTACTTTGTAATTCTCCTCCACTACAATTCAGAGGTTAACCTGGTATGTTTACTCCACTACACTTATTTGAGTTACAGATTCTGATTAATTATGTGAAATATAAACAACCCTTAAATCAGACTTTAGTTACAGTAAAATTCAGGTACGGTGATTGTCCTGTACCAACAATCAGGAGAGATATTTGATAGTTGTTGCTTGAGAAGACTAAACGTGTATCTGCAATTGACATGAATGGAAACGAGTAATAAAGTATATTCATTACTCGTTATTAATAGTTAATTAAAGACCGTACATTATGGCTATTTTGCACATCCCTTTCAAGATTTTCAAAGGTTTATTGACTTATCATACAACTACGGTTTAGTTATGCAATGAATGAAAAACTTGGGTCACAGGTTCCTCAACAGTGCATTACAAGACATCTATCAATATGTGTGTACCTCCACCATTAAACTGTCATATTCTGCACATTTCTTATTCTATCTACATAAGATAAGAGTATAATTAATATGTATAATATCAGTTAAAATAAGTGCTTCAACATAGTTAACATTGCAGGAAAGCAATATATTAGACGTTAAGTACTTTGTCAGGCTTAATATTTATCTGTAGATAGATACACCCAAAGTGTTTTTCTTATTTAAAAGAAGACCTTAATCTGTTATTTAATATTTAAATAAAGGTTAATTCGTTTTTCTGTTTTGCACCTCCTCCTATTAATATCTTTGTACATCCTGCACTAAACTGTTTTATTGTAGAAATCACTTATAGTATCTTCTTGATTTTTTATATTCTATATTTATATATATATACTTTCCCCCTATGAAAGTATGTACTCTTAATATTTTTGTAATCAAATATAACACATAAAAACAATAATTCAATAACGTGCTTTAACCACTAGGAGGTGCACACAAGGTACACACAGCCATAATAACTTTGTATTATTAGTGTAGGACACTTATGTATGTACAACATCTGAAGATGTGTAGTTTTATTCATGCTTTCACATAATTTTACAGCATATTGCTATACTATTTCAGACTCAGTATTTACATTCTTACATTCAAAGAAAATCAGTAATATCTTTAAAAACTACAGTCCTTTTTATATCAGCTGTGCACCGTTGCGTTATGGTGTAAATATAACCTATCTATGAATTAGATCAAATGTAAAAGTCAGCCGAATTAGTGTTGATACTGCAAGGAGACGTATTGTGTGAAGAGAAATTGAAGATGTTGTTTAATTGTTGATATATTTATGATCCACGTCAATTATTCAGTTTCGGCGGCATTTCTTCAGTTTTTCCAAAGGTCTTCTCATCAGGGCTCTATAAATAAAGAACTACGGCAGATCTGTAATATGTAATACAGCCGAACCGTGTATTACAATGCCGTTATGTGATGACTTTCAAAGAGAAAAGCAAGAGCACTCGGAATTAAGTATTTTATTCTTTTAAAATGTTTTCCGGATTTCATATCATATAAACGCCAAATCCCAGCATGCATTGTTTCCGTTTTTTTTTTTTTAAATTCAGTTCCTGATGGACGCCAAAAAAGCCCGAGATTATGGAATTAAACCACTAAATAAAAGCAAGAATAATGGTGTGTTATTGGTGAGTAAATAACAGTGTGTTATTTTGAAAAGAATAACAAATTAGAAGGAAAAAAAGATTTAAAAAATACAGATTTCAGTATTCTGAGGCTCTGAGCCCCATTTATTTTCCACACAGACGGCAACAAAAGTCCGAAATTATACGATTTAAAATAAAAGCAATAACTGTGGCTTGATATTGAGTAAGAACATGTTTTTATGAACCACACTGCTTCCGGTCTTCCACGACCCGACCAGAGAAAAAGACGTGCTGCAGCCTGCAGGCACGAAACACATTACCAGTAGAAATACATTGCTTTTAAAATCGTGCTGTGCAACACTAAAAAAAGGGGGAAATCGTGTTGGTGAATACGAATCAATAGATTAAAAATCGTGTTGGCGAACACGAATCAATAGATTAAAAATCATGTTGGTGAACACGAAATGCCATGAGACTGGGTTGCTCTGTCAGCACTCCTTTCAGACGAGACATATACCACGTGAAGACACGTTACGCTCGTGTTGTGTTCAAGGAACCTGTCCTTGGCCAGGAAAAACAGGTACTCGCTTGTTTAATTATTTTTGCGATCTAGATTTCTTCTTCTTTTTTTAAGTGAGAAGTTGTCCGTCAGTCGGACTGACGGACGGACTTCCCCACCCCCAAAACGAAAACTCTTCGGTTCTCCACGAATTACACAAGTCACCCAAATCAGTGTTAAAAAAGCGGGAGGCGCCGAAAAATCCCCTATTAATGTATTGATTATAGCTCCGGGTCCGTATAGGTCGGCGTCGACCCCTGCTGTATGGTATAAACGTTAAACAAATATATTTGTATTTGTTAAAACCTGTTAAGCCCCAAAGTGTTTTACGACACTGTGTCTCAGGGCATCTTAATATTTAAGAACCTATTAATGTGTTATACCAGATTAACGGGAATAATCTCAGCTAATTGACGATACAAACCATTTTTACCAAAACAAAACACAAGTCTCATAAGAAGCATCTAAATGACCCCTGAGCGAAAATGCTAACGCACTTTGGCACAGAACTCAAGATAAAAGATACCCTTATTACTTATCGTAGCTGCACATACAATATATCCGATTAAAGCTGAGGTTCCACAGATTATTTAGGTATATATATCATCACTGAGTGATCCGAACTCGCGACAGAGGATGTAAACACAGACATCACGTACCTTTTACGTAGCTTTTACGGGAGATCCTCTCACTGTAGCTGTCAATCTGATGAAAAGACTTGTTCAATGGCATTACAATTTGAAAAAACGCGGCTGAATCAGTTAATTCATAGATTGATAATGTTTCTGTGAAATCATTTTTTTTTATTTATAATCCATAATTCCATTTTTATGTGAAAATCGGAGAGTAAAAGTTAGCTGCTAATGGTAGCCACCAGAGTTATCGCAGCTTCCGATTTTGGCTATGCGGCAGTCTCACACACACACATTACCAAATAAGGAGTATGTGGGAGTTCCCCTCGATTCCATTGGCTCTGTTAGAAAGAGATGTCAATCAGCAAAATCGAGCGAGGGGGGGGGCCGAGATAGGTCAAATCCACCCAAATGACCCCAGAAGTGTTTTTTGTTGTTGCTAAATCTCTCTAAAAAGGTCAAATTTCACTTGTTTTGCATCAATTTTGATACAGGTTACTTATTGTCTGTTGTAGTTTGGATTCCTAAAGCTTTTAGTCTACCATCCCATCATTCAAGGGTCGTATTCACTATAAGTAATTTTTTTTTGGACAGACACAATAATTTACATGTTTTTACTGTGTTCAATCTCAATTTACTTTAAAAATAAAAACATCTATATTGATTCTGACACTTCCACATCCAACTCACATGTGTAACCTTGCTTTGAGAAAAAAGATTATTAATTTAACCCTTTTAGAAGTGAAGATATGGTCATTTGTTCTGGGAATGTCATTTTCAAGCCTGAGACCTGAAAAACAGGCTCGGGGCTTAATCCATAAACATACCTGTGTAGGTGGCACTCAATAGCCTTTTCTGTTTTTAATGGGAGTTACAGTATATTGTGTTTTAACTGCAGCCTCATCTGCCAATAAAGCAGCAAGCTAAAGGTCAGACTACATTATGGCCAGACTAGTGAATAAACGTGTCGTATCAAAGAATGAGAGATATTCCACAGTTGTAACACAACCTCAGATATTACATTTCGCATAGCAACACGTTCTAAAGAAGCGTTTCCTGCTGTTGAATAATTGTATTTCATAATCGAATTGTCTTTCCCACATCAATAAAAGCCAGAGTCTCCCATCTCGTTCATCCCACATGGTAACAGAATTACGACACACTGCAGCAGCACTCTCCCGCGTTTAGTTAAAGCCATGTTTTTCTGTCCTGTCATCACCTTTAAAAATGTCACTTTGTCGTCATGTTGGATAAACATCATTAGTCAAAGATTAGCATTAAAACATGAAATGCTGACACAGCCTTTCCTATTAAAACCCACTGTACTTTTTGTGACAGAGGATTAGAGTGGGCATTTAGGCGGGCTAGATAATCTGCTGGCCCATTACAGGGATTTATCCTTTATAATTCACTTTAAGTGAATACCCATGGTCAGTGGCTGCATGGCATTATCACCACACTGAATAATGCTTCAGCCGGTATAAACACTTAAATATTAGATAAGAATTTATTTGTAACCTTTAAGGATTTAAAATTCCATATTGAATCAGGTTATACATTAATGAAATATTCTCTTGATACATTCAAGTACTTCAGGCTACACCCTAGTTAGTGATGTCACATGTCATTTAAACGCAAAGAAAATATTTATAACACACTTCAGTCAAGGGAAAACCCATAAAAAGCTGGATTTAAATGCATTTGTAGTTGCTGTAATATTTAATATTAGTATTATATTATTTAAGTGTTCCCCAAAGTGTATTGGAGTGGAGGTGGACCACTTGACCTCAAATAATGACCATTATCTTAAAAAAAAATTAATAGGCTTTTGTAAAACTAAACATTAACATTCAAAGGAGAACAAGTAATTGCATAATTTCACATTAAAACAAGCATATATTTAGTAAGTGTGATGATTAGCTACATTGATTTTAAGCTAAGATGTGTCATGTTGTGGGTGGCACTCCTGACTGGCAGGCTTTGGCAGGGTTTCATTCATATACTATATATTGTGTATTTATTAAAAACATAAACTTTTGAAGCTGCAGTAAAGAGGTATAACCATTTTTTAAAAAGCCTTGTCAACCAAGCAGTTAACCAAGATAAATGTATGAACCAATCAAACCCTCAAGTTGTGATCCAAAACCGCATTAGGTTGATTGGAAACAAGAACATTGCAATGGTCAAATGTCTGGGTCTTAAACCGATTTGGATTTTAGATTTATTTAAAGGTGGGGTAGGTCATTTTGGAGAAACCAGCTCGAGTGCGCTAGAATTTGAAAATACACGGCTGGAAAAAATCTGCCACTTCCTTACAGAGCCCCTCCTCCAACACACACGAACGCGCACATGACCAATGAGGGCACGAGATAAGTTTGTGCACAGATGGAAGGCTGACAGGCAGGTAGGCCATCCAGTTACTTTAGCCGGGCTGGCTAAAATGATTGGTCGTGCTTTCTACAGTACTACGGCTTCCACAGAGACATTTTTTAATGGATTTTTTGTCAAAGCACTTAAGATATTCATTGCTATCGGGATGTTAAGAGCATTCCATGGAATATAACAAAGTGTATCTCGAGCCGGTTTCTCAAACTTACCTACCCCACCTTTAACTTATGAGCATAAATATGATTTAAAATAAAAGAGAGCAAATGCAATGCACAGTGTTCATAACAAACACTCTTAAACTTCTCACAACATAAAGCCAATGATTTAACTCCATGTATATCATATTTTATGATAGTGTTTTACGATAGCTTTACTGTTTAAAAGCAGTTTACAATCCTCTGCACTCCTGCTGGTTTAAATTCCAACAGGCTGCTACGACATTTTTTTCATGACCTGGTTTCCTTTTTAAAGAAACACAGGCAGAGCTGGATTTCTTAATTAAAAAAAAGTTCATATCAAAGGCAGAATTTCAATTCAGCTGCAGACATGAATCTAGTGGTGTCTGCTGCCTTGAAGCTGAGCAGGGTCAATGAGGCCTACCCCCATATCCACGTAATATCCCAGATTACATTGCTGCTCTGACATAAATGATTTATTTGAACCTGGGACAAAAACAGACATTGCCCCAAAAGGATCAGAAAAAGGATCATAAGCACCACAGGATGTTGTATTGTCAAATCCCTTATGCACACTGAAACAACCTGCATCTGTCGTCATGCTGCACTTATGCAACCGGCACAGTTCTCTAAGGTGAACAGGAGCTCATGTTTGAATATTAAAGTGTTTTTTACAGCATGCTTAAAGTGCTGCTATGAGTTAAAGTGTGGGCGGTTGTCTGTGGTGGCCCATCAATCCTATGAAACGGGTTCTTTAGAACACTTCCCAAACTCTGCAGCTACAGACCTTCAAATTGTCGTGAAGGGACTTACTTCATGCATAAACAAATACAACAAGGTTTTTCACTTTCATCCTTGAGGCCACTAAGAAAGACAGCCGTAAGTGATGTGTGGAGCTTTTTGTTTCCCTGTCTAAATCCAATTGAAAACATATAAATGGTGACATGTGGGGTGAATTGAAATATTTCCATGTGTATGAGGTTTTTTCCAGCAAAGTCCTAATGATTACTTCTTTGATATTTCAGCTTTCATAGCAACTTCAGTCAGAAAACGTTAGAAGATAGCGCCAAAAATCTTGCTCACTTAATGCATTTACAATTCAGGCACATTATGTGTTTAGCTAATCAGCATTCACCAATTATCTTTTAAATCTGCCACTAAAACTTGAAGAACTAAAGTATCTTTTGCCAGGGTGTTTGAAAACAAAAGCACATTTTTGGTTAACTATGTAGTGTATTTTGTCATAAAAGATGATGTTACACTGTATGTGTGGAACATGTTCTCACATTTTGAGCTATGCACTTGTTTATTTTAAACCATAGCTCAAAAATAATAAATTAGAGGCCAGGAATATATAATTGTGTGACTTAATGTTTTCCTTTAGGCGCAGTGTGTTATAGCCTCATGTTGTGCAGGACCAGTATTTGTAACTCACTTTCTTATTCCATTTTTGAATAACCAATAATCAAGTGTATTTATGTTGTAGGTGTGTAAAACTTCTGTCATCTGTTCATTTAAACTACCAATAATATACACATATCTTGCTTTTTAGACCATACTTTTGGCTCATATGTTAACAATGAGATGTATACATGGTTGTTGTGTGGAAACCTAATGCCATCTTTTTAGAAAACCTTCTGATTTAGAATGAGAATCAGGTTTTTGAGACGGTACACACAAAGTAGAAAGCTGTGATGAGAACCTGCGAAGCATCAGTATGTCATTATACCTACAGTAGATCATTATTAACCCAATATCCCAGCTTTATGTTGGAACACTCACATTTTAGTCAGAGTGACAGGAGTTGTTCCTTCCTTTGGAACAGCAAAAGTCACAGTTTTCTGACGTACCGAGCATCTGCTCTTCACATTCCTGAGAGCCGTCACAGTTGTCAACTTGCCTCAAGAGCCGGCAGAGGAAACATCAGCCACCATTTATTTCCATCAAGCACTCAGAAATCAAAAATGGAAAATGGTACTGTATGCCAGGTTGCTATAACACAACCATATGCTTAGCAGAAATGTAAGGAGGTTTTTATTTATAACAGTAACACTTCATTTGACTATTAACACACCTTAAGCCATGAAGGGGAGGAACTAATTAGTGAACAGAGTAAACGGTTGGAGTGAAAACACATGTACATATGGCTCCCAGTGCGTGGCACCGCTGAGCTCCGGCTTAACACTGCAGAACTCAAACTGACCACTAGTGCTGCTGACCCTCTCCATCTGCAGTGTTACCCACATTAGACTCTCCTTTAAGAAGCACAGGAATCATAGTTAACTCGGACATATTTGTTGTCATTCTACAGTTTAAGTATGTTGAGAATAGTGTATTATATTTGGGCTATGTGTACATTTTCTATTTCTCTGTGAGTAAGTGCAAGCATAAAGGAACAGTTTATTTTTGTGATTCAACTTTTTAATCTATATAAGTAAAAAAAAGTTAGGAACAAAATGTTGCTTTTAGGACATAAAGAATTCTTCTTTAAGATTAAAACCAGCTTTTGACCGTGTGAAGCCATGAGTAAATAATGGACCAATCTGATACAGTTTTGAATAAAAATCACTTGATGTTATGATAATCAACAAATAAACCCTCATTCAACATGTTGTCCCCTGTGAGTACCATAAGGTTTTCACAAGAAAGTTCGATTTATTTCAATAAAGAAACATTTGATACTCATGAACTTAAATTAAACACAATGGTTTTTCTATTGTAACTTAATTATGTTACGCTTGGGCATATCATAAGTGGTCCAGTCCACATCTGGGTTTCATTGCCTATAAATTGGTGAGACTGTGAAACATAAAACACTCTCGTACAGCCTTAAACCGACAGCAGATAACATCCAGGTCTCCACATATTCAACTAAAGGCTACATCATAGCAAGATGGAATCTGTTCAAGTCTAAATAACATCCGTATTGTCTAAAAGGATTCATAGACCGGTCCTGTCAGTTTGTCTGAACAGTGTTATCACTAAGAGCCTTCTGTGTCCTTCCATCAACGTCCGCTTCAGCTTCAGCTCCCAGAGGACAAAGCTGAACTGAAATGTCATGTCTTCAGGGAGAAACGGGGCGGCAACATGCCACTCGACAGCTGTCAAGATGTTGGCAGGGACATTAAATGCAACCTGAAGACTTAAGACTGCAGAACTAAACTTAATTAAATGTCTCAAATTTGTGTACAACTACACTTCGAGCAAACACAATAATGAATAATTACTTATGAAATAAGTCAAAATAATAAAGTTCATTTTATAAACCAAAAGTATGTTTTTTTTAAAGACAGCAAGATTAACACCTTAAGCCACATTCCTATTTAAATGTGTTCTTCTAACGGACAACTGGAGCAGAGACATGCCATAGTGGGAAAATCCCCCTCATGGTTTTGCCTAAAACTATTCATGTTGACATTGTGGTCTCTGAAATTACATCTTTGTAGCAGATATGATAAATCTCGTTTCTAAAAACTCAAATATTATATAAAACGGTTTTATATAGAACACATAAAATATGGATCAAGTTTTCCGAGGCCGTCATTTTGGGTTAGCCAAGGTGGAACATGTCTGCCAGTGGAGCGTGTCTGTGGAAGAGACTTTCCAAACTAGACAAACCACACACACACAAACACACCCGACACACAGAGACGTGGCATTTAAGAGGCAGAAAAAACCCCTCTGAACATGATTCTCTCCGGCATGGCATTTCCCATCATCACTGAGCATTCACGTGCTCTAATATTATATAATCATAATTATTTCGATGATATGTGTAATTTAAAATCAGCTATGGATTTACTGTGCAGCAGCTCAGTGTAACCCCAAAGCCTGCAGCAGTACTTCTCTGATCTGGAGGAAGCTACAAAGCATCTGCTTTATGCAGGGTTCCTGAGAAAAGTATGCCTTCAGCAGCATTTCCACCACCAAAGTAGTTGTTGTCTTACCACAGGACACTATTTCTGTGATGTCGTACCATAATTCAAAGTGACAGTGAAGTTATTGAAGTTCAAAAGTGCAGCAAGTTGCACACACAACATATCTACTTTATTGGCAATGACTTCCCCCGCCATTAGTGGTATTCCTAGGGCCATGCATGGACTATCTTGAATTGAATTACTTTATGGTCTGCTTTTTGTGCATTAGTGTGTGCAAAGGCTGGGTATGGAACATAAATATTGTTAGGTACCATCCAGAATGTGTCATGGTGACGCACAGAAAACTATCATGTACATACATTTGATTTGTGACCTAACTCCTGCAAAATGAATGGCATTTCCATCAGCCTCAGATACTTTGTGTTAAAGGTGACATGTCATGCTTTTCCGGTTATTGCCCGTCCCCTTGTGTGTTATGAAGGTTTTTATGCATGTAAATGGTGTGCAGAGTCAAAACCCTCAAAGTACACCATGGAGGGAGTAAAACTCTAACACAGAAAATACCTCCCCAAAACGCCTCGTTGGAGATACGTCACTGTCCATTTGATTCTTCCGGGTACATCATGATGTCATGTTGTCCCCGGAACTAAATGGACCAATCCGTGGAGCCGTTACGTTACGTCCGCGGAGCCGTTACGTTAAGCCCCCGCTGATTGGTCCAAATTGACCAATCCACGGACTTCCTCACACTCAGTGCATGCAGCTCTGCTGATTTCTCCTCCCTGGCTGCAGGCTGATAACAGACAGTTGGGGTCGTGGCGAAATTCTCTCTGCAGACCCATTCTCACAGCGTTTATCAACCTTTTTCTTACTCAATATCAAGCCACACTTATTGTTTTTACTTCGGCTGTGACTTTGTGTGTGCTCAGGATGAGTTTGGCTGTGTTTTGCTGTGTATCGCTAAACAAGGAAATCACACCTCCACGGAGCTCAGCGCAATTCACAACGTCCCGACTGGTCCCGACCAATCGGAGCACACTGGGCTCACAGGGAGGGGGGGGCAAGAGCTGCAACGAGCCGTTTAGTGGAGAGAGTGAATACTGCTGAATACACATACTTTACAGAGATGCTGTATGCGAAACCAATGTGAGTATGTGGTAGATATGCAGAAAATCAATCACAATATTTCAAAAACTATGAAAGGTAACAAACAAATATTAGAAAACCAAAACAATGAGCCGAAAGACGCTAAAGCGCTGTGTAGCTCTGAGAGGGTAGGGTGATAATAATCTGTGGTTTTCATAACTACAGTATGGAGGACACACATTCATTCATTTGATAAATATATATACATCTAAAATACATTGATTAGAGCAGGCAGCTTATATAAGAAACATGGTTGTTTCCTTAAAAGTAGGGTAAAAAAGTAATATTCTGGTAAAAACAGAAACAATTTCCAAAACATATCTTGCAATAGCGTTAACATACATTTGTATATCATATAAAACGTATCTGTGTGTTGACATTTTTATTTTAAAGAAATCAAATCAGCCTCATATTTCACAGATATTGCTTCTGAAGATCTCATGTTGACTCAGGCCTCAATCAGACAGCAGCGCATGAATAATCACAGTCTACTGTATCTCATTGTAAACTCAGGTGATGAGTGTGAACTGATCCTGATGCAGTGGTAGCCTGTAGCACACACACTGGTATGAGTCAGCAGTACATACCAGACCAACACAGTCTCACTCCCTGATCGTCCAATAGCGACGCTTGGTGAGGGTTCTATCGTGTGCAGTTGTGATGCGCTGAGTCTCCTTCAGCTAATAGAGTGGCGAAGTCCCGCCCATCTACTTCCGGTCCATGGGACCTTATTTCGGAAAAATAATGTATTGAAGTCAATGGAGAGAGAAAACGTATATTTCGATCCCGTTTGAATTGTGCCATGAATTACACATGATGTTTGTCAATCTTAAAACATAATTTCCATGTCAAAAAAAATCACAGTTTGTCGTAAAACTGTTGAAATATAAGACTATGAAAAATACGCAACTAGAAAGACTACAAATCCCAGAGTCACGTAAGTGATGTCACAATTGTTTTCCTCCACTAAGAGATAGCTAAGATCAGCGCCATATAATAGATATAATCTATATGGCGCTGGCTAAGATAAGATAATTTTAACAAGATGCCTGTGTGCTTAGTACCAGGTTGTTATCATACCAGCTATGGGTCTTGCTCGTTCTTTCGCTTCCCGTCTGATGAAAGGACCAGGAGTGGCTGGATCAAGTTAGCTACCTAGCTAGTAGCTAGCACGTTAGTTAGCATTACAGCCTTATAATTTGTATTAGCCTTAATATGAAGTAACATTAAGTAACCCAAAATGTTAAACAGTAAGAGTAGTAGTCATATTTCATGAACCCTTTGAAGAGTACTGTACTATAATACACAATTTAAGCCCGGAGGAGAAATGCTAACGCTAGCATCGGCGATCGCCGATCTTTTCTACTTCATGCTATCTGCACAAATGGTTGACATTAAACATTAAACAGACCAGGCAGTTCAGAGAGAATCAAAGGAAGGCAGGCAGCTTTGCATGACATTCTTCTGGACGTGTTTCATTGTGGTGATAGTGAGGGTAGTCAATCGTTTTGTTGACAAGACAGTAGTGACGGCCATCTTGGTGACGTGTGTTGTTCTGCGAGACCAGAGATATAGTTCGTTGAGCGTTTCACACCAACAGTGTTACTTCACAGTTCTACGACACATTTCTTTTTTTTTTACTTGCAAAATTATCTTTTAAATTGACAAACATCATATGTGTAATTCGTGGCACAATTCAAACGGGATCGAAAGAGAATCTTTCTCTCTCCATTGACTTCAATACATACTTTTTTCGAAATAAAGTCCCATGGAGGTCCACCGGAAGGGGAGGGACTTCGCCACTCTATAAACGGACGCGAAGAGCTTTCAAGTGATTGCAATGTATTCCCATCGGTGGCGGGATATAACGCTCAGGGAAGCACCGCATCGGTCCATGTCGGTGGCAGTTACAGGCAATGTGAGCGTCCATTCCCATTGGATAACGGAGGATTTTACACCCGGAAGTAAGTATTGTCCTTACTATCGATTGATTTTACAGTGATATCTGCACTACTCATCAACTCAAAAACACCAGAGTATCCTTGTTGATTACACAATATTGATTGGTTTAAATTGTGTACAATGCTTTTGTATTTTTGCCCTTCGATTCGGAGAAACAAGTATTTTTTCAGAGTTTAGGATTTCCGAAGACACTACACTACCCAGAATCCTCAGCTATCGTTCCGCTTGACAAACCCAGTGATTAGTCCTCAAGCTCTGTGATTGGTTGACCTCCAACTGCATTCCATATGAAAAAAAACGTTTCGTAAAAGTGAAAATCATACTTTATTCAGCAGTGCTTGCTTTACTCTTTAAAAGTCATCACATGAATGCATAATAAATGGTTCGGCTGCATTAAATATTACACATCTGTCTTTATTTATCTACAGAGAACGGGACTCAGAATAGACCGGAAACTATTCTTTTACCGTTCTGTTTTAATTTCACAATAAAGTTAGTAGTAATAATTTGTTTTGATATTATTGTTTTTTTATTAACTAGACCGCTGGGTCATGTTAAGACCATCTTTTCTGTGTTGCTGTTGGTTTTTTTCATAACTTTTGTGTTACAAATATCAAAACAATAACAAAATGTATCCGTCGTAAACTAAACCAGAAACAGCAGTATATTTTATTGTGTTAACACTGTAAACTTGACAGTTTTTTAACCCAAACCACCTACTGGTTAAAGCACGTTATTACACGTTTAGAGTAATTGCTGTTTTAAAATGCTTTTTTCTTAATGTCTTTCATTTTTGTAAAGCTCTTTGAATTGCCTTGTGTTGTGTTCGAGTCCTGTTTTGGATAGTGTGCCGTCGATGGGTTTCATTCCATTTCAAAGTGCTTTTTGACGCTCGGCGTAAACCTCGCGTACTGCCACTCCAACATCCAATCACAGAGCTTGAGGACTAATCACGGGGTTTGTCAAGCAAAGCACATGGTGTAGTCCCAAATGATAGCTGAGGATTCTGGGTAGTGCCATCCTAAACTCGGAAAAATATTTGTTTCTCTGAATCGAAGGGGAAAAATACAAAAGCATTGTACACTTTAAATCAATCAATGTTTATCAACAAGGGTAATCGGGTGTTTTTGAGTTGATGAGTAGTGCAGATATCACTGTCAAATCAATCGACAGTAAGGAGAATACTTACTTCCGGGTGTAAAATCCTCCGTTATCCAATGGGAATAGACGCTCACATTGCCTTTAACTGCCGCCGACATGGACCGATCCGGTGCTTCCATGAGCGTCAAATACCGCCGCCGATGGGAATATATAGCAATTGGTTGAAAGCTCTTTGCGTCCGTTTATGAAGCTGAAGGAGACTCGGCACGTCACAACTGCACGCCATAGGCCCCTGACCAAGCGTCGCTATTGGACGATCAGGGAGTGAGACTGTGTTGCCCAGACAACCACTGGGCACATGACTCCCCGATGAGTATTTGGAGGACTTAGTTCAGCGGCCTGGCCTCTGTCTCTCTGCCAGCAGCCACACATGACTGAAATATATCAGCCAATCACGGGACACTGTATTGTAAAAGGTCTGCCAACAGCTCACATGATCCCCAACACTACAGTGACATGCACTGTGTAGTTGTGGACTTGTTTATCTGATTTAGACAACAAGGTCAGCATGTAAGGGAATGGAAAGTTCAGATCAATAACATGATTAATCCAATTACAAAACTAACTGTGCAGCTGGCTTTGCCGATCACAAAACCTACTTTAGATATTCTTATTGTTGTGACCCATTCTCTGTATTCAGAAAGGAATTAAAACTTACCTAAAATGAGGTTGGCAAAACTTAGTGGCTCAAAAGCAAGTGCAAAGGAGGCGGAGTGATGAGCAGGTGTCCATCAGTTCATCAATCTCATGATCCCGCAGTGCAGAGTTGCTCCTCCAAGCAATGTGCATGTAAAGTACACTGCACGGTCTGTCTACTCCACGCAAAGGACAGCGTACAGCATCCTCCAGCTCCAACGAGGACCAGAGCATCCTCGCCTCTGTCCGATGCTTTGATCAAAGTGGGACTGCTCCCTTCCTGCTTGCATAACAATACTCTAGACAGCTCCTCTGCTGCAGATGCAGCCCGTGGTTCACACTACTTAGCGAGAAGGCGCTCTCTCTGACTTGCAAATGGACCTGGCACTGCGCCAGTCCAAGTCTCTCTTAAAGAAAAGGGCTGAGCCAAAACTGGACACCTTCCCTCCTTGTTAAACTCGAAAAAATGTCTCACCCTCTGCACTCACTTGATTCGCTCTCTCTTTCTGTCACAGTTTGCGTATGCATCTTTTCCGCCTGGCGCTGAGTGTCCTGAGTCACAGCCAGCGCCAGTGGACTGGACTGATTTGAATTGTCACTGCACGTTTGTAGTTGGCTGCATAAAGGGCACGGACTCCCTCGGAGGGAATCTGGGCCAAAGGAAGCCGGCTCAGAGGTGTCAGCCCAGGAAAACTGAATGACAGGAGCGAGGATGTGGTGACAACATGGGATAACATTCACATTTTCCACACATAATCTTTGCGTCAGGATTACACTGGCTAAGACAACACCTCCCTGTGTGTTGTGATGCCAAATATTTCAGAATGACTCACACAATCATCTTACAAGGCTGAATTAGTGCAGGCCGAGGTCATTTGGTGAAACATGACCACATGTAGCGTGTGCCGAGAGCACAACTGGGGAGAGGACGCAGGGCAACGGGTGGTGTGATGCAAGTTATGATTTATTCCCCTAGTGCATATTGCCTCTCCTTGAAGTTAATTGCTCTGCAGGATGACTTAAGTTCATACGGAGAGATTATAGACGAGAGGCAGTTTGGAAATAAGAACCCTGCATCCTCTGTGTTGAGTCACAGACATGAGATAAGTGAGGATTACAGTCAAAGACGGGCCCTGGCTGGACATGGACATACTCAGAAATGTGTTATTATTCTTGCACACAGACACACATACTGCTGTCTGACCTTGAGAGATTCACATTGCTATCTACATTATTATATCTCTTGCACAGTGCTGAACATAATCACAGCTTAATTAGAGGTGCCGAGATTAAGAATCCGCAGGATCACAGGCAGGTACACACAGGACGAGAGAATTGAACAGATAGCAAAGTCCTTCATCCCTCAGCCTACTCTCCCAGCTTATTAATTGTGCACTTCACGCTGCAATGCGCTCTGCACGTTCTGCTTCAGTTAATAAGCCTCGTCACCTTTTGCATCAACGTGGATTACAGCAAAAAGTACATGAGAGAAGAGAGAAAGCCAGAAATGTAGAAATCAGGGTGTGCCTCAACACCACTTAAAACACAATCTCTGCCCATACATGACCTCTACTGACTAATTTATGAAACTGCATCACCTCCCCTCTCATTATGGCCACGGTGCGTGCCACAGAGCAGAAGTCAGCACTTTAAACTCAGTGAAACATGATCAAACTGCTGCTTGTTGAATCAGACAGAGAGGGCCGTGCAGCTCACACATCCTGCCAAACTCCCTCTGCCATCCCGGAATGATCTCACTTCCCCCCTGAAATGCATGGACGAACAAAGGGTTGTATTTCCATATCCTGATCCATGTAAATGAAATATTACAAACTGTTTGTGGCTTCTTGTGTTTGAACAGCTTGCTTTTGTTTTCCAGAGACTGGGACTCCAAAATAAACAAGAGCTTTATTGCTATAAAGTTACATTTAGGCGGATTAGTGACTTAATACGGGCGGAAAAGTGGGATTTATGTTGTCAGCAAAGGATGGCTTTTACGAATATTTTCCTATATTAAAACAAATCTATTGATTATCCTATCAATGGATTAGTGCTGAAAAAGTGAAACAAATTCCCATCATAACACTTCAAAGTCTAAGTTAAATGTCACATCTCGTCCAACCACAAGTCTAAACCCGAAAACACATGTGGTGTACAATTCTTAAAAAACAAGAAAATCTGAAAATATTAACATTTGAGAAGCAGGAACTCTAAATGTTTGGTATTTAGCATTAAAAAACACTTTATATAATTTATAAATGATCAAAACAGCAGCAGATTGGTCTAACTGTATGTCAACCCATTGATTTACAATCTCTACACTGAAGTTAATACACATAGAAAAACATGCATCTTAAACATGCAAAACAAGACTAATAGATTACTCTGGGAGAAATAAAACTCCAAACAGCCGCAATGGATTTAACATGTTATACCACCGAGTAAAATATCGAAACACTTTCACACGGTGACGGCTATTCAAACACATTCTCAGCATGAACTCACCTCCTCCGGCTCTACCTCCTCACCTGACAAGTTGGCAAAGCCTCTGTGAAACCCTCTGCCAAAAAGAGAGACCATTACCAGGGGAGGAGTCCTGGCTGCCAGTCAGGTCAAACGGGAAAAAAAGAGAGACTGTGCTGAATTCCTCTATGAGAGTCCAATAAGCTCTCAGCACTCCTCCGCACGCTGATGGATGGATGCCAGCCCAGCCTCAGCCCTGCCTCTTATCCTCTCCTCTTCCTCTGGATTAAATCATTGAGTCTCTGTCACTCTACTCCTCTCTTCCTCTCCTCTCCCTCTCCGTCATGAACATAATCACATGTGCACATACTACACAACAAGCCAGGGCGGATGTCCACAGAGCAGAAACAGAGGGCTAGTGTTGGCCAATAGTGAGCTATAAATAGTCTTCTTGAGTTCATCATTGTCTCTTCCTATGATGGTGAAGAGCCTGCAGGGCTTGGAGAGAAGGAGGAAGGCAGACCGAGCAGCATCACTCTCTGCTGGCTTTTCCCTCCTTTTATCGATGTCATTCTCCCTATCAGTTTCACCTCTCCTGATCCTTCTCTTCTGGGAGATGTGTGAGCCTAGCCGGAAGCACTAACATCCAGGTTATTTATTTTTTAATAAAATAAGGAATTAAGGCTCCATAGTACAGCAGGATGACCTTATAGTAAATCTGACCATGCCATTCATCTATCATAGAGAACAGTAAAGGTCACACGTGTGATGTGATCTAATGAAGAATGAAAGAGTGAACTAAAGATCACCAGTGAAATGCCAACAATGCTCTCATTGTGCCAGTAGTCGTCACGCACAAACAAGTGTCAAGTCCACATGCTCTTACTATCAAAACAACAATACTGTTGCAATACTGACATAGTGAAAAGTCTCCAAAATAACTGTTTTTTTCTTTAAATAATATAACTGATAAGTATGAATATTTATATTTTTAGAACATCTGAAAAATGCATTGTTGGCATATTTCTCAAGAATCATGAAAAATGTCTGTTTTGGAGGGACATTGTTCTCACAAGACAGCAACAATGTACTTCTATAACGTAGTGACATCACTTTGTAACACTCGCACTTCTATTGGCTAGCGCTCCAACTCATTATACGTGATAGACTCACGCCCCGTCTACACTACAGGCATCGAAAAATGCTTTCAACGCTTCGCCCATTCTTTTGAATGGGGTGACGTAGAAGATTTTGAATCTTCGCCGAACTGCATTGTGGGGAGCATGGCATGGCTTTGCAAGCATCGTGAGCATCAAAAGTTTAGCAATGTTCAACTTTTGATGCTCCCGATGCTTTCGAAGCTGGCATCAGCCAATCAAATCCCGTTTATGCAAATCCCGCCAGTACAAGCGCTAGCCAATCAAACCGCGTGCAAGCTGGGAGAGAACAGACCGCAGTTCATTTCCTCATATTCCAAACGAGAAATTACGGTAGCAAATCACCCGGTTCTTTCCGACCAGAACTATTTACCGGGATACAAACCGGAGGAACCGGGCATGGAGGGAGGTGGCAGAGACAGTGGGTGAAACTGGTAGGTTTTCGCCTGTTTGGGGAGTTTATATCCAGTTTACTTCGTTTTAACATTGCTATTGCTTTGTATGCCATTGCCGGGGGCGGGCGGGAGATTCCTGATTGGTTGTTGGTCGCCTTGGGCGCGAGAAATCGCCAAGCCTCTGACACGCCCAGCTTCAAGATTTTTTGATGCCTGTAGTGTAGACGGGACGTAAGGGGCCGGGCATCACTAGTAAGCGGTTGACCAATCACAACAGAGCCGAACAGTTAACCAATCAGAACAGACTGGGCAAAATATGAACCTAAGAATTTGCATATGATGTTCTCTTTAACAGACTCAAAAGCATCGCCGGGAGGACACACATCCAGTCACTGATCATTGCATGACAACATAAGAACCCCCAAGAAGACTAATCCACCGCAGGAGCTGACATGAGAAAAGGTCAGATGTGGTTCAGAGCAAGGATCTGAAACACAATCAGCTATCACAAAGGTTGATTGCCCACTAGATTCAAACTTGAAATGTTCTCACACTCAATTTCTCAATTTGAATACAGTGCAGCTCTTTACTTTCAGCTTTAAGGGTATTCGAGGTTATTCACAAACATATTTGGTGAGCAGTGGACCTGCAGCCCTTTTTCCTCTTCTTTATACAGTAGTCTATTCAAGATAAGCAGCAATGATACCAAACCGACATAAAGAGGCAAACAAGGAGGTTTTTGGTGCAAATTAGCGGAATGCTGTTGACTTGCCAGATCAGACATCTGACCTCAATCCAACTGATCATGTGTTGCACGTGCTAAATACCAGACGGATGGAAACAAGTGGAACAAAATCCCTGAAACAAGCCAGAAGAAAAGATGGCTGCAGTACTGAAGGCAGAGCATTCTTTTGCTGCAAATAAAGCATGTTGGCCACCCGGGGGCAGCTGCAACACAACAACTATGACCTTTGTTCACCTTTACTGTATGTGGATTGATTTGATTTGATGGAAGTTGATTGCAACAGTTGCTTATTTACAAATAATAAGACATGGGATAACATTAGTTTGTATTTGTGGTCGTGTCTGATGAATTCAGGTCCAGTATTTACTCTCCTTTCAACTCTGATTTAATCTCCACCAACTCATAGGGAAATATCTATACAAATATATAATGTTAAATTAAAGTGCAAGCCCTATTATCGAAGTTTGGACAATTAATTGATGCACCTTACGGTTTAGCAACTATGTGTGAAAGGCTGTACTGTATTGTTGGTTCTGTATTCACTGTTTAAATATGAAGACAACCTCAAATTAAAGCGTAAACTGTCTCCCTTCAAATTCAGTGAGATGAAGGATGTGTGATTACAAAGCCATAAGTTACAAAGTTTCGATCTTCAATACTTTCCCTAAACACCTAAAACAAAGAGACAGCACATACACTAAATCCCTCACAATGTAATTCTGAGGAAATAATATGTATGACGAACAGAGCTTTCAGAGGATGAAACAAAATAAATGTTTAAATATTTATTTGAGGTTTTCAACAGAGACTTTCGGATTGGTCAAGTCAATATTTATGGAGGTTTTGCTGCATTACATGTAGATATTAAAGGTCACCTATTATGCAAAATAAAAACCTGTCTGAAAATGAGCTGATCAAATCTTGGCCACTTTATGATGTCATAATGTTTTCGTGGCTTGTGTAACCATTAGCCAATAACCAACCAAGATAACACCCCGCCCCCCCCCCCCTTATCAGCTGAATCTCCTCCTAGAACACCATTGTGCTTTTTTTAACCAAATATCTCGCAGAGGGGCGTGGCCAGCGGCAGCTCATTTGCATTTAAAGCTACAGACACAGAATCCGCACTTTTGAAACAGAGGGGTTTATGGGATGCTATGATGATCTGGTTGGTATTTTGAGGCTAAACACTTCAGAGACATGTTTTGTATATATCTGAGACCTAAAATGTATTGATCAAAAACAGCATAATAGGGGACCTTTAAACCATGAAAAACAGTTAGCTCTACTTTCCATTTGGGGCCGCTAACGTGCAGAATGACTTTGAAACTTAACAGTTTGGGCTCCTTTTTACAACACCATCCATCGGTTGCTTTTACATTTCATGTATGCCTGTTTTCTGGCAGGAGGCTCTGTTCTTTTTCACCAAGAACAGTTTCTCAAACATGGAGATGAAGGATCTCTTTCTGTGTCCAAACCTCTCCCATAATAAACTAGTACTAAAATCTCTCTCCCTCTCTTGTCTCCCTCTTGTGACTCCTCCCTCAGCCTGGTGTCCTCTCAGCCTCCCTCTGTCTCTCCTCATCAGACCTCTGCCTCTCCTAAACTCAGACATCTCTCAACAACAGGAGAGGATCCTTCTTTGACTTTCAGGTAGGTTCATTTAAGATGTTGACATGTTAAGATGTGATAGTAGAATTACAAGTTATTGTTTCCTCTTTTGTATGTGTTTTTATCTTAAATACTTTGACCTGATGGTTTGAGCTTCAAACAACAGGCCGTATTTATTTTAAGAGATGAAAACACAAAATGACTGACAGTGTATGGTTTTAGGGTGTTAACAACAATCCTAAACACATATATTACTTTGAGCCTACAAGTCAGTCTTATTGTTTACATTTGTAAAAAAAAAATATGCAGGATAAAATGCAGTAAAAACGACAACTTGGTATTTTTCTTAATATTGTGGGCTTTGGCTTTCAGCTAAGTGGCCTATTTTTAGAGATGGATACTTCCTCTTATTGTCTAGATAGGATGACTTTATGCTTCAAGTGTTTCCTGTTCATCAGCAGGAAAGAAATTAGATAACCTTAAAAAAAAGGTACCAGGACAAATATTCTTGTTTACTGTGTTTTTAAAGTCTTCTAGCTCAAAGCTATCCTTAAACTGTGTTGTTATTTATTATGTTCTAAAGTATTGTTTGAGTAACTAAACTTAAATCATGGTAGCTTGTCGGGTTGTCTGAGCCCAAGACTGTTAACGTGTGATTACAAAATAAAATGCAGGGAATTTCCTGTTTATCCAGAACGATATAGTAGATTAATGACATTCTGTGTGGATGACGACCCTCATAACATGAGATCACCCACATGAAGGCACTATGTTACTCAGTGCTGACACTGGCGTGGTTTTAATACAGAGTGTATTCTGAGGTCATTTCGTCTTTATCTTGGCAGCAGGTATATTTTGCATTTTATTATCAGGGATGGACAGTCCTTCATGCTAGAATGCTCAAACAAAAGATAGAAAGTGTATCATAGCAAACTGCTACCTCTCCTTGTATAGGTATTGTTGCATCTCGCCTCAAGTAGTGCAGATGTTCTCCTTCTGCAGAGCAACACTGATCTGTTTTACAAAAGACAGATGTTATACATGCAGTGAATGAAAAATGTACACAACAGGCTCTCCTGCTTGCTTACAGAATGCCTTTCGGAGGAGGAAACAAGTGTGGCTGCTGCCAGAAAACCGTCTACTTTGCAGAGGAAATGCAGTGCGAGGGGAAGAGCTGGCATAAATCCTGTTTTCTGTGCAGTAAGTATTTTAAGTTCTCAGGTAATCTGCTTTATTTGTATACTGACCTAACTTCCAAAGGGTAAAAGGTAATCACGACCTGTGCCAGGTTGGAATGCGGGGTATTTGGCATCAGGGCAGGAAAGTGAGCCTCAGCAGGATTTCGCTCAGATGTCTCACTCCTTATATGGATCCAGTGGAAACATGTGACAAAAGCTTCCTTATATGGCAGAGGACGGTACACACACTTTCCCTGAAGCACAGACACGTATTTATCTGAGGCAGCCAAGCACATAGTGGGTTTCCTCCTTAAATTGTCACGCATAGTTTGGGGTAAAGTCATCTGAGAATTATTTTTTTGGAGAAAGGGAGTTACTGTGCCGTAGGAGCTTGTGATTTTGATTTCAAATGTGTTCTCTTTTTTGTTGATTTGAAGTGGTCTGCAAGAAGAACTTAGACAGCACAACAGTGGCCGTCCATGTGGATGAAATCTACTGCAAATCATGTTATGGCAAGAAATACGGGCCAAAAGGCTACGGGTTCGGAGGCGGAGCCGGCACCCTGAGCATGGACACAGGAGAGGGACTGGGGATCAAGCCTGAAGAGTGAGCAAACAGCACTTCAACTATGTATATCACAATTACACTGTGCATCCAAATGGTGGAATGACTCGTACATTCTCTTATTAAACAATGAAAATGCCTTAAATATAATGGCATACTATGAAGTGCCTTGGATCTTTTGTGATTTCAACACGTTATATAATGTTTGAGTTTTTGTTTGACTCAATACTTTCAACTAAGAGATGAAACATAAACGAGATCCAGATATCTGTTAGTAGTTCGAGTCCTCCCCAACTGTCATCTTTAAAGCTCTCTTTCTTCATGACAGACAAGCGCCTCATCGCCCTACAACCAACCCCAACGCCTCAAAGTTCGCTCAGAAACAAGGAGGCTCAGATGTGTGTCCTCGATGTGGGAAAACGGTGTACGCAGCCGAGAAGGTTGTTGGAGGCGGAAATGTAAGAGATAAACGCATTATCGATTGTACTTTAAATTAAAACGATGATTTGACAGTTCTCTGTATTTCTTTAACTGTGTCTCTGCTCTCTTATCAGTCCTGGCACAAAGGCTGCTTTCGCTGCGCCAAGTGTGGAAAAGGACTCGAGTCCACAACCCTCGCCGATAGAGACGGAGAGATCTTCTGTAAAGGTTTGTGACAACTAATCCCATGAAGTGATGTCTGAGAAAAATCAAGCAGTAAATCCCTCAATAATCACTTATTCATTTGTCCAACAAAAATGCATACGATTTCCTCGTCTAACTTTCAAAATGGAGTATATTTTCAGTTTTCCGGCTTGATGCTCAAAATAAAGCAGTGTGGGCTTTAGTATATAATTGGCATTTTTAATTAATGGAATTTGTTATTGTTGTCTGATATCCTATGGAGCAAACACTATACTGATTAATTGAGGAAATAATCTGTTGGTTAGGTGATGACATAATTATTTATTGTACTTTTCACATCTATCACAAATGAGAAAATCCTCATCTCTGTATCACAACTGGATGACTGTATTGCAAATGTTTTGTATAGGCAGTATATAAGTGTACAACATGTATAATAACAGTACACAGAAGTTAAACTCAGCCAGTGAGTGACATTTGAACAGTAACCTTGTGCAGACGATCACTCGAAATGACTTGAGTACAAACAGGTCAGCAGCCCCCGTGACTTTCTGCCATTTAGTATATTTGTATTCATATTCTATAATGCCTTTACTGTATGTGCAAATAGACCACCCGACATCTAAAAGCACAGTAGCAACCCGCTTTAATAAACCATGTCTCTGTCATTTCATTCACAGGTTGCTACGCCAAGAACTTCGGCCCCAAAGGGTTTGGTTTTGGTCAGGGTGCCGGAGCTCTGGCTCACTCCCAGTAAACCGGAAGCCTGGGCCCTCCAGAGACCGACATCGCTCAGATAGCATCGCTTCAAGGATCCTTCTGTCGATATCTAGCCTATTTGACTCTGTTCACTCCAGCCGAAGGAGAAGAAGAGTGACAGAGGCACTCCACACACTGCTTTAAATACGAGTTCACCAAGTAGATTTCGCTCTGTGTGACATTTTGATCTAGATTATTATGTCCTATTTCTGACGGCTCAAAATAGAATCCTTGATGTTGAAAATGCACAAAATACTAAGTTTGGATGTGCACATGTGTGTTTCACTGAATGGTAAAGTAAAGGAAAAATAAAACAAATGTCTTGTGCTGCAATACTAAGAGACATGTTAATGTAGTAACAGAACTAAGTTTGGCAAGTGTTGAGATGGATTTTTATCTAAGAAAGTTGGCATCTTACTGAGAACAAAAACAAGATCCACATATTTCAAGACTGACAGCTTTGAAATATCAGGCTTACATAATGCTTCAGTTACACTCCAGATAAAGCGTCCCTTTCTGCCTTACATGTCTACTGCTGTACATATTGTCTTAAGATGATGTTTTATTGCTGAGACACAAAATAAATCAGTCACAAAAAAAAACAAGTGAAAAAGATTTTTTTTTCTCCATGAGTCAAAGTCTGGCATGCTCTGCACAATTGTGTGTGTGTGTGTGTGTGTGTGTGTGTGTGTGTGTGTGTGTGTGTGTGTGTGTGTGTGTGTGTGTGTGTGTGTGTGTGTGTGTGTGTGTGTGTGTGTGTGTGTGTGTGTGTGTGTGTGTGTGTGTGTGTGTGTGTGTGTGTGTGTGTGTGTGTGTGTGTGTGTGTGTGTGTGTGTGTGTGTGTGTGTGTGTGTGTGTGTGTGTGTGTGTGTGTGTGTGTGTGTGTGTGTGTGTGTGTGTGTGTGTGAGATCAATCTTCATCAAACAGAGGAAACCGCCAGGAACAACGGAGTCGCAGTGCTCAGCCCCATCTCCGCCTGCGCCGAGGAGCTGGCATGCTGACCAGAGAGGGGCAGATGTTTGTTTTGGTTAAGACTACAACGTGTGTGAGTCACATCACAGCCATACTTCAAATGTAAACACAGAAAAAAGTATGACAGTATTCCGATTGATAAGTCATCAATAATATGTTTAATTTCTGACATTAGAGACGTTTTCAAATGTACATGTTTTCTCTTACAGTTTCTCGATTGCCAACACACATTTTTTTTTTAATTGCTCAGCTTCTCAGAACACTAAACACAATTCACAAAACCACACACCCAACGTGCAAAACACCTAATTTCTCCTGCTCAGTGAAGAACTGCACTCAAAACTACATAAACACTTACCACATGCAAACTTTAGCACCAAATATAACATACTTCATTCTTAATACTAGATGGTTTGACCACCAGCTACACACTGCTGAGCATACTCTAAAGCACGTTAATCTGTATATGGGCTGTGCTCTGTACAGAGAGGGTTCTGCAGAGAAAGATTGCTTGAGTTTACAGAAATACAGTAAGTGAAGAAATACAAATGAGTTGTTGAAAGAAATCACATGTTATTCAAAACTAACACTGTGCAACATGCATCTCAGCACATAGCTGCTATGCTTCGGACCTCTCTAAGTGGGATGCATTGTTTTCCAAAACCCAGTTTGTAACTGCTGCTTCCTGCCTCATTGGACAGCCTTAGCCTTCCACCTCTCTGTTTCTCAGTCCTTCAGATAAACAACAAAGACATAGTGGTCGGTCAGTGTGTGTGTTGCATCAAAGTGAGTTTACCACAGTACATTGTGCAGCGTGTTTGTAGTTATAGTATGCAACATGCCAACAATTCAATTATAGTAGTGAAGTAAATACGTTTCACACATCAGATATAAGCTCTGATATATCATGAACTATGCAGAGCTACTAACTGGTAACTAACCTGTTCCAAGTCTAAGTGTCCGGATTACAGAGGCAACAGTAGATCGGCTAAGATTAGGCTGAACCCTCCGTCCAGCCTCTCTCCTCTCATCGTCAAACCATGGTTGATAACATTTCATTTCATTAGAGAGTACTCTTCCGAGTCTTCCTCTCACTCTCAGCCCAGCTCTTCCTCTTCCTCTTGCTTCCATGTTGGCTTCCATTGTTGCTGTAAGAAAGTACTCACCTGTGGTCTTTTGATAGTGCTAACATCCTGATTGATGAGCCAACGATTATGCTCTCAGGTGTTTGGTCAGGTGGAGCGTGTTTCTTGATCATTGGTCCATGTGCGAGGCCTTTTGAATATCAGTGTTTTAAACCTGCTAACACGTGACTTCATGTCAGATTCCTGTGTCTTACGTGGAGAAACGTGTGCAGTGGTTTGCACAAAGTGCCATGTTGATTTGCAAATTGTGTGAAAAGCTGAAAACGTTTTTGGAGATTTGAGCCGATGTTTTGCTCTTTGAGTGTCAGTTAAAATAATTGTGCTTCATGTATAATTTTAGTGTGTTAGCAATCGAGAAACTGTAACGTCCTGTTGCAAATATGAAAATACCATTGATGTGTAGTTCAATTCTCTTCAGACTATCTCCACCAGAGGGCAGTAGAGGAATTTAATATAATTTTACAGAGTGATCAGGTGAAGGTATTCATGTATTTTTGCAACAAGTCTTTGTAGCTTAAAAAATGAACCAAAAAGGAATCCTTTGGTTTAAATTATATTTGTATAATTTGATGGTCTTTTACGATCGATTGCACTGACTTCCTTACATTTGTTGAATTGGTGGTTTGCCCTTCCAAAGCCATGAAGACAAGAGCAATTATGTAAGGTTTAAACACTGTTTAACATGCAAGTCAAATGAAACAGACGTCACCGAACATTTTCTTCCCGGAAAAATGTTTTACTACATTGCGTTGTGGTTCAAGATTATGTAAAAAAAAAAAGCCTCACAACCGATTGACACATCTACTGTGTTCGGTTTCCCCTAAATGTGTCAGATTAGGTTAGCAGCTCTGTCATAATCTGTATTGGATTTAAAAGAGGTTGACACTGCAGCAGATACAACCAAACTGTGTTTTATTAGCTAATAAGAGTCGGCTAGTAAGACATCTCAGCCAGCAGAGAAAGCAAAAGGACTTGGGATAAAGAATCCTTAGTTGACGAACACTCATAATTCTTTTGGAATTAAGTAATTTGGCTGGAGTAGAGTTTAACAAAAATGACTGTCAGCTAAGAAGCAGCAGCCTAGAGAAGCTGGTATTTGTTTACGAGTACGAGTTTTGGTGGTAAATCTGGTCCAGTTGTGATTGTAAACTGGAAATACGAAAGATCTATGATACGGCTGCCATGAACACTAAAAGATTTACAATATTACAGCACACAGTCACATGTGAAAACTACTATACTGTCGTATAATCCACTGGCATTTGAATATACGAGTAAGTGTTCAGTTTCACACACACACACACACACTAGGGCTGTACCCGAATATTCGACTATTCGAATATTCGTTCGTTGGCCAACTATTCGGGTTTCAATTTCATTATTCGGATATTCGTTTTTGTTTTTTTTCCCAAACAAAAAAATATTTTTTCAAACAAATTAATATATTTTTCTAAATGTATGCTATTAATAAAGGCGAATTGCCATATTCTTATACTATATTTATACTTTTGAATTGCACTGTTAAAATGCGGAAATATATACAATCTCAGCCTGTGCTCCTGACACTGTTGCGTTCACTGTTCACAGTCACGAACGCAAACGGCACGCTGCACCTCGCTTCACCTCGTTTCACCCATAAAATGCCGAAGACTTCAGCTGTGTGGGACCATTTTAAATTGGACGACGGTAAAAAGAAGGCAGTGTGCCAAATATGTGATAAGAAACTGGCCTACCACGGTGGCACAACAACTCTGAAAAGTCACCTGGATGCTGTAAGTAGTAGGGATGCCAGCGATTATTCGAATATTCGCTACAGTCTCCATAATCGAATATTATTTTTAAAAATCGATTTTATTTATTATTATTTATGTTTTTTTTTTTTCTGGCTTAGGTTCAACCAAAATATAGACTAATGCTAATAATAGTAATAGTATTAATAATTGTCATTGGTCACACCACCAGTTTGTTTTACTGTAAACTTGGAGGAAGCCTGCGTGCAGAGCAGACTGCTGGTGCAGCAGCGCGCTACACACCGACCCCGCCCCCACCCCCTCACACGTGCGACTAAAGATGAACAAAGCGGCAGGTAAAAAGAGTTCCTCCTCGTGGAACTACTTCGAACTTACAAGTCCAAAGGAAGTTAAATGCAAGCTCTGCGAAAAGACGTTGGTCTATCACAGCTCAACCTCAACAATGCGTTCGCATTTGAGTGCGAAGCCAAAGAGGTTACAGAGAAAGACGCAGCACAGCCGGCCATTACCAACTTCACTTCAAGGCCACGTCGTTGTGATGACATGCTTGTTTGTTGTTTGTACTGTTAAACATGTTCCAGTAAAGAAAACATTATTATTCGCCAGGGCTGCCGAATAATCGATTTTGATCATGGTCAGTTTCTGGCAACCCTAGTAAGTAGGGCTGTCCCGAATACCATTTTTCGTGCTCCGGATATTCGGTAGTAATCAACAGCGAATATTCGAATATTCGGTGCGGAGAGATTTGTATTTTTTTTTAATAAATTTTTTTTTCACATTTTTTTTTTTCACATTTTTTTTTTTTTTCCCAAAAGGTTTCATAACACGCTCCGAATCCGAGACACCTGACAACACGCTGTTAAGCAGAAGCGCAGAAAGAGCATACTATTACGATTTATATGTATTTATTGTCTCAGTACTCGCAAACATTAAAACTAAATGTGTCCTCTGCATTTAACCCAGCGCAGCACCCGGGGACCAAATCTGGTTCCACATTCCGTCTATAACATTTTACAACCTGAACAGTCAAACAAAGATACAAAACACATATTTCAGCTGCCAGCTTCATGTTGCTGGCATTGTCGTGGACAACGGCTACTCGCTTATAATTCGGAATGGCAAAGGCGTCCGCCACTTCTCCAAGCTGTTCTGCAATATTTACTCCCGTATGGTTTACTTCCATTACTTTGGTTTCCAAAACAAAGTTACAGAGTTTCCACTCGCGAGTTATGAAATGACAGGTGACAGCCATATACGCCTCCATACGCACCGAGGTGGTCCAAATGTCCGTTGTAAAACTTACGGCAGTTGAGTTTTCAATCTGAGTTACAATTTGGTCTCGGTGATCGCTGTACTTCAGAGACATGGCATCTAAAATACTGGAGCGTTTGGGGACAGTGTAGCCGGGCTCCATCTTCTTCATTAATTTTCTGAAGCCTTCGCCTTCGACTATGTAAATGGGTCTCATATCCATAGCGATGAAATGTACTATGGCATCTGTTATCTCTATCTTTCTTTTCTCCGTTATCGTTTTTTTTAACTGTAGGGTCTGCTGTATTGTTGAGGATGTTGATGGCTGGGATGCGTGGGGATGCACCTATGGCCACAATGTATTATTAGGCTGAGCTACTCAACTTTATGCCAATAATTGCCTTAGCCCCAGATGTTCCCACATTACTCCTATTATTTTCACTATGCTGATAAAATTAAAAAACTAATATAAAAAAACAATTCGGTTGCTTGCTTGCAACTATTTTCCAAGCAAAGTAAGTGCACGTTTTTATCATGTTTAACGTTACTGTTTAAACGGCGGATAAAGCAGCTTCATCATGGCAACTTCACAACAGCTAAGCTAAGCTAGGCTACTACTTACTAGTAGGGCTGTACCCGAATATTCGACTATTCGAATATTCGTTCGTTGGCCAACTATTCGGGTTTCAATTTCATTATTCGGATATTCGTTTTTTTTTAAAATAAATATAACCGGAAACAGACGTAGGCCTATAAGGGACATTTCGAACATCATTGCGATTGTCAACATTTCTGAGTTTAGGATGGCCGAAGACACGACACTACCCATAATCCCCAGCTATCGTTTAGGACTACAGTCCTTACGCAGAGCGTCAAACAGCTGTGTGAAATGGAACGAAACCACGCCAGATTATCCAAAACTGGAATTGAACACCCCCCCCAGAACTACACATGCTGGCTATTGTGTTTCGCAAAATGTTCTATGGGACGTCTCTACTGAACGTTTTCCCCATAATTAGAAGTTGCCATTATTAAACACATTGGTGTTATCAAATGTAAAACATATAATTAATAAATGGGTGAAAATTGCTTGTGTCCATAATGCGCAGCATTAATATATACCCACATGACAGCTCATTGCTACTTTGTAATTCTACTCCACTACAATTCAGAGGTTAACCTGATATTTTTACTCCACTGCATTTATTTGAGTTACTTTGCAGATTCTGATTAATTATGTGAAATATAAACAACCCTTAAATCAGACTTTAGTTACACCTGAGTACAATTCAGGTAGGCTAAGGTGATTGTCAAGTGCCAACAATCAGGAGAGATATTTGATAGTTGGTGCTTGTGAAGACTAAACATTTATCTGCAATTGACATGAATGGAAACAAGTAATAAAGTATATTCATTACTCGTTATTCTCTAATAGTTCATTAAAGACTGTATATTATGGCTATTTTGCACATCCCTTTCAAGATTTTCAAAGGTTTATTGACATATCATACACAACTACGGTGTAGTTATGCAATGAATGAAAAACTTGGGTCACAGGTTCCTCAACAGTGCATTACAAGACATCTATCAATATGTGTGTACCTCCACCATTAAACTGTCATATTCTGCACATTTCTTATTCTATCTACATAAGAGTATAATTAATGTGTATAATATCAGTTAAAATAAGTGCTTCAACATAGTTAACATTGCAGGAAAGCAATATATTAGACGTTAATTACTTTGTCAGGCTTAATATTTAATATTTAATGTTTAAATAAAGGTTAATCCGTTTTTCTGTTTTGCACCTCCTCCTATTAATATCTTTGTACATCCTGCACTAAACTGTTTTATTGTAGAGATCACTTATAGTATCTTCTTGATTGGTTTTCCGGATTTCATATAATATAAACACCAACTCCCAGCATGCATTGCGGCTAACACATCCAATCAGCGAGCTTAAAACAATAGCTGAGGATCTTGGCTAATCGCTCGAAATGCCTACGTCTGTTTCCGGTTATATTTATTTTGAAATTCAGTTCCTGATGGACGCCAAAAAAGCCCGAGATTATGGAATTAAACCAATAAATAAAAGCAAGGATAATTGTGTGTTATTGGTGAGTAAATAACAGTGTGTTATTTTGAAAAGAATAACAAATTAGAAGGAAAAAAAGATTTAAAAAATACAGATTTCAGTATCCTGAGGCTCTGAGCCCCATTTATTTTCCTCACAGACGGCAACAAAAGTCCGAAATTATACGATTTAAAATAAAAGCAATAACTGTGGCTTGATATTGAGTAAGAACATGTTTTTATGAACCACACAGCTTCCGGTCTTCCACGACCCGACCGGAGAAAAAGACGTGCTGCAGCCTGCAGGCACGAAACACGTTACCAGTAGAAATACATTGCTTTTAAAATCGTGCTGTACAACACGAAAAAAAGGGGCAAATCGTGATGGTGAACATGAATCAATAGATTAAAAATCGTGTTGGTGAACACGAAATGCCGTGACACTGGGTTGGCCACACACCCAACGCAAGGCAAGGCAGGTTTGTTTATATATATGATCACAAACCACACGAGTGATTTTGTGGATTAATGTAAGAACTTTTTGTCTTTGCATTAGTGAACTCAGCGCTGGCGTATGTTCCATGGATCTATAAAGACAACTGATAAATTGTTTGAGACGGGACAACGTTCATTCCTATGAAAGTTGCTCAGTAGCAAAGGAAGCCAAAATGGTTGACCCTTAGGAGCAACCCCTATCTGGGCGGATAGAGCATGCAAACGTGCATTTTGCTTAAGGTTTTAGCGCTTCTACCATGCTTAGACCCTAATGATTTAAGGGCTATAAATGGGCGTAGTAGTACCACCTTTTGGCCACTACGAACATTTGCTTCAGCGTCCCACGCCTACACAAACCTTGAGCACGCATACAGTATGAAAGCTCGGCCCCAGAATCAAAGAGTGGCAGCATCACATGGTGCTGCAATTTGTCTATGTTTAGTTGTTGGCCTTAGCTAAATGTATACTGGAAACTGCATTCCTGCCATAAAACCACAGCTTAGCATTGTCTGCAGCCATTATCCTAATCAGACCAACGGGGGCCTGAAGTCTCTGGGGTGGTGGGGGGCAGGGAATGTCTCCAACATCACGTTTAGAAGCCAAAGAAAGTCTCAGAAATCATCTATAGCCACAAGAAAAACTGTTTAGTTTAGTTTAAAATTGAAAAAAAAACAAGTCTAACTTCTGTCTGTATATAAACAGCAGCTATCTGTTGAGGTTTAACAACGCTGGTGTACACGAGCAGAGAAAGATCCTTTAAATATATCACAAGAGGAAAACCAGATTAACAACTGCAAACGGCTGGTGTGAAAGTCGACAAGAACGCTGTTTATCGCGCCTTGGCACACAGACAAGTTCTCACACATTATTATAAGAAAGCAGCGATCGGTGCTCTGTCAACACAACATCACACTTACTGTTATCCTGAGACCACCCCTCTCTTTTGTGTGTATTTGTGTGAGTGCTTCTATTTAAGTCTCTTTGTGATAGAGGGCAGCAGGAGATAAATATGCTGGTACATTCTTCTTTCCATCACTTTGTGTCCGTCTGAATCCACAGCAACAACATAGAAAGGTAAGAAAGGCCATATATGCTCCATCAATTTACCCGATTCATTCTGTGTAATTGTGTACAGTTGGTTTGATCTAGGATCAGATTTTATTTGGATTTAACAAATGAAATTACAAATAGAAAAACATATTTTGAATCAAAAATATATTTAATAATGTGAAAAACATTGTAACTAAATGTTGGGTAGCAATTACTGATGTTATGGTTAGAAAATCTAATAGACATCCAAAAAGTTCAAAGAAACTTTGGGGAGACATTTTGGGGGATTTTGTTGGCGTAGCCACAGTCCAAAAAGCAAGGATTCAGTTTATTTTTATAATACAATCTTCTTTCAAAGTATGTCCTTTTTTTAAGCAGTATTTTGATATGCTATGGATGAAACTTTTGAGTAATTATTAACTCTTAATAGGTGAAATAACACACATAAATGTCTGTTTTTAGCTAATCCAATGAATTAAATAGATGGATAGACTAAATTGTCACAATAAATCAGCTTGACACAATACAGCGAGAGATATTAAAAAGGTATGGTCAAATCTAAAGTTGAAATGATTAGTTCTTTAATCAATTAGGTGAATCAAAACAAATATGTTTAAGCAATACAACTCATCATTCCAGGATTAAATTAATGGTAGTAAATCTAATATTTTTTGGTTGTGAAAAGTTTGTTGGACAAAACAAATATTTTGATATCTTAAAAATAATTTGGTAATTACACAGAATTGAAAATAGTTGACAGTTGCAGCTCTATATAATCTCATATGGTTGACAATACAGTTTCAAGGTAAATATAACCCAAATCTACGGTATGTAGAACATGCAGTTCTTCCTATTTGTACATGTATTGTTTGGCCTTGGTTAAGTCAGCTCAGCTTTCTTCAAAAATACGTTTGGGTCAGTGTTGTGTGTTGCTTTGCGACCCAGTCTATCGTCTTTGTCTTTATCCAGTGGGAAAGGGGGTGTACGCAGGGAATGTTATTTGGATGATCTGCTCTTGTTGGGCTGTGCATGCTTCTTCCCGTCTGCCAGACGTCTGTGTTATCAACACTGAGAGGTGAGAGGTGATTTGGTCCAGAGGGCCCTTCTACAAATTAGATAATATAACAATGCCTGATAAACAAAACAAACAAGGTTATCCATGTGGCGAGAAATGTCCTTTAGTAACTTCAAATATAATACATATCAGTGTTAAAGGATAATAAAAGCATTGGTGTAACATAAACAAAATAAAAGCTTTAAATAGATCATTGTATCCTCTATATTTCCAGTCTTGTAACACTACAGTCAATGCATTTGAATGTATGTATAGTGGAGCTAAAAGGGGGACCAGTTAAGACCCTTTGGGGCCCTCGACCCAGTGGTCCCCCTGATGAGCACTTCAGTGGAAAAAGGTTTTATTTTTGTCTTCCAGGGGGAATTGAGATACCAAGATGCCTGAGAAAGTGTAAGTATTGTGTGTCTGTTATTGTTTCCATTTCCAAATCAGAGTATCAGTATCATAAAGCAAATGTATGCATCGATAGAAGCACATAACAAAGTTTAATATGCATGACCAAGTTGTTCTATCTGCAATTGACACACATTTTACATTTCTTCTGTCTATTTTGTCCTTTCTGTATTTTCTATCGACAGACCAGAGGTATGTTTTTACAAAAGACTGCACACTAAGACGACAGACCAATTATTACATGTTAAGATGATCACTTTCTCACTTGCTACTATGTCACACTATATTAAAAAAAAGTCAATCTTTTTGCAGAGGAAATCAAAGATCTCAGCTTCTCGCAAGATAATGCTGAAGGTAAGTCCTCAGTCCGTTTTGCCCAGACTGCATCTTCCCAGTACATCTAGATTAAATATGATTGGTTCGTGATATTTCAGAGCTTGTTGGTTGCCACGGCCAAGCAGGCGCTGGAGCAGGAGTTAGAAGAAAAGGAGGAAGAGAAGGAAAAGTACCTGGAAGAAAACACTCCTCCTATACATACCAGCTGCATGTCCTTGGCAGAGCTAAAGGTAGAATCGCACACTCGCCATCAGATTTGCAAGATTAAACTCCAGAATAATGTTGCTAAAGATCTGGTGATGAAGTCAATATTATTATTTTTGTATTTGTTTGTCTTTTTTTAGACATTATGTGAAGAGCTGTCTGCCAAAATAGACGTGGTGGACGAGGAGCGATATGATATTGAAGCCAAAGTCTTGCACAACACCAGAGAGGTAACATTGTTTAAGAAAGATAACAATGAACAGCTTGTTCTCATTCATAACACTCCGTTCGATGTCTCACTATGGGATGCGCCTCATCGCGGAGCAAACAGAAGCATCAATCTCATTACGCCAATCCTGATTGGCCGGTGATTCTTGACGTCAATGTCAGGGGAAATCACCCCCTATAAGTAGCCTGCGCCACGACGCATGCGTCATTCAAACACCTCTTCTCGCTTCAGAGCACATCTCGAACGGTAGCCGGGCTAGCTTAACAGTCCACAGACTGAACCCAAAGCTAATTTTCGGTCGACGGGCGTTAGCCGGCTACCCGATTCTCTCACAGAAGAGTATTATAGTCAACCTCGCCGTTCTTCCTCTGGAGTAAGGTAAGGTTTTGACTTCAAGTTAGCAACACACCAGTTGCTAGCTTGTGTTTTTTCCCTCACTACCGACACCACGGTAGCGAGGACACTTTTTTCTTCTCTCTTCCGCGGAGGAGAAAAGGATTACAGGAATATTACCATACCAGGTAATATCCTTGAGAGAAAAAGACCCACGCTGTCCTTTTTCCCCCGGATTAAAGACAGATCGGTAAACTTTTTTTTCTCGAACGTACCTGTCATGAGCGGACCCTCTCCACGCCTCACGGCGAACGAGATGGATGCCTCTCCCCCTCACACCAGAGGAGTCAGGAACTCGGAGGCTCGGCGCTGCGGTTGCGGGTTGAAAGTGTCAGGCACAGACTCACACCAGATCTGTTCGTCCTGCCTCGGGCTGGAACACGCCCAGGAGGCTATTGACAACCCCGGCTCGTGCGGACATTGTGCCCGCGTCACCGTGAAGAGCCTCCACCGAAGATTAGCGCAACAACTTAACCTGTCGGGACGGGACCCCCTCATGTCCACTGATCCGCCGACCGGCAATCAGGACACGGGGACGTCTGCCGCAGAAATGGAGCCCCTCACTGCGGTCTGGGGCTCACCGACAGCGGCACCCGCAGAACCGGAATCCCGCGCCATATCAGGCCGAGATCCGGTGGCGGCAAGAAACGCGGGAACGGGGCCCCACGCTTTACCAAGCTGGGGCTCCCGACTGGACCTCACCATGGTTTCACCCGCGGAAGATGTCCTGGAGTTAGACTACATGGAGGACGAAGAGTACACCTCTGAGTTCCTCCTGTCTGACTCGGATGAGCAAGAAGACGACGTCTTCGTGTCACCAGCTCAGGCTGCAAAGCCGGGAGCGATGGCTGCTCTCTCGGCGATGGCACACCAGCTTCGCCCTGTCTCAGTATGGACCTACAAGCCGTGTGTCAGCGCGCTGCGGCCAGACTAGACAAGTTGGCCGAGAAAATCTCCGGTTCCGGCTGCAGCTCAGGCTCAGCCAACCCAGAATTTCGGCCAGCAGTCGAGGAAGAAGAAGCGAGCGGCGTGACAGCCCCTCCTTCTCCCCTCCGTGAATGTGTTCCCGCCGCCTCGAGAGATGCCTAAACGCCATCCTCAAGTCCGCACAAACACATGTCACACGTTGGTTGATTCCTCTGTCATTAAACATTTGCCGCTGATGCATCCAGGCCGAGGGCCGAGGGCGCAGCTCAGAAAAATGAATAGAAAATCAATAAAACCAATTTTCTCCCCTTTTGAGAGCAGCAACGGCATCTCTCAAAAGGCGGATTATTGACGGGTCTGTGAAGGCACCACCGCCACGCGCAGTGCCGGCTGGAGCTGTAAGCGTGACATCTCAGCTGGCTCTAAGGAGCATGCAGCAGGGGATACTCACGACACCCAAGCTGCCTCGAACTCTGCTCGGTTTAAAACACCGAAGACGCAGAGGTCGCAGCCCATCCCGAGTCCCCAGCCCAGGCTGGAGACGAGGGCAAGTTGGCCGAGAAAATCTCCGGTTCCGGCTGCAGCTCAGGCTCAGCCAACCCAGAATTTCGGCCAGCAGTCGAGGAAGAAGAAGCGAGCGGCGTGACAGCCCCTCCTTCTCCCCTCCGTGAATGTGTTCCCGCCGCCTCGAGAGATGCCTCAACGTCATCCTCAAGTCCGCATAAAACACATGTCACATCTTTCTGTCTGAATAAACCATTTTCCGCTGACGCATCCAGGCTCCGGCCAAGGGCGCAGCTCAAAAAAAAATGAAAAGAAAGACAATAAACAGTCCATTAACCATAAATCACCTTCTGAGAGCAGCTACGGCCTCTCTCAAAAGGCAGATAATAAACGGGTCTGTGAAGGCACCACCGCCACGCGCATGCGCAGTGCCGGCTAGAGCTGTAAAGAACGGCCCGTCAATCCTTCCCCTTTCAAGAGCAGCTACGGCATCTCTCAAAGGACGGATTATTGACGGGTCCGTGAAGCCACCGCCACACACATGCGCAGTGCCGGCCGGGGCTTTAAGGGCACCACCGGCACGCGCAGGCGCAGTGCCGACTGGAGCCGTGAGGGCACCACCGGCACACACATGCGCAGTACCGGCTGGAGCTGTAAAGGCACCTCCGTCACGCACATGCACAGTGCCGGTCGGAGCCATAAGAGTGACATCCCAGCTGGCTCTAAGGAGCATACAGCAGGAGATACTCACGATGTCTGCCTGGGCTTCTCAAAACAGTTATAATTTATCTGTTTTCACAAACCCAGAGAGAGTCAACCCACATTCTGGAGAGAAAGGTTCTCTCTCTCCTAGAAAGAAGGGTTTTATCTATAAAGCCCACCGAGCGGAGTCAGATTACGGAGGAAAATGTCCTCGTAAAGCACCCGCTCAACATGGGCCTCATAATAAAACAAAACCCCGAACGCCACGGCTTACGGAGAGTTTTGGTGATTATGAAATGCGTAGTGGCACTACACCCGACTTTTCCAGTGCGGGATGCACCTCCGGGTGCAGTCCTTTCACGGAAGGTGGTCACCACGGACGCAGGTCAGACGGGCTGACAGGGGACTTACGAAGGTCGCCCGGTGAGAGGTCTCTAGAGCAGAGACTTCCAGCGGGCACGCGTAAATTACCCGGAGCTTTTAGCGGTGTTCCCCACCCAAAAAATGCTTCCTGCCTTCTCTCAGAGGACTTCATGTCCCCGTGAGGATAGACAACACGATATCGTGTATGAACCGCCTGGGGAGATTGCGTTGTCTCCAGTCACACACACTGGCACACAAACTGATCCCTTGGAGCGGCAGACGTCTCCTCTCTCTGAGAACGACACAAGTACCGGGTGTTATGCACCTAGGGACAGAATTACTGTCAAAGGGTGCACCACTCTATGCAGACTGGACTCCTCATCCAAGGATCGGGAGTCCGCTGTGGGTGCGTTACGGCGGAGCCGCGTTAAGTCTGTTCGCAAGGGGAGAAAATGCTCAATGACAGCTGTTCTCTTTAATGCACGATTTAAACGTACCGTTAGGCGGGGACGCACTCGTACACGATTGACCTCCGGGTCCTCTGTACACGTTCCCACCCCTGGTTCTGTTCCCCTTAACTCCGGCCAGAGTGAAAGAGCAACGCCACACACGTACTCTGATGTTTCCACCCTAGCCCGCAATATACGGGCTGGCGGGGATATATCAGCGGTTGTGCAGGCAGCCGTGGCAGCCCCCACCACGCAGGGACAGATTGTCTCAGGCGGGGAGGGCGATCCTTCACCCACGCCCAGAGCACGGGGCACTATGGGCCTGACCCGTGAGTGGTACAATCTGAATACAGTGGGACTCCCTCAGAAGGTGATAAACACTATTCAGAGTGCGAGAGCTTCCTCCACCAGGTCTCTTTACGACTGTAAGTGGAGGGTGTTTGAGGAGTGGTGCCTTCAAGAAGGACACATCTCTTTTCAATGTCCTGTCGGGGTGATTTTATCATTTCTACAGGACTTGATCGATAAACACAGAGCTTTTTCCACGATCAAGGTATACCTGGCTGCTATTGCTGCATGCCATGTGGGCTTTGAGGGTAAGACGGCTAGCCAACATCCTTTGGTTTGCCGTTTTATGAAGGGAACTCGCAGGCTCCTCCCTGTCTCCAGGTCGCTGGTGCCCTTATGGGACCTGGCAGTGGTTTTAAATGGGCTCAGAATGACCCCATTTGAACCCCTGGAAGGAGCTGACATGAAACATCTGTCACTCAAGACAGTGCTGTTACTGGCCCTGGCATCCGCTAAACGGGTCAGTGATATCCATGCACTGTCTGTACATCCCTCATGCACTCAGTTCGCCCCAGGGCAAACGAGAGTGTTGTTGAAACCCAACCCTGCCTTTACACCAAAGGTGGTTGGTTTGTGTACCCCAATTGACATTGAGGCATGTCCTCCGCAGCTGGTTTCCTCCGGGGAGCAGCAGCAGGATCTGTTGTGTCCAGTCCGTGCTTTACACACATATATGGACAGATCAAAAGAGCTTCGTCTTAATGACCAACTCTTCGTGTCCTGAGCTAAACCTCACAAGGGTAAGCCTGTTACTAAACAACGACTATCCCACTGGATCGTGGAGGCGATTGCTTTGGCCTATACGAGTCAGAATCTGCAAGCACCTTCGGGTCTGCGGGCTCACTCGACTCGGGGCCTGGCTACATCCTGGGCTTTGTTCAAGGGTGTTTCCATCCAAGACATCTGTGCAGCGGCAAGCTGGTCTTCGGCCACTCACTTTTGTCCGCTTTTACAGGCTGGACGTCTCCGCTCCAAGCGTGGCCCGAGCAGTGCTGGGCACCTTGTTGAGTCGGGACTCCACCTGTTAAATTCTGGTTGATCGGTGATCTTCGAGATAAGCTCGTCTGGCAATACGGGAGCTACAATATCCCATAGTGAGACATCGAACGGAGTGTTATGAATGAGAACTATAGGTTACTTACGTAACCCCAGTCTCAGAGTAACATGAAGTGAGATGTCTCACCAGACGGCCCTCCTTGCTATGGTGAAGCGAGAAGAGGTGCTTATTTTGAATGACGCAATGCGTCGTGGCGCAGGCTACTTATAGGGGGTGATTTCCCCTGACGTTGACGTCAAGAATCACCGGCCAATCAGGATTGGCGTAATGAGATTGATGCTTCTGTTTGCTCCGCGATGAGGCGCATCCCATAGTGAGACATCTCACTTCATGTCACTCTGAGTACTGGGGTTACGTAAGTAACCTATAGTTTTGTTGCAAAACGAACTATAACAATTACATATACATACATCACAAAGCTGTAACAGCATTCTGATGTGGTCAAACAAGTACTTAAACACCAAGAAAGTTTAGTTTCATTTCATCCAAGTTGAATAGCTCCCACTGTCTGTGGCAAATCACCTAAATGAAATGACTCTTTATGAGTAGTGGAAGAAGTACTAAGACCACTGACTGAAGTAAAAGTAGAGATAGTATAGTCCTAAATTAGCCATTACAAGTAAAAGTCCTGAATTGCAAATGTTACCTGAAAAGTACAATACTATTATCAGTTAAATGTACTTGAAGTAGAAACATGCGGATGTTTTTCAAAGGTAATACATTAGAACAAAATCATTTATGTAAGAGTATATTATGTTGTAGTTGGGGACCATATGGGACAATTTCTAGATAATTTGTAACATGCAAAATAGTAGTAGTGCATCGATATGATATTAGCATGTCATGTGTTTGTATATGTAAAAAGTAACCATTAGTGTTAGTGAAGTAAGAAATACAAATGTCCCTAAGAAATGTAATAAAGTAGCATAACAGAGGCCCTATTATGATGTCGGGGTGTTATCTTTCCTGTAGTGTGTTAGGTGTTTGTCTATGTAAATGGTCCGCAAAGGCTAAAATCACAAAGTTACCCCTGCCTCAAACGCCTCCATCGGACTCCCTTGTTTACTTCCATAACATAGTTAAGCTTCCATTGACTAACGCTCCAAAACATTGCACGTGATAGGTGGGATATCTCTAAGCAGTTGACCAATCACAACAGAGCTGACCAGCTAACCACTCAGAGCAGACTGGGCTCTGAGTGGTTAGCTGGTGCTGGGCTCTGAGTGGTTAGCTGGTGCTGCTTGTGCTGCAGCACAAGCAGTATGAGAAGGGAAAAAAACGTTTTGAACATTTAAGGTCACCTATTATGCAAAATCCACTTTTTCATTTATTTTATACATAAACATGTGTCCCCTCTGCGTTAAGAGATTCTGAAGGTTTCAAGAACGAAGAACCCCCCTCTTTTTGTCCTGATCCATTTATTATAGAAACCTGTCTGAAAATGAGCTGATCAGATTTTGGCCACTTTATGATGTCATAACACTTGAAGTACTTTACTTATGTAAATGCACTTTGTTACACTCGACCACTGCTCTCTACTTTTTCTCCATAGATTAAAGACCTGAACATCAAGGTAGTGGACCTGCGAGGGAAGTTTAAGAGACCCAGCCTGAGGAGGGTGAGGGTTTCTGCTGATGCCATCCTGCGCTCCCTACTGGGCTCCAACCACAAAGTCTCTCTGGATCTGAGAGCGAATCTTAAATCAGTCAAAAAGGATGACACAGAAAAGGTTGGTTTGGAAAAGTGCAGAGAAATCATAAGGAGCATTTTTAGCCAAAGGGAAAGAATCCTGATGTTTTGACAGGGCACACAATGTGCTGAGGTGATTTATGCAGCACATTACTTTTGTTGACTGGTATAGATGTGAGAAACAGAATATTAAGCTTTCTTAGCTTGCCAAAACCACAGGTGTACGGGTCAGGATATCATATTATGTTTAATAAGGATTCATATATCTGAATAGGGTTTAGTTTAGAGATTCACTTAATAGAGATCTCCTACATCAAAATGTGCAGAACAGTATAACAAAATGGAACATTTCACGAAAGTCTCTGTGTTTGTGTCTGTGCAGGAGAAGACGGTGGAGGTGAACGACTGGAGGAAGAATGTGGAGGCCATGTCGGGCATGGAGGGCCGCAAGAAGATGTTTGATGCAGCAATGGGCCAAAACCAGTAAATGGCTGGCTCCAAAGAGTGCATACAACACACATTAATGCATAAACTCTCACTTCACAGGCCTAAAGGGAATCTTTTGGTACATTATATATTCAGTTCATTACTGTGTGTTTTGTTGCATTATCACTGAAATAAATACAGCCTATGCAGTCACTGTTCGTGTCTATCTGTTGCTCGTCTTTAAATATTAAAAGACACAAAGTTTTGCGAACACACATCAATCAGCTGTTGTGATGAAATGTCAGTGGATTTAAGATGTTGTTTGTATGGTTAGTTTGTGTTGGACTGCCTGGCTGTCATCCATACACAATCACACACATTGGGGAAATTAATACAAATGTAACCAAGTACAGATAACTCAGAAGTTGCCAAAACTACAATCATGGAAGAGTCAAGACAGACGCACATTTAACAAAATATAAGACGCAACAATAACAACCCAGGTTGTAATTTATCATCAATATAAAGAGCAAGAAACCTCAAATGCATGTACCAAACCAAAACCTCTACCAGTACAAAGAATAATAAAAAATTGGCAACAATGCACATGAAGTAGATGGACCGCAACATATGTGCAGATATGCAACACATCAACCAGCAGGACAGCCATTTAATAGTTTGCTAAACTAGCATAAACTCTACATACCTGCTCTAGCCTGGTGAAGTGACGCAGTGATACAGTCTGGCATGTAGCAGGAGAATAAATCCTTTACGAAGAGTCTGTCTGCAGCCGAGGACAGCAGGACATTAAACTCAAACTTGGAGCGAACTCTATGGCTATAACTAGCTTTTACTTCAATACATTCCTCCTGGAACAGCATGTTAGCTTCTTTATGGAAATGCTAATTTCCCAGCGGAGTATTCAGCTACACAACCCGTTTAAAGACCCCGCGTCTCTGTGAGGGGTGCGTTTGAAATATGCTGCATCATGTATGAAGGGTCACGTCGTGTGCGAGACTCACCTGCCCTATCCACCTCAGCTGTATGAAATAAAATACTATAGTCTTTACTACGTTCACACAATAAGCAGTTGTTGTTTTGACTAACTTTTACAGTATATTTTGGTATTGAAATAAAGTGTGTTTGGGGTGAATTTAAGGCTCTTCCCCAGGTACAATACTGTTGGCTAAACCATGCATACATTTATGTTATAAATTAATTCAACATTAAATGTTAAAAACAACAGCTTCCTAATTCCAAAGTGCACAAATTAATAATGTTAACAGTGCTTAGTTTTCAAAATGATCCAAAAATCATCCTAAAAGGGTGAAACAACTAAGTGCTTGTTTTTTTTCCCTCAACAATCCAAACCCAGTGTATAGAATGGCCTTTTCAGGTCAGTTTAAGGTGCCTTTAGTAGGCCACTAATTAATATTAATTTGTTAATAGTTCTTAATTCTTATTCTGGTTATTTTAGTACTGGACCATATCATGGTTTTAGAAAAGATGACGGAAAGTGCATACAAATACTTTCATTCCCCCCACAAGGTGTCAGTGTCAGCTCAGTTTAGTAAGAACATAATTTCCCAACCAACAGGTTTCAGCAACTTAAGATAAAAACCTGAATAAAGGTACTGTTTGCGTCTTATTGCCTGTGCTGCTAATTGAAAAGAGATGATGCTTAACATAAGATCCCTGTCAGGACTGGAGCCATGTCAGGGTTAACCAGTATTATAAGGCCTTAAGTGCTTTCTGTTGTTTGTTTTTAATTGACTCCATGCCAGAAGGGTGGAGTTTGCAACAACAAAAAATCAGGAGGGGAAAGTTTATTTAATCAAAGGAAAGTAGTATACTCAATACTGTGATTCACTAGGTTGCACTCCATTCAACTAAGTAACACAACATGTCATCAAACACAAACTTATTTTCATGAAGGGCTTTTATTAAGGGATAGCATATCATGTTGTAGGGCTTTGCTGCTTATCTTATGAATGAGGGGTATTTTTATTTTCCTGTGCTGTGAGTCATCTGTATTGTATGTCAGTCAGTCCCACTTGCAATGCAAACATGTCAAAACAAAGAAAAACAGGCCAGTTGGCTATTTGTGCTCAAACACCTCATGAGCAGGCTGAAATAAAGGGAACTTAAATGTAAACAAAACATATAGAAAACACGTTGTACATGTAAGTGTGAGTATAAACCTTTGTATGCTTAAAAATACCAGTGTGCAAAGTAAAAAAAAAATGGACTGTTAGCCCAGACAATATTTATTTATATATATATATTAGAGCTGTAAATTAACCATTCAAGCTTCACACAAACTCACACATTTACAATAATAATAGTAATTAAAGCTGAAAGCAGTTGTGAACGGGCCCTCCACCTCCATTTTTTTGATACGGTTCCCCCCTTTTGTCTGGAACTAACTTTTAAGAATAGGGACCCCCTTATATAAAAAGTTACATTTTAGATTAGCGTCACCCCTTTTGTCCATGACTAACTTTTTAATTAAATGTCCCCCCTTTTGTACGGAACTAACTTTTTAGGCAAGGGCCCCCCCTTGACTAGTCCACCCTAGTTTACTTTTTAGTATCCGGGTCCCCTGCTGTCCATATCTAACTTTTAAAGTTAAGGGTCCCCCCTTTGTCAGAAAGTCTCTTTCCCTATAAGGGTCGTCCTTATAATCCGAAACTCAGATTTAGTTTAGTTTACTTTTTCTTTCAGGGTCATCATTGCCCGAAAATCGCAACATTTCAAATAAAAATAATACGTTTGTGAAATTCCTGGGGCTTCCCTTGGGTGTTGCAATTAAATAATAAATAAATGGATAGCTCAAACCACCTCTGTTAAGGATTTTGTCAAAAGATAAATCTGCGGCATAGGTTTTTATATTCTATAATATAATAAACTCATAAAAACATTTGGGGATGAATCATAATATATGCATGTGGGTTTAATATCAATATATTTGTCTAAAACTTAAGTCAAGTCTTGTTTGATTAGATCTTTAAAAACAGTCATTATTTAGGGTTAGGGGGTTAGTAAACACCTGAAACATTTAATTGTTGTATCAGTGCTATTGAATTGACTTAGTCTCATGTAAGACCACTGGTAACATAGTTTGGAAAATGTTCAAATACTTCAAGCTATCTTTGTACAGAGACGAGCAACACTTGTTATAGACTGCCTCTTGCTTCTGAAGACTTGACTGGTGCGACTTGACCTTTATTAGTCCCTATGAGACTTCAAAGTAGCTGCAAACAATCTGTAAACAAAGCCCAATGGAGTTGGAGGGGAACTCTGTTCAATCACTGTTACATTTTGGCTCACGAGAGACATCTGGTGAGTCATACTGTCACCCCGGCTGCGGGGTCAGATTTAATATTAACAGCAAGCACTGGGAGTATCAAAAGACTTGGCATCCTCATTAAGGGTGTTGTTGATGGAACACCAATGCATGTGAGGGCAGGGATGCAAGATTAAAGGCGAGGCACAGGAGACAGTATCGGTAAAGGGAGTTTTATTTTTCTCATCTCCTTGGCTACCTACCATGGGAATATTGCACAAAGATATGACATGAAATGCCCAGTTTAGGGAAAATGTTGATGTCCTATTTTAAACACATTTCGAGACTCAATGAAAATAATAGAATTTCTCTTTAAACTAAATAACAACAGGAACCATGAACATAGTGAACCGATTAATAATTTAATCGATTTAATAAAATGTAATAATGTTTGACACAATAAAACACAACAATTACCCATCAAAATGTCCACTAAAGAGAGTTTCCTGCTAATATGGACTACTTTCTGCATTGAATAAACCAATAGATCATGAGCTTCGTGTCGCAGGAACCACACATTCAGTATTTTGTCTTCACAAATAACTCAGTATACTCTTATAATGTATTTTCTGTTGATTAATTGTCAGTTAAAGATGCTATTGTGAGATAAACCTGCAATTTATCTGCAGAATCATAAAAAGTAAAGCAGTCGTCTTGTGTATTTGCCTGCACACAAGAGGAGGTTTACAAAGATTACATCCAGCCTTCCACTCTGAAACCTTTTATGAGCAATAATCCTGCGCTCTGGAGTCTATAGTTTTGCGTGTAAAAATAGACAATGCAAGTCCATGGAGAATGTGTGTTTTCCCATTCTAGTTAATGCCATGTGCCATCTGTTTGCAGGTATGTGCCCACCCTTTGCGGACATGGGATGCTTACTGCCATGTGATCCACTACTGGGTTTAAAAGCTTATGGCCCACAGAGAAGGGCACAATATACAATTTCCCATTGAGTCCAGTTTGAAGCGCGCATCGCACTATCTGGGTAAGTCTGTGTGCTCTTCTTATGTGTTTCCAACCTGCATTTGACACATCTGGGTTGAATTTAGAATTATTATTGTTGTTGGTACAGTACCAATCACCTTTGCATTGGGCTTACTTGTACAGGTGCTGCATCCTAAACATGTCTGACACAGAAGAAGCCCAGTACGAGTGAGTAAATGGATATGTTTTGCATAATAGAGAGTGATGGTAACAAAGTGATGCCAGCAGAAAGTAAATCAATCTTAACAATTTTCTGGTTTTGTTTTTTCTTCTTTCAGGGAACAAGGTAAGTCAGCTTGTCAGTTCAAGATGCGTCTTAACAGTTTGTAATTGAAGTTAATAGGATGCACATTCTCACAGTTGCTTCACTTAAAAACAAAAATGCATGAATATTGTGATGATGCTGCATGTTTACATGTCAGAAATTCATTTTGTTTGTGCCTATACTTGTGAAATAGTTGACCTTGCTCGGGTTGAGGATATTTTTGTTCTTTAATGCAAACAATATCTATGAAAACAACGTTTGCTTGAATGTAAAAGCTTTAGAGGCTGGTTGTTTTCGTTCTGCTACTTTATTATTACCTGCTTTACACAATAAAATCTTGCATTTAAAGTTGCTTAACACACTGCTTCTGCTAAGCTTCTGGCTTCACCATACAGCATACTGTATTTTTGGCGTGTTGGTGCCACTGTAGAAGCAGCTGCTGTGAGCTCAGATTGACCTTTGTCCTCTCAGTCCCTCCTCTCTACCAGAGGCTGGAGACAGCTCACCTTGGATATAGATCCCAGTGGATCTGTCCTTTCTATTCAAATGGAGGGTTGTACCTCTATTTCTGTCCTTTGTGAGGCTGTCCATGTGGGCCTCTGTGCAGCTCGGCTGTCCCCTCAGCTAAGCGGCACCTGTCCCGCTCTGTGTGGAGTAGAAGTCTCTGTTGGGGAGCAATGTAGGTCAGCTTATGTTCTCAATAGAAGACCTTGGGGAAGACAGCGACACAAGCACAATACCCACTCTCATTTGTGTGTCTGTCAGAGGTCCTCTGAATGCAGGTTGGCTTACCTTCTTTGCAGTGAATAGAGATTGAGTTACCCTCTGTGCATACAGGGACTCTGACTGAAGGCCTGGGGTCATTCTTTCCCACAGAGGCCTTGTGAGGAGAAAAATGCTTCCAACAAATAAAGAACCTGCCTTTTAAATGCTTGTCAAACGCGCACAAGCTTAAAGCAACCACAGACAAATTGGCGGGAATTACATTCTGACTCCAGTGAGGCAAACATTGACAGCTTTTTTTCTAATGTGTCTACACAGTTTCATTAAAAAGAAAAAGTTATATAATATATTGAAAATTCCCTCCATTGCCAATAACTGCATAGGAAAGGGAAAGTTCAAACCTCCAATGATTGGCTAAAAGAAATGTCAGATTCTAGAATATAATAGGATTAAAATCAAGAATATAAAACAAATGCTGTATGTTTTGTGACTAAATCAGTGTCTAGGTTTCAGAGGCACCGTCAAAAATACACAAATAAATAATGATTGATCTAAATGCTGTATGAGATGTTCACATTGTTTGCTTGCTAACTCTACATGCTTGCTTTGCACAGAAGAGGAGGAGGAGGAGGTGGTGGAGGAGGAAGAAGAGTTAGAAGAGGTGGAGGAGGTAGAGGAGGAGGAGGTAGAGGAGGAGGTAGAGGAGGAGGAGATAGAAGGTAGTATTGTATGCTAATATCTGTTTGCATGCTGTAAATAGATCTGACGTTATTCCTAACACATTGTTGGCAGCCATGTTCTGGAGCTTAGAAAAACAGCCTTGCTTTCCGCTTCATGCAATAACATTTTGCAGATAATTCAATATTAATTATTTATTTATTTTAAAATGTACACTTCACTCTCTAAATTACCCAGACATTTGAAGTTTTAACTGCACAGTGATGTTGTCAATATAATTTGATAACAGCATAATCGCTATTACATAATGCAGCTATTGTTAAAATGCCCATTTTGAGTGTGATATGTTAAGGCTATTTTTAGACCTAAATTAAATCCGTAATCATTCAGATATAGACGTAGTGTCATTCTTTGTGACTTAGGTAATGTAATCTGGCACACTTTAAATGCATGTTTTGTTGGGCAGGTACACAGGAGTTACCTGTGATGACAATCATAAGCTGCCGGCTAAACACACCTGCACTGTCAGGAGATTGTCTGATACATGACTTTAGTTGACTTCTAAAATGAGGTCAATGAGGTCATTCCAACTCCATCATTATTGACAGCTGCTTCCTTTAAATCAGAGACCTGAGAATAATTACACTTTAATAGAATACATTGTTTACTGCTAAACCTCAAGGGCTAACAGGGAATACAATGTATTTTCATATCGAAGTAAAACTGAAAATGTAATAAATATAAGATATTGGGTAACCACTGAAATTAAAATAAAAACACATTTTGACAACTGTTTTGAAATCTGTTTGAGGATCACCTGTGCTGTAATTCTCTACCTGTCAGCGTGAAATCATGTTGACATTGCACTGACCCTCTCATCTTTCAACAGAGACCTCGGAGGAAAATGATGCAGGTATGGAAAGCTTATTTTGGAAAAATGTTGCACTGTGGGTTTGTTACGCTTGCAAGTGTTTCTCGTGCCTCCTGAACTAAAGATTGTGAATTGCCTTTTTTCTTTCTGATGGATACACAGATGAGACAAAGCGCAGGTTAAAGTAAGGCACTGTTTAAATATTTTCATATAACATAAATTGAAACACGGTTAAAAAGATTTTGCATTTTCCATCCTTTTCATCAGGCCTGGTTTTGTGCCTGGTTTGGCACCTCCAAAAATCCCAGATGGAGAAAAAGTGGACTTTGATGTGAGTTATTTCAGAACTGATTAAAGTTACACCTGCAAGCTGTTGTTTAATTAGAAGTGCAGATTTTTTTGGAAAGGCTCCCATTTTGACTTATTGCTATAATTCCAGGACATTCATCGAAAAAGAATGGAGAAGGACATGACTGAGCTCCACACTCTGATCGACGTTCACTTTGAGAAGCGCAAGAAGGAGGAAGAGGAGCTTGAAAACCTCACAGATCGCATTGTATGATCTCTCTCTTCTACTGCAACATATCACACATTTAACCACCCAATTCCATAATAAAGTGTTTTTTGTCACATTTTGTGTTTATATGATTTTGTTTTTGTCTTTAAATGTATTTATTTTCCCACTTCAGGAGACACGCAGGTCAGAGAGAGCAGATCAGATGAAGATCAGAGCTGAGCTAGAAAAAGAACGGCAGAACAAACAAGCTGTAAGTATAAAAAGAAAGATAACATTAACAGAGCATAACTGGGTTGGGGCAGAATACTTTGAATTGTACTGTACTGATAAAAGTAACATCATTTTGTAATAGGTAACATAATCCTTTGTATTCCAAAAATGTAATCTAATTCTAATTTAGAATGTTTCGGATTAATTCAAAAATCAAAGATTGAAAATATTGAGCCTTATCAAGTAATTGTTTACATGTTATAGCAACTAAACATTTTGAATGCAAATTGAAGTCGTTTGGAATAATGAACATTGTGTAATTGGTATTGGTATTGCCCAACACGTGGGATTCTGCATCTTTTGAGTAAGTCTATGTTGCAGCATTTCTTTGATTTAAGGCCACATATGACTTTCCTCTCGTAATGCAAGAGGAGCACAAACATTTTATTCCATATTCCATTTTCGGTAAAAATACTTACCGAAAATGTTACTTTTTGTAACATTAAAAATCATTAAAAAACTAATGCAAGTATTACTAATTTTCTTTCAATTAGATTTTTTAAAACTTTTTTTATTTTAGAGACTGGCATTCTCAATTCCACCTATACCTTACACTTATTTTCAATAAACCAAGTTCTGGCAATGTTACGAGAATGTCATTAATCAAAATACTATGAATCATTTCATTAAAGGTGCCATAATGTGTTCCACCAGGTAGAGAAAGCGAGAAAAGAAGACGGGGAGGCGAAGAAGAAAGCAAACGATGATGCAAGGAAGAAGATGATTCTGTCCAACTTGAGTTTCACTGGATACAAGGTGAAGACATACATGTATGTTATCTTTTAAAAAGTCACAAACCTACTGTCCATGTTGACATCCCCATGTGTCCTCCTCCTGATTAGCAAACACAGCCTGGGGGTAAAAAACCAACAGAAAGAGAGAAGAAGAAGAAGATCCTAAATGAACGGCGCAAAGAGTTAAATATTGATCACATGAAAGAGGAGAAACTCAGGTAAAAAACTAAAAAAACTTGACATAAACTCTCAATATCTATCGTGTGAAATGCTTAAAATCATTTCCTTGATGCAGGGAAAAAGCCAAGGAACTCTTTGAATGGTTGCACCAGCTGGAGTCAGAGAAGTTTGACCTGCAGTCTACGCAGGCTAAGCAGAAGTATGAGGTAAGTAACCTTACAGGAACGTTCGTGTTTACATGTGCTCATCATCACGAACCTTTCTTTTGTTTATGGGATGCAGACCAATATAAAAACAATGCACACTACTGCACCTGACTAACTGTTTCTCTGCTAAGTCAGCCAAACATCCCTTATGTAACTAAAAAAATAAGTAAAAGAGGAAGAAGAATGACAGATAAATATCTTATACATGACTGTTTCAAAAGCAGGAAGCCTTAGTAAAGAAACAGTGAAAATAAAGTGACATACCGTAGGGGCTAGCTAGTTAGCCACATCATTTATTATATTACTTATTATTAATATTAGCTCTTCTCTACATTAAACTAATGAACTAGTGCAATACATTGTACTAAAGAGGCTGCTACTTTGTTAAGAGTAGTTATTATTATTATAATTATTTCACAATTAAAAACAGGTAACGTTTAATAAAAGTTGTTGAGTTTAGCTTCAGCTAAGGCTAGCTGTAGCTATCCTACCGACGCCCATACTTTGTTCCCAGTGGCATTTGTTCTTGATATAAACTATTGTAGGAGATTGTTAAGGCTTTTTCTTCACCCTTCAGACTGCCAGCAAGTAAAAGGAGATTAACGTTAAAAATGAAGTTGGAATTGCAAACATTTATTTAGTATGGCTAGAATCTGTGGTTTGGTGATTTCAACAGTTCAGAAAATGCTGACATTACATGTTGTCTCCTTTCGGAGACATTTCTATGGTATAATATTACAATTTTAAAACAAATTTCAATAAGTCAGATTCAGTTGTGGCATATTGGCTTATCCAGATTTCAATTAACTTAAAAAAAACACATTTTCCACAGGTCACCGTGCTGAGAAACCGAGTCAGTGATCATCAGAAAGTGTAAGTCCCATAGCACTGTGCCCTTCAAAGATGTTATTCAGTGCTTTCGCATGAAAGGAAGAAGTAGGCTGATGCTGTATCACAAATGCATTTGTCCTTGTTGTACAACAAATTAACTGAAATAACTTCAATTTTGAGGTAATTGTTCATAGAGGATTTCATTTCCTGGAACTTTACTACAGATATTTAACATTTACTCTGCTAAATGTATTTCCCTAACATTAGTGACCAGTTACTTTACAGATTTAGATTATTATTATTATTATTATTATTATTATTATTATTATACACATATAATGGACACATTAATTATGATTTTATTCATGTATATCAATAAGACTTTATTGATCCCCAGTGGAGGGGATCCGAAAGCTACCAAGCAGTAAGTAATATACAAAACAAGTAAACCCTAACCCTAACATGCAAGCTGTAATATTAGTGGTATACATTCATGCATCTATAATAACAATAATATAATAATTATTCTGAAATGGGCCCTCCCAAATAATGAGTAGTATTTATTAACTTTGACGTCACTTTCGCTCAAATATGTTAGTACATCTTCCACCACTGCCTCTTTACCTAACATGCTGTAGTCATCTGATATGTTTATCTTCAAAACAGAAACAATATTTTTCATCAAGAGAGGAAAAACACTAAATACTAACACGGTGGATTAAAAATGGCTGAATGTTACATTTAAATAAGTAACAATTCATAATTCTCTGCTAAGGCTCAGCACTGATGTAAACGTCCCCCTCGGGACCTCTTCAAGTTTCCATCTCCTCATATTTCCACTTCCCCTCCGCTTCTGATCTCTTTTTGTTTGAAGCGGCATCAGTTGCAGCTGTTTGTGTCATCCGCTTGACAGCAGGACTAAAGTTTCCGGAGTAGCCAAACAGGACGGGGGAAACAAAAAAAGGAAGAGCACATGAGAGGTTTTTTTTTAACAAAGGGCAAGCTGGGTTATCTGAACAGCACACGTGTACAAAGTCTCCAAGGAGAGACAGGGTTGAAACAGCTGAGAGATATTATAACTGCTACGTGACAGGCCTGAGTTAATGTCGCTCACAATAAAGCAGTGACGGGGCCCTGCAGACATCTCAATACTATCAAGCTATCCTCCTGAAACAAAACTTTAACACGCTTAAGTGTTTATTGCGCAGTATATGATGTCTGCATTGCAAACTAATACTGCTGTTAATAATAATTTAAGGTAAATCCTTGAAATAGAGCCTTGATTTTTCTATGTTCAGGTAAAACACTCATTAATCAGTTTCAAAAACTGTATACCACCAAACCATAACACACATACTTTATCACAGTTTCATCTGAAATGTGTAAACGCCTATTTTCATGGGGAAGCTCCAGGGATCAGGTACCTAGCAACAGCAGATAAAGATAGACGTCAACTATTTGGTAGCAAATCCCGTTACAACAGCAGTCAGCTATGCCAGGCTCTCAGTGTCTGAGGCCAGCAGCAGCTTTCGACACTGCAGCGGTTCCCAAACTATGTGTCGGGAGCCCAGATGGAGTCGCAATGGGATTATTTGGGCGTGAAAGTAAAAGAAAAATCTATTTAATTTTTTTCTCAAATCTTACAGATTTTCTTCTGAAATTGAGTATAATCTGTGCTGCTAAAATAATCCAGAAGAAATTCAAAGGGTCATCAGAGAAAGGAAGACCACTTTTTAATTGAACTCACAACTCATGCAGAGTGTAATATGAAGATATTGCTTTCTAATAAAAAAAATAAATGATGTTCCACAGCTGTATAGAGATGAACTGTATTGGGACCAGACTTCAAAATGACCTGATGAGATTGAAACATCTGCAGCTGTGATGCATGTTGCATGCAGTGCAAGAAAACATGCAATGGCCCGATTCTGAACATAGCATTACATTGCTTCAAATCCAATTCCGTTCTGGGATAAAAAAAAATCCCCAAAATAATCAACGCAACAGAGGAAAATAAAACTTCTAAAGTTTGTGGAATTAAAAGATCGAGGAAAGTATATGACACTAAGCTCACACTAAGTTAGTACAACACAACACACAAATGCATTTCCCATGGAAATGATCAAACATGGTTGCATATGTATTACAGGTTGAGTAGGTTTGGTGCCGACAATCTCTGCTGACTTTCCTTCACTTCTCAGTTCAAAGAGCATCAGAAGCAAGCGGGGCCTGAGGAAATAACATGTGACGACAACAGGAAGGAAACTGCCAGACCTGACATTTAATGACAATAAAATCAACCCCATAATGTGTTTTTTTCTAAATACTTGAAAATGCAAGAACAAAACAACAAACACAAATCTGTGAATCAGTGTGCTGAGTACATCCGCAGGAATGTAGAGGTTATGATTAGACTGATGTGTTACGGCTTGTGCTTATTAAAGGGGGATTTGACAGGAGGTATGTGATTTCTGAAATGAAAGTATGACAATAGAACATCATTTACAATGTACTCCTAGTTCTAAGACTTACTGTAAGATTGAGTAATAAGTTCTTGTGTGATCAATTTTGTGGTTGGAATAAAAAAAAAAAACGTCTTTATTTTAAATAAGAGAAACAGTGTCTTTATTTTTAAGGCTTTGTTTCCATCACTTGTGGGAATTTCAAGATGAGCATCACCTTCATGGTAAGTATAATTAACCACACCTTCTTTAAATCCAGGCAGCCTTGATGTTTGCCCACAGTGATACCAGTCCTCTAACAACCACATACATCTTTCAGTGAAAATGTAATCACTTTGTCACCTCATTCATTTAAGCATGACTGCAGAAACTCTCCCTGACTATTGGGTGGATTACATGCTCAAATGTGGAGGAACAAAGTTAAAGTCAACAAGTGCAAGCAACAGCTGCAGTGTCTGTCTCTAAGACCTTGTTCTTAAACCACAGAAAGTAAATTACAGTGTAAGGGTGGAGTAAACATAGATTGAAAGACGTGTTATTGATCTGCTGAGAAAGAAGCAGCCAAAAACCCAAAGGGGCGTGACAGTGAGGTTTACAGTAATAACACATTTATTTCTGCACGAGTATAATAATCTCAAAATCCCAGATAATATCAAACACTAACAGCTTGAAGAGTATATGTCTGCTAGCTTTATTAATTACATGATTTATGATAATACAAATGTTTAAGGATCACACACACATATAAAAAGAAGAGTGGTTAACCACAGACAAAACCTGCCATTACAAAATGTAAACACACATCACTGCCTAAAACAGTGCCACTGTTTCTTTAAAAACGATGAACTCCAACCACAGAGAAATGTTCTCCATGTTGATTTTACATAATCAAAATTACTTTTACACAATGTTGTATCATGATTTAAAAACAGCAACCTCTATGCAAACACAACATCTAAACCTGTATGTTATTATCTAATAAAGCAAGCACATTGTGGCAGAATCCAGACACAAAATTAACATCTTAACCTTCACCTTTTTTCCCCACAAAGAAAAAGTAACAGTGCAGCATTGTCAGAGCTACTGTATGTTGATGGAAACATTTAGTAGATACATGTATTGTGTGACATGTGAAATGAGGAAGGATGCTGCTCAGCCTCTGCGCGTTGAGGTGACTTTAATAACTTTCCGGGATATTAAGCTTTCGTGTCATTCAACGACTTGAACCGACTTGTGTGCCGCCGCGGTGATGTCATTCACAAATGAGGACTTACTCATCCCTTGCTGCAGGACAAATAGTGAGATAAATCAGTACACCACATACATAGAGTGGCACAACAAACAAACTGCACTGTGTTCATGGCCCTGTGTGTTATAATGCACCATGCCAACGTCCTGTTGTACTCCTCCACTGTGTCTCTTTAGCGTCTTGTTCACATTCACTGGGCATTTTTTAATGCTGCCTAATCCAACTTTTCTCCTTCTGTTACTCACAGATACCTGAGCGAGGTGTGGACATTTGAGGTGTAGTTAGCTGGTAGGACACACCCTAACCTTGACAGGTCTTGGCACTCAGGGTTAATCTCCACTCACCTTTTTCAGGAAGCCTTGTAAATCCTTGTCTGACCACAGGTTGTAGAGAAGCACGGAGGCGGATTTGCTGGATTTGGGTAAATGTCTAAAAAGAAGTAGAATTAGTTGTTTCAGATCGGTTCGGATTTGTGGAAGTTGGACAAGCATGCAAAATGTAATCCTTGGTGAGTCATAGGTATTCCCCATATCTTGATGAATTGTATCTCTTAGTCTTAAGACATATGCAGGCACATTCTCTTTCTGCTCACATGCAACCTACGTGTTTTTGCTGAGATCGTTGAGGGAACTTATCAGGGTGCTGTTTACCAGGTGCTTTCCCATCTCAGGCTTATTCATAAGCAGGCAGTTGGAGGTCTGACAGGCCATGGACAGTGTGTCATCGGACTCATTTCCTTCCTTGGTGCCTGCGCTGAGGATGCCCAGCAGCTCTGGGAGGGCTTTATGAACTTCAGTAAGAAGAAAAACACAAAACAAGAGGCTGTTAAACGCAAGCTAACACTATTGTTTAACCCTCTGGAGTCTAAGGGTATTTTCTCGATTTTTAGATGTTTTCTTAAGATCATGCATTTTAACGGGATGACTCAAACATGACGAAGCGAAAAGGTGTTACAGATTCTGAACACAGATTGTTAAATGGATCATATTACAGTTGGCGTGTCTTTTTTTGTTTCTCGTCAAAAGAAGAGAAAGTACCTGGAACCGATTTAAAGCAACAAACTACAAGTTGTGTCTTGCAGATGCGTCTTACCTATGGCAATGTGCAGGTTTGGGTTCTTGGTCAGGTTTCCTACCAAGGCCACTGTGTTCCTCTGTATGTTGACTTTGGGTGATTTTATAAGGGGACTAATAACGTGCAGGCCTTTCAGTTTCTGCACAATGTTCTGGCTCATTACACTAGAGACCTGTGAATACAGAATCAGGTTCAGTGCAAGCATTTATCAAAATATGCATAGATCATGTTGACCAACAAGTTTTAAAAAAATAGTCTCCCTTAACTACAACGGGACAGATTTAAATCAAATGTATTTTCTTTTATCTTGGTCATTGTGCAAGAGCAGAACATGTTTCTCTTACAATGCCGTCGTTTGTTGTGAGGTTCTGCAGGGCTCCGCAGCAGGCTTCCTGTGTTTCTTCTCGCTGACTAGTGGCTAACAAAGACAGGTAATTCTGCAGAGTGCTGGAGTGGATCAGAAAACCAGCGCCATTAGGCTGTGGATCCTCAACGACCGGGTAGTCAAAGCGGCGCTGGACAGGAAAAGAGGACATATCATTATCAACATGTAACGGCTACAGCACTACTTAAAAAAAAAAATGCAGAATTTGCCTGTAGGACTTTTTGAAATAAAGGATACTACAAAACAAAGTATGAATCTAAATGTTTAAAAATAGTTTGCCATGGTGCTACTGTAGATGCAAACATGCAACATTCTAAAATTTTTTTAAACATTAACGTGCCCTATTATGCTCATATTCAGGTTCATATTTGTATGTTGTTCCTCTACTGTGACATGTCTCCATGCTTTAATGTTCAAAAAGGTTTTTATTTTTCTCATAGTGCCTGTGCTGGAGCAGCTCTTTTCACCCTCTGTCTGAAACCAGAGCCCAGTCTGCTTTGATTGGTTAGCTGGCCGGCTCTGTTGTGATTGGTCTACGGCTTAACGGAGAAACTCCCTCTGGAGGGAACTTTGAGGACCATTTACATGCACAGTAAACTTGTATAAAACACTACAGGAAAGGGAAAACACCTACACGTTTATAAAATAAGACCACAAAATGCTCTGATTAAATAGCATGTGACAAGGATTAGTGACAGACAGTGAAGGAGGTGTCAAGTATTTCTGTCATTATAAAAGCATTAATTTTGCCCTGGTCTGACGCGGCATGTCTGTTTCTCTCTGTTGTGCACCTTCCTCGCCCTCACCTGGTGCTCTGAGGATTCTTTCTGCGGACTGAAGCAGCCGATGGGCCCGGTGTCGCCCTCGCTGGAGGTCCTGCAGACAGTCTTGGCTAACGCTGTGATCCTGCTGAACAGAGCGGGAGCCTCGGCCTCCAGCTGGAAGGTCAGGTTGTGCAGGATGCACACACAGTTTTCCACCGACTGTTACAACATTAGTTCACACTTAGACTCAGACACAGAAATAGTTGTGCTAAAACTCAACAATGCTCAATATGAGCTAACATATTGAGCATTGTTGCTGTTACGTTGTCCCTTTCCTGTAGAATATATTACAATTAAAATAGAAAGCTGTAGCACATAAATGAATTATATAACATTTGTTTGTGACTGAACATATTTTACTCTTCCTAGAACAGTGAAAAGTGACAATATCCATCTGTTTCGATGGAAACAGTTGATGGAAAGGCCAGAGCAATGACTAGCCTGCCTATATTTACTGTTAAAAGTAACAGTTTGTATACATGGCTGTGTAAAGGCCTCATACTAAAGTACACAGATATCCCGGCAGTGAGCACAGTATGACTCATCGATACTTGTTGCAGTACAACTGCTCTCTGCGTACTACAATAGTAAATTGGTTAACTCAAACCGCAGCTTCTTGCTGTAGTAACAATGTTGTTTTTGTTAGTTCCATAGGAAGGTGTGACATGTGAGTAAAGCAGGAAACGTGCAGGTTTAACATGCAATATATAAATAGATATTAATGTATCCCCTTCTCACCTTATCGTCTGGGTTTCCAGCATCGACACACTCTTTTACATAACTGACCAGAGAGTCGACCAGACCTCGACATTTCCTCATGGCTTGTCTGTTGCTTTGCTTTGTACTGCTTAGGTTTCTGTTTGAACAAGATATATAAATGACGTTAAAAAATGATTCAGGTTAATATAAACTTTTTTGATCCCTTTGTGGAATTCACAAGCTTCTAAGCAGTACAGTAAACAAGGGGGAAAAACAAATCCTCCTTTAACATAAGTGATAAACACAGTAATAACATATACATTATTCTGAAACTGTTCGTTTAGAGGAGTACTTATGATTTATTTGAAAAGAGCACTATGCAAATATAGTTTTATTTTGTATTGTTCAGATTGAGACAGTAATGGAAACGCCCTGCAGCAAAGGTTTCATAAAGCGATTGAATTGTCTGATATTAATTTCACCTTGCCTTAAAAGTGAACAGTAGTAATCGTGTCAGTCAAGAAAGTGAAACACTCTAAGCTCTCACTGAATGACACGGGAAGTCAGTCAATGTTTTACAACACAGACGCTGCTTTCTGATGCATCAGATAAGAACACTAAAAACACATGTTACTGTGGTTTACATTCACAGTTTCATCTATTCCAACAGCTAGTTACTGGTGCAGACATGCTAGTAAAGATTTGTAAACATAATGAATCTCACTTTATGAACCGCCAGAAAACAAGTTATACTAATGGACAAGAGCCACTAAAATAACATTAAAGCTCAATAAAGATGTCTCTTAAACCGTTTAGCAAAAACCTATTAAAACGAAGGCTATTTAACTTCATACATTTGAGCTAAGTTTAACCTGGCAACTGAGTCCTATGATAATTACATTTGAACTACTAAAGTATACAATAATACACATCTTTCTCTCAAAGGTAACTTAATAGTAAACTTGTATTGTGTTGGATCTGGTCAAAATGTTATTTGTACTACTAAATGATAGTAAGGGAATATAAAAGGATTGACATGATACAGTAGTTATTTGCCTTTTTCCAGAGAATATCTCTGACATGGACTTGAACCCCACCCCGCCCATTGTAAAAACACCAGCAGATCATGAGCGTGAAAGCAGTAGTAAAAGCATAATTGCACTGCTATTACTTTACAGTATCTGTCTGTGTCACAGCGTGTGTAGCAGATTCACATCCACTCTCAAGCGTGATAATAACTCTTGATGACTTCTACCCAGTTTTGTACTACTCACAAATCTTTCTCGTACACGTCTTTTTTAAACTGAATAACTCTCTATGGATTCAATGTAAAAAATACCAAATAATATGTTTACTAAAAACCGTCCTGTTTGCTATCCTGGATCCCCATACAAGGACAGCCTTTTTGTCGATATGGCCAATAAAACAGAGGGGGGAAAAAAACATTTATGTACTGTATGTAGCATTGAAAATGTTTGGCTTATTTATTAAGTTATTATGCTCCAAATATCTGGAACAAACTCCCAGAAACCTGCAGGTCCGCTGCAACTCTTACTACTTTTAAATCCAGGCTGAAGACTTTTCTTTTTGTCGCTGCTTTTAATTGAACTATTTATATCTTAAACTGCACTGTAACTGTTATTCATGTATTTTTTCTTTTAATGTTTATTTTATTATCTTTGCTTTTTAATGACAGTTTTTTTTTAAATGCCATTTTCTTAATGTCTTTCATGTGTGTAATCATCTTGTGTCGAAAGGTGCTATATAAATAAACTTGCCTTGTTTGGAGCCAATATAATTGCTATTTGTATGCTAATGGTTTAATGCACTAATTATAGGTTGCTTAGGTTGACTTTTCAGTTAAATGAAATATAACGTGATGTCATATTAAGATAAGATAAGATAAGATGAACCTTTATTAATCCCCGAGGGGAAATTCAGGGAAATTCTTTGATCCTGAGCTGGGCTACACATAGGTACACACACAATATTTCTAAGAGTCATAGCAAAAACCCTGGCATGTTATCAGGTGCTCAGTTGGAGGTTTGTTCCCACCTTAGACACGCAGTGGCGTTAAAGAAGACCTCTGGGTCTCGGCTGCTGCCGCTGGTCCTGTCGTGACCTTTAGAGTAGGGCAGGATCACTCGCTCCATTAGCACAGGCAGAGCACTCTTCAGCAGGTCTGGTTTCAGGCTGTCGACAGACGACAAATTCCACAGGAGACCTAGACAGAAAAAGAAAACCAGTTCAGCTCAATCAAATATTCATTTGTACTGCCTGTTGAAGATATAAATCATCAGCATGTTGATTTTATAGGTTTAATGTGTGTGAACACTTTACTATCCTATCAAACGTTTTAACAACAGTAAAAGCTGTTGAAACTTGTGCCTGAAACTTGTCTTGGCGGCGCTTGAATGCAACCGTAGTTTAAGGTAATCTTGAACACACACAATGGTGGTAACCCGATGGTGAGTTAGCCACCGATGAAAAGATCCAAAAATAATTACTGCTTATCGCCAAAGAGATTAAAACCGGTCTATTGTAACTTTAACCGTTTAACACATTTCCATCTACATCAGTGTTACTAAAACATTAGCGATGTCATTTTTTGATGACCCTTCAACGCTTAGAAATACAGCACTTAAGAAGAGCTTTAGTGCATGACAGCAGGATCTAACACAGGTCTATGTTGTTATACACAACAAAGGTGTCTATGTTTGACTTGTTTGCATGGATAGGTGTGTATGTACCTGTATGTGGGTCTATAGGTTTCAGAGTTAACGTATACCTGTCAGCTGTGTCTGTGTCTCCACAGAGTCTGTCTCTCTGAGCAGAGCCACAGCCTCCGTGATGCCTCCTGAGCGATGGATCTCCTCCTTGTTGCTGATGCTTTTGAAGGACAGGTTACGGAGGGCAGCAGAGGACGTCTCATTGACCTGTGAGCTCTGGCTGCGCAGCAGATCCACCAGAGGGTGGATTCCTTTGAACTTCAACACCTGTGATGCAAAGGGGATTTTGTTGTCCAAAGAGTGGTAATTCGCCACAATTAAATAAAAGGGATTATAATTTGTCGGAGAGAAACTGCCTCTGATGTGAATATCACATCAGAGGCCATTTACATGCACACAAACCTATAACACACTACAGGAAAAATTCATAAAAAGGATCCATAAGATTTGTATAGAATTCAAACCATGTTTTTCCGAGGACAGCCATTTCATTTTTTTTCATCCTATAACTTCCTGTTTGAAATATTTGAATTGTTAGTGCTGAAGTCATTTCTGTGCTGGAATCAAACTACAGATCCATGCACGAGGGACTCCCAGGAAGTCACACATTTTATCCCACAGCCCTCACTGTTACCAAATGACAAGCCAGTGCTGTATTGAGTTACTTCAAAATCTTCACTGGAGACTGACATGGGGTGAGTACGCAATGACAGAATTTCATTTTGGCATGACATATTAACTCCACCTTTGTCAATCTAGATTTCGACATCGACTCTAAAATAAATATATCATATTAAAATAAATGTCAGTGAACATGATATGAAGAGAACAAGTCACACACCTCATCTTTAGCCTCCTCAGTAATGAACGTATTGTGCTGTATGTAGGAAGCGCCACAGTGCTGATATGTTTCCTCCGCACTGGAGAGATACTCCACAGCCTCCTTCATAGTGATGTTAGCAGTATCTGACCTAAAAGATATTAAAATACAATCTAAATGTTATTTCAATAGACAGAGCATGCCAGTATAATGTGTTTACTGAAACATGTGATTAAGTCTAAAATGTGGAAGTTATTAATCTCACTCACCCTGTATTTGCTTTGGTCTCTGCAGGACCGTCAGTAGCTGTTTTGGTCACCTCAACTTCGCTGCACAGGAACTGGTTGCTTGATTTGGTCTGACCGGTGCCATTCATGGTGAACACGGGCTGAAACTGCAGAGGGGAGGTGGGGGTCTTTACAAAGTGACCGCTGCTTCTCTCTTCCCTGTAGATTGCCCGGCTGGAAGGAAATCCCTGCGGAGGAGCAGAGCGATTCCAGGCCATTCCAGGCTCACTGTGGCTGGTGTTGGCTTGACCCCGCGCAGTGGAGCTGATGCCGGCGAAAGACCTCACATGTTGATAGGTAGAGCCTACAGTCCTCTTCACACTGGCTCCCTGTATGTTGTTGGTGTACAGGCTGAAGTTTGGTTCTCGGCTGTGCTGCAGAACCAAAGATTACATTTGTTTGTGACTGACATTGAGCTGGCAATACATTACATTACATGTCACTTGTTAGACGCTTTTATCCAAAGCGACATACATACTCAACACTGTGGACAATCCCCACAGGAGCAATTTGGGGTGAAGTGTCTTGCCCAGGGACACAACGACATGCTGACTGCAGTGGGGTTTGAACCTGTGCTCCCTTGATCCGAACACCAACGCTCTATCCACTGCGCCACACGCCTCCCCAATAGAACATTTAATTGTGAAACAACTTTTTTGTGACATGGCAGCCATGCAGGTTGCTTTCAAGATCGGCTGGCATGGGAGAGGCTGGTGAGCATGTTTTTGTGTGAGAAGACAGATAGTCTAGAAGGATTTGGAAACAGGTTTTTGGGGAAGATTCTTTAAAAAAAACTGCTGACAACAAATCCATTCTTATTAGGCCACAAATTAAGATAATTGCTATCATGTACGTTTCTTGTGTTGAACAAAATAGTGGCGAAATATATCCTTTTACTTTGATTTACAAGTCAGAATTTGTTTAATATTGATGTCTTTAGTAAAAACTCCCTTATGCAACTCACTAAATTATTATTATTTTAAATCTAAAATGATTTTACGTTTCCAATTTTCAACTACGTCAAATAATTCAGACAATGTGTTGGACTTTAGAAAACAATTAATCCGCCACTATTTTGTCGTTTATAATGGGCCTTTTTCAAACTCATTCCAGTATTTAGAATGTGAGGATTTGCAACTTTTTCTATGTCATATAGGATAGTAAATTAAATATATTTTGGTTTTGTTTGGTTAAACAAGCAATTTGAAGAAGCCATCTGAGTCACAAGAACACTATATTGGGGGAAATTAACAACTTTTCTGACACAGGACAAAACAATTTATCCATTAATTAGGAAAATATATAGCAGATAGATTGATTAATTATATACTTCTACACTGTTAATAAAATGTGCTGATTCAAAGTTATTAGGTTATAAATAAGATATTTATCAGCCTTACGAAACACCAAGTGTAACTTCACTTGTATAGGTAGAATACTCCGTACAACGACCCTCATTGGTAGCTACAGTCCTGCATCAGACTCACATCATTCCCTCAATGACAACAATGTGATGATAATACAACCACATCAGGTACTGTTGCCAATCAATCGTGTGACAACAATATAGATAAGCTGTATAACTTACAGTTTTAGAATAGCCATTTGGAAAGAAGAACCCTCCATTAGATGTGCTGGAGTTTAACTTTGGAGCCTCTCTGAACACGGAGTCAATGGTAGGAGCTGAGGAGAAAAGTAGAATGTTATCATCTGGGGTCATATACCTGAGATTAATGTCATCCATGTATTACCTTTGTTTAAAGACAAGGGAAACAACACGATACAGGCCAGGGCCGTAGCCAAGGTTTTAGTAATATTTAATCCTTCGTCTCGGTTAGAAAAATGTGACAGTTCAGTTGATGCGCCCCTTGGTTTTGATTGGCTCCATAATTTAAAGGGTTCCACCAAGTTTCATGATATTCAAATCGATAGTTATTCTGTGGTGCTGACAAAAAAGACAAACAATCCAAACCATGAACGCAACATTTGCACTCCAAACAAATAACCCCCCAAATAGTGTAATTCTTATCAATGATTCTGCATATTGATTTTGTAGGACTTTACCCTGAAAACAACTTAGGCCTATCATCAAATCCAGTTAAACTAATAACTTTCTGGGAAGGTAATGACCTCTTATGTGAATAATTACATGTCTATCTCCTAACATGAAAGTCTAAATTATGTTTTTAATGGCAGACTATATTCTCTCCTTCTGTACTGAGTTGTTATCGGCCCAGGTGTGTTGGCTGCTCTCTTACATGTCGGAGATAGAGAAGTGGAAGCGCTCCTGCTGCTGGAAAGCCGGGTCTTGCTCCTCCGGAGGGTCTCCACCTGCTCCCGGACCCGCTGCTGCCCGGACCGGCACTGGTTACTGGACGGCAGAGCCAGCGACGTGTGGTCCACATTCCCGATGGAAATAACCGATTTAAGGTGGTCCAGAGTCGCCATTTTTTAAACTGTCCGGTCGGCCTAAACAACATCCAGAGGGAAGCCAATTCGCCGCAGAGTGTCTGGGCTGCCGGAGGTAAAGTGCACCTTGCCCTGCCCTGAACACCAGACCGCGCCCATCCAGCAACAATACACCGCTCTCTTTTGCCTGTCCTGACACGTACCACGCCATTATGTGCAGCTGACTACACTATTGCCCACAGGCTAACAGTTATTGGAAGCAATGAAAGGAACTCATCACTCAAGTACAATTGAAGGTGTTTATACTTAACTTTTTTCCCCACGTTTTATGCTGGGTATGATACATTTTAAATGTATATGTGACCCGCTCTATCGAAATCAGTCGGAAGTCGCAACGGCTCATTTCAGAATAAACGTGGATTTACGTAAAAAACTATTTTTTCAGGGTTCGGGTATTTTGTTTGATTTTAAACAAACCAAGTCTTGGCTTTCAGAATATGAAACTTTTATTTCCAAAATCACACGATAAGTACATTTTTGAAGCTTGTGAAGGGACGAAGACAGGCACCTCTCACTCGCACTCTGCTCTTCCAGCAGCGCCGCCCCCCTCCCTCCAGCTGACATTATGAACGTAAGAGTAAAGTAATCATAGATAACACGGCAGGGTCCGTTACAGTTTGTTTTCATCTGATTTAAATTAAACAGAGTCTTGGCTTTCAGAATATTAAACTTGTTTCGGCAAATTCAGATGATAAATATAACTTTGAAGCTTGTAACGGCATAATTACAAGCGGAGAACGGAGTAATTTAACGCCACAGCAGGCACAACAACAGCCGGTGTTTCTCGTGAGGGGTTTCCCCGGGAAACAAACACAATACACACAAACGCAAAAATACACAAACACACACACGTATACACACACACTCGCGAGCTTCCCCTCCAAACGAAAATATCTTCCCTCCGTAGTATTTTGATCATTTGCTCCACTAATAATCAATCAGATCGATGGATTCCAGAGAAGAGGAAACTTTAAAGGCATTTTTCTCAAAATGAGGACTCTGTGACAGTCAATATATAATGTGACATATTTCGCTTAATATTTGGAGTACAAAAACAATCCTGATATCATTAGAAAGCTAGGAATATCCTCTTTCCAACCGTGTATACAACTCAAAATGTGTCTTCGGGTCAATGCGACTGATTTCGATGGAGCAGGTCACATATGTTCAAAATATCTTAGGCTACTACTCTAACAACCAGAGGTGCGAAGTAACCAAGTACATTTACTCAAGTATTGTCCTTGAGTAACTTTTTTTTAAAAAAGTATTTCCATGTTTTGCTACTTTGTACTTCTACTCCACTACAATTCAGAGGTAAATCGTGTAGGCTACTTTTACTCCACTACATTTATGTAATAGGCCTACCTTTGTTACTATTCAGATTTGGAATGATGAAATATAATCAACATTTAAATCAGACTTTAGTTACACCTGGAGTAAATTCGCAAGCTACCCTGCATACAACGTCATTACATCTAGCGGCACCTTTACCAGCTTTGATAACACGTTAATGCATCAATAATTATAAAACATATAATATATTATTCTGAAATTGACCAGTCTGCATAATGAGTACTCTTACTTTTGATACTTGAAGTATATGTTGATGATAATACTTTTACACTTTCAATTTAGTAACATTTTGAATGCAGGGCTTTTGCAGGACTTTAACCCGTGCATGTTATTCCACCTTACCTGCCACTAACGCAAGAGATGGATGTGATGCCATCACTAGAAAACACTTCAATACAATAAACGTTTTTAAAGAGGTATGAAACAAGATAATACAATATTAGTAGAATTACTATAACTTCAGTTCAGGTCATGCATGAAAGAGTATTATGACTTTAGTTAAATACTAAAAAAAGGAAAAACATTATAAACAAGTGTTGTATGTTACAAGAAAGGCCAGGGTTGCACAAGAGCTGTGTGGCAAGTGTCTTACTCTATTATCCTCTCATTTAAATCCTGTTCTCCTAAAATACAGGCCTGCATGGTTTCCACCTTTTTCGGTTACAAAAAACCTTTGTAAAAAAATCAATGATTGATTTTTGTACAAAATTAGACTTGGCTGAAAACAATTTGCATCAGGTGTAGTATAGCCTAATGTACATGCAAAGCATGTGTGTTCTGTATTTTTCAGTGTTAAATGCATGCTCCAGTCCTACATATTGCCGTTTTATTTCAGGTAATGGCACTAAATATGATGGTTTAGGATTTAACATGGTGTCAGTTAAAGCATTTGTGATTTGCTGTGGGAAAAAAATGAAACATGTTAAGTGTACCACACCCATGGGTAGGGTTGGGTACCGAGAACCGGTTCCGGTTCGGAACCGGTTCCAACATTTCGATTCCAACGGCATCATTTAGAAATGTGAATTTCGGTTCCGCTTTTCGATAATGAGACAATAACAGGCTACAGATGCGGACACACACACACACACACACACACACACACACACACACACACACACACACACACACACACACACACACACACACACACACACACACACACACACACACACACACACACACACACACACACACACACACACACACACACACACACACACACATAGATATGTATATATTTATATAAATATATACAATTTCAGAATCAAACAGAGCACTCATAATAACGTAACACTATCAGAGACTGGATATATCCCCCCCCCCCCCCTCCCTCTCTCTGGTCGCTACAATGAGGAAAATAAATTACGGGCCAAACGTTTTATTTACAAGTATTAAAATTAGTGCTGTCAAAATTATCGCGTTAACGGCGGTAATTAATTTTTTGAATTAATTGCGTTAAAATATTTAACGCATTTAACGCATGTGCAGAATGGCCCGCCCCATACGTGCCACCAGTGGCAGCGCCAGGGTATGGCTGGGGTAGGCTACACCCATACCAAGAAATGGCTTAGCCCCACCATGAAAAATGATGTTAAAGTAAGCAAAATAAAGTCTGCCAACTCGCGCGGAGTAAATTGCACAGACAGCAGTTAGTAAGATTGATTTCAGTAGCCACGGTTTTGAAAACTTTTGTCACGTAGTGATCGTCTTCTCAATAGAACATCTTTGATAACGGCGTGGTGTTGTTGCAGGAAGTCCCGACGGAGAATACTCTTGCTGTAGTACAGGGCAGAGCCATATACTAGTAATAATATGGCTCTGGTACAGGGGTGCACATAACTGGTACGCAGGTTATGTGCGTAATCTGAAATGCGTACCGTCACTTGTGTCACAAAGCACATTTGCGTACCGACGTACTTGTGAAGCTTTTCCAGAAGGCGGTTAGATCACCGGACGACAGAGTCGGTCTCCGTGTGCACAGACAGGGCTGCTGTTAACGTCGGTCTGTACAACGGAATTGTGCCAAAACTACGCCAACCGGCTGCGGAGGGAGACTCCCCCCATCACTCCATCACTGGAGAACTGCGCTAAAACAGCTGATCACAACGTTCACACTCTGTGGTCACGAAGTACATTTTTATAATAAACATAGATACTGTATGTTAAATGGATATATCCGCCTGCTTTCATTTATCTTTCCATTCCCACAACAATATACATAAATAAATGGCATATTTTGGACATAGTTCGAATGGTGATTAATCATGATTAATTAATTTTTAAGCTGTGATTAATCTGATTACAAAATGTAATCGTTTGACAGCCCTGATTAAAATTAAGCAGAGGACACCAAACCAACTGAGACCTGTCTGTCCGCTGCATCTACACACTGTACAACACACACCTACACACTGTAGCCTACCACACGCACCTACAGCTCCTAAAGCATATAATCAGGCTACTATGGGCTCAGCACAGTCTCATAATACACACATGCACACAGAAGGATTCAAACTTGTATTTCCGGATCCATACTTATGTTTTTCAATGCACACACAAATGTATTCCGTTTCATATACATGTACATAAAATCCAAATACAGAAAAAAGTTTTACATATGTATTTTTGATCCTCACTTATTAGTTTCCCGTTTAAATCCCCTGAACCTGCAAACACAAACAGCTTTCTGTGCACGGATCGCTGTGCATTCGTGTGTGGGTTTTTTTAGACTCCCCTGACGGTCAGCCGATTCGTACTTGTAATTGTTTCTATCTATAGCCAATCAGATGTCTCCTTCATTCTAAGCCAATCACATGAGCGCGCCCCCACGAGGGTAAGATTACTTCATATACGCATTTTGCGCAGTCCGGTCAGCTCGCTAAACAGAGGGCGGAGCATCAGGTGATCATGCAGAGCAGCGTGTCTCCATCAGACTCAGCAGCTGTCTGATCTGATCTCTCTCTCGCGTCCGGTTACATTCGCGTTTATGTCCATATCGATCAGATCTAGCTCTCCTGATCGGCCTTTATAGAGAGCACCGATCAAACTATTAAGAGTGAATATTTATGTCTAGCCTGCCGTTTTTGTGTACACAAGCATGCATCAATGGTTTGGAAAGTGGCGCTGTACCTTAATAATATAAATGCTTGTATTTGCGTGCATTTCCTGTTCGGAAAGTGGCGCTGTACTGAGAGTGGAGGGTGTCCTGAGATTAGCGCCTGCAGGCAGGCTCCATGGAGCTGTCAGCCCCGGACTGCGCAAAATGCGTACATGAAGCGCTACGTCATGAACGCAAGAAATCTACCCTCGTGGGGGCGCGCTCATGTGATTGGCTTAGAATTGAGGAGACATCTGATTGGCTATAGATAGAAATAATTACAAGTACGAATCGGCTGACCGTCAGGGGAGTCTCAAAAAACCCACACACGAATGCACAGCGATCCGTGCACAGAAAGCTGTTTGTGTTTGCAGGTTCAGAGGATTTAAACGGAAAACAAATATGTGAGGATCAAAAATACATATGTAAAACTTTTTTCTGTATTTGGATTTTATTTACATGTATATGAAACGGAATACATTTGTGTGTGCATTGAAAAACACAAGTGTGGATCCAGAAATACAAGTGTGAATCCTTTTGCGGATCATGAAATACAAGTGTGAATCCTTCTGTGCGCATGTGTGTATTATGAGACTGTTCTGAGCCCATAGCCTACAGCCGTTGTGTATTTTATTATGTGAAGCACTAAATGGTTTTAGAAGAATATCGACTCTTTGTTTGTAGATATCTACTAAACTAAAGCAAATAAAGAGAGTAGGCCTGTTGAGTTATATATATTTTACACACTGCTCTGCTTTCTGCAAGGACCTCACAGCTGTTCTCACTGTAAACATCGCGTTGCGATGAAAGCAGTTTCCAAAATAATATCCAGGGGATGCATGCAGAGCTGTCATTGGCTGAGATAAGTCCGGCCGTACGTCACGACTCTTTGAAACATCTCTGTTCCCGGAAATGCATCCGCGAAGGAGCCGTGGAGGACCCATCAGTGTATCCTCTGTTAGAGCTCCTCCAGAGAGCCTCCTCGATGCTCGATGCTCGGTCCTCGACGTGCATTTAGAGAAATTAGATGTCCTTCAACATGGCGCGCTAAAATTCATTTCCGGGTCACTACCGGAGGACCGAGGAGTCGAGGAGTCGAGGAGGGGGATTTGATAAAATGAGAAAGGGCCAGTGTAACCTGAGACCAGGGCCGGCCCGTCGCACTGGCGTTATAGATGTTCGCCTAGGGCGCCAGATCTGTGGAGGCGCTGCGCTGACAGCTCTGGGAGAAAAAATAAATGTTTTGACCGTTGGTGCTCATCCTAATTTTCGGCCTTGATGTAACAACATTCATAATTAAGTAAATGTAACACCCTTTTCATCCCGGTTACACTTTTAATTTGCCCTGTACGATGGGCGCTGCAAGTGATGAAAATGGGGGATGTTGGCTTATCTGGCAACCGCAGCTCACAGCCAAAGTGCGCGTGAGCGAGGGAGAAAGGGAGGGTGCACTGGAACCGGCGCTGTTGTTATTAGGCTTGTTTGAGACACATTGCGGCTCGCCTCGAAAGTAGACGAGAGTAGCCGATCGCAGCCGGGGGAGGTCTCAACTTTTTGAGACTCTCGCTCGCCTGAAGTCGGACAGCTCGGAGACGGCTTCTTCATCTTCTTCTCTCGGTTTTTTGGCGGGTTGCAAACAACTTTAAGGTGCATACCGCCACCTCCGGAGTCGGCTTGACTCGGTTTGTATTTATAAAGAATGCACAAATGTGTTTAATCGTTAATGTCAGATATGTACTAAGTAAATACATGAGTTCCTGCTCAAGATTAGATTACACTTTATTGTTATTGCACATATTACAGGTACTGAGACAACGAAATGCAGTTTAGCTTCTAACCAGGTGCAACAAGCAGTGAAGTGGAAAGTAATGTACACAATCTACAGAATAACATAATGAATTGAATGATGAATAAACAGTGGGGTATGAATACACTAGATATCAGCCTGTGAGCAGTATGAACAGTGTGTATGAATATGCTAAGATATATAAAGTATGAAAACGGTAAGCAGTATAGTATAACATATATAGATATTAATTTCATGATGATAAACATTGTGGAACAATGATGAAAAATGGGAATGGATGTGGCGACGTAAAACTGACACAAAACAACAACAAACTTTTGCCAGCCAATTGGAGAGTTTCATCAGCAGCACGTGGTAAAAACCACCAATGAGCGCTCAGCTCGAGATACCAGCGAGCCGTTTCCCATCAAGCATTTCGCTTCCGCAGCTCGTGGAGAGCAACTGCGCCAACTCGCCTCGCCTCGCTCTCAAGGCTGCGGGCGTCTTTGTCCCGCGAGATTTCAAAGTCTCATGTGGGCGAGCCTGCAGAGCAAGTCGGACAAAATGACTAACCATCATGCAACTATGGGCATAGATATGTCTCATAATTATTTGTGTGAACATAAAAATAATTTGTGTGTAAATATGTGATTTGTAAATGTAAAACAACATCCACAAATGCATTTAAAAGATTTGCAAACTCACAAATACATTTGCAAGTGTAAAACGGATCTGCAAATACGCTAAATATGTTCACAAATTAAAAAAAAGATCTGTGAATATCTCTTTAACATTTACAACTTTCGATCAGGCATTTCTGAATCCATTTTGTATTTGTGGACCAAAAATGCGCTCGCGGATCTCAACTCTCTGTTCACGGATCTCAAATCTCTGTTCGCGGATCGTCTTTTTACACACACGGAATTTTGAGACATATTTTCCGCCGGTCTCGGCTAAAATCTACTCGTGTCACTCGGTTATTTTCGGAAACCACGTGATGGCCAGCTGATGACTACATTTCCGCATGATTTCAAAGTAAGAGCATGATGGTTTGTTTAATGCTCTGTTTTTGTATTATAATGAACAGCGGAACGTTAGATGCATTCTTCATCACCATCACCCTCATCATCATGTTATAGTGATACAGTTAGTTTGTGTTATTGGTTCAATACAGCATATCTCGAGCACTTTCGTTGATGTTGAAGTGCAGGCGATATGCCACTTCCGGGTCCCGGGGGGGAGCAGCTGGCAGCGAAGCAGCTCAGATAAAACTCTTTCTTCATTGTTTGTTGTGTATTCAGTCAAGCGGGTCAAAGTTACAAAGCACTTCACATCTTATTAATCGCCCTAATTTTACTTTACCAGTGCAGTAATAGAGTAATCTGTAGAAAAGCACCGTATTTAGGTCAGCCTTCATAGTAAGGCTCCATTACATGTTATAATATTCATCGTGTCCTTTCTACTGATATATTCCTGTCTATTGCTTTCATTTGTATTTAATGTTATTGTGTTTATACTTGTTTCCACACATTTCACAATTTTGGATGAATGAAGTATCTATCTATATATGATATCCATCTATCTATATCTGTCCGTCTATCTATCCGTCTATCTGTCTGCCTACCTACCTACGTACCTACCTACCAACTAGTTGTTTTGGTTGGAAAGGTTTTGTCATTGTATTGCTCTTTACCAGCACCTGCAGAGTACAGGACTTTACATTGTAAATATTATATCAATCCATTGGTTTCTAGCATATATCATTTGCAAGTGTTTAAAACAAATGTGGGATACTGATTTCATAAAAAGAAAGACATTCATGATTGTCATATTTTATTATGTAGGATACAGGACTGGAATTATTCTTACTTTTTACTCCACTTCATTTATGCAACAACTTTATTTCATTTTATGATTAGATTGTTTTGCTTGTATCATCCTTTGCAAATACATAGTCACACTGCTGGGAACAGGGCTGTTTCTCTGAGAGACGTAGATAACCACTTATGAGAATATAATGCATTGGTGTATATTAAACTAGCCAACAGTATACAAAGCACTACAAAAGTGTTGTCAATATTAACCATAAACATTTACATTAGTGAAATGACACATCAATCAATGTTTATTTTAATTTTATTTTTCACATCACATACACATTAATGCAGCTATATAATCAAAAGTGTTAACACATACAGAGAACCTTTTAAAGCATAATGAGTACTTCAAATGTAAGTCCATTTGGCTAGTACTTACATACCTTTACTTAAGTAAGACTATAAAGGCAAGACTTTTACTTCAGTCAAGTATCTGAATACTTTGTCTGCTGGTAGTCCATGGATCCATTGCTCTTAATTTCCAGTCGTAAAGAGAACCAACTGTAATGTGTTCAAGTAGATGTCCTTTCCAAATGAATCTGATGGTAACATTGGGTCAATATTAGCATTAAGGTGTTCCATCTGTTGATCACTCAGAGGGCTCCTGGTGACAGGAACAACTATTCCCAGTGTTCCTCACGCAGATGACCACTGGCCTCCCAGTCAATGTAGGGGATCTGTAATCTCTGTCACAAAAAACAAAACCGTTTTTAAAAATATGTATACTTTTCTTCCGCTGTTATGTACCGTTATAATTGTATACAAAAGAAGAATAAAGAAGTATCACTACATTCCTATGCATTAATATAATTACTTATATTGACTGTGCGTGGGCCTGGCAGTGGGAGATTAATTTCAGGCAAAAGTGTACACAATCAACGGTAGGGCATGTATTTTAATTGTTTTAATAATGTATATGGTTATAAAATATAACATTGAAACACTGACGCAAAGAACAAGTATGTGGAATGTGTTATTAAGTAAGTTTGCTTGACTACAGTCCAGTTCTGTATCCTACATAATAAAATATGACAATCGTTCATTTCTTTGTCAATTACTTTTATCAAATGAATATCCCACATTTGTTTTAAGCACTTTAAATGTTAGAAACAAATATTATAGGATTGATATAATATGTACAATATGTAAGTCCTGTACTCTGCAGGTAAAGGACACGATGAATATTATAACATGTAATGTAGCCTTACTATGAAGGCTGACCTAAATACGGTGCTTTTCTACAGATTACTTTATTACTGCACTGGTAAAGTAAAATTAGGCCGATTAATAAGATGTGAAGTGCTTTGTAACTTTGACCCGCTTGACTGAATACACAACAAACAATGAAGAAAGAGTTTTATCTGGGCTGCTTTGCTGCCAGCTGCTCCCCCCCGGGACCCGGAAGTGGCGTATAGCCTGCACTTCAACATCAACGAAGGTGCTCGAGATATGCTGTATTGAACCAATAACACAAACTAACTGTATCACTATAACATGATGATGAGGGTGATGGTGATGAAGAATGCATTTAACGTTCCGCTGTTCATTATAATACAAAAACAGAGCATTAAACAAACCATCATGCTCTTACTTTGAAATCATGCGGAAATGTAGTCATCAGCTGGCCATCACGTGGTTTCCGAAAAATAACCGAGTGACACGAGTAGATTTTAGCCGAGACCGGCGGAAAATATGTCTCAAAATTCCGTGTGTGTAAAAAGACGATCCGTGAACAGAGAGTTGAGATCCGTGAACAGAGAATTGAGATCCGCGAGCGCATTTTTGGTCCACAAATACAAAATGGATTCACAAATGCCTGATCGAAAGTTGTAAATGTTAAAGAGATATTTTTTTAATTTGTGAACATATTTAGCGTATTTGCAGATCCGTTGTACACTTGCAAATGTATTTGTGAGTTTGCAAATCTTTTAAATGCATTTGTGGATGTTGTTTTACATTTACAAATCACATATTTACACACAAATTATTGTTATGTTCACACAAATAATTATGAGACATATCTATGCCCATATGCAACGCACTAGCAAGACGTTGATCGCAACTGCGCAGGTCTGCGCAGGTCTTGCTTGTCTCAAACAAGCCTAGTAGCATCTGGTGCTAGCCGCTCTAACGGAAGAAGAAGATGTGTCTACAATGATGTGGAGGGAGAGTCCTCTCCAGTCAGACTGAGGCTGATAACTTCAGCTCAGTGAGGTAAAGGACTCTCAGTGTTTAGATAGTTCACTTTAGTCTAAGTTATCTCAGTGGGTCTCAAACGTTTTGATCACAATTTATACATATTTCCAAGGCACTCTTTTATAATTATTGGGATAAAACAGGTTTGAAATCATTTCAATGTATACTATAGGACAGTAAACCAGACATATCGTTTTAAACTGGAGATAAAAAAATATGCATAAATAAAATAGTAAAATAAGATATGAATGAACAAAAATAAAATGCGTTACATGTAGGCTATTTGTTATTTAATTATTAAAATGTAAACCGATCTTTTTCATATGGGTGTTTGGAGTTGTACCCCCTAGATCTAGTCTCTAGTAATTCTGCGTGTGCACCAGATTGAAGCATTTTACTTCAAAATGTTCAAACATTTCTTCCCGGTATGCCTGAGAAGGCAGATATGCTTGTTTTTCTCAACAAGAACTGTTTTTAAAAGTTGGACTGTTGCACTGTTGTAGCTTCAGTGGTTCTCAGGTTAAAGTTACATAGCAGTGAATATAAACAGACTGATTAATGTGAATATTACTTTAAACTAACCTGTGTAAAATTTTCTCGAATAAATGTAATTTTTTTGGTGGAAGAAGCATGTATCATTTTTTTACCCTGCCCCTCAAAGAATCGGAATCGAGAACCGTTAAGAACCGGAATCGAAAAGTAGAATCGGAATCGTGGAAATTCAAACGATACCCAACCCTACCCATGGGTGCTAGTTGGTGTTGTTTGGTATTGTTTGGTAAATTTGGCTGTCATCCCACATGCTCCGAGATCTTTGCAACTTCTGATGAAGTGTCAGTGTGGGGTGAATGCTCCCATCCGTTAGCGTGAAGTTATAATGGCCTCTAGTGGTGAATGTGAAGAACCCATCATGCACTGCCAATCCCATTCATCCAGAGCCTCAGCAGTCAGGAAGGGTGGATTTATAGTTTTTATTATTGCCTTCATAATCACAGTTTTCAATTGGAATGAACGTCATGTTTTATTTTCTTTATGAGATTAAGAGCTACTTGTGCTTTTCCAACACTGAGTGTAAGAATACTGTTACAATTATCAATACAGTCATGGTTAGGTTTCAGCCGAGTCTTAACACTGTTTTCCAGCAGCATGGATCATTAAGTACTTTCACATAACAGGAAGTAGTGTATCTGGTTAGTCAGCTAAGTGCACTGCACACTAATGATATATTAAGCATTCATAGTTCTCTACAGTACATGATGTTTTCTTTAAAAAGCAATTCATGTGATCCAATTAGATCAAGTTTGAAAGTATATATACACACACACACAAACATACAGTGCATTAGCAATGCCATACTTTGGGAAATAGGAGTGTAGATGGTCTCTAACATTAAAATACTTTACTGTGCAATACAGTAAACATGAGACATGCAGATCTTACAATTCTAAAAATAAAAGTATTCACTGGCGCATGAGTTTTCATACAAGTGCTTATGGAAGCGACCAGATTGTTTAGAGTCTAAACAATCTGGTCGTGACCTAAATGTAAACCTTCAACATTAGGAGTGTCTGTGTCTTCGTGCAGTGGAGTGCACGGGGTTTCTCTCTGCAAGTACATCAGCAAACAGTCTGGACCCACTATGATTGTGTCCAGATCACAAAAGGGAAGCATGAAAACAAAAACAGAAACATCTGGTCCCGCTGAAACTACTGGTTGGTGGAATGCAAGTCGGACAAGCGGCTTAAGAAACACAAATGGTCACAGTTCTGAGCGTTAAGAACAGCAGTAGCACAGAAGTGTCATGTTATGCAACAGGAAGTGTTTGTTTAGCTGAAGAGTGAAATCTAGGGGTGAAGACGAGTATATAAAAAGTATAAAAAGCATGTGTCCTGCACTACTTTCAGAAAAGTCCTTCAAAAACGTTTGCATTCTGCAGTATAAATCTTAAGAGCATAAAACACATTCATAGGACTTTCTCCAACATTCATCTTAAAGCTCACTTCAAAGGCTCCTCTCACAGAACCCACTTTGACGGCAGTCAGCTCCTCTTTTATTCCTCCGGGGCCAATGCACTGGGCTCATGACCCTCTGGGGGCCTCCGCGGGGCGTTGTGGGGCTGAGCCAGAGGAAAGCCCCTGAGCTTCTCCTGCAGACTCCCCACAGCCAGCCTCATCTGGTCTTCAGCCCCCTGCAGAGCCTTCAGCTCCATGGTGTAGAAGATGTACAGCATGAAGGTGGTCAGCAGGATGGCGAAGCACAGAGCAGCCAGCAGGTAGAAGGAGGTACGAGGGAAAGGCTGTTCTGTCCCCAGGGCCAACCAGGGCACCGCAGCGATGGCCAGCTCCAGGACCAGCAGAGCCAACCCCATCACTCCGGTGCGCGTTGCCGTGTAGCGCATCCCCTCAGCGCAATGCAGGCCCACTTTGACTTCAGTGCGCGCCTCTGTCACAATGTCCACCAACGCAGCCAGCTTCCCTGAAGACAGGACGGACAGAAGAGGCAATTCAACTTTTGCAACAGTTGACGTCAACACAATTTCATCTGTGTGTTTAATACCAGTTGAACAGTGAAGCAGAAAAAGGCTATGCATGATTTTCACACATTAGATCACTTGGGGGCAAATCTACTGTAACTTCAAGTCATTCACAGCATGTCAAAGAGCTACAGACCGGAGGCTTCGGAGCAGTTCTGGGACTACTACCGGTCACAGAGGAGGCTTGGCGAATTGTTTAACTGTTCGCTCCATCTATTAATTCTCCACTAATGTCCTGGCCTCAGTTTAGAGGTATTTATCTGTCTGTACAGACAGCAGTCATTTGGCCTCTCTTGCATCAAGATTAGCTTGAGCCTGCATTCTGGGGCTCTCTTCATCATGTTAGTGGATGTCCTCCTTGTTCATTCTGAATATGCATAAAGCAAGATTGTAAACATTCTCTCCTTCAGACAATGACAGGACTAAACATGTTATTTGTCAGAGAGTAAACCCAATCTGACCGAGGCCTTCAGGAGCCTGCGCCTCTGCAAGGAATGTAACTGTTATCTCTTGCTGATGGAATTATCAGCGTTCTCTTTGGTAACAAATGTTTAGGGTTCAGAACTTCAGAGTTAGTTGGTCATAGCTGTGTCATTACGGTGCCTCAGAAAATGTCTTTGTCAATTCGCACACACAAGATTGTGTCTTCCAGTGTCTAACGCTCTGTCACTGTCAGATGTGAGGTGTTGACATTAAGGTGACTGCAAGGTGTCTGTGCATTTCTTTGATTTGAATAGAATTGTACAACCCTGTTTGTCAAAGTAGTGTACAAGAAAGCAAACCATGTGCCATAGAAATATTTATTATTTTTTTTGAATGTCATTCATTTGCTATAAACATACCTGCAGCAGAGTCCTTAATCTTTGGTTGCCTGTCACTTTGTGTCTGAGTGTGTGTCTCCAGCCTCAGTCCAGCAGTCAGAGCCTCATGGTCGGAGTATGGGAAAGGATGGTTTGGGATGGAGCCTTTGGTGGTGGACATGTAATCACAATAAATGTCTGTTTTGGTAGAACCCTGGGAATAAAAAAGAGAGGAAATGGGCTTTAGGAATTAAAACACATTACAAATGAATCCTTTGACTCAAACATCTTGCTGAAGACACGAGGTGATACAAATACCGAAAGCTTTCACCCACCTTGAACAGGATGTAGTCGATTCGAATTCCCTTTTCAAAGGGACAAAGCTCCTTTTTATTGATAAAAGGATTGTCGGCTATAAGGGTCATACCATCCTCACATCCCTGCAACAGAAAAGCATTTTTAACATTTATAAAATATTTTATAAAGTATATACACATCGTAAAGAAAAACTAAATGTCTTCTTCTTCATGTTTTTATAGTCTTCTTGACAATCTTTGGCAGCCACAATGACTCTGCTTTAAAGGTCCCATGTCATGGCCATTTCTACTGATCATAATTCCATTGTTGTTAAGTTACCATAGCTATGCGGATGACACACACATTTACGTAACAATTTCACCAGGAGACTATGCTCCAATTCAAACACTGAGTAAGTGCATTGAACAAATCAATGACTGGATGTGTCAGAACTTTCTCCAATTAAACAAAGATAAAACTGAGCTAATGGTTTTTGGAGCCAAGGTGGAACGTATAAAAGTGAGCGCTGAGCTTCAGTCTGCAATGTTCAAAACAACAGATAAAGCCAGAAATCTAGGTGTAGTCATGGACTCTGACCTGAGTTTCAACAGTCACATTAAAACAGTTACTAAATCAGCCTATTATCACCTAAAGAACATAAGGATTAAAAGACTAATGTCACAGCAGGATTTGGAAACACTTGTCCATGCTTTTATCTTCAGTAGACTGGACTACTGCAATGGTGTCTTCACAGGTCTCACTAAAACATCTATTAGAAAGCTGCAGCTGATTCAGAACGCCGCTGCTCGAGTCCTCACTAACACTAAGAAAGTGGATCACATCACTCCTGCTCTGAAGTCTTTACACTGGCTTCTTGTGTGTCAAAGAATAGATTTCAAAATACTGCTGCTGGTTTATAAAGCTTTGAATGGTTTAGGCCCAAAATACATTTCTGACCTCCTGCTAAACTATGAACCATCCAGATCTCTCAGGTCTTCAGGGACTGGTCAGCTTTCTGTCCCCAGAGTCAGAACTAAACATGGAGAAGCCGCGTTCAGTTATTATGCTCCAAACATCTGGAACAAACTCCCAGAAACCTGCAGGTCCGCTGCAACTCTGACTACTTTTAAATCCAGACTGAAGACTTTTCTTTTTGTCGCTGCTTTTAATTGAAACTGAGCCGTTGTGTTCATCAGTAAAGTGGAACTTCTGTGTGAACTATTCATATCTTAAACTGCACTGTAACCTTTTATTCATGTATTTTTTCTTTTAATGTTTCTTTTATTATCTTTTCTTTTTAATGACAGATTTTAAATGCCATTTTCTTAATGTCTTTCGTTTTTTGTAAAGCACTTTGAATTGCCTTGTGTTGAAAGGTGCTATATAAAATAAACTTGCCTTGCCTTGTTGAAGTCTACTAAAATAGATTTATACCGTGCAATTTTACAAACTCACATTGGTTTCTCATACAGCATCTCTGTATAGCATGTGTATTCACTTTGTCCAGTGGCCGTCTGCGAGACACAGCTCCAAACACACAAACACCCGCAGCCTGGCTGGGAGTTTGTGTGTGTGCTCAGACTGAGTTCTGCTGTTTCTCTCTGACCCCACACCAGTGAGCCAGCTCACACTGTCCGCTCCTCGCAGCAGCGAGCCTTGCAACGTCCCGCCGAGTATGTGTGTGTGAGGAAGTCCGTAACGTAGGAAGTACGTAACGGCTCCGCGGACGTAACGCACGTCACTATAGCCAAATACGTCACTTTACCCAAGAAGTAAACAATGGAAAAAGAGAAGTCTCCAACGAGGCGTTCTGGGGCAGCACAGACAGGTCTTTTCTGTGTTAGAGTTTTACTCGCTACAGGGTGTACTTTGAGGGTTTGTGACTCTGCAGACCGTTTACATGCAGAAACACCTTCATAACACACAAGGGGACGGGTAATAACCGGAAAAGCATGACATGGGACCTTTAACATTTTGCAGAACTACTCTTTGACAACGTGTACTTTTTTACATTGTGTGTGCAAGTGCCTTGGGTGATTATGGTCTACTCTTAGTGTCACATTCACATCAAAAGTTGAAAGACTGCCGTAACATTTGCGGGGTGTTTTTTTAAAACAAGCCTAAATGCTAGCCATCTGTGCTGTTGTAAAGATGTCTACCACTGTCATTGTGCCCCATATTTCGTCATTAACCATATAACATGTCAAATAAATGTAAAAGTATGGCCAAAACTACAAGAATAAGTCCATTGCTATAACTGAGTTTTCTCTTAATTACTGTATCAGCAGACACCACCTACATCAAATTTAGCAGTCTCCAAATAAGCATCTTGGAGTCCAGTGTAAGACCTGAGGAGTCTGTTGCCGAGGTCCTCGGGGTGCATGTTCAGGTCCCCTCCCAGAATCACCATATCTGCTCCAGCAGAGGTGTGACTAAAGAGTACAGAAAAATACATTATAACCAATCCTACTGTCAGGGACTGCAGTGTTGCTTTACAGTGACTTGAAAAAACAACAGGGGAAGTTCTGAGAATAATATGCAAATTTACACCAGAGTAAACAAATACTGGCTCAGTCTCTTTACGCCGATTTAACAAACAAAGCCTCTCTACCGGATGAACTGCTGCAGCTCCCAGGCCTGGACCACTCTGTGAGGTAGATAAGAGTCCTTGTCTCTGCAGTACTCAGCATGCAGCTGCAATCAATACACAGGGACACATTGAACAATAACTGTAGACAATACATAAAGCTAGGGTTGAGAACTGATGATAGGAAACCTTACATGAGTCACATAGACGTTTGCAGTCAGGCTGCCAATGTTTAAGACAGCCATCCCAACAGCTTTACCTCCAAACCAGTCTCCATGGTGAGCCTAAATATAAGGTAAATACAAAAAGAAAAGTTAGAAGAGAAAAAGAAAAGACTGCAAATAATGTCAATTCAGCTTTATATTAGCTCAATATATGTTTTAAAAAGGTAGTTGATCTCCTTTAAGGCATATGAGACTTGCTCCCCACTGTTTTGCAGACTTGCTAGCTCGATACCTGCCCAAGTTAAACATAACATTCCAGGACTTTTCAAAGCCAATCCCCTCAGATCAAAAGGACCAACACTTCAGATATTGAGGCCAGGACACAGATTGTTCACTGTTGCATGCCTAATATTTTGTATAGGCACAAGGCGTCTGAAACAATGGTCCAACTTCAGCAGAAACGCATGCAGACAGCGGATCGTCGCCAATATCATACACAGTAGATTCCATTGCACAACGCATGTGTTGATTTTGTGACTTGTTGTTAAAAGGAATAAAGTTATGAATTTTGTATTTGACAAATGATGAGATTATTATGTTTACTGGTGTTTTGTATCATACGGAACAGACACGTTCTCTGTCTCAGGCTCTCCAGACTTACCATGTAAGGATAACCATTCAGTGAGTAGCGAAACAGAAATGTGTCATGGATTCTGTGTATGGAGAAAATAGCCAGGCCACTGCCGATGACTCCGCTGAAGAAAGAGAGGAAGAACAGGACATGATGAGAAGTTATATATTCCAGTCTTAACTACAGATTATTAAAGAAAGTCCGATCATTGGTTTACATGTAGATCTACATTTGTCTTAAGAATGTGTTATCTGTAGTACTGTAGATGTGAGAAGGCATCAACTAGAGTAGATTTGTCTTTGAGTTGCAGAGGGGATTAGAAAGGCCTTGGATTCATCTCATGTTTGTGCTTTGTATGGAGTTCAAAAAGAATTAAGCTGCAAAAGTTAATCCTTTAGGTTGTGCCTAGGCTTCAATACATGTTGGGTCTTTGGATCAATGCTATGCAAGTACATTTTTCTGACAGAAGGGCACTTCAGAGACCTTATGAAAAAAAAAACACTTACTCATGACTTTTTAAATTATAGAATAAAAGAGAGTGAAAAGATTCAGAAAATATGCACATCGACCTTGGGATGATAGTAAAAATGTACCTCTTGAAGTAATGCGAGTGAGGATGACTACAGACGAGTTTCTTTTTCAGGGAGAGATAGTCTTTCTCACTCCACACCTGGAAGAAAATCAATCCGTCACTTAAAAAGTTAAATGTAGCCATCTTTGCATTATTTATATTGCTCATAGGTGTTCACAAGAAGATCAAGGTTGTTTTCATTGCTAATATCACCAAATTCAACTGAGGACATGAGCTAATGAAGGTCAGATGACTTTGCATGGCCTCCACTTACCTCCTGCAGTAAGACGATATCGTGCTCTTCCTTGCACAACATATCTCCAATCATTGCATAGCGCTGAGGACACTGTTTGCTGAGGTAGCGGATCCCCCTGGAACAAAACAACACATTGTGCTTTACTTAATGCGTCAAGACAAAACATAATGCATTAAGAATCAATACAAACCACAGCCACTGACCAGCAATTCAGAGAGAGGACCCGGACTTTGACTGAGTCTGTGTTAGCCATGCTATCCTGGGGGGGGGGGGGGGTCAGTCGATGTGATGATGGGGGGTCAGATCAGGTGACCTGGGCAGCTCCTGATGTGACACATAAACATTATTTATGTTAGAAGTTTTAAGGTCAACTTTTGTTATGTAATGTAGTGGCTCTCAAGGGACATCCAAAGGAGTCACAACATAATGTGTAGATGGTTTTGGAGGGAAGGAAAACATCATTTAGAATGGGAAATGGTTTTTATATTAAATCACCTATATTTTGTATATAATGTGTGCTTTGCTGTGGGGTTTACAGCAAGCGTATGCCAACATTTTTAGAAACCAAATAGCATTCAACCACTTGCCAGCATAGTGCATCTATGTGTGCTTACAGTTTATGAGCATAGGCATGGCGGGGGGTTAATAACACAATCTGCATTTCTCTGGGGGTTGCGACTTGAAAAGCTTGAGAATCACTACTAATCATACTTGGACACATTAGGCGGCATGTCTGGGTGCACAAAAGGGTACAATAAATACATATATCTACAGCATTAAAATGGGCGTAATGAAGCGAGGAAGAACAATATTACATTTTAATAACTGGAACTTATACATCAAATGCACACATATTATTTCAATTAAAAAACTATGAACTGAAAAAGCACAGGCACATGTCTCAGAAAGAAATAGTGGTAAAAGACTTTAAGATAACCATTACAAACTGCAAAGTAAGCACAAGAAGTGCAAACTAAGCAGGTCGCAACGTGACTTTAGTTCAATATATTGCCCTTTAACTGCTTTAACGATTCAGCAGATTTTTCACATTTAACTGGAAAACTAAGCATAATCTGATTTGCTACTCTTGAAAAAAAAAAAACTGTGAAAACAATTATATTTTACAATACTAAAATAATGACATGGCATTCATAAAAGCATAGTCAGTTGGATCTGAAAATAGGCAATTATGTTTGTTTTTTAAAGAATGTATTACACGGAGCTGACCCTGACAGGCCTTGCTGTGTCACGCAGCGGGGAAATGTTGATCTTTTCAAAAAGAGACAAAGTAAAGAGGTGATTGCATTCACTCCTCTCTCCTGGGAGTGCAACAATACACCAGCCATAAACAGTGCTGACATGGCTCTGCTCAGTCTGGAGAAATAAGGGGGAAGCAGCTCCGCAGTGAGGCATCAAGGGGCTTTGGTGTCAGAGGGAGAATGGGTTGCTCAACACAGAGAGCAAACAGAATAAATACAATTTCCCAGCAATTCCTGAGGCTAAACATTAACCTTAAGTTGAACAAAGCATCTGGAGAAGGATGTGTATTCTCAAAGGAGTGTGCAGATGGGGGATGCCGTAGCCAGGTAACAGTGAGTGGCACTGGGACTGGACTTTAACCTATGAGGTACACACAATGACACTACAACTCAAATAAACTGGTAAATTGGGTCTAATCAATGTCACTTTAATAGCATGCATGTCACTTGGATGTCCATATACATTAGACCAGGTCGAGTTCAAAAACCTAAGACTTGTCAAACTTGCATTAAAGAAGCAAGAGTGTCTTTAAGACACAGTTACAGTCTTGTGAAGCCTTTATTCTAATTGGGTCAGGTAAAGTACAGGGATTGAGCAGGGAAAGTGGATAAAGTTTTGGCTAACGCAAATGCTACACTTACTAGCCAACTCTTTGTTAGTGGATACTTTGATGAAAGCCACAGTCACCCTCATTATCAGGTAACGTCAACTGTTAGAGACCACTGTTAATCATCTACGTTACAGGTAACGTTGACGTATCGTTGAGCAGTATAAACCTTTATATATACAGTCTATGGTATAAACACGTTAACAACTCTAGCTAGCCATTGACGTACTTTAGTACAGGTACTGTGGACGGCTCCAGTTTCTCATTGCTTGTTACCAACATGTTTTATTAATTGATAAGCTAATATAACTCACCTTACGAAACTGTTGGCGTCAGCTGAAGTGTGTCCCTTCGTTTGTCCCTTCGTGCCGAAATGTGTGTTTTGGCTGTCGAACCAAAACCCTTCCTGTGTGCGTGCTAGTTAGAAAACTATTTGTGAAATCTTACATACATAATATCACCATGGTTGGTTGGTGAGCATCTCCTATAACAAACACTAATTTAGCAGTGTTTGGCCAATTGCATTGCTACGTGCTCTCCTACCACTGTTATGTCAGCTGGTATATATATCATTATGCAGTTATTTCCGGTTGTGACCTTCCTTCAAAATAAAACAGGAACTTGATCAGTGTCCGTATTTCACCGATTGAACAACGATGAGCACACACGTATACACGAATAGTAACTCAAATGAATGTATTGGAAACAATGGTTCGAATTTAAACGAATAACAATTTATTTCCGCAACATTTTCATTTGGAGTGATTCACCAACATCCGGTTTTATTTTAAGCTAATTTAAGAAACGTTTCCGGTTGGAGGTGACGTTCTTTCCGTGAAAAGCTTGGTGCATGCAAGTAAAAGTCCTTCATTCAAAACTCGAAAAGTACAAAAGTATTATCAGCTAAATTAACTTAAAGTTCCAAAAGTAAAACATGCAGTAGGCAGTAAAGTGGTCCTTGTTAAAAATAGTTAATACAAACTAGCAAAGTTCCCCCTCAAAATATAGTGAAGTTAAAAGTAGGCTAATAGAAGAAAGGTAAAACCTCCATGTTTATTTATAGTATTTACTGAACCAAATGTTGTATGATCTTATTAATATAATGATAGTATATTATTCGGTTGTGCTATATTCCTTCATAATATCAAATATTGAAGGTTATGCTCTATTCTGATTTCAATATGCTACCGTCCGTCCCATATACCCAGAGCCATATAATAGAAGAGTTATGACATCTCCGTTCACTCCAATGGACCACTTTTTTACAGTTAACTTTAACAGTTACATTTAGCCATCTTTGCATTATTTATATTGCTCATAGGTGTTCACAAGAAGATCAAGGTTGTTTTCATTGCTAATATCACCAAATTCAACTGAGGACATGAGACTGAAGGTCAGATGACTTTGCTATGGCCTCCACTTACCTCCTGCAGTAAGACGATATCGATATTGTTAAACTCACAAATAATAAAGTTCCATAACTTCAGTTGGGAACAAAGACCACACCTTATCTCCCCAAGGCAATTTCCCATCCAATAGGTGTGCTATATAGGTGTGTATAACCCTTTCTCCTGTCTGTTACTCCCTCTTTCAGTACAAGAACCAGAGGGGGATTCAATGGAGCCTGAATACCTGCACTGAGACCCTCACCCTGCACCCTGAGTCTCAACTCTCAGTGTTTTTCAAGCCTTTCCCTGTTTTTTTTTGTATTAAACAAAACATTAAGCTTTCCCAATGGTGTGGTTTTCGTTTTGTGAAAAAGTGCAAATGCAGTGTTTGTATATAAATCACATATTTGTTTGCTGTTGGTCTTGAAATTGCTCCTGCTTCCTCCGCTCTGTGTCAGTGGGGAAGCCGTACATTCGTACTCCTTTCTCTGAGTGATTGGAGCATCCCCAGGCAGCACAGCAAACCATGGTGGCGACTAGGAGGCAGCACAGCAAACCAGGACAACACGGAGGAAAAGGCACAGACAAACTGCATGATATGCTATTTAATGTTTATTGAATTCCATGTATTTGCAATGGATGTTCCTAAAACAACACATTTAACATCATCATCATCATCATCATCATCATCATCATATGCTGCTAGTCCTGCTGCTGCTGCTAGTCCTTTGATAGTCACCTGTCGGTCTCCTGTCCTTTCTGAAGGCCATAAAGATGACATTAGTCATTTAGATAACTTGTGTCCTCAATTACCATGGGATTACTGAAACTACCATGAATTTAAGAAAATGGTAGACATTAATCTAATCTGAATTTTAAAGCATTACTTTAGATCCCCTCCCGCTAAATATATCAATACACATTAGAAAGTGATGCTCCTGACTACCATACAAGTTTAAGAAGATAATATTGGTTTGAAAGAATTCAAAGCTATAAATAAACAACAACAGGCTCTTTAACCAAGGCACTGTTAGTAACATGTAAACTAGTTGTTCACACTAATCCTAATATTATCACTTAATATTAGCAAATTCTATTTTATTTTTTAAAACATATTGATGTAAATACATACACATATCGATTTGTTGTATAAATATTGCAAATCAAAACCTTTATTCACTAATAATTACCAAAAATCGTAGTTCTATCTCCTGTTATCAATGCATTCACATTGCCCGCCATTAACTTCCGGGGAACGGTTCTCGTCTACATGAACCACGTGACGATAACCGTTTTTGGACTTCCGTTGTCGTAACTCTTCTATTATATGGCTCTGTACCTACCATATACCAAATTCCCTCACCTGTCAGATTTTATAATGCTAGGCTTAACATAAGATACAAGATTTTGTATTGGCAATACCGGTCACAGCATCTGATTGGTCACAGAATTTGGTGCAACAAGACCCAATTGAAAACTGTGAAATAAATGCTAAGCTACACCTTTCTTTCATTACAATTGGTAGAATCTGACCTTGAGCCAGCTCATATACACAACATTTAGTTTCATAGGTGTGTGCGATAATAAAATAAAATGAACTGTCATGGACAAAACAAATGTACAAACATCTTTTAATACGTTTTCTGGGGGGAAATGGCCCCAAAGGCACCATGCGTCTTTTATTGTTGGATACATTTGTTTGATTACATAGTCCAAACTCTACTTTGAAGTATAAAATTGCAATGCACAATGGTAACAAAGACAACAGTAAACCACCTTAAACCAAACAAAACAAAAACAGAAAAACTGCCCACACCATTCAGAATATGATACATTAGATATCTCATTATTAATTATCAATATCAGCACAATCACACATTATTTTCAGTGAAGCATATGGCAAACATTGAAAGTCAAAAGACAACAGAATCAAAACATTAATATTGATAATGGCGAAACATGTCTGTATAAAAGATAAATTGAGAGACCTGCTAAAGTAGAAGTGTTATTGAATCTAGCTTGTGAAATATGACATTCAAAGCCAGGTGCAACTTTTCCGCCATACAATATCTTAAATTTGAACTCTTTATAGTACAATTGTCCAGTGAACCACACAGAGTAGACACTTGTCTAGCAGGATCCATGAAGAGACAGTTCTCTTGTCTCTAATACGGGGGCCTGCAATACTTTAAATATCTCCATCACAGTGGAACATGATCAATACACCTCCAGTTCCCCACCCTGCCCTCCCACTATTTATTTTCCAACCCTATAAATAACAATCAATCGTCATACTACACAGCACAGAGACAATAGCCCTCATTCAAGACAGTTATTTTGGGTTTGTAAAAAAGAATTGTCTTAAATATCAAAACTGAACTTTTATCAACAGATGCAGCTTCTCCACACATTACAGCGGAGAACAGTGAAGCAAATGAACCAGCTTCACAGCATACAATGTCTTTTTTAAACAAAAGAAACAGTGTTTAACTTCTCTCCACTTAAACCATGGTCTCTGTGCTGAGTTACTTGATCACAAATATGAACAGAAAGTCCCCCTCCAAAAAATACTCCTATGTAACACATATTCCTTTAGCATCCACTGACTCACAGTACAGAAACAAATGATTTTTCAATTAGGCTACATAACTCAAGGCAGAAAATAAGCACTGCTGTTGCTTCACCACCCCTTCTTGATCTTTTAAGTGCAACCAAGCACACGTCTTCAAACAGAGAGAAATAACATGGGATCTTGTAAGGATGGCAAAGCCCTGGCTTTATGTCTGGCAATGGTACAAGGCATCCCTAGTGTCAAAAGTCAGTAATAGATAGATGCTTGTAAGACCTGATTTTTAAAACTGTAATAAAACATTTAAAAAAAGCAGAAACTAAATAGTACGGTTACACAAAAACCTTCTCCCTATACATGTGGACTGTAAAACTTGGGACGATCTTTTGTAAAAACAATAGGCTATGAAAAGTAGTACTCCTATCCCATTCCTCTGTGTGCCCAAATATAAAAACCTGCTCAAAAGATGTCAATCTAAGAGGTTTCTTTCCAAAAAATGTGGACAAAATACACCAGTCTGACTATTTTTCTGTTTGTTTAAAAACAAGAGGTAGTAAAAAAAAGGCAATCCAAAGTGGCAGGCAATGATAAAATCTTTGGAGAAAAGGCACTTGCTTTTCTTACAAACCTACTGTAACAACACCACTTGGCTCTGGTTTTCCCCTTCCGTGGTCCTGTTGTCTCTCTACTTCTTCAATCTTATAACACTTCTCTTACTGCTCAGAGTGTGATCCCCTGGCATACTAAAACAGGTCTTTTCAACCCTAAACACATTCTCGTTCCCTCAATTAACATTTGAAGCTCCATCAATTACCTTTGCAAAAGTGACCTACTTCATCTAAAGCATGTTTAAACACACGGGAAATAGCTGGTTGTTCGAAAGATCCGTTATTCTTCAACATTTCTTTGTGTGTTGGCACGTTGAGATTCACTCTTTTTTCCCCTTGCGAACAAGACTTTCTTTTTAAAGCAATAAATGTGTCCATGTTAGTTCGGTCTAGCAATGTTTGAATGTTTGTTTTTCCTGGATGGTTGAGCTGGTCAAAGAGAGATTGTTTCACGCTTTTGTCTGGCTTTTCCAGAACCTCCCTGAAGAGCTGTTAGTCTTTAACAAGTCTGTAGACATGATACTGAGCTCCGTGTTCACTCGTGGAAACCTCAAAAACAAACGCTATACAGAGCAAGGTCTCCTGGGTGTCACGGTTCGTCACCACCTGAAGGGCAAAAGGAAAAACGTCAAATGAAGCAGCCTGTTTAGAAATACTGAAGTTAAATAAAATGTGATTGTTTCTTTATTTGGTTAAAAAATAACAGTTTTGGGAAAAAGGCAAAGGTTGGCTTTCTTGCAGAGAATAAGATTTGAAGATTCACGGTGCCTCTCTCACACCTGTACCTCAAATGTGAAGCTACAGCCAGCAGCTGATGAGTTTAGCTTAGCGTAGCTTAGCGTAGCTTAGTGTAGTGTAAAGGCGGACAAAAGGAAAAAAGAAAACTAGCCTGGCACTGTTTTTAGGTCACACAATCGTCTAAACACACATCTAAAGCCAAATAGTAAACGGATGTATCTAATTTGTTTATTATGAACGATTAAGTGATCATATAGCTAACTGTACGTTTCCTCTTGTCTCCAGTCTTTGTGCTAAGCTAGGCTAAGAAGATGCTGACTATAGCTTCATATTGTGATGAGATTTTTGGACTAAAACACTGGAAACACATGAAATACACTGAAGGGCTTCAAATTGATGTCCGACAATGAAGATGTGTTCCAAGTGAAGGTGGTAGAATTAGCTAAGACACCATAGTCACACTGCCTCTGCCCAAACAACATTGAAGTTAAGACATATGCTCAACATTGTATTAACTGAGTACAAACTGTCCCCAAGGAGTCATCAACCTTATTGATTGACTCCAATGTGTCTTTCCTGCTCTCTGACCCTCTTCGTCAACTCTGTTACTGTTTGAAGAAGGGAGGTCCTCTAGCTAAGTCACGCCACAGCTGAAAACCAGTGAGTAAAGAAAGGGCCTGTCTTATCACACAGAGACATTGTAAAAGTCCAAGTCCATTAAAGAGGAGTGAGAGGGCAGGTGAAAGCTGAGAGGATTTCAAGTAAAGGGACGTATGAATAATTCCCTATCACAAAATTGACCATACAGACATGAGAGTGGTATCTATCATCTTATCTAAACTTCTTAAAGTAAAATAATATTAAATACATTTCCCAAAATGTCCTTCCTCCTTCAACAATCTCAATTTAAACGTGTGTTACCTGTAGGATAGTGAAGTTTTCGAGAACACTATTCATCATGTATTTTTCAGGCAAGTGTTTGAGTTTGTGGATAAAGTTGATCATGTACTCGCACATAGGAGAACGATGGATCCTGTAAACACACCTTCCTCCTTCCAGGCGGGCGTACTCTGTCTGAAACACACAATCATAGACAAACAGGTAGTACATTAAAGATGAGCGGCTGGTTGTATATGCGTTGTTTGAGAAGAGAATACAGAACCAGTGCACGCTCTTACCTCTACTTTCTCCACAACCTGCTTGCCGAACGAGCAGACTTTGGTTGAAACAGTGATGGTCATGTTCTCCAGGCTGCTGTACTGGCTGCTGACGCCATAGAAAGAGCCAGGGCCGTCCTGCATGCCGCTGCTGTTCAGGTCCGCCTGCAATCATTTGTTCAGATTGGTTATGATCATCACATACTTGGATGTAACTCAAATGTCCTCGTATCCTGGGGTTGCACAATGATTTTAGGGTATTTTCAAGTTTTTCGACACACTTCTTGAGACTAGATATTTGTGGACAACATAAAGTGTGCAGAGACAATTTAAGATAAATGCAGTTAACCAATCTATTTATAAAAACACTGTTGTTTCATAAGAAAAGGAAGTGGTTTGCATAAGCTGTAGTTTGCTACCACAATTGTGTTGTAGGCCTCTCAGTACACAATCCAGTCACTGATAGAACAAAACATTGACATTTGATGGGCTTTTTGTCAGAAAAATGTAATTACATTTGCAATTATTTAAAAATAATTTACATAGTCAGTTTAGTATTTTTAAATATGGTTGTTACTCTATTAGTTTGCACTAAAAAGTTGTACATAAATACATTTCACACTTTTCCATATTTTGATAATAAGCATAAAACAGACAAAGAAAGACAAATGCACAAAGCAATGAATAACTGGTCGATGATCTTCTAAAACTCACCCAGAATTTAACTAGGAAGAAAGCGTTCTGAGGGCCTTTCTCATAAAGATCTTTGAGCCCGCCCTTCTTCTCGGGGAACTTGTCGTATATCTGCCGGATGTCCACAGCCTCGAGGAGCGGGTCGCTGTACGAGGGGTTTGTCTGTCCAATGTGGACAAACAAGTGTTTGCTGTACTGCAGTGGACAGAGACAGGAGGGACGAGAGGGCGGGGTTAACCTTAGGAACATCAGCTGCAGAACTACATATGATAATCTGCTCACTTTTGAGAAAAAGGAAAGAGGAGAGTATTAGGTTGTACTAATATCCTGTTTTTTTTTTACCTTTTTTTTGTAGTACAAGATTGTTTTTCAACATTAACATTAACTTGTAAAACACATTCTAACTATTTCATTAGGATCAGGAGCAACAAACACGTCGATGACATTCTTCTGTAAACTAAGCTCTGTGCCGATGGGAAGAAACAAAACGTCCCCTGGCCCCCCATCCCTGCCAGGCCTGTGCTGTTATCTATCTATGTCTGTATGCGGGAAGCCTTATTGTGCATTTTCACTCACGTTTTCAGGGTCTCTCTGGACCTCCATGAAGGCTAAATACTCCAGCATCCGCAGCTTTGAGGAGGCGATGGTCCGATCCTGCCACACCGGCACTGCAGTCGCAGACGGAGGAAGGGGGGGCGCCAGGGCCTCATAACCTGGAGGCACACACACAAACATTTAAAAACAAGTATACTGTGGTTACATTTGTTTTATTCTCGCAGATTGTTCCCTCATACTTACTTGGTATGGATTGCTGTACAGGACCTGATAGGCTTGGGTATGGGGGCTGTGCAAAAGATTTGATACTGAAACAAAATACATTTTTCAGTGAGACAATGACCAACAGACAATCAGTAGCAGATGTGAACGGCACTTTGGTCATTCTATATTTGTATTTCTGATAAAAGCATTTTATTGTAAAAATCTGTTAGTGTCAAAATATGAGCTTGTGTTGTTGCACCAGCTAGTCCACCTGCTTCATGCAAAATAGCATCAATTAATTGTGCATTTACTGACAAATGAAAACAAATTATTTATTTTGTTTGTAAATGTAAAACAGAAAAAAAGATGAGGATTTATCTCCTCCATGTATTTCTTCTCAATTGAATTTGAAGCAGTTCATTTGCCTGGTGGCAGTTTACATCAGTGCAGGAAACATACAGTAGTGCAGTGATGAAGGAGAGTTAGTTCTGGTTTGTGCTCACAGCGGGACTTCGGCTAGGGGGAACTTACGAATGACTGGTGCGTCCAAGCCCATGATTCCTTCCCGGGTTGAGATCTAGAACCAGCCTGGTGTGCAAAAAAGTGATCCGTTAAACATGCCCTGCAATACCCACCTGCTATAGGGTTAGGTTACTATACCTAACCCTGCACTGCCTCAGTCACTCTTAATGCACTTTTTACTCATCAATAACACCAATCTCTCTCCTCATGATCTAAATATAACCCCACAAGCATCCTGCAGGGTCAACAGAGGGGCTTACTTACTCCTGAGAGGGTCCAGGCTGTCCTGGGATTGAAGACCAGAACTGCAGAGCAAGAAAATAAATGTTACTTGCTTTTGAAAGACGAATAAATGTTGTTTCTACTCAGATATTCAAAACAAAAATGTGTGTAAGAGAACAAGAGGTGGGCTAACTCTGGGTGGCCCGTAGGGGGCAGGAGGCAGTGGCGGAAGGTGATTCTTTATCATACTCGGGGAGACGATCTGTGCAGACGACAGTGCTGCCATGTTCTGCAGGGCTTTGTCTTTAGACGCCTGATCCTGTAGTGAAACAGAGGAATAACATGAGCCACAAGGGGGCAGTATAACCTAAACACCACCTACTGCTGTATAAGAGTGGAGTGAATAGACTAACACAACCATGTATTTATTTGTATGTGCTTGATAAATAATTAAAACAACACTTGAATGTTGACTATGTTTCACAACCTTTAGGAGAACTTAACATGAGCCTCAATAAAAACAGCTATTTTAATTATTCCAATAGACATTTTCTTTTTATTGCAGCTTGACAGAATGAAGCAAAGGAAGGAAGAAAAAGCTGCGTTTGTATTTAATCTCAGGTCACGAGAATAATTGAATGTCAGTGTTTACCAGGATCACCACAGGAAAAGTAAGGAGAGGGCATTTGTATTAAATGCAGGTTTGTATTTGTGTTGCATACATTTTTTTTCCATCAGCAAATTAAATTCCTGCTTTGCAATGAAAGCAGTACTATGTCAGTGAAATACAAAATATACAGACATATAACATGATGAATGAGACGTATTTCATGATTGACAAAAATATCAAATCTTTTTAATTTTTTTATTATCTTGTTTGCAAAATAATGCACTCACACTAATTTAGCTGTAGCTTTGCAATGTAAGGACAGATGCCTCAGAAGCGTGACCCCCGAATCAAATAGACACCTTAATACAAAGCAAGCAAGCATTTGTCTTTTTGGGAGAGGCTGGGGGGGGGATTACACTACATCAGGAGGGGTGGCAGCAGTATGGGGTTTCCTAAGCATTGTTTCATTACAGGATAGTAACGGGGTGGGGGACGCCATGCCAGCAGAGGGCCACAGCAAGGGGACAGTGCACTGGTGCTGCCAAACAAAGGGAGGAAGGAAGCATATTGCACAAGTCAGATCCACTTACCAAATTCATCGCCTGGATCAAAAAAGAGAGAAACCATTAGTACTCAGCAGTTCTAAATGATGTTTTAAGATTAATTAGTTTATGTTGATATAAAATGTGTTTTTTTAATCCTGGTCTGCCTCTTCTGTTTTTAAACTGTAAAAGTGGTGGGTAAAATCTTACATTTGCCCTGGTTCAGTATTAAGGTGTTAGAAGAAGGCATACATACAGAATTATCACATCTTTCAAAGGTCCCCTATTATACAGTTTTTCATCAATATATTATAGCTCTCAGATATATACAAAACATGTCTCTGAAGTGTTTGGCTCGAGATACCAAACAGATCATGCATTGCAGCATTACCCATAAACCCCTCTGTTTCAAAAGTGTTACTTTAGATGAAAATAAGGAGCCCCTCCCCACGCCCCTCTGAGAGATATTTGGTTAAAAAGAACACAACGGTGCTCTGGGAGGGGATTCGGGTAATAAGGTGGGGGGGGGTTACCTTGGTTGGTGATTGGCTAATAGTTACACAAGTCAACAAATCGTTATGACATCATAAAGTGGCCAACATTTGATCAGCTCATTTTCAGACAGGTTTTTATATAAATGGATCAGGACAAAAAGAGAGAATCTTTTTTCCTGAAACGTTCAGAGTCTCTCTACACAGAGGGGACACATGTGGATGTCTTACAGACATGAACAAGTGGATTTTACATAATAGGTGACCTTTAAAAACTGTTGAGTAAGTATGTGTTGCCAGAAACTTTAACATTACATCATCTAATGTAATCTATTATCTAATTTCATTGGACAACATAAAAAGGTTGAAATAATACACGTAGTTCATGGAATTTAAAATCATGTATAAAGACCATGAAGGAAAGTGTAAGGCTATATTATTATTATACGGCTATATTATTATTATACGGATTTTCTTTTAGTAAAGCCAATACAAATACAGTATAATTTGGGAGCACAACCCCTTATAACACTAAACAAGATTGACAGAGGAAATTCATCAAAGAGCAATTAGTTCAAAGATGAAATCCTTGGAGGTATACTGCACTACAAGGCTTCAGAGTATTACGTCCAATGGACAGCTGGTACTACAGTGTGTAGCCATTTCAGCAGTAACACTTTAACTTCCTGTTTGTTCAGCTGATGCTTTCCCTTTAATCCCCAGGGGAAGGAGTTGCTCTTTGTCTGCCATCGGAACTTAAAAGAGTGGCTTGGAAACTGTGTTTGTCTTTGCCAAAAAAACAATTTGGCTCAACTTCATAAAGGCTTGATAAACACTTGAACAAGGCGTTGGTATAGCTGTGACTGCATACACTCTTTATAAGTCAATATTTAACGTTTAAAATATACAGGAAAATATATATGAACAGCATTTAAAGATTCATTTGAGTGCTGCCAATGCTGTTAAAGTCAAAACATTTAATATGCATGATTTGATGTACATGGGGTAAACAAGAACACAGAAGAATGAGGATATCTTTTTCATATTACATATTTTTGCTAGAACAAAACTGTCAATTTATACTTTATGCCATGTTGTGTGAAGGAGACAAAATACAGATGGGTGTGTGTGCAACAAAAGTAATCACAGACGGAAGAGAAGAGGAGTAAAGTCACCAAACAGAATAGAATACAATCCTTGAAAAACTTAAAACCTGATTTTAAATGAATTTAAATTCTTTAAAATTGGTCAAATCAATTTTAAGAGTGTATTTTCCACTGGAATGGTTCAGATATGCCCTCGATATGAAGACAATGTGTTTAAAAAATAAAGTGATTTTTAAGCTCTGCAAACATTGTAATTTAAACGTAATTCTTCATACCATAATGTGACATAATGTACGAAGAGTGGAGGGGGGGTAATATGGCTGCTCTGTTCTGTAAGTCCTGTGACTTTAATAAAAGGATGGAGAGCCTTGCATGATGAATAATTTGCATTCAAGATTTGTTTGACATTTATGGAAAGCTCACACACTTGTATCACTGGATGAACAAGTTAAGGCTTCCAACTGCACTTTATAGAATCACAAGGTCAAAGTGTGTAAGGGAAGTAAAGAGCCATTGTTGGATCAACTAAACTACATATGACACAAGTGAAAATATTGTTAATGTATCTTTTTCGATTTCTTGTGTATGCTGATGTCCACTGCCGGATTAGTCAAAGGGGTTAGGTTCAACTGAAGTTATCACTAGAGAATGCCACAATGTCTCCAGTATTTACACAGGTCTGCATTATGAGTGAAAGAGGATAGACAATTAGGAAAACAAGTACAAGGAAAGAACAGAGGGACTGAAAGGACTACGAAACAAGTCATATGATGAAGATGAAAGCAGTTTATGAAAACACATCAGAAACACATTGAAGGAACTAAAGGTATGGAAGTAGAGAGAGTTTTAGGGAAGATTAAGTCTTAGAAAGGTACAGTATGCTGCAGAGGCAGAGCTGGAACAACATGCAGCTGGATGACAGTTCAGTGGGCTCATCAGATCAGCGAGTGTAGCATTCCCTTAAAGCAGAAACTATACTATTTAACTATTGAGTGGTGATGTTAGTCTTCCAAGTAATGGAGCTCTGACCTAGAAGTTACAAAGCGTTGTGTGTGTGCAATACATGCATGGTACGGTAGCAAGACAGTGTCGGAGAATGACCTCCTTAAGCATAGTTTTATATCTGATGTATACTTCAACAATGTGTTGACTTGCATTCACTTATCTAGCTGAAACTGATTGCACAAAATCAAGTGTTTTTCCTCACAAATATGGTGGTTAGTGCAAAGCCAAGCCTTTACCAGCCCCCGCCGAGCCCGCGGTGAAGCGCATACCTTTAGCTTTGACTGGATCTCGCGAGATTTTCTCCGGGCGAGAACCTGCAAGTGGCTAGAAACCTGCACAGAGGAATAGCCAAGAGGAGGGAAGAGGAAAAGGTGACAGGGAGAGAAAAGACAGGGGAAGAAAGAGAGAGAGAAGCCGTAACCAAAGAGGAAAGAGACGCCCAGTCAGTGTAGCCCGGAGGCTGTTGGTGGCACCTACCTTTATACCCGCCTGGTATTCACGGATTTTCTTCCGTGCTAACACCTGTATGTGACTAGAGACCTAAAGGGGTGCGAAACAGTTTTTGAGCATAAAAACAACATGCACTCAGATGCGTTCACACACACATACATGCACGTGCAGACACACACATGATCACAGAGATATCATCTATAGTAGTTCATGCAAACAATAACAACAATATGGGTTGGCAATAATCTATTTTATGGAAAATCCTCATGCAAAGACCAAACTGATGGATGAACTGATCCCATTTAGCCCGTGGAGCTAACGCCTGATAAAGCTACTTCTGAGACCCCCATTGTTCTCCAAAAAACACACAGAGTCAACCTGTTGCACTGCGTTTTTATTATTATACACACAAGCACCGTAGTTTAAGTGAGTGTGACTCAATCCCACATCTGCAACGTGGTGATTCTCAAAGTAGGTACATTTTTTGAATCTATAATTGTTATATAATGAGCCCAAATCTAACAAATCTATTACACTTAAATATGTTTAATATCCTTCTAAAACATTTCTCTTTCGCTGGTATATACGTCAAATTATTCCAAAGGGTCTTGATAGTGCCTATCTTGTAAATAGTCCAACACCAGTGCATCAAATGTGTATTCATCCGCTAATCCTGAATCGGAAAATAGTTCCCAATTAATACACTATTTACTCCTGTTTGAGTAGTGTGCACTTAAAACTAGAGTGCCTAGCTGTTTTAAGAAACCACTTTCCCTTTTTAAAAAGTTAAACTTTTAATTTGTAACCAACAGCATTTTAAAATATTCAGAAGAAACAGAAAAAGGTTTGTGAGCCACATGGTAGGCTAATTTAAATTGATCCTGACATTTTTTGGTTTTGGTCTTTCATGGGATTTTTTGACCAAAATAAATACAGTATCTATCAAACCAGACTTGTCCATAATTACTTGTGGTCCAGGCTTTTTGGTAATTCAGTTTTGTCATGTGGATCTAAATAATTATATTAAGTATCTAAGGCAGGGGTGTCAAACTCAATTTAATTGCGGGCCACATTAGCATTATGGTTGCACTCAAAGGGACGGTTGTAACTTAAAGACTATATAAATATACATATATAAATATATATAAAATAATGTATTATATTACATTATTGGCTCTGCCTTGGATTATTATCAGTTCTGGTAATAAATTCATACATAACTACGTCTGAAAGCAGAAGTCTAGGGCACATAATTGAAAGCAAATATTCAACAATTACACCAATTGTATTGTATATTATATTCTTTGCAAGCTCTTGCGGGCCACATAAAATGAGGTCAGGGATGGCCTTGCGTTTGACACCCCTGAGCTAAGGTAGCTGTTATGTCTTGTACTGTCAGTAACTAAAAGCAAACTCATGCAATATTATTTTATTCCAGTCATTAAAACGTGTGTACCTGTTTTCTTGTGCGGGTTTTGCCCGTCCTCAGCTTGATGTACCTTGCTATCAATTCATTGCGACCTGGAACACAAAACAGAAAGGAAGGTCAAGCACAAAAACAATGACATTCAAAATGACAAAGGATAATTCATGTTTACATCATTGACAGTTCCCTTAAATGGACAGAAGGTGGCACTCTGGTCATTTGTTGAATAACCATTTTCCAGCAGCGTGACCTTTCCCAGAACTCCTCAGAGCTGAGGCAAACACTTTGTCACAGATCACAGGCCACAAGCACCTCAGCTTCCTATAGCAGACTGTATTTAATGTTCTGTGTTTTATTTCAAATAAAAAATAAACAAGGTATTAAAGTTTTGTTTTTGTTTAGTTTTACCCACAACTTTTATTAGCTTGTTTCACACCTACTTATTGTTTGCTCACGTGGCCCTGAAGCCTAATTATAGAGAGTGCTAAGAAAACGGAACCATGTTTTTCATCACATAACATCTACTCTCGACATTCTGCACAAACAGGTTGTGCAGAGAACATCTTCTATTCTGGGATGTCATGGTCCTCTTTGCTGTGCACAACATTTACAGTAACAAGCACCGCCTGTTCAGCTAAATGCAGCTGGAATCAGGCAAACATCCCCATTGGATGAAGTGTAACGCGCATTAGTATGTTGTCTTGAGGGGAAATCAGTCCATCAGTGTTTTTCACTTCGTTTCTTTGCCAGGTCACGTTTACTGGGTTTCTGTGGCTGACAGTTGGGCCAAAAGGAGAGGTCGGACTGCTGTATCATTATGAATAATGACCTGAACTCTTCAAAACTTGCTTACAGAAATTGAAACCAATACAAATCGGTCAATATGTTCCCCCTTAAACCCACACACAAAAGACTGTGTGTCTAGGAAGTCGAACAGTCTTTGCAGTATCCAGACACACAATGACAGGAGAAACAAGTCCTGGTTTCTCACACACTCTGTAGCACTTGGCCTCCAGAAAGCCCTGGTTAGTGCAATTACCATACAAGTCCTGCCGGCCATCTCCGGCAGGCTTGCAGCCCTCACCGTCCTCTCCAAAAGAGTCAGCCGGCGGTGGGCCAGCAGAGGAACTGTCTGCCGATACTCAGCTAGCCCGTCCCCCTCTGCCCCGGGCCAGGGATGGACACGCCCGCTCCAGCGCCTCCGCATTCCTAGCATTCCTCTAAGCCTGTCACATCTGTGCTAGCCAGTCTGATTGGCCTGGGCCTGCGAACACAGCCGGGGTGAGGGTGAACACACACATGCACTTCCAGCTCTGGGAGTAGCAGGGGTTAGAGCCGGGGTGAGGGCCATTAGGTTGGGGTAGGGGGTCGTCGGTCGAAGGGGCAAAAGGGGCAGCTGATGCAGTAACTCTTGGAGGAAACACAAAGCCATAACTGTCTCTGCCAACAACTGCCACCTGGCAGCAGCCCCCTATTCCCAAAACAACACCAGCGTGTGACCCTGCACTCAACGGACTGCAGCACCTGCTGCCGGCCATCCCAGCGCAGGATGGCAGAGGAAGAACAATGCCAGCCCGACCCCCGCGCAACTGTCACTCTCAATCTCTTCAGCAGAGGAGCAAAAGGGGGGGACACATTACATTGTCCCAACCAAAGAGTTCTGCCTTTAATTTCACAGATATCTCATTGCAAAGTACTGACATACAGTATGAACTACAGTTTGACTAAGAAAAAAACAGATAAGAACTTCTTGGTGTTCTTACATTAAAATGAAATACACAGCAAACTTTTAGACTTTGAAAGGTCCGGAGAAAAATGTAATCTCTTATTCAAAAAATGATGGTTATAAGTTCAAGTAAAAAGACAATATGCATTTTTCTTAGAGTGTTCAGCTCAGAAATTATATTGCGTGGTAAATCAAAAATGTGTTTGGTTCACCTGTTGAACAGTGCACTTCTGTGGATGTGAGCTGCGATGATATCTCTTTTTTTTCAAAACATCTGGTTGGTTTTGTAATATTTTAAGTTACAGCTTTTGTTTTATATGATATGTAGTTTGCTGCAGAAGCACCACTTTAAAGCAGGCTGGACGAATCACTTCAGTGTTTGATTTCAAAGTTTCAAATAAAGTTTTTATAAAGTTTAATGTTAAAATTATTTGTAAATGGAACTGTAAGAGACATTCCCTGACACTACTCTTTCTGCTCGCTGGAAAAAGACAAACCTGATCCTGATAGAACTGCAACAAACTGACAAAAGCCTGGATTTATCATCAACTGTTACATCCTAAAAGTTATATCGGACTAACTCATAAAAACAAAAATGTGATGGGAGCAAAATCAACGCTGAGATAGTGAGTCCCAAATCCCTCATCCTACACTTTAACCTTTGCACTTGAAGAACATATACAACACATCTTGAGAGGCAACATAATCACTCAGCAGATCTGTGTTCAACCCGTCTTCAGACACAAAAAGCTGCTGAATTGTTTATTCAAGAGACTCTCGATCCCTAAAGTGTGGGTATGATGCATTCAGAAAAAAAACCTGTAGCTGTATGAGATTCATCTACTGTATTTAATAAATAAAAATAAAAAAACCTGACATAAGTGTTAGAAAAAAGTACCAGGTGTGCAAAGGACCATTTAATGCCTGATTTTGTCAGAACAGCAACCAAGAATGGGTGGTCATAATAGTAAATATGTTTTGCACAGTGTTCTATGTAACTTCAACAAAGAGTATAAGAGACGTGATCTGTGTGTTGTGAGTGGCAGCTGCAGCCGTGGCAACAGAGATCTGCTCAGACTTGGTGGAGGTCAGACAGATCGTGAAAAGGCTGCTGTTGCACCCAGCAGGGGAACATGAGAGGTGCTAACAGACACACAGAGCTGCAGCCATTAACCATCTATTGACCAGACGATAAACAGAAAAATAATCACCAACTATATTGAACAATTGATGAATAGTCTAAACATATCCATGCAAAAATGGCTTAAAATGCTTTACTGAATTCGTATTCTTTTGTAAAATGTGAATATCATTAGGTATTTTTTCAACCTCACTTTTTTCTAACTAACTTAATGATTCTGTCTTTTTTCCTTATGTATTGCATATATGTACTTGGATTTCGTGACTTGTAATGTTTCTGTTATTGTTACCCGCCTGAGAAATACAGATGTCAATGAGCATTTTTCAGGCAGCTTGACATAATGTATGTTGTACTCATTTTCATTTATTTGCAATGTCCCTATGAAATAAACTAATAAATACAGCTCGAAATTATTTTAGCAGAATTGATCAATAATGAAAATAATAGTCCTAGAGAGACGCTCTAGTAAAATCACAGTCACGGCCTCACTTGTCGTCAGCCTCTTACATGATCATAATCGCTATCTCTCCATATCTCTACCCTCTTTTTAAACTGCTTATGATTTCCATGCTGATTGCTCAACACGGCTCAGATCGCTGCAGGCTGCAGTTCTTAACCTCTTCCCCGGCAGGACACGCCTATCTTTTTCTTTTACTACATGACCGCTGGAATTTTCCACTTCCATGCTAAGATAGTGGGCAAAAAGGTAAACTCTCCTCCCTCCCCATAACCCCCCCCTCTACAGTACCTCTCTTTCTCTCCAGCTCAGTCTCCCTCCTGAACCCTTTCTCCACCCATATTCTCTGCCCTCCTCCCTTCTCATAACATTGAGGTAATCCTAAATTGCTAACATACTGCTCAGCCATGACTGAAAACATTCCTAACATCTCAGCGAGTGGGCTGACAGGGAAGGCCTGCTCAGTCATCATTACAGAGCTCAGCCCCCTCCCCTATAACTCCTCACACATCTTCTCTCACAACTTCACACATGCACACACTGGATCTGCTGCTAGGTCCTAATGTGGTCTGCATAGGTGAAAACAGACATAAGCCTCCCTCTAGCACTGAGGTCTTTCTCTTCTTTTGTACCCAGATGCTTTGCAGTAAAAACAGCTACAGAAAGAGAGAGAGAGAGAGAGAGATAGAGAGAGAGACAGAGAGAGAGAGAGAGAGAGAGAGACAGAGAGGTGTGTGCTTGGGGTTTGACGTACCTGTCGATGCCAGAATACTCAGAGGAAAGACATGTCAGTACAGCCCCAGAGCAAAACAAGACAAGCAACATTTTTGTGACACGCACACACTTCCTCTGAACTCAGGTCGCAAAATGTGCCAACTATTAAATTCCAACAAGGCATAATTCCAATGAACCAAAACTGTTGTTTGCTTATAGACAGTGTTAATTGCTTTCTGAAAATCAAAGGAATCAAAAGTTAGATGTCTTGCCAAGTCAGATGAGAAGTATAACACACACTCTCTCACATCTCTCTGTTGAATATAAGGCTATGGCAGCAGCTAGTTAGCCTAGCTTAGCGTAGCATAACGTTGGAGACAGGGGGAGAAGCTAGCTTTCCTTTGTTCAAAGATAGAACACCTGCTATAAGGATCTCTGAAGCTAACCTGTGATATAAACCAAAGGTTTCAAAAAATCAACATTTTGTTGTTTGATGAGGGTTATACTTGTCTATTTATTTGGGTCATTGATCATTATGTTGTGACCATGGTTGTGACCTTCTACTATGTATTAACGGCACATTCACAGCTAACGAATACACAGCGATTTTGAGTTGCAGGTGACTATGCACTAATGACAACATAGTTATCAAAATATTATCTATTTCTCCTAGCAGTTCAGACTAAATCAACCATCTATTTTACCAATGACAGAGCCAAGCAAGATGTTTTCCTCTGTTTAGAGCCTCTATGCTAAGCTAAGCTAACTGGCGGCTGGCTTCATCCCAACATATGTTTAGCATACAGACATCATAAAAGGTGGAAATGGGAATTTGTGCTAGTATCAATGAGGACATCTTGATTTGTACTGTATTGTTGAACATATGTGTGACTTATTGAAATTAAAATGTATGCTCTTTTGAACTAAACTAAACTAAACCTAAACCTAAACTTCGCAAATGCTTGGCAATGCTTCTGGTAAGTCTAGACAGGTTGTAAGGGCAAAGAACACACACATGTAAGAAGCAGTCATCTTGCTTAGGCGATGGAAATCAGCAAAAGGTTTCCCACCAATTGAAAAAAATCCTGGCAGAAAAAGTGGAATTCCCAATGTGAGGGATGACTTATTTTAGAGGCCACTGGAAGTCTGACTGAGACTGCAAGGTAGACAGTATTACACAGTGCAATCGTTAACATTCCCCTAAGCTCACGTCAGGGCAGCTTTTAGATGTCTGAGGTAATCACCTTGTGAGACGGCTTCTTCTTGGGCAAGCCTGCGCTGCCAGCAGAGCCTCAGATGACTTATTGTAAATGGAGAGGGTGTTTAGTGCTCTAGAAAAAAAAACGGGCCTCTAAAAGGGGTCCTGACAGTTTGTTGCTAAGGGGGCAGGTTTGTGAACAGCCGGCCTCTTTGTTGACATTCTCATGACAAATGTATAGAGCCTGGGACACAACACTATACTGCTAAACAGGCCTGAAGAGTTATTTGGGTAAATGTAAAGATGCCTGCAGTGATTAGTGCACAAGGTCTGTACGCATGTTGTAAAGTAATTGTGCCATTCTGGAAAAGTATTATTATTTTTAAGCATAAGTCCCTCTAGTTTGCCTAAAATTTATATTTCATTAATTTTATCAGATGAATTTAGATTTCAAAATGTAAATTTCCTACTGAATCAAGCTCAGAAATGCTTTAACATGGTAGCATGAGTTTAATCAGTATGCAGTTTTTCTGTTCTAGTGCTGAAGCCAATTTCTTTTTTGTATTATTGATTATTTATGCAAAGTTTAGTTTTTCCTTAAATGTCAGAAAAATAGTGCCTGTGTTGAGCCCGAGGCAATATCTTTACATTTTAAATAACCAACAGTCCAAAAGGTGGAATCAGCTAATGTGTGGCTTTTTTGTTTGATAAATTACATTAATGATTGAAGAATCAGAAAACAAAAGCTGTTGATTCATATTCTGTTTAGTACTCGATCTATCCACTACTTGTGTCCTCACTGTTATGATTCCTAAGCCAGGATCAACAAAAGCTGAAACAGTGGCAGAGTTATTTCAGGTATGTGCATTGAATATCCGAATCTGCCTGAAAAATTATAGGATGAGATTCCATAAGAATCTCGTCAAGTAAAGGCAGCCAAAAAAAATGTTGCTTTAAAGGCCCCATGTCATGGCCATTTCCACTGATCATAATTCCATTGTTGAGGTCGACTAGAATATATTTACAATGTTCAATGTTCCAAACTCACATTGGTTTCTCATACAGCATCTCTGTATAGTATGTGTATTCACCAGGTATTCACTCTCTGTCCTAAACGGCTTGTTGGAGCTCCTGCCCCCCCCCCTCCCTGTGAGCCCACTGTGCTCTGATTGGTCAGCTCGCCCACTCTGTTCTGATGAGTCCACCACCGTTACAGTGGAACATCAGTGATCATATGTTACAATGGCGTTTGTTAGCAACCAGAAAATGACACCAGTAAGGACAAACAGATGAGAATGCTGCGTGGGGTCTGGGTGCCGTGTTTGCGGGACGTTGCGGGGCTCGCTGCTCCGCCCTTTGAGGCTCGAGGAGCGGACAGTGTGAGCTGGATTACTGGTGTCGTTTCCTGGTTGCTGCGTGGGGTCTGCGAGACAGCGAGACACCACAGAGCTCAGCCTGAGCACACACACACACTCACAGCCAGGCTGATGGATTTTTTTTAACAATGACGGAAAGATCTGAAAGCAGTCCGTCATTTTGGCAGATTAGAACAAACTCAGAACAGCGCCAAAGCTAACACCGCGCTACAGTTCACGAGCGTGCTCTCTCTCTTTCTCTCTCTCCCCCCATCAGAGTTGTGTAAAGACCAACGGGTAATACTGGATTTTGACGGAAACGTTACGATCCTGTCCGTCAAAATGACGGGCCGCGAAAAAGTCTAGCGCTACCTCTGGTGCGGAGAGCCGCGGCTGAGAAAAGATAAGGCTGAGTGAGTGTGAAAAAAGAAGAAAAAAGGAAGAAGAAAATGGAAAAAGAAAAATCTCCAACGAGGCGTTCTGGGGCAGCATAGACAGGTATTTTCTGTGTTAGAGTTTTACTCGCTGCAGGGTGTACTTTGAGGGTTTGTGACTCTGCAGACCGTTTACATGCAGAAAAAGCTACATAACACACGAGGGGACGGGTAATAACCGGAAAAGCATGACATGGGACCTTTAAAAACAAACAGTAATGTGTCTAAAATAAACAGCCTTACGGAGACTTTGGTGGCACTGATTGATGATTTTATGGTTTCTCTGAAGCCGGAATCAATTTTCAAGTTTTTGAGTCATGATTGACAATAATTAAAGGGCAGGAAAAGCTTACAAAACATGGCTAGAAGGAGATAGATTTCAATGGTGAATAAAACATAATTTCACAAAGCCTAAAGGGGGTTTGTGAAGGACAACTGCGTGTAAAACAGTAAAGAAAGCAACACAGTTCCTGTCAATCAACATTTGTTGCTGTTCACCAAAATTCCAAGCTTCAAATGCTAACTGTAATTAGAGCGTGCTTTGTCTGAACAACAGCAATGGGAAAGTGGGATCAAAATAATGAAAGACAAATGTGCGCAATGCCCTACACCTGGATGTCAGTGATTCCACCAGAAGACTTGCCAACATATCCATCTGGAGCTTTTCAGGGCATTAAAGGCTCAACACCTGCACATTAATGAATACACTGCAGGAAACAGCATTAATATTCTGAAACCATGTGGATGTTTAAAATCTTAAACATTCCAAAGTGATGTTATTGTTCCTGAACCTGGATTCACGCTGCGCTAATTATTGCCAATTTACCCGAGCCATCCTGCATCAAACGCAACACTTCTCCAGAAACCAGCTCCAGCCCACAGGCGAAACTCTCCCCACAGTACCGGTTTGTGGAGAAACAAGCACATGGCGCTCAGCGAAGAGCAGGTTTTGCGACTGAAAGTGTAGCGAGGAAGAGAAGAGGCCATAAAACAGTGTGCTGTAAAGAAAAACAGAGTAGAAAAAGACAGGTGTAAATCACGAGGAGATGATCTCAGGACGGCAATAACTGGCTCTGAGAGACTGGGAGAACCTGACCCGGGGTCACAACGCAACAGGTACAGACTTGTTTAAGAGAGCACCGAGTGGAAAGAAAACACCTCTTTGTCGAAGCAGTGACAAGAGCACAAGAGGGAGAAAAGTACTTTTCTCATTTTTCTTTAGGGCCTCATGGTGCGTGTTTGTTTTCTTTTAACCACAAATCTCTGTGGGATGGATGGTTCTCTCATTTTGGTGCATTCATTATGGGACTGTTTTCTATGGAAGTTGTTCTTTTGTTGCTCTGGCTGTTATCCAGCATACTTACCATACATCTTTCCCTCATCTGACAGGATGATTTTCCTCCTGCCGCAGGGGGGGTATATGGCGAGGGCCTCCTGGAAGCTCTGCTCGATGTCCGGGCTCCACACGCCCTCGGCGTCCCCGTCAATGGCCTTGTCATCGTTCTCCCCGTCCAGCCCATCTTCAGGGCTACCGTTGGCACTCCACTCGTTGGACGCAATGGTGGCGGCTCCCCCTGGGCCCGACCACGAGCCCCAAAATCAAGGGATCTGTAGGAGACCTTTGAGAGAAAGGCATAGGATGCTTCGATTATTTTATATCTTCATATTGATTTAAATTATTTAGCAAATGTTAACAAATAATTAACTTTGAAATCTAAACAGCGGAAAGAAAATGTTAAAGAATTTGTTATTATCAACAAAAGCCATGCCAACACCAAATCAACAATAACTAGGCAGGTAATGTCAGTGCAGCCGAAGCCTGGTATAGTTTATAAAACTATAGAGCTCCATTGTTACTCCAACAAGAAGCTTATGATTGCTGTTGGGCTTCTTCGGCTTATTAACAAAAAAACTAGTGGCCTGATTTTCATTACATTCGGTGAAAGGATGTACCATGAGTAAAAGAAGAAGCCATTACATGTTGGTGCTGATCTGAATCCCATAGAAGCAGTATTCTTTTCGCTTTCGTCAAATTGCAAAATAGGGCATTTGGCCATGGCAAAGGTCTGTGCTCTCTGAGTGACCTTCTTGTTATCTAACATTATTTAAAACACATTATTGAGCGACATAATTGCAATCTGTGGCATGTTTCGTGTGAGTGAGGGCACTGTGAGTCAATCTAACACACACTGTCCTGGTGATGTAAATACTCACTAGTGCATCGAATCTGTATCGATCCGCTGCTGCACATAGTTCCCCAACAAGTGCCATGTTTACTTCTGTTTGCTATAAAGCTGTTTAGGACATTACTTCTTATTTAAGAAAAACACGTTATATATAAGGCATTGTTTAAGGATTTATAATTTAAGTGGGAATTAATATTCATAAGCAAATCACATGAACAACATTGAGTTGTTCATTTGCTACCAATAACAGAAATGAGTGCAGCAATAAGCCATCATTTTCATAATTGTAATAAGGAAACTCTTCTGCTTGAACCACAACATGTACATCTTACTACAAAACTATAAAAAAAAAACTATAATTTTAGGCAGTGAACATTGTACAAACTATTGTATCAATTTTGGTCTATCGGCCAGTCGTAAATGTGGGTCATGTGATGCTATGAGGAAAATCATGCCTCACAATAACTATTTTATTAGGTCTACCATACTGTCTTATTACAAACCACCTTTTGTTTTATCAACATATTCTTCTTTTTGAGATTGACATGTAGAAACTCAGCCAGTAAAATCCTGTAAAAATGTTTTTATATTTGGCACAAGTTGCATGAATCTTGGAAAAATGTTCTCAGAAAACATCCACGGTTTTTTGCCTTCATTTTGACAAACTGAGCTGTCATAACAAACAGGTTAGTGTAACGGATTTTTATTTGTTTCCTTGTTTCGACTCCAGCAACTCGGCTTATAATCAGGAGCAAATTTCAACAAGATCAATAAAATAAAGGAGAACATGATTTCTGATTTAAGTCATGTCGGCTACCTCATTAACAGCTTGCCATGCTGTGTGAACTTCAACCCGGCTTAGCTTCTCTACAAGTAATGAACATAAAGTGAATTATTTGTGTGGCTTTAAAGAGCTGAGTGAGTTCATGTTAAGCATAATGAGAGTTGAAAAGGGAATGTCATTCATGTGTAGCTCGTTACTTTGCCTCTCTTTGACAATGTCTTTATTGCTGTTATTAAATCTGAATGAATAAACAATGCTAACCGTAATTATTACTGTAATTTCCTCAATTTTAGTTCCCTGAAATGGCCAAATGAATTCAAGATATTCCATAAAATGTAGTTTAAAGACCTCACTAATCAGAGCTGGCCTCAAAGAATTCGTGTGGTCTGGGAACTGTGTCCCAGTGTGGTTGGCTCATGACTGACTGCAGGCTAAGATCTTAAGTATTTTTCAAGCTGCCTTTCAGCATCGTATTGTTTCTGAACGTCTATGAGGTAACCACGATCTTCCCAGGATGCTTGTGTTTCTGCTGTAGCATTTCTGCAGATGTTGACATAAATAAAGCATAATAGAGAGAGTTGTATTATACTGACATTTAGAGTTTATATGATAGAATGTAAAACGAGTATGTTACATTATCTGTTTTCAGCTGTTATTCCCCTGATATGAGCCATATTTGAAGTCTTTTAAGAGGTTTTGCAGAGTTAGGGAGTCAAATATGGACAGTTTAATTATTTCACATAAAAATAAATCCAGAAATTAAGCTTCCTTTGTTTTGTACTTAAAATATGATCTAACATATGAAAAATGTCTATGTAAACAAGTGAAACCATTATAGTCAAGGCCACAGAAGTGTGTATAATTATTTGGAGTGTAATTACACCAAAACTCTGCCGCCAAAAAGTGGTTTTATTTTATCTGGAATTTTGTCATGATGACCATGATAGTTTCGAAATCCCTCTATCTCCCCCTTCTCTGTTTATCTCTCATTATTTAGAAAAAGACACACTTTTTCACCACATACTGGTGAAAAAGCAGAGGTGAAGGATTAGTGACGCTTCCTTTCGCTTCCCATCATCATAAAAGAGGAATTAAAAAAGATCAAAGGCGGGTAGATACGTTTTATCCCGCAGCGATATCCGTCCAAACGCTACATACAACATTTAATTTATGGACGTCACTGAAGCCAGATGGGAGTTTGGCTAATATCCACAAGTCCAGCAGCTAATTTTAGCTGAGAGGGTATTGGTTATGGCGGGCCCTCTGCAACAGGGTCACGGTGTTAAAACTCAACACTGAAACGGAGCACTCATCAGCAGCTCAAGTAATGCGTGTCTGTCCTCGCAGATCACACTGGATCCTTCCAATCACTGCTCACTGGAGTCAGGGTTTGTTTAATCATACTCTGAAAAAAGGTCATTTTAAATACAATGATTAAAAACAAAGACATGTGGATATGCGAGTGAATAAATAAATTGAATTGAAGCTGCAACAAATCAAATTAAATGTGTCTACAAGTCCTTTGATAAACAGTATTGCCTCTTCATTTTCTTTCTTTTTAAAATGTGAGAATTTTTCATCTATCGTTGTGTTGTATTATAGTAAACTGAATATTGTGTTTTGTGAATTGAATTAGGGCTGCAGGTAGTGAATATTTCCATTAGTCTGCATATCATTTTCTCAATCAATCAATTTCTGTCTATTCAATGCGAAAGATTTGAGAAAAATGTCTGAGAAATCGATGCTAAATATTTTGTTTGTCATGTAGGAGCATCAATCCAGCAAATACTTGCAATTTCTGCCTTAGAATTAAAAACAATAATTCAGTTAGTAGTTCAGATCAAGTAGTTCTAGTCATTGAAATTATTTAAGAGTTTAAATGTCAACTCTGGACCTTTCTGGAGAATTGTGAGCACACATTAACACATCATGTAATAGTTACCCCAACTTTTCCAGCAGCCCGTGATGACAAACTAATTTGACTTTCATTGTGTAGTTGTCAGCAGCCTGTTTGTTGGTACAACTTAAAAACAGAAACATCTTTAGGCCCAACGAGCCATCACACTTCTGTGAACCCTGAACACACACCAGGCCACACAAGTCTGCTGGTAGAGTGTCTCTCAGGCAGTATTTCATTAATGAACGCACAGGTGCTGCAGGGCAACTGCTCCAGTCGAGCCGGGGCAATAATCAGAGACTGGTGGCACAGTGAGGGAGGGGCGGCCGCTCTATTGTTTATCTCCAATTATAGCAGAGAAAACACTGCAAACCTCCTCCACACTGCGAGCTGAGCAGCAAGCAGCGCTCAGATCTGACGGCCTCGATGGAGCTCAGAGTGCTTTCAAGAGAGGCTCTTCAGCGAGAGAGGGGCCTGAATTTCAGACATGTCCTTATTAAGAAAGGGCTGCGAGTGCTCACTGTTTCTCCTCCTGCCTCCCTTGTGTCAACCCAACGCCCTCCCTCCCTCCTCTTCTGCCAGCCCCCCCACCACCACCACCACCACCCTCCACCCAGCGCTCAGAACGTCTCTACCCAAATAAGGACAGGAGACCAGGGGATGCGTGTATGGGAGGAGGTGGTTGGCTTGGTTGGTTGGTTGGAGAGCAGACGGGGGAAAGGGGGTGTGTATGTGGGGTGGGGGTGTTGTCCAATTTAGGCGTCCACTTTGGGGTCTGGAAAACAGTGGGATTGTTCCAGCTGGAATGCAACATCAGCAGTGAACACACTCAGAGCTCAGACTAGAGGCAGGCCATTGTCAGTGGAGCCATTTTTCAATGCATCCTCGTGTGGAGTCACAGGATTCTAAATCTGAACAATAGTCATGGCTCGATGGTGAAAAGTTAAAGGACAGTTTTATGGGCTGAAATACAACAGCTTGGACCCAAGATGGAGGGATTCGCTTCTCCGACACAATTTACTGCCAGCATGTCGTTTGAAAATAAAAGCTGTTTGTAATTAACATATTGATTACATTACAACAGCTGTTTGTATTTGAGCCAAGTTCGGGTGATAAACTCAGGCATAGCAATGACTTACAGAACAAAATAAACTGCGGATACACAAAGCTGAGTGTATACAGTGTAATACATAAAGACAGCTACTGACAACCTGAAACAGCGGATTAATCGCTCAACAGAAAATGAATGAACCTAAAACTATTTTGATAAGTTAACCGCTTAAGTATTTTCTGCTGCTCTATTGTGAGGTTTATTCTGTTTCATGTGATAATAAATACAAATTGTTTAGACTTTGGTCTGGTGGTCAAACAATAGGGCGGGCTGATAATTCAATAATGTAATAATAAATGATCATCGTTTCGTTGAATAATATTTTGATGAAACCATATATTGAGATAATAGAATTAGGATTCAGAATTACAGAATTACTAAACTCTCAAAATTAAATGAGAAAATACTCATTGTTAATTTATACAGTGGTATACAAATATAGGCTATTTATATAAAATATTAATTTTAAATATCTGAAAACATAATAGGCAATCGGCAAACATCACTACTGAGATAATGTAATATTAGGTCATCTCGCGCAGGGCTATCAAACTAAAAAAATAACATTTGATGACATAAATGTACCTTTCGTAAATTCTGATTCTTATTTTAGTACTTTACTCCTTCTCGTATCCACTAAATGAATAATGTATGAAACTTGAAAATAATCTCCAGATTAATGGATAAAGAAAGCAAACTGCAGTTCTTCTCGAGCACAAACCTGTGAGTGAGACTCTTAAATGTGGCTGCCAGATGGGAAGCTTTATTAAAAGGATCTCAATTGAATAGACACATTAACAACTACATTCAGGGACACACCTCCCCTCCTGCTTTCTGGGAGTCACGCCATGAGAGTAACATGCTACAGAATTCCAATGTGCAGCAGGGATAATGCTGCAAAGCTATGTGTTTTGCACGTCCATTCAAACGGCACCATTCATGCTCCCCGGACCCTCGTCCCATTCTCCCAGCCCCGAACAGAGCCATCGCATTGCAGTCTGTTTTCAGAAATCGGCTTATCTCCACTCCGACTCCATCCATGACCCAACCAGTTTATTGGCACCACACTGAGTTTCCTTTTATTTTCCTTTCCTAGACAGGATTGTGTGTGGTGAAATGTCCCAATGAATTCCAGTAATTCTCCTGAGTCACCGTGAGGCTACTGAGTCACATGTAGCAAAGCTGCCGGGATAACCTAAATCAGGAGAGGGATTCCATCGTCGGTATTTGTTTAAGCATGCCACAGACAGTAGGAAATCCCTGACAAACACCTACAGGCAGGAAAACAAACACAGCCTGTTTCCACGGCATGACATTCAGGAGCTGACACAATAATACTTATTCACGGAAAGAGAGGACTTTTCTTTCCCACATTGCCAGTTTTTTTACTGCTCAAATTTTGTCTTCCACTTAAAATGAGATCATCTTGGTACTCACAGATGCACCAACCAGATGGGGTTCTACTTATTGCAGAAAATCAAAGACTTTAGTAAGACCTTGAGGTCAAGATTATTCTGTCATGTCTCGTGATTTGTATGGCCTGATGGCAACATCTTTTCTCCAGTCCTCCCGACCTTCACGACCAAGAAGAGATCATAGAAATATATGCAGAGACTAAACAGCCTACCATGAGAGCCATGTGAGCCCATTGAGCTACAACATTAGTATGAGTACAAAAAGCAACTGTAAATGCACAGCGGGTTACTTGTAAGTTTATTTCACACGTTTTACTTATTCCATTCTGCCTGAGTGTTTATTAACTTTAACTGTGGTTTCTCAAAGCAAGTGAGTTTCAACAAATTCCCGTCTTAGAGAGCAAAACAACCGTCAGAGAAACTTTTATCGTAATGATGTCAAATCAGGCTGAGCTGGCTGCATGGAAAACATGAGCTTTTTGATGTTACTTGTTAAATACCAAAAGGCAACACAACAAATCCAGACAGAAAAGTTCCAGCAGAAAAAACCTCTAGTGCTTTTTGAGGCTCAGAAGACAACATTTGAAAAGGTCCACCATGTGAATGCACCTGGTACATTGGATTGAAGATGCATTTGGTGCTTGGTGTTAAACAGAAAACTGAGACGACATGTTGCTCATGTACTGTAGGCTTCAACGGTAAATTCTCTCAGGTGCTTTGGAGAACTGTGCGCCAGCTGTCATCGAGCATCTAGTCTTTGTTCTACTGTACGTCTTTACTCAGAACAATGCAGCATGTAATCTGATGAGTGCAAACGTTTTAAGGTTAGCATATTTACTGTAACATCTGTTTTTTCACAAGATCAGACAATGTCGACTCAGGAGGAGTCTTGGTGGTAGTTTTTCATTTTAAACCCTTTTTTATGCATCAGAAAAATAATAATCAAACATGGGTGTTCTTCAAGTGTATGCATATAAAGGATTTACTTTGATGCCATTGTAAATGCAATACAAGAAAAGCCAATACAAACTTGCAAATAGGTAAAACTTGGTAACTTAAAAGTATCTTTGTCTCTGTTTTTACCTCTGGTTTGGACTCCACCAACTCCTGAGGGAATTATTTGGCTGATAAGCTACTCAATTCTCCACCATGTTGTTTTTGTGCTTAGCATGTTGTCTACAGAGGGTTTATCAAAGGGTTGTTGCTACAAAAAATAAATAAAGTAAAGTAGTAGTAAAGTATTTGCTGCATAATAATGAGCTGAAAGATGCTAAACTGCTCTAAAGGCTGAGGGGATAATCCTCCGTGTGTTCAATACAAGTCTGTTTTTTATGTTACTCGTAGTATTTACAAAATAACAATGATATCATATCAGCTTTAAAAAAAAAAAAAAAATCTGTTACTGGTTTTTGATTTGTATATATTTTTTATTATTCTTCTTAATCATGGTAATTGTTGGTCATATCACACCCACACACTCCGCCCACTGCTGCCGTAAGTCTGCACCCTGAAGACCATGACTCAAGTCTACTGACTCACATCCCCAAGCAGATCCCTTCACATCTATCTCTACCTCTGTTGTTCCTTCCTCTCCATTTGGTACTGACATAATGTATGTACCTACCTTTGTCTGTTTGTTAACCAACACACCACAGGATGTGTTCCTGCCTTCAAAGATGCAGCCTTTATTGAGCTGCTGCTCGACTTAGGACACTTGTTGGCAGAGAACAGACCCCTGCTGGCAGCCGAAAGCCCCCCTGCTTAGCCGAGACTTAAACACACCGACACCGATCTTAACATTTTCATACACAGTAACGAATCCAGAGCCTGAAACTCCTCCAGACGTCTTGTTAAGGTTGAGGGGCACTCACAGATGTCACAGTGAGACCCCCAACACACACACACACGCACACGCACACGCACGCACGCACACGCGCACACACACACACACACACACACACACACACACACACACACACACACACACACACACACACACACACACACACACACACACACACACACACACACACACACACACACACACACACACACACACACACACACACACACACACACACACACTCTTGACAGGCGAAACAACAGGACTTGGTGGCAGAAGGAGCAGCTGCTCGCTAAGGTCAGATTACAGATAAAGAAAACATTTTCAGGCCAGGAGAGCTGCTCTCTGACTAGAACCGGAGACGCTGCCTTATCCCTCCTGACACACACAAACGCGCGCAGATGCATTCTCAGCAAATGCCCATGTTTTGCTGCTTTTATAAATGAAAAGGTGATGAGCTGGCTTAAGTGTCGGCATGTCTGTTCAAAGATTGCTGCCACTGCCTTCTTCAGACTCATAAAACCACAAGGACCATCTCCAAAAAAAAAAGTCAGTCGCTGCCCTCCCTTCTCTCCCTTCTCTGTCTGTGTTTGGCCCTAATAAATTCTCCCCAGCTCCTCCAATAACTTCCTGCTACTTCCTATCTGGCACAGCGCTCAGGAAACAATCAGAGCTCAGAGTGAGAGGAGGGCTGGACGGCCAACGGCTCACACGGCAGAAAGAGAGGCAGAGGGAAAAGGTTGAGACGCACACACACACACACACACACACACACACACACACACACACACACACACACACACACACACACACACACACACACACACACACACACACACGTGAACGCACACCAAATGCTCCCCTTGTCAAGTCAAACATTTGTGGTTTGATACCAGCTGCATGCCCAAGAAAAACAATAACGCTCAGAGTAACATCTTGCACGCTAGAAACAGGAATGTGTGAAAGCGATCTGAGTTGGAAAATCTTTTTCAAACAGTCACACCATGAAACTCGCCGCAACTGATTCTTATTTGTTGTTTTCTTGTAAACAAATCTCACCGCGTGGAAACAGACTAACTGACTCTGAGGTAAGAAGAGTTTACTGGATTCCTAAATGAGTCACTGAGAGATAAACGGGTGTGAATGGAGCCAGAGCTCGAACATAAGGTAGATGTACTAATGTGTTGTTCTTTTTTATAGCTGCTGGCGATGCGGTAGAGCTTGAATTAAGCCTGAAATCCATCTGAAGAGGGAAAAACTGACACAAAACGGCGCGGGTGAGCCAGAGTGTCTTCTCTTTTTTGTACAGCCTGAATCAGCATTTTAATCGGAAATTTTCCAGCAAAAGCAGCAGACAAGCCGTTCTAGCCTGAATTGGTCATTTTGTGGTGAGGGGAGCGGTTTGAAGCCATAATCTGTGAAACCTTTAAGACATGCAGAACTTTGCAGCAGAATGCACGAGCCAATAACTCATCTAACCATATCAATTGTGGAACAAAGCATTAAGAGCAGTCATGGCTTTTATCGGGCCTCATAGAGAGGATTTTCACAAGGAAAAGCTGAGATTTAACATAAAAACCGAACCAGAGAGGAAACGTATAGGACTGTTGCACATTTGATGTAAGTATATACACTCATAAAGGAATCATTTAGACACCTGTGTTGTTTTATATTAGGAGCAATAAGAACCAATAACGCTGTGCTGCAGAAGGGGATCATCCCCCTTCCCAAAACACTCTATGCAAAGGGATTAAAGGGGTTTCACATGAGTGCCCTTGGGTCACAGGAGCTCCAGTGCGACACACAGGCCTCACACACACGCGCGGGCACGGGCGCGCACACACACACACACACACACACACACACACACACACACACACACACACACACACACACACACACACACACACACACACACACACACACACACACACACACACAATGTATACATCACTTCAGGGGACATTACATTGACTTACATGCATTTCCTGGAGACTTATCATCATAACCTTAACCATAACCAACACATGCCTAACCCTAATCCTAACCAAGTCTTCACCCTAAAATGAATGATTCCCCTCATGGGGACCTCCAATGTGTCCCCATAAGGGAGGCGAGTCCCCACACGTGACTGTGTAAACAGATTTAGGGCCCCACAAGTATAGTAATGCTAGGCCACACACACACACACACACACACACACACACACACACACACACACACACACACACACACACACACACACACACACACACACACACACACACACACACACACACACACACACACACACACACACACACACACACACACACACACACACACACACACACACACACACACACACACACACACACACACACACACACACACACACACACACACACACACACACACACACACACCTCTGCAACACCAGACGGGCTCAGTGAGCCTCATGTTATCTATAATGGAGGCCCGGGGAGCCACAGACACTGGCACACATACCCACAGACATCTATTTTCTGAGCTCTTTGCCTGCAGAGAACATTTATTTGGAACATCTCTCTGTCGCCAGAGAAAGAACAACTAAAACGTTTAGCAACTTGGGCACAAAGGCTATACTGTTCTAGGCCACTCCCCGGCTCCTCCCCTCAGTGGTCCGAATAGGAGGCCGGAAAGCTTATCTGTTAAAACCTCATGGTTTGGAGGATATGTAAACATGTGCAGTGCATTAACGTGAATACAATGTTGATAAATGATGTTGCTGGATACTTGGGAAACTGAAGTATATGTTTAAAGATTTCTCAGCTTTTGTTGTATCACTGTAATAAATAACTCAAATGCATCAACACAACTGCACTCTTTAACCCGATGCTGCCAGTTAGACTGCATATTGTACTCCAGATTGTCATTAATGCCCTTCTGCTGGGGCCTGCAGGCTTCTCTCTAAGGCCCTCTGTGTGCTCACCACGCAGACATAAGTGCTATTTGTTCAGATCTGGGTTGACAGAGGGGCAAGTGTCCACCATTTGGACGAGCACTTCTGGGGATGGTGCTAAAAAGAAACCAACGTCTGCACAAATGGGCAAAAGCTCATTAGGCGCTCTGCTGTGGGTTTAACACAAACGGGTGAAGCTGCTGCTGACAAACGGTCAACAGACCTGCGTAAACACTCTGCAGGGCAAAGAGAGGATGCACTAAACGCTGGAATACACAGCACCACATGTGAAATACCTTCAGGATCTCTTCAGATTTTATAAAAAAGAGAGATTTTTTAAACCCTCATGAAGAAAACACTCATTACCTCTTCCGTCCCGATTAGCGGCCTCAAGGAATACAGCTGGCAAGTAAAAAGAGACGAAAGTGCCACTTTAAGAGGATATTACCCCAAGTAATCTAATTGACCTCCGTGACATGGGTGAAGCTGTAAAACGTTCCCTCTGCATTTAACTCTCGCACAGCTTACAAAATGCATAACGGCTGAGAAACATAAAGTGCGTTCAAGGAGAGGAAGAAAGAGACCACATTGTACATTGGGAGGCCTGATGCATTCATGCTGCATGAAAACAATGAAGGGGAATCTGTCGGAGCAGCAGAATGCCTAATCCTTTCCAGATTTACCCATCAGCATCAAAATCTATTAATAGGCATCTTGGCGTGTCTCATTTACCAAGGACACATTGTTTGGTCGTACTGGTAGGCCGCTGCGTTTCAGAATATCGTTTCCACATGTTAATAGAAATGAGTTCTAATACTGCAGCCTCTCAGCCGTTACCTAAAATGAACAACAAGAACGTTTTCCTACAATATTCATATTGCCTTTATCAGTGTTGATGTACACAATTGTAGCTCTAACACACGGCCTCACATGAAGCCTGTCGCATTTACACTCACAGCCTTATGGAATTAAGACAGATCTGTGAACATTGTTCCCAGGTTACACAACATTGTTTCCCACACAGCCTTGGTGAAAATAGTAAAAAAAGTAAATAAATGGAAATATAATGTGTAATGCCTTTAAGTAGGCCTATTGCTGCTGCAGTAATACAAGGAGACAGATAAGGAGCCAACAGAAACGTTAACAGGTTATTCTGCTTGTTGAGACTAACCTGACAGACTGCATTCTGGTGTTCAGTCAAACCTGTTGACTGCCACTGATTTAACTATGCAGCTCCTCTGACTGTACCAATCCTTACATGTTCCAATCAGCCGAGACATTTAGCAGTCAAACAAAGTGTACCCGATCAAACAACAGACTGAGAACAGGTGTAGCCCGAGGTGCCTCTTCTTTAATTATAAAATTAGCTCGCATGCATCTCAAATCCTCACCTATGAATTATGTACTTAGTAAGACTTTGCACAGTATCATCACATTGGCACGAAAGAAAGAAGTAAAACATATAGCTTGATAGATTTTTTTTCCTGATCAGCATTTAACTAAAAAAGAAGGTTTGGTATTTCCTAAATATTCCATAATAGCAATGACGTTACACACATCCTTGTTGGTATGCAGGAGTGTGTAGCTCCAGGTCTGCATACACATGGCTTTTACTTTATTCATAATGTATCATACATTATTTGTCATTTGTTTGTCAACCAGGTAGTATTATATTGTAATAACTTCATGCAATGTATATTGTGTTCAAAAATAAAGTGTATGTAAATGCATGAAACAAGTTTTCTAATTTAAAACTGAATGCAAACAATGATACAAAATATAGGACATAACCGTAATGAGTGTCTTTATAAATGATCAACATGTAGTCAAAATGGAAATGTAAATCTCATCACTGCCAGATAAAAAAAAACAAGTAGTACATGTAGCTCAATTTGGTTCAAACAGATTAATAAGAAATCTGTTTAAAATTATTTTTGAAATGTTGTGTTTGTCTAATAAATGTGTGAGAACAGTTGTATTAACAGACAGCTTCCCTCCACTAAACTAAGCTGACAGAACAACAAATTACCTTTAGGATGCAGAGGTCCAAAGCACACTGAAGTTGTGTATTCCTCCAAATCGTTCTTGTTTGAGTCTCTCTCTGAGCCTGTAGGTAAAACTGTTGGATTCCTCTGGAGGAACAAGGCTGGAGGCTTTGGATGATCCAGGTATGAACTGTGCGAGAAAGAAAACAAACATATTCCCTGCTGTCAAAAGAGACGCGTTGTGTTTCTTTTTAGTAATTTTTAGTCAATGAGCGGGGCTACCGGTGGAAATCTGATTTCACAGAGCCTGTCAAAGATATCCCCGCACACTGGGAAAGTCAAACACAATAGAGTATGAATCTGCAAATGTTTTCTTCCCTCCCAACGCAGGGAGCTCCGCGGAAAAATGTAAAAAATGACAATGATCTGAAAACTTCACCGAGACAAGCGGCGTGAAAAAACTCACCCAGAAAAAAGCCTCTAAAGTGAAAGAGGGAACATTTGTACAAAACTTACCTTTTTTATTCTGCCAGGCTACTGGTTCTTCTCAATGAGAGCAGCTGGTCACTTTAGATAGTTTGTTATATTTTGGCGCCTTGTTGTTTTCCGTAATATTTCTCAGAGGTTTGACAGTATAAGTGGAATGTTAAGTATGACTTTGGTATGAAATCAACGCACTACACTGGAAAACGAAGGGGGAGGGAAAGACAGACTTGCAAGGAGGAGCCACCGGTGCGCGTCAATCAACAGGCCGGGGGGGCGGGGACTTCACTGCAGGCCCCGCCCCCCACAACCCTGCAGAGCGGCAGCTTCCTGCCCTCAAAACAAACTGCAAGCCTCATGTATGGTGGCTAATATACCGTATATCACTGCTGGGTTTAGGGATAAATAAATGCATAAATTAACATTGGCAGTGTTGCAAAAAATCATGAATTTGATATGTTACAGTGTTGGAAGTAAATACTGTTAAAAGTTAAAGTCAAGCACTAAAATGTTTTAATTACATTAAATTAGTCATACAATTATCGATAACGCGGAATGACGTGTTTCTGAATAATACATATTTTATCACCAGATTATATTATGTTTATCCGACTTTTATATTGTGTTAGCTGTAAATTAGCGCTTCCATAGCGTTGTATTTGTCAGATAGTTTACAGATATCTTCACTGTCAACCTTTACATTTGAGCTCTTTTAGTTCCGTTTTATCTTTTATTTTGATATGTTTATATTTTATAATTGTTTGTTTTCTACTCTTTTTGTATTTGTAATTATGTGCAATACTTTGTTTTACAAGCTGCAACGAAAAAAAATCCCAATTTGCGATCAATCAAGTATATCTTATCTTATTATGTTATTTTATTATATGAATATATACTTATGATGCATCATGTGTACTTTAATGTGAAAGGTAATGGTAAAGATTGAGCTTATATATACATAAACAGACTGCTGTTAGTGACGCGTCCTAAACCCCGGAAGTAAGCTGCGCATGGGTTCCTTCGACAAAAAAGCAATGCAATTTCTCCATAGGATTTTGGAAAATAGCTCGAAATAAGGTCTGTGGTTGACACACATTTAAGAGACGGATCACGTTTTCTTCAGTCGGATAATCTCCACATGTCTACCCTACTTTCATAATTTTCTAATCATAAATCTAATCGATAGATTTATGATCGATAGGTTTATGATTATAAAATTATAAAAGTAGGGTAGACATGTGGAGATTATCCGACTCTTAAACGTGTGTCAACCACAGACCTTATTTCGAGCTAGTTTCCAAAAATCCTATGGAGAAATCTCATTGCTTTTTTGTCGAAGGAACCATGGAAGGAACCCATGCGCAGATTACTTCCGGGTTTTAGGACGCATCACTGTGGCACTCTATACTTAATGGTAATGCTCAAAACAAATGCTAAAGGTTTACGTGGAGTGTGTAAATTAGTTTAAAAGACATGTAATAAATAAGAGTTAAGTGCTTTGCTGTAGCGATGGAGTATTCAGACTCAGCAGCATTTTTAAGATTGCTGAAATATTTTAATAATAAATAACAATGAAAGAGATGATTCATCACAAAGATGATTCACTTACATTACATACACTGTAATGACAAGTATTTTATTCACTGCCTGACTTCTATGACTGATAGACTGTTTTTTGTTTAGAGCCCTTGTGTGTTCCCATACGTATATTTTCAATCACTGTGTCCATACGACTCAATACTGAGTGCATTGCAGGTTAATTAAATGGTATCTACATTTTAAATAAATTGTATTTTTTTATATAATTACACACTTAAACATGGTTTTGCTTTTTGAAACATCAAATCAAATCTGAAGTTGGATTAATAATAGTTTAAAAATACTTTTAAAAAAAATCACCAGCTAATCAGATATTGTCAAACTGCTCTCCTTAAGTACCACACTTTACATAAAAATAGATAACTGTTAACACTGAATGATATAAAAGGAAATATGTGCTTTTGTTTTTTCTCTTAAGGCTAATTCAAAGGGAACATATATTCTATCTATCTAGAATATGTACATCACTATAAACAAAATAGACCTTGAATCCAGCAACAGCTCCTTCTGTTGGTCAACAGCGTGGTTGCAGCTGTTAAGCAGAATTCCAATATTAAAGCAGAGCTGCTGCTTATGGCAGCTACACCCTGCCACTACGCATCCGACAGTCTGATTCCATAACAACATTCAAAACCCAACTCAAAACCCACCTGTTCAAACTGGCATTTTCTTTATAATCTGTACCCCGTGTCCTTTTGTGTCCTTTTGTAGTCCATTTCCTGTTGTTTGTCTTGTCTTACCCCGGCTGATACTTCACTAAATCCACTTTTTTAATTTGTAAGGTAAAATTGTAAATGTAAATTGTAAATCTGTAACCCTGTAAGGTGTCCTTGGGTGTTATGAAAGGTGCCCCCCAAAATAAATGTATTATTATTATTATGCAGATGGTGTGACAACAAATCACTCATTCATGCACTAATTGTATCAGTGTCTAAGTATGACTACAGAAATCTTGGCAGTTGTTGCACTGGAATTCACGTAACAGAAAAAAACAATGAGAGGAGAAAAACTCACCTTGCAGCATCTGTCGAGAAGAGCTGCCAGCTTTGCCAGTTTGGACAACTGCCTGAGCAGGTTCAGGCAGAATACACACTTCTCACGTACTCTTCAGGGCCTCGGCTCAAACTGGTTTTTCATTCAGAGTAAAGCTCTCCTCTCAACATGTCACACAACAACTGGAGAGCAGCGTGGGTGTCTCTCAGAACGGCAACTATAAGATATCCTACTGATTATCTGCCGGTTCACTGAAGAGGATACTGTCTGAAACACAATTTAAAACAGACTTCCTACATTTCATCAATGAGGGATTAGGCCCAAAATGACCTACATATATTTTTTGTAATATTTAAGAATTTTGGACACACTTACTAAATAAGAGATAAGGTTGACAGAAACATGTATTTGCACAACAGATGTTTACTTTGGGGAAGTTATTTAGTATAGTTTATTAAATGTATTTTGTATAAAAACACTTATCTCATACAAGGAGAAGAGATGACCATGATCTGCAGTCCTTGCAGGAACACACAACCATCAATGTAACAAATGCAAATTGTACACATACAAGTTCAAAAGTTCACATACTTTAATTAATAAATATGATAATAACACAGCTAGAAATGCTAAAAAGAAAAGGCAGTGTTCAGAAATAAATACATTTTACAAAATGATAGAACCAAAAGAAAATGATCCTGCAGGAGCTCAGATCATCTGAGAACCACAGAGAAATATGAATATGTTGTCAAAACGTCACATTGTACATATATCAAGACATTCCTATTCCAAAAATCGACACCTCTGTATATGTTACTCTAACAACGTCTGGAATGTAAAAGTCCCTGAACATATTTTTTCTCTCAAAGAAGTCTTGCCGTTATGATTTAGTACCCGTTTTCGTTCAAATAAAAGTACTTCCCTTATTCTTTTTAACGTTATTTTTGCGAGAATAACAATGTTTGCATATCACAGTCACATCTGACACAAGACATTTTTGACCTATCATTATTTTAAACATACAGAACAACAAAGCCCGAACAACATTGACGTCTTATAATGATGCAAATATCCGTCATCATTGTGTGATTCACAGAAATACTTATCCACTGAAAAAAACTAAAAAGAACAAGACTCTCCTGTGCCATGCAGTGCCAGGTTACAGGATCATATCAGACCAAGTTGTGTTTCTCACTCCTGGAGGAAGTCACACACCATTAAAAAGGCAACAACCAGGAGCAGGTATTGTCACTTTAGACTTAGAGGAACTGTCATTCGTTATTGTCGCCTATCGCAGGAAGATGTGGGCGTGTTGCGTACTGGTTTATGCGTGAGTAGGAACTGGGCATCCTACTGTTACTCGCAGGCGATTTTGCCATCAAAGCTGGAGAGTGCGATAGCAAAGGCCTGCAAGGCACACATCGGGTAGTTGTAGTCCAGCGTGAAAATGTCATCAGCTATTCGACCAAACTGCATCACGATGTAGTCAACTGAAAGAGGCAGGAGGATTGTTCAAAGTTAGTTGGTAAATATTTAATTATGAATGTTAATTATTTGTATTTAAAACATCATCGCATCATTTCAGGATTTCAGGAATGTCAGCCTCATATTGAAGTAGACTCAGTAGGTTTCATCCTCTGGGGAAAATAAATAACATGGCAACCCTCCAACTGTTGTTAAGGTGATTCAGTCCAAAGTGGTGGACTGATATCCATAAAGCCATGAGATAATAATACAGTACAAGACATGATGTCATACGTTGTGTTATTTTAGTAGTTATGTCATAAGTAGATCACACTTTATTTTTGTGATCAGCTATTAAACTAATACAGGAGGTTTGGTGTTTTTAAATTGGCATAAATACCTATGATGTAATAGAACATAGTTTAACTTTGCTTTGTAATCTAAAACTTCATCTAAGAAATATCCAAACATTGTTCAAATAAGACATGTTAGTGAATCATTGAATGAGTCCCTAATAAACGTATTTTAATTGTTTGACGCCTGTCTCTATTATGAGATATCAAATTGTTTGAGAATTGCCATTCAAGTTATTCTTATAGATACATTTCATTATTCTCAGACAAAACTCAGGAGAAAGTACATCCAAATGAACCATCTTTGTCTTTTTACGAGATTTTACATGTAAATGTTTGTTGGGACTTGACAGTAAACTGCTTTGTGTTTCTTTGACTAGTAACTTCATTGTAAAGGTCCGGAGTGTTTGTTTGTTTCATACATATTTAGTTTGAAAAGGTAGCAGTAGATGCGAGTACTCACGGTCTTTGCTATGGACTATCTGGAAGTTCTTGATGGAGGCCTGGGTGACCCTGCCGTTGAAGTTGAGCACATGGGACGAACTATCTTCATTCCACACAGGCGTCTTGTTTTGAAGTTCAATCAGATTGTCCATGCGCCTATTCTGGTGCCTTATCAACAAGCCGTCAAGTTCCTGCAAGGAATTATCCAAACACAAATAAGGAAAAAAATGCTGACAAAGGGTAATCACGTTTTACATGTTGGCCTTGTGTTGCTCTAATTATTTAATTATCATGAATACTGTGTGCAGTTTCGATACAGTGTGAAAACATTATGCATAGAAGCAGGGGATTCTGGGAGGGCTGACTTTGCTAATAGGCCATCAGATTATTTTACGCACATGATGTTTAACAACCAAGGTTAAACACGCAAACTTGATAAATATAAAATGAAACTGGTGGTCTATATGGTATTTTATTTTTTTGCTGTATTTTTTTATTTACCACTAAAATTAAAAAAATTGAGTTTAAAATGTAAAGTTACACTTCTTGGTCGGAGAGGCACTCGGTCGTTGTTTTTGTCCATCCCCGGAATGACAACCGTCATTCTTCTGGGTCCTTTCATCCCTAAGACATTTGTTTCCTGGTGCCGGAAATAAAAACAGACAAAATTAAGATCAAATCAAATGTACTTTAACACATGAAATTCAATGTATGGAAAGCTTTCGAAAATATATTATGGATTGATGCATACTGTTGATAGATCATTTTTTGTCCAAGAGTGACTTACATAAACGATGCCAGCCATCTCCTGCCGCGCATTAGACATGTCTGGAAGAGCTCTGTCTGGATTCAGAGCGTTGTCAAAGACAGTGAACTTAGTCCCCATTAGGTTAGACCTGGACAATATATATTACATAATTAATAACTCACAGTAAAATAAAAACTTGGATGATATATTGCTCCTTTTGAGGAAGGAATGATTATTGTACCTCAGCTTTCCAACAAAATTGTCTCCACCTCTCGATAAATCTGTGGAATCGATGGAGATGAGGTAATTTGAGGTTGCACATTTCTTCCTTTTCCTCCCAACCAGCAGGAATGTCTATAAAGAACAAACAAATCAAATAGTCCTTTTATCAAATCAAATTAACTTTTATTTATATAGCACATTTATAAACGATTTTTGGTCGAGCCAAAGTGCTGTACATATAATAAAAATAGCCTACAGTGGAGAGACTTTACAGCAAATACAACAGCACAGATTGTTCAGAATATCAGTATGAGAAAAAACGACACCCTCTGTCCTTAGATCCTTTTAGATATTAAGAAAGTGAGAACTCACTTCATAAAATTATACATAAAGACTACTCCTATATTTTGACTTTTACTCTGCTAGCAAAGTTAGATCCCAAAGACCTGAACGATAAGACTGTGATGAAGAGAAATCCCTGACCTTCTTCTCGTTGTCAAGGTGAAAGTAATACAGAGGGTAGAAGCCCTTGTCCATCCCTCTTTGGTCCCGAGTCACTCTGCATTTCACCGTCACGCCCTGCGGAGCCGGCTCTATCACAAACTTCTCCAAGTTGTCAAACTCAATCTCTGGTGAAGGAGCTCTGTCCTGATGAAGAAGCATTCAAATATTCTGAAATTTCTGAAATTTAAAATGATGCTATGTTGGCTTGTCTTATTTTATTAATGAGTGTAATTTGAGATTTAAGATACCTTTTTCTTCTTCCCTTTGCCCTTTTTCTTCTTTGATTTCTCTTCTTTTTCTGAGTCAGAATCATCACTCTGTTCTGCCTTTGCTGAAATGTACAACAACAAATATTACATTCTTGTTCTTTAGTTTATTCTTTAGTCACTCAAAGTACAATTAAGGTGCTGGTTAACTTGCCTTTTTTCTTTGTCTTCTTGTCTTTGTCTTTATCTTTGTCTTTGTCCTTGTCTTTGTCCTTGTCTAATGATGTTTGGAAGAGGGATGTTGCGCTGGCGCTGGATTTCTTCTTAGATTTGGTTGACTTTGTCTCCTCTTCACTCTCATCACTGTCGGATTTGGCAGCTGCTCAGAGGATTGATATAAAGATTATCAATGAATTTCATAATTTGTAAAAACTCTCACAGACAGATTGTTTTCTAAAATAGAGTCAACATCAGCATTAAGATGGAAGCTAAGATGCAGTTTGATGGATGGATAAAATGCCAAATTCCGTTGCAATAAAACTACCTTTCTTCTTGCTTTTTGAGTCTTTGTCTCCGTTTATCTGGAACATTGATGCTGGTTCTTTCTTCTTGTCCTTCTCCTTCTCCTTTGACTTGGATTTTTTTTCTTTTCCATCAGGATCTTTTTCCTCTGAGACATGACAATAATGTAACAATTTAGAAAATGTTATCCGTCCTTGAATGGAATACCAAACTGGAGAGTCATCTGAGCACACACTGAGAATGTAATCTGTTTTCTTTTATTGCCAGAGGCAAATCATGTAAATCACATTCCTTTGTGTACTAGACAGTGGGAAAACAAATCCAAACTGCAATTCAACCAGCAAGCAAGGACTTTTGACTGGAACCTTTTGCATATATCTGCTTGGAATTCACATTTTTAGCATACTGCGCAGAACACAAGAAATCGAGGCAAGGGATGCCACATTTTTCACACAAAACAAGTAGCAAATATCTATTGTACTCAAAACCTTAAATACATTCTGCATACTGTCGATACTCACAATACAAATGTGTGTTATACAATACCGAATCCACCCCAACATGAACTTATATATTTAGCTGTCGACAGAATAAAGAAATTAACTCCAGGGATCGAATTTAGGTAAGCGTCTGAGTATTGTGCTAATTGTGGTTAGACACTGGTCTAATGTTGTCTGGTTGGTGAAACTTTAGGAAGTCGAGGTGGGACATTTCTTTACCCTTTGTCATGTGAATACATATTGTGTAGATTTGAGACCATTTGTTTATATTTTATCCGTTATAAATACATAAGTTAGGAAGATGCAAATATCAAATAACTCCAACTTACATTTTCAACCTGCAGTCTTTAGTAAGCCTAATGTAGTCCAATATCGACTCCTATTTTAGCTTTGTATTGGTCGCATACATCATATCTGGTCCTGGTAAATGCTCCATTATGTAGTTGCCTAAACAAAAGCTCTGATGTTGTCAAATAAATTAAATACTACGAAAGGTTTGAATTATATCAAGAAAACTAATTTCTAAAACTTAGGAAAAAGTAATGAATTGTTATTTTGTAATTGTTATTAAAATGTTGTTAACTGTTTGACAACATGTGAAATGTTGATTGAACTTAAACTCTATCATCAAGTTTGGATCAAGTTTTGTAAATGTGGAGGAAACAATCTTCTTAAACAATATTTCAACTTACTCACCTTAAATACATTGAGAAGTATCATAATTTTGAATTAGACAACAGAAATAAATATGTTGCCATAGCTACCATAAAGTATTCTATTAATATAATGCACTCCATTATCACTCTCCCAGTAAACAGATGTAAAAGCCATGCTCGGTTGGATGCTACTCAATCGGATGCTATTGGTACCTGTTCATGTGGATAGTTATGTAAATTGTAAATCCCTGTAATGATGCTGTATGATGTCCTTTTTGTTGTTCTGTTTATGTTTCATGTGGAACCTACTTGAGCAGGTCTCCCTTGAAAAAGAGATCAATGATCTCAATGGGATACACCTGGGTAAATAAAGGTTTGAAATGAAAATGAAACAGAGCACCTGGCTGCCCTTTACTCTACAGGAGGAGCACAGAGCCACACACACAAGTTGGAGCAGGTTTCCCTGACATGACTGATGGTTGATCTGAGGTGGAGGAAGGTTAAGTTCAGCTCAGAGGCAAACTCTCTGAAGGCGATCCAAGCAAAGTAATCGAAAAGAGCAACAACACTCTGGGCTATATCTGACAGAGAGTCAGTGTTGAAGTGATAATCAAGAAACATCTCTACACAGATAATCTCTTGTCATAGCTCAAGTTAAGTGAATGAGGAGCTAACCATGTCTAAAGTTGTGCCTCCCCACACTGTTAATGAAACAAACTCTCAACCCAAACGAATACTTAGTGATATACAGTAAGTCCTGACAAAGGCAAAGAACCAAAGAACCTGAAGCAGTGAATGGATATGTTAGGACTAGACTGGTCATGCTAGCTGCTCTGTTAACCATCTCTGTACTTTAGGGTGTAAGCATGCTAACATTAGCTAATTAGCACCAAACACGAAGCACACAAAAGACTAATGGGGATTTTGCAGATGTTTGGTCATGAAAATTGAAAGTTAAAGAATTGCCAGATTATTTACCATGATGTAAACATCGACATCTGTATCAAATTAAATGGCATTTAGCCAATAGTTAACATTTGACTCCAAACTATAAATATCAATCTAATGGGGGTGCAACAGGAAAGGTCAGGCTAAGTCATAATTATACTCTGGGGACCAAGGAAATCTGGACTAAATATCATTGCATGTTATCCAGTTGATATTTTCGTCAGGGCCAAAGTGATGGCCAATGTCTTAGTTATTCCTCGTTAATCAGTTGTTATACTTAAACTAATTGTGAATGAGCTGGTCGGTTTGTAAAGACAAAATATAAGCTTCTAACATCATGTTCTCCAGACTTCGTGCAAAGTAAAAGTGTTGCAACATGTCACAGAGAAGTCTGTCCACACATCATTTTTAACTTAATTTAAATTAGATCTAAAAGGGAAATTGTAAGGATTTTAATGTTGCTAAATGAACTTTAAAGGTTGATTTCTTGAGGAAAACCTCACTTGACTGCTGTGATTTAGCCTCTGCCACCAAGTGAGTCAGTGTGCACGTGCTTGTGATTACACAATCAAATCATTTAATCTTCTCAACAACATTAGTCTGGTCTCATAACAGTTGTTTAGGTCCCACTGTTAATTCCCTAATAAAACAGTTTTCCTGCCATACCTTTTGATTTAGATTTCTTTTCTTTGGCAGTGGTTGAAGACGGAGAACTGTCTTTTGTTGTCTTTTTCTTAGTCTTCTTTTTGGAGGTGTCTTCATCATCGTCATCATCGTCGTTATCGGTGCCTGAACCTGCAGACATGGAAAAAGTAGCGTATTATTATAATCATTTTCCAAAATTTGATTTATGAGTTTAATTGTATAGTATTTTTTTTAAGTTAGGTCTTTAAGGTTTTTAGACTCCTGGTTTTAACATTGACGTACCTTTTTTCTTTTTTGGAGCACTTTTGGATTTCTTTTTTGGCTCTTTCTCCTTTTCTTTTCCCTTTTCTGGTTCTTCTTGATCTTTTTCTGGTTTCTTTTTCTTCACCTTCTTTCCATCTATAATGTTGATACAAAAACACAGCAGTGTGACCAATGTGGACGACCAATGTGGATGTCCAATGTGGATGACCACAGTGTTCGGTTTGTCTGCTAGAAATGCTTAAAATATCTTAGTTCCTTACTTTGGATGGCAGGAATTTCCTCTTCGGATCCATCTTCATTTTTTTTTGTCTTTGTTTTTTTGGGCTTGGCTTCTTTTGCAATGGGCTTGGCTTCTGATGTGCTGTTGGTTTCCTCTTTCTTCTTTTTTGGCTTCTATTGATTTTCTTTAAAAAGGTACAAAACGGATTAGTAGAGATTAGCTTGAGCAAATTGGAAGGACAGGAGAGAAGAGAAAACATGACAAGGACTGAACACAATAATAGATGGGAGACAAAGAAATATAGGATAACTAAAAATAGCACTTAAGGACCTTTATCATTTATAAACACTCACCATTAAAAGTCAGATGTGAAAGGTAGCGAGGGGCAGAAAGAAAAAAAGAACAATTAAGTTGTAACTACTTCTACAGCTGTTATTAATATTGGTCTAGTATATAATAAACATTATTTATGCTCATTGGTTTGCATACAATGTCTAAGTAAGTCATGCTCGCAGTCATGCTGTTTCAAATGAAAAGAATAGTTTAATTTCTTGTAAAGCTGTATTTTAAGTTAGTGAAAGAGAATGTAATGATTACTATTATTTAGAAATTTATTTTGTTACACAAAAAGGTTACAAAACAAGTGTATGCAACTCGCTCAAGCTTCTTCCGGAGTACTGAGAAACACTAAATACATTACACAATCACTCTTTACATCATACAGGATGGCAAGTCAATTAATTTAAAGAATCCCTGTAAATACATTTCATGGAATTACCTTTTTCTCTTCTGATTTTCTTTATATAAAATACAGTGGATTTGGTCATTAATGCTTGAATGAAATCAATATTTTCAGTTCTTCTTTCATCACCTGCATTATATGCTGTCATCTTCTTAAGGTATAGTACGACCAACAGTCCCATTCACGTGCCTTTGTCTATGTATTACTATGTATATCATACAATAGTAAAATATATCCCTGTTTCAATGAATAGAAAGGGAACCAAGATGTGTTTCACAGCATTTCACACATGTGATGACTAAACCATTGATAGGCACAGCGTGTCCAGCCCAAGTCACAGAGAAGGAGGTCAGTGTGATTGCCGAGACAATAAAGGTAATCCTATTAGAGGCAGATCCTGCATTGATGGAAGTCTATTTTAGTTCCTTGACAATCTACAACTCACAATTATAGTAGCAGATTTGACTTTTGTAATATTGTGATTCATTGTTATGAAAAGTGATTAAATGCCATATAACACTCCACCCATTTCAGAAAATAATATGTTTCTATTGAACTGTCGCCATTTTATTTTTAATTACAGTCCTTTACACAAAACTTTAAAATAGAAATAGATGTTTCATGTCTGTACTTAACACAATCGCACTGAGGCGGTTTTTAATGAATGTGTCTAAAACAATACTGTACTAATGTGAGGCATCATTATGTAGCTCTGAAGGAGCCAACACATATGTTGCATGATTATTGCAATTCCCTGAGAGGATTTAGATTAGTATGAAATTATGATCCAATAATCACCCTTAGTGTTGACCTAGTTTTGGCATTTGGTGATAATTAGATTACTTGTTGACACATATGGTAATGCTCAAAGTAAAAGAGTAGGAATTAAAGAAGAAAATGGCATAATGAAAGTACTGCCATTGCATATGGTTTGGACGTCGCCACAGTAAGCGGTGAGCTGGATTACTGACAGCCTTCAATCCCTTGTGCGTGCTTTTGCAGATGCACTGCTCGGCCAATGAGTGTCACACAAACATGTACATTTATATTCCAAAATGCATCTTAATGTCAGATATGAATGCAATCCATGCTGGAGTGCCTAGAGATGCTTTCCAGTTTTGAATTCCCTTCTGAATTCTGCCTTGCCTTATTCCTCTACTGTCATTTGTATATAGAGCAGTTACCTCACATGTGGGTCAGAGATAAACTAAAGTAAACACAAGGGGGGAAATGATTGAAGGATATCCCATGAATGCAGTGGGTCACAACTTTGCATACACAGTCCAACTGTAATATTGTTGCATGACAACAGCAACAACATTATTTAACTCTTATTAAATGGACTTCCATCCCTTAGGCCTCTCTCCAGTTACCACATCATATTTTAAAGTAAATTAAAAAAAGTCTGCCAAACCACAACCCCACCCTTTACCTTCTCTGCAGACATGGTGTGGCTTCTGCCTTCAGCTCTACCACTGCTTCTTGTTAGAGGTTAGAAAATAAAAAAGCAGGCCTCTCAGCGGAGATAATGAAAGAGTGAGAAAGCCCTGTACTCAGACTCCATCAGCAGAAAGTTGTTAATAGGATTTATGTGTGAAGCCATCTGCTCTGTAGAAACACGTCAACGGGAGAAACCAACAAAGGCTCAGGAGGAGGGAGAAGACTTGTTTATCACGTGTGTCCACTGTCCACTATCCACAGACCAAACACTTGTTGTGTCTGGGGTACTCATGCAAGTCTCAGCAAAGATGTCATAAGGGGATGTTCCTTTTGTCTTTCCTTCACACCTACTGTTCTGTAGGTCAGACACTAGCAGTATCTAGAAATAAAGTCTTAGAGGTTTTATACAGTTTAAATGTTCAGTATTTATAAGTTGGAAAAGTGTTGTATGAAAAAGTTGAAATCTATATAAAATAAAAATCAAATAATTACCTGAAATAGGGCTGAAACCGAATCCTCATCCTCTTGACTCCTGGGGAAAAAACAGTTATTAACAGATTTTAATTGATGGTAATGAAACAATATGTAAGTTGCTATAATGTAACTGCATGATTTATTACAATATTGTCATTTTAGTGTCCACTAAATACATAATGTTCCCAAAGTAAGGCTTTTAGTTTTCTATACAGTATGAACCTTTGCACGTGTGATCTGGAATAGGGCCGTAATTTTTTTTTTTAAATATCAATGAACCTTTGTTTTAAAAATCATTTTCTTGTCTTCATTCAAGAATTGTTCGTTTGGACATAAAATATAACATTAAAGCTGCCATTTTCATATTGCTCATTTTATTATACTGCCAGTCGAAACCAAATAGTATTTACTATAATAACCCTTTGAACACAAAATACTCATGGAATGATTACTTTATTAGGAATACCTATTGCTGTATATTCCATACTCTCACATATCTGCGTATAAACATATATTTGTACAGTTTTTTAAAAAACATTTATCTTTGGCTTTCTATTTGTCATACATTTGTTTTGTTTTTAAAAACACCTCATCTAACCATATAAGAATGTATAATACAAAATAATTAAATATAGCCTCCATTTTTTACCCACAAAGAAAGTATTATAGCCCAATGAGCAGTGCAGGCCTTAGGTCTACCTGACAGCAACACAAAGATTTCCCATAATACTTACTGGTTTAGCGGCTCTTGGCTAGTGCCAGCGGAAAGAGGGCGTGGGAAAGCAGTGATTAATACTCAGTGAAACACATGGTCTCAAATAGGTTAGTAATGGTAGGGACGAGGAGGATAATTTATCCAACATTTAGACGGCCTCATATAAAATGCTAGGATAACATATACATTTGCAAAGTTTGTTTCTTGGTTATGCTGACATACCTGTCCCGTGTCCAGGCCTCTTTCACAATGTGATTGTGGAGAGGCATGGCTGATGTGTTAAGATGTTACAGCACATCCAGCCTTTGGTCTTAATAGGAAACATTAGAAAGAGAGTGTACTGACAGAAAATATCCAATGCAATGTATAGGAACATTTATATCATGAATTAACACAAGCTCTCACCAAGGATGATGTGTTTTTTCTAGGCTGCAGTGTGATTGTCTCCATCCAGCTTGTGAATGGCGACAAGGCTCCATACACATCCTGTAGCCCACAGAGGGGTCACGTGACCCGGCTTCTAAGAGGATTTTTAACAAAGCAACAGGTTTCCCAATCAACAACGCACCACCACCAGCATGCCTGACCCTTCTAGTGGGATTACTCTAATCAGCTGCTCACCATCTGTGAGCATTTCTAAGGAGGTTCCCAAGAAACAGAAATATGGCTTGAGTGTAATTTCACTCAAGGGGAAAGGAAAACGGATTCAGGTAAAACAAAACAAAAAGCAACTTAAATTATCTTTTTACTTAACCGGAGATAACAATTCACATCCATCAAGAGTTTGGAAATGAGAGAGGGCTCTTAATGGCAAGAAAGTCTATGGTTTGGATTTCAGATAAATAAATGTAATTAACAAAAAGTTATTTTCAGTTTAACAATGTCTATTTGCTCCAAATTAACTGCTGAGTGGCAGTTTATTTCACTAAGGGTACGACTGTGTAAGAGTGATGAAGGACGATGTTTAAATATATGGTATGAGATTAAATGGAAGTGTCAGCACAGCAGATTACAAGAAAAGTGTGCTTTCTTCAGTCAACCACCAGATGTTGCTGTACCCCAAGAGACAAAAAACACAGCAGGAAGCAGCTGTGAGGCACCAGGGGGCACATGGAGCTGCTGTTACTCATATTAAAAAAAATGATAGACTAAACGCACATGGTAGTATTAAAGAAGTTAGAACACCTCATTATCTGTGGTGAGGTCGTTTTCTACAACTTCAAACCCTTCCTCAGTCCTGTCTGTTTGCAGTCTGTGAGCTCACAAAGGGAGATGGTAAGAGAGTATTCACAGCTTAAGTGAACAATAACACATGTGAATAAAGCAGGGAAAGTAATGTGTTTTGTAGTTTTATAAGGCCAGGTCCTTTGTCTCTCCACATCACTGTGCTCCTCACGCTGTCCAGTCTGCTGACTGGTGAAAAGGGGTCTAGACTAATGGCTTTCCTGGCATTTCTGCAAACGCTTGACAGTAACATGGCAGTTGGCAGGCAGCCTGAGGAAGGCCAGCGACCTCAAGGGAGCAGCAGTGGAGACATCAAGATCTTAAAGGGACAGAGACTTCAGTGCCTTTCTCACCATATACTGTGTTCCCAATACATTTTTAAGTCAGTTTTATTTTATTACTGTGAGCAATATTGTAAACATTGTTGAAGCAATGAGAAGCAGCGGGAGTATAGCAGAGAGGCTGTAGAAGCAGCTCTTACTATTCCAACAACTGTAACAACAAGCCTGACTGAAATGAAAACACATCAATCAGAGTTATGGTGAAACAGGGACCGTTCAGAGCAGTTGTACAAACACTAAGCCAGGAAGAATTATGATAAATACATAAAGGTAGAGCTTCCAGTGGCAGGGACCAGTGTTTTATGAGGGGGTATGATGATGATATTTTAGTTCACAAATGGGTTGAGTGCTGAAAGAGTCGTTGAGGACGTGAACTCCGTGACACTGTAGAGCCGGTGAATCATCAACTCAGAAGGGCCCGTATCTCAGGAAGGACAAACAATGAAGACAAAACAGGAAAACCTGGGTTTAATGAGTCTATCCCCAACAGAGGCATTGTTTGAGGAAGGTAAAGGGGTTCAAGAGACGACAATGGGTCATGAAAGGAAAGATGTTAGTCCGGTGCAAAAATAGTCTCTTGGGTTGTATATGCATTTAAACTCAATCTTATGCTGATGATTCACCAAGGACACATCCTAAATGGAGATAATAGGTTATTATTCTTACTGTTTTTAATCCATGTGAGGCAAAGTACAAATGTTGGCCTATGATTTGCAATATTGAGGGAATGTGGATATCCAATTAAAAGTGTCAGGCTCAGCTCTACATTGTCAGACTTTGCTATGCTTTAAATAGCTGCTGGGGTATTTTTTCCAATACAGCTAAGATAATGTTAATACTGTAAACAATTCTTAAAGTAAAGTTACAAGATCCATTTGTCATCTTTGGACTTGATCCAAAAAGTGTATTGCTCTTCTGAGGATTATGCTAGGCTGGGTGTTTCTGTCCAATAAGAGGTTTTTTCCTAGCCCAAAGTGTTGGACAATCAGACCTAAATACAAGCATTTCTGTCCCTGACATGGACAAAAATAGAGAAGAAATTGGTTTTCTAAACATTGGCTCAAGTATTTTGGGATATCAATAAGTGCTTTCACACCGGAGTACTTTTCCCCGTACTTTTCCCATTTAGTTCCGATAGTGCCTGGAATTTTGAGTTCACACCAAAAAGAGAACTTAGTTCAGAGAACTTTTACCCCCATTTTTAGTAGCCTGCTAGAGAGGTGGTACTTTCCTGGGGCGAAAAAAGTTCCAATTTCTGATTGGCTGGACGAATTGCAAACCACGCCCCGTAAAACTCAGAAAAGTATTTTGACGCCGCCATTGTATGTGCTGGCATTAGCATTATTAGCATTAGCCCCGCACACCAACGGAGAGAGAATAACTTATGGCAACACACAACATTGGAGCGGTGGAGTGATGAGGAGGTGTCGGCGTTCTGGCGATTTACTCGGAAGGCTTCAGTAGAAGCTGCTGAGAGTCCTAGCAGCTTCTACTGAAGCCAGTCCCCAACTCCGGGGACTTCCGGCCAGGGACTTCGGGTGGCAGTATACGCCGTGAAGTGGTTTGCGGCCTGCCAGTAAACCCAAAGCAGAAGAAGAAGAAGTGACGTCAGCGGCTTCATTTGCGTAATCTTCCCTCAGGGAACTTATTCCGGTGTGAACCAAGCACCCTTGAAGTGCGCCGGACTCTGTGCCCAACATTCGTTGTGTCCAAACGGCGGTACTGCAACTTCCGTATCAGTCCGTGACGTCACCCGGCCCAAAACAACTTTTTCCCATTGACTAACATGGGGAAAGAGACGTCTGTAAATCGGTGGATAATTTGTTAAATAAACTACCCAGTATTAAATATGTTATAGTCCTTATTAGAATCATTAGGTCCTTAAAGTTGTAAAATGCACTAAAAGCCGAATCTCCATTTATTTTCTCTCTCCATTCATTCTAATGAGCCGAGAGTGGGAGCTTGGGGGGCGGGGCTTAAGGGGCGCATGCTCTGTGAGCGCACATACGGGTTCTTCTGCTCTGGTAGCCAGGCATGACAGGTAATCTGTGACATTTCGCTCTCTCAAAAGTTGGGCCATTTTGACTTCATGCGCCAATGAGCAGCTCTCATAGGAAAGAACGAGAACCCGCCTCCCACGTTGTATCCAGTTCTTATTATACATCCATGGTGTGAACGCTATCGGCTCTTAGTTCCATGGGGGTACAAGTGCTGGGAACTGGTGTGAAAGCGGCTAATAGTACTACCATATGAAGTCATTAATAATCACAACATATTGTACTATGAGTATCCCCTTGTGGGGTCCTTTGGTTTGTCTCAGTTAGAATATCAAGTTTCTATTCCTGTCACAAAATGATTTGTTTGTTAGTACACACATGGTATTGGACCAAAGGTTTGGCTTCGTGAGAAGATAAAGAGACAACACTGAAACAAAAGTTCCCCATGAAGGTTCAAGCAGGAACGTGTCAAATCTAATAAAGGGCAAATTGAGAACATCCCTTCACTCTGTTCTTTGACAACAGAATCTTATCAGCATCCTAAAGGGGGATCGTATTATTGCCATACAGCGAAACACATGGTGCATGATTTGCCCTTAGTGACCCATAAGAACTGAAGTACACAATGACTGTCCTGATGACGTCACTGCTGTATTGTGAGCAGGCTCTCAACTGGATGGTCCCAGTGGAGAGACCTCAGACGCTGGCGCCATGAAAACTATTAGGAACAACTCAATCCTCATAAGTACACTAATTCCAATGTGTGTGATTATTCACTGCACAAACACACACACACACGTGTGACTGTAGGGCTGGATAAAGCATACTTTTATAAGATTTGGAACATTAGTGACGAATTAAAGGAATCCTTCACCTCCATAGTTCACATTTAAATATCAGTTACCTACCCTGTGGACCCTTGAATTAGAACACTTTGCTTTTTGCATGCCTTGTTTGTGAACAAAGAATCAATGTATAAGAAACAGCAAATGGTTGAAATGTTGAATGAATGGAAGTAAATGGGGCCTGTGTTTGTGGCAAAATTATATCAAAACATCCGTTTACCGCCTTGCACATAACTCGTGCTCAGTCTCAATAATCCACAATCATAAAGGTTGAGAGTTTGTAAGTGTATGATTTCACCAGCTGGAAGAGCATGTTTTCATAGAATGTGCAGTATTTTCGTAAGTTGCAGAGAGAACTGTGTTTTTATAACCTCTGAGAAGGAGCAGTTGTTTCTGATAACTTGTACAGCTTACAGCGGTCATGTGATCTTTACACCCTTCCCATTGCACAGATAGCTGTGTGAAGGGTCAGTGTGTTTCTGAAGTGCTGACAGCTTTTTAGACGATAGGGAAACAAAGACAGTCTTAATTCCAGAAAGTTTTAATAATATTCTACTTGTTTATGCTTTTACTGTCATCACTCCTGTTATTATTTAACGTGTGGCCGCACTGGGGTACGAAAAACATGTGTGTTGGCAAATATTGTTTCACACAGTTCTCCTTTCTGCCTACTGCTGGCAGAACACAATGCTCAGAGAACCTCCGTGTCCTCTGTCTGACATCTGCACAGAGAGGCTTTACAATAATGTGAGCAGAGGGAGAGCTTACCCTAGGAATATGAGAATAACACTAGTGACAGTTAAAGTGTGTTGGGAACATACACTTGTGTGCACTTTATATCAAGTGCATTCTTTTTTTAGGGCAAATGTTGCAGGTTAACACCACACAAGAGAAATACATCTTGAAAAGTGGTGACAAATAAACAACGTGGAAGGTTAGATGAGAAACCCTAAGCAACTCAAAGCAGAAATGAAGGCAGAAGCTTGTGTGAGCTGTAACACAAGCAGCGCCGAGCCTCGTGAGAGCTTGACACACATCTGAAATGGAGGACAAAGTATCCAGGAAATAGTGCTGGAGCTTGCATTTCCTATTCTCTAGGTGTCTGTTATATAAAGGACAGCCTCTTCACAGTGATCCAGAGAGCTGTGGATCCCTTACAGACGAGCAGATGCCTGAGCTGGCACGAGGTGGCATTACCCTGAGAGCAGAGAGTAAAAGTCCTGGGAGCGGTCACTGCCCCGAGTCCCTGAGAGGCGGGAGAGAGAGTACAAAGAGCCGGCGCTCCCCTTGCAGACTTGTCCCCTGCGTTTTTCTGAAACAGGCAGTGCTTTTTTGAAACGGTGCCAATAGAGGCAGACCCGAATCCTTGCAGCTGAAACTTTTACAAGCTCAGTGTTCGTGAGCAGGAAGAGAAAGACACAGAGTTAAGATTTGTTAGCAGCTCCTCTCTTCTCCTCGAATCTGCCTGAGATGTCAGCACAGTGATTCATGCTTGCTTCTTTGTTTAATTAAACTACCAATTCTTGAAGGATATGAAGAGAAAATGTCCTGGAAAGAAGACTGCATGAGGAGATAAAGGATTTCAAGTTTATGTATGGACATAGTTGCTTTAAAAAAAAAAATGAAGAGTCAGTGACGTCACACAGGAAGCTGTCTTGGATATTGCCAGAGGAAAGACTTTCTGTGGCACTCTGTAGCGTGGACACATTAAAGAAATTAAATCGTTGTGCTCTACTAAAGACTCGCACATTGGATTATTTTTAGTGTATTCCTTCAATCTGTTGGAGAAGGTCTACCTTAAACCTCTTTTTGGATTTCTTGCTCACAGAGATTTACCCTTTCCTCGCCCTTATCTCGCTTCAGAGCTCCATGACACAGATTTAAGGATAATTACCCGTTTAATCTGTTATGTTGACAGTAATGACTGCTTTCTATTCAATATTCCACTCAAATGAAATCAGAATCTCAGGTGTTACATTTCCTCTCTATCGACTCAGCAGAAAATATGAAAAACACCACAGGCAGGTGCAGAACAACTAAAGACGTTCGGAGTAACTACTGCAAATGGGAACTCTGAGGCATGTATTACCTGGGAATGGTGCCAACTGCTGACAAAAGCCTTTACTGCACGGAGAGCAGTCTTTAACTCATTTACTTTGAAATGCTTCAGGAATATCTGGCACTGAATTGTTTTACCAACTTTAGATAAATCTGTCAAACCCTCTGGCTGTGCTTCAAGACAGCGTGTAAGTATCACTTCTGATTTTTTTTTCCGAGTTTACTTCTCTGTCTATTTCTCCCCCCCACCCCCTAATCCTACTGTCAAGTGAGATGTGTTTTTGATGACACATAATCTACAGTTCATATGACTGATCCCCTTTATGTGGTGGTGAGTTAAGTCTATTAACTGTGAGTTCTCCCTAAAGCACAGCTCAGTCTAATTGTATGCATATTACGGGTGGATTTTATATCTTTACTAGAGCCTTGTAAGCACAAATGTGTGACTTCATGATTTATTTTCCTGCGTCTCTTTCTCCTTGCTGTCTCTGCCTCTTGGCAGCGGGGCAAAAGTGGGCAGGGAGAGAGGAGGGCATGGCCCAGAATCTGCTCTCAAGCCCCAGCCCTTGTTCAAGTGGGGTTGCTGGTACACTGCTCAGCCTTTCCCTTGTCTTGCAGGCGAAAGAGAGGGATGTGGAAATACATTCTTGTCTGCTTCCTAACCCGCCTTTTTTTTTCTTTTCGCCGCCAACCTGGCCTAATTCTCTGAAGGTGAACACAAGCCCGACCTGTACAAAAAACTCACCTCCAGGTATTTCTAATTTTTAATTCTGCTTCTGTTTAGGTATTGATATTCCTCTTTGTACTGAAGTCTCCCTTTATTCCTTTCTTTTGCAATTCCTTTATGGTCACCTTCCATACTGTACACGTGTCTGCTTTGCACTAAACGCAATGCCTTAATCTCAAACGTTTCAGTTCGATTAATACACAGTAGGATTTACTTTTAAATACGGTAGTTTCTTGTTTCGAATGCATTCAGAAATAATGATACAAAGCCTTTTTTTATAGTTACTGTAACGATCAGCCAGTTTACACAAACTGAACGATATAAACAAATGCTCCGAGTAAAAGACGTTTTTGTGGTTGTGTTACTGCCTCTTAAAGTACAGGACTAGTAAAAACCAACATTTAAGTATAATTTACTGCAAGTCAGGGCCTAAAGACACTACAACTCTGCACTTCGAATAAACGCATTTCACCCAATAAAAAGTGATAATTGCCTCTAAGTTTCAAACAGGAAATTCTAGGGGGAGATAAAAGGCATTTAGCCCTTTTGATTAAACATTTCGGTTTCTGTGTTGCAGGGTTGCTTCGAAGGTGCGAGAAATCTGCAAGGCAATACATTATATTCTATAACTATACTGTGACTTCTGTTCATCATTTATCAAACCACAGAATGAAAAAGTATCCCACAGGCTGGTATAAGCATCTTAAAAATATCTGTGGTTTGTATATCACACAGGCAAATCGTATCACTTCTTGACATGTTCTTGAACGCTGCGGTTTGATAGACCTGTTCACAAACCAGTATGAACCAGATCCCTCTGTTGCAAGCATTGTTCTATACATGAAGGGGCTTGCATTGTAAGATGGCAGGGTCTTGGTTTTAGATCAAGACTGGTTTGTTTTTTCTAACCACAAGAGGTGCAAAAGCTATAAAAACATTACTAAAATGGTACATAAACAATAACAAACTTTCTTTACTTTACAGATTGCCCTCAAACTGTATATCAACCGACCAGTCTTGTTGTGGACTGATTGAAAACATTTTGGCATACGATACTTGCTGTGCAGCTGTGTGTGGTTTTGTTTTCATACAGTCGAGTCAGCATTTGTGTTTGTGTTTAAGTGTGTGATAAGGGCAGATTGTGGCATACTGTACACATACGGTGAATGAAAAAAAAGGGGAGGGCGCAGTGAGGATGGGCAGTAAGAGAGAAAATGTACTTATTTCCTCCTCCCCCAGTTATCCTCACATGAACTTGCTTGATGACATGTTGTTTGGAAAGCCATATCCTCTGCTATTTGCACTTCTCTCCTCCCCTTGGTTCAATTGACTCCGTGGTTAACAGGATCAAAGTCTATTTTTGTTTTGGGTTGGTGCTTTTATCAGCTCATATTCAGCTCTTCCTGTTTGTTAGCAAAACAGACTTATGGCCTATAAACAGCATTTGATCTGATTATTCTGACCATGGCCATTTCACATTTAAAATATTACAAGTTAAAACTGTTCTACTTTTGAGCAAATGCTATTAGAAATCTATCTTGAGAGTAACATCTGAAAGGTCCAGAGTTCTATCAGAGGCCTTGCATTTGTCTTAAAGTGTGAAATATCAAATTGGCAGGTTTCCTGTGACAAAATACAGCCACGTATATATGACAATAGTTTACTTAAAGGGGACCTATCATGCAAAATGCACTTTGTGATGTCTTTTATACATAAATATGTGTCCCTGGTGCGTCGGGGAACTCACGCAGCGTCAGAAAATAAAACCCTCTCTCTTTTCCTCCGTACCCAAATCTTTTAAAAACAGGGGTACAACGAGCGGATACAGATTTGCTGCCTATCTGACGTCAAATCGGCAGCGGACCCACAGAAAATTGCTATCAGAAACTCTGGCCGTTTCTCAATCTCGAGGATACTGGCTTCCAAGCCAATATTTCAAGGATGCTACGTCGTCGAGTGCTGCTGAAGTACTGTTCCAATCTCCAGCATACTTGGAATTCCATCGAGGCCGCGTCCTTGGTGTGGGGGTAATTTCGAGGCTGCACATGGGTAGACTTCGCGTCATTAAAATCCCCACAATGCTTTGCGCACGGACCAATTTCAAAAACCCTTGCGGAGAATGGCTGAACCGACGCAGCACACATTTAAATGTAAGTATGTAGTGGCGTAGAACATCAGGGTTGCCAACTGTGGGTACCTGGCTGGAGTGAGGTTTTGATATCATGGGTTCAATTACACATATGCGCACAAAATGACTGCCATCGTGTCAGCAGTGGGACCTTAGCATATATATAGGATATATATACAAATACACAATATTGGACACAGACTATAAAGGGCACACAGTTTCATTCAGTAATGAAAATCAAACACATGTTTGTTTCCACTGTTTTATTGTGTGCCTGTCGCGATAAGCAATTAATTGACTTATCGTACGATAAATAAAAATGAACTCGATAAATTGCCATTTACATGAGGATGTGACTAACAGTTTGAAAGGATGTACTTGAATTACTATTATATATTATCATTATGTCAGTGGTCTAAAATGGTCATACAACGGTGCCGACAATATTATCGTTTATCGCAATAATTTCCGGGAAAATGTATCGAACAAAATTAATTATCGTGAGAGTCCTATACATGAAACACACACACACACACACACACACACACACAAACAAATCTACAGACTTATTCCAAACTGCCAAATATATTAATTAACACACTCTCACTCTCATATACTCTTTGACTCTATGTTGGCCTAGTAGAACAATAAGCAGCAGACTTTTACTTTTTTATCATTTCTACCGGACCTTAGATCTGCGCATGCACAATACGGGTCGGCACTTGCGGCTCCAGAGTTTTTTTGTTGGGTTTTCCATGGTAGGGCCGGCGCTGGGTAGGGCGGCTAACCCATACAGTGGTGGGGCTCAAGTCAGTATTTGCAATGTAATTACATACACGCTCCCCTTGACAGTGAAACGCTACGCGTGAGGTTTAGATTATTTCCCTGTCTCAATCCAAATTGAGCTGTATGAAATAAAAAGGCACATTTGTCTTGTAGTAAATAAAAAGGGCGACCTGGAGCCAATCCTGCAACTTCCCCACAGGTGAAAGAGTTGACATGCTGAAAACCCAACCCTTGCAAGGGGGTCTGGGGGGATTGTCTCATAGGATATTTTTTGAAATACTAACATAAAATACACATTCTGGTACTCTCTTGAGAAGAAAAATAGATAAATCTATTACTACACGACATATTTAAAAAAAATGTATGCAATTTTAGTTTGTTGTTACTTTGTTCTGAAAGCTGAACCTGCTGCTCCTCACAGAGAGAAGGGGAAAGAGGCTGTGTGAATTACTTTACAGTGTGGATAAGGGTGGATAGCCCCCATTGTTCTGTGTGTCAAAATGAAAGACAGCCCACACACCTATCAATCATCAAACCGTGGGGTCTTATTTCATTACGTGTTGATTTCTATCAACACGTAATGTTGTATCGATGTATATAGAGATGTACTACAGCAAAAGTATTCTCCGTCGGGACTTCCTGCAACAACACCACGCCGTTATCGTGATTCTGATTGGCCAGAAGACATTATCAAAGATGTTCTATTGAGAAGACGATCACTACGTGACAAAAGTTTTCAAAAACCGTTTCTAGTCTTCGGTATTCTTGTTTTTGGCGTGAGAATAGTTTGGGCAGCGTGAGAGCGTGAGATTCAGAGTGAAAGCGTTGTCGTTTCTCAATCGCGAGGATGCTGGTTTGGTAGTCGCGTACTTCCAAGTCACTTCCTTCAGAAACGAAGCCAGTATGCTTCCAAGCCACGGCTTCGGAAAACGAAGAAGAATGGAACAGACTAACAAGTGTGCCACTCTCTCTAACGGTTTCAACATAAACTGTACCGAAAATAAATACCTCACGATGTCTACACATTTTTGGTGATAATAAACAAATGTAACAAAGTAACATATTTACCAACACATGTTCTACGCCACTACATACTTACATTTAAATGTGTGCTCCGTCGGTTCAGCCATTCTCCGTAAGGGTTTTTGAAATTGGTCCGTGCGCAAAGCATTGTGGGGATTTTAAGGACGCGAAGTCTGTGCAACCTCGAAATTACCCCCAAACCAAGGACGCGGCCTCGGTGGAATTCCAAGTATGCTGGAGATTGGAACAGTCCTTCGGCGGCACTCGATGACGTAGCATCCTTGAAATATTGACTTGGAAGCCAGTTTCCTTGATATTGAGAAATGGCCGGTGTGTCACACGCCAGATGCGTGAGAGTTGGCAACCCTGGCGTAGAACATGTGTTGGTAAATATTAGTGCTGTCAAAATTATCGCGTTAACGGCGGTAATTAATTTTTTTAATTAATTGCGTTAAAATATTTAACGCATTTAACGCATGTGCAGAATGGCCCGCCCCATACGTGCCACCAGTGGCAGCGCCAGGGTATGGCTGGGGTAGGCTACAACCATACCAAGAAATGGCTTAGCCCCACCATGAAAAATGATGTTAAAGTAAGCAAAATAAAGTCTGCCAACTCGCGCGGAGTAAATTGCACAGACAGCAGTTAGTAAGATTGATTTCAGTAGCCACGGTTTTGAAAACTTTTGTCACGTAGTGATCGTCTTCTCAAGAGAACATCTTTGATAACGGCGTGGTGTTGTTGCAGGAAGTCCCGACGGAGAATACGTTTGCTGTAGTACAGGGCAGAGCCATATACTAGTAATAATATGGCTCTGGTACAGGGGTGCACATAACTGGTACGCAGGTTATGTGCGTAATCTGAAATGCGTACCGTCACTTATGTCACAAAGCGCATTTGCGTACCGACGTACTTGTGAAGCTTTTCCAGAAGGTGGTTAGATCACCGGACGACAGAGTCGGTCTCCGTGTGCACAGACAGGGCTGCTGTTAACGTCGGTCTGTACAACGGAACCGTGCCAAAACTACGCCAACCGGCTGCGGAGGGAGACTCCCCCCTTCACTGGAGAACTGCGCTAAAACAGCTGATCACAACGTTCACACTCTTTGGTCATGAAGTACTCCACTAGCCCCCCCCCCCCTGTCGACTTTCCTGAAGTACTCCCCCGTTGATAGAAATCAACACGTAATGAATTAAGACCCTACGGTTTGATGATTGATAGGTGTGTGGGTTGTCTTTCATTTTGACATGCAGAAAAATGTTATAATAAACATAGATACTGTATGTTAAATGGATATATCCGCCTTCTTTCATTTATCTTTCCATTCCCACAACAATATACATAAATAAATGGCATATTTCGGACATAGTTCGAATGGTGATTAATCATGATTAATTAATTTTTAAGCTGTGATTAATCTGATTACATTTTTTAATCGTTTGACAGCCCTAGTAAATATGTTTTGTTACATTTGTTATCACCAAAAATGTGTTCCGTGAAAGTAAAGCAAGTTCATAATTAGATAGACATCGTGAGGTATTTATTTTCGGTACAGTTTATGTTGAAACCGTTAGAGAGAGTGGCACTTGTTAGCCTGTTCCATTCTTCTTCGTTTTCCAAAGCCGTGGCTTGGAAGCATACTTGCTTCGTTTCTGAAGGAAGTGACTTGGAAGTACGCGACTACCAAACCAGCATCCTCGAGATTGAGAAACGGCCAGTGCCTGACGTGTTTTGGACTTAATCTAGTTGTTTACATTAGCAAACCTTGCTAACACTCAGAGCTAACCTGTAGCCTACTGTAGTAGAGCACATGTGTTTAAATAGCAGGAAATTAAAAAAAGGAACTCACCTTGTGATAAACCCGCAAGAGAAAAAGCATTTGAGCTCCATACTGTTTCAGAAATAATCTTTGATGTGGTTTAGTTTAACAGGATGGCGTTTTATCACAGCAGAATTTAACTTTACCTCCGGTAGAATTCTGATCAGGCATTAGCTCCGCCTCCTCTCTTCTTCTTTTTTCAAGCTAAGGACCAACAATCTGCGTTTCTCTAACAGGGCTGCAAAAGAGGGGTATGAGCAGTATGAGGCATGGCTACAATGGGTGAACTGGTATTTTAAGCAAAAAACTTGGCCCTACAATATATTTTTCCAATATAGCATAATGGGTCCACTTTAACTTTCAACTCCAAACATTCTCCTCATACTGTTTAAGCTTTCAGGCCTTTGTATTGAAATCAAGCAGCTTAACTTTAATACAAGGAAAAACTGTTGGTAAGAGATATGACAGATTTGTCCAAAACACAAATGTGCTCATTTTAAGTTTTTGTAATATCCCTCAAACCCTTACATTAGTTATAAAAATGTACTAATACTTGAACAGAAAAGTAATTTCGTACCGGGAAAATAAGAGAAAATAAATAGGATAGAGAGTCAGGAGAATGGAATTTAAAATTAAATAAATAACGTTGTGTTTAATTGTACATTTCCCAAAAGATTGTAGATTCGAATAAACAAACACTAACTGATTCAATAGTTTAAAGACCTGAATTTCCTTGTGGAAAAAACACCATCACAGTCAAAGCCCCAAAGAAGTCCTCTCTAGAAGTGTCTGCAAGTGTATCTATTGGCTCCGCACATTAAAATCAGTCCAGTTTATACTGAAACTTTAATGCTCTCAACGTTAGTCTGTGTTAAATATAACAACAGATAGGATTACTCTTCTGGATTCAATTGAGAAGTAGTTTTTGTAATAAAATACGACTCGGTTATAGTGCTTTCCTTTGAAATTACAATTAGCTCATAGTGTAGAATTGATGTTCTAATAAAGATGTCAAGACACATCAGCTGCCAAGAAGAGGTACAAAACGCATACAAAACATAACCACTTGTCCAACATAAAGACAAAGTCTTCTTATGGCACAATGGACTTTTCTACAAAACACCTAGCTTACAAGGCAAGGATACTGAGCATCTGGCAGCAAGCTATGCCACTATACCTTATTGTGTGGTGGTATCATAGCCTCTTTCTGATATGGCATCGTCTCATTGCTTGGCTGCCAATACTCTCCTCCCCCCTCAGTGATGGGTTCTGCCATGCTGCATCCACGACATCTCCCCCTTTTTGTCTCATTGAGATTCAGCTTGGCACGCAGACAATGCCCATTTCTTGGCACCAAATATTGGAGAGAGCAGCACAACAGAAACAATCAGTCTATCCCTCACAGTCGTCCCTCACAGTCGTCCCTCGTTTCCGTCGATCATCGTGGACTAACGCCAACCTGTAAAGGGTATTATTTTGCGTCTTCATCTACTATATTCTTATTTTTATTTAAGTTCAACGTTTACCACTTTTAGACAAGCAGCTATAGGCATCTCTATTCAAGGCAACAGTGAAGGAATGTGTCAGTGATATGTTTTTTGGGATATTGATTGTTCCAAATGAGTCTTACATAAAGGTCATGGATTTATAATACTATTCCTTCGTTATACTCTGCAACAGGGCAGCCATTTTCCTATCATCTGCAGCTTGGGGACTGACTTACTGTCAAAGGCAAACCATCACACCAAATGGGAACATTTGAACAAGATAAGAACCAGGGGCGGACTGTATACAATACTGTATACTGTAGTGTATACACAAACTATACAAAAACGCCTTTACGCTGTGGAGCTTGTATCTGTAAGCAACTGCCAGCCAGGTCTCTCAGTCACTCACTCCTGATCGTTCACTGCGCAGTGACAGCTGCTACGGGCCTGATGTGTGAAATTGAAACTGATAGATAGAACAAAGGTAGCCTATCAAAACGGCCCAGCCCAGCCCAGTGGGCCACACCCCACTGGGCTGGGCTGGGCTGGGCTGGGCTGGGCCGGAACACTTACAAATATGGGTCGGTAGGATTTAGGTAAGCAAAAAAAAGAAAAAGGGAGTGGCCGGAACACTTACAAATGTTGGGCCGGTAGGATTCAGGCACCACACACAGCACCGGCCCACCGGGGAAACTCCCAGTATTCAGAATGGCCAGTCCGCCCCTGATAAGAACCATTGCTTTAGTTTTACAATTGTAACCTACCCACACTTAATCGTAAAGGAGGTACTAGTTGGGGTTTATATCTAGCAGCTTTGGTTTTAATGCATTAACAAACAGGATATTTGGAAACAATCAAGGTAAGAATGACTAAAAAAGTGTACCAGTCTGCATGCCTAACTGGCCTGGGGTTGTGTGATGTATTTGCTTGGGAATTACAACTTGTCTAAAGTTGTCGTAGCTGTAGAAGAACTGATGTTTCAATCAGACTGGCTGCTGTTCATTTAATGAAAGAATGCAAAAACACTTTACGTTTTTAGTCTGATATTATTTTCATATGTTATATAACTTAAGATGGATGAGCACACATCTTGAAACAAATAAATGTTTCTCGAAGTTTTCAATGCATCACCATCGAACAGAATAATAGTCACCACAACAAATGTTTATATCCCACAACTTTTCCTGTATAGAAAGTTGAGTCCACTTCTGCTTTCACTCCTTCCTCTTTGCGTTGGCGAGGCATTTAGAAGATTTTGATACCATTTACTGTCTAATTAATTCAACATCTCAATTAAGGCCTCCCACTCGCTGATGCCCTTGTGCCTTTTCATTCTGCCCCAATGTGCATGCCCTGGCACCATAGCTGAAAATCTTGCCAAAACATTTCAATCACTGTCGGCATTAATTAGGCCAAAGAGAAATTCCAAATGTTAATGACCTGCCCAGCCGCTTTTCAGCCACCATGGTTCACATGCTAATTTATGTAAAGCACCCTGGCTTTTGCATGGGTTGACCATCGTTGTCTACCATAACAGTGTCTGGGCTCACTCTGCTCAGCCAATGTACGGCTCTGTCGGGGACCAGACAGCTCTGCCCAGCTTGTGTCCCAGACTCTAGCTGTTGGCACGGTAAACAGACTCCCTTTTCAATGGACTTTAAGTGGCTTTCACACGGAGCAAAAAGGGCAATATTCTAAAGTCAAACCTTCCGCTCCCCTATTAAACGACCTCAAGCGAAAACTAAAAATCACTTGCTGGATATCTTGGCACGCATTTGGGAATCAGCAACAATCAAGTCTGTGAAGTAATTTATGAACAAGCAATTCTTTTAGCCAGTCTCAACATCCCCTCTGCTATTCTTTGAGGGAAAATAAACAGTATTTCTTCTAGATAGGGGTTGGAAGGAAGAGGCAAAAGTTAACAGGTTGCACCACAGATGTTTGGTACTGGTGCCAAACTACTTTCTAAGATGGCCGAGGTACTGCCATTTTCCATCGTTCTTCCTTTGCTTTCTGGTTGTCGAGACAGAAATGACTGAACTGGGTGAAACATGCTTAAACTTTGCTTTTTCAAATCTCTGAGGGATAGGAGCTGGAGAGCTAAGTTTTTGAGTAAAATAGGCACTGATACTTGGCAAAGCTGCCCTAAATGATAAACCTTTTTCATGAAAGTAAGCTCTCTGGGTTCTACAGTGGTTTATTTTGTATTTAAAGTACTAATCATTAAGAAAGCAGCATTTATTTTGCACATCACCAGAATGGGCAGTGTAGCCGATCACCTGTTGTTCTAAAACACTGGCAAAATACTTGTGGAGAGCAATGCTATCGGTCAGATACTGAACAACACTTACATACACACAGTTGCACTGTCAAGCTAGTTGTAAGTATGGTGAACTGACCCTTGAGTTTACAACTCTCCAGCTAAAATGTGGTAAGCATAGAGATTGTATGCTCCTAGAAGGTAATTACTAATTACCTAATTTCATGGTGATGGGGTTGTCATTTGAATAATGTTGTTTAACAGTTGGTATTTGTGAATGTTGTTTTTGATATTGCAGCAGCTTACGACAACCAAAGTCACAATTAAATGTCATAGGGAATTTATTTTAGAGTACTAAATGGACAACATGCAGGAAAACCTTCACATCTTGGCCAATACACATGTTGAAAATACTTGTTAACAATTGTTTGTCTCAGGTGGATCCAAAAGATAACTTATTCTCTCTTTGTTTTTGTCTCACAGTTGGACCAAATAGATGTCTACTGCTGCCTGCAAGAGTATCTGTCCTTAAGGCTGAGGTAGTAGATTGAATAGTTGTGGGGTTTTTGTCCTCCCTCTGAGATAACTATACAATCTACTGTCTTTCCTAAGGAGACAGGTTGATCTTCCAAGCCAAAGCCTGTATGTACATGGGAGGCTCTGTGGATAAAGGAACTCATGGACACATCAAGTAAAGTGGATTTAGGAGATAGCGCGTTCTTCACCTTTGAGTAGAAGACTATATAGTATATAGACACATATACTGATGGAACTAGTCTAATCTAATGACAACACGTACTGAAGTTGGCAGATAGAATAAAGTCATGATATTTTGTGCCGGAAATTGAGCCTGGCAAGGTGAGGTAGTAGGTTGTATAGTTTGTGGGATGGAGTAAATCCTACTCAGGCGATAACTATACAGTCTAATACCTTTCTTGAGGGGTACAATGAGTGCTTGGGATGAAGCTCATTCACATGGGTGGTAAAGGGGCCACTCTGACGCCATCATGTGGCCAAAGACTATCATCACTCTGAAGATTATGGAAAGTTTGGTAACTATCCTCTGTGTAGGGTCATGTTCACAAACATCGTAAGGCTCATTGCAATACTGACATATAAAGGCACTTTCATGGCCATCACTGCGTAATTCAGTCACATTTTTACCGAATCAAAGTATGAAAAATTGTCAGCTTGAAATAGCTTAAATATTAGCTTAAATATTACATTCCCATGTTTGTTTACCAAATGTTAAATGCTAGATGCTAAAATATTTAACAATGATGTTAAATGCTAGATGCTAAAATATTTAAAATAGTGTTATGAATAAAATCTATGAATACATTTCTAATTGTTGAGTATTTTGTTCCATTTTCTGTGTGTTTTATTTGACATTTTAAATGTTTTGCCTGATTGAATTTAATTTGTGAAAATAAAAAGTCATTTATTATTATTAATGGGTTGTACAGCAAGAGATGTTTATCAGATACATTGTTAATCAATTAAATAAAGCCATACGAAACTAATTTGGATTGCCTAAAATGTAGAATGTTGTTTAGTGTGATAGTTACTGAATCTGATGCATTGCTAAAAAAAAAAAAGTTTTAATAGATCCTTTGAGAAAATAGTTACAAAATGAGTCACTATAAACTCAGTGTGTACTTCAAACTTCGACTCCACTTCGAGCAATACAATTACTAACAAAGCACTTATATACTAACAAAGGACTGGCTTATCTAAAGCCAGTTGAGTAGCACTTAAAATGGTTTGGCTCTATGAAACCTGATGTACTTATACGATTCTGTTTTATTCAAGTTTGTATCTTCTTGGTCGAATGCACTTATTGTAAGCGTCAGCTAAATGCAATGTAATGTAATGTTCATGATCAAATAGGAAATGACATTGTGGTTAATGCCTTCGCAACAGGAAGTTTTATTTTTTTATTTAGCTGCATGCTGTATACAAGTTGAAAACCTGATTTGAAAGTGCCCCTGTTTAATGTAGACTAAAGGAGTGATTCTCAAAAAGTGTTCAGTGGAACCTGGGGGTTTGTAAAATAGTTTGGTATACATTTATTATATTTTGGGCCAATAGAAACTGACACAATTGTAAATATTACATCAATACGTTTTAGGATAAAACTACTTTCAATGGCATAAGAGTACAACTCGTAGTGAGCTCTGAAAAGTTTGAGAACCTCTGGACTTTAAAAATGTAAAAGTACACTGGCTAAAAATTGTGGATCGTAAATATGCAAAACCGATTTACAGAAGACAGAAAAGTAAATGCTCACTAATAGACTTTATTCATGAACATTACAGACAATTTCAATTGACTTTGGACTAATTACAAAAGCTGCTGTAGGTACAGAAGAATGTAGCTATATACAGTGGATTTCTTGATGAGGAAATAAGGAACTTAAAAAATAAAAACTTTTGATTTCAGATCTAATAACCACTCCTACTACTTCAGCTGAATTTCAGAAATAACAAAGTAAGACAAACATAAATCACAAAACAAATGACAGGCTAATAAAATAAATACTGCTCACGGAAGAAAACGTTTATTCATCTTTGAATTAAATTGATGTACCAATAAAATCAGGTCTCAGTGCCATTATTTGTGAGAAGCTGACGGTTTGGTGTCTATTCATTAAAATCTCTCCTGGCTACACAAATACTATATCTTGTTGTGACTCATTAATAGCATTTAAATAACTGACTGATTTTGATTTATTTTTACATTTAGCAGACCTAAATTAATTTCTCCAAGAACTTGGGTTTGGTTGTGAACCAGTAGGAAAAATAAAATGTCTATGGTATTTGGTTAATGCTTCTTGTTAACGATGGTAGATAAATAAATAGTTTGTTATGTTCGGGGGATATAGAACCCATTGAACAGAAAAATGTGAACATATATGTTACATAATAAAATCCAATACAACAGCTCTACAATACATTCCTCCTTCCTGAAATGTGAAAGGTTTGTGTCAGAGATTAGTTCCTTCGACTCTTTGGTAATTTATCTAGGCTTTTTTGTGGTATTGTTGTGTTACACTGAATCTTTTGAAATGTGTCTGGGGTTTTTTCTTCTTCCTTTTTGGACCGCCAAGAAAAAAAAGCTATACAAATGATACAGTATATGATACAGTCTGAACATAAAATAACGTGTTGCAGAGCTTTTGAATAATGTGTCATTGGTTTCTAATGGCGCTTTTCCACTACAGGACCTAGCATGGCTTAGTACGGTATGGTTAGGACTTGGTAGGCCAGGCTCACATTATGCTGCGTTTCCATTACAGTTTAGGAACTGGGGTAGTAACTATAGTAACGCAGTGTAGGCAGGGCAATCGGCTGTTTGGCGGGCGGAGTGACGCTGCGTAAAACTGCTGTGACGTCATCTTCAATGTGAACCATGATGCGAACCACAAGACCAAAACATCAGCCGTTAGCTGTTAGCACACAGAGCTCACAGCTCCTCATAGCTGTTCAGAAACTAGGCAAAAGTTAAACATGTACAAACCACAGACTGTCTGTGTCATGGCGAATACAGTCGCTGGTTTATCTGTATAGGCCGTTGTTGTGAATGTGGACGGAGCATATACAACGTTAGCTTGGCCTGATCGATCCGATCTCCATTCAGAAAACACGCATTTCAAAAGGTTTTGCGCCTGCCGTCGTGTCTGCAGACCGGTATCAGTATGTTGTTACTTCGGCATCATTTTGAAATGTGTATTACAATTAAATCAAGGTTAAATATGTTCATTTTGTTGTAGTTGTAGCCCCCTTGCCAGCGATTCTCTCTGACCATTCAGCAGTCGAGAGTGTTTACGTCACTAGTTTAGCGATTTTGGAGGGCCAGAAAAAAAGGTGAAAAAGTAGCCCTGAGCCCTACCGCTAGTGGAAAAGCAAAAAAAAGCTTAAACCGTGCTACGTGCTGCAGTGGAAAAGCGCCATCATTTTATTATTAAGTTTACAAGCAGTACAAGAATGTTTCTAAAGTATAGATAACAATGATAATTGTGCTTGAGATTTCTGGAAACAGACCTGGTTTTTAAAGATTCTCTTTCGAAGATTGTGAAGGTTTTTACCATCAAACAGCGCTTTCTGTTGAAATACACATGAAGAAATGAAACTTGATGGAAACAGAAACATAACACTGATGTGAAACTAAAATAAAGCTCTTAGACAAGTGGAAGTTGCCCTTCTTCTCTGCAAGACTGTTTTCGCTACACTCCCACTCACACACAATCCTGAACATAACATATCTTTCTGAGGCTAGATGTGTTTACCGTATCAATACATCTTATGCTATCATCTTATGCCATTATCCCAAATACTAACAAAAGAAGCAAAGACAAACAAGGACATTTTCCTTCACTCATTATTGGCATCACTACTGGGATTGTCTGTTGTCTGGTTTATCTGAGATCCTTGATTTATTTCTCCACATGAGATGTACTGTCTCCAGAGCTTTAGGTACGCTGTCTTGATCTTTTCTATTTTGAACGCATACACAACTGGGTTTACAGCTGAGTTAGCATGAGAAAGCAGGATGCCAACATGAATATATACAACTGGTATTTTCTTCCCACTGAAGTAAGTAATGCAGTTTATAATGTGGATAGGGAGCCAGGACAAGGCAAACATAGCCAAGACCAGGGACAGAGATCCTGCCAGCTGTTTCTCTTTCTTCAGGTACTTCTGACACTGTTTCTGGGCCCCGTTGCCTGGTTTATCTCGAAGGATTCCTCGGATGGTGCAGAAGATGTTGCCGTAAAGAGCGGTCATCACCAACAGAGGTATCAGGTTGCAGAGAACAAAGTTGAAGTAAACCAGGTATGAAATGGGGATGACAGCAATAAACTTGCAGGTAATGGTGGAGTTTACTGACTTAGACAGGGTGTCATGGTTGTACCATCCAAGCATGGGAACAAAACTCAGTGGTATTGCAAAAAGCCAACATGCTGCGACCACAAGGCAAGAATGTCTCTGTGTCACAGTCTTTTTGTACCTACAAAGAAAAAAATGCATTACTGATAACATTAATTATGTATTAAAAACACACAGTGCATTTACAAATTATATGAAACAATCAAGTCATTGTAGTGATATGTTTTTTATAGTGCAAGCCATGCAAAAGGGCAAGAGATGAGTTTAAGATAAAATAGATATTGATGTAAAGCTTATGATTTAAAGCCAAATTGAGCAGCAATATTTAACTTTTCTCTGCACAATAAACAATCCAGAAGAGGTCTTACCTGAGAGGGATATGCACCCGGAGGAAGCGGTCCACAGAAATAGCCGTGAGGGAAAAAACTGAGACCAGAGTCAACAGGACGACCACACAGCTGATGAAGACACAGCCATGAAATGAAGTGGGCACTCGTCCGTCCACCACCACAGCCATTGGTATGGCAACGCAGCCGACCAGAAAGTCAGCCACAGCCAGACTGACGATAAGACTGAAGGTGGGCTCCTGAATGCTTTTACTGGTCCACAGTGCCAAAATCACCAACATATTACCAAGACAGCAGCTAAAAGCAATGAGCACCTCAAAAAACGTGTAGATCATTTCCTCCACATCCATTGTGCTTCCTGCGACTCTCTGACTAATGTCTGATAGCTGATGGTGTTGCGTGTCTGAATGTGAGTCTGAGATTGTGCTGTTGGGCTTTTATATCATTCATCTAGTTATTGTGAAACCTTTGAGGAAGTACTTGGCCACACACGTTTTGTTTTACTTTGACTTCAAGCTATGCATCTGCATCTTTTTGCAGGCTTATGACATTATACTTGTTTGTTATTGCATTATAGAATTTCATTTTTTTTAATGCTGGATAAAATAAAAATATTGTGGTTTCAAGAAGAAAAAAAAACATTGACAACAAATATATCTTACACAAGTAACTTTACCGTTTAAACTAATTTTACCTTAGATACCACATTTTAGGTGATTTGTGACCATACAAAATACTTTGTTTTTAAACTGCTGCCCTAAAGCATGGAAGGTAAGTAAGCCACAACCACATTCACCATGCAAACATCAAGGTCAACAAGCCACTATTCCACTAATCCATGAGTTTCTTTCAGGTACAATGTCACAGTCAACACTGAGCTGATTTGTATTGTGCTGCATATGTCAATTCAGTTACAGTAACAACATATAATACTTTTGATACAAATAAGAATCCCACATCCTTGTTCTTAAACTCTGAGACTTTTTTTCTCTCACGTATCTGCTGTGTTGTCTTTGTACCACTGGTGGTGTATTTGTCATCTTATAATATGCATCAAAAGAATGAATGTTACTGACTTACATACAATACTTGATTACCATATTTGCGTTCAACTATTGAATTAGCCCAAATTACACTTGAATTATTATTTTAAATTAAGTTTGTTTATATGTCTATAATTGACATTTTGCAAAGGTGACAGTGGTATTTGCTGCCATTAACTTGTCATGTATAAAGTTTATTCTGTCACAGAAAAAAATTATAAAGCCAGTTAACAATTATTTAAACTATACTTTCAATACAAAATAATTCTCCAAAGACTATTCAATTATACAGACAGTGAATTGGGGCCCTGAAGTGGCTTGATTAATTAGAGATTACTGTAAAAAGTATACACAGATTTGGGAAATTATTTCACATTAAGATTCAACTTTATTGTCATTACATAGTACATGTCATGTACTAGTGACGAAATGTTAGTTAGACATCTGACCAGAAGTGCAAAATAGCAGTGCAGGAGTCTACATAATAAGAATAATTATAAATAGAATAATAGGCTACATACATAGGGTCTGAGACATACTTCCGCCTTAGCCGTAATACGGCTCGGCAGCTTCCGGTTTGCGTAGCTGAGCGTCCACAAATGTTTTACTGTTTAAATCTATGGTTTAAATATGCAGTAGGGCCTGGCTCATTTTGTGGCATCTGCAGGCAGTGGCAAGTACTTCCGGCATATGCCACTGATGCCACAACTTGCCGAGGCATCTGCCGCTGCTCAACGGGAGTTGCCACAAGATGCCAGAGTAAGAGAAGGTTTACTGTAGCTGCCACTCGCCTTCCGTGGCAAATGCTGCTATTTAAACCCGTATTTATCGTGTAAAATGTCGCTGTTTAGGCATGACTTTAGCGAACTGATTTGTACACAGGACTGATGTGCGATCTCTATTTTTAAAAAATATTATACATTATCATTTCTATTCAATTTTACTTGGAGCATGGTTTGCTAAAATAAACAAACGTGCTATATTTATGATGAAATATTGGCGAGTGAGGGTTGCAACGCCCTTGCCAATTGTCGCTTCTTGAGGGGAGTTTCCACTGCTTGCTATGATAAACCAGGTGTATGACTAGTAAAGACAAATAATTAACAAATAAATATCTGTATTGACACAGCAACGTGTACACTGGTGTTATTAGAATTGGCTACAGACTTAGGGCAGCTGTAACTGATTGCAGTTGCCACTGCTAGTGAGATGCTAAGGTTTACTTTATAAATTAGGCAAAGGACAGTTATAATTGCCCCATGCCTTCAGCAGCAGCAGGCCATTCACTTTGATTTTATCCTGTTATGAAATGTCATCATTTCGACAATAAAGAAATGCTACATAAACGTTATCTTCCACGTTGTATCGAACCATCTCCGTTTCTAACTTTCAATATTTAAAAAGACATCTCTCTCTCATCTGCGTGCGGGGGCGGGCCTCACAGACATGCTGCTGAGCTGTGCACACAGTTCTGCCGGTAATGAATATTAGGATACATTTTGTGAGGAAACTTTTCCACCAATAATTCCAATAAGTATTCCAAAATGTATTCACTTCAGGTTTACGAAAGTAACTGTAATCAGATTAGTTGTTTTTCAAATGTAACGCGAGCTGAATACAGTTAGGCTACTTGATTTTTGTATTCTGATTACATAACGCCGTTACATGTATTCCGTTACACCCAACCCTGTGTACAGATCATCAGTCCTGTGTACAGATCAGTTCGATAAAGTCATGCCTAAACAGCGACATTTTACATGATAAATACGGGTTTAAATAGCAGCATTTGCCACGGAAGGCGAGTTGCAGCTACAGTAAACCCTCTGGCATCTTGTGGCAACTCCCGTTGAGCAGCGGCAGATGCCTCGGCAAATTGTGGCATCTGTGGCATATGCCGGAAGTACTTGCCACAGATACCACAGAGTAGTGGCCTCTGTGGCATATGCCGGAAGTACTTGCCACTGCCTGCAGATTCCACGAAATTCCAGATTCTGTCTCTCTAAATATGAGTCGAATGAAGATTTTCAAAACGGAGCATTTGCAAAGACAAGTAAAGAACTACTCCGAGCACTGCTGTGTCCCACTTTGTACGGCGTCAGCTAAATTCAACGGTGTCCTAAGTTTCCATGGCTTTCCGACCGAACTCGGCTGGTTAAAATACGACGCGATAACTTTACAATCTGCTCTCACTCCAAGGTCATGTGAACTATCATTATGTTAGTGTTGTCCCATTCAAATGACCAATATTTAAATTGTACAATCCTATATGATTAACGGTTCAGAGTTCCCGTTAGAATATTTTTTCGCCGGTCAACATGTCCGTTAAAGTTAAAGTCATCTTCCAGACAAAATGAGAAAAGTGCCGGTCAAAGGTCTTCTTTGTTATTTATTGTGCTTAAAACAAATTGATATGATTCGATATTAAACAAACTAATTATAGTAGATTAACTACATTATTCAAAAGTGAACAGTAATTTACAATAACACGGGAATAATAAACGGAGCGCTCTCCCTCTCCTGACAGCCCGTCAGTATCATGCAGCTCGCGGATCAGTAATGAGTGACCCGACAGTAAAACTAAAACATATCTATAACTAGTTACGGTAGTTTGAGAGGTAATTAAAATAGCTACGTGTGATATTCTAACCTGCAATGTGTGTTTTCTCCGCTCACCGCTGCATGTGATTATGCAGAGCATGCGTGTCGACTCGTCAGCAGCAGCTGATCTCTCTCTCCCGCCAGATTCCAGGGTTGCCAACTCTCACGCATCTGGCGTGTGACACACGCTTTCACTCTGAATCTCACGCTCTCACGCTGCCCAAACTATTCTCACGCCAAAAACAAGAATACCGAAGACTAGAAACGGTTTTGAAAACTTTTGTCAGGTAATGATCAACTTCTCAATAGAACATCTTTGATAATGTCTTCTGGCCAATCAGAATCAAGATAACGGTGTGGTGTTGTTGCAGGAAGTCCCGACGGAGAATACTTTTGCTGCCTGTAGTACATCTCTATACATCGATACAACATTACGTGTTGATAGAAATCAACACGTAATGAAATAAGACCCCACGGTTTGATGATTGATAGGTGTGTGGGCTGTCTTTCATTTTGACACACAGAACAATGGGGGCTATCCACCCTTATCCACAATGTAAAGTCATTCACACAGCCTCTTCCCTCTTCTCTCTGTGAGGAGCAGCAGGTTCAGCTTTCAGAACAAAGTAACAACAAACTAAAATGGCATTCATTTTTTTAAATATGTCGTGTAGCAATATATGTATTTCTTTTTCTTCTCAAGAGAGTACCAGAATGTGTATTTTACGTTAGTATTTTAAAAAATCTCATGGGGGAGAATCTCCCCAGACCCCCCTGCAGGGGTTGGGTTTTCATCATGTCAACTCTTTCACCTGTGGGTAAATTGCAGGATTGACTCCAGGTCGCCCTTTTTATTTACTACAAGACAAATGTGCCTTTTTATTTCATACAGTTCCATTTGGATTGAGACAGGGAAATAATCTAAACCTCACGCGTGGCGTTTCACTGTCAAGGGGAGCGTGTATGTAATTACATTGCAAATACTGACTTAAGCCCCACCACTGTATGGATTAGCCCTACCATAGCTTACCCAACAAAAATACTCTCTCGCAACTGCCGACCCGTATTGCGCATGCGCAGATCTAAGAACCAGTAGAAATGATAAAAAAGTAAAAGTCTGCTGCTTATTGTTAGGCCAACATAGAGTCAAAGAGTATATGAGAGTGAGAGTGTGTTAATTAATATGTTTGGCAGTTTGGAGTAAGTCTGTAGATTTGTTTGTTTGTGTGTGTGTGTTTCATGCCTCTCACGATAATTAATTTTGTTGGATACATTTTCCCGGAAATTATTGCGATAAACGATAATATTGTCGGCACCGTTGTATGAGCATATTAGACCACTGACATAATGATAATATATAATAATAATTCAAGTACATCCTTTCAAACTGCCAGTCACATCCTCATGTAAATGGCAATTTATCGAGTTCATTTTTATTTATCGTACGATAAGTCAATTAATTGCTTATCGTGACAGGCACACAATAAAACTGTGGAAACAAACATGTGTTTGACTTTCATTAGTGAATGAAACTCTGTGCCCTTTATAGTCTGTGTCCAATATTGTGTATTTGTATATATTGTATATATATCCTCATGTCAGCAGCGGGACCTTAGGATATATATAGGATATATCCTATATATATCCTAAGGTCCCGCTGCTGACATGACAGCAGTCATTTAGTAGAACCATTTAGTGCGCATATGTGTAATTAAACCCATGATATCAAAATCTCACTCCAGCCAGGTACCCCAAGTTGGCAACCCTGGATTAGACTTTACTCGCGTTTATGTCCATATCGATCAGATCCAGCTAGTTCTAGCTAATGATATGACTACCTGCTTATTAAAAGACACCTAAACAATAAGCGTCGCTATGCAACCGGGTGAGACCGCAAAGTATAGCCAGCATTATGCATTTGTTTACATGCCCACCGGTACCCCGAGGCATTACCAACCGACGCACAATCAACCCACACAGGACATCTCTGTGGATGAAACTGGTAGGTTTTCGCCTGTTTGGGGATTTTATATCCAGTTTACTTCGTTTTAACATTGCTATTGCTTTGTATGCCGGGGGCGGGCGGGAGATTCCTGATTGGTTGTTGGTCGCGAGAAATCGCCAAGCCTCAGACACGCCCAGCTTCAAGATTGTTTGATGCCTGTAGTGTAGACGGGCCGGCCCGTCTACACCATAGATATATATAAACACTATATGACTCACCCACGCTGCTGGCCAATGGAGACCGACGTTGCCACTTGGCCACCATCTTGCTACAGGGAGTTCTCTCATTCCAACACACTCTCACTCCCTAAGCGTCCAATAGCGACGTTTGGTCAGTGTCCGTGGCGTCCAATTGTGACGCTCCTAGGCTCCTTCAGCGTCATAAAGAGACGCAAATAGCTTTCAACTGATTGCAATGTATTCCCATCTGCGTCGGGATGTGACGCTCATGGAAGCACGGCATTCGTTTATGTCGGCTGCCCTTAAAGGTAATGTGAGCGTCCATTCCCAGGAGTAAAGGATGGCAGAAGACACTACACTACCCAGAATCCCCAGCTATCGTTTGGACTACACCATGTGCTCTTGACAAACCCCGAGATAGTCCTCAAGCTCTGTGATTGGAGAGTGTGCTCCGAGGGTTAAGCCGATTCTCGAACAGCACATGAAATGGGATGGAACCACGGCAGACTGTCCAAAACTGAATTTGAACGGGTCCACCGCGTCCCCCCTCCCCCACCCCGTCCCCGGAACTACACATGCTGGCTATTCTGTTTCGCAACATGTTCTCTATGGCAAGTCTCTACTGGGAGTTGTAGTTTTAAAAGACGTTTTCGTATTTCCCATAATAAGAAGTTGCCAGTATTAAACTGTGTACATCCCTGGAGGTTTAGGGGACAGGAAACACTCACATTTAAAACATATAATTAATAAATGGGTGAAAATTGCTGGTGCCCATAATGGGCAGTATTAATATATATACCCACACGCCAGCTAAGGTCAGAAGAGCTTTATTTAACAGCTGGACTTATGTTTGTGACCCCTCCTGTTGTTAATTGATAACATTACATTACATTACATTAATTGATAAGCCTGAAACATGCACATGTCAAGGTTCAGAGGCACATTGTGCAAATATGGCAGTAGCCATCGATCAGCTTAAGATAAGATATACTTTATTGATCCCAAGTTGGAACATTTGCGTTACATCAGCATGTGTAACAGTTAAATATGCAGTTGTGTTTATTTGAAAATCATTTAGTATAATCACATAAATTCTGTGTTTTATATTCAACAATTCTGTGTTCTTTATTTATTGATTGTTCAATACCTGACAAGGCCGGAGAAGAAATATCTATATACATCTATAAGAGTATAATACATTATGTATAATATCAGTTAAAATAAGTGCTTCAACATAGTTAACATTGCTGGAGGTATGCACAAATATTGATAGATGTCTTGTAATGCACTATTGAGGAACCTGCAACCCAAGTTTTTCATTCAGTGCAGAACTACACCACAGTTGTGTAGGCCTATATGATATGTCAATAAACCTTAGAAAATCTTAAAATCTTGAAAGGGATGTGCAAAATAGTCATTACATACAGTCTTTAATTAACAATTAGTAGAGAATAACGAGTAATGAATATACTTTATAGGGATCGTATTAATATCTAATAATAAAAATATTGAAATTCAATAACATGCTTTAACCACCAGGTGTCCCTTTATATCAACTGTGCACCTTTATGGTGTAAATACAGCCTATCTACCAATTGGATCAAATATAAAAGTGAGCCGAATTAGTGTTGATACTGCAAGGAGACGTATTGTGTGAAAAGAAATGTAAGATGTTGTTTAATGGCTGATATATTTATGATCCACGTCACGTTTTCAGTTCCTCATGTTTGTCTTCTCATCAGGGCTCTATAAATACAGAACTACGGCAGATATGTAATATGTAATGCAGCCGAACCGTGTATTACAATGCCGTTATGTGATGACTTTCAAAGAGAAAAGCAAGCACACTCGGAATAAGGTATTATTATTATTTTGGTCTATTTCCGGTATTTGTTAATGACGATGTGCTCTGAGATGTGAGACTGGAATTGCACAGGGGGGAAATAACGTAGGCTATCTTTAGATGCGGATTTTGTTAAACTAATATGTTTAGGCTGTGGACCAACACTATACATTGACGGGGAAGGGGGTAGCAATAAAGATAACACCATTAAACAGTTACACAACATAACATAAATAATATCGATAGCAGCGTCCCTAGCAACCACCTTGGTAACAATGAAAACGTCGCGATTTCCTGAAGTAATCTTCGTAATAACTAGCAAACTAAAGATCATGTACATCCACTGCACACATAATCTGAAATAACAACTCATATTTCTCGCATCAAATGACATCAAAACGCATTTTAATGGCCAAACTAACTTTAAAATAGGCATTTTCCACCGAGAATAAAACGAAGTTCGGCCATGTTTTCTTTTTCTGCAGGGAGACATTTGAAGATCACGTGACATAGACGCCAGCCATCGGAATGAATGGTGAAAAAAACGGGGTTTGTCAAACAGAGCACATGGTGTAGGCCAAACGATAGCTGGGGATTCTGGGTAGTGTAGTGTCTTCTGCCATCCTTTACTCAGAAAACATATTTGTTTCTCCGAATCGAAGGGGAAAAATACAAAAGCATTGTACACAATTTAAACCAATCAATGTTGTGTAATTAACAAGGATAATCTGGTGTTTTTTTAGTCGATGAGTAGTGCAGATATCACTGTAAAATCAATCGACAGTAAGAGGAGTACTTACTTCCGGGTGTAACATTCTCTGTTATCCAATGGGAATGGATGCTCACATTGCCTTTAAGGGCAGCCGGCATAAACGAATGCCGTGCTTCCATGAGCGTCAAATCCCGACGCAGATGGGAATACATTGCAATCAGTTGAAAGCTATTTGCGTCCCTTTATGACGCTGAAGGAGCCTAGGAGCGTCACAATTGGACGCCACGGACACTGACCAAACGTTGCTATTGGACGCTTAGGGAGTGAGAGTGTGTTGCTCATTCATAACATTATGGTTTACTATTTAAATAACCATAGCTTGCTCAATTTTCAACCAATTTTCAAACGGTTTGGTTTTTTATAAACATCAAAGATGTAGTTATGATACTGCATACTTATAATCATGGACTTTCATATGAAAATAACATTAATCAGATAAAGCAATAGCTATACACACACATAAGGTATTTATATTAAATATTTGCCGGTGTATATATATTTCCATTTATTTTATTATATTGTTAATATTTAAAATAAATTATAAAATTAAAATACATTTATATTTTATATATAAAAATCGGTCTCATGTTACCACTCTGTAAGCCAAGAGTTGTTAATTTAGCAATGCCTTAGCTTTAAGAACAGGGACACATCTAATGACAATAGCATATGTTGGTATATTATTTAGATATTCACACCTTTATCAGCAGAACCAAACCAACATAAAATGTGCTCACAGACAGGCCAGTTCTGTCTAATTTATCACAATTATTTTTTACATGAGATCTTCATATCATCCTAGTTTTGTATTTAGTTTCTAGATTTGTAAATAAATCGAGAACCTTTAAAATATGTTATTGAAAAAAGACCAAGAATAATATAAACTGTACCATGTGTCCTTTTGTGTCCTTCTGTAGTCCATTTGTGGTTTGTCTTGTCTCACCCCGGCTGATATATCACAAAATCCACTGTTTAAATTGTTCCCTATATGCCCCTATGCAATATAGGGAACAATTTAAACATAAACTATCCTATGTGTCCTTGGGTGTTATGAAAGGCGGCCCCCCAAAATAAATGTATTATTATTATTAAGAAGAACAACTTGGTGTGGTGTGGAGGGGATGTAGGAAGCAGGAGCAGGTGGGGAGAGATGGGACTTCAAGGTTATTTGTTTTAAATGTGTCTTGGAGATAAGGACCAGATGCACCCAATAAAATACAGTATAACACAAAACCAATAAGACACACGGTGACACATGGCACACCAACAATCAATCATCATCCAGCCTCAGCTTTGGTATTCTTTCACAACCATGTTATGGGTTTATTAGACTGAGCAAACATAAACATATGTGGGGAACATAGTGCTGCGTCTCCTGTCCGGTCAAATTCCTCACTCCTGAAGTGCTCACTGCAGAGCAGTGTCCTGTCACAGGAAACAAAACCGTCCCTTCTTACCCCCTAAACGCACCAGGAGTGTCTGCGCCGCGCTGCGCCACGCTGCGACCTCCTCCTGCGACCTAACACACCAGGCGCGTTTCAAAACGTTGCGGAAGCGGAGCGTCGTGTGTGCAGCCTCGCAGTTGTTGTTGATATTGGAATATTTCCTGGACATTTGTACTTCTACAAGTAGTAGGCTACGTAGTTAAATGGTTTATGTTTGTGTCTGTTTAAATCGTGTTTATTGTTGTTATTTCCTATTTTGTTGTGTTGTAGACTACTGTTAGAAATTAAAATCAATGTTTTATGGCATAATGTACCTTAAACATACCGTCAGTTTAAATGCTATTTTATTCTGGAAAAACCCGGAAGTTCTCAATACCAAGCTTTTATTCTGAAAATCCGTCATGACGACTTCCGGGACTACCGCCCATTAGTATCATTAAAGTGGCTATTGACGCCGTTAACATGTATTACATATAATATTATGAAAGAGATAAGGAGGAGAAACGGCATGTGGAAGTAAGCAATGAATGTAAAATGTTGAAATCCTCTGTTTAACGCGATATCGGACACAGGAGAACGAGGGGGGAAGTCCCCTGCGTCACTACAGCTCCCAGAGAGGAGGAGCGAACAGCCAGCAAGCGGGAAGGACGAATGCTTGGGGTCTCTTTCTGCACGGCCATCACAGGGAGAGGAATGCTGCAGACTTTCGCTCCTGACTGAACAATATCCTGCTTGTAACATTACCGCGCCTTTTATTAATTAAAGTACCAATTTTGAACCTTCTCAGAGACTCCATTTAGTCTCCTTTTTAAGCTTCTTACCTGGACGCGAGAATAACGAATCCAGCATAACACTACAGACACAGTTAATAATAATTGTAATATTCCAGTTATAAACGACATGAATCAAAGATGTGTTGCTGTATTTTAGTGGTAAAAAAATATGCATTCATCATTATAATTATTGTATATATATATAATTTACAGTGCCTGTAAACCGGAGGAGAACGCTGGCATGTATTCTCCTCCTTGAAAGACGGTGGTGGGGGGGAGGAGAAGGAGCCGGTTTTGGGTGCACCCGGTGCACCCCCTCAACCAGCAAAGCAGACAACAAGGTGATTTTCATCACTTCCTGCCTGCACCGCGCTGCGTCAAAAATAGGATTCATCCTATATTTTAGAAATTCCTTGCGGCGAGGAGCTGCTGGGACGCTTCGAGCCGCGGCTCAGCGCGGCGCGTCTGGTGGAATAGCACCCATTGACTAGAGTGGCCGCGATCTTTGCGAACGCCGCGGCCGTAACGCAGCGCAGACGCTCCTGGTGCGTTTAGGGGGTTAGGGCGAGTTCCCACTGCCTCCTCCTCTCTTTGGTTTTGGGAAACCTTAAAAACATGAGAAAGGTAGCCAGATATATAAATTATTGTCAACATGTTCCTCCCTTCTTTCCTTTAACATTAAGGGTAGGACAAAAATACACACCGAAATTATCATATTTTTGGTATGTATGCATGTATGTATAGCCTACTTTAAGAATAAGACAACCACACTTAGAATAATAAAAAAGGTGTCCAATAGAAACATTAAATAATTGTGTAAAGAAATGGTAACAACATATTCTAAAGAGGCTGGGTCAACAACAATCTTGCAATACTATTATCTCACATAGCCCCACTGATCCTGTATAGCAGGACTTGTAATGTACATACATCCACTAAGTAATTAATGATTATCCTAATTTTAGTCATAATATTGTCATATCTTACACGTGAAAGGTGATCCCACGGGTTCTTGTTTGCAGACAGCGGCGATTGGAGCATCCGTATAGGCTGCACAAAAGTCCGGCATAGTCAGGTACTTCTGTAAACACAAAGCCAGCAAATTCCTGTATCATAATGCAATATGTTTTTAACAAGCCAAACCACTTGGAAGAAATCATGTGTAACTTAAGTTGTGTTGAAAAGAAAGAGCAGTTCTGCCTCTGCCACTGGTGTAAAGTTGCTGGGTCAACATTGTAATACTAGGTCTCACTGACAGCCTCTTGTTATTAGCCAGCTAATAAATACAACCACATACACAAAGAAAAGCTGCAATTTCAACATGTCCAAGCATCCTGTATCATAGCCATGCTAATCATGTTTATAATAAACCAAACCGTTTGTAAATCAGTCAGGATTTCAGTGAGTTAAGAGTATTTTTGTGCAGATCACTCACCTTACAACAGCTACCATAACGCGAATCAGAGTAACTGTTAACTGTAGCAAGATGGCGGCCGGTCAGCTACGCTGGAAAATCTCCCATGAGCCATCTAGTGTTTATATATATATCTATGGTCTACACTACAGGCATCAACAAATCCCCAAACAGGCGAAAACCTACCAGTTTCATCCACTGTCTCTGCCACCTCCCTCCATGCCTGGCTCCTCCGGTTTGTATCCCGGTAGATGAACACAACAGAGACTGACCATACAGCAACGGGTGATTCACTACCGCTCCATTTTTTTGAATATGAGGAAATGACCTGCGTAGTCTCTCCCAGAGCCGTATAATAGAAGAGTTACGTCATCTTCGTTCACTCCAATGGACCACTTTTTTACAGCAATGGCGGATCGTGGAGCCTCTTTGGGTCAGCCTTGGTCAAGCCTTTTGACCCCCCCAGCCTGGTTCTCGTAAAAGTTTTTTGCTCAAATGACACCATGGAGGACAACACATCCTCACTCCCAGGTCGGCCTATATTGACGTTATGTCAAGTCCCCTGCCGGCTTTTTCCAACGCAAGGGGGGGGGCCTTAGCGTCCATTTTCAACGCAAGGGGGGGGGCCTTAGCGTCCATTTTCAACGCAAGGGGGGGGGCCTTAGCGTCCATTTTAAGCCCCACCGCGCCTATTCCGGGATGTCCATGTGCTTCTATGGACGCTCATGGAAGCACGGCATTCGTTTGTGTCGACTGCCCTTAAAGGCAATGTGAGCGTCCATTCTCATTGGATAGCGGAGAATTGTACACCCGGAAGTAAATATTCCCCTTACTGACGATTGATTTTACAGTGATATCTGCACTACTCATCGACTAAAAAACACCAGATTATCCTTGTTAATTACACAACATTGATTGGTTTAAATTGTGTGCAATGCTTTTGTATTTTTCCCCTTCGATTCGGAGAAACAAATCTTTTTTCGGAGTAAAGGGTGGCAGAAGACACTACACTACCCAGAATCCCCAGCTATCACTTCTCCCTGCAGAAAAAGAAAACATGGCCGAACTTCGTTTTATTCTGGGTGTAAAATGTCTATTTTAAAGTTAGTTTGGCCATTAAAATGCGTTTTGATGTCATTTGATGCGAGAAATATGAGTTGGTATTTCAGATTATGTGTGCAGTGGATGTACATGATCTTTAGTTTGCTAGTTATTACGAAGATTACTTCAGGAAATTGCGTCCAACGTTTTCATTGTTACCAAGGTGGTTGCTAGGGACGCTGCTATCGATATTATTTATGTTATGTTGTGTAACTGTTTAATGGTGTTATCTGTATTGCTACCCCCTTCCCCGTCAATGTATAGTGTTGGTCCACAGCGCAAACATATTAGTTTAACAAAATCCGCATCTAAAGATACGTTATTTCCCCTTGTGCAATTCCAGTCTCACATCTCACAGCACATCGTCATTAACAAATACCGGAAACAGACCGAAAACATTTAAAAAAAAAAAATAATACCTTATTCCGAGTGTGCTTGCTTTTCTCTTTGAAAGTCATCACATAACGGCATTGTAGTACACGGTTCGGCTGGATTAAATATTACATATCTGCCGTAGTTCTGTATTTATAGCCCTGATGAGAAGACAAACATGAGGAACTGAAAACGTGACGTGGATCATAAATATATCAGCCATTAAACAACATCTTACATTTCTTTTCACACAATACGTCTCCTTGCCGTATCAACACTAATTCGGCTCACTTTTATATTTGATCCAATTGGTAGATAGGCTGTATTTACACCATAAAGGTGCACAGATGATATAAAGAGACACCTGGTGGTTAAAGCATGTTATTGAATTTCATTATTTTTATTATTAGATATTAATAGGATCCCTATAAAGTATATTCATTACTCGTTATTCTCTACTAATAGTTAATTAAAGACTGTATATAATGACTATTTTGCACATCCCGTTCAAGATTTCAAGATGTTCTAAGGTTTATTGACATATCATATAGGCCTAACACAACTATGGTGTAGTTCTGCATTGAATGAAAAACTTGGGTCGCAGGTTCCTCAACAGTGCATTACAAGACATCTATCAATATGTGTGCATACCTCCAGCAATGTTAACTATGTTGAAGCACTTATTTTAACTGATATTATACATAATGTATTATACTCTTATGATGTATGCAGATATTTCATCTCCGGCCTTGTCAGGTATTGAACAATCAATAAATAAAGAACACAGAATTGTTAAATATAAAACACAGAATTTGTGTGATTATACTAAATGATTTTCAAATAAACACCACTGCATATTTAACTGTTACACATGCTGATGTAACGCAAATGTTCCAACTTGGGATCAATAAAGTATATCTTATCTTAAGCTGATCGATGGCTACTGCCATATTTGCAAAATGTGCCTCTGAACCTTGACATGTGCATGTTTCAGGCTTATCAATTAATGTAATGTAATGTAATGTTATCAATTAACAACAGGAGGGGTCACAAACATAAGTCCAGCTGTTAAATAAAGCTCTTCTGACCTTAGCTGGCGTGTGGGTATATATATTAATACTGCCCATTATGGGCACCAGCAATTTTCACCCATTTATTAATTATATGTTTTAAATGTGAGTGTTTCCTGTCCCCTAAACCTCCAGGGATGTACACAGTTTAATACTGGCAACTTCTTATTATGGGAAATACGAAAACGTCTTTTAAAACTACAACTCCCAGTAGAGACGTGCCATAGAGAACATGTTGCAAAACAGAATAGCCAGCATGTGTAGTTCTGGGGACGGGGTGGGGGAGGGGGGGGACGCGGTGGACCCGTTCAAATCCAGTTTTGAACAGTCTGCCGTGGTTCCATCCCATTTCAAGTGCTGTTCGAGGCTCGGTAACCCTCGGAGCACACTCTCCAATCACAGAGCTTGAGGACTATCACGGGGTTTGTCAAACAGAGCACATGGTGTCCAAACGATAGCTGGGGATTCTGGGTAGTGTAGTGTCTTCATTGCCTTTAAGGGCAGTTGACACAAACGAATGCCGTGCTTCCATGAGCGTCCATAGAAGCACATGGACATCCCGGAAAGCTGAAAATGGACGCTAAGGGCCCGCCCCTTGCGTTGAAAATGGACGCTAAGGCCCCCCCCCTTGCGTTGAAAATGGACGCTAAGGCCCCCCCCCTTGCGTTGGAAAAAGCCGGCAGGGGACTTGACATAACGTCAACATAGGCCGACCTGGGAGTGAGGATGTGTTGTGGAGGAATGTAACGGGAGTTGACAGGGGACTCTGCCCTCCTCACGAGTGCCTATTTTCGGACACTTTTTTTCACTTTCCCCCGGTTTTATTATTTTTTTGGCTATATCACCCGGTTTCTACCGGGGACATTGCCCGGTCTCGGGTGTCCCCCCACGGCCTGTGTCCAGCCCCCCCCCCCACACTCATCCATATATTAACGGATTTTGACAATTTTTGTTGCATTTTTCTCCTCTCACTGATCGAATGGCCAACGCGACCCACTGTCGGATGGCCTCCCAGCGGGGTGGAGGTTCCCAGCTGGAACCTCCCCAGCTCCGCCGCGGTGCACCCGGCAAACGCGGTTGTTTCTCGAACCTTCCACTGTTGTCTAGCGGGTGTAACTAAAATACAAGATGTCGTATTTATATATATAAAATAAATAAATATATCTATATAGATATATATATATATATAGATAATAAGTGTCAGTGCTATTTTATGTTGTATTAGCGTGCATTTCCTGTTCGGAAAGTGGTGATGTACTGAGAGTAAACAATACGGTGTCCCTATTTTTATATATATCTATATACTTTATGTATATAATAAGTGTCAGTACGATTTTATTTTGTATTTGCGTGCATTCCTGTTTGGAAAGTGGCACTGTACTGATAGTGGTGATTTTATTTTGGAATTCTTAACGTGCACTTCCTGTACTGACAGTGGAGGTGTCCTGAGAGTGGAGGTCTGCACCGGAACTGTCCTGAGAGTGGAGGTCTGCAGGCAGACCCCTCTCCGGAAGTTAGCGCCAAGGCTAGCAGAGCTGTGGATTTGCAGCATAATAGACCGTTCGTGACGGACTTTTAAAGGTAAGAAGAAGTTTAAAGATTTATATTGCGGATATTATGAGTGCATCTGATTCAAATTAACATGTGTATTAAAGGGTGTCAGTGGATTATCCCTAAATTAGTAGATTTAGGGAACGTTTACAGATAACAGATCAAGCTAGGATACCGAAGCAAGTTAGCAACACACGTTGAACAGCCTTTCAATAGTAAATTCCGTTCTCTTAATGTCATTTCGTCCAATGTTGTTGAATTATAGAAGAGGGTTTTCTAAACGGGATTGTATGCGGGGGTGGAGGGAGTTAAATATTAGATAAATATAACTTTGGTGTGTGTAAGAGTGAGTGTTTTTAGCAGAGCCATATTGTGTCCTTGTGATTATGTTGATTATTACCTGTCTGTATAATGTTGCAGCTCAGCTGATTTTGGATTGATGGCAAAGGGAGAGGAACTGAAGTGAGTGTGAAAACACAAGGTAAGTTTAATACTACTGTTTTATATAAGTAAGCATACTAAACATGTATTCTATCACTGTATTATATAAGTAATCTTGTTAGTAACCTACTGTATGGCAGGTGGAGGGGCAGTGATGTTACAGGTGGAGGAGCAAAACTGCAAGACTGCAAACTCACAAGACAGAGAAATCAAAGTTTGTTCTCCAGAGAAGAGGTTGATTTCACTTCAATTTTTTCATATTTTCTAAAGATGTGGAAATGGCACAAAAAAAAACTTGAGAGCTGTAACCAAGACAACTGTAAGAACATGAGTAGAGAGCCACCAAGGTTATTCAAGTCCCTCTCTTACTCCATTTTGCCAACCAAAACTTCCAGGTACATGACGGGACACCTTGCTTGTTTTTGTTGTTTGCGCTCCTCTGGCTGGGTGCTGGCAGGTGGAGGCAGTGCATGACATTAAGGATGTTGGGAGATGGCCCTGTGGGCCATCTAAGCTAATTTACAGATGGTGCTGAGCCCAATAGAGATTGCCCTGAAAAATGCGCAAGGTCGAAATGACGCACGAAGGGTTTTGGGGGCCTCCCCCTAGAACATTTAGATTTTTGCAGGTCTTAGATGCTGTCTGGTGCATTCTCTAGACTGAATTATAAGATGAACCACCACAATATTATAATGTACAATTTCAATTTTATTCTTCATTTCACTTGTTTGTTTGTTCTTGTTTGCTCGCTTGCATGCCCTGCATAACTATAAGAAACACTTAAGTTGTTGGTCAAGACACTTTCCATCTGATGAAGGCAAATGCCTTCCCAGATGTAAAAAAAGTAGAAAACATTACATTCAGTTATAACTGCCAAAACAAACATTATTTACACTATTATGGCCCCTGTTAAAAATGTTTGTAATGTTATCTACTGTAAATTGGTCGAACGAATGCCTCCTCATCCGGAAGCTGACCGAGCAGCAGTCGAGAGGAGCCGAGCGCATCCGCGAAGCACACAACATGGCGACGTCAGAGTTCCCGTTAGCCCGCAAATCTAAATCTCTTCGGTCAAAATCATTTCCCTTTAGCGCAATACACTTGTGCCACTTATGTGACAGACAAGAATAGTATGTGACAGACAAGAATAGTCAATTATAATGTCTAACATTAAAGAGAAAGAGATGTCCTGTATGGGTTGATTGTGCGTTTATCTGTTGGTAATGCCTCGGGGTTCCGGTGGGCATGTAAAGAAATGTGTAATGCTGCGCTATACTTTGTGGCCTCACCCGGTTGCATAGCGACACTTATTGTTTAGGTGTCTTTTAATAAGCAGGTATTCATATCATTAGCTAGAACTAGCTGGATCTGATCGATATGGACATAAACGCGAGTGAAGTCTAATCTGACGGGAGAGAGAGATCAGCTGCTGCTGACGAGTCGAGACTCGACACGCAGCTCTGCATAACCACATGCAGCGGTGAGCGGAACAAAACACACACTTCAGGTTAGAATATAACACGTAGCTATTTTAATTACCTCTCAAACTACCTAAACTAGTTATAGATATGTTTAGTTTTACTGTCGGCTCACTCATTACTGACTGCGGTCAAGCCAGCCTCCACTTGGGAAAACACAGTCAAGCCAGCCCGCACGTGATATTGGGGTGCGCGAATATTAGAAGCATAAAATCCCAGCGCTTACTCGGTCAATAACAAAAGCACCTATAAAAACAAACCAAACATATTAAATTAAGAAATATGTACTATATAATGTGATCAATAATTATTTAAAACAAACTACGTATAACTACCACGAGTAAATGTAAAATGTAAGGAGTTTCAAAATAAAAGTCCTTTGAAATCTCATATTGAAATCCCATATATGAGCTATCAGCCCTGTGTTTAGATAAGAATAAAACGAAATCTCTCCCTGATCCAAGACTCATCTCACTGCAGGGTGATAGAAGGACACCCCATCTACTCATCCAGAAAAAATCAGGACATTCTGATGTTGAGTTTCAAAATGGATGGATGGATGGGGAAATTGGGTTGTCACAGCAGCATGGACTCATTGTACAGAATCAAAATAATCTTTAAATAGAAGAAAAAAAAGAAATAGAATAAATCTGAGCTTCTATAGGCTAAGACTGTCGGGGGACGCATTGCTTCTTCCTTTATCAGAATGTCCTGATTTTTTCTGGGTGAGTAGAGATTTCGTTGTATTCTTATCTAAACACAGGGCTGATAGCTCATATATGGGATTTCAAAGGTCTTTTATTTTGAAACTCCACATCAGAATGCCCTGATTTTTTCTGGGTGAGTAGATGGGCTGTCCTTCTATCACCCTGCAGTGAGATGAGTCTTGCATCAGGGAGAGATTTCGTTGTATTCTTATCTAAACACAGGGCTGATAGCTCATATATGGGATTTCAAAGGTCTTTTATTTTGAAACTCCACATCAGAATGTCCTGATTTTTTCTGGGTGAGTAGATGGGCTTTCCTTCTATCACCCTGCAGTGGGGTGAGTCTTGGATCAGGGAGAGACTTCGTTTTATTCTTATCTAAACACAGGGCTGATAGCTCATATATGGGATTTCAAAGGTCTTTTATTTTGAAACTCCACATCAGAATGTCCTGATTTTTTCTGGGTGAGTAGATGGGCTGTCCTTCTATCACCCTGCAGTGAGATGAGTCTTGGATCAGGGAGAGATTTCGTTTTATTCTTATCTAAACACAGGGCTGATAGCTCATATATGGGATTTCAAAGGTCTTTTATTTTGAAACTCCACATCAGAATGTCCTGATTTTTTCTGGGTGAGTAGATGGGGTGTCCTTCTATCACCCTGCAGTGAGATGCGTCTTGGATCAGGGAGAGATTTCGTTTTATTCTTATCTAAACACAGGGCTGATAGCTCATATATGGGATAACCTGAACCTCTGGACTTGAGTCCGGACCTGAACCTGAATGTGAGTCCAGGTACGCAGCACTACCTGTAGTGTAGACGGGCCGTTAGACATTAGAATTGACTATTCTTGTCTGTCACATACTCTTTTATCTGTCACATAAATGGCGCAAGTTGCGCAACTGATGCGGTATTTCGCTAAACGGAAATTATTTTGAACGGACACTTAGATTTGCCGGTCTTCAGCATATTTTACCGGTCGTAGTCCGGTAATTACCGGCTAACGGGAACTCTGAACGGTGTTACTATTTACTTTAGAATTAGCTGTTAGATGGAGAACATTAACAGGGAGAAATGTCTTCTGTTTAATATAGAGAGAGTATATGCTTTTCTTTCTCTAGTACATGTAGTACAACAACATGTTGAATCCTGGTCACCGTATCTGTAACATCATGAGGGTCTCGAGAAAGATGCAGCTTGCATTGGCCTCGGCCCACTGATTTATTTAATAAGTACTCACATCAGGGTCTGCAGTGTCTCTCATGCTGTAGCCTATATAGATTTTTATTTGGCAGCCAGCAGAAAAACTGTTCTGTTTCTATTTTTGTATTCAATGTTTCACAAGTGTGTGTTTGGTTGTGCATTGGAAAGTGATGCATGCTGGATTAATATTGAGGGATTCATACTGATCGTTGAAACGTTTGCAGCATGGAAAATTGAAATGTGATACATGATACTTGCTGATGTGGTAATGCAACATAATAGACATCATTTTAAAAGGGGCCCGGTTATGCTCATTGTCAGTTCATATTTATATTTAGTGCCTGTACTGTACATGTTTCCAAGCTTTAATGTTCAAAAAGCTCTTTATTTTTCTCATACCGCCTGTGCTGCAGCACCTCTTTTCACCCTCTGTCTGAAACCAGAGCTCAGTCTGCTCTGATTGGTTGGCTCTGATCATGTACAATGTGTTGAAACACTAGCCAATAGAAGCGCAAGTGTTACATAGTGATGTCACCATGTTACAAAGCCAAACAAAGGACTCCAATGGAGACAGCAGAGACAATGCACAGTAATGAATACTTAAAACACTCAAATGTGTCAAGCGTAACAGTGCCAGATTTAGATTTTTACATGCACAACAACCTATACAGGTAAGGGAAAACCCCCCAAAAGCTTTAAAGGGCCCTTTAAGGGATTCATCACTTTGTCACACCAGTGTTCTTGGTTAGTGCTTCATAGTCACATGACATATTCCTCATTCTTTGCTAACAAAAGGGGGAAAAACATCAACAGGAGTGTGTGTCATGCAAGCCCGCAGCCTCATGAGAATTATATATAATTATGGGGTGTTATCATATGCCGTTTCCATGGAAACGCATCCCTCGCCATAAAAGACAATGTCGCTATAACTCCTATGAAAATGTTCAAAAAGTGCTCAAACTTCACGTGTGCTAACAGTCCAGCCGTGAAGACATCTACTGGACAGTTTTGAGATTTCTTCAATTACCGTTGCCATGGCAACACAATGCTCACCATGAAACACGGTTTTCTCATAACTTCAGTGAAAATGCTCCAAACGGCCCAAAGCTTCACAGGTTTGGTAACGATACAGCCATCAACGCATCTAGAGTGTTATGGGATGTCATCAAATGCCGTTGGCATGGCGGCAGATCATTCGCCATCAAATTAGTTCAAAAGTTTGCAGTTCAAATATTCTGCTGCTTTTCCAAGCCTTTTTAGTTTATTTTCTTCTCTCATCACACATTCAAGCCCCCAGTGTTCATGTATCATTTAAATCTAAATTCTTCACTTTCTTCTTATACATTACATTTCAGCATAGCAGTTTAGCGTCAGCTTTTCAGCATAAAGCATTCCCACTAGCAATTTATTCAGGAATTGCATTCTCGAGTTCTCTTCTGTTCAACATGTTGGATTGTGTATTGTGTCTAGTCAGGGTCCTTTTTATTTGTACGTTACTTTGGAAGAACAAATGTGATGCAATTAATAAGCTTCATTTGAACTGAAGTCACACAAAACGTCATATTTAATTAAACAAATTATTTTCTTGTCACTAAAGCATTGACTAGGCTATTCATCGTCCTTAAATGCAGGCATTAAGTTACATGTTCATGTTTTACAGCCATAATAAGTTGGTTTCACAAGTGCAATGAATTAATTTCACGTACAGTACGCCGCTCTTTAATACAACTTTGATGTTAGCTAGTCTACACATAATTGAGCATATCGAATTTAAATTAACCTTTCTCTAACTTACAAAGATGACCTTATTTTACCAACCTCATACAGACCCCTTTTGTTCTACAGTATTATCTCTCTTAATATATACCACTTCTCTATTAGGTTTTAACTTGGATTCTACGATTAGCATTGTTAGCGCATATGGAGTTGATTTACATATAATATTAAAAACCACTGCCTGATTCTTTTTTTTATTGATTCAAACACTAATACCATTTCTGAAACTCCTGAGGTTGACCAATTAACAGGGCCGTCCCTGGCCAACTTGGGGCCCCAAGCGACATTATGAGATGAGGCCCCCTGCGCAATGTGTGGCCCCATGCAGCCTGCATGATCGGCCTGTAGGGAGGGACGGCCCTGCCAATTAATATAGACACAAACAGAGACAGAGACTAGAATAATGATGTCAAAGTGAAATTAATTCAGCATTTAGCTGGGCTGCTCTGTGAGGACTTTGGGAATAATTTGGTTAATTGGAACCGGTAACAGGAGCTTTAATGTCATGTAATCTCTGTGGAACATGTGCAAGCGGATCCCTGCAAAACCATAATCAAATTCATTACTTCTCTTTATAGATATTGATGTTTTTGTTTGGTACAACAAAGGGGAGTCTTCTGTAGAGGAATACCAGTGGAATATATCATTATGTATGGTTACCAATTATGTCATATGTCTAATGTTTTTTTTCATTAAAATGTGTAGTGATATGATAATGTTACTTATAAATCACATCAATTATTGGGGGTACTCAAATAGTATATTATTGTTACTAGAATTTCTCATATATAACCACACTATATAATAAGCTTTACAGTACTGAATCAATCTGAGGAAGACCTAAATGAATATGTTGGAAGATACTGCAGTGTTTTTGACATTTACAGTTATTGCATATCCGTAAGTGTTAATGCTTTCCTCTTAAACTAATGAAGGCATATAGGACGACAGAGGCTTAATAAAACTGATTTATTGTCAGCTCATGGACACTACATGGACCAGAGCCTGAGAACATATAGGCAATGTCCTATAACACAACATCCTGACTCATCTCTTCTTTTATATCAAAAAACAAGTTAAGTAAGTGACCGGACTGACTATATTTATAGGCAGACACTGAATTTGCTTCCTTAAGCAACTGAAGACCATCTCATTGATTGCTTGCTCAGTGATAGTTCTGCCAAAGGCTTTTCTCGAACAGAAAATTAGATTTAGTATTTTTTTTAAAAACTGATTTGGATCTTATTCAGTTTACCCTGCAGAGTACAAGTTATAGAAAAGATTGGAAATTAAAAAAATAAAACACCACTTAACTGTGGACATTAAAACAGAATAAATATCCATAAATAATTTGTAAATGTAAAGTTCTTTGCAGCTTTTGTACAGAATTATTGAGAACAACAAAGAGTTACTAATGAAATATGATTTACAAATATAGTTGATGGATTAAATGAGGATTAAGCATATCACAATAACTGCAAATAACATCATGTATCTCTCTTTTTTATGTTGCAGAATTCAAATGCAACATGTATGACCATATTTTAGGTCCACACAAAGAAAGGAAGAATCTTCAGATCTACTAAAAAAGATTTTAACAATAGGAATAATACATTATAAAAACAGCAATACAATAATCATATAATTTGCTTGCATTATTGCCCTCAATAAAAACGAGAAGATCATTTCCTTTAAAAGAAAAAAAGAAGGAAAGAAAAAGAAAAAAGAAGGGAATTCACATTTTAGGAAGGATTCTTGCTCTTTATTTTCTTTCTTGACAAAAGCAAGGCACAAACATTATGGATAAGGATCCCTTAGGTGTGATCAATAGAGAATGGTAACGAGGATGAGCAGGACATGTTATATTTATAAATTCAACTTGTCAGTGCCCTCAGATTTCAAAACTGTAATTTTGACTTTGTTTTAAAGCATCTCTTTGGCAATGCACTTTCATCCACCTACTTCCATGCTGATATGGATGAATTTGTATTAAGATAAAGCTCTAATGCACATCAATCTTCAGTTGAGAGCTTGTCATTATTAACACCCTTATCAAAATGCATCCTGACAGTGATTATGTAATGGCCCACAGTACCGCTCATAAACCACACACACGCACAAACACTTAATGTGAGCAAAACTATTGCTGCAGGGTGCTGCGGAAAGCAAAGTCCCTCCCCTTGATTTTATGACCAGTTTTTCGCAGACCAGTGAGAGAGTGACTAAGAGAAAGAAGGATGTAGAAGAGTAGTGATGCACTGGTATCCAGTCCTGAGCAAAGCTTGAACAACATGCTGAGGATTAAACATCCAACATCCCTTTAGGAGCACAAGGGCCATTCGTTGTGTAATTTTGGCAAAGAGAAAAGTACACTTCTTTCTCAGAAGGAGCATAATGGGAGTTGTTTTTTTATCTGAAAGAACCCAAAGTGGAGTCAAGAACTTTCATTAGCCAATCACTATCTGAGTAAAGGTAAAGGTTTGTAAAGAGTAGAAATGTCTTCTTCTCCTGGTATCAAGCGTCGGGAGCATGTGGACATGATGTACATCTCCATTGAGACAGCTATTGCCCTGGCCTCTGTGGTGGGCAATGTGCTGGTGGTGCTGGCTGTGTGTGTGAACCGGGCTCTCCGCAACACCACCTTCTGCTTCATTGTGTCTCTGGCCGTGGCTGATATTGCAGTAGGAGTTCTGGTCATCCCTCTGGCTATCATCATTAGCCTGGGATTTAACACTCAGTTTTACACCTGCCTCTTCCTGTCCTGCCTGCTGCTGATCATCACCCAGAGCTCTATCCTTTCCCTGCTGGCCATCGCCATCGACCGATATCTGCGAGTCAAGATTCCCACCAGGTGAGGAACTGTTGTATTTTATCTTTATGGTTATTTAAGGAAAGGTAAGTAACATTAATCAATGTCACACAACACAGCATTTCTAGTCCAAGGTCATTTGCAATACATAATGGGCAACTGTGGTTCAGTGGATAGTGTGCTGGACTTCGAATCAGGGGGTAGCAAGTTCGAGTCCCACTGCAGTCAACATGTCGTTGTGTCCCTGGGCAAGACACTTCTCCCAAATTGCTCCTGTGGGGGTTGCACACAGTACTTTGGATAAAAGCGTCTAACAAATGACATGTAATAATAATAATACATAACATTCAACAACAAATAAACAATAGGCAGATACATTTCAACACAAAACACATAACTAGAAAACACAAGACTCAAACAAATACAATAAAGCAGCACAAAACTATGCACTTGGTCATTTAGGGCTGAACATTATTACAGTCAGGATTTAGTTTGAGTTCTGTAAGTAATGAATTTTGCATGTTAATCCTACAAAAACAAAAATCAGTTTGTTAAATGAGGAATAACACAATTCCTGTTCCACGTGTTACTAAGCCTGAAGCACTGAGGTAACTGAGCACCAAGGGATCCTGGTAACTAGCCATTGACAGATTAAACCAAATGTAACAATATCTTGGTGAAATGTAATATAATCTGCATGCTTTCTAAAGTTTCTTTACCATATAAGAGACTTGGTTTATGTAGATGTTGCTTGTTACAGAACTTTGCACAAGTAAAGATTATCAGCCAAAAAAATCCATTTGTTTTTCTCAGGATTTATAGTCAGATTAATAGAAAATAGAGATTAGTTTGGCCTGGTTGTGATGGATGAAGGATATGGTGACGACACAGTTTAGAGCAGTATTACAATATCAAGTACACACTGTTTACAGTAAACACAATAAAATATTTATAACTGAGACCAAAAGGAAGCGGATGTCTGCATAATCCCTAACTGGATATGATTGTGTATTTGACGTAAGTGCTATTTATTCTCAGACCGAAATTTAATTGGATACCACATTATACAGCTTCCCATACAAGTATAATCAAATCAAGTACATCCTTATTTATATACAAAATTGTCTTATATCATACCAAAACCAACATGTGGGTGACCATCAGTGAATAACTTTCTCAAACAGGAAAACCCTCATTTTTCTGATCCTCCTTGTTTTTCCCCTTTAACCAACAGATAATGTACAGTATGTGCTTTAAAGAGTCAAGGAGTTGGTCTTCAGTGTCAATGTCTGACATGGCACAATATATATTGTTGTCTGCATCATTGGGGCAAATTGATGGGCCAGACACCAGAAGCTTTTAAGCAAATGAAAATGTTCCTGTCTGCCTAAATAACGTACACAGGGACTTTGGCAGTTGCCCATACTTTTTGTTTATCAGTCGAATCCTGATGTCAGAAGCTGGCACTTGAGAAAAATGCTTCTGAACAATAATGTATAGACTGGCATTTGTTCAAAGAACCGGTAGCACAGTGTGCATTAAAGTGATTAAAAACTCCATTTGTTTTCCTTCTCAGGTACACCACCATAGTGACGCAGAGGAGGGCATGTGTGGCAGTCTGTCTGTGTTGGATCCTCTCCTTCCTCACTGGATTGGTTCCAATGCTTGGATGGAATAACCTCGATAATCTCGAAGGAAACCTCACCAGTTCCAGCGAAATAGTCTGTGAATTCACCGCTGTCATGAGGATGGACTACATGGTGTACTTCAATTTCTTTGGCTGGGTTGTGGTTCCTCTGTCCATAATGATCGCTCTGTATGCGGAGATCTTTAGGGTGATCCGGCGACAGCTCAACCGGCGCGCTGAAGCCACGTGTGATGCAGAGAGGTACTTTCGGAAGGAGCTGAAACTGGCCAAATCTCTGGCCTTGGTGGTGTTCCTCTTCGCTGTGTGTTGGCTGCCAATACACATCATGAACTGCATTGACTTCTTCTGCCCTGAGTGTAGCATACCCAAGTTTGCCATGTATGTGGGCATTTTCATGTCCCATGTGAACTCAGCACTCAACCCAATGGTTTATGCGTTCAGGATAAAGGTGTTCCGTCTCACGCTGATCAAGATCACTCGCCACTGCATGTTATGTAAACCCTCAGAGCCCACCCCGTGCCCCACCAGCACACCTACCCTGACTGAGAAGGTGGATGTAAAAATGTAACAAAGAACAAGGGATGTGCAAAATGAACAAACAAATCTTGTTGAAGTAATTTGGCCGGCCTGTACCAGGTAACAGTGGTCATGAGTCCCCGAGTTTTCCCAACTGCTGCTCACTCATGCGGGCTGTCGGATAATGGTGCAGTCGCTCATGTCTAAACTGATGATAACTCTCAATGCATTGAAGAGAAGTCTTATGGGACGGTCAGCACTAGCTGTCAAATGTGCATGTGTTATTGAAAAACTTTCGCCATATTATGCAAAAAAAGTCAAACTTGAAAGATTTGATACATTGACATGTATCAACTTAATGGAACCGATAATGTGAAAAGGGTCAACCCATCGCTACAAAGAACTACAGCCCTCCTTTGTAGATGGCAGTAAGATGGTGCCCCGATGGCACTCATGAGATAATTGATATTTGGAATGTTGAGTCGTGGGACAAGTTCATATCTGGCCCATTTGTATCTCTTTGACACAAATAGATTTTAAGAAAAGTAAGCCTCATCAAGTTGCATTATTTTGTTTTTATTTAAGGCCTCCTTATTTGATTCATATTGAATTGTACTATATATTGTTAACAGGATAAGTGATGCAAACATACATTTAATGTTCAACACATCTTTTTCTAAATTCACCAGAATAAACAAGCATGCCATTTTCATTTATAATACTAATGTTACTGTTCTTATTTCGCATGTACAACTATTTAAATGTTATATGTAAATTGTTTAAATATTTTAAACAAGAGTCTGCAGCAACTTTGGGGCTGTATTTGAGCAAAATGGTTATTTGAGGTAAATACTAACTCAAGGATCAATTCTAGCATCTAGAATGCTAATTATCCATAAAGTTACAAAACCAAATGGCGCAATTTAATAGTATAGTATAATAGTAATATGTAATCAATCCAGCCATTACTCTTTGTCACAGGATGCATCTCTTCAGCTAATTCAGTTAGTTTGAGCCATTTTTCAATAGTCGTGGCAAGGTGTTGAAAAGGCTCTGAAGTATGTGAGCAAATTACCAAGAGAGCTTTATGCTGTGGTGATTTATTCCAACTGTAAAGCTAAAGCTTCAGCTAAAGCTGCACCAGTTCTGCTTTGTCATCAGTTTGACTTCCCCCTGGATCCCTTCCGTGCCACACTGAACAGAACCTAAAGCATAAGAAAAAAAATGTCTAAACTTGTTTAGAATATGCAAGTTTAAGTTTTTAATTCGATATGTGCATTTGATGTGCCTATTGCATGTTATTGTTTTTCCCATTTTTGTGTTAATTCACTACTCTGGTATGCTTGGTCCATTTGTAAATGACACTTTCCTCGTAAACCCTCACTCTCTATCTGTCTGTCTCAGTGTGTCCCTCACAAACATATCAATACGTTTTTTACCATCTGTCACCTTCATCCTCGATGAGGGATTTAAAACTGCTGAGTGTGTTCTAATCCCCAGCCCTCTTCTTAGTGAGGGAGGTGCTGCATCACCAGCCTGGCATTAACCATCTAGCACCACACACTCCTGTGGCCCTGCAAGGTGCTGAAGGGGCATGAGCATGGTCTAACTGACTGTGAAGACAAAAAGCCAAGAGGTTCAATTTTGTGTGCGCATCTTATTTTGCTCCTAAACTAATCATCTTTGAGGTAAGACCATTCACATTCATCTTAAAAAAAACCAAAAAAACATCAGTACTTGGGTATGCTAAATGTATTTCCTTAAACGTTATCATATCAATTTTCTCAGACAACTAAAGAAAACTTGAATATTCCGGCACGAAAACCACATTAAAATGGCTGATGCTGATGCAGCAGACGGTGCCCATGAGGACCCTGAGGCTCCGGTGGAAGAGCTGGATGGCGAACATGAAGCTTTGCTACACTTTGGTATATACTCTGAAGCTCAGAGCTCCATACCTTGGGAGCAGAAGACCTTTAGACAAAAGGCAAACTTTCATATGGACCGCATCTTCCTCGGATTCTTGGTCATTTTTTTCCTTGTGTTCCTGGGAGAGTTTGTCTATAAAATGTGGTATGTGACAAATGTGAAAGCGATTGCAGAGTTTGTGTCAGATTGCTTGGTCTTTCTGTTCAACTGGCTCTTTACCCAGACAAGACAGGAGGAGTTGTTTGAATTGTAGGTTGTGAAAAAAGAGAAACCAATTATATGTATTATCTTATGTGTGTTTTCTAAATAACAAATGGCCAGTAAAGAGTTATAGCTAACCGTCCTAACCAGAGATACAGCAATGTAACGATTTCTGGACTATGTTTTTTGATGGATCTACGGAAATAAATAATGTATGCAAATAACCAGATCCTTGTTCTGTCATATACTGTTCTGCTTTTGTTGATCAAGTTAGGATTCTGTTCTGGCTAAAGCCATTGCAACATGCAATATAAATGCATCTTTTATTGTACTCTTAAAATATTTTTTGTCATTGTAAATTAAGTATCAGAGTAGATCATTTACTTAACTTGTTGTGTATTACCTCCCCAATTATTCAATAATATCCATTTATACCAACCACAACATTATCATGCTACATATAAATACATTACTAGGCCTAATAATAATAATCTAAAAATATAATAAAACACTCTGAAAGAAGAAAAAGAAACTGTGTTGATGCATTATGGGTTATTTTAAAATAGGTTACATTTTACCGGGAATATACTTCTGCATTACGCAAAACTGATAATACAGGATTGTTATACACAAGAAAAACAATTAAGCCACAAAGAATAAACAAAGGTTTGGGACATAGAAAAATCGAGAAGAAACAGAAAATCATACAAACTACATATACTCCAACATACTTCCAGTGGTGGACTGTACATCTACGCATCTACGCATGTACTAGTACTTAAGCATTTCAGGTAACCTACTTTACTCAACTTAATTGTTTTATTTTCATGCATCTTACTTTTACTATTTTAGTATATTTAAGAGGAAACTGTTGCACTTATTATTAGTGAATCACCTGAATACTTTCTGAACTACTGGACACTTGGTAGTATTCTGTTTTCATATAGCCTACTGTATTTAATGGAGATGATCTTAAAGCATTACTTATAGAACATAATAAAAGCACTGCATCATGATAATGTTTAACATCACTTTAATAAGCCATTATTTAATATAGGGATATAAAGTGTTAACATTTTGTTGATTAAATACTAACATAGCGTAGGCAGCAGGCTACAGTAGTGTGCATTCACTTGTGTATTCTAATCATGGATTCTAATACTGACTCCGTCACTCCAGCGGACCAATCAAATCGACGCATTTTCACTCCTCTCAAATCCCGGCCCTTCCTCTTCCCCTCTTCTGGATTCTCTGGCGTGACCGACGTTTCGTGTCTGTTAAGACTTAAAGTAAGTCAACATGTGAATAACTTAAACAGTAAATGTCGATTAGATACTGTATATTATTTCTAATGGTACATGTATTCGACTATTGCTTTTTGTTTCTGAAAGATGTGGCGCAGTAGATAAATATTGTTGTCAAAAATGGAGGACAGTGAGAGACGCTGGTCCGCCATGCTGTCCCTATTAGCTTTAACTTAAATGCATCACCGCCAAACATGGTGACACTTCTGAAGAAGAAAGGACAGCTCAAATGTGTAAAATGCTATCTTACCACTGGCCTGTGATTCTTGATTTGCTGTGACTGTGTGTTGGAGGTCTAAGCATAGTTTCAATGTTCGCTAAAGCTTATAGCTAAGCTAACGTCAAACTGAGCTCCTCCCAAACATATTCATCAGATATAAATAACGTTCCACATTCAGAAAATGTATATTATTCAGGAGGAACAACTCATATTATATTCCCGAGTAATGTGTTCTTAAGGTTTTACTCAAGGTACGTACACCACGACGTCGCAATAGTTAGTTAAAAATAACCCTGCTGCGTGGAAAGCATGCATATCAGCTTCCTAGTATTGATTACAAGCAATGCTGCAACAGTGGGCTTTATCAGTAATAACATTCCTGCAAAATACACGTGGGCCCCTTTTCATACTAGTTCAGTTATTATTAAGCGCATGATTATGGTCGCTGGTCGTATATTAGACCACAATAAGAGAAGATAAATGAATATTCAATTCGATTACATTTGTCAACAGAGTATAACAAATCGTTTATGTATATCATTGCTTTAATTAACTTCACACAATGATTTTAAAATGTCAAATATTTGTTTCAAATTTCACATCACAAATAACTAGAGTCCAAGTTGACATATTTACAATCCTTTTTTTGATCCAATGAAATGTCTAACTCAAAGATAATTTGAGACGGGAACAAACAGGAAATAAGGATTGAGACCCCAAAGTTGTATACCTTGAAAGTGTGCATATAAATTGTCAACCCATCATCTTATAATAACTTTTCTTTCAATATAGAATGCGTTACGTGGCCGCTTACCTCCTGGCTGTGCTCGGTGGAAACACCAGCCCCTCTGCAAAGGACATCAAGGCCATCTTGGGCAGCGTAGGAATCGAGGCCGATGACGACCGTTTAAACAAAGTATGCCATTTAACAGCTTTACATTATGCAATCTTAAAACTGTTGAGCTTTATTTTCCTGAATATGCTCTGTGGCTAAAGTTGAGTCTTATTTTTCTCTGCAGGTCATCAGCGAGTTGAATGGAAAAGACATCAACGAAGTCATGAACTCAGGTCAGCCCTTCTAGAAAACATGCATTGAAGATGTTAAGATGTTTTTAAAGGAAGATGGCTAACATTTGTTTCTACCTTTTTTCCACAGGCCTCTCTAAGTTAACCTCCGTACCAACAGGTGGTGCTGTGGCGGCTCCTGCTGCCGCCGCTGCTGCTGCTGTTGGGGCTGGGGCTGCACCTGCTGCTGGTGTGTATACTACTCAATATTAACTTTAATTTATAAATAGATGTTTTCAGTTTCTGTAGAATTGTTTTAAATTGTATTTTCATATCAAATAATTAACTGCCCTTGCAAATGAATCACATTGTGATGGCATCTAGAAGTCCTAAAGTTGATTATTGAACAAAAGTGCTGTTAAATATTGTAATTGATATTTGTCTGTAGTAGTGATTGTTGTCTTTTATGTCTCGTTTCCAGCGGAAGAGAAAAAGGAGGAGAAGAAAGAGGAATCGGAAGAGTCAGATGAAGACATGGGCTTCGGACTCTTCGATTAATCTGCATTCTATCTCTAAAAAGCAATAAAAAAGTAAAAGGTTTACACTCAACATATTGTCTTTCTGTCATTTTCAATTACTTTAAAGTGACTTTCGCCAACTGTGCACTCGTTATTATTCCCAAAGTATTACCATTAGGAGTTGGAAATAAAATGCCTGGCTTTAAAGGCTTGAAGTTATTTTTGTTGTCAGCTAAAAATAGTCCAGACTGAGTAACCTGCCATCATTAAGCAACCCAGAGTCTGCATGTGGTCGGTCTGCTCCGTCCAGAAAGCTGAAGCCACATAATGACTGCAGCTTAAAGGGATAAACCATGATCCAACTGACCACCACGATACAAAACACCTGCCGCTTTACACTTATTTGACACTTTGGCTGTTATCTTTTGTATTAAAAAAACGCATGTAATTGCTAAGTTCTTTTATAGGTGTTATTGTTGAACATCAGCTAAACACGCCTTTGACTAATGGTAAGAAAAGAGCTCCATTTACAGGAATAGGTAACACAATTATGTTCTCTAACTCACATTTTATGGTGAGACGGTTCAACTTGTTTTGCTTTAATAGATGTCAGTCACTGCTTTTTATCTGGTAACATTAGTAATGGCTGCAGTCCAGAAGCAGGAGCCTATTGTATTGTTAAAGGGTAGCAACTTGGCAGAAATAATGTTCCCCTCCTTGCTATGACGAGCCAACAGCCTGCTGGGGAAAACACCTATGACACAGTATTTGTGTTGATCTGACAGCCTGGCTATGTTTTCAAATGACATGTGAATCATCAGTCATATCACAATTCATCTTTTGTTATTTAATACAAACTACATTTCCATTGAACTGCTTATTTCGTCACTGAACTTCTCACTACTCTTAAGCAATCCTGGGAGGAAATGTGACCATAGATTTTTCCACAACCTGCTTCATGGCATCTTTTTTTTTTGTGTGTTACATAAGCAGCGTCAAAGATTTAGCTGGGCAAAGGGTCAACATGCACCAAGAAGTCTCTGAATCCCCCTGCACAAAATAGAAACATAAATATGTATATTTACCAGTTTAATGTATGCACTAATTAGTATTAAAGTTTCTCCAATAACCCTTTTTTCCTCACACTACCAAACAGTCACCTGCATTAATGAACAAAGTAACTTGAATCATCTTTTAAAAATAGAAAAACTCCTGAGTGTAAAGAAGAAACATGAATGTTTTATGTTAGGAGTTAGAGTTAGCTTAGATTTCACACGGCAGTCAATGAAAAAAGTGTCCATCGTTTTCTACATTTGCTCTACCACCCTATTTTCCACTGATGCATGAGCACCAGTTTGCAGGATGCACATTATATGTGGCAGGATCTTAATAAAGCAGTGTTTAGTTGTGTTGCTAAGGCTTCCTGCCTGCAGGTAAACCCGCTCCAAAGGTGAGAGGCATCACTGCGTGTCTTAAGCACAGAGCTGACAGCCTTTCACATCTCATAATTACCCGATGGCTGGGAATGTAGCTGTCAACTATTATAATACTGAAGAACACATCTATCAATGCTCCACCCTAACTGTGCTTACAGTTACAGCATTTACGGGCATTATGCAGGAATGCACTTCCACACAAAACGTCCCTGCTGGAAGCTGTGGACTCTGCAGTTCCGAAAGTAGGCAGTAAAGTATGTACTAGAGAGGTGTGGCAGAATCAAAGTCTTGTTCATTCCTACATCTTGACACGATAGCCTTCCTTATGTAATAGGGCAGTGCTTATTGATCTTTTTAACTTGTGAACCCTAAACAAATATTGCTTAATTCACTGAAAAGAGTTAGATTGATGATCTTTTAATTGTTTTGTTGGCACAATTCATCCTGCAACCCTGTGCCAGTGGCCCTAGGGAATCACTACCATTACTTACAGTCTTGTTGTTCACGAGTATGTTATCTTTTTTTCCCTTTTATAAATCCAATAGATTTGACCTTTGAAGAAAAGTGCCATTAGCAAGGTGTGTTTAAGAAAGCCTTATTCATTGCACAGTTAACCAAGTTAACCAAGATAACCAAGTTATATTTCCAACTAGTGAATCATGACAGTGACTTATGGTTTTATAAAAACAAAGAAACAAACAAATGTAAGTATTTAATTAAATATGTTTTTAATTTGAGTAGGTTATATGAATGCCAGCATTCATATTTGCAAACATTGTAAAAATGTCACATTTCAGTGTAGTTGTCTATTAAATAAAGCTTAGCTCAATTAAAAATTCTACAAAAATATTGCACAGAGGTGTCTAGCTTACAACAGTTATTACATTGCTCATAATTACAAATTAATGTACAGAAAGTATACAACTCAATGGTGGACTTGTAAAAGAGAGCATCACATTTTAGTGTTTTTGTAGAATGAGCCATTTGGGATTCTGAAACATTGCTACATGTTCTAGGAGTCCGTACGTTTTAAGTTATTTTTCCTTTCAATTTGAAAAGTGCACATTGCTCTTTCCCAAGCCATTCAACTGGTTTTTCACATAACATCCTGGCACAGCAGAAGAATTTTTTTTCTCACAAAGCAGACCATTCCCACAAACTACGTGTGGTTTGAAAGCTTAAAATGTCTTTTAGGTCGCCCATTGTGTTCTCAAAAGGGGAAATTCAACTTGCGACATCATCTTTCACCACATCTGTGGCACTGAGAGAAGTTGAACGCTTCCCTTGCAGCAATGTTTCTTAGTCATCATAGTCCGACACTGGATGATCCGAACATGCCTGAAAAACGACAAGGAAGAGTTTTTAAACACCTTTTGGCAGTCAGATTCCTTTTTTGTGACTGTTCAGATGTTGCACTGCCATTTTCACAGAAGCTGAATCACTGTGAGGTTTAAAGGTAGCAAATATAGACCACCAAAGCTGTCTATCTGTGCCGTTCTGTGTTTTCTATTTGATCTCTTTTCAACAGGTGGGATTCTTACCTGTTGGTATTCGAATCGGTCCTGAAGGTAACGGCTCCCCAGACCGGTGATGTGACCTATATTTTGTTTGGAGAGCCCGACTATCCTGGCTGTAAAGTCGAGTGTGAAGGCCAACTTAACAAGCTCAGGTGCTGTGGGGAGGACGGTGGGAGGATTGTGGGTCGGCAACGCCTCCGTCTCCAGATACGCATCAGCCAACTTCTGGAAGGAAGAGTACGACATCCCCTGGAAGAAGCTGCTCAGGGTGGGGTTGTCTTTCAGCTGGAGATAAGGAGAGGAAGACTGTCAGTGACTCAAGAACACTTTGACCTGTAAGGGAGTTTACTGCTAGTAAAATAGCCTTTCTTTAGTTGTAATATTCCTGCAGGTTCCCAGCTGAAGTTAGTAAGACTTTCAACTGAAGTCATAGGACATTTGCTGTCATTTTCCTGCAAGGTTTAACAATAAGACATTTAACACTTCCACTTAATCTGCTGATTATTTTCTTTAAAATGTACAGAGAGTGAACCAACACTGACAAAACCAAGACCGGTTTTGGCAAGACTTGATTTTGAATTGCTTTATTTCATCAGATCAGAAAATGAAAAGCTATTGCACCAGAAAATGTTACTCACTACATAACATAGAATGATGGTTGTTGATTCAACATCAGGCTATGTGGTGGAGTTTGTACTTCTTATCATTGAGAATTTTTTATAGCAGCGATCATGGTTTATTGATGTGCTTTTGCTTTCTGTTGAAACTGCTCGATCACCATCGATATTCTTTAATAATTAACAGATTATATAATCTTATGAAGAACCAAAGAGTGAAGCATTAAGAGTATCGGTCATGTCAATATTTCCAAATGATCAAACGCCAAACAAAGTTTCACCTATCTTGTTTTTGACTCAAAGCAGCAATACATACCAACCTTGTCATCTATGGCATCACCCTCCTCTTTTGTCAATGCAATGATCCTGTTGATTACTTCCTCTGAGAGAAAACAAAGCTGATTATACCTCCCGCTTGCAAGTATAATCAATATACTTAATATAATAATGTATGGCATTATAGTGATTATAGTAATGCAGAACTAAAATGCTAAGCCAAGACAAATGACAGGATGGAGACGTTTTGTAACTCCACAAAGACAAAACAACTTTTCATATTCAACCCATTACATTTATCAGAGAAATTGTGTTGTGAGTTGAACTGACTTGTTTTGTTTGATCACTACATTTTCTGTCAAATTCAAAATGCTCTTTTAAAGCATTTGTATACTGCCAGGCACAGCTAAAGGAAAGTGAAGAGAAACAGTTTCTCACCATCAGACAGAGGTTTAACTTCCTCTTTTTCTTGGACCTCGTGGATAATTTTTTGTAGTTCCTCTGACACCTTCTCGTAGTAAAGTTGTGTTGGTTCCACGCTGACAAAAGCTGTAAAAACAATACATTATTTGTTCATTTACATCTGATATTTCCACTTATTCTGGTTGAATTTTTTTGAACATTGAATCATATATTTTGTTACATTTTGTAGAGCTTACATTCAACTCGAGTGATGTCAGCAGAGTTGAGTTGACCAATTCTATTTGATTTATTCAGAGATATCCGCCTTTTGGAGAACCTTCTCTTTAACGATTTCCTCCTCATGGACTTTCTTTTTGGTGAACTGAATGGAGTAGTTGGCTGGCTGGGTGTCACAGTGTCAGAGGCCTCTGGTATTTCTGGTGGACTGTCCTCTTCATCGTTATCCTGATTATTCTTTCGAGAGAATAAACCAAGGAAGCTTTTCCAGAATGATGGCTTCTTGTTCTTCTTAGACTTTTTGGTGGGTTTCTCTATTTCCTTCTGAGGTTTCTCGGGCTCAACTGCGAGGGTTTCAGCTGGATAAAATGTACCAATTTCCCCATCGTCTTTTAATCCATCGACCAGGTAAGAGGAAGGGTCGCTGGAGTGTCGTCTAAGCTTCCTTGGCATTGTCACCCACTTTTCTTTCTTCTCAGCCCTCCTGTGCCCCAGTGTCCCGTCATTTAAGCTGAGGCTGCGCTGGACGTATGCCTCCAGCAGGCGGATTGTATCCTTGTGAGGCACATAGATCAACTGGCCGTTATGAGGCCTTTGTTTTTCTGTTTGTGTTTCCATGGTGGAAAGACTACAGGAGAAATAAACAACATACAATAGGTTAAGATGGGTTTGCAATGAACTTTCTGCCAATTCAAGTCACAAATCACGTGTGGTCTAAGCAGCATTTTGGAAAAAAGCCTAAGAGCTAATATGACAGGTTGATTAATCGATTAATCAATTGACCAAACAAGTCAGTATTCAGACAAAAAGCCAAACAATGCGATGTCCCAAGTTCTCAATTGTGAGGATTTTCTGTAATTACTGTCTTATGTGATAATTAAAGTGAACATCTTTGGGTTTCCATCGGACAATACAATATATTTCAAGATGTCAATCTGGGCATTTTTCCAAAAAAAATGAAGAATGAACAATTAATCAAAATTGACAGCAAATACATTGATAATGAAAGTTGTCCTTATTTGCAGCCGTAGAGGTTGAAACAAAGAACTGTTTCATTTTGAATCAACAATACATTTAAAATGTAATCATTTGGTCTTAAAAAATGTAAGTAAACGTAGCTACACTTCTCTGAAACCAATGTTGACTTGTTGACAGCTTGTTTGTCTGAGCAACAGGCAAACACCGAAAGCTACTCAGTTTATTATCACAGGACAGTTTCGGAATCAGGAAGCGAGAACTACTTTTTGCTTAAAAACAATTTATCAATAAAACAGTTAATCAAGCTACATAGAGAAATACTTATTTCAAATTATATACTTCTTTAGAATGTTACCAGAAAGAGCCCTGCATTAACCTATGTATTGTATTACAGTGCTACTCTTTGGATGTCATAGCTGCAGAAATGTAAAAACGTTTTTCACAGCTCTTAAGTTAGAGAAATAGGAAGTAAGTAGTGCAGTAGTCTTTGAATGTATCAGTGGACTCACCTCATCTCCTACAGCAACAGAGGAACAGCGTGACTCCCTGCAGAGATCCGTGTAAGTACTCAGCAGGTACACAGTGTGAAGTTGTGTTTCATGAAGGGACTGTGCGCAAAGCGTCTACCTGCTCGCATTCTCCACCCATGTTTGGACACGTCCCTGCCTCCTTACCTTACCTGGAGCCGCATGACGTCACATTCACTAAATGACAGTGGGCGTGGGACGAGTAAAAAATACTTCCTGGTGTGCAGGTGAGCGCACAGACGTCAGGTTTCAATCAACTCTTGTTGTTTACAGTTTCACCGCTTCTGCCCCCTCCCCGCTGGATGAGCCACGTTTTACAGGAAGAGCGTGCTGCGGAGCTCATTTCCTTAAGAGACCGGCTTTAGAAGAAACACCCACATGTATCTTTATCATAGACTGTAGGCTATATATAAAGGTCTTTAGCCTATGCTGTTTCCTGAAAACACTTAGAAATGAAATATGTAACATGAGTGAGCCTAACAAACTGCATCCCACGTACATTATGTTCAATGGGAATGTAAATAAGTATGTATTTACCCAAGTAGCCTATACTGTACTGAAGTAAAATGTTGAGTTATTTTACTTGAGTATTTCTATTTCCTGCTCCTTTACACTTTTAGTCCTTTAGATTTTGTAATCCAATATTTTACCCTTTACTCCACTACATGTATATCACAGCTTTAACAGCTTCAGATTATTAGCTAAGGCAAAACAATAACAAAAACTAGTAAATAAATGACGGAATTGTGGGTTATAAGATATCCAGCAGCAGTATACAAAGTAAATATATATTAAACTCCACATTTACCAGCTGTGATGAACACATTAATGCATCAATAGTCATAATCCAGTAATTCAATATGATTCTGAAATGGGCTTTAACGCACGATAAACATTCATCAATTTTAATGGAATACTGATTTGCAGTATCGGTACATCATTCAACATAATAACACAGAAGCAATACGTCTGCATATGGCAGAGAACAACAGTAAACAGCAGACACTATAGGTAGAATAGTCTTCCATTAAATATACAGTTGAATTAAACAAGAGGGATTGTCTGAGTTTATAGTTCTTATGTATAGCATATGATGAATTATTACATTTTACTTAAGCAATTAACCTTTTTTATATATTTTGTGTTAGCTGTATTGATAACTGGTTTATTGTTGTACATTTTTTTAATATGTTTCTTTTTGTCTGTCTATATTTGACTTATTTGTAAATCTCCAAAACACACAATCCAAGGACTAAGATGTGACAGGCAATTGCATTGAATACACTTAATACGGTCATTTTGTTTTTCTAATTCCAATTTATGGTCAACTTAGTGTCTTTAGTTTGTATTTCTTATACATTTGATATATTTCTATCAATAAAGGTATTTAAAACATTGTAAATACCTAATATTTGAATACCTTAAGATAACTTTGCCTGCTTACCTAGGTTTATGTATGGGATAATATTATACAAGTAGACTATGTTATAATTTAGCAATTATTTTAAATATGATAAATAATTGTTCATGTTGAATTGTTTGGTGTAAAAAATGTATCCAAAACTTAAGGTTTGATTTGGCTATCCACATATCTGCTGATTAATTTGTTACTTTTGAAGGAAAGGCAGTGTTGAAAACATATTTCTATGGTTATAACGATGATCTAAAATACATTTTCACAACCTGTAATTTGGTTAGTCATTCACAACGAGCAACACGCTTCCAGTTAAAGGACCAAGTTATTATGACTTCACCTAAAGGGAATTTTTGTACTTTTTGTAATGCCTACATTTTCCTCCAATGTGTAAATATACATGAACTAAGATTGGCCTGATACAACTGTACAATGTAAATCTGTAGTGAATGTGAGCAAAGTTAAACTATTTTGCATAGGAGGAAACACAGCTTCTCCTCTTGCTTATTTCCCTACTAGGCAACTGTTTTTATGACTAGTCACTAGTACATCTGATTTCATGAGTTATCTCTTATCTGACTGGTGTACTGGAAACACAAGACGCTTTCAGTTACATCACGGCTTTAATGTCGAGCTTGTTATTGTGTAACTGTGTATAGAGTTTACACATCATCTTATTTTTGTTTGTCCTGCATTTTCCAAAGAGGACAGAACACTTTTATCAAAATGAGTGTGTCCTTGTGATACAAATTGGCCTAAATATCTCTATTTTATGCTCTTATGGAAAGTTAGAAATACTCCTACATATACAAATATGGCTTTCCACACTTATCCTAATATTTAAGCAGTGAGAATTAATCCAGGACCTGTATTAGGTATTAAAAAGGAGAATGGTAGATATAAAGGACATTATGTATTTAAAACAAGCCAACACACTTACGCAAAAGCAAACAAATCAGTAAATACCTTCCAAGAGCTTGCTTTAGTGTAGTACCACAGAAAAACCACAAGGTGTCAAGCTAAACACTTTGAAAAAAGATACCTGCTAACATGCAGCCTAATCCTGTTCAGTACAAATAAAAATACAATGTACCCATACTTGTACTTTACTATTTTTACTACTAAATATTTTAGGTTCTACTCCAATACATTTAGCACTTTGTTGAAATGTAAAAGTGTTAAATAATCTCCATGCTGACCAGCTACAAAGTAAAACGGTCATTTATTACTCAAATATTGATGCATAAGTTATACTATAATACAATAATGCTCATGCACACAGGCACTTTAACGCCTGACTTATTTTTATTTGTTGTCACAAATCTGGCATCAATAAAGTGTTCAAACTAAATATGTTTGTGGATATGATTTAAACATTTTGTAGCGGCCAAAATCATATAGAAATGAAACTGATAATTAACTTAAAAAAACACTGCCGCTCAGTTAAATATAATACTTGCCATTTTCAAAGCAGGCCTAACCTTAACCCTCGCTCTAACCGTAACATGAAATGAGATATTTCTAAGTTGCAGTATTTGTATTTTTACTTGGGTGAGCTGATTACTTTCTCATCACGCTCTCCCAGTCCATTTTTAGATATTGAAACAAATGTTAAGAAAAATGGTTAGTTTGTGAAGCGACCAATACACAATACCAATAACAATCATGTTATTAACTAAACAATGAAAATGAAATACAGGACTTTATTCTGGAAGCTATGCCTTTGGTTGTAATCAGAAGTTTTTCTTATTCTTATTATTATTTGTTCTATGTTGTGTTCCAGGTTCATCTTTGTTATGCACTACAGCTGGATCACTCCTGTTCTTTGTTTATTGTCTCTCTAAATAGTTATTTACATTTGTTCCTGTCCCAGAAGTGAAGAGCAGCCTGCGGGCACCTGAAGGCAACACTGTTCCCAGCTAATCTCAGGTGACCCTCTTCATTTTTCACGGGTGTTAAGCAGGGCAAATGAAGGACTCACATTTCGGCCCACAAACTCTGTCCGCTGACCTCCAGGGCTGACGCACTGCAGCTGAGTGGGCGCTGTGCAGCTACCTGTCATAAAGCTTTATCGCTTTGAATCATTGCTCGCCCTCTCTGTCCTGGGACTCCCCTCTCTAATATTAAAGTGATAGATGGTTCAAATCCAGGCAGAGCAAAACTGAGCAAAAAAGCATTATAGTACTCCAGTAATGTATAAAATGAAATTATGAACTACCTGTGTATAGATATACCCTAAATGCTTTATTGATTTAGGATGACATTAATTATAATGGTGTATTTGATATATGGAGAGCTGGTCATCAGAAGCGTTACCTCAAGCCACTCTGAATTATTAAAGTAGATCAAAATGTCATTTGAATAATTTAAGTTTAAGCCCTTCTACCATGAAGTCTCGATAAGATCACAGCAGTTTCTTGTTATATCAGTAAAAGGAGAGCGTAAGCGAGAATACATTATTGTGAGCGACATATTCCGGGACAACTTCAGAAATACTAGTATCTCGCCCACAAAGGCTAAAATGAACAAATGGAAGATAATACAACTTTAAATGAGGAGATAATGCAACAGATATCATGAAAGGGCTTTGAAGTACAGTAGCTCTAACTGGGCACTGTAGTTTTAAATAGAAGTTTCGAGAACAGAAGTTAACGTCGTATTGTGTTGGAGACTATTTTCTGTCACATATTGTTTGGCAGCATCAGGTTTATGTGTTGAGATCAAACTACAGTAGTTGAGTAACTATAGAACATTAAAGCCTACTGGGCCGCATTTTTCTACAATGGAGCACAGAGAAATAAGGTAGATACCCTGGTTCTCATAATAACAACTTTACACTATTAAATCGTGTTCTTACTGTTAATGCAGGCAGGCAAACATAAACCCTGCCTGAGTATTTTTTATGATAGTTCATAATATCATAATTTGTATCCTTTCAAGCAGGCCTCAATGGGGTCACCGTTTATGTTGCATTTTAAACTGGTCATACAGTAACAATGGCCTAAAGTGCCATGTGCAGTATAAACATATACCTTTTGATGGCGCACTCAATAAGAAACTATAAAGAATTATAATTCTTAGCCACAACTTTGCCATGATGAATAGTTGTGACACAGTGCTTTAGCATAGGTTACAGTCACAGGATTGATTACATGCTTTGTTTTCGTCACATATAGGCCCATTTCACTTTTACATATATAAGAAAGATCAATCCTAACCTTTCAAAACATTATCAAACAATCATGTGGGGGCCCCTGTAGTAACCCTTGGGGTCACAGAACCCCTTTTGAAGACCCATGCATTAAAGTAATAGCAGAGGAAGAAATGCTCATTTATTGTTTAACTATTATCGAGATAATATTATATGACATATTCAAGTTGAGTCATGTGTCAAAGTGATATCTCAGACAGCAATAAATGGGAGGACGTGCCTTAATGATATCAGGGATTTCCAGCATAGGTGAAGCAAATAAATTAAAAAATTAAAAACTGGATTACTTCCAGAACATGAGTGTTTTATCACACTGTTTTAGGATGGCTGATCTCCCATCACCCACGTATGAAGCAGGTTGTGTCCACCTGTCTGTCCTCCATCCGCTCCAGTGCTGAGAGAGCAGATGGAGCCTCACAAGCTTAGTTCACCCCAAGCCAAAAATGTGCGGCCCATTTGCCTTAATGCAGCCTTCCCCTTTTGCTGATAACCACATCTGATTTCCTGTTCAATCATATTAGCCCTGGCGTCAATAAAGAAGCTACACAAGTAATGCAAAACCCATGTCTGAATATTCTTGGTCAGCAAAGTCAGAGCAGAGAATCAATGGCTCAAGTAATACAGTAGGTGCTGAACTCTGATCAATATTTAACCCATGAGGATTGCTTTGTCACTCAATATTACACCTGCTGTGCTACAAAGCAGAACTGCATTCACACTTTGATCAAAAATATAATGGCAAGGTCACGACAGCAGTGCTGCAGCCTGATGCCACCCTGTGCTCTGTCCTGCGTGCAGGAGAGTTAGCGTCAGAAACAGGAGACCTTGGACGGATTTAAAATAAACACAAGCCGCCCAGCTCCAACTTTGACTTTGCCCTCTGGAGGGAGGGAACGTACAGCCTGCTGTCTATGCAGGCCTGAAATTGACTTATAAAGTGTCTGCTGACAAAACAGAAACCTAATCTACTGATATGAGACTCACAGTCTGAGCTTTCGTGTGAGATCCATCCTTTGTTTCCTTTCAGAGAAAGGGGCACAGCTTGTCAAAGAGTGAAGGGAAGAACAGAGTCATGCAACAATAATATATTTTTAGATCCATTAAGGATTGCAGTACAGTCTGCTGTGTCACAGTGATTGGACACTCTGCCGGTCTTTGAATAGATTTCTTTGGGTAAATCTTTATCTAAGGCAGGATGGATGTGATCTCCTTGTGGAACACCCGATGAATTATAAATGGCAGCATCACATTAGCTTTGACCTTGAGCCATCTGTCTGTTAAATGCTAAAAAGCTATCTGGAGTTGTTTTTGGGGTATCGCTGTACGATCAGTGATCAGAGGGGCAAAAGGGCAGCTCGCTGACTTGACCACTAACTAGTGACAAGACCATCAAAAAAACAGGCAGCATGTTTCAGCAGGAAGTGACTTTAACAGCTTACAGTGGAAGTAATCGCCCGAGATAATCATAATGAGATATTGTTTTAACTTTGAGAATGATTAGACATTTTTGGACAGAAAAGCATCAAATGAAACAGCCAGCTTGCAGTCTTGTAGGCCAAGAAAGATAATCTTATGAATGATTCATTTGGTTCTGCATATTTAATTTAGTGATTTTGCTTTTGAAGCTATCCCGTCAGAACATTGTCAAGCTCACAGCACTCACGATTTCTCCATCTAGTGAAGATTTCTGACGATAGAAAAAAAAAAGTTTATTTTACTGATACCGCCCAACAACTACAAAAACGTCTCAATATGTCAGCTTTGCATCTTTTGCATATACTGTATGCATGATTTGGTCAACACTTGTTATGGTCCCTTCTGTACTAATTTCTTAATTAGATAGCATGTTGTCACAGAACACACACAGCGAGAAAACGTCTGCTCCTCCAGCCTGCCATCTACATCACGACACCAGATATATAAAAAAAACACTAACCAGGCTCTTAATCCCTCAAATAATGTGACATGCAGGAGAGAGAGAAAGAGAGGCAGAACGGGAGTGAGAGAGGGATGCCATCATGACATCAGTGAAGTGAGAAGGCGTTAATAAATGCTAACATGAGGTGATCATGAGTATTTCAACTCTGCAGACACTCACACCTCCATTCATCACATTGTGGTACATTCTTAAATTGGCTCGATGTCACAGGAACAGTTTATCCCATGCAGAAGGGAAATCATCAGAGGGAAGCTTCACATAGTTAGGATACATGTTTAATGAAAGGCACATAACATAACATAGTAAAGTGCTGAGTACTAACGTGACTAACTGATGTCACCTTATTGCATATCAATTCAATTAATTACAAGTATTGCTCTTTCCATGGGGGAAAAACACCCACTTGTCGTCATTATTGCATATTGTAGGATTATTATAAAAGGCATTGATTATATTACATCCACTGCCATTCCAATACAAGCTGTGATCATATATTTAATAAACTCACATACAAGTTTGAAATGTGGCATGCATATACAGTATGGGACCAATTTCCTGATGAGACACAAACCACATCATTTTACAAATCCAGTTTAAGTATTGGCTTTTCCTATCACATGAAATATAATGATTATTACTATATGATTGATATAATATATTAAGGTACAATTAATATGTCAAACTATCAGTTGCTGATAATAACTGACAACTCTTACGGATTAAACCTTGTTTCAGCACACTATGCCATGCAATACAAGTGAGAGAACAAAGGTAAACGGAGACGGAAAAAAGAGTGCACCGTCTTTGCTCTCTCTGCTATTCCCTTCATCTGATCACAAATACATATATATTTCATCACCCTTTGCTAAACACTAAGAAATGTGTTTTTCCAGCCAGCAGCTGATGGTGTTAAGCTCCAAAAGTGCTCAAAATATATGGAAAAAAACTCTCAGTGCATAATTTAATATGATTTTAAAGTGTGTACATTATAATAATGGTAGAAGATTAAAATCTAGTGCAAAATGCCAGATAATACAAAAATTGAAACCATGAGAATAAAAAAGTTTGTCATTTTAAAAGCATGTAAATAGGGCATGTACTAATGAAATCAAAAAATCAAAACCCATCTCTTCAAAAGAGCCTTTGCCTAGATCTTTTTATCACCCTTTTATTTTTTTTTTATTTATTTGTATTGCTTTTTTATTAATTCTACCGTGTTGTGTAATGTGTATTTATACTGTTCATGCTCACTACTTGTAGCACTTCGGGATTTGAATTCAAATATGAAGTGCTTTATAAATGGAACCCATTATTATTATTATTACTATAATGCAGTGAATGCCATTGCAGATATTTATTTTTGCAGCTTTTTTTACAAGAGCAACCGCAGATGTGCAAAACATTCATCACACAGCACAGATATTGTTACGCTGTGTCATATGGAGAGGTGCTGCTGGCTGAGCATTCACATCTTTAGATTTGCTGAGAACACAAAGTGTGAGCTCAGGCCCGCATGCCTTACACAGGACACATTTGCCTGACCTTGAAAATAATGCCAAGTTCTATAAAGGTTTTGCTGATTATACTAAAGTGTAGACTAATGCGATGAGGTAATACAAGCTCTAAGTATGCTTACAGTATAAGTGCTTCGATTATCACAGCAGTGTTTTCTTTTGTGGGATAACAGTAGTTTTACACACACCCTCAAGGACATTTTGGTCAAATATACAACTGACTATTTCCTTGTTTACTTTAACAGTCTTAACAGGTGAATGTCTTTAAATTGCACTGAAAGAAAGATGATAATAAACCTCTATTGGAAGTTAACTGACCGAGTAATTGCTGAGTAGTTGTGTTAATTGCACTTTGACACATGCACAAGCGGACAGACAACTTGTGTAAAAGGCTGTCCCACCACACAGGTCCTTTTAATACTGTCATTATATGAACAAAAATAATGCTGCCATGTTCCGAGTACAAAATACTGAGAAAGATAAACAGCAGCGCATCTCACTGCTGGTTTGATTTGTCCATGTGTCTCTCATGCCCTTGATAAATATAAAGAGTTTCTCTTACTATATTAGCAGTTTGTGCCATTTTTCTCATTCTGCCAGTTGCCGTTACTTTTGTTTAGTGAGGGTGTGCTTCCATACTTGTTTGCGGCTGACATTTTCTGGGCAGCCTCTGCAGCCGCATCCATCACCTGTTTCTCCTCCTGCTCAGTCTCACGATGGTAAAAATAGTTAAAGTTAGAGACGATGACAGGGACGGGCAAGGCGATGGTCAGGACACCGGCAATGGCACAGAGGGTGCCCACCATTTTGCCTCCCATTGTGATCGGGCACATGTCTCCGTATCCCACAGTGGTCATTGTCACCACCGCCCACCAGAAGCCGTCGGGGATGCTCAGAAACTGCGTATCCGGCTCATCCACTTCTGCAAAGTAGATGGCACTTGAGAACAGGATGACTCCTATGAAAAGGAAGAAGATGAGCAGCCCAAGTTCCCTCATACTGGCTTTCAAGGTCTGCCCCAGGATCTGAAGCCCTTTGGAGTGTCGGGAAAGTTTAAAAATCCTGAAGACTCTCACTAGACGGATGATTCTTAGGATTGCCAGGGACATGTTCTGACTGGAGTTCAAATCCTCGTCAGGGGTCGTAGCCAGCTCAGTTCCAAGGGTCACAAAGTAGGGAATTATAGAGACAATGTCGATGGTGTTCATGATGTTATTGAAGAAATCTCTTTTGCTGGGGCACACGATAAAACGGACACCGACTTCAAAGCAGAACCAAATGATGCAGATAGTCTCCACAATGAAAAAGGGGTCTGTTAAATATGCAAACACATCTTTAATGGGAGGACCAGAACCTTGGGTCCCGTTGATGAGTTGGGTTAAAGCTGGATGATAGTCTTCTCTGAACACCGGCAGAGTCTCTAGGCAGAAGATGACGATTGAAATGACAATGACAAACACAGAAACCAGAGCGACAGATTTGGCTGCACTAGAGCTTTCTGGGTATTCAAACAGGAGCCAGAATTGCCGTTTGAGTTCATTGGTGGGTAAAAGGACCTCCGGCTCTTTGATAAACCCTTCGTCTTCGCGGAACTGCTCCATCGCTTCATGACCCAACTCATAGAAGACCATTTCGTTGGCGAAAACATCTAAGGGAACATTGGCCGGTCTGCGGATTCGCCCCCCTGACTGGTAGTAGTACAGAACGCCATCAAAAGATGGGCGGTTTCTGTCAAAAAAGTACTCGTTTTTCATCGGGTCAAAGTATCTTATCCTCTTCATTGGGTCACCCAGCAGTGTCTCTGGAAAGTTATTCAAGGTACTAAGCTGGGTCTCGAACATCAGACCCGAAACATTGATGACAACTTTCTCGTCTTTTTCTTCAATACAGTGCTTTTCAAACAAATCTTCACTCTCGTAGCAATCCTTAGCCATCTTACTGAAGACACTGTCAGTGGGAGACTCACTGTGGATCAGGAGCTTCAGATTAGAGATCAGGCTGCCACTGCTGGAGTTTGCTTTAGCTGTGAGAGATGGAGGAGTGGAAGGTGACAGTCCTTCATGACCAGAATGATGTCTACGTCGTCCTCTGTGTGGCGACTGATGAGGTGAACTCAGGCGGTGGGGCAAAAGATTCTGATCGGGAGCCTCTGAGGGGGGTGAAGTCGGGTACCCGGAGTCATTCGGGTCCCCCAGGTTAATGCCAACATCATCCATGTTCTCAAAATTAACAAGGGGCACCTCCATTGTCCGTCTTGTGGCTATCCACAGCGCCGGCTATCAGCCTGGTTCACATGCAGGAGACAGAGGGGGCACCGCGACCGGAGCCAGGCTGAAGAGGCTGGCAGGGGTTCCCTCCTCCTGGTTATCATTCAGGCAGCCGTATGCCACATTTTGATTTAGTCCTCGGTGTAATCTGTAGATGTGGAAGGAAAAATGCCATTTTATATTTTGTCAAATAGTGCAAAACAGTTTTGTCGGTAAAGAGATTTTCTGTCAGCTCGTGTTTGCATCAGCAGAGAATTGGCCATCGGATACTGTGCTTGTATAGTTATTTTTCAATTCTCAAGCATGAACTAAATGAAAACACAAGCTCTGCAAAATCAGCCATGAAAGTGCTTACATGGGGAATAGGTAGCACTTGCTATTGCTGATCATGTGCGGCAAAACTGAACATGTTTGATTTCCTAATGAAAAAAGACATCATATCTTATGACTGGAAGCAGAAACTCATCAAAACCATTGATTTCCTTTTGTTTGAACGTCAGTGTCTAAACTGTTTCAGTCAATCCCTGCTCACATTAACTTTATCTCTAAGTAGCTGTTTATCATTCCATTTGTCATTAAGACAGGTAACTAAATCCTGACACACTTTTTAGCTGCAACCCCTGTGTCCACTTGACACCAAAGGCCCTGCGCACTCAGAGACACTCATCTGGTTCTATTTCCATTTGCATCGTAGCAGATAACTGAACAGTCCAGGGTATGCGCCTGTATCTTCTTATCGAAGGTCATCATGATACGATATGAGCAAAAAAATAAATGATTTGTGCCATTTCAGCAAAGAGGTGTTATTGACTCCAAGACAAAGGACAGGTGAAGATACAGCAAACTGAAAAAAGTGTTGTAAATCTACACTTGTCTTAGACACTTTTTATTCTTTCTAAAATGTACTTTTTGTGACTAAAATCTTACTTTATTAACTTCATCTCACACAGCATTGAAATACAACAGATACACTGACATGACATCACTACCCTTATCAAAGCACCCACAAAAACATACAAATATGTTTTTATTTTAAGTGTAAAGTTTAAATCCAGCTGTGTGCGTAGGTCCGCACCACTCACCCGTGTCCCCGGCTCTGCTCTCAGTTGTTGTGCCCGCTCTGTCCTGCCTGGCAGCTCCGCTCTGCTCCCCCTTCCTCCCTTCAATCTCTCTCATCCAGACTCACAATTGAGAGTGTCTCTAGCTCTATTAAAGCTCCCATTGGGTAATTTAACACCCTATACGAAACCAGAGATCCCAGAGGTAACCACACACAAACTTACACATGCACAAACTAAGACAAACACACACACACACGCACAAAGGAAACTCACTGTTTTGAATGTGGGGGTCACCTGGCTCTGTTCTCCCTGTGCTCTCCTCTGTCAGTGGGATAAGTGAGGAAGATAAAGGTAGCTCTCTGATAGGAGATTTACCCTGAAGGAGCCAATCACTGTTTGATGTGGTGAGGGGAGAGTGGGACCCTCTCTTTCCTGCAGAGTAAGCATCCACATGCACGATCATCCAATCCAGCCTCACCTTGGGGATTATACTGTATTCTTCCCCTGATACAGCACTTGTCACAGCTCTCAATACCTGCAGCAGCATACATCTGCCCAGTAGATTCAGCCCTGTCTGGTTTATATCCTTAGCGATACCAGTTTTCTATGAAACTGTCACAAATGTTTTCCAACTCCTCCCTGAAATCTAAATCTTTATTTCTGTATGCCTTTGCTGAAATCCATAGACACATGCCAATTTCTGCCAAAAAACAAGAATTAAGCAGCACTCTACGATCAATACCATTGATAAATACTTGAGGTTTTCACGGAGGTCATTTATTCTGGGCACTCGTTTGCCCTAGAGGTGTCGATTATAGATGTATAGGAGTGTTTGCAGTGTTTAGAATAACAGACTTTTCTGGGAAAATCCTGCAGATGTGTTTGTGTTTGTCTCATTTATTTTGTCCCTGCCAACTCCAGCACCTGCCAGCTACTGAACATCTGTCACATTAAAACAGTAGCTCTCTGGCTGTGAAAAATATGTCATAGAATTATGCAATATTCCAAGCCTAATTCAAAGGTCAAATTATAATCACAGATAGACCTTGTATTACTCCACTTGAATACCCTCAAGGAGCGCAAACTTTAATCAAAGTTAATCTTCTTTTTCAGAAGGGCGGCCAATTTGGCAACATAAGTTGAATATTGTGTTACCTGATAGAGAACCAGTTGCCTAAAGTCAGGAAGAAATCATCCCCTCCTCTCACTCCGCTCGTGCCGCAGCCTGGAGTTAGCTGCCTGCAGATCCTCTGTAACATTGCGGCGCGAGCAGCACCACTGCAGGCACGAGCAGATGCATCCAAGGTCACTGAAGACTGTTTCAAGACTTTGCTATACATCATCATGCACTGTCACCTCAAGAAATCTCATTATGTGTACTACAATAATGTGGAGGGAGAGTCTTCTCCATTCAGACTGAGAGGAGTGTTTAGATAGTTCGATTTAGTCTAAGTTATCTCAGTGGGTCTCAAACGTTTTGATCACATATTATGTAAACACATATTTCCAAGGCACTCGTTTATAATTATTAGGATAAATAAAAACAGGTTTGAAATCATTTCAATGTCTACTATAGGACAGTAAACCAAAAATATCCTTTAAAACTGGAGAGATAAAAAAATATGCATAAATAAAAAAATGTTAACTAAGTAAAATAAGTGATAAATGAACAACAAAAATTAAATAAGTTACATGTATTTGTTATTGGCTATGGTAGGTTATTTGTTATGTTCACATACTTATTTGATTATTAAAATGTAAACCAATCTTTTTCATACGGGTGTTTAGAGTTGTACCCCCTAGATCTCTAGTAATTATGCTCAAAGTGCACCAGATTGAAGCATTTGACTTTAAAATGTTCAAACATTTGTTCCCGGACCCCCCTTGAAGATGTGACGTCCATCTCCCATTCCATTGTGTGTTTCCTAGACATGTCATTGAGGCTGCGGCCACACGAGGACGAATTCGGTCGTTTGCGTTACTGTTTAGTGTCATATAGACCGTTCGGCCACACGAGGACGACCGAATACGGCACTAAACGACTGAGGAAACGATAACGGGTCCCAAGGTGGATAGAAAGGCATACGCAACTCTCTGGGGGGTCAAACGGCTCCGTGTGTACGCCCCATCTGAACATTTTCATATCACTGATAGTGATTGCGCAATAGCCCCGCCTCTCCCCACCTCTTCTGCTCACCTCCGTTTACCCCGCGCCATTGCTGAAGTGTTTCGCCACCAACAACAACAACAATGGCGGATGGCAGAGTTGCTATCGTGCTCCGGACGCTATTGACCATGCTACAGTTGTTTGTGCAACATCTACAGCAATAATGATGAGGCAATAGTCCCGCCTCTCCCCACCTCTGCTGCTCAACCCCACGTCAAAGTAAACTGCACCCTGAATTCAGATTATTTATCTTTCTCTCGATATGGACCTAAACGCGAGTGAAGTCTAATCTGACAGGACGGAGACACGCAGCTCTGCTCACCTGCAGCTCCTCCCGCTGCAGCAAAACACACACTTCAAGTCAGATCATCACCCTGAGCTATTTTAATTACCTCTCAAACTCCCTAAACTAGTTATAAATATGTTTATTTTTACTGTCGGCCGGGTCACTCATTACTGGATCAGCTGCTGCATGAGACAGACACTGACGCTGTCCGAAGAGAGAGAGGAAAAAGAGAGGCTCCGTGTATTTTATTATTATATTATATAGAGTCGTTATTCATTTGTTTTAAAGCTCAATAAATAACAAAGAAGACCTTTGACTGGCACTTTTATAATTTTATCCGGAAGATTTAAACTTTAATACACGTTGACTGGCGAAAAACTCTGCCCGGTTCCCTCGGCCCCCACCGCGGAGAATAAACAGAAGGGCAACCATGCTTCTTCGCTGCTTTTGTGGAGGAAGTTACAGCGCCACGTACAGGCTCGGCATATGTACTGCAGCTTCTCCAGCGGTTGGAGCTAAACGGAGCGGTCTCGTGTGGACAGACCAAGCGGCAAACTCTGGGGAAGAGCCGGGAAGCCAATACGGAAGTGCCACACACTGCAGTTCATATATTGGCCGATAGGCGATGGCTGCAGAAAGGAGCAATTTCCATAGACCCCCATGTTAAAATGCCCAACTTTACAGCAGAAAAAAACATGTTTCTATCCCTGGCTCCATACATTTTTATTATCGATATAGTTAGATTCCACCTTCATGATTATGGATCTGTGAGTGAATTGTTTTCTAACACGACCCTTTTATTTATATTAGGTCTTAAAGTTTTGCATTAATTAGGGCGTGGTCACGTTGATGGACGTACATGCCTCACTGTCAGCTAACAGCAACGTGTCCACTCTGCTAGGCTACAACCAGCTGGCTACAACCACAGAGGCTACAACGTTAGTTAGTCGTAGTTACTGTACTTGACCCTTTAGCTTTAGCCGTGTTCGTGGTGATATACCAGACAATTAAGATGTCGTGCTGTGCACTTGAATGTACTAACAGAACTTCCAAGAAGTCTACTCTCAGCTTTTTTCAGTGAGTAAAATGATAATATTATACATGTTAACCCCGTTAGCAGGTGTTTGTGTGCTTGTTAGCTTAGCTTGTTATGTAGCTTATTAGCCAGCTAAGGACGTAACCCTTTATACATGTGTATATATATATACAGTTTAGTTTATGATTCAGCCTTGGGTAAGACTTTTATAGTCTATGGCTATGACGCCCATAATGCTAAATCGGAGCAAATGTTAAAAGGGGACCCAATTATCCCAGTGGTGTCCGCCGTAGTCCGCCGCCGAAGCTAACCGGAGCCGTAGCTAACCGGAGCCGTAGCTAACCGGAGCCGTAGCTAACCGGAGCCGTAGCTAGCCCTTTGCGGCTCCGTTAGCTTCGGCCAGCAGCGGAGCCCGGCGTTATAACTGGAGATCAAGGAATGCAGCGAAACGCGGACTTGGTTCGCCTGCAGCCCGCTATAGTATTAGCTAAAGAAATGATGTTGAACAAGGCTTATTAAGCTGAACATCGCCACAATTGTTCTGCTATGTATCGGTACTTATTTTATTTTCTTAACGTGTGAATGACAAGCATTAAGAATAACAACAAATAGTTATTTATCTTGCATATTATCTCGTTTGATTATGAATGTAACGTTTATATAGTGGAACTACACTGTTTTATCAAAACCAAAGTGCCACGCAGTAACTTGGTAGGCCCATGCATGTATTTCAGCAGGAAATGTGCAACCTAGATTACATTTACCAACACAGACTATATAGAAATATTTGTAAAAGTTGTTCATGCGTTATTAAGTGAATATGGCATTAACCCTCCTGTTGTCTTTGGGTCGGTTTTCATGTATTTTTGAATAAAGGTTTCCTTTAGGTGATCCAGACAGGCTGGACCAGTGGGTGCTGAACATCCGGAGGAATAAATGGACCCCCAACGTTTCTTCTCGCCTGTGCAGTGAACACTTTGAGAGTCATCCCTTCAGCACGGACTCATGGGTACAGATCCTATTTTTTAAAAAAAATAACTTGGTTCCATTTGTGAGTGTAAATTGTTGTTACTAATTAAATACATGTTATACATCATACAATGCTAAATAATTGTTATGGCACAGCTTGCACATCAGTGATGAATAATGTTCTTTTGATTAAAAGCCAAATTAAGATTTTGCCAGTTAAGTAAAGAAACATAGAAATCGATTTTTTTGCAAACCATCACATTTCTCTTCAATTTATGCAAAGACTCTTTATCATAGATAGAGAATTGCCATTTCCCCCCACATACTCTATGTTAAAAACAGATGAATTATATTACCTTTTTTTACATTATTTTAATAGCAACATTCATTCATCTGTTGTCATCTTATAACTTATTTATCTTAACAGCTATCACTGTAAAAAAAAAAAGATTTAATTTAATTTTACTGTACAATATTTATCTTTACATTCTGTTCTTGCATATGTCTTATTATATTTACGTGTATATAGATTTCTGCCTGCACTAATTTATTATTCTTAATTTAATTTTGAATTTCTTTTATTGTTTTATGTCTTATATAACTATGTTGCATTGTTGGAGGAGCTCGGGACAGATGATTTGCATTGCCATTCCTACACTGTAGCCTATGTGCTATGACATAAATCCTTTGAATCTGAATCTTGGAAACACGTAATTGTTGAATAGATTAACTGCATAGTTAACATGTTGGCCCTCTATTGTCTTTTATAATGTACTCTTACATTTAAAACAACATTATTCAAAAGAAAGTTGAATATCTACAGACCTCAAAAAGTTATTTTATGTGTTTTTGTTTATTATTTTTATTAGGGAAGGAGATGCCTGAAAAACACATAAATGTGAAAGCTAACATTTTCAGTAAGCAGTAGACAAAAGAAGTGAAAATATGAATGTAATTTATTTTCAATATTTACATAAATACATAATTATTTTAACAAATAAAATAACAAAAAACATCATAACAAATACAAAATAAAAGGTTTGACAGACAGCCATGCCCAGCATGGGCCTGGAGAGCTGCAGAGTCCATTGGGGGAAGAGGGGGGGGTGGGATGTGGGGAAGAGCAGCCATGTTAACAGTGTTATGGCTACAGATGTAATATCTAACTCAACATTAGCCATGACAGTCTGGGCTTAGCAAGGGCCTTAGAATACATACTCTAAAAGCCAAATCCAAAAACAGTGATACTGACATTTTAGCAGTTCACAGTCTTTGGAGGTGGTCTTTCAGGCAATTGGCTAGTGACTTTAAAAAAATATCATTTCCCCAAGGGGTGAAATGAACTCCATCTCGCAAAAACAGCCCAGGACTGTCATGTCTAATGTTGGAGTGGTCAACAATGGCACCATTTAGGCTATGAACAAAAGTAGCCATAACACTGTTAACAAACTTCCGGGCCTTGTCAATTTTGACAGGATTTGCACCAGCCCTCCACCGGCGCCTCTGGGAGAGCATGATCTTCAAGCCAGGGTGCCGATGGTGAAGCTGGTCCAGGTCCTCCTTCATCTGGTTCAGCAACTGAACACTGGGCACATCCCCCAAGTCATTGCCGCCACAGTGGATGAGGAGGACATCCGGGACTGCTCTTCCTCGCAGGGAGTAGGAAAAGAAAGGGAGGACACCTCTCCAGCGCAGTCCACCCCAACCGAACCAGCACACCCTCAGGTCGAGGCCAAGGTTGCTGCTGATGGTCTCTGTAGCTCTCTGGGCTCCACGCCGCACATAGCTGTCTCCGATTATCCATACAGTCACTATGGGAGGAAAATAAATGAGAGTAACAAATGCTTCAGATAATGAGAAATATCAAATTAAGGGTTGCTCATTTTGTTCCTTTGACAATAACATACAAAATAACTATGAAATCACACCTGTATGGTTAAAAGTAACAAGAGAGCAAAACCTCAAAAAACAGATTAACAGCACACAGTTTATATATATATATATATATATATATATATATATACTGTGTGCTGTTTATCTACAATTGTGCACACATGTATAGAGAGGCGAAGTCCCTCCCTTTCCGGGAGCCTCCATGGGACCCCGGAAGCGTAAAATTATACATTGAAGTCAATGGAGAGAGAAAGGTTATCTTTTGATCCCGTTTGAATTGTGCCACGAATGACACATATGATGTTTGTCAATTTAAAAGAATATTTTGCAAGTCAAAAAAATAAAAATGTGTCGTGAAACTGTGAAGTTACACATTTTTGTGTGTGAAACCGCTGAGTGAACTACAGGTCTCTAGTCTCGCACAATACGCGTCACCATCACAAAGACGGCCGTCACGTTAGCAAATTTCACCTGTTTCTTTCAGAATGAGAATAAAAGTATAAAACGAGGTGAACATCACTACAAGTCTGGACACGTTGAGAGCTGTACATACACGAAAGGGGAGTTAGTCGGTTCTGTAAGAGCAGCGGGACCGGCTTTACAAGGTTTCGGTGAGTAATATGAGTGCAATGTGTAACGTTAATGTCAGCTAGGCTAGCTAACATTAGCTAACAAGGTACACTAACGTGTTTTGTTTCAGGAACTAGTTTTCTCCTTAAGAACTTCGTGGTCTCTGTGTATGCTGTGTGGATAACATTAGTGTTCACAAGAACAAGGTAAACTCCCGTGTTTTGTTTTAGTTGCTCTTCAGATTGAAGCGGCCAGTTTTATATCGACTATACTGTATGTGTGATCTCCTTTTACATCTCGTTGTGTCATTTGAGTTTATTTGCTGTGTGTAGATTCAAGGGTTTTGGTTATCTTGTCAATTTGTTTGGTTATCTAGGCACAGCTGTGTGTGACTCCCTCTGGTACACTGGTATGTGTGTTCCTAATGTAGAGAGCATTGATTAATTAATTAACTACACACTGAGTCTAGATCCTGACCAAGTGCTTTTTTTATTGTTGATCAAATGTTTTTCAAAAATATATTCATACACATTTAGAAAAATACAATGTACAATCACAACCAGTACAACACAAATTACAAAAAATACAGAAAAAACAAACAATAACAACAATCAGACAAGAGGACAAAACTATGGAAAAATAACCCCTCCCACCCCCAGATCCGGACCATCCTTGTATTATTGCTCATTCAATCTATTATAGCATGCTAACAAACATGGTACTTACTTTATTTGTACAGATCTGCATGGGAGACTATGGCGCGATGCAGAGCGCTGTCTGTGATTGTGCACGGGGGATGTACAAATGCAGCCACGCTGCAGCATTGGCAATATGTGCCATGTGGCAGATCAGCTCCAAAGATGTTGAGTGCCAGTGGAGGAAGCCTGGCACTTCCAAAGTAGTCCAGCCGGTGTCTCAACTTTACCAACAGCGAGAGGAGACATACAACCCACTGGCCAGAGACATCGCCACTCAGGATGTAGACTGGTTCAGGTCTGCACTGAGGGGCGCACAGTGTGGCATGGTATGGCTTTTGTCACCTGAGCCAGAGCCGCGGCCTCAACATCAGGCCATTGTCACCGTGCCGGAGCTGGTGAAGGGGCATGGGGGTCGGGGGCTTGAGGCAATGCTTGCCTCAATGCGACTGAGCAGAGACCAGCAAGCTGCCATCCAGACAGTGAAGTGTCCACCATCATTATACATGATGGTGTATATAGGATATATATATATATATTTGTATACATATCTGTAAATTGTATAATTTGATTTGATTTAAAAGTATTTTTGATCTCTCTGTCTATAAACACAAACTGAGTAAGATTGACAATAAAGTTGACTTTGAAAAATATATATATTCTTTATGAAAATAGTTGACTGTTGGAGAAATTAATTGATGAAACTTTGGCGACCATGTAAGGTCATTATTAAAAAGGTACAATCAATTTGTTTAGGGTTGACTAAAATAATGATAAACATTTCATCTGGATAATTTACTGACAGAATAAGAAACTCAATGATACTCTACTCACCTGTTCCTTTTTATAAAGTGAAACAGTTGAAACGATAGATTTTAGTAAACTTAAAAACAACCTTCTCCAAAAGCTATCAAGGAATATACTGAACACTTATTTTAGAACGTTATTACATATTATTTGTATATAGTTTGAATGATCCATAATTGACAGAAGCTTGTGTTTACACTGACCTGTTACTCATATATTAATGTCTTTGTAACTTCAGTAAACCACTACCTCACTCATTTCTTTCATTCATCACGGTTCAGTAAACTAAGTGATACATGAACCAGTTTAATAATTATAATAACGTAGGATTGCAACTCTTTGAAACTGTAGGTGGCTCTTAAAAGAGCTGTTGTATTTGGGTGTGCTGGTCTCGGGTCAGTCTAAGCCCTCTCTCGCAGATGCAGCGGGCCAGCTGGATGTCCTTAGGCATGATGGTGACCCTCTTTGCTTGGTTCATCTTACTGGGGGCAGCTACATGGATGTCGGTGCAGTCCACAGTCATTGTGCAGTTGAAGGCAGAATGGATGAAGGCAGAATGAAATTATTATTGACTCCGAATGAAGCACAACTTCATGTCATACAATACATTGACTTTATTTGTAATTGTGTAAAAAAATAAAGCATTGATTAGCAAGCAGGACCTGCAGGAACAGAGCACGGTGATGGATGGAGCTGGGAAGAGAGAAGAATAAAGAAAACAGAACAACTTTATTATCGGATATTAAAAATTCAATTTCAAAACAAGTTGCCGCTCCTACAGTTTTCTAGTGTGTAAAGATGATTTCACTTGACCTATGCAAAATATCACACTCAATACATGTGTGTCTCTGGGGGGTGCATTGTGCCTTTGATGTATATAGATAATATACCATAACCAAATACTATTACGTACAGTGGAAATCAGGTTGCCAGGGCAGGTCAGTGTGCATGTTCCTCAGGGTCTCAGCAGTTACAGGTGAGGGAAAGGAAATAAAAGAGAAAAAGGTCAGTAACAACACTTTAAAGTAACAACACTTTGAATAATTATCTCTTCTAATAATTTTCTCTCAGTAATCACTCAACTACTGTCTTTCCAACAAACAGATTGACTCACCCTTACTGTCATCACAATGAAACACGTCCAGAAGAATGTCATGCAAAGCTATCAGTACTTGAGATTATATTGGCCCCAAAAAGAACCTTGAAAAGGACGTGTGTGTGTGTGTGTGTGTGTGTGTGTGTGTGTGTGTGTGTGTTGGTCAGGGAGTGTATTGTGTGTGTCATGGTGTCTGGGAAAGTGTATGTGTGCGTGTGTTGATATCTTGGTCAGGGAGTGTAGTGTGTGTGTGTGTCAAGGTGTCTGGGAAAGTGTATGTAAGAAGGTTTATATATATAGGATTACTTTAAAACAGTCCCAAATAATACATGTTCACTTCAATACAGTTCAAGATAATACCTGTTTACTTTAATACAGTTTAGAACTATATCTGTTTGCTTTAGTTTACTTCATGTAATAAAATAATAATTTCATGGTAAGGCTACCATTACTAAAGTAATGCAATGCTAACTAACGTGCTCGCTACTCGTCGCTACTAGCTAGGTAGCTAACTTGACTGTGTTCCATGCACAACATGTGCATTACCTGATATGTCTGATCCGGCGACTCCTGGTCCTTTCATCAGACGGGAATCGATAGAACGAGCAAGTGGTATGATCACTTATGTGATTACAACCTGGTACAAAGCACACAGGCATCTTGTAAAAGTGAATTTATTTTTAGCAATCACTTATTTATTGGAGGGAATAAATCAGTTATGAGATCTTCTTCTTCTTCGCTTTAATTACGAGTCACAACCACTTGGAGCATTATCGCCTGTGACATCACTTACGCGAGCCAGAATGGGATTTGGGATTTGTAGTCTTTGTAGTCGCGTATTTTTCATAGTCTTATATTTCAACAGTTTTACGACGAAATGTGACTTTTTTGACATGGAACTTATTGTTTAAGATTGACAAACATCATATGTGTAGTTCGTGGCACAATTCAAACGGGATCAAAAGATACGTTTTCTCTCTCCATTGAATTCAATGTAAATTTTTCGCTTCCGGGGTCCCATGGGCCGGAAGTAGATGGGCGTGACTTCGCCTCTCTATATGTATAGTATGTTTGTGTGTAATGTCAACCATCTGAAGTCCTGTAAAGTAAGCCAGGACCATCAATTTACAGGTTGTGCAGTTTGGCATGGAGGAGGTTGCCATCTTCTTTTTTCTTAATGCTGAAATAAATAAAAATGGTTTAATCAATATAAAAGCACCTTTCTTTTTCTACAGTCATATTTCATTAATCACATTTAATTCACGCAACACTGGCCATATCTCTGCTAGTTTACAAAGTTTAGTTACAAATGACATTTATATTTGAAAAACGGTGAAGCACTTAAAAAACAATTGTATAGTGTAGGTTCAAGAACATTTATATCAAAAGGACAAGTTTTGTAAAGTTACAGGGTATCTTACCTTCAGAATATGCCGGGAACGAGGAGCAGTGACCGCAAGCTGGGTTGTTAGCATAGGTTGTTAGCTTAATACTGAGAGCATGTTAGCTTAGCTTCTTAGCCTGAGCTAGGCCTGGAACGTCACGCTCGGTGGCAGCAGGTCCCGCCCTGTCCCACCTCGGCTCCGCCTCAGCACCGCCTCTTTGCCCTTATTTGGAGCAGGCGGGAGAAGGCGGGAGTTAGACTCTGACGTCACTGTCGAGCCGTTAGTGGCCGACTCCGCCTACTAAGGGCTTCACGGCAACTCTGCAGAATCCTATGGGTGACGTCACGGACCCTACGTCCATTTATATATACAGTCTATGGGACAGACACTATCTGGATAACTATTGCGTGTGGACGGAAGCTTGTTTGCGATTGCGTTTGCGTTAATCCTATGCTTTTAGCCGTTTTCGTCCTCGTGTGGCCGCAGCCTGAGAACGCAGTCAGCTGAGGCATGACCCGCCACTTAAACACTTCATAATATCATTTGCTACAGGCAGAGAGACAGGAAGACAGACAGTGATGGAGGGATCATAGACTGCAGGAGTCAGACTGAGAGGGTAAATAATCGATCCATTCCCCTGCTAACCGATTTGTGTCAGAAAGAGAGGGAGAGGGGAGGTTAATGGGTGAGATATGAGCCACAGGATGAGGTGGGCTGCAGCTACTGCAGTGTCACTCGTCTCAGGGATATCGTCCCTCCGTCCGTCCTTCATCCATCCCTCCCTACGTCCATCCCTCCCCCAATGACACTGTCACCTTACCCATTAACAGTGTTGACGAAGCAGTTTCTCGATCAGCTTGGTTGTGCATGTACTGATGATGCAGAGGTATAAACACGTGCTGCGCACCTTCACACAGCTCGTCTTTGTGCGATAGGAATATAAGGGAAATAAACTTCAACACCGAAGTGATCTAAAAAGCTCTAGTGTGTTCAGTAAAAGTAAAATGAACGACTGTGAAGATACTTAATAACAGGTTATTCATAATATTTTTAGGGGATTTTGTGTTTTTTTTTTTTTAATCTGATAATATTAGTTTTCTCTACTCTTAATATTTGTTTCCTTGTATTCTTTTTTTCCTAATCTTTGTAACTGTGAATAATAACTTTTTTGTTTGACCAGTTATTGCATATTTTCAGCAATGTCGATGAATTCTGTCTCTGTTAGATACATTTATAAATAATATAGATTTACTTAAAACAATTAACTCTTTATACAGGAAAGTAGCTCCTGTGAGTGTTATTTATGTTATAATTAGGGCAAGTCTTATAATTTTTTGTTGGGTAGATTATTTTAAAAAGATGCATTATATTTTCTAACTGTTACGGTTGCTGTTTGTCTGCTCATTAATCTGCCTGTGAGTGTTTTCAGCTGTGTGTGTGATTAGGTAAATGAGCTGTGTGGTTGCTTCAACATCATTGGCTGCCCATCCTCTAAAGATGGTGATTGGATTGACGTCATCCAATCGCAGCGCACAGCCGGCGCACACCTGCTGGGAGGAGTACAAAGGCCGCGGACTATCACCACTCTGGAGGCTCTGTTGGGTGAACAGATGCCTCTCGCTATTTGCTCTTCGTTCTGGGGGTTAACTTTAGTGATGGTGAGATGAAGCCTTATGAAGCTTTGAAGCTTTCCAGCCAATTGGTTTGCAAAAGGGTTCATCTCATGAGGCTTCATCATGGGCTTCATTTGAACACAAAACCCCCTGTTGGTCAAAGTGTGTAAAATAGGCAGATTGGACATCTCAACAGTGTGCTCTATCTCATACCGAGTTCCCATTGAGTAAAGCCTTAGAATAACTCTAAACAACGAACATAAAATCATATTTTCATGTTAACAATATTGTATTTATTCCAGTTTAATGATTGTGATTGAAAAGCCTAAGGAGGCTGGTAAACATTGCAAAGAGGGATTTGTATTCCTTAATAATATTCATAAACGTAACCATGTTGTAGCCTGAGAAAGGCTAAACCATATAAAAGAATACATTTATTAACTACATTATCTCATTTAGCTGTAGCTTTTATAAACAACAAAAAATACGTATTGTTCAGTCGTTGAACCAGGGACCCTGCGGTCATGAGTCAATTGCTTTCCAGCTGAGCCACAGCACACACACTGAATGTCCCTGAAAACACTGCAACATATTTATTCCTGTATTTATTCATTTATTTATTGATGTTTTTATTCCTAAATTTATTTATGCTTGTATCTATTTATACTTATGACATGTTCCGACCTCTATATAAGTGAGGGTCTGAGCTCTCTTAATTACATCGTGTCAGCACCGGGCCCGGGTACAGGAGGGGTAATATGGTTCTTATTATACATCCATGGGTATTATGAGCGTTGTGGTTCAACGGTTCAACCGATCTGAATTGCTTCGTGAAGCAGTCACGTGGTATCGACAGGCAGGGAGGCTTCGTTTGTCATCGATGACGTCACTGGCCCAAAACTATACAAGCCTCGATACATGCTTCACAAAAAGCTTCGGGGATTACTCGACACACGCTCCGAAGCCTCGGCGCAATACGTAACATCACTAGTAACTTGTGTGGACCGTGTTATTGTGATTAGCAGTACTGTTGTGATTAGATGTGCTTAGATTAGTTTGATTAGATGTGCTTAGATTAGTTTGATTAGATGTGCTTAGATTAGTTTGATTAGATGTGCTTAGATTAGTTTAGTATTGCGTGACTGTTGCCTTTAATTTAGCTGTGTTGTGTATAGATTATTTGGTTAGTTGTACCACTGTTAAAGTGAGGTTTTGTTTCGTTCTTTATTTAGTATATTATTTATTTTCCCTGTATGCGTTTAGACTCACTTTTTAGAGTCCTCCCTTAGTTTGGTTGCCCATTTAAACGTGCGCCCTTGTGGCCTCTATTGTTTGTTATTTAAACCGGTGTTTGTGGCAATTTGTTTGTTTCAGGCTGCTTGCCTGCCATTTTGTTCACCTGTTGTGCAATAAAACAGCTTGTAACTTTTACCAATCTCATTCTGGTTGTGTTGCTTCCCTTTGATTCCCCTAGCTCAGAAGGGAATGTAATACATGGGGGCTCGTCCGGGATCTTAAATACTTTCCTGGGGTTACAAGTGGTTTTGAACAGCTAAAAACTATTTGGTAAAGTTGTGTGCAGTTTAGCTGAGTATGGCAACTTTCGATTTTGAGTCGTTTTTGGTCTGTCCTTCTTATGAGCAGATAGACCGGTGTGGTAAAGATGATTTACATGAGCTAGCGCAACATTTCAGTCTCGCAGTGACTAGGCAAACATTAAAAAAAGAGTTAAAGGCTCTGGTGGTAGATGAGTTGGTGGAAAGGGTTTTTCTGGTGCTGCCTGCACCAGCTGAGCTCACTGTGCCTAAGGTTCTTGCTAAAGGAGAGGGTAGTGACGGCGAGGGGAGTGAGCAGTGTAAAGCACCGCCCGCGCCGCATCGCTATAGTCCACCGTCTCCTGGCAGCTCAGACTCTCGGGAAGGGAGTCAAATCAAAGTCCGTCTAGCACGACTTCAGTTAGAGGCAAAAGACAAGGAGCAAGACAGGCAGTATCAGTTGAAGTTGGAACTAAGAACGCTGGAAATCAACAAGGAAGTCAGAATGCGTCAGCTGGAGCTAGACTCCGAGCTGCGCGCATCCGATGCTGTTGGCCATGTCGGAGGAAGCCTATCATCTCCTTCTCATTGACCTGCCTTTGATGTGAGTAAAAACATTTCGCTAGTGCCAACCTTCACTGAGACTGAGGTGGATGCCTATTTTAGCGCATTGCTACAGCGTTGCGGTGGCCGGCTGAAGTTTGGGCTCTGATGGTCACGTGCAAATTATTTGGAAAAGCTCAGGGAGCAGTTGCGGCTCTTACGTTGGAGAACAGTCTAGATTATGCCTTGGTGAAGGTTGCCATTCTCAGAGTATACGAACTCATTCCAGAAGCTTACCGGCAAGAGTTTAGACACCTTAGGAAGGGTCCTCACCAAACTCATGTGGAGTTGGCCAGAGTAAAAGGGATGTGGTTTGATAAGTGGATTGCCTCATGTAAAGCCACTGATTATTCTTCTCTGAGGGAATTGATTATGTTGGAGGAATTCAAGAAGTGTTTTCCTGACCGCATTGCTGAGTACATAAATGAACAAAAGGTAAACTCTCTCTCCGCTGCTGCTGTGTTAGCCGATGAGTATGTGCTGATGCATACATCTGTGTTTTCCCCAGTCTCTACTGAGAGATCGCGCCGTGTAACAGCCGCACCATCTACTGAGCCGTTGAATGTGTCTAGCGTAGCAAGAGAGGAAAGAGAGTGCTACTATTGCCATCAGTTTGGACATATCATCGCCAACTGCGCAGCTCTGAAGCGTAAAGAGCAGCGGCAGAATATGTCCCCGCCTAACGGTATTGGCCTGATCACCCATACCCGTGCACAGGCGAGAAAAAGTGTTCCTGATGTCTCATTATCTGAGCCTGTGATTGTGCCTGTGCTTTCCGGTGAAGTTGTGTCCAGGGAGAAGCCAGAAATTGTGGCTCCTCCTCGTGAGGATGTCGCGAGACCGGCGCAACACGCCGGCTCAGACAAGCCTCTAGACTTCACGACACTCCCGGTAACCCGAGAGCGTCAGCTAGGTTATCGAATCCTGGTGTTGGTGTTAGCTCTACAACATGTTGAGATTCATGTTGGATCCAGCCTTTGGCCAATTGTGATGGTTACATGTTACATTTATATTCTGCCCCAGCGTGTCCAAGCACAATCAGCGTCTCCTGCACTGGGCTCTGATTGTGCGGGACTACCACAGTAGACACCCATCATTAAAGGGTTCAGAGAATGTGTTGGCCGATGCTTGTTGAGTTTGAGATGTTAGTGTGTGTGTTATTAGGAGTTCATTAGTGTGTTAGGTTCACAAAACTGTGGGTTTGTGTCTTAAGGGGGGGGGGGGGGCTCATTAATCTGCCTGTGAGTGTTTTCAGCTGTGTGTGTGATTAGGTAAATGAGCTGTGTGGTTGCTTCAACATCATTGGCTGCCCATCCTCTGGTCCGCCTCTGAAGATGGTGATTGGATTGACGTCATCCAATCGCAGCGCACAGCCGGCGCACACCTGCTGGGGAGGAGTACAAAGGCCGCAGACTATCACCACTCTGGAGGCTCTGTTGGGTGAACAGATGCCTCTCGCTATTTGCTCTTCGTTCTGGGGGTTAACTTGTGTGGACCGTGTTATTGTGATTAGCAGTACTGTTGTGATTAGATGTGCTTCGATTAGTTTTATTAGATGTGCTTAGATTAGTTTAGTATTGTGTGACTGTTGCCTTTAGTTTAGCTGTGTTGTGTATAATTATTTGGTTAGTTGTACCACTGTTAAAGTGAAGTTTTGTTTCGGTCTTTATTTAGTATATTATTTATTTTCCCTGTATGCGTTTAGACTCACTTTTTAGAGTCCTCCCTTAGTTTGGTTGCCCATTTAAACGTGCGCCCTTGTGGCCTCTATTGTTTGTTATTTAAACCGGTGTTTGTGGCAATTTGTTTGTTTCAGGCTGCTTGCCTGCCATTTTGTTCACCTGTTGTGCAATAAAACAGCTTATAACTTTTACCATTATCATTCTGGTTGTGTTGCTTCCCTTTGATTCCCCTAGCTCAGAAGGGAACGTAATACTAACACTCATCTAGTATAAACTCTTGTTTCAAGTTTTTTTTTCTGGAAAGAAGAGGAGGGATGTAATGCAAGAAAAGCCCCTGGTCTGGCTTATTTTTTAGAGTAAGTCATACGAAATGAAGAAGAGCAATCATATAAATACAAAGGACTTGTGAATCTAGTCAAAACTTGCAATGGCTGATTTCTTTGTGGGCCACTAAGGGGCCAACAAAATATTATTTAGATACCCTGCATTTTAAGAGAAAAACTCAGCATTCATTTGGAGACGTGTTTTCTGCCAATGTATATATTTCGCTGTACATCGGTTTTCATTAAAGAAAAATATGGTTAGTTATCTCCTTAATGCTCCAGTATTTTCAACAGATAAAAGCCTACTATGGTTGTCTGCCAATCCAAACCCTTTTAGGGCAAGTTATGTGCATTATCATTCTCTACTGTCCTGCTTTTTTAATGTACTTTGACATATTTTAATGATAAGTGTTTCCTGTTGGATGTTTTGTGGGATCCCTGCCTTACATTTGAGTGAATTGTTGATGAAGTAAGTTTAGATTTGTCCATTTATAATAACTTTTTTTAAGTTTAATTTCAAATGTATTTGAATGTGTCTATTTGTCTGTATTTTCTTAATGTGTGGTGCTGTATCAGATAGATTTCCCCTCAGTCAATATCTTTTCATATTATCCAGCTCTGCTCTGATGAATCCAGTCAGAGTACACATATTCTCAATCATAAAAATCACAGCCTGAGTGTTTGTGTCTATGGTTATTGGTTCTAGTGATTGGTTGCTTGATGGGGAATCTCTGGGTAAATGTTAGGGTCTTTTGTCTGACTTTTTCTTTTTTGACATGCACCTCTAGACTTATTTCCCTACACTCTATTAGTCTTTGTAAATGTCAAAGTAACTAAATCTGTGGGCTCTCATCGTGTGCGCATGATCTGAGTAATTCTATCTTAAAAGCCCATGCTAGTCCATTAAGGGTGACAGGATTTCAAAGTGCATGTCAGCACAGATTAGATATTCCAGCCTGGTAATCTTATAGCAGTTGTAAAGACAGCTGGTTATTCCAGTCTAGTAATCCTATATGCAGGCAGAGGTTCTCCTCATTGAAAATAACATACAAGGTTGGGTCAGGAGCATACAAGGGCATAACAGACACAGTATAGAAAACCACACACAGCTCAAAGAGAGCTCAGATTGCCACAAGTTCATATGGATTCAGTGTCAAACAGTGACCAGGGTTTCTCAATCACAGGTTTGTGATCCCTTGTTGGGTCACTTGCTACCTAGATGTGGACACATAAAACAGTTTTTTTTAAACTGATATCTTTTTAAGAGATGATTCATCAAAAAAAAAAAAAGATAGGTTGTAAATATGCATTTTAATTTATTTTAAATTATTTTGGAACTTCTACTGGGGTCTTGACAATAAATTACAAAAAAACTAACAAAACTACACCATGTAATTCCAATGTCCCTAAATGTGTGGCTTCTTAATTTAAAGCTTTAATGAGATTAAATATTCTCTTTCTTAAAACTGTCCCGGCCAACATACGCAGCAAGAACAATGACAGAAGACACTAAACAAAAAATATACCTTAAGTCTGAATAAAACAGAAATTAAATTGTAGAAATATAATTTAAAAAAAGTTGAATTACAATCATACAAACGCACTTAGCACATAACTCACGGTAGTGATATTTTATACTTCAACCTAGATAGCATTATGAAAGCTGAGATTCCACAGATTCCATTGGTATAAGTATCATCACTGTGCGATCAAAACTCACGGCAGCGAAAGCCAGGAAAGACAACACACAACTTCACTTTACGGGGCCAAAAGACAAATACGTCTTACCTTTGCTGTTTTCTGATCAAAAGTTGTGTTCAAGGGCATTACAACGCATATAAACGCTGCTGAAGGTTAAATCCAATGTCTCTGTCACTTTGAAATGATTACCGATAATAACATTTATTGCAATAAACGTATTTTTCATATAGAGTGTAACGGAGCTTCCGGTTTTGGGCAAGCTACGTGTGCGTATCACTCTCACTCCTCAATGGTAATGTTTAGATGGATTTAGGAACGTCCTCTCAATTATATTGGCTCTAACGGTTACAAAGAGGTGTCAATCACCCACATCGACCAATGGGTTCCAGAGATATGGCAAATACACCCAAATGTACCCAGAGGTGACTCCGCCTGGACCTACTTTTTCTAACCCTCTCTAAAAAGGTCAAATTTAACTTGTTTTGCATCAATCTTGATACAGGGTACTTATATGTTATAGTTTGGATTCCTAAAGGTTTTTGGCTACTATCCCATCATTCAAGGGTGGTTTTCACTATAAGTAATGTTTTTTTTTAATGTTCAATCTGAATTTACTTTAAAATAAAAACATCTGTATTGATTCTGACACTTCTACAGCCAACTCACAGGTTTATCATTGCTTTGAGAAAAAATATTATTAATGTACCCCTTTTAGAAGTGAATATATAGTCATGTATTCTGGGCACGTCATTTTCGAGCCTGAGGCACCGGGCTTAACAGGTTAACAGGATATAAAAGCCCTTTAACTCAGTTCAGTGTGGACATTTGTTGCATGTCATCCTTCCTCTCTCCTCTTCTTTCCTGTCCTCTCTACGCTATCAAATGAAGGCATGATGCCTGGAAGAGAAAATTCCTGTGAAAAGCTGAAATCTGGATGGGGTCATAAAAACCCTGCCCTAACGCTCCTGGGTTTTACACAACTTTTAACTACTTGCTAAACTTATATAGAGTGTGAAAAGTTTTACTACAATGACACAGGTGTAATTGACCTGTATTCAGCCTCATTGCAACAAAGCTGATAACATTGACAATGTTACAAACCTAAAGCAAAAGTACTCTATTTGTAGTTTATCCATCCATCCATCTTCTCCCGCTTATCCGTGGTCGGGTCGCGGGGGTAGCAGTTCCAGCAGAGAGCCCCAAACTTTCTTTTCCCTGGCGACATCAACCAGCTCTGACTGGGGGATCCCAAGGCGCTCCCAGGCCAGCGAAGAGATATAATCCCTCCACCTGGTCCTAGGTCTACCCCTTGGTCTCTTCCCAGCTGGACGTGCCTGGAACACCTCCCTAGGGAGGCGCCCAGGTGGCATCCTAACTAGGTGCCCGAACCACCTCAACTGGCTTCTTTCGACGCGAAGGAGGAGCGGCTCAACTCCGAGTCCCTCCCTGATGACCGAACTTCTCACCTTATCTCTAAGGGAGACACGAGCCACCCGGCGGAGGAAACCCATCTCGGCCGCTTGTATCCGCGATCTCGTTCTTTCGGTCATGACCCATCCTTCATGACCATAGGTGAGGGTAGGAACGAAAATGGCCCGGTAGACAGAGAGCTTTGCCTTCCGGCTCAGCTCCCTTTTCGTCACAACGGTGCGGTAAAGCGACTGCAATACCGCTCCCGCTGCTCCGATTCTCCGGCCCATCTCACGCTCCATTGATCCCTCACTCGAGAACAAGACCCCGAGATACTTGAACTCCTTCACTTGGGGTAAGGACTCATTCCCTACTTGGAGTGGACAGTCCATCGGTTTCCTGCTGAGAACCATGGCCTCAGATTTGGAGGTGCTGATCCTCATCCCAGCCGCTTCACACTCGGTTGCGAACCGATCCAGTGAGTGCTGAAGGTCGCAGACCGATGAAGCCATCAGAACCACATCATCTGCAAAAAGCAGTGGTGCAATCCTTAGTCCACCGAACTGCAGACCCCCCCCCCCACGACTACGCCTCGAAATCCGATCCATGTATATTACAAACAGGATTGGTGACAAAGCGCAGCCCTGGCGGAGGCCAACCCTCACCGGAAATGGGTCCGACTTACTGCCGAGGACCCGGACACAGCTCTCGCTTTGGGAGTACAGAGATTGGATGGCCCTGAGTAGAGACCCCCTCACCCCATACTCCCGCAGCACCTCCCACAGTAACTCCCTGGGAACCCGGTCATACGCCTTCTCCAAGTCTACAAAACACATGTAGACCGGATAAGCGTACTCCCAGGCCCCCTCCAGGATCCTTGCGAGAGTAAAAAGCTGATCCGTCGTTCCACGAACAGGACGGAATCCGCATTGTTCCTCCTCAATCTGAGGTTCGACAATCGGCCTGACCCTCCTTTCGAGTACCTTGGAGTAAACTTTCCCGGGGAGGCTGAGTAGTGTGATGCCTCTGTAATTGGCACACACCCTCTGATCCCCCTTTTTGAAAAGGGGGACCACCACCCCGGTCTGCCACTCCTTCGGTACCGTTTCCGACTTCCACGCAACGTTGATGAGACGTGTCAACCATGACAGTCCCTCAACACCCAGAGCCTTCAGCATTTCCGGGCGGATCTCATCCACCCCCGGGGCTTTGCCACTGTGGAGTTGTTTGACGACCTCAGTGACCTCCCCCCGGGAGATTGGCGTTGATCCCCCGTCATACTCCAGCTCTGCCTCTAACATAGAGGGCGGAGTTGTCGGGTTCAGGAGTTCCTCAAAGTGTTCCTTCCAACGTCCCAACACTCCATCAGTTGAGGTCAACAACGTCCCATCCTTACTGTACACAGCTTGGATGGTTCCCTGCTTCCCCCTCCTGAGGTGTCGGACAGTTTTCCAGAACAACTTTGGTGCCGCCCGAAAGTCCTTCTCCATGTCTTCTCCGAACTTCTCCCACACCCGCTGCTTTGCCTCGGCCACGGATGAGGCTGCTGCCCTTCGGGCCTGTCGGTACCTTGCAACTGCTTCGGGAGTCCCCCGGGATAACAAATCCCTGAAGGCCTCCTTCTTCAGTCGGACGGCTTCCCTGACCACCGGTGTCCACCAGGAGGTTCGAGGGTTACCGCCCCTTGAGGCACCTAAGACCTTGAGACCACAGCTCCCCACCGCGGCTTCGGCAATAGAGGCTTTGAACACCGACCACTCTGGTTCAATGTCTCCAACCTCCACAGGAATGCCCGAAAAGCTCCGCCGGAGGTGTGAGTTGAAGGCCTCCTGAACTTGGGCCTCCTCCAGACGTTCCCAGTTCACCCGAACTACACGTTTGGGCTTACCAGGTCTATCCAGAGGCTTCCCCCGCCACTCGACCCAACTCACCACCAGATGGTGATCAGTTGACAACTCCGCCCCTCTCTTTACCCGAGTGTCCAAAACATACGGCCTCAGGTCCGATGATACGATAACGAAATCGATCATGGACCTTCTGCCTAGGGTGCTCTGGTACCACGTACACTTATGAGCATCCTTATGTTCGAACATGGTGTTTGTTATGGCCAATCCATGACTAGCACAGAAGTCCAGTAACAAACCACCACTCCGGTTCAGATCAGGGGGGCCGTTCCTCCCAATCACGCCCCTCCAAGTGTCTCCATCATTGCCCACATGTGCGTTGAAGTCTCCCAGCAAGACTAAGGAGTCCCCTTCAGGAGCCCCATACAGGACTCTTTCCAGGGTCTCCAAGAAGGCCGAATACTCTGAACTGCTGTTGGGTGCATAAGCACACACAACAGTCAGAGTTTTCCCCCCCATAACCCGCAGGCGTAGGGAGGCGACCCTCTCGTCCACTGGGGTAAACTCCAAAAAACGAAGCACCTAACCGGGGACTTGTGAGTATCCCCACACCCGCCCGGCGCCTCACACCTTGAGCAACTCCGGAGAAGAATAGAGTCCAACCCCTATCCAGAAGTAAGGTTCCAGAGCCGACGCTGTGCGTAGAGGTGAGCCCAACCAGATCCAACTGGTACCGCTCCACCTCCCGCACAAGCTCCGGCTCCTTCCCCCCCAGAGAGGTGACGTTCCACGTCCCCAAAGCCAGCTTCTGCCGCCCGGGTCTGGTCCGTCGAGACCCTCCGCTTTCACTGCCACCCGTCTGGCAGCGCACCCGACCCCATCGATGTTTCCCGTAGGTGGTGGGCCCGCGGGACAGAGAAGCGGAGGTGTTGCCCACGTTGCCTTTTCGGGCTGGGCCCGGCCGGGCTCCGTGGCAAGCCCGGCCACCAGACGCTCGCCGACGAGTCCTCCTTCTGGGCCTGGCTCCAGAAGGGGACCCCGGGCTTCCTCCGGGCCGGGTATCCTCACTTCTTGTTTTTCCTTTCATGAGGTCTTTTGAACCAATCTTAGTCTGGCCCCTTGCCTGAGACCAATTTGCCATGGGAGACCCTACCAGGAACACAAGGTTCCAGACAACACAGCCCCCAGGTTCATCAGGGCACACAAACCTCTCTACCACGGTAAGGTGCTGGTTCTTCAGAGAGGTAGTAGTTTATGTCTCGTGCTTTTTTCTTTTTAGCAAACTCTTTAATGCCCTAGTAAGTACAAAATGCTGAAAGTTATATCTAGCCAATGATTTAGCCTGATTAAATATATAGAATTAAATGTAGAAATATTTTGTATTCAAACTGCTAAACACTATGTTTCAGGTGTGTAAAAAAACATTCCCTGTCCCTGAGCACTGGAGGTTTAATGTTTTCACATCACACTGAGGTAAATTACATATTTGACCAGGATTAATTTATAAACTAGTTCTGATATCACAAAGCCCTGCTCATGCCTACATGTCTTAAATTCAGATTTAGGATTATCACAGAGAAACCTTTCATCTTTAAATGAACCGGAAACCATCCACCATCAGGGTCAAACATTAAAGTACCTCAACAACAAGAAGAACCTGTTTTGTTGTGACTGTGGTCAGCTGGTTTGTCAAAAAAATTCTGGATTACTACAATATTTGTTCTGTCCTCTATCAGCGCACACTTCCCTTTATTGTTTTGAGAGAAAGATTTGGCCTGTAGCTGACACTGAGGACTTTTACTCCACTAAGGAGATTATAAAACACAGGAGATCAGCCCGGAGAATCACCCTCACAGATAAACTGTGTGTTCTAAATACTACAGGCTTAATTGAAATGTCTGGATGGTTTCCAGCCCCACTAATCAAAAGACAAGTGCTAATCTTGCATGACTCTTTGGACCCTACGCGGTGGGGAGGAGGCGTCTGATCACAACCAATCAGAGTACTGCAACCACATTAACACTGCAATCCTACGTGGTTTCAATTGACTGATTTAATAACATTCTTTTTTTAACAGCATCAGATTTTTCTCGCACTTCTTCTGTTAGAGCATACAAAGACCACAGATAGAGGATACCTATCACAAGCAGTTAGAATAATCATGTTCTGTCCAGCCCCACAGGGAGGATGAATGCCATGCACCACCCACTATTTGGATATCAACATTGCTCACCGTTGGACGGGGAGGGTCCATGGCTGCAGGCGTGCCCTGAGCGCAAGCCTCCCGAATTACAGAGCCTCCTCCTCATTTCCCCATATGGCCTGCTGTAGGTTACAAACATGATAACAGTGAGGAATTATCAATCGGATCATCAAATACAACTTTTTTTCAATTATGATTATCTGGGTGAAAACACTTTGAAAAGACAATCCACAACCAAGGAAATTAGGAACGTTTGGTCAACTAAAACAAATAATAATCAATGTAGCATACTTGTGTATGTTGCTCTTGCTCTCTTGCACTTTTTGCATATCATGTATTTTGTTTTTGCTATGTTTGTCAAATGTAATTTTCTTAAATGTTTTATGTGAGGGACTGCGGATGGAAACTAGCTCAAAGCTAAATCTGGCACTGTTATACGCTTGATACGTTTTAATGTTTTAAGTGTTCATTACTGTGCATTGTCCCTGCCAAATAAACGATTAAATGAAATGAAACATACATTAATACCTAAACTACGGCTACTTTGTTTTCAAAGTATTTGTATTTACATTTTTATTTTACTATCAGCACTGTTAGAAAGCATTACATTATATGTACCTTGTTATCCAGTGGTGAAAGAAGCTTTTCCTAACTCACCCACACATCCTCTCAGATTAAATATCCAAACAGTTAATTGCCATTAACTGTTTGGATATTTAATCTGAGAGGATGCGTCTTAAGGAGCAGTTCTAAATCTCTCTAAAGCGAGAGGTTTTGACAGAAGGCAGGGCAGATAGAGTTAAATACTCCTTAAACAAGACAGATGTTTTGAGCAACATAGCTTCAATCGATTTGGGTAACTTCCAAATCCTCACAGAGCTTCCTGTTTACATCGTGTTATTGCAGAGTTTGTACAGAAGACACTCTCCTGTTTTGTTTTAAATATCCTGCAATAATGTAATAATACTTCAAAGGTAACACAATCCACACGACCTTCACATGAGGACAGTAGATGTCACTCGATACCTCTAAGTTCTTTGTCATCTCAGAATAGAAACCCTGTTCCCTTCACCTGTCTGTCTGTTTGTCCTCTCTTCAGTGTGAGGTGCCCAGAAACTGTGAAAGTGAACTTCTGTTTGTACAGCACAGGGCTCATTTTTCTCAGTGCTAGTAAAGTCCTGAATCCCTGCATCTGCCTGCCAGGTGTTCTTGCTGGGCTCTCTATCACATTTCACACTCGTTTGTAGGATTCATTGGTCACACGCCAGTTTTTGTGTGTGACCTCTCTGCCCTCTCTCTTGTTCATTTAGCCTGTCGTGAAAGTCAGTGGGAGTTGACAGTTTAAATGCACAACAAGCAACAGTGACAGTGATGCTTTTTGGTTGAGGCATCAGAAAGACAAATACTTTACTTTAACATGGCATATATCTGACATACAAAGTTTATTTACGATGACTTTTAGTCATGCTTGTGGTGTAGCTTTTGGGTTGACCATGTTGGTCTGTTGTTTGGTCCATCACTGGGATTACTGACCAATTTTGTTCAAGATTGCATCTTTACAAATTGGAGCCTTCCCTGAGTCTTTGCCAGCAGCAATTGTACGTGTTCACTTATCTAGTGAAATATCCCTATATCTGGATGGTCACAACATTTGGTACATCAATTAGTTTCCCCCTATGGATACATTAGAAATAATTGGTAATCCTCTGACTTAAAAAAACCCTTGTGCCACAATCACGTCAGCATTTTAATTTGTCCAACCCTATGGTTTATGACCAAAGACTTTTAAAACTGATGACATTACCACACGCTAAGCTAAGATGGAGGATATGGTTAACATTTGACCTGCCCATCTCTGGCATTTTAAATGCATGGTCCTCCTAAGTCTGTTTCCTGTAACCAACAAATAATTTCATAGCTTGAATCACAGTTTTGTGCGTTCCTAAAAGCATGATACAGTATGAGGCTGTCATGATATTGGTGGCTTTGCCAACACATACAATGACAACCATAGGTGAAAACATCCCAGGGCAACAATATAATATTGCATTTTATTTAAATGCAGGACTATAGTAACCATGAGTAAGTGTTATTTGCTGTTTACCAACATTCAGCAATAAACATGGTACTGTTGTATCCCTGAGAAAGAAAATGCATTCATCCTCTACCTCCCATATGATCTCATTCTCTTGAGTTCAAAATATGCCTTGTTATCAGAGTGCAGCTTTAAAATCTGCACAATAACGATCATCCAAATGCTATTTTCTGCTGGAACTAGATTTATTCCTGGTTTATCAAATCTTTCTGCACCAAACACTTGCGCTGTGCCTTGTGTAGCTCCCATTGGTATTAGTACGTGCAGGAAATAGATACCACGGCATGTGTGTCTCAAAGGTACTGAGAAAGCCCAGGTTGCCATGTGTTGCCGGGGACAGACGGGCAGGTATTCAGCTCTGCCACACAGGCTATCTCCTCATCCAGTGGAGCATTGTTGGCCTTTGTTGAAGTGCTGGGACTGCATGGGTTGCTGCTTCGGAAGAAAAGAGCTGCTATAAATCTTTAAGATTGCAGAAGCAATGGCACTGGTTTAATATGCTTTAGTATAGGTCGGGAAAAAAGGGGTAGTTTATTGATAAGCAGTGTGTTCATTTATCACATGTATCTTTGTTATGTGATGGATATTGTAAAAGTAATTACATGCTCGATATAACATCATTTCTTCCATTGTGTTTAGGCTTTGTTCACCTCCAAGGTTTTGGACTGCATCACTCTCTTTGATCAAACATGAATTATAAATGAAGGCAAGCTGCTAAACCTCCTTCACTATCTCTCCTCCCTGTTGCTTGAAACTGACATGAACGATCCACCAGGAACCCCATTATGTCAGCAGGCAACCAGCTCCAGTGTCTCCTTCAGGATGCAGATGTTGACTTTTTATTTAGAGAAACTCCCTTACTAGGAAACTTTGAGATTGAAAGCCTTTGTAGACACAAACCGATATCACACACGACAGGAAATGGAAAACCCAAAAAGGCAAAATAGGGCCCCTTTTACAGGAAATATGTGTTTTTTCCTACTGTTTTGGACGGATTTGTATTTGTTATGATAACATTTTGCTCTGGGAAGAATTATATTAAAATTAGATGATAGGAAGCAAGATGACAGTCCATCCTATGTTAACTATACTCCTAAAGGCAATTCTCAAAGCTATCACACCAAAAACAACAGCAAATATGATATGGATTTACTTTAAGTGACTGAAGGCAAATGTTGTTATAAATGATGGCCAAAACAACAAAATTAGACCTACGTTTTGATGAACCCATTAACCTTTAAGGCACCTTATGCAGGTTTTCTTCTTAATCTTAACAATTATTTAGGAGCAGCAGTGTTTAAGTCTGCAGGGACTCATTTCACCTGGTCACTGCCGAGGGGCCCTTGAGCAAGGCACCAAAACCCCCCACCCCCGCTCGCCGGTCACTGTACGATAGCTGCCCACTGCTCCTAGGATGGGTAGACTAGATACTAGCTATTATACATGCAGAGGTCCAATCAGCTGTGTGTGCTGTACTGGATGTGTGTATGAATGTGTCACAAAAATAAAGAGGATTTCATCCTCCAATTCTTCTTAATCCACAATAAATCTGACACACAAACAGGCACAGGTGGTCCTCCATCTTAAATGTGTGTATTTGGGCAAAAGAGCACAAGCTGCACTATCCACACAGTGAGGCCCTCTCTTCATCATGAAATCCTTGCATACATAATGAATAAGCTTCTTGAGCACTGAGGGTCAAATTCATCTTAACCACACAGACACGCAACCACGCTCACACGCAGCTTTCATGCTGCTGTTGAGCTGATTTTCTGTTTGTCACTTTAAATTGAAATTCTTATCAAGCACATTCATGCAGATTTGGATGTCTTCGATTTATCAAGATTTAATTTTCCTCCACAAGATTCCTCTCTCATCTAATTGCTCTGATAAGACAGTGTCTCATATCAGCCACCATAATGTTCTCTCTAGAGAGAAACATGCATTACTGCGCTGATAAGCAGACAGTAGCCAAATTATTTGCAGCACAACATGAATACAGTGTTGGAGAGAAGAGGAGGGGAGTAAAACAAAATGCAGTAAAGGCATCACAGATTTCCCCTTCCTGCTCTGTGCACAATCTCAGAGTTAGAAGAGGGATGTAAAAAGGGGAGAGGCCCTGGGACTTAGATGATAATAAAATATTAACTAACGCAGGATATTTTAAGCTCCTGACATTCTTTCCCTGGTCTGTGTGTTAGAAATGGCCCCCACCAGATGTAGCCAGCAGCAAGAATGATGTTCACATTGAGGAAAAGAAAGAGAAATTATCCCTATTACTTATTTTAACAACTTACTGTATTGGTTATGGGAAGCTCAAGGTTCAAGGTTTTAATCCATCATAACTATCTATTTTGGTAATCACATTATTGCCTGTCATTTTAAATACAATTTATAGCTTTTTTTGTATTGCTTTCAGGTGCTTTCACATCTCAGCTTTAATGTGCACTGACTTGCTTCTATTTATAAATGTTTTATGTTCATGGTGTGCAGTGTTTTCATGCTATTTCTAGGCGCTGCATTCTTTGCCAGGGCTAAAATATGTGGAGAAATTGTGACTATTCTGGTATTTACAGTTTTTCTCGATTGCTAACACACTAAAATTATACATGAAGCACAATTATTTTAACTGACACTCAAAGAGCAAAACATCGGCTCAAATCTCCAAAACTCTAAACACGTTTTCAGCTTTTCACACAATTTGCAAATCAACATGGCACTTTGTGCAAACCACTGCACACGTTTCTCCACGTGAGACACAGGAATCTGACATAAAGTCACGTGTTCAGGTTTAAAACACTGATATTCAAAAGGCCTCGCACATGGACCAATGATCAAGAAACACGCTCCACCTGACCAAACACCTGAGAGCATAATTGTTGGCTCATCAATCAGGATGTTAGCACTATAAAAAGACCACAGGTGAGTACTTTCTTACAGCAACAATGGAAGCCAACATGGAAGCAAGAGGAAGAGGAAGAGCTGGGCTGAGAGTGAGAGGAGGAGGAGGAAGAGTACTCTCTAATGAAATGAAATGTTATCAACCATGGTTTGACGATGAGAGGAGAGAGGCTGGACGGAGGGTTCAGCCTAATCTTAGCCGATGTCCTGTTGCCTCTGTAATCCGGACACTTAGACTTGGAACAGGTTAGTTACCAGTTAGTAGCTCTGCATAGTTCATGATATATCAGAGCTTATATCTGATGTGTGAAACGTATTTACTTCACTACTATAATTGAATTGTTGGCATGTTGCATACTATAACTACAAACACGCTGCACAATGTACTGTGGTAAACTCACTTTGATGCAACACACACACTGACCGACCACTATGTCTTTGTTGTTTATCTGAAGGACTGAGAAACAGAGAGGTGGAAGGCTAAGGCTGTCCAATGAGGCAGGAAGCAGCAGTTACAAACTGGGTTTTGGAAAACAATGCATCCCACTTAGAGAGGTCCGAAGCATAGCAGCTATGTGCTGAGATGCATGATGCACAGTGTTAGTTTTGAATAACATGTGATTTCTTTCAACAACTCATTTGTATTTCTTCACTTACTGTATTTCTGTAAACTCCAGAAATCTTTCTCTGCAGAACCCTCTCTGTACAGAGCATAGCCCATAACAGATTAACGTGCTTTAGAGTATGCTCAGCAGTGTGTAGCTGGTGGTCAAACCATCTAGTATTAAGAATGAAGTGTGTTATATTTGGTGCTAAAGTTTGCATTTGGAAAGTGTTTATGTAGTTTTGAGTGCAGTTCTTCATTTAGCAGGAGAAAATGAGGTGTTTTGCACTTGGGGTGTGTGGTTTGTGAATTGTGTTTAGTGTTCTGAGAAGCTGAGCAATTAAAAAAAAAAAAAGTGTGTTAGCAATCGAGAAAAACTGTAAGAAGTACAATATAAGACAAGCAGAAGTTTATTATACTTAAGTCATTATACTTTTTTTTATTTGCTGAGGGCTGATTCAAAATGGTTCGCGGGCCGCATTTGGCCCCCGGCCGTAGTTTGGACAATTCTGCTGTATATGTAATAGTGCTTTGAGGAGGTCGTAAAGACTGGAAGATGCGCCTTATAAAATGCAGTCCATTTACTATTTTGTATGGAAAGATTTATGAATGAAAGGACAACAAAAATAAACAACAACAGTCGATAAGCTAAAGATGCTGGGAATGGGTTAATGTGGTGCAGGGGTATAAGGTTATGTAAACAAAATCCACCTGCTTATAAATTGCCGTTTATACTATGTAAGTAATGGCTTTGTTCATGATGGAGGGAAACATATACGTAATGGTGCTCATTCTACTCAACATTTGACTTTTAGGACTGCAAAGAAAAAACAGACTCAAACTACTTTTCTTAAAACGTATTTAATGAATAATTAATGTCGTTTTGGGGACATTTTCTTAGTTTCTTTCTTGCTGAGAGGTAATATTAAGTTAATTCTTGTATCTGAATGTTTTAGTATGAAGAGAGTAGCCTGGAGAAGGTTAGCTTATATTAGCGTGGACACTCAAACAAAGGGGAAAGAGTGAGCAGGATCTGGACCTCCAGCATTGGTTGCTGGCAAAAACTAGTAGGGCATATAAAACTGCAACTTAATACTTTTTTAGCGGGCTTAAGTGGATTTTCTGAGCCTGGTAGATGTTCACTACCAATTTTTTTCTTGTCTTTATGCTACGCTAAGCTAACCAGCTAACGGTGCCTGCTTCATTTTTAATGTACAGACATGAGTAGTGTCATTCTTCTTATTCACTCTCAGCATGAAAGCAAATAACGAATGTCCTGAAATAGGTTTATTCCATTTACTATAAACACTGATATCTCAATAGAAAGTGAAAACCCAAAAGCATACTTAATGGATTAGCCTACCATAATTTCTAGTAGTATCAATATAAAGTATAAACACCAGCAATAGGGATTTCTCACAACTGGTAACCCATTAGTGTCCCATATTGATTGTTTAAAACTGATCTACTGTATAAACGCATTAGGGAATCATTTATTTTAAGAGCAATCTGAAGCTTCTGTTTTAAGGAAATGAGCTGCTAACACAATAAATAAAACCCTATCGAGAACTGTGATTTAGGCAGTTTTTTTCTAACAGCATTTTTAAGGAAATAAGAATAATTACCTACATTGGATTGATTTTCCAACTTATAACTGAACTTATGAGACAATATACAGTACCCTCACCTCTAGGGAGTGGCCCAGCCCTTCGTATAGTTTTCTGTGTGCGTCCTCGCTGAAAAGGTTTGGACACTCCTGATATAAAGCATTCACCCCTTCAACAAACAGTCATACAGAGTTGCCATCTGCTTAAGGAAGTCAACATTCACATAACCGTCGGCCATCGGAAACAATTTGGGGCGTGTCTTGCCCAAGGGCTGGAATCGGAACCTACAACCTGCTTGATTGGAAGGTGACCAGATAACCTCACAGTCACCTGAACTAACCCTCTAACCTTTCAGCACAAACAGCTCAGGGCTCCTAAACATAATCTCCACTTTATTTTTACTCCATATAGTGTTGCCTCATGTGACACCGACTGGAAAACGTGCTTCCGTTACTCAGATTAAACTCACTTCTACCAGGATGGTGTCAGTGTTTATCCAGCCCTCCTCACCTCAGGTCAGAGGGACGTTGTATACAGTGCAAACACCACACTGACACCTGGGGCCTGTACTACGAAGCTGGTTCAACCTAACCTGGATATGTTTGAGTTAGCCGGTTGGCCTAATTCCAAAACATACGCGCTCTCGCCTAAACTGTACTACGACGCTGGTTATCAAGTGGATCGCTCAAGCCAGCCGTGTCCGTATCTAGTTAGGTGCGCGTTCACATGAAAGGGGTGGTATCTGGAGCATTCGACCAATCACAAACATGGAGAAGCGTACTGACAGCGCAGCGTCATACTTCCTGAATGAAAAGTGAACTTTAATACTAGTCAAAAATGAAGAAGTTAAACTTTAAAACATCCATGACTTAAACACTTTATCCAGGATCAAAGCCACATATGCTGCACCTGCAAGGTGAATACAGCTGGAAAAAGAAAAAGTGTTTGAATGCGTACATTAACAGGTTTAATGATATCCCTGCCCCGTCTAAAACACGATCGACTTCAATTACATTTGTCTCGAGTGTTTCGTCAACTTATGTGTTGCTTAAAAATAATACTTCTGCATACAGTATGTGACACTGTGAGTGTTGCACGGCCAGATACGGCCTCAGCTGACTCAGATCAGGAGATATATGATACATTATGAAGTGATATGCCGCGGACTGTACTTAATGTACTCTGATCCGGTTACTTATGTTGTGGCCGATATTTAAGTAAGCTTTCTTAACGGCTAATGTTATAATAGTCAGATTGCTCTGAAGATGGAGGTGATATTCTATTAATCTTCACGTTCACACAGTCGGTGATTTTTGCCGGCCGTCTTTCCTGCGACGGCAGTTTTTCTGTATTTCCTTTCTCCTGTAATATGACTTGATCGCTTTAAACTCCGCACACTGAGCTCTGATTGGTCAGCAGGCGGTGCTTTCACTGAGTTGAGCTCTTAGCCTGCAACCTAACCTGGTCCCGACCAGGTTAGGTTGCAGCATATATTACCATGGAGATCTAGCCTGCTAAAAGAGAACCAGCTTCGGATGACCCGGAAAGCCGGAGTTTTCCCTGAATTTAGCCGGCTAAGCGAAGAATCCTGCTTCGCAGTATACCCCCCTGGGTAGGTTGCAGGCTAAGAGATCAACTCAGTGAAAGCACCGCCTGCTGACCAATCAGAGCTCAGTGTGCGGAGTTTAAAGCGATCAAGTCATATCACAGGAGAAAGGAATACAGAAAAGCTGCCGTCGCAGGAAAGACGGCCGGCAAAAATCACAGACTGTTGTGAACGTGAACATTAATAGAATATCACCTCCATCTTCAGAGCAATCTGACTATTATAACATTAGCGTTAAGAAAGCTTACTTAAATATCGGCCACAACATAAGTAACCGGATCAGAGTACATTAAGTACAGTCCGCGGCATATCACTTCATAATGTATCATATATCTCCTTATCTGAGTCAGCTGAGCCGTATCTGGCCGTGCAACACTCACAGTGTCACATACTGTATGCAGAAGTATTATTTTAAGCAACACATAAGTTGACGAAACACTCGAGACAAATGTAATTGAAGTCAGATCGTGTTTTAGACGGGCAGTGATATCATAAACCTGTTAATGTACGCATTCAAACACTTTTTCTTTTTCCAGCTGTATTCACCTTGCATGTTCAGCTATGTGGCTTTCATCCTGGATAAAGTGTTTAAGTCAGGATGTTTAAGTTTAACTTCTTCATTTTTGACTAGTATTAAAGTTCACTTTTCATTCAGGAAGTATGACGCTGCGCTGTCAGTACGCTTCTCCATGTTTGTGATTGGTCGAATGCTCCAAATACCACCCCTTTCATGTGAACGCGCACCTAACTAGATAGGACACGGCTGGCTTGAGCGATCCACTTGATAACCAGCGTCGTAGTACAGTTTAGCGAGAGCGCGTATGTTTTGGATTAGGCCAACCGGCTAACTCAAACATATCCAGGTTAGGTTGAACCAGGTTCGTAGTATAGGCCCCTGGTCCCGACCAGGTTAGCTGCTTAGCATATTTACCATGGAGATCTAGCTGCTAAAAAGAGAACCAGCTTCGTAGGACCGGAAAGCCGGAGTTTCCCCTGAATTTAGCCGGCTAAGTGAAAATCCTGCTTCGTAGTATACCCCCCTGGTAGTGACGCTTATCCAGTCCAACAGCCTGACCATCACTGGGTCCCCTGTGACCTCTGCCTACTTTGTTTACTCTGCCCACTTAGTCATTATGTAAAGAGGATTTCTCCCGTTTCCATACCAGCTGGGCTTTCATATTACTTCATGTCTCCTGGTTTGGTGTTTGCGCTTATGAGCTCAGGAGCATCTGTCCAGTGTGTGCTTTAACAGGTTCACCATCCCCTGTGAGATGCGCTGCACGGCTCACTGACCTTAACCCAGCCCATATTTCACCCCCAGAGAGGGGAGGAGGCTGTGTGTGTGTGTGTGTGTGTGTGTGTGGTGTGTGTGTGTGTGTGTGTGTGTGTGTGTGTGTGTGTGTGTGTGTGTGTGTGTGTGTGTGTGTGTGTGTGTGTGAGAGTGTGTGAGAGTGTGTATTTTTTCTCGATCCCACTCAATGCAGCCTTCACAATTATAAGGTATTGATCCTCTATTGACTCTGGAGGGAGTGTGGACATGTGCCATTATGTCTGGAAACCCAACGATCGGGTTACTTATCTCATCATGAGACTTAACTACAGATTAGACCAATGAGTAATGTGCAGAATATATCCTGATTGATATTTGTTTCAGGTGGTGGTGGAAGGATATACATCAAAGTACTATACTTAAATAATATACATATTGAGGTATACTTACAAGTATTTTGAGCTTGCTGCTGAATACCTATACATTTATACTTCACTGTACTACATTTCAGAGTACCATTTGTAGTTATTTGACATATGCCAGTTGTTGTGGATTTCAAGATAAAGATTCAGCATAACACCGTATGATTACGTTTTAATGTGAGGCATTTCTAAGAATTTGGGCAGAAATTGCGAAAAACAATTATTGTAGCCACACACAAAAATACCATCTGGGCCTGTATTTACACTTCAGATATACATTTCCCAATACCCATGTATGTTTTTTCAAATAACAGTTTGAATTAGTAATATGCTACAGTACTTAGAAATGTTATTTATTTATAACAAGGTAGTATACAATACTTAGGGGTCATTAATGAGAAGCCTACTTTTACTTTTGCTATCTAGTAGATCGTTTTAAATATCATGTATTTGGGGGTTATTGTGTTTTTAAGTAAAGAATCAGTATATTCCTTCCACCACTGACTTATATCCTCATGACAAAAATGACTTTTCTTTAGTCTAATCAGGGAGAAACTGATGCACATTGTGTCATTTCTGCAGCAGCACCCCTAGGGGGCGGTAATGCATTTTTCTTTTGTCCCCCCTCATCCACTGCACAAACAAGGTCCCTAAATAAAAACTGAACATCTCCAACAATTGAATCTTCACTGAACAACTATAACCAGTCCGGCTACAGTATGTTTCTCTTGATGATGAAAGTATATTTAGGAAGCAAGGCTCCTCAGTGAGGACTGGTGGCTGATATCAGGGCAGGAATTAATGAGTGTGAAAAGCTGAACAACTCCTAATAACGGGGTGTGGTCCGGTGCTAGGGTAGCCCTGTTGGATTAGCACAAGTCCCACAGCGCTCTCCTAATTACAAGCTGGTACTTACAGGGCAAGCCAGCCTGACTGCTCAACCGTGCTCCTGTGGGCATGCTACCCTCGCTGACTAATACCCACACACACATACTCTAACAACAACAACAACAACAACAACAACAACAACAACAACAACAACAACCACAACAGGCAGTGTTGGCCACCTGCAGCAGGCCTGTGCTCTCCATCCCGCCTGCCTCTCCCTGTCTGCCCTGGTTTCAGCACACAGAGCTGCAGAGTGGTGCAACGCTGGATCAAAGCAAGATTAATGAATACAGCAGAGATGTAGCTAAAGCACCGAGGCCCCAAGAGATCCCGCTAGCAATGCAGAGCTGTGGTTTAACCACAAGCGGACTAAAGATAGCAGACAGCAGCACAACACCAGATGGCAGTTACTGTACCTCCAAAATAGTACAATGTGACAGGAGACAGATGCAAACATTTATCATCAGAAGAAAGGCGTATAACATCACCTGAGAGATACACATTATACCTGCGTGTATAATGGCCAAATTGCAGTGGGAGAAAATCTGAAGTAACATTTTGCCCCGAAAAACAGTAATTTTTAGTGTCATTTTTCCTATTGTGGCTCCAGGTTTGTGCTGCTTTAAGAGTTCACTATGAAGGATTTTTAAAGATGTTTTTCCTTCCTCTTCACCTTTCTCTCCGTCCTCCTCCTCTGCTCACATCCATCCTCCTCTTTCTCCAACAAAAAGGCTATTAATAGAACACCCGTGCTCTCTTTTAACTGCAGGGAGCATATACCGTGCACTTAAAGGGAGGATGAAGCTGAAGATACCAGGAGGCGTTTGAAAATGTCTCCCACACAGCCCCTGGCTACAAAGACGCTGGATGTCCTAAGAATAACAACAAAGAGGCCTTTGATCGATGCATGGCGTTTTGCATCAGCGCAGACGGTCTTCGGCTAAAAATAGCTCATTAAATCATTTTTGGATTAAATACCCCTGCCAACAATGTGATGTGAAGGCTGGAAACTTGGGAAAAAATACCTTTTACATATTCTTCTTCACATTGAAAATCACATTTCAAGCAAAAAAAGACACCACAGCATTTCAGTTGAATTATTATTAGCTTCATATTGATATTACTTCGTCAGGGTTATGATCATTTGGAAGGATTATATGCATTTTTTATTTCACATGTTTTTCTTGTCCTTAGATTGTCCTTTTTGTGTTGTAAAGTGCAGATAATACTACATTTTAAATCCAGACTTCAATACAGTATATTGTACATGGTTTTTGCTCCTTCATCCATTAGTTATTATTTACATTATTCTCTCACATTTCATTTCATAGAAAGAAAATCCATTATCCACTGTACCAACGTTGATGGATGTTTTCAGGCCTCTCTGATGTGGGGGGGGGGGTGGAGAACTGTACATATTGTGTCAGTGGATGCCACACTATCAGGCTCTGGGGGTCAAACGAAAAGAAAACGTTTAACCTCAAACACACACATGCATACAGATTGATATTGATCGTCTTGCTTCCCATATGTATGAATATCTTTTTTTGTCTCAAAGAGCTGACATCGCATTTAAAACAAACAAAAGCTCTCATTCACATTCATCCAACGTGTGAGTGTTTGTACATCAGCAGAATATTGCAAAGTGTGTCTCTTCTGCTTGAGGGGCTCGTTTCAAAAGCGCTGTCAGCTCTCAGGATCAACATGTAATTGGTGCCGGAGTAAAACATGATGTTCTTAAACCTTCTCAACTACCAGCTTATAATCGTCGTCTGCATAGATTTATCAGTGTAGTCACTGTTGGGCACCCTTCTCATGGAGCGGATTTGCTGGTGAGACCCTCAGCAGGTGAGAGATGACTTTTTTTGAGTGTATTGCTCCTCATAAAGCAATACATCATTGTAGTTGACTTTGTTCCCACTGAATAAAACATTTACAGATTAAATCTGTAGGTGTATGATTCTACTTGTCTTTGTGCTTTAAGCAGAAATAACTGTTGTTGTTAGATTTTGTAGTGTATGAGTGGCTACAGTGAATTTGGCCTGAGGTACAGTGAGATGCCCAATTTCAAACATAACAGATAAATGTTGCATGTGTAACATTTATCATATACATATGTTCAAAACAAATGAAATGACGACAATGAGATACAATGCATGGGCATGCAGAGACACAGAGGGGGGGCAGAAGGGGAGGAGGGGGGGCGGCACAGACAGAGGGAAAGGGCGGGGGCAGAAAGGCAGCGGTACAACCAGGCAAAGACACGAACAGGCAGGGGGGCGCGGGAGCGGGCGCGCGGCCGGACACACACACACACACACTACACACACACACACACACACATCACACACACAACCACACACACACACACATACAGCACACACAACACACACACACACACACACCACACTAACACACACACACACACACACACACACACACACACACACACACACACACACACACACAAACACACAACACGCGCACACACAACACACACACACACACATACACACACACACACACACACACTCACACACACACACACACACACACACACACACACACACACACACACACACACACACACCACACACACACACACACACACCCACACACACACACACACACACACACACACACCACACACACACACACACACACACACACACACTCACAGAAAACTCCTACATAGCCGTTCATCAACACACCTCCAAAACTACTCAACTGATAAACAGGATCTTGGTGGGACTGTGAAGGTCCATTATGTTTTTTTAAAACATGATGTCCACAAAGACCTCTCCACCAAATGAATATGGGAATATTGCTAAACAAAATCTGGTCCTACCTTCGACCTCAATCCACCTTTTATGCTATTCTAAGAAAAGCAACAAATATAACTCCTCCATTTATTTACTGAAAGTCTCTTTAAAGAGACATGAAACCAGACACAGATCTGGGCTTCAGAAGCCTCATGTCAGGCAGTTGGACGAGGCATCCTGAGCACATATTGGCAGCGATGGTGTAAAACATTTTTGCTACTGCAGGTTAAAGACTGTAGTGAGCAGAATGAAACCCTAAGAATAAAGATGTACATCCTGGCATGACAGAATGCATGTAGACATGTCTTGCTACACAGCTTCTCCTAATCCATCACCTTTCTAATTACCTAAGACATCTGTGAGAAGATGAAGCAGCGACTCAGGAGTGAAGTCAGAGTACCCCCAGGTTAGCCAATATCTGCTACACAACGCTGCTAATTATCCTTCTCATATTGACATTACTGCCTTTAACTGATACCTTGGCAGTGTTGAGCGAACAGTGAATGAATCTCAGCTGGACACAATCCTAGAAGCTACTCGACATTCGATGCCACGTTTACAGACAGATTGAGCTTCTGGCACCAGAGACTTCTAAAAAGGACAGCCAGACTCCATTTCAATTCTGAGCAAATGATCACCAATGTAAATCTTTCTGATACAAGACTCTTGCCTAGGGATGATACAGTTTTGAACAACGCGATGCCTTTATACAGAAAGCCTTTTTTATATTAAGTGAAGCAACATTTTTTGTGTCTGGTTTGCTGAAAGCGAAAATGATGCTTTTAAAATGGCTAGTAAGAGTGTGTCTTTGGATCTGAAACTGACACTGTGCTCAGAACAACCATTATTGTCATTCAAAATAGTTTTTTTTATTAAAAACATGGCAATGATTTGCGCATTGTGGAAAGGCTCTTGCTTTCTCTTAACATTGCTATTTAAAGTTTTTTTATTCTCTGATAATAGTATATGTGTCCTGTATAGTATGTGTCCTGTCTGTATACATATTTTACTCATATCTATATATATATGAAATAAATATATCTATTGTAATTATTATATTTTTGTTTTGTTTCTTCTATGATCTTAAATGCATGCTTCTAGGAATGTTTTTGAGGTCATGCAACATTAGAAGATTAGCGTAAACCCAGATAAAAAGGCAGTTCGGGGGGGAAGCATTACTCTATACAAGAATCCTAAAAGTTGCTATTTCGATCATGACAATGTGATCCTGTGACAAAACTGTGAAAAGACAGCACTACGAGTCTATCACATCTGCGACTGGGATCCATGTCCAAAACTAGAGTGTGAGTTCACGCCTGAAATCACAGCTCAGCGGTTTTTTCTGGCAATAGTTTAAAGCGATGACTTCTACATGGAATGTAAATATCGACAAGGACACCACATTAAGAGCAGGATTTGACCTTACCTAACGTACAGCTATAGGTTCTTGACCCGCAGGCGTCCTTTTAAAATTGTGAATCTTTATAGAAGGCAAGTGTACACACAAATATACAGTGGTGTGATGAAGCAAGTGGCAGTCAAGAAACAAGTGGTAATTCTCTTTCAGATAAAAATGTCATGCAATTATCTACTGACTATGTTTTTACTAGTAACAGCACCTACCTACCGGCTATCAGTTTAAGTCACAGTTACCTACCTTATTTGAATAAGTATGTGCGTGTCTCTGTGTGTGAAACTGTGAAAAATGAACAAAACAAGAAGAAACATTCAAGTTGTCCTCAAAGCTCTGCAGTAAGACCAGTTTTGGGTGAATGGAAGGGGGGGGAAGCTTGCATTGCAATACATACAGTACATGTAAGACCAAAGCAGTGAAAAGGCAGGCCATTCTCAGCCATTCATCAGATACTGATGTCTGCTGGGAAAAAAAGGTGTCGAACCATGAGCTAAGTGCTGATGGCTGTCATTCATCCTTGAAATAACGTGTGTACTAAACACCAACCTCCTCATAAGTCACCCACAGACCATCCAGTAGTGGGGTGAGCTTGCTTTATGCTCACACATCCTCTTGTTCCTAAATGGTGAATCATAAGACAGTGTTTTATTGGCTCCAAGAAGCAGCATATGTAGCGCGCGAGTAGGGCTCTTCAGAAAGCGCATGGCAGAGCCGCGTGGCTTGGGAACGAGGGATGGGGGACTAAAGCAGGACTTGTGTTGCTTTTTATTCTTTTGGAAGCAATAATTGTTTTTTTTTCTTGCCGTGTTTCTCCCTTGTTCTTTTCTTTTGGTGCACTACTGTTGGCTACTGTTGTGAGCAGGAACAATTTTAGTTTAGGCATTGTCATTTTTTTTCAAAACAGCCACACACACAAAACAAAGCCAACTCCATGCAGATATGCAACATTTTAAATTCACTCTGTTTGACAGTTATCAGGAGTTATTAAGGGCAAGTTGTGAGGGGTGAAGACAGGATGAGCGAAGAGTGAGCGGATGGTCTTATTTATATATTTTGTTCACTGTTTATCATCATCAGCATCCTGAATTATATTGCCTTGTTTTTTCCAGCACACGTGAGGTGGGAGGCTGTACACCAGTCCTGTCTAATTGCCGGCTCCATATTTCCCGCCATGACGGGGAGGAAGAGATAGCCGACGACTACACGTCTGTGAGCATTTTTGTAATGTTTACATAGTTTGTGTTTGCCAGCGTGCAGTTGGCCGTCTTGAGGTTCTCCTCCTGAATGTCCTCCCGGCTGTTGTTCACTGCCTCCTGAATCTCCATATAGTCCGATTTACTGATGGTGGAGCCGCTGCGGCTCTTCTTCAGCTCTTCGGCTGAATCGGTTTTGGCCACGTTGACCTGCAAGTAATGCGCCTGCTCTTCGCCTTCAGTCTCACGGTGATAGAAGTAGTTGAAGTTGGACACGATGACAGGCACGGGCAAGGCAATGGTCAGCACACCTGCAATGGCACAGAGGGAGCCACGATCTTGCCACCGATGGTAGTTGGGACCATATCACCGTAGCCAACTGTTGTCATGGACACCACCGCCCACCAAAACGCATCTGGGATGCTTTCGAACTGTGACTCGGGCTCATCTGCTTCGGCAAAGTAGACGGCGCTTGAGAAAAGGATGACACCCTATGAAGAGGAAGAAAATGAGCAGGCCGAGTTCTCTCATGCTGGCTTTCAGCGTCTGACCCAAAATCTGAAGCCCCTTGGAGTGACGTGACAGCTTAAAAATCCTGAACACTCGTACTAAGCGGATGACCCTGAGAATGGCTAAAGACATGGCTTGTTGACCGCTTGACCGTCATCTGGCTTTTCTGCGAGCTCTGTGCCAAGAGTGATGAAGTAAGGGATGATAGCAACAACATCAATTGTGTTCATCAATTACCAAAAAAGCCTGCTTTGCTGGGGCAGGCAAAGAGCGCACTAGAAACTCAAAGGAGAACCATATAATGCAGAGAGTCTCCAGGATGAAGAAGGGGTCAGTGAAGTAGGTGGATGTATAGCTGATGACTGTGGTGTTGGTCTCAGGGTAATAGATTTTCGTTGGAGACCTGTCGTCGTCATCGTTTCGCAGAATGGGGAGAGTCTCCAAGCAGAAACTGACGATAGATATCAGGATGACCATGACAGAAATTATGGCAATAATCCTAGCAGGACCTGAGCTCTCTGGGTACTCGAACAGCAGCCACACCTGTCTCTGAAATTCATTTTCAGGAAGAGGCCGCTCCTCCTCCTTGACGAAACCCTCGTCTTCTCTGAATATCTCGATGGCCTCGTCGCCAAGCTCGTAGAAGCGGATCTCCCTCTGAGAACATATCAAGGGTGACGTTGACCGGCCTTCTTAGCCGGCCCCCTGATGGTAATAATACAATATGGCGTCAAAGCTCGTTCTGTTCCTGTCGAAAAAGTACTCGTTCCTTAGCGGGTCAAAGTAGCGCATCCTCTTTTTGGGGTCCCCCAGCAGGGTCTCTGGAAACTGGGAGAGGGTTTTGAGTTGAGTCTCAAAGCGCAGCCCTGAGATGTTGATGACCACCTCTCACAGCACTCATGGTCGGCCTCCGGGTCGTAGTCCAGCCCCGGGTGAGCAAGCCGCCTCGTCAGAGGGGTCGCCCGTGGCAACAGTCATTCTGCAGGGGGAGGAGGCCTACACCTTTCAATGAGTCTGGGTCCTGCAGCCTGGAGAACTGCAGGCAGGGGCCGCGGGAGAAGGAGGGGGCTCGACACCGTAAAGACCTGATGGCCACAGATGTACCTAGGATCCGACGCAATGCAGGACAGACAGAGCAAAGACAAACAACAAGGTCAGTAAACCAGAGACATGACTCATGCACTTAATACTGCATTTACTCCAAGATGTCAGTAACGTGCTTTAAAACACTGATAAGAGATGACAATGAATCCACCCTCTGAAACAATGTCAGTAAATCTGATAAGAGTTATTTAAGTTAGACTGTCGTGAGAAGCAATCAATGCAATATTGAATCAGCTTTGTGGAAACTTGAGGCTGACACTGCTGCTTCTGACTCGGGCAAATTAATATGCAAATAAGATATCTGCCTTGCATATAATTGATTCAATGCAGGTAAACTCGGGGGCTAACCAGCATATAAAACATACAGACGCTTGTAAATTAGGACACTGATCTACATGCAATGGACAAAATCCAGTGTAATGAGTGGGACTACCTTTTGGCAGTCCACCCATGAGTATGGCAATGCAGCAGGCAGCAACCAATTCATACAGACAGCATCCTGTCTAGAAGATCATCGAAAATCACTGCAGTCTAAACACAAACTGTACAAGATGCATATCAGCTTACTGGCAGTACCAACAAACACATGCTTCATATTAACTGTTTTTGTTTTGTTCGGGCATTTTAGTCCGAAATGTGGCCTGTCTCTGAAATATTAAAAAACATCTATAAATAATTTATCCATAGAAGGAATAGGTTCCAAGAGAAAACCTGCATATCTTGCTGCATCATCTCCACTCACAGCAGTTTTACAAATAAAATCTAATGAAACAAATCCTAAATACATGTTTATTGTCTACTATGACGATTACAATGGAAGTGAAGAATCAGTGCATTAACAACAAAACGCCAATACTTTAGAACATACAATCAGATCTGTTTATCCATACCATACATACCTGCAGTCATCTGGACTCCGGTACCAGGAAGGTGAATAACCAGCTGCGACAAACAGCCCTTCCGTCTTCAGAGCGGGTTTAAAAAAAAAATCCAATTTGGGGCAGTCGATGATATCCACCTCATGTGTCATCCTCGCGGTGTAAAGCGGTACAGTATGTGCGGGTGTGTCCTCGCTTTCCCCTCCCCGACTCCTTTCCTCCGGCTGTCGTGGGATGGCAGATGGCAAAAAAGGGAGGAGGGAAGCGATCGAGGATGGTGTTGGTGCGTTCCCTTAATAACCAAAGGTGCTGGGATCAGCAGAAAGATCTGCCTCCGCTGTTCCCCTCCAGCGTGAACTGTGACGAGCTGTGGCTGCAGACAGTCGCAAAGGTAAAGGGAGCTGATGCTGAGAGGCACATCTTGCAGAGGGAGGAAACAAGCGAGGCAAGCGAGGAGGAGGGAGAAGGCTTACAAAAAAAACATAATCTTATTACCAAGATTTAATAATTAGACGCGTTATGGGACATATGCATACATTATAAGTCCTCTTTTCATGTCAGTGCGAGAACAAATCTGACACACCCGCCACTCAGCCAGTGCACATGTTAATGCTCGCTAGGCTTGCTCTCGCCACATGAACAACATCTTAAACCAAAATCCAGTGTCTGAGCTGCAGACCATGTGCACACACACACACACACCACAACACACCACACACACACACACACACACACACACACACACACACACACACACACACACACAACACACACACACCACACACACACACACACACACACACACACACACACACAACACACACACACCACACACACACACACACACACGCATCTGAGTTTTCCACATGGTGATCAGAGCATGCGGTCTTCGGACACTGACTTGAAACGACATGCATGAAGGAGTCGCCTTGTGTTTTGGGCCATGCAATTATGCAATTACGCACACATGTTATAATACAGCGGCCTTTATTGTTAGTTCCTGCATGGTGTCAGCACAGCGGCAGGTGATACGATTTATCTTCCAGGTGAAAGATTACTGGGGGAAATATGTCAGTTTGTCACAGTGGCCACTGTGTAAAGCTTGGTCAATACGACATGAGGGCACGGCTCTGCATACCAAAGAGACATGCTGGAGAAGGAGAGGGCAACAAAAAAGCACTCTCCATCCGCACTGAAGCCCTACCACTCCTTACCTTATCTGCAGTGTGGGGCAATTTTAAAGGGGCACACGTCTCCAGCATTGTTTAGCAGCACTGCTGTTGGTCAGCTGCTCTCTTTTTTTTTCAAAACTGCAATGCCACAAATAGGCGTTACCATTTATTCTGGTTTAATATAGAATCAGAATACCTTCTGGTTCTGATTCTATATAGCATGATTAGGTAAAGGTTGAAGGACAAACATACATTTTAAAAGACAAAAAACAACAGTAAATAGCATTTTCTCACAATCAATCTTCCTTATGTATGTTTGTAAGGTGTCGTCATTCGGTGTGAATACCTTTATTGTTTAAGTTATGAAAATATACAGAGGCAACAATGTGACTGCACATTCTGTAACTCTTGTTTCAGCAGTTATATTTCCCTTTCCTGGCAACCCACTTCATCAATAAAACATGGAGGGTTACTAAAATAGAGCAAAACCTCCATCATTGTGCTCTGTTTTATTCAGATGGAGAACCGCTGATCGATAGTGATTCCTCTCACTGCTATCGAATGCATCGGTGACCAGGAAATCCCTCAAGAGAAGCCAAAGGTCAGCGGGACATCCCTCAGTTGTGACGGATAAGGAGGTGAAAGGGGAGGGCGTGAGTGAGAGGGAGGCCAGCGGATGATTTTGTGTGGAGACACGGCTTTGCCAAGGTTACTCCAGCAGACCTGAGACCCCCACAGCTCCCATCATCGTCCCTTCTGTCTGTCTGCCTGCTGCCACATGCGGGTACCTTTCACTATCTCTTAATGCCTTTCCCAGGTTCCTCATGACAGCACAGACATTATTTATGAGGCAGAGGCCCATTACAAGACGGTACTACACATAAGGCTCAGTACACTTAGCATTAGCTGGCTTGCTTTAATTAAAAGTGAAGGGTCCCAGCACTTGAAATGCTGTGTGTGCACAAATAAATGACATAAAAAAAATGGGTGAAGGTGTAAGGTGCAGATGAAGGTGTCCACGATGATTTTGTTTCCAACAGGTATTTATTTCAGAGCTGCATCAGAAGTTTTGTCGCAGGAACAGAGAGCAAGAAAAATACATTTGAGGATTTAGAAACTATGGATCATTATCACAGAGCCACAAGATGAATGACGGGTCATCATTTTACTTTGCGGTTGTTTGGGTCATTTGAAGGAAATGGCATTTTACTGTCCTTTTATCTGATATGATATGATAAAAAAGTAGCTTAACCCATCCTATCTTGACTTTTTTTCTTTTCTGTTACAAGTATCTATATCAGGGATGGGCAACGTGGATGGTGGTGGGCCACATCATTGATGTACTGGCCACCAGGGGGCCGCAGATTCACTTGGAACACACACACACACACACACCACACACACACACACACACACACACACACACACACACACACACACACACCACACACACACACACACACACACACACACACACAAATGCCATGTATTATATGTAATTATTAACAAATATACTAAGTCTTCATTGACATTTTACAATCTTTCAGGGAACATCCTCTAATAAGCTGACTAAACATATCAGTTCACAGAAATGTTATTTCATTTTTACAAGTGGCATGTTTGTATTGAACAGGTTATTTAACAGTGGAATAAAACTATTTAACTTATTGGAAAGCATGAAAAATGTATGTGCATTAAGATTAACCATTAAGATGACATAAACATGAAGTCATGAACACTAACCCAGACATTAGTTGTCTAACTTGAACCTAAGACACAATAAGGGGAACGTCAACACAGGCACCTGTCAACCCGCACTCTGCTGTTCCTCAGCGCGCTCCCCTCCCTCCCTCCCGCTGAAATACTGAATGAAAAGCGTAGTAATCATACATAACACGGCAGGGTCCGTGACAGTTTGTTTTCATCTGATTTCAAATAAACAAAGTCTTGGTTTTTAGAATATTAAACTTGTTTTGCCAAATTCAGATGATAAATACAACTTTTAAGCTTGTAACGGCATAATTACAAGCAATAACTTAACGTCACAGCAAGCATAACAACAGCCGATGTTTTCTTGTGTACAAGAATACACACAAACGCGTCACAGATTATTTTGCCGTATTTGGCTGCCGAACAAATCATCATCATCATCATCATCGCGACGTAACTAGGAGTCTAGTGGACGGTATCAGTACTACAAGTAAAACAAATAAAATAATTTGTATTTTAATGCTATATTTGAATAATATATTGTAGGGCTATACCTATATAAAACATGTCTGTGAAAATACCAAACAGATTATGCATTTTAGCCATGCCTCATTTCCAACCTATCTCACCAGAATGCGTGACTCCACCACGACTCCCTTAACACCACAATGCGTGGTGGAGTGACGAACTTTGTTACATTTGCGTGTCGGCACCACGCAAACAACCCCAATGTAAGTGAATGAGGCTCCTTTGTCGTGGTGCACACACGCATTTCTACAACGTGCATTGTGTGTAATGCAACTGTTAATTTTATTAAATTAGTTTGTTTTTAAGGAAGGCCAGAGCTTCAGCTGTGTCAAATAGATTGTTCCCTTCAGTTAACGTTATTTAAAAGATAATGATCATGTCCCCTGTATTGTATTACGAGCGTCCATTCCCATTGGATAACGGAGAATTTTACACCCGGAGTAAGTAGCCTATTCTCCTTACTGTCGATTGGTTTTTACAGTGATATCTGCACTACTCATCGACTAAAAAACACCAAATTGTCCTTGTAATTACACAACATTGATTGGTTTGAATTGTGTACAATGCTTTTGTATTTTCCCCTTCGATTCGGAGAAACAAATATATTTCGGAGTTTTTGGACGGCAGAAGACACTACACTACCCAGAATCCTCAGCTATCGTTTGGGACTACACCATGTGCTTAGCTTGACAAACCCCGTGATCAGTCCTCAACCTCTGTGATTGGATGCGCGACGTTTACACAGAGCGTCCAAAAGGACTTTGAAATGGAATGAAACCCATCGACGGCACACTATTCAAAACAGGAATCGAACGTGTCCTACCCCCCTCCCCCCCTTAGGTCACAGGCTCCTCCAACAGTGCTACGCAATAAAACAGATGCACAGAAAAAATAGTGAAATAGTGCAATAAGAGTCTATATACAAGTGATTGGAATATGATATATTAGATAAATAATTTCTAAGTAGCAGCCAGATGAATGTTATTTCTAAATTCAGGTGTTTAATAGTCTTCTGGCCTGTGGGATGAAGCTGTCTCTGTGTCTGGTGGTTTTAGTCCGAATGCTGTGGTACCGCCTGCCAGACTGCAGCAGACAGAACCGTTTGTGGCTGGGGTGATGGTGGTCTTTTATAATCCTGAGGGCTTTCTTTAAGGTTAACCTGGTATTTTTAATCCACTACATTTATTTTAGTTACTTTACAGATTTGGATTAATGATGTGAAATATAAACAACCCTTAAATCAGACTTTAGTTACACCTGAATGAAATTCAGTGAAGGTGATTGTCAAGTGCCAACAATCAGGCGAGATATTTGATAGTTGGTGCTTGAGAAGACTAAATATTTATCTGCAGATCCGTTTTAAAGCATATTCATTACTCGTTATTCTCTAATAGTTCATTAAAGACTGTATATAATTGCTATTTTGCACATCCCTTTCAAGATTTCAAGATTTTCTAAGGTTTATTGACATATCATATACACAACAATGTAGTTATGCAATGAATGAACAACTTGGGTCACAGGTCATCAACAGTGCATTACAAGACATCTATCAATGTGTGTATACTTACTTCCACCATTACACTGTCGTATTCTGCACATTTCTTTAAATAAAGCCTTATTAGTTAGCACATCCTCCTATCAGGCACTAAACTGTTTTACTCTAGATATCATTTGAGTATCTTCTTGATATTTTCTATTCTATATTTATATAATTGACCTTCTACTTTTCCCACTATGTACTCTTAATATTTGAATGTTTTCATAAAATATAACGCATTCAAAAGTGCGTTACAAAAATGAAAGACATTAAGAAAAAGGCATTTTAAACAGTCATTAAAAAGCAACACAATCTTCCTGCATTGCAATTACTCTAAACGTGCGATATCACTGTAAAATCAATCGACAGTAAGGAGAATAGGCTACTTACTTCCGGGTGTAAAATTCTCCGTTATCCAATGGGAATGGACGCTCGTAATACAAGACATGATCATTATCTTTTAAATAACGTTAACTAAAGGGAACAATCTATTTGACACAGCTGAAGCTCTGGCCTTCCTTAAAAACAAACTAATTTAATAAAATTAACAGTTGCATTACACACAATGCACGTTGTAGAAATGCGTGTGTGCACCACGACAATGGAGCCTCATTCACTTTACATTGGGGTTGTTTGCGTGGTGCCGACACGCAAATGTAACAAAGTTCGTCACTCCACCACGCATTGTGGTGTTAAGGAGTCGTGGTGGAGTCACGCATTCTGGTGAGATCAGGTTGCTCATTTCGCTCTATTTGTTCTTTTCCAGCCCTGTAAGGGCTGATTCTGTGAGAAGTCTTCTTTGCTGCTTTTGTGGCAGACTACAGCGCCACTTACAGGCCAGGCAAATGTACTACAGCGTCTCCAGCGCTTTCGAGCGGCAATGGCCGTGGCCGTGGCCCAACCCCCCATTCCCCTGATAGGTGGAGAGTTGCCCATATAGGCGGAGCACCCCTTTTCTGATGTCAGAAAAATTCAAATCTGTATCAGCTCTGTTGCAGCCCCGTTTTTAGAGATTTGGGTATGGAGGAAAAGAGAGAGGGTTGTGTTTTCTGACACTTGGTGAGTTGTAAGGGATGTATTGATTTGATACAAGCAAGTCAGTGTTTCTGTATGTACTTTCAACTATAGTATATGGTCTGGACCCACCGGTGGGCCCATCAAGTTCAGCATTCACTGTGATGAATATAAAATAAGACACTGATACTGTTTTCCTCAATGAACATTTAGAGAAAAAATAAATATTCAGGGCTCCTCTCCCTCAGAGGCCTCTTCCTGGTCTGTTGACTGTTGGTCAGGCTCATAGTCTGGATCGCTGTTGTCTTCCATTTCTGAGACATCGTCCTCTATGTCTGGTTCAATCTCCTCCTTATCTGGTTCAAAACATTTGTCCAGAGCCTCTCTGACAGAAAATCGCCTAACCGGTTATAGCTACTCATTTTGTCAATGAGTCAAATGTGAGCAAGGCACACATATAACTGCATGAGAGACAGTAATGGAGGGGCATTTACTGCGGGAAAGTGAGAGGTTTTTCTTTCTCGAGGGGTACAGAGCTCGCACCTGTGAGAAGGTATGATACATTGTATCATACAGCGTGAGAAAGGGAGCGGTTCCCATAACTTAGAGTAAATCGTTTTGTCTGGAAGGTGTGGGGGGACATAAGCACAAGAAGCGTGTGTGTGTGTGTGTGTGTGTGTGTGTGTGTGTGTGTGTGTGTGTGTGTGTGTGTGTGTGTGTGTGAGAAGGGTTTTTACGTTGTTTATAAATTAATTAATTAATTAATTAATTAATCTGAGGGCCGCAAATAGAGGAGGTGGGGGCCGCATGCCCCCGGGCCGCCATTTGCCCATCCCTGATCTATATGATACCTGTGTTTCTTTTCTGCAATACCTATAAGCAAGTCCAAAAATGCGTTTATGTCATTAAATAAAAGAAGAAGCCTATAACTTCTCAATGTCGAGCGTCTAAGCACAAGAAGCTGTGTAACTTGAATTAAGAATAGTCTAGAATTGTCCACATGTTCAATACTTTTTGACAGTTTTTTTTATTAATAAGTGTTAGTGCTGTTCAGCCCAGACCCTGGAGTGCAATGCAGGGGGTCTCCTGTAAATCCCTGCTACTTCATACTGCATTGCAGCAGCCACAGGTTTCAAGCACAGCACTGAAGGAAAAGGCTGTGAACTCATTTAAACTGGATTCTGCTGTTCCGGTAACTATAGACCGTACTGGCTCAAAATGAATATGGGAATAAAATGATGCAACCATCCCCTGTGTTCATCTCCTCATAAGATAGTTATCTAATGCAAAACCTTCATATTATGATACTTGATATGCCTCATGTTAAATAATATTTTTTTCCCGACTTAAACACTATTTGGCCCCAGTGCATCGTCACTATCTAAATGTATTTGACCCTATGGGAGATACTGTACGGGACCAGGGTTTGGAAAGTGGTTGCAATAATTGAAGAGTGGCTTAAGTACAGAAATATATAGCAACGCAGCTCCCTGTGTCCTTCTATGTGTCCCCTGAGCTAACAATACATCTGAGGCAGGAGGAGATGGAGATAAAGGAAGGAAGGACAGGGAAGAGAGAGCACTTTGCAAGTAGAGGCGATGAGAGGAAAGCAGGGAGGGAAAGGAGAGAGAGTCGTGCTCATCATATTGAGACCCAGCAGGAGGAGAGAGGACACTGGAAGAGAGCCAGACACCAGGAGAGACACAAGGACACACTCATCACGGCGGTATGCTGCCAAGCTGCATCACACCTCCCAGATAACTCACAGAGGTCAGCACACACGCACCTATTATCTAAATGTGCAGAGCACTATTCGCTACCTTTGGATAGTTGACCCATTGATGTGCAATTCGAAAGTTACAACATTTGAAACAAACACAGCATTTACTACGACTTCTTCACAGCAGCACACATACCAAAACAAACAAACGTGGCTTCATTGAATTCAGTGAGCTAAGCTGATGCTGAACAGAGGGACTACAGTATGAGTCAGTGAGTGAGTCAGTGTCACTGATGCAGGGATACCCTTATGCTGCATTACACAATGTGTCTGTATGAGTGAGTGAAATTCAAGTCAAGGTAAGTGCCTGCTTCAGGAGCTCTTCAGGTTGCATTACACCAAGGTCATTCTAGAAATAAGACACCTGAGGTTGAGAGGACGAACAGAACATTGATTGTGGATCTGTACCAAAAAGCTTTATGCACAGCGAGGCTCTGGAAAGCGGTCGACTTATGCATCATTTGCAGCAATGACTTATTGCAGCATATTGCTCCAACCGTGAACATTTTTAGCAAGTTGCGGTCCCTTTTCATGTAGAAAGTGTACGCAATAATTTGGCACTAAAAGCACAAGCACTAAGCATATTAAGGTCGCTCTACAGCATTTTAGAAATACTGTAGCTGCAGTGTTTGTTTGCTGATGCATATCATGCGACTTGTGGGATTTTCAGTGACAGATACTGTGTCACTTTGATGATTCAATCCAAGGGTTTTTGTTTTCCATTAAATCAAGGAACCAACATATTTGCCTCAGCGTCATGCAGCACTGTTTCTCTCTCATGTCACCTGAGGGACGAGCCAGGGCTGCACAGTTTTCCTCATAACCAAAACTTTCCACAAATATGAATCTTGTCCAACAGACTCCTGAAAAGTGTCTTAAAGCTCTGCAGACATTTTCCAAAGTCAGCATTGTCACTGTAACTAGGGACATCTTTTGCTCAGCCTCATCCGGTTGCTATGGAGACCATCTCTAGGGGTAGCAATGGGAGGAGCCTTGGCGTTGTCATCCATCCACAGCGTCTCTGATTCCGCTGGGATTTTAAAGGTGAAGTTTCAGCACAATGACAAGCCATTTAATTTTCCTGCTGCCAGCTGCATTAAGAAAAGACGAATTAGGGAGCAGAACAAGTGTGTGATTTATTGTATCCTTACAGTTTCACACCTGGGACCTGATTTCCAGTATGTTGCCCATATTAAACTGGGTTCCTTGTTAGCTTTAGTGCATCTCTCCACTGGGAGGGGGGGGGGGGGTACGAATATATGCTGTCTTTGACACACTTTCTGGGCTCTCCTCTCTCTAAGAGCTCTGAACACGCCTTGATGCAGAAGAATAACCTTTATGAATAGCCCCAAGAGTCCCATTACATGTTCTCTGAAGAGCAGATGGATAAATGGCACCCAAATATATAATGGCAATATGTCAGGGTTTCTATTTTTGGCAGTATTTAGTTACAGTTTTAGGGCAAATCCTGTATCATGTAAAAATATCATCGGAGCAGGAGGGAAAATGAGTGAAGAACAAGCTTTGGTAGATGAAACGATGAAAAGCTCATCTCCGGACAGACATTTCGTAGCAGATGTAGCCCGCTGCTGCATGGCATCACGCCTCTCTCTCCTCTCAACTGCAGTGCCAGAGGACCAGCTGCAGCCGACTGTTTGCCGTTTCCTGCGTCTGTTTGTGTATTTGTGTGCATGTCAGCTCTATACGGCACTGGGTTTCCTGTCTCTCTCCAGTAGGCTCCGTTTTTCTAATGACCAGGATCCTGCAGCAGGGTGCATTCAGGCGTTCCAACTGTGACCGTCTTACAGCTGAGCATGCTGATTCTCACACACACACTCAAACATTCACACAGGGACAGCGAGACAATTAGTTGTCAATTTATTTGTCATGCATTGCAGAGACTTCGTTGTTCCAACTTCAATACTTGTGTTTCACTATACTGATATGAAAACAAATTATTCCATACTCTTTTATGAGGAACAAGTATAACTTCAAATTAAAATGTATTAAAAAAAGTTATTAAACACAGGCAGCAGCGCAAGAATTTACAAACAAATCGAAATAAATGTAAAACACTGACATTATTTTCTTAATTGAATCAATATCTAATCAAAGAAAGTTAACAAGTTTAAACTATGTTTAGACACACCTCAAGCTGCATTCTTCTTATTTTGGCCACTTTGCAGCAGCAAAACACTGATATAATATCCGCTTATAAAGAGATACAAGTATCCTTTTAAACTCCCAGCAGACATGCAGCAATATTAAATTAGATTTGGAATTTTTATAAATGGAAGTCCAATAGTTTCTCAACTTTCAGCCGATTTTATCTCCACCAAATGATGAGGCAAAAAACGCTCATTAATCAATAAATGCTCCAGTACGTTTACCAGCAAGACACTCATTTACTCAGTTTGCTGCGTGTAAGGCTATTTGTCTAACACAGCTTTTTACTGAAAACATCTGCCGGCTGCACCTGGAAACAAGATTAGCAAGAGGCTTTTGTGCCAGAAACAGAAACAATAAGCTGAAAGATGAAAGACAATCTTTAAAGCTGACTGAAGCTTTTCCATTATTTAGACAGGAACATTGATTAATGCCTAAGATATGTGTCCTAAAGTCCAGCTTTTGGTACCTTGAAGATAGAGTTTGATAAAAAGGTAAAAACAGATCACACATTTTATTGAAAGAACATATACCAGAAAGTCCTTCATTTCTACTAATTTGAAATCATATCTTGGTAATTAATGTTGTGTGGAAATAACTTTCCTGGAAGTCTGATAACAGCAATGGCTGATGTGTCCCTCTTGTAATTTAAATATACATTGATTCCCTCACGTATTTAGTCAAACAGCTAAACCTCTGATGTGATTCTTACCTCTCCACAAACCAAAACCGAACTGCAGGTGCACTCAGGGGAAGATTAACGACGCTGGCTAACCTGCAGACAGGTTCTCATTTCCCCTGGTTAAAAATACATTGAAGCAGGACTACATTCCAGTAAGGACAGAGTACAAAGCGACTCAGCAGTTCTGAGCACCTGGAGCTGAGTGCAGTCTGTCCTGCAGGACCAAGGTCTATGATGCTCGGCCTGAAAGTGAACCAGGGGATAAATTGCACTTAACAATGATGGATGGTCATATTATATGTTTTAGCTTCCTATTCCTCCTCTTTACATGTTATTTACCTTGAGGAGTCTTTGTAAACACGAATCAAAAGTAGACCACATTTGACTGAAATAGCCCTTTGAGCCACATCTGTGTTTGACATTTAAATCATTGTCATTTAGACCTAAATCTGACCATAAGAAATGTAACAAAACCAAACAAAGAATACAAATAAACTCAATAAGCAGTTACCTTTACACAATGTATGCATTTGACTGCCTGAGTAGATAGTAAGAAATTATGCAAACGGTATATTATTTCATTGGACAATAACAGGAAGCATTCTGCGCGCATTTGCTGTTTGTTTGTGTAATATATAAGGATTCTCTTTTTCTCAGCTCATAAATCCCTGTCTTTGTTAAAATGCTGCTTTATAGAAAATAGGCCTGGATTTTGCTTTGTAACACTAAAGCTTACTGCAAAGTGAATTTCATGTTGCCTTCAAGTCTTCTTTTGTGCTGAGTCAAAGTGCATCATATTTTTGGCAAATATTCATGGAGAAAGAAATGTACAATGCATTACAAATACATGTAATTTAGGTTTAGTATTAGTTATTCCAGAGAGGTATCATTAACTTGGAACAAAATCTAAAATAAACAAAGCAGCACTATTACCTATTCCAAAATTAAAATTATATTGTCGACAACAATAGATAAAGGGCAATATGGAGAATCACATCACTTCTCTAGCTTTTGAAATGTCATCAGTTCAAAATAGTTTGTGAGTTGTTAAGTTGTTTTAGACTCAATATGAGTCTAAAACAGAGCTGCTCCAAGCAGTTCCAACAAAATGTGTAAGACACTAGCAGGATTTTAATGTAAGAGCAAAAATATACCCAAACCCTGGCCAGCAGTAGTAACTCAGTATATCCAGTAGAGGGCAGAACTGAGCTATTTTCAGATTGATGTAGCCTGCACAATAACACAGCCTTACAGTCCAGCAGCATATCAGCATAATTTAAACTTCTTAATGATACAATAGTAGTTTATAGAAACTGTCTTCACCTCTAAATCCTAAAATGTTGGATGTACCAATTATACAGCAATACATGTCAAAACACCTGGTGATGCTCAGTGGGCACGCCTTTTCACTATACATAAACTATAAATAGTTTGAGCTCTAATTAATTAAAGGTGGGGTAGGTACATTTGAGAAACCGGCTCGCGATCGCTAGAATTTGAAAATACACAACCGGAGAAAATCTGCCACTTCCTTATAGAGCCCCTCCTCCAAGACACACGAACGCGCACATGACCAATGAGGGCACGAGATAAGTTTGTGCCCCGATGGAAGGCTGACAGGCAGGTAGACCATCCAATCCGACGGATTGGTTGTACTTTTTACAGTATTACGGCTTCCACAGATGACATTTTTGTATGGATTTTTTGTCAAAGCACTTAAGATATTCATTGCTATCGGGATGTTAAGATCATTCCATGGAATATAACAAAAAGTGTATCTCGAGCCGGTTTCTAAAACTTACCTACCCCACCTTTAAGTCAAAAATAAATAAATGATCATCAAAATAGTTTCCAACTTCATCACTGTTGAATAAAGCATTAGCCACATGTCATTTTGTATGGGGTCAATTATAACAGACACTTCACTATTTGATGGCATTCCTGGATGACAGATTAACAGATAATGGAACTGCATGTAGGTTGCAGCCCTTAGAATACAAGTAAAGTTAGGATTGCTATTTTAAAAAACTCTCATACTCTCCATAAGGAGGAGATACAGCCTTGTGATTAATTTAAACTCCTTAGATGTTTCACAGGTTTGGTTTCTTGGTGAAAGGTTGATGACGTCAGACCTATAGGTTGGCATGCCAACTCAGAGAAAGGAGCATGTCTGAAACTCAGCAGCTGAGGAGAAGGAAATAGAAGAGCGCTCATGCAGCTTTGCATTATTCTTCTTGACTGAATTTCAACATGTTTGCCAGCTCACTGCCTTCAGCTAATAGTGCTGATTGATATTGCATCTGTTCTTATCTCCAAGGACACTGAGGTGATAATGAAGCACAGTTGGAAAGTCTTTGTAAAAAAATGCAACACAATGCCATAGTTACATCAAAGGGGGTTACCCAGGAAACCACCGTCGTCATGGAGACTGCATCACAAGGCGGGATTAGAGAGGAGCACGAGGCGGGACGTTCTGCACGCGCAATCGCTCCATTCATCCAGCTGTTGTCATCCTGTCGTCACCGCGCACATGACCCTTAAACACACGATTATTTACACTTTATATATGTGATATTCCCCTCTGCTCGCTCTGCCTGGACATGTGCAGTGATGATTGGCGAAAGGTTATTGTTACATTTCGAGTCAGGATCAGTTATTTTGCGTTTTATTTAATATAGGCTATAGGCAGTTCTGAATAAAAATACAATTTTACAAAAAACTATGATAGGCGTTTCCATCTACACCACATGGTGTGTTTTTACCTGAATAATCATGTGAACAGAGTCCATCATCGCGACAGGTTATAAATATAACCTAAACAGACATCTGGCTAAATACCATCTATTCATTACATTATTGGACAATGAAAACGTTTGTTTCCACGAAGCACAAGACTGGAGGGTTAATAGGCTAGACTATGTTACACGTGTATCCCAATCATGAACCACAACAACTTTTGAATTAACATCACGATATATAGGCATCATGTGGCACTATACAATGCACAAATATAAGTTTTAACAAGCCGCATAAAGTAAAACAAACATTCCAGTGCAAATGTTTTGGGTCATAACAACACTTATTGATTTGTGAGAAATACTCAAAAGGTTTGAATCTACACTGGAGACACGTATAAGCGAAATGTCTCACTTGCTTACATCAAAAATAATAATAAATGACTTGTTAAAACGGACATTTACGCACGTTCATCCACAGGACTGACACATTACAATTGCTATAGGCTATAGAAAAATAATATTGTGTCTTCATGCTCCATAAATGATGCCTTCTGGAGTTAATTTACACGTCTGTGAAGATCTTTTTGATGTTCACGCAGTTCTGGTTGTTCTCGGTGGTGAAGTTGGGCTGTTTGAAGGCGCTGTTGATGCTCTCCTCTATCACCATGTACTCAGACTTGCTGAGGGACGAGGAGCTACACGACCTCCTCAGCTCCTCCGAGAGGAGGTGCTTGCAGCTGCTGGTGTGCACGTACTGCGGGTGCTCCTCTCCGTCAGTCTCCCTGTGGTAGAAGTAGTTGAAATTGGACACAATCACTGGCACGGGTAAGGCAATGGTAAGCACGCCTGCTATTGCGCACAGCGACCCCACTATTTTCCCACCAATGGTCACCGGATGCATGTCTCCATATCCGACTGTGGTCATTGTGACCACTGCCCACCAAAACGCATCCGGGATGCTGGTGAAGCTGGACGCGGGGTCGTCTGCTTCTGCAAAGTAAACCGCGCTTGAGAAGAGAACAACTCCGATGAAAAGAAAGAATATGAGCAAACCGAGCTCCCTCATGCTGGCCTTAAGTGTCTGGCCCAAAATCTGAAGTCCCTTTGAGTGACGTGAGAGCTTAAAAATGCGAAAGACCCTCACCAGTCTGATCACCCTCAGGATTGCGAGCGACATCGCCTGCTGGCCGCCGCTGTTTTCCTTTTCGGCCAGCTCGGTCCCTAAAGTGATGAAGTAGGGGAATATGGCGACGATGTCAATGATATTCATGATGTTTTTGGAGAAGGTAGTTTTGCTGGGGCAGGCGAAAAACCTGACCAGCAACTCGAAAGAGAACCAAATGATGCAGAGGGTCTCTATCACAAAGAAAGGGTCTGTAAACGGGTTTGGCTTGTAGGGAGCTGTGCCATTCACTGTGGGCTCCACTGTGGCTGGGTCTCTTTCATCCCGAAATTGCGGCAGAGTCTCCATGCAGAATATAACAATTGAGATCAAAATAACAAGCACTGAAACTATAGCTATCCCCCTGGCTGGTCCAGAGCTCTCAGGGTACTCAAACAAAAGCCAAACCTGCTTTTGGAAATCATTATTAGGCAGTATGCGTTCCTCTTCTTTTATAAAGCCTTCATCATCCCGGAATTTCTCCATTGCCTCCTCTCCGAGTTGATAAAACCGTATCTCCTCGGAAAAAATATCAATGGGCACGTTAACAGGTCTCCGTATGCGCCCCCCGGACTGGTAGAAATAGAGGATGGCATCAAAGCTGGGTCTGTTCCTGTCAAAAAAGTACTCGTTTCTCAGTGGGTCAAAGTAGCGCATCCTTTTCCTGGGGTCCCCCAGCAGCGTGTCTGGGAACTGGTTGAACGTTTTAAGTTGTGTCTCAAAGTGTAACCCCGAAATGTTGACGACCACCTTCTCGCAGCATCCCTTCCGGCCGCGCTCGTATCGATCCCCGGACAGGTGAGGCGTCGACAGCACCCCGGGGTCCCCCAGCATGTTGTCGGCCGTCATGACGCCCCTCTCCACTTCGACATAACCCCGGCTCTCAGACGCGTTGCTGCCCGTGTGCCTGTTACTGGACCGGAGCTGGATCGCGCCGAAGGTCTGGTCATCCATACAGGTGGTTTTCGGTGTGAAGGGGCAGAGTGCGGCACGCCTCTCCCGGCCAGAGCCTACAGCTTCAGAGAGCCGCGGCCGACGCCACTCACATCTCTTCTAACCATCACCTATCTCCGCGTATCCACACAGGCGCTGCGCTCCCCTCAGCCTTTTCCTTTTTTTTCTTCTCACTTTACAAACATGTCGACACCCGCCCACGCCGTGCACATGTCTGACATACGTCCAACCCTCCCATTCGGAAATGTACTTCACACTTAATGTCGAGCCTCCATTCAAGTGTGGTGGGATAAAAACGCTTGAGGAAATCACATCCACCCCTGTTCTATCCAAGTTGCAATATGTGGGTTCAAACAGGTATAAGCAGACATGAATCTGTGGATGTACTGCTGTGTTAAGTCACACGTTTCTCTCTGTGTATCAGAAAACGCACAATGCCCTATTTCACCCCAGTCTAACACTTTTGACACATCAGATCATGTTGTCATCAGACATTGCTTCACTTTTCCCACAGAAACTGAGCTGATGTAATTAGAGTTTTTTCAGAAACACTGACAGCAGAAACTGAACTGTGCATGCGCAGATATTCGCTTTCCAAAGCAGATGTAAAAACTATTTATTTGTGTCTTATTTTCTAGTTGTTGAGTAGGTGTTACTCTCCGTGGTGCTGAAAACAAGCGCGCACCAGATTGTGAATCAATGCGCGCTCTCCAGCACACGAGCGTTAAGTTATGCATGTGCACACGTGTTTGTGTCTAGGGATGTTTTTATTAACTGAACACACAAAAGCCTCGGGATCAGTCACCTCATTTCCAGTAGGAAATGAAAAGCCTGTCTGCTATCTGTTGATAGAACCGCCTCAAAGAAGCGTCTCAAGTGTCATTCTCTTTTACAGCTGGATCTAGGACCAAATGCAAAATCTGTGTTGTTTGTAATTCAAACTGACAAGCTTCATCAAAGACGTCTGTCACTGCCTGTGGCTTCAGGAGCACGCACACATGCATAATGAGTTCAAATGGGATTCAAGGCTAAGGCACAATCTTCTCTTTTCATTCATTCAATCGTTTCCATTGTGCAACCCTTGGTTTAGATTTCCACATGTGAATCTCAAAGGAAAAGCTGAGCCTATTATTTCCTAATATGGCAACATCTTGTAACCCTCTGTAAATGTACTCAGATAATCCACTTAAAGCTGATGCAAGTGATCTAAAAAAAACTATTGACCTCTTTTCCTCTTTGGCTGGTGCCATCTTAATGAAAGGACCCTTGACCTCTGAATTTAACCCAAACAGACTCTTAAGCTTAGACATGTTTTACATTAAAGGTGAAGACGTGGATTAATTGAAAGTTGAAAACAATATTAAATATTCTCTTGATCACGCTTCTCCAAAGTGATCAATTGCTGCCTTCTCTTTCTCTGATAAAGGTGGAGTGAAATTCCTGAAAACTGACCAGTCATGATTTTAAAATGAATATTTAGAAGTTGAGATAAAATATGCAGATTAAAGTGTTAAATGCAGTCCTATATTTCACATATTGTACGACAAGCTCGCTCTACAAAACAAATTGACACTGTTGTAAGTTTGTTATTAAAATGCTGCCAGGAGGCACAGTACCTTTCTTAAGCTATATAATAAAACAAAGGTGTTTTATTAACTCAGCTTTGTAAATTCAATGTATTGCATGACAGTTAATATTGAGCAGAACATTAATCATGCTCTTATTAAAAACCTCCCAGTAGTTGCCTTTCAGTTAAAGTGCAAGAACTTTGTGTCTGCAATTCTCATCTCCATGGCAACTCAACAGCAAGTGTTTTGTAAAAGAGGAATGGAGATAAGATGAAGTTACATCATTTCCGATCCAAATCGTGCAGGAGAGAACCGCCATAAGACTTATTTTTTTTACATCTCCGCTGAGAAATGACCACGTTACATATGAGGATTAAAAATGAGCGAGGCTGGGTGTTTTTGTTTTGTTTGGGATTGTCGACTGTAATCATCAAACGAGAAGGAAATTAATGAAAAAAGGGCAGATATAAAGCTTTGGGCACACTTTATTTCTATAACAACACTCATTATCAAACAGATTTTGGTTATGAAAGCCTTGTTCCCTCTTTGTTTCTTGTTTCCACTTCACTCCCCAGTTTAATACCATAACTGAAAGTAAATTCAATGTAAATTCCTCTGGATCATGCAAAGAGTATTCATGCTTGTCAACATGTGTTCGAAAATACGATTTGCCTGATTTCTCTTTAGTTTAGATGAACTCCTAATGATATAAGGGGCTGGGGATTACCATAGTTCCTTAGATACGGGCCTTGCTGTACACATGCCTATATCAAATCTCAAATGCATTCACAAATGCGTAATAGAGTTTTTATTCCGCAAGGTCACGCAACCCATTTTCTAACCCATCCTGTTTGCCCGCTGAGGATAGAAAATACCTATTGTGTATCCAAACCTCTGCAGCTGAAGGCCGCTAAATATAGACTTTTTATCAGTCTGGGAAGTAAAAGAAAAAATGACTTATTAACTTTGGCAGGAGCTGCAATTTAAAAGAGACATTATAAATTGCATTGTGCTTGTGTCCCGGAGGGAGAAGAAGGCATTTCATATAATAATCCCTTTCCAAAAGATCTTAACAGTATTTCTCATTCTTCAACATTGTAGACGCTGTCAGGAAAAAGAGGGCTGGTTTCCATCAAAAGTGACAATGCTTGCTTTGAGTAATGAGGAGCAAGGCTTCGTTTTCTGTCTGGCTCTCAGCACACACAGGCTGATCAATAGATGCAGAGAGAGAGACCAGAGTCTATCGATCGGTCCTGCATTGGCTGTGATCCCTGCCAGTGCACAATCATTACACATTCACATTGTCCCTGCAACAACTATCATGAGTCAAAGTGAAGGCCAAGGTCATAAATAATGCAACAACACCTTTCCTTGCCACAATGTGAAGCCAGACGAGGGGTTAAATGATGTGCATTGTAACAGTTTCAGACTTCTGTCTCAGTCAGTATCCTGTACCGAATGTATTAAACTCATGGGAAGAAATACATTCACTAATTATTCATTGGATAATACAAAGGCAACCATGCATCTTAGAAATCATCCGGTAAATAGGATACTAATTTATTTCTCAACATTATGTAGCAATGTGAAATCTTTTTATTTTAAAGTGCTTCCTTTTTGTTCTTATAGGGGCCCTAATATGCTAATTTCCAAGTTCATATTTGTATTGTGTGCCTCTACTGTGACATGTGTACATGCTTTAATGTTCAAACTTGTTGGCGTGAACTTGCCTGGTTTTGGTTAACTTTAGGAAAAGGTTTTAATTTGAGTTTAATGTAAATACAGTTCCTTTAGTCCTGTACTTCATGACAGTGTTGACTTTTTGTGCATGTAACCATGAACATGATATTTTTCAGACTCATAACCGTGCATCTGAGTAAAGCAATGATTTGTGCTTAATGCTAACAAGCATGATATCATGCTTTCAGTAACAACACTAACATGCCAGTTTAGCTGACAATATTAACCAGTTCATCATCTAGTTTAGCCTGTTAGCATACCTTACGATTAACAGAAATGCTCTGAACACAAACTACAGCTGAGGCCGATGGCAATGTCAATAGTTTGGCAGGTATTTGGTGATAAACTGAAGTATTGGCTTTTGCCATAATGATGGCGCTAGATGTAAAGAATCCGGCCTTCACTCTCTGACTCTGTGGCAGAAACCCTTGTACAGGCTTCATTACATGCCGTCTGGACTATTGCAATGGAGTCCTGTCCGGGGTTCCCGGCAAAACCCTGGATAGGCTCCAATACGTCCAGAACTCTGCCGCCAGGCTTCTCACCCACACCAAGCCATGGCACCATATCACCCCCACCCTCATCCACCTACATTGGCTGCCGGTCAATTCCCGGATTCAATACAAAACACTCATCCTCACGTACAAGTCCCTCCATTCCCTCGCTCCCCAGTACTTATCGTACCTCCTCCATCCCTACACCCCTTCTCGGAGTCTGCGGTCCTCAGACACGGGCCTGCTCTCCATCCCCCGCTCTCGCCTCTGAACTGTTGGTGACAGGGTATTCAGTGTTGCGGCCCCCACCCTCTGGAATGCACTTCCTGCCGAGATCCGTAATGCTGCCTCGCCTGGACATCTTCAAATCATCACTAAAAACACACCTGTTCACCCTGGCCTTCGGGCCCTAGCCCTTTTCTGGTCCCCCGGCTTCCTTTATTTATTTCTTTGGTTTGCCCGTTGATTGTCTGTTTGTTTTGTTTGTCCACCATGTACAGCGACCTTGGGTCCCTTGAAAGGCGCTATATAAATATCATTTATTATTATTATTATTATTATTATTATTAAAGAGTAAAGAGCTATGCAATAGAAATCCATGCAATGGTTGTAAAGACATTTGACTCAAATCCAAAACATGTCAACCTCATTGTGGCACAAAAGGAATGTCAGTATCTACAATGTCAGAGAAAGACAGATATGTTTTCAATAAACCATTAATTGCCAATAAGTTGAGATCCCACTTTGTTTGAAATTAAAAATAAAGTTCAGGTGGCATCATGTTTGCATTTGTAAATGTGAACACTACTGTATATAAACATTATTTCTTGAAGACAGTTTGTAAAAGGTAATACAAATGGTTTTATGTGTATAGGTCACACTATCCTTTTCATGCTAACATCTTGTATTTAAAATGCTGTATGCTTCACTAAGTCTCTCACCAACAAGGAAATGTGAGCAGCTGCTGCCACGATGATGCATAAAACAAGCCTGACACACATGAAAGACGGCAAGGGAATTAAACATAGCATCTCATCAACTTCTGTGCCTCAATTCTACGAGTGCACTTCAAAAAACAAACACAAAACCCAGAGCTCACAGGCACGCCACTTACCAGTGCATACTTATGTGCATACATAATGATGTACTATATATGTCGGACACGCACCCACAGGCAACATAGATTCTTCAAGAAGAACAGTTTCTTGCATTTGAAGGCAGAGAACATACAATTAAATGTTTGTATGTTTGTACTGAAACACAATTCCCATAACTGAATGATAAATACTTCTGATTAGCATCATCTGACCTTTAAAAACGTGGGTAGCATCACATCTGAATTTTGATCAGGGTCCTGTGGATTCAAATTGGCATTTGAGGTACAGTCGCAAGCTCTCCTCGAGGATGTGATACACGTACAAAGAATTACCGCGGCAGATATGGCGTGCGTGGTTCATATCTCGTTGCTATTCCAAACAGCATCCCTGCAGGGTGAAGGTCGTTGGCATGAGGAGGAAGCATGTTGGGGAAAAGATCCAGCCTCCTGGATCTCCATGGCCCCTGCATGACATGCTGTCACAGTTATAGATTAGTGTGGCTGCACAGAAGGACCCCCCCGAGCATTGGATCACTGCTTTATGTCCTGAGAGGAGTTTGTGGTGCACAGAGACCACCAGTATGGATGCTAATAAAGTCTCATCTATGGTGGACTGAGCCAGCACATCGTTTTTGACCAAAAAGTTGACAAGCAGGTGGAGAAGAGGCTGCCGAAAAGAGGAGTCTCCAATGGGGTTGCTTTCATACAAGTTTTGGGTTGTACAAAAACAAATGAAGGGTCTAAACCTGAATAACAATGAGTTATAATCACCACCTATGCAAATAATATGAAGGAATTACACCCAACTCGTTAATGGTCAAATTGATAAGGGCTGCAAGTAAAGATTATAAAAGAATTTCACGTGATAAAACAATATAAATAGAATAAGTCTGAAACCCAAGATGGTTTTCAATAGGTTAAAGATGACAAAAACATAAAAATATTTTCATATTTAAGAAGATGTTGAATTGAAATGTACGGAAGAGGATTAGGGCCACATGAATATTTTTTTTGGGAGGATTTTAAAAAATATTTTTTTTTTTTTGTTCTGGGAAAAAAGTCAGAATTCTGACTTTAATCTCAGAATTCTGACTTTAATCTCAGAACAAAAAAACCTTTATTTTTTTGGGAGAAAAAAGTCAGAATTCTGATTTTAATCTCAGAATTCTGACTTTAATCTCAGAATTCTGACTTTTTTCTCAGAACAAAACAAATAAAAATTCTTTGGGAGAAAAAAGTCAGAAATACCGGTAACTGTAGAACCAGCTTCAGTGAGAGATTTACACATTGCAGTAGGCAACAATGGAGGACGTGAGTGAATTTCTGCGCGCCAGAGGGGTCCAAGAGGAAATCATATTGCAAATGGAAGAACAAAAGGTGAGTTATAAATATATAAGTGTGTTTTGGGCGTTCGTAAAAACAACGAAAAGGCGTTAGAATATGAATGTGAAATGCAGACATTGATGAGCTAGCAGCAAGTGCATTAGCTTATATGCTATGGCTCCCCCCCCCCCCCCATCTAATTCAGTAAATAATGGTTTAGTTTGTTGACACGCAAGTTTGTTCTTGTTGGAACAGTGGCGACTAACCAAGAGCAACAGCCTGGTGGTTTTCATGTTTCTGTAGAGATTTCATTAAGTGTGTTTAACAAGGCAGCTAGCAGGCGCAGCTAGCTGAGAGCCTGACAGCTACCGCTCATATCGCCCAACCTTCTTTTTTTTTGCCGTCATTACTTCAAATTATTTTGCCTCTAACAGTTTAGAGATCAGTGGTCAAAGTACAACGCAAGGAGGCAGTTGCTAATTATATTCCCAAAATTCGCCCATTGTAGCATTGTTACCACAGGGGTTTGGGCCATTGTCCTTTTACCCCACAATCACAGAATTATCAGCATATGAATATGAATCCTGCTGTACTGTCTGAAGGAGATTAAAACAGCAGGACAGTGTTGGTAATTGTATCTAGTATGTGTTGCTGCGTATCATGTTAGTCTCTAACGTTAACGTTACTGAAAGCTGCCGTTGGTGGGCCGCTGGCTCTGGCATAGGTGGGCCGTGGACTTTCACAGCACCGGTACCGCATCCGCCACCGCAAACACCGCCGTTGCGAGTCTCCGGCTGTAATAATCCACTACCGCCAGCGAGTACCCAGGTTCGATTCCGGCCTGAGGTCCACATTTTTTTTTTTTAAATACAAAAAGAAATTACGCATCGAACTGATCAATCATATTTATTTGCCAAAAGTGTTTTTAACTTGTTCCAACAAGTTAAAAACACTTTTAAGGGTTATACTTATGTGAAGGTTATAAACTTTAGGGTAACCAGGGAAACTAGTAGTTTCTGTTTTTTTCTAATAAAGTGATAACAGTACCATCATGGCAAAAACTGGCTTTTTAAGTGTTAATATTCTGAAAATGAATGAATGTTTTGTATTATGAACAGGACTGATTTGGTCTGCGAAATGGCAAAAATAGTATATATCTAAATATAACGATGTACAAGGGTTGACAATAGTTATACAATGTGCACAAACTTGATTGTGTTTTCTTTTCTTTCTTCTTTGCAGATTGACAGCGACGTCATTGGTCTTATGGATGATGCCACTCTTCAAAAATACATCCCCTCCTATGGAGACCGAATAGCCATCTTTAATCATTGTAGAAGTAAAAAGCCCACATTAAAGCGAAAAAAAGGCCTTTATGAAAGACTGAGGGAAAAAATGACACTGAGACCGGAAAGTTCTCAAGGAAACGCATCAGGTACAGAAACAAGAAAAACACAGACAAAGAAGCTGAAAGCCACAAGAAATATTGAAATAGGCTGGATTCACAAGGACACTAACACAACCAAACAAGTAAGGGCAAAACAAGGAGGTGGCACTAGAAAAATTAAACTATCAACTAATGCTGGTTTGAATGAAATCCTTGAAACAGGAAAGACACTATTTTTTCCTGATGGAATATCACCTAAAGGACTTGAATCAGAGTTCAACTTTGAGGTGTGGGATTTTAAACAAAACTGCCTTACAGCTGAAACGTGCCCTTCAATTAGCACAATGTACGAAACTGTGCAAATGACAATGTTGCGATTTTACATTGCCACAAAGCGAAAACCTTCTGCAAACGCTGACAGTGACACAGTTGAAGAGACTTCTGAGTTTAATCTTGTCTCGGGTGAAAATGACGACTACACAGATGTCATTATTGTTTTGGACAACACACAGCGATCACTAAACATTTCTAGTGATTCTGAAATCACCTTTGGTCCTCATTTCGGCATCGAGGAAGATGAAGAAGAAGACACACTCATATTTGAGAATGTTCCTGTCCCCGCCAGTCCACTTGAGGCAGAGAAACAACTAACAATCACTGTACATCATGCGAACACCCTAGCTGACATGATTACTGCCTTTTCTGATGCAGAGATTTTAAACAAATCATTGAATGTGAGGCGCATTCTCCCAGACAACAAGGAAGAAGCAGGCAGTGGTTCTGGGGTACTGAGGGATGTTCTCAGCTGCTTCTGGCAAGAATTCTATGAGAGATGCACACTTGGGACAACAGTTAAAGTGCCCTTCATTCGCCATGATTTTCCTGCTGAAACATGGAAGGCAATTGGAAGAATCATTTTGAAAGGTTACCAAGATTGTGAATATTTCCCAAACAAACTTGCACTGCCTTTCCTTGAACAGGTGCTGTTTGATAATGTGTACAGTGACCTCAAAGCATATTTTATGCAATTTGTGAGCAGCCAAGAACGTGAAGTTTTGATGCAAGCGCTGACTGATTTCACTGCAGTTGACACTGATGACCTTTTGGAGGTTCTCGACAGCTATGGCTGTAGAAGGAAAGTCAGCGCAGAGAATCTTCCTAAAATAATTGAAGAAATTGCCCACAAAGAGATGGTCCAAAAACCGATGTTCGTTATTGACTGCTGGAGGGAGATTAACCATCAACATCTCAACCTCAGTCCAGAGGCACTGACTAAGTTGTTGTCTGACCTGCAACCCACCACAAAAAAAGTCTGCAAACTACTGAAATTTGATGTTGATTTGACTACAAACCAAAAGGAGGTAGCAAATCATCTGAAAAGATTCATCAGAGAGCTAGATGAGAGTAAACTTCAGAAGTTTCTACGGTTCTGCACAGGATCTGATCTCATCGTGACCGACAGCATCTACGTGGGATTTGAGAAAATGACAGAATTCACAAGAAGACCGATTGCACACACATGTGGGAATATTCTGCACATAGCTGACAGCTATGAGAACTTCCCAGATTTCCGTTCAGAATTCAATGCAGTTCTTGAGAGCAATGTGTGGGTTATGGACATTGTTTAGACTCCAACAACAATAACCAAACCAATCCAAACCGTTTCTATATTTCACATCTTGTGGATCAACCAATAATTAAAAAAAAAAAAGCAAAGCAAAAGGGCTGTAATTTTCCGGTCATCCTTGTGCGGAATTCTCATGTTTTGTTAAATGTTACTTTTAACATTGAAATGTAAATTAAGGTTACATTGTGAATCACATGTATTTTCTTACACCACATTTGTATGCAGGCCTTCGATTGAATGTTGATAAAGTTTCCTATTCTTATGGGTGTAAAGTGATTGAATAAATAAGCTTTACAATAGTTGTTCCAAGGCTAAGACTTGTATTTAATTGTCTAGAAATGGTATCCTTTATTGTCTTAATAAAGTTAATTGTTTATTTTTGCCAACACTAGGTTGTAATGTTATGGTGATACAGTTAAAAGACTGATGTATATCAATACTGAGAACATATGATGAATACTGCACTGACATACTCATTGTATCAGCATTGGATAAAATGTGCTCCTACTGTATTAGTATGAACTCACAACCAAGCTCCCAAAGTCTGTTCACCTCAAGTTATTACGGCTAAATTGTTTCATTGAGTTCCGAGAATACATAAATGTAACCACATTTTGAAATACTCAAAGTAATTGAAATAAATAAAATGTGTTACTGCATAAAGACAATCTGATCCATTTAATTAATGTGTTATGCAAAAAGGTGTGAACGATGTATCTATTGGTTAAATCATTAAATTTGTGCTTACACTTTTGCAAGAATGTAATCAGACATTTTTAGTAAAAACAATGGAGTTATACTGAAAAATTAACATGTTCATTATTGTATGCATGTGGCAATCAATAAGTCATTCTAAACAAGTGATGTGTATTCACCAATACATGGCACTAGTAGGTTTGTTATGTCAGCGAATGGCGTTGTTATCCTTTCTTAAAGGAGGAAGTTTGTCCAGTGTAAGCAAGGCCGTCTCAGTTGCAGCAAACTACATGGCAATATTAATGACTGGCCTCTTACTGTTTTTAGAGCGCACATGAAATAATCTGGCAACTGAGTGAAAATTAGCAATCAGTTGTTACCATAATGTGTACATGGTAACGTGGTACATTATTTGTGTATACAATGTAGAACAATGTAACAAAGATTTGGCCCATACATACAGTACCATTAAAAAAAACTGTTGAAAAGCTGTAAAGAAAAATGAAAATAGTGTTGCTGAGAGACAAACATTTAAGGAATACATGAAATACATTGAATACATGAATACATTGACTATGATTTTTATTGATACATTTTTGACTAAATAATTACTTATTTTTTAAGGTCAGTTTTGTCCTGAATAGTATTTTGTGTTTTGCATAATGACATGTACGCTACATGTACCCTTAATCAAATACTTGTCGTCGTATTTCATCTCGTAACAGGATGTAGAGATCAGCTGCAGCAAATGGATCTGCTGGATCATCCCATCCGTTTTCCGCCATGAGTAGACAACACAGTTCAAAAACAGTTTCATCGCACGGAAACTGGCCTTTGGGAGAACACTCTTCCAGACACAGATTGACCTCCTCCATGGCAATAGGTTTGAGTCTATCCTCAGCACTGTGCAACTCTGGGAATGAGTACATAATCACTGGCCGACCAGATGCTGTGTCATCAGTTGATCTTGGTCTGATTTTGTGGGAATTCCAGGTGTTGACCACTTCATCAAGTTCATCCTGCATAGAAGAAAAGCACAGTAAATGTAGACGACACACGTCTTAAGAAGCTTTCGGACATAACTTCTACCTGTCTAGATGGAGGCTGAGGTTGCTGCAATGTCCACGAACATAGTGAATTATAATATTATTATTACTCATACTACTTTTATTAATGACTAATCTCAGAAATAAATAAAATATTTTACCTGAACAAGATTAAGGTAACAGAATTGGATAAGACTTTTGTCCAAAAAGTCTCCTGTGAAGTGGCCATCTTCCTGGAGAGTTTGGAACAGGTTCATCCAGAACTGCGCACTCTGTTTGCGGAGTATACCCCACCATGCTTCAATGCGCTGGTTTGCTGTGCTTCTTCCATAAAGGAAACTTCTCACCCCAGCTAAACTGTCTGGGTGGTTCCTTCGCAAAAACATCTGCATTTCTTCAACAGAAACATTTTCCGTGCCCCTGTCTGCACGAATCCTTTCTGGACATCCACCTATACCTGAAACTGTTTTGATAAAGTAACTTGCAACTACTTTAGGATCACTGTTTGTGGTATAGGCCTCCATCCATAACACATAGCGGCTAAAACCATCTATACAGCCATTGATGGCAATGCCATAGGGCTTTAGTTTATCATAACCATCCATGTGCCAAAGTGCATTTGGCCCTCTGCATCTGTACTGACGTCTTCTCAAGCGGTGGGCTCGTCTTAATTCCACACCTTGTGGATCAACCAGTTTGATGATGCGTCTTATGCTATCTTGTGACACAACAAGGCCCTGTTGAATTGCACGGAGATGAAGCCAACGGTATCCCTGCATCTGTCCATTGGTCATGATCTCATGCTGTACAAAAGCTAGCACTTCCTCCAAGTCAGACTGGTTCTTCCTCCTGAACAGGTTAAGTCTTTTACAAATTCTCTTTAATGTTCGGACACTAATTACAATGTGATTAGTGTGTGCCAAAATAGCAAGTATTTCTTTGTTACTTAGGGAAAGTCTGAAGTATAGTTTAATTAAGTCATCCAAATCCGGCTCTGCAGGCATTGTTGTGAGCAGCGCAGCAAACTGATGTAATGCAGAATATAATGAGGACAATTTGGTATTCGTAGGAGGGTTTGTAATATGGCAGTTGAAGTTGAATTCTACATCAGACAATAACGTTGCTTTTAATCTGCAAAAAAGAAAAGAAAATACATTGTTTAAATATTGTAAGGTTAAGACTCTTCTTCCTATTTTACACAGTATATGCTCAGTAAAAGTGTCCATTACGGAGTACGGATCTTATTTATCAGGAACACTTTATATGCAGGAACATAAATCCTACCTTTAATTTAAAGCCAGAAAGTGTTAAACACTCTTACTGTTAACCTCACTAACTTGTTTCATAAAATACGCATTTTATGAAACAAGTCTAGAATGGAGTAAGATAGTTTTGGTTGTGGCCCACAACCAAAACTGTCTTTCTAGACGAGATGATGTTTGAGATGTTGATCATTTTGATGGTTAATAGCCTTCTGATTCTCAGCTAGCTGCTAGCTGCCTTGTTAAACACACTTAATGAAATCTCTACAGAAACATGAAAACCACCAGGCTGTTGCTCTTGGTTAGTCGCCACTGTTCCAACAAGAACAAACTTGCGTGTCAACAAACTAAACCATTATGTACTGAATTAGATGGGGGGGGGGGGGGGGAGCCATAGCATATAAGCTAATGCACTTGCTGCTAGCTCATCAATGTCTGCATTTCACATTCATATTCTAACGCCTTTTCGTTGTTTTTATGAACGCCCAAAACACACTTATATATTTATAACTCACCTTTTGTTCTTCCATTTGCAATATGATTTCCTCTTGGACCCCTCTGGCACGCAGAAATTCACTCACGTCCTCCATTGTTGCCTACTGCAATGTGTAAATCTCTCACTGAAGCTGGTTCTACAGTTACCGGTAGAATTTTTATTTGTTTTGTTCTGAGAAAAAAGTCAGATTTCTGAGATTAAAGTCAGAATTCTGAGATTAAAGTCAGAATTCTGAGAAAAAAGTCAGAATTCTGCGATTAAAGTCAGAATTCTGAGAAAAAAGTCAGAATTCTGACTTTTTTTCTCTCAAAAAAATAAATGTTTTTTTGTTCTGAGAAAAAAGTCAGAATTCTGAGAAAAAAGTCAGAATTCTGAGATTACAGTCAGAATTCTGAGAAAAAAGTCAGAATTCTGAGATTAAAGTCAGAATTCTGAGAAAAAAGTCAGAATTCTGAGATTAAAGTCAGAATTCTGAGATTAAAGTCAGAATTCTGACTTTTTTCTCCCAAAAAAATAAAGGTTTTTTTGTTCTGAGAAAAAAGTCAGAATTCTGAGATTAAAGTCAGAATTCTGACTTTTTTCACAGAACAAAAAAAAAAAATATTTTTTAAAATCCTCCCAAAAAAAATATTCATGTGGCCCTAATCCTCTTCCTATGGAAGCCCATTTCCGCCACTTGAAAAAAATAAAATCCCCCATGAAAAGTCGAAATAATGAGATAAAAAGTCATAATAATGAGATAAGAAAGTCGAAATAATGAGATAAAAAGTCATAATAATGAGATAAAAAGTCATAATTATGAGATAAAAAAGTCGAAATAATGAGATAAAAAGTCATAATAATGAGATAAAAAGTCATAATTATGAGATAAGAAAGTCGAAATAATGAGATAAAAAGTCATAATTATGAGATAAGAAGTGCGCATGTGCTGCAGTGGCGCTGTCTTTAAAGGTCCCTTCATCACCTTGCTGCTCTCCACCATGCAAACAGCATCTATCTAGTCCTAAATAAGGTAACTATTACAGGTGACTTTTGTAAATGTTAGATGTTACATATAGCCTATATTGCAGCTAAACTACAACAATGCAGTTCATAGCTTTGACATTACCCGTTATGAACTATAATATATATGCCTATAGTTTTGTGGTAACGTTCACGCCACTAATGACAATAGTGTAGGCATACTGCTGCTGTGAGTTGCTCTAACTCTAACCCGTGAACGTTACCACAAAACTATAGGCATATATATTCTATTCATAACAGGTAATGAGCTATGAACTGCATTGTTGTAGTGTAGCTGCAATATAGGCTATATTTAACATCTAACATTTACAAAAGTCACCTGTAATAGTTACCTTATTTAGGACTAGATGCTAGGGATGTGCATCTCCATCACTGAGGCCGATGCGATGCGCATCTCGATACGTTGCCACGATACGATACATTAACGATACATTTGAAACACCAGGTGATACGATACGATACGATTCACCCCTGTTGCGATACAGTTCGATACGATTTGATTCAATATTATGCGATTCGGTGCGATACGATTCAACACAATGCAAAAATAATGATACTTCAATTTGGTACGACAGAGGATTTTTGTTTTATTCCTTATATGCAGCAAATCATACATTAACAAAAAAGTGCTTTACATATTTGGTACTGCACATCCCATCATGCCGTTTATTTTTTTAACTTTAAAAGCTCTCCAGAGTACAGTACAATTGTATAACACCTCACAGTTAAACAATGTAAGGATGCATTGCTCATGATTAACAATGTGCAAATAACAGCTACCATAGTGCAATGCCCATACAGCTGCCAGCCTGATGTGCTTAACACTCATCCATAGGCTGACTCACCAGTGAGCAGAAAGCAGTGGGTTCTATATGAACAATAAAGAATACAAATAACCTTTCACAAACAGGTATTTCATAACTGCTTACAGTAAGGAAGACATTTAAATTATTATTGACCGTCACAGGCTGCTGTAAACTAAACACCACTCTCTCTGACAGATCACCTCACTGAGTGATTTAACTCATATGTCTAACTTTAAGGTTTCTCTTTTCAGCCGCAGACCCCATGTCGCCTCTTTATGTGCGTCGCTAAGTTCCTCGTACTACTTGTGTACTTTAAAGCGGCTCGGCATCGTTTACAATTTGCGAGCGATTTTTCAAATTGACTGTAGTATATAGTGCCGCGCACATATACCATCAGGACGTTACTGATGGGGTGCGGCTGCGGAGTGATACTGTGTGTATGCAAGCCCGCATCTAGGACGGATCTATGTATCATGGCTGTAGACCTGTTGAGTAATAAAGATACCTCATACAAAGGTCTACGGATACCTTATTACTCTCCATGACCTGCGGTCAACTATATAGCATAAAGGATTATTACACCGTCTTTCTTGAACAATCCGAAGTGTTGCCAAACGTTTGATTTGTAGGTATTTTTCGGTGCGCTGTGTTTCTCTTTCTCCTCAACTTCCGTGTGTGTTGATAACTGAGACTCTCGGCCTCGGGCGAAGCAAATATCCAAATCAAAGATCGTCTCTGCTGAGCGTTGACGCAATCGATGCATCGCGAGTTCAACCCGGTTCAACCCAAACTGTAGCCGATGTGCACTCTTTCAACCGGTGCACTCGCATCTTGAACGTTTATGCCGATGCGAATCGGTGAATCTTAACATCTCTACTAGATGCCGTTTGCATGGTGGAGAGCAGCAAGGTGATGAAGGGACCTTTGAAGACAGCGCCACTGCAGCGCATGCGCACTTCTTATCTCATAATTATGACTTTTTATCTCATTATTATGACTTTTTATCTCATAATTATGACTTTTTATCTCATTATTTCGACTTTCTTATCTCATTATTATGACTTTTTATCTCATAATTATGACTTTTTATCTCATTATTTCGACTTTCTTATCTCATAATTATGACTTTTTATCTCATTATTTCGACTTTTTTATCTCATAATTATGACTTTTTATCTCATTATTATGACTTTTTATCTCATAATTTCGACTTTCTTATCTCATAATTATGACTTTTTATCTCATTATTTCGACTTTTTTATCTCATAATTATGACTTTTCATGGGGATTTTATTTTTTTCAAGTGGCGGAAATGGGCTTCCATATCTTCCGTAGAAATGTTATTGAGTTTTTTTGCGAGATAAATTATACTAATAAATTGAACATCTAATCATTGCAGATGTTCAATTTAAAGTTAAGACTTAAGGTGATAAAGAGTGTATAACACCCAATCATATGTACACAACCGGTTAATATACATAGGTTATCAGAATTTAATCAACAAAAAAACCAGTATGTTTGTAGCTCAGGAGGTGCAATTTATGTTATTCCTTCAACGTTGTTCTTGGAAATACGTTAGAAACAGCACCCCGCTGTATTTTTTCTGCAAATTATCAGGCTTGCACCTCCCTGCAGTAGTCGGCGCGAAAGACATGTTTGAAGTGTGAGCCACAGTTTGTAAGGAGCAGATGGGCTGACTAATGGAACTCCTGACTGGAGCTGTGAGATTCTCGATGCCAAATCGCAGTGAGAGATGGCAGAATGTCTCATTGGGATTGTAGCAGGCCGCAGCAGGAATCACCAGGATGAAGAGGAGCAAGAACTCAATTAAAATTGTTATCACAATAAACAACACCAGGCATATGCTTAGTTCATTTCGGTATACTTGGCTGCGGATGAGGTTAATGATTTACTGGGAGCATGAAGATATAGGAGGCTCCAAAAACAGTATTTCAGCTCTGAAGAATACTGATATGAACTATTATAAAGATAGATTTGTATTAGGGTGTTGGAGGAGTTTCAATAAATGCACTTCTTGTGTTGGCAAACAGCCGCCAAATTTCCATTTAGTGAGTAATGTATTCCAGGGTAAATTACCCACGAGGCACACTGACCTTTCCATTTAATCCATATGAGAAGAATACAATTCATTCTATGAGGGATGTGAAAGAAATGTCTTCATACTTCAAAGTCACACTTGAATCTGTCTTTAAATGTGAGTGAGGAATTGATTTTTTTAATGGCAATCATGATGTGTTAAAGGCCAATAACATGTATCCAATTATTCTACTACTACTACTAAGAAGGCATCGACCGTTCATTTTGTGACTTACAGAATTGAAGAAAGAGATGAGAAGATTATTAGAATATGACTTTATTTAAATAACCATTTTTAATTGCATGATACATACATGCACAGGCTTTATGCATAGTCTTTTCTTTACTAAAAAGAGTTTAACATTTGTTTTTACAACAGCTATGTTTAACAAATGGATAAAGTCTTCAAAAAAAAAAAAAAAACATTTTCTTAAAAGTCCACGGGAAACTGTTTTGTAAAAATAAATATAATTGTAATCGATTGAAATGTAAATTTGTATTTCTATGCTACATGGTTCATCCAAGTAGCATAGAAATACACAACATGTGTTAGGCTCAACATTTGGCTTGGGCACTTTGAGCTAAATGCTAACACCAGCTTGTTAACAGGCTCATAACGAACTTGCTAATGTTTAGCACTCAGTTACAATGTTCACTATCTCCGTTAAGCATGTTAACATGCGAAAATCTGATAATTACCACTGAAAACAAGTACAGCTGAGGCTGATGGTGATGTCAGTAGTGTCGCAAGTGGATTTCAAAAATTATAATTCTGTCCAAATTCAATGCTATTCATCAGATTGATGGGAAGACATTTCACTCAAATGTCAACCTAATGATGGAGCTAAAGTAAAAGTCAGTGGATCACAAAGTGCCATGAGGATAAATAATGTGTTAACATTAATGTCCAAAATGTTGTACCAATCTCTCAAGCTGATGGAGCACTAGCATGACAGAATGCTGCCATCAAACAGTCCTGCCTATCAATTTGCAACAGTGCTTATAATAACCGCATTAATAAACCGTGAGAAAAAGGGGTAGATATACACACAGAATCAATACTGATGCACACCTTTAGTTTCTTGTAGACAGGTGCATTGGAGGAAAAGTGAAGAGAGGCGGCTATTTCCACACACTGTTTTTTTATTTTATTTTTAAATTGGCAATTAAATATCTGAGAGAGCCAATGTTTCAATCTGAGAGAATATCTCCGCGTTCACCTACTTTTCTATGAACGTTACTGAGCCTATATTGAAAACTATTTGCCTAAAGATGAAATACATTTAGATGGATAATATAGGGCAACCATTTGAAGAACTCCCATATCTCAATAAGCTGGAAATCTTTGGGCCGATTTTGTAGTATTTGTTGCCATCATTGAAGAAAAAGTCAGGAGGAAGAAGAAAAAAAAAAGAAGCAATTGCTTTAGGTCCGATACACCAGCAAATCTGTATCCCGTGTGTAAAACCAATATCAGGGTGCTTACAGATGGGGACATCGCTTTGATGGTAGTTTGGCATGCTGATGGTTACCGTGGTAATCATGGTGAAAGGGGGGATCCCAGCGCCTCAATGATGCAACTAGAAATGTTTCTGCTCTGTATACCAGGCTGTGAAATTACGACTTCCAGATTACATTTCACAGTTTTCTGCCCACCAAACACTGCTCTCCCAGAAGCTGAACCCCCACATGTATACATACACAAAGACACATACACTGAACAAAAATATAAACGCAACACTTTTGTTTTTGCTCCCATTTTTTATGAGATGAACTCAAAGATCTAAAACATTTTCTATATACACAAGGGGGTAGGGTTAGGGTTAGGGGTAGGGTTAGGGTAATGTTGTGAATCGAGTGGCCTGTGTTCGTCGCCCATTACATACGCCTGCCCATACGCCTGCCCATACCATAACCCCATGGGCCACTCGATTCACAACATTACCCTAACCCTACCCCTACCCCTCACACCAGATACTGCCTGGTTTTCGGACCCCTCCAGACCCCCCCAATAAATCAAAAATGCACGTTTCAGAGTGGCCTTTTATTGTGGCCAGCCTAAGGCATACCTGTACAATAATCATGCTGTTTAATCAGCATCTTGATATGCCACACCTGTGAGGTGGGATGGATTATCTCGGCAAAGGAGAAGTGCTCACTATCACAGATTTTTTCAGATTTGTGAACAATATTTGAGAAAAATGGTTATTTTGTGTAAATAAAAAAAGGTTTTAGATCTTTGAGTTCATCTCATGAAAAATGGGAGCAAAAACAAAAGTGTTGCGTTTATATTTTTGTTTAGTGTACATACCAACAGGACACACATACACACACACACACACACACACACACACACACACACACACACACACACACACACACACACACACACACACACACACACACACACACACACACACACACACACACACGCCAACAGGCATTCATAGACACACACAGGAAGATAAACACTTATTTGGCTTTCATTTCCTGCCATAGGGAGAACACATACTGTATATGGCCCCACATGTATGCTCACGTGCATTCCTGTAAATAGTTCACCCACAAACAGTACTTCTTAAGCATGGAAATACACACATGCATAAAAGTTTCAGAGGGAAAAAAAAACAGATAATGATGTGTGTGTGTATTTGAGATGTTCTCTTTTGATCAAATGCTCTTCGCAGCCCCAGGTAGAGTAGCTTCTCATTATGCTCCATGTCTCAGCATCAGCACAATGACAGGAACATCATTAATACTTCAGTCTCCCCTGACACCTGGGAGGGTGAATGGATTAGAGCTTTCTAAAAGGCGAAAATACACCTCTTAAAATGACAATTATGTTGCAACACCAATTGGGTCTTATTTAACATGTTTTCATCAGTTTACTTGCTGAAATCGGGGAACTTTGCAAAAAATCAGGCCAATCCTGCAAGTTTGAGAACAAAAGGTTGTAACAGACTAGGGTGTGTATCAGAGTAATAGTCTAGTAACAATATATGCAGAGTAGCAAGAGACAGATTTTGAAAAACAATTCATATAACTAGGTCGCTTTCCTTTAAACCCGTATCCCAGTTATTTTTCAACAAAACAACAGAACAATAAATAATATCCAGACTACAGTACGAGGCAAGCCCTATAGCACGCAATCCTGCATTTTACATATTGCAACCGCAAATATATATTTTGAAAATATACATTTTGAAAATACACATTCAGGTTTGTATAGTCAGGCTCTCTATTGTACATGTTACAACTTCAATCCCAAACCGACATAAAGCTGATAAAAAAAATGTCAAGAGCCACAGACAACTGGGTGAGTAACACCAAAACGAGTGAACAAGCTTGTGTGTGTGTGTGTGTGTGTGTGTGTGTGTGTGTGTGTGTGTGTGTGTGTGTGTGTGTGTGTGTGTGTGTGTGTGTGTGTGTGTGTGTGTGTGTGTGTGTGTGTGTGTGTGTGTGTGTGTGTGTGTGTGTGTGTGTGTGTGTGTGTGTGTGTGTGTGTGTGTGTACATTTTTTATATTAATATTACATATTTCGATATTTTTAGATGCATCAGGAAATTATAAAACATATTCCTCAACAATACTAGAATGTATTAAAATGTTGCATTTACAACTGGATTTTTTTCCCCATTAATATGATAAAGTACTTTGTCTTTTTCATCTGGCCATTATAAATATTTGTCTAGGTTAAATTATATAATCTTCACCAAAAGCGACTTCTACATTATTTCCCCGTCAGTTAGAATTCATTTGCATGGCCCTCATCTATTTTTCTATTTGCATTTTTTACAAAAGCAATATGCCGAATTTCCCAGGCAGTCTGAAACTGATTCTATTCTACTTTTGAACCCCAATGTAAAATAACCTATAATCTGAACTCTACACATTTAAATGGATTACATTAAGCCTAAAACTCTTAACAACCCTAAAGTGGCTTGGGAGCAGGATTTGGGGGAGAGCTGACAGACAGGACGTGGGAGACTGTGCTGGGGTCAGTTCACACCTCCTCAATATGTGCCAAAAACATTCTTAAAGTTGAGCCTCACATGCGTTATACCCATGCTAGACTATAACATGTTTCCTGATGCATGAAGCCTCTGCAGACCTGATCCACATGTGTTGGATATGCCTCTGCATCTCTGAATTTTGACAACATGTGTCCCCACTTCCCCACGGCAGATGGATAAAGAATGTATTATAATACAAATAGAGAAGATTTGATTTTTTTCTGAACGGTTAACTTGGAATTTTGAGAAAAGGACACCTTATTTGTGCTACTCCTGTGGCTGGGAACACTGAGGCCAGATAATTGTAGACATAATGTTCAGCATATAAACACACAGTTTTAGTTTTCTCAGGGGGGTCGGTTAGCCCTATTGTTATTGTAACAGCTTGACTAGGGGAATTACATCACATGAGGCTGAATGTCTTATTTTGCCAGATGATCTTAAAATTCTGCACAAAATCTGAACCTGGCCTTTTTATTTGTATTTGATTAGGCTATATGCTACGTGTATATCATGTGCCAATCATGGATTCTGTGTTTTTCTACATGCAGCTAGATTTCTGTTTTTGTATTCTGGTCTTTTTCAATACCCACTTTGGGTAGATGATTGTCTAATGCCAGCTTCTTGCGGCTGTGGGAGAGAGAAAGAGAGGCAGGGGAAAATGTGGGTTATGTAGCAAAATAAATTACAAAACCTAATAAACAGATACAGTATATAATATACACAAACATGTCTGAAATGAGTACTGTGGATTTATCGTAGATTAAGTTGCAAGGCTGGATTTATTTTCCTGTCAAAACTGAAGTAACAATTAAAGTGATCACAGTTAAATATGAATGGAAGCTTTTCAAGGAATACATATTATAACTATATCCATTTAAATTATGCACACAACATTTAACTGTAAAGGTAACAACTCCAATTCATCATTTCTAAAATGCCATAACATCTGCCTATTACCAGCAGATTCACACAGACATGAAACTACAACCACATATCGGTGACAGCAGCCTTACACATGACTTTGTGTGTCAGAGCAATTTACCCTCCCCGGCCACAGTTTGCATTGAAATATTTAACCGATAGCACTGTGAGGGCTGACTGAGGTAATGATCCAGGTCAGTGGAGATGATGAGAGCCTGGAACAGCTGTGGGAAAGGACCCAGCAAAAAAACATATCCTGTGTCAGCTCGCTAATGTAATTTATAATGGAAGAGAGAGTGTTGCGGTGTAAATTCAATCAGAATAACGAGTGTTCATTTTTGCTGAATAACAATGATAAATTGATGCAATATTAAAATGATTTGTCGGCAACATTTTCCCTGAAGAAAAACAGAGGAGCCGCCACGTATCTGCTTTCAAGGTGCTTCGTCTTGTGTTGCATAACGGGGCCGCCGTCCTCCATTAACCACACTATGTAACTGTAAAGGGTTATTACATTACCAAACCATAACAATCAAAGCCAATCATCCAGCCATGATGTAAGGTTCCCCTTTGTTTCTTTTTAATGTTAATGGCCAAGCAATTCATCTCGTCTGAAAAAATCCAAACAAAAGCAAACAAAGCAGAAAGCTTCATGAGGACAGACTTCAAAGCGCGAGTCCTCATTAGACATACTATCCTTTGAAGAGAGACATCAGCAATCCTCAGGGACAAATCACAGATGGATCTCTCTAAAAGCTCAGGTTTTCTCCCACTAGAGCTCCTATAATTATGAAGGCATTCACTGGATGTGTATTGTTGTTTAGCCTTAAATGTGTAGTAGGCCTATATCTCGAGCCTGTGACAAACTAAGTGGCGTTGGTGCATGTTTATGCCTTCACTTAAGGGCGAGATCAATTCCTCTCCTGGCAGGGTGCTGCCAAAGTGCGCCCATAAATCCTGTGGAAGTCTTCATTTATTGGCTTTATTAAAGAGGTGGTGCAGTAGCTAATTCTGGCTATAATCAAATGTGAAATAAAATCAATGAATGTACAAACCACTTAGAGAAATGGTTTGTAATTGGCTTGTTTGTGGGTTTTTTAATGTTACCTTATGATTAATTTCATATAGAACATATAAGATAATAATTGAGTATTAAGACCTTTACATACAGTTTGTTTGCTGGATCAATACAACACACAATTTCAAAAGATGTGTCAGAAAATAATTAGGGCCGGGACTTTAACGCGTTAATTAAGATTAATTAATTACACAAAAATTAACGCGTTAAAAAAATTAACGCGTTAAAAAAATTAACGCATTTTAATCGCACTTTAATCGCACTTATTTTTGCACAGCGGAACGTTTCTCACTGGATGAGTTTCAGGCGTACCGATTATACTGGAGCTCCAACTAACGTTCATGACTTCAGCATGGGACTTCAAACAACAACAAACCACGGTGAACAATAGTCAAACATGAACGAACAAGCTGATGAGACCGCTTTGGTCGGCCCCGTGGATGGGAAATTTTGTTTTAAAAAACGGACGGATGGAAGCGTCGACAAGAGCACGGTTGTGTGCAAATTATGCAAAAAAGAATTTGCATATCACCGCAGCACATCAAGCCTAAAGCATCACCTAAATGCAAAGCATGTAGCAGCTAGCGTGGACGTTAGCCCGACTCCGAGTGCAAGGAACCACACCCTGACCCAACCCACACTCAACCAGATGACTGGTTTCAGGGCCAGGATAAGTAAGTCCACGTCTGAGAAAATAACCAACTCCCTGGCTCACTGGATTGCACTCGACTCAGGGCTCGACATTAAGGACTGCCCGATGGCCCGGGTCCATCTAGTATAGAGAGGCGAAGTCACGCCCATCTACTTCCGGCCCATGGGACCCCGGAAGCGAAACATTTACATTGAATTCAATGGAGAGAGAAAACGTATCTTTTAATCCCGTTTGAATTGTGCCACGAACTACACATATGATGTTTGTCAATCTTAAACAATAAGTTCCATGTCAAAAAAGTCACATTTTGTCGTAAAACTGTTGAAATATAAGACTATGAAAAATACGCGACTACAAAGACTACAAATCCCAAATCCCATTCTGGCTCGCGTAAGTGATGTCACAGGCGATAATGCTCCAAGTGGTTGCGACTCGTAATTAAAGCGAAGAAGAAGAAGAAGATCTCATAACTGATTTATTCCCTCCAATAAATAAGAGATTGCTAAAAATAAATTCACTTTTACAAGATGCCTGTGTGCTTTGTACCAGGTTGTAATCACATAAGTGATCATACTTATAGATCATAGCTCGTTCTATCGCTTCCCGTCTGATGAAAGGACCAGGAGTCGTTGGATCAGACATATCAGGTAATACACATGTTTTGCATGGAACATAGTCAAGTTAGCTACATAGCTAGTAGCGAGCACGTTAGTTAGCATCACATTACTTAGCCTTGTCATTTGTATTAGCCTTAACATGAAGTAAACCCAAATGTTAAACACTAAGAGTAGTCATGATGGTAAGTATTTTGTGAAACATTTGAAGAGGAGCCTATCGCCCCCTCCACCAGGTGCTAAGGGGGCGGGAGGTAGGCTAACGGCACATTAGCATCTGCAATCTTTTCTATTTAATGCTATCTGCTCAAATGGTTAACATTGAACATTAAAAGATCAGGCAGTTCAGGGAGAGTCGAAGAAAGGAAGGCAGGCAGGCAGCTTTGCATGACATTTATTTATTTATAGAAGGACCATGCATACAAAAACATTAATCTCAGCAAAGAGAAGAGATGCAATATGCCAGATTATAGCTAATAGCTAATTTCCATCTGTGGTCCATTCTTCTGGATGTGTTTCATTGTGATGATAGTGAGTCAATCTGTTTGTTGGAAAGACAGTAGTTGAGTGATTACTGATAGAACATTATTAAAAGAGATAATTATTCAAAGTGTTGTTACTTTAAAGTGTTGTTACTGACCTTAATCTCTTTTATTTTCTTTACCTCACCTGTAACTGCTGAGACCCTGAGGAACATGCACACTGGACTGACCTGCTCTGGCAACCTGATTTCCACTGTACGTAATAGTATTTGGTTATGGTATATTATTTATATACATCAAAGGCACAATGCACCCCCCAGAGACACACATGTATTGAGTGTGATATTTTGCATTGGTCATGTGAAATCATCTTTACATACTAGAAAACTGTAGGAGCGGCAACTTGTTTTGAAATTGAATTTTTAATATCCGATAATAAAGTTGATCTGTTTTCTTTATTCTTCTCTCTTCCCAGCTCCATCCATCACCATGCTCTGTTCCTGCAGGTCCTGCTTGCTAATCAATGCTCATATTTTTTTACACAATTACAAATAAAGTCAATGTATTGTATGACATGAAGTTGTGCTTCATTCGGAGTCAATAATACATTTATTCTGCCTTCAACTGCACAATGATTGTGGACTGCACCGACATCCATGTAGCTGCCCCCCAGTAAGATGAACCAAGCAAAGAGGGTCGACATCATGCCTAAGGACATCCAGCTGGCCCGCTGCATCCGCGAGAGAGGGCTTAAACTGACCTGAGACCAGTACACCCAAACACAACGGCTCTTTTAAGAGCCACCTACAGTTTCAAAGAGTTGCAATCCTACGTTATTATAATTATTAAACTGGTTCATGTATCAATTAGTTTACTGAACCGTGATGAATGAAATAAATTAGTGAGGTAGTGGTTTACTGAAGTTACAAAGACATTAATATATGAGTAACAGGTCAGTGTAAACACAAGCTTCTGTCAATTATGGATCATTCAAACTATATATATAAAAATATGTAATAAAGTTCTAAAACAAGTATTCGGTATATTCCTTGATAGCTTTTGGAGAAGGTTGTTTTTAAGTTTACTAAAATCTATCGTTTCAACTGTTTCACTTTATAAAAAGGAACAGGGGAGTAGAGCATCATTGAGTTTCTTATTCTGTCAGTAAATTATCCAAATGAAATGTTTATCATTATTTTATTCAACCCTAAACAAATTGATTGTACCTTTTTAATAATGACCTTACATGGTTAAGTTAAATTAACTTCAGAAAATCAAATCTGTTCTGAGAAAAAACTAATAAATGTTTAAAGATAGGAACTTGCCATCCCACTGAAAAACAGTCCGTAGAGATTTAAAGGCGTAGTTGTAGTTCAGTCCAACGTTTCAGTTGGATTCATTTCTCCAACAGTCAACTATTTTCATAAAGAATATATATATTTTTCAAAGTCAACTTTATTGTCAATCTTACTCAGTTTGTGTTTATAGACAGAGAGATCAAAAATACTTTTAAATCAAATAAAATTATACAATTTACAGATATGTATACAAATATATATATATATCCTATATAATGATGGTGGACACTTCACCTCCAGCAGGGCAGATGGCTGCACAAGTCCATCGGGGGATGCTCCCAAAACACCGAAAGAGACCAGACTCGAACACTGTCTCCTGATAGGCCTGCACAAAAGCCTTCACCCCTTCAGCCTCGTTTACAACCCCCCAGTTGACAGCCATGACTCCGTCCAAGTTGTACCCCCCGAGCACCCTCTTCATGAGGGACGCGCATTGGAGTGGATGAAAGTCCCGACCGCAGCACAGCACCAAACTTGCTGGCTGTCAAAATGCCCCGCCTGTGTATCTGCCAGAGGATTTGTCCGCTGTCCTCCGGTGGCTGTCTGGATGGCAGTTTGCTGGTCTCTGCTCAGTCGCATTGAGGCAAGAATTGCCTCAAGCCCCCGACCCCCATGCCCCTTCACCAGCTCCGGCACAGTGACAATGGCCTGATGTTGAGGCCGCGGCTCTGGCTCAGGTGACAAAAGCCATGCCATGCCACACTGTGCGCCCCTCAGTGCAGACCTGAACCAGTCTACATCCTGAGTGGCGATGTCTCTGGCCAGTGGGTTGTATGTCTCCTCTCACTGTTGGTAAGGTTGAGACACCGGCTAGACTACTTTGGAAGTGCCAGGCTTCCTCCACTGGCACTCAACATCTGTGGAGCTGATCTGCCACATGGCACATATTGCCAATGCTGCAGCGTGGCTGCATTTGTACATCCCCCGTGCACAATCACAGACAGCGCTCTGCATCGCGCCATCGTCTCCCATGCAGATCTGTACAAATAAAGTAAGTACCATGTTTGTTAGCATGCTATAATAGATTGAATGAGCAATAATACAAGGATGGTCCGGATCTGGGGGTGGGAGGGGTTATTTTTCCATAGTTTTGTCCTCTTGTCTGATTGTTGTTATTGTTTGTTTTTTCTGTATTTTTTGTAATGTGTGTTGTACTGGTTGTGATTGTACATTGTATTTTTCTAAATGTGTATGAATACATTTTTGAAAAACATTTGATCAACAATAAAAAAGGATTTGGTCAGGATCTAGACTCAGTGTGTAGTTTATTAAGTAATCAATGCTCTCTACATTAGGAAAACACATACCAGTGTACCAGAGGGAGTCACACACAGCTGTGCCTAGATAACCAAACAAATTGACAAGATAACCAAAACCCTTGAATCTACACACAGCAAATAAACTCAAATGACACAACGAGATGTAAAAGGAGATCACACATACAGTATAGTCGATATAAAACTGGCCGCTTCAATCTGAAGAGCAACTAAAACAAAACACGGGATTTTACCTTGTTCTTGTGAACACTAATGTTATCCACACAGCATACACAGAGACCACGAAGTTCTTAAGGAGAAAACTAGTTACTGAAACAAAACACGTTAGTGTACCTTGTTAGCTAATGTTAGCTAGCTGACATTAACGTTACACATTGCACTCATATTACTCACCAACATCTTGTAAAGCCGGTCCCGCTGCTCTTACAGAACCGACTAACTCCCCTTTCGTGTATGTACAGCTCTCAACGTGTCCAGACTTGTAGTGATGTTCACCTCGTTTTATACTTTTATTCTCATTCTGAAAGAAACAGGTGAAATGTGCTAACGTGACGGCCGTCTTTGTGATGGTGACGCGTATTGTGCGAGACCAGAGACCTGTAGTTCACTCAGCAGTTTCACACAAAAAAATGTGTAACTTCACAGTTTTACGACACATTTGTATTTTTTTGACTTGCAACATATTCTTTTAAATTGACAAACATCATATGTGTCATTCGTGGCACAATTCAAACGGGATCAAAAGATAACCTTTCTCTCTCCATTGACTTCAATGTATAATTTTACGCTTCCGGGGTCCCATGGAGGCTCCCGGAAAGGGAGGGACTTCGCCTCTCTATTTAGCTCGGGCAATGAAGCCTCACCTGCTGGTTGCCCGATCGGGCAATCTATTATGCCAGTATCATGCAGCTCGCGGATCCAGTAATGAGTGACCCGACAGTAAAACTAAACATATCTATAACTAGTTTAGGTAGTTTGAGAGGTAATTAAAATAGCTACATGTGATATTCTAACCTGAAGTGTGTGTTTTGTTCTGCTCACCGCTGCATGTGGTTATGCAGAGCTGCGTGTCGAGTCTCGACTCGTCAGCAGCAGCTGATCTCTCTCTCCCGTCAGATTAGACTTCACTCGCGTTTATGTCCATATCGATCAGATCCAGCTAGTTCTAGCTAATGATATGACTACCTGCTTATTAAAAGACAACTACACAATAAGTGTCGCTTTGCAACTGGATGAGGCCACAAAGTATAGCGCAGCATTATGCATTTGTTTACATGCCCACCGGAACCCAGAGGCATTACCAACAGATCAACGCACAATCAACCCATACAGGACATCTCTTTCTCCACATTAAGTGTTAGACATTAGAGTTGACTATTCTTGTCTGTCACATACTCTTCTTGTCTGTCACATAAGTGGCGCAACTGAAGCGGTATTGCTCTAAAGGGAAATTATTTTGACCGAAGATATTTAGATTTGCCGGCTAACGGGAACTCTGACGTGTGCTTCGCGGATGCGCTCGGCTCCTCTCGACTGCTGCTCGGGTCTGCTCGGTCAGCTTCCGGATGAGGAGGCATTCGTTCGACCAACTTACAGTAGTTCACATTACAAACATTTTTAACAGGGGCCATAATAGTGTAAATAATGTTTGTTTTGGCAGTTATAACTGAATGTAATGTTTTCTACTTTTTTCCATCTGGGAAGGTATTTGCCTTCATCAGATGGAAAGTGTTTTGACCAACAACTTAAGTATTTCTTATAGCTATGCAGGGCATGCAAGCGAGCAAACACAAACAAGAACAAACAAACAAGTGAAATGAAGAATAAAATTGAAATTGTACAATATAATATTGTGGTGGTTCATCTTATAATTCAGTCTAGAGAATGCACCAGACAGCATCTAAGACCTGCACAAATCAAAATGTTCTAGGGGGACGGAGGCCCGTGTTCTGTCGGCGTACCGACCGTCTCAATCAATCAATCAATGTTTATTTATATAGCCCAATATCACACATGTTACATTTGTCCCAGTGGACTTCACAGTTTGTACAGAATATCAGTATGACAATACGACACCCTCTGACCTTAGACCCTCACATCGTACAAGGAAAAACTTCTGGAGAAAACCCACAGTTTAAAGGGAAACATGGGAGAAACCTCAGGGAGAGCAACAGAGGAGGGATCCCTCTCCCAGGACGTACAGACGTGCAATAGATGCTGTGTGTAAATTGAAAAGATAATACATTTGCAACATAGGTAGTCCAAATGTTTGGAAATGCATGTGTGTATATAGGAAGATGAATCCACGAGGATATCCATCCAGGACTTATGATCCAGGACCACAGCCACGACTCAAGATCCAGGGCTCGCGATGCAGGACACAGGACCGCAGGATCATCTATGACTCCGGATCCCGGCGTATATAGACACCAAAAAGAAAGACATTTCGGGAAACTGGGTTAATCGGAACATGAGAGTACACAGGTATAGACAGAGAGAAGGAAGTAGTAAGATGTCCCCTGACAAACTAAGCCTATATAAGCAAAACTAGGGGCTGAATCTAATCAGCCCTAACTATAAGCTTTATCAAAAAGGAAGGTCTTAAGCGCACTCTTAAAAACGGATAGAGTGTCTGCCGCCCGAACACAAACTGGAAGCTGATTCCACAAATGTGGAGCTTGATAAGAAAAGCTCTGGCTCCCATTGTACTTTTAGAGACTCTAGCCTAGGAACAACCAACAACCCTCCATTCTTGGAACGCAATGCCGTAGTAGGACAGTAGGGTATAATGAGTTATTTAAGTTAAGATGGCGCCTGCCCATTAAGGGCTTTGTAGGCGAAAAGAAGAATTTTAAGCCAGTGTAAGGCAGCCAGTGTAAGGCAGCCAGAACAGGAGTAATGTGGTCCCTTTTCCTAACTCTGGTTAGTACACAAGCTGCAGCATTTTGAATCAGCTGAAGCGACTTGACTGACTTCTTGGTACACCCTGATAATAAGGAGTTACAATAATCCAGCCTTGAAGTAACAACTGCATGGACTAGTTTCTCTGCATCGTTTTGAGGCAATATACTGTATGCCTGATTTTTGCAATGTTACGTAGATGGAAGTAGGCGGTCCTTGAAATTGATTTTATGTGGGCGTTAAAGGATAAATTCTGATCAAATATAACACCAAGAGTCCTTACAGTCTCACTGGAGGCCAAATCAATGCCATCCACAGTTAGTATATCTTTAGATAATTTGTTTCGTAGATTCTTCGGGCCAAGTACAATAACTTCAGTTTTGGTCGTGTTTAACATCAAAACATTTAAGGTCATCCACGTTTATAAGTCCTTGAGGCAGTCTTCAATTTTATTTAGATGATTAATTTCATCAGGCTTGTTATGACCCGGCTCAAAAGGCCACAACAAAAAGGAGACACACCATGTTGACGGTTAACAAAATATGTTTATTTAGGACAAACAAATCAAATTAAGTCAAAACCAGTAAAGTATGAGGTGTGGATGTCAGTGGTATCAGTAATGTAAATGCAGGGTGAGGATTGTATGGACATGTATGTGTGTGAGAGTGTTGAAGTGCACCAAGTAAAGCAACTGAAGAAACTCATAGTATACTCAACCAAACCGGAGTGCCTGCAGGGAAAAGCACAGAGAGCACAGACAGGAGCAGAGAGGCTTTAAAATAGCTACAGAGCACCAGACCCAGGTGCCCTGAGTTACTGCAATCAGTGCAATCAATGCAGCCAATGCAGCACAGACAGAACAGCCACACCCTCTCTACTGATGGACCCACAGGGGCATCACAGATCATCAAATCAAATCATATGTATCCCATCAAGCGGCAATGCGGGACGCACGCCGATAGACACAACTCCCTGTACCAGCTCACAATCCAGCACTACTGTATGACGTCGCACAGGAATCAAGCCCATCTCCATGCCCCTCATCAGCACAAAATCCCCCGTTTCTGTCTCTGACGAAAAAGGCAACACTGACTCAACAATGAATGAGTATCTAGCCGCTGTATCACGCAACACCTTAATTGGCACATATTTGTCACTACCGACTACTGATACAACCGCTTCAGTGATGAACGGCTCAAAACCAGAACCCGCATCCGGGTCAGCACAAATCGGCTTCCTATCAGGCACCATGCCCGAGCCTACACCCAACGGGTTTTTTTTCAACACGGCAGAACAACACATGGCTGGAGCAAGTGGTGCCAAACGAGGCTTCCCCTTAGTTTCCAGCAACGGACACTGCTCCTTCCAATGACCCTCTCCTCTGCAATAATGACATAGGTCCACTTTGGCCCCCTCGGGTCGCCCTGTACCTACAAATCTACGGGAGGAGCCTGGTGAAAACTTTGCACCACCGCGGGCATAGCCATCGTCTTCTCCACGTTTCCAATCACCCCTAGAATACTTCTCAGTAAAACTGCCCTTATGTGTCAACACAAAATCGTCTGCTAATTCAGCAGCTCTAAACGCGGTGGAAGGTTTCTGTTCATTCACATAAGTGGCCACACGCTGAAGGAGAATGTTTTTAAATTGTTCCAAGACAATGAGTTCACAAAGACCGTCAAAACTTGCAACCTTTGCTGCCGCGCACCACCGCTGAAAATGAGAAGTTAACTCACGGATAAACTCCACATGTGTCTGCTTATCTCCCTTGACCAGGGGCGGATCTACCGGGGTGGCATGGGGTGGCAACTGCCACCCTAAACAATAGCCTTGCCACCCCGGCTGCCACCCCAGTTGGCATCTTTGTTTTGAAAGAAAAGTTGTGGCTCATCGGACATTTATGAGAGAAAGTCTCTAATGTCCGAGTGCAAGTGAATGCACCACAAGATGCACGTCATGTAACCCCTCCCCCGGTCCTGGCGCGAGAGTGGAAATATGATTGGTGGCGAATTCACTTGAACAGGGGGAACGGCGCAAAACGAGAAGCCTTTCGTTCGGACCCAAGCACTGAAGGAATGAGGTAGTTGCGGTCTACACTGACAGAGAAGAGACTGTCAGTTTGGCTGTACTCAGCATTGAATCAAAACGCACTAAAGTTGTTGATCTTAATACGTTTGTGAGGCGTTTTGCTGAACAAAATAGTAATCGCTACATTCAGCTGTAATAGACACGTCAACTTGATGCTCTGCTCACGGATGACTCGATGAGAATAACAAACTATTAAGATGATGACCTTGTATGCGTGTATATATTTTTTCTTTGAGGGGGTCTGCCCCCAAAAAACAGTTTTAAGAAAGTCCTGAGAAAGTAAAATAAGACGGTGTGTAAAACTTCACTGCCCAGCCAAACAAAGTAACCACTTTGATGTAACTAGGCCAGTAAGTAAGGACCTTCCACTGGATAATAACTGCAGCGATGTTTTAGCTGAATACACGTTTTTTAACCCTAACTGATGCAGTTAGTCACTTCTTTAATGTTTGTTCTTTCTGATGTAAAATCAAGGTTGTAACTGTATATCAATAATTATATAATTACTTGTTTTTCAAATTTGAAGGAGGGTGAGCAAGCATCTTGATGAACATTCATCATTAACTCCTCCAAAAAATATAGTGTATTCAATAATAAATGAATATGTTAATCATAACAGTTCTTCACTATATCTGTAAAGCGTCTTTGAGCACCTGTAAAAACGCTAACAAATTAAATCTATTATTATTATTATTATTATTTATTAACAGTGATTGACAGCTGATAGGAATAATATCATTGTTAATAGTATCATATTAATTCAGACAAACATCGATGAGACAGTTAATTAATGTACTTATTGCAGCAGTCTGCATAGATCTGGTACCCCTGCTGGTCTAAGAGTGAGACAAACTCATTCAGTTATTGTTCAGTTAAAATTCATTAAATTACGTCTGCCACCTTATATGTAAGGCTTTACTGATGTGCCACAATAATATCACCTATGTGATTGATTTAAAATATTAATATTGTGGCTTTCCAAGTTAAAATTGATTGTAGGGGTGTAACGGTTCACAAACATTTCGGTTCGGTACGTACCTCGTTTTTAGGTCACGGGTCGGTTCGGTACGTTTTTGGTACAGCAGGAAAAATTATCACAAAACATTAAATATTTTTTTTTAATTATTATTAAACTGTGACTAATGTATTCAAATAAATACAAAATATAGTAAAACAAACATTAAGGTGCAGCATTTCGATGAACTGAAATAATCTGTATTTGAACTGTACTAGTACTGAGCAGCCAGCTTGACATAATGACTTGCTTGTCATTGTATTTTCATGTTGTTCTAAAGAAAGATGAACTTGTCCACATTGCTTGCCAAAAGGGAAGATCTGTTGGCACTAACAATGTCTCCTGCTGTGGAGAACACCCTCTCGCTAGGGACAGAGGTAGCAGATACAGCCAGGTAGCACTTTGCTACCATGGCAACATAAGGATATTTGGCGTTTGTAATAGCTTTGGCTCGGTCTGAACTTTCTGCGATTGGTGGAGGCTTAAATGCTAGCGGGAGTTGGGTTTGCACTGCAGTCTTTTGGTACCGGTGATATTCACGTTCGGGTGATGCCTTTTCAAATGAGTGTGCAAGTTTGATGTATTGTTAGCCGCGTAACCAATGTTAGTTGAACAATGCAGACAAACAGCTTTGGTTCGGTCCACCTGTCTTTGTCCGTCATCCTTGTACGTAACTGCCAAACCAAAATGTTCCCAAACCGGAGACTTCAATGATGCTGGAGGATTTTCAAGCTCAACTTTATCTGCGTTCGCCATTTCGCCAGTTCCTCAAATTACTGACTACATTTGAACGCATCCCTGTGACCAGCTCTCATAGTATGCCTCTCGTCCAAGGAAATTAAATGATATAGTTTACTTCCAGAAAGTTGTTCATGTTCTCAATTTTTTACGTTTAACGCTATATTCGTTCGGTACACTCGTGTACCGAACTGAAGGGCCCGTACCGAATAATTTCAGTACGGGTACGTGTACCGTTACACCCCTAATTGATTGATATGATTGCGATTTAAATCAGCATATACTTCTGTCAGGGGATGCCACCCCTCAAAATCTCCTGCCACCCCATGAATATTTGTCTAGATCCGCCCCTGCCCTTGACCCAATTTCTGAACCTTTGACGATACGCTTCAGGAACTAGCTCGTAAGCCTTCAACACCGCTGATTTTACTCTATCATAGTCCAAAGCCTTTTCGCCACAAACAGCTGAATAGGCTTCCTGTGCTCGCCCAGTGAGTACACACTGAAGTAACAGCACTCTGTCCGAATCTGACCAGTTTCTTGCCTCTGCTATGCGTTCAAATAGAGTGAAAAAAATGTCCGGGTCACGCTCATACGCTCATTGAACTTTGGCACTAATCGCAAGTAAGAAATGATATCGCCACTGCCTGATGCCGACCTATCACCACCAACCTCCCCTGGAGAAAACTTGCCCTCTCCCATCAGCCGTAATCTAGCATGTTCCACCTCACATTTCATCCTTTTCACCTCCAGCGTCTTTTGCACCTCTAAACGCTTCTCTACCTCCTGCTGCTGACCCCTCATCTCCAACTGCAACTTCTCCTGCTCCAACCTCATCTCCAACTGTAACTTCTCCTGCTCCAACCTCAACCTCTCCTGATCAAACTGCACGGCCAAAAGCCCCTTTTGCTGCTCGAACATCAAACCAACTGTCTGAACCACTACCAGCACGAACCCTGCCGCACCAGACTTACTCTTCTGCAACACCCCCTGCTCAAACAAAGATGACACAATGACAGTTTTAATGTCATGTTTCCGCTTGCTCCCCACCACAGCAATGTCATAGTGCTCTGCTATTTCGATCAACTGCGCCTTCTGGCAATCTAATAAAGACACTGAGGGCGCATCCACAAACGCTGACAAAGAAGCCATAATAGCCAATCAGAAAGCAAAGTATTAAACTGCCAACACGCATGGGCATAAGATTAACCCAACAGAGAACTTCCCCCTAACTGCCTAAACAAAATCTTCCTAATCTCACCTAGTCTTCATGTGGCTTGCGGTGGGTAATTACGCACTGGAACCCGGCGGAGTTATGGAGCGACCTGCACGCAGGTAACACCAAGAACTCACGCGGACGTGCCCCCGAGACAGCTGTCCGAAAACAGCTGACACTAACCACGTCGCCACAACACTATGAAAACAACAAACAGACGCAACCCAAGGGGAAACGCCACTTAAGCCTAGCGGGGAAAACTCTTTACCAAAAGCGTAACAAACAGCAACATCTTACCTTCTGATTGGCACACAAAACCTGACGACATGTCAAACACTAAAGCTTCCTGAAACCCAAAAAAACATGATGTGTCCCCCAAATAGTAGCGCCGAGCCAGCACACAGCTGGACCACCTCAACTAATTAGCTGCTCAAATGACGCCATGTGCTCTGAGCACTACACAAACTTTTATCCAAATAACCCGTAGGACGAGCCCCCATTTGTTATGACCCGGCTCAAAAGGCCACAACAAAAAGGAGACACACCATGTTGACGGTTAACAAAATATGTTTATTTAGGACAAACAAATCAAATTAAGTCAAAACCAGTAAAGTATGAGGTGTGGATGTCAGTGGTATCAGTAATGTAAATGCAGGGTGAGGATTGTATGGACATGTATGTGTGTGAGAGTTTTGAAGTGCACCAAGTAAAGCAACTGAAGAAACTCATAGTATACTCAACCAAACCGGAGTGCCTGCAGGGAAAAGCACAGAGAGGAGCAGAGAGGCTTTAAAATAGCTGCAGAGCACCAGACCCAGGTGCCCTGAGTTAGTGCAATCAATGCAGCCAATGCAGCACAGACAGAACAGCCACACCCTCTCTACTGATGGACCCACAGGGGCATCACAGGCTTGATTGATAAATATAGTTGAGTATCATCCGCATAACAATGAAAGTTTACAGAATGATTCCTTATAATATTGCCTAACGGAAGCATATATAATGTGAACAAAATAGGTCCGAGCACTGAGCCCTGTGGCACTCCATGGCTAACTTTGGTTTGCGTGGAAGATTCATCGCTGACACGTACAAACTGAGAGCGTTCAGATAGATAGGACCTAAACCAGCCTAAAGCAGTTCCCTTTATGCCAACTAAGTGCTCTAGTCTTTGCAATAAGATATCATGGTCGATAGTATCAAATGCAGCACTGAGATTGAGCAAAACAAGAATAGAGACAAGTCCCTTGTCAGAGGCTATTAGAATGTCATTTGTGACTTTAACCAGAGCTGTCTCTGTGCTATGATGTGTTCTAAAGCCAGACTGAAAATCTTCAAATAAATCATTGTTTTTTAAGTAATCACACAACTGTTTTGCGACTGCTTTCTCAAGAATTTTTGAGAGGAACGGAAGATTAGAAATAGGTCTATATTTTTTAAGAAGCGGTTTTATCACTGCTACTTTGAATGATTGTGGAACATAGCCTGATAATAAAGACATATTCATAATATTGAATAAAGAAGTGCTAATTAATGGAAAAACTTCCTTCAACAGCTTAGTTGGAATTGGGTCTAACATGCACGTTGATGGTTTAGAAGAGAGAATCATTGAATTTAATTGTTCAAGGTTTATGGCTGAAAAGCATTCTAGTTTACTATTTAGTGTAATATTAGAACTTACGTTTCCGGGAGCTGTTGATAACACTATACTGGTCAAAGGCAAGAGGTCATTATTTTTGTTTCTAAGAGGAACAATTTTATCATTAAAAAAGCAGATAAAATCATTACTACTGAGTGCTATAGGAATAGAAGGCTCAATCGAGCTGTGGCTCTCTGTCAGCCTGGCTACAGTGCTGAAAAGAAATCTTGCATTATTCTTATTCTCATCTATTAATGAAGAGTAGTAGGCTGCTCTCGCTTTACGCAGTGCTTTCTTATATTCATTGAGAGTAATATGTCAAATTAAACGAGATTCTTCAACTTTAGTGGAACGCCATATCCTTTCAAGTTGTCTCGACTTTTGCTTTATTTTGCGGGTTTCTGCATTATGCCATGGAGCTAATCTATGTTGTTTTATTTTCTTCTTTTTCAAAGGAGCAACAGAGCCTAATTCGCAGCGCATCTGTAGCACTATCAACAACATGATCAATTTGGGGTGGTGTACATTTTGTATAAGTTTCCTCTCTTACATGCAGACATGCTATCGAGTTAAGTATTGGTGGAATCTCTTCCTTAAATGTGGCTATAGCACTAACAGTTTCTGCTGCAGGAGCTTTTGACTAATGCTTTGTAGTCTAGTAACAGTACTTCAAAAGTTACTAAGAAATGGTCGGATAAAGCAGGATTATGCGGTTCGACTAATAGTTGCTCAATTTCAATACCATAAGTCAGAACAAGGTCGAGAGTGTGATTATAGCAGTGGGTTGGTGTATTTACACTCTGACAGAAACCAACAGAATCTAATATAGAGTTAAATGCAACAGTAAGGCTATTTTTATCATCGTCAACATGAATATTAAAGTCACCTACAATAATAAGATAATTACTTATCTGTTTTAAGAACCAAAGTTGATAAAAAACTCAAAAAACAAGACTAAAAAAACAAGAATTCTGAATAAGGACCTGGTGCACGGTACACTGTAACAAATAAGATTGGCTGCAAAGTTTTCCAGGTCAGATGCGTAAGACTAAAAACGAGGCTTTCAAAGGAGGTATGCACCCTCGCTGCGAGGGGGACCCAAGGTCCCATCAGCAAAAACACGTGGGTTTGCTATCCTGGCTCCAAAATGGTGGAATGAGCTCCCCATTGACATCAGGACGGCAGAAAGCTTACAAACCTTCCGGCGCAGATTGAAAACTCATCTCTTTCGACTCCACCTCGAGCGATAGAATTACTAACAAAGAACTGCTAACAGAGCACTTATATACTAATAAAGGACCGGCTTATCTATAGCCAGTTGAGTAGCACTTGAAATACTTGGCTCTATGAAACCTGATGTACTTATATGATTCTGTGTTCTTCAAGGTTGTGTCTTCCTGGTCGAATGTACTTATTGTAAGTCGCTTTGGATAAAAGCGTCAGCTAAATGCAATGTAATGTAATGTATAATTTAATTTTGGTTTAGTATTGATAAGTAAACTTGAGTCAAAGATTGCTGCAACTCCACCTCCTCGGCCCGTGCCTCGGGCAATATGAGTATTGTTATGGCTGGGTGGAGTGGCCTCATTTATGCTGACATATTCTTCATGTCTCAACCAAGTTTCAGTGAGACAGCATATATCAATATTATAATCTGATATTAAATAATTTACCAATATTGCTTTAGATGCTAGAGATCTTATATTGAAGAGACCACATTTAATCTTCCTGTTTTGTTGCACTGTAGTAGTTGTTACATTTACTTTTATTAGGTTATTATGTATGACACCTCTATTAGGTTTTACCTTAAATTGTCTTTGGGCAGACACACCCACCATTAATATTGGGTATTTTATTGGGTTCGGGATTCCCATGGATGACTGCCTAGGAGAGAGCGCAGAGAAGCGTGTAAGACTGTGACTCCGCCTCCTGGTCTACTCCAGTTTGTCATGGATTAAGTCCACCAAGCCCTGAAATGTTTGCCGAAATGAGATTTACACTTTCCAAAGTAGGATGAATGCCGTCTCTCTTAATCAGACCAGGTTTTCCCCAGAATGCTGTCCAATTATTTACGAAGCCCACATTGTTTGCTGGGCACCACAAAGACAACCAGCGCTAAAATGATGACATGCGGCTATACATGTCATCATTGATCAGATTGGGGAGGGGGCCAGAGAAGATTACAGTGTTAGCATAACTACACACCGACTCCACATTACATTTGGTGCATTCTGATTGGCGTAAACCAGGGGTCGGCAACCCGCGGCAACCCGCGGCAACCCGCGGCAACCCGCGGCAACCCGCGGCTCCCTTGAGCTTAGACAAAAATAAGAAGGAAATAAAATAAAAGTATTTGTAGGACTATTTATATTTTGTTGCATGGTTGAAAATGTTTTGTATCTTGTATTTTGAGGTGATACTGTGACACATAAATAAAAAACAAAACAGTTTTAATTAGGTCAACTAAAATATGCGTCACATCCTGCTACAGTCCCGCACGAGCGCCTTTTCTTGGAGGCGAATAACCTGACCCCCGGCTCGATGAATGAACTATGGATAAATCAAAGAAAAGTACCGGAGGAACACAGGAATTAATTCTGTGTGGACAGAGTTATATGCTTTCACAGCAAACGATGCTGGTTTACCGGTATGTTTGATATATAGAGAGAAGTTGTCAACGGTGGTGCAGCCTTTACGTATCGAGGAGCAACAAGGGAGAGGAAGACAGCTGACGATCTTCAGTCATAATTCAATGGGGTATGTAATTTATTTCAGAAAAAACTTTTTTTTATATTCCATGGAATGCTCTTAACGTCCCGATAGCAATGAATATATTAAATGCTTTGACAATAAATACATACAAAAATTAATCTCTGGAAGCCGTAGCGCTGTAAAAAGCACGACCTGTCATCTGAGCCGGCCCGGCTAAAATAACTGGATGACCTAACTGCCTGTCAGCCTTCCATCTGTGCACACATTTATCTCGTGCCCTCATTGGTCATGTGCGCGTTCGTGTGTGTTGGAGGAGGGGCTCTGTAAGAAAATCTGAAGGAAGAGGCATATTTTTTCCGGTTGTGTACTTTCAAATTCTAGCGCACTTGAGCTGGTTTCTCCATTCTTACCTACCCTACCTTTAACGGTACGTCCACACAGCAGCTTCAGAAGAATCTTCCTCCACTTCCAACGCTTCTCTGCCCATTGACTTTGAATGGGGATGACGTCACTTTGCCTCGCTTTTCGCCGAACTGCATTGTGGGGGAGCGAAGCGAAGATTTCCAGGATGTCCAGGATTTCCAGGATTCAAAAGTTGAGCAATGTTCAACTTTTGAAGCTGAGCTGGAAGCGCCAGCCAATCAAACACGTTTATGCAAATCTGACAGTAGAAGCGCTAGCCAATCAAACCTCGTGTAAGCAGGGAGAACCAGACCGCAGTTCATTTCCTCATATTCCAAACGAGAAATTACGGTAGCAAATCACCCGGTTCTTTACGACCAGAACTATTAACGGGATACAAACCGGAGGAACCAGGCATGGAGGGAGGTGGCAGAGACAGTGGGTGACACTGGTAGGTTTTCGCCTGTTTGGGGAGTTTATATATATACATGTATATATATTGCTCGCATAAAATCCCCGGGGTTTTTTGCTTTGTATGTCGGGGGCGGGAGATTCATGTGATTGGTTGTTGGTCGCATTGCTCGCAAAAAATCCCCAAGCTGTCAGACACGCCCAGCTCCAAGATTTTTGAAAAGCTGCTGTGTGGACTCTTTTTAGGGTGCAGCTATATGTTTTATTTATTTCAAAGTGGGCCCATTTTAATAATATTTTTTTTCCCTTCAAATGTGCAGAGGACTCCCCAAGTGCTGTGTTTAATTTATTTTAAAGTAGGCCTGTGTATTATTTTTAATTCTCCCTATATCAATCAATCAATGTTTATTTATATAGCCCAATATCACAAATGTTACATTTGTCTCAGTGGTCTTCACAGTGTGTACAGAATATCAGTATGACAATACGACACCCTCTGTCCTTAGACCCTCACATCGTACAAGGAAAAACTTCCGAAAAAAACCCAGTTTAAAGGGAAAAATGTGAGAAACCTCAGGGAGAGCAACAGAGGAGGGATCCCTCTCCCAGGACGGACAGACGTGCAATAGATGCCGTGTGTAAATTGAAAATATAATACATTTGCAACATAGGTAGTCCAAATGTTTGGAAATGCATGTGTGTATAATAGGAAGATGAATCTACGAGGATATCCATCCAGGACCGATGATCCAGGACCACAGCCACGACTCACGATCCAGGGCTCGCGATCCAGGACACAGGACCGCAGGATCATCCATGACTCCGGATCCCGGCGTATATAGACACCAAAAAGAAAGAAATGTGGGGAAGCTGGGTTAATCGGAACATGAGAGTACACAGGTATAGACAGAGAGAAGGAAGAAGTAAGATGTCCCCCGACAAACTAAGCCTATATCAGCAAAACTAGGGGCTGAATCTAATCAGCCCTAACTATAAGCTTTATCAAAAAGGAAGGTCTTAAGCGCACTCTTAAAAACGGATAGGGTGTCTGCCGCCCGAACACAAACTGGAAGCTGATTCCACAAATGTGGAGCTTGATAAGAAAAGGCTCTGGCTCCCATTGTACTTTTAGAGATTCTAGGAACAACCAACAACCCTGCATTCTTGGAACGCAATGCCCTAGTAGGACAGTAGGGTATAATGAGTTCTTTAAGGTAAGATGGCGCCTGCCCATTAAGGGCTTTGTAGGTGAGAAGAAGAATTTTAAATTCTATCCTGTTCTATATATTCTATAGGGAGCCAGTGTAAGGCAGCCAGAACAGTAATGTGGTCCCTTTTCCTAACTCTGGTCAGTACACGAGCTGCAGCATTTTGAATCAGCTGAAGCGACTTGACTGACTTCTTGGTACTCCCTGATAATAAAGAGTTACAATAATCCAGCCTAGAAGTAACAAATGCATGGACTAGTTTCTCTGCATCGTTTTGAGGCAAGATATGCCTGATTTTTGCAATGTTACGTAGATGGAAGTAGGCGGTCCTTGAAATTGATTTTATGTGGGCGTTAAAGGATAAATCCTGATCAAATATAACACCAAGATTCCTTACAGTCTCACTGGAGGCCAAATCAATGCCATCCACAGTTAGTATATCTTTAGATAATTTGTTTCGTAGATTCTTCGGGCCAAGTACAATAACTTCAGTTTTGGTCGTGTTTAACATCAAAAAGTTTAAGAAGCGGTTTTATCACTGCTACTTTGAATGATTGTGGAACATAGCCTGATAATAAAGACATATTCATAATATCTAATAAAGAAGTGCTAATTAATGGAAAAACTTCCTTCAACAGCTTAGTTGGAATTGGGTCTAACATGCACGTTGATGGTTTAGAAGAGAGAATCATTGAATGTGATTGTTCAAGGTTTATGGCTGAAAAGCATTCTAGTTTACTATCTAGTGTAATATTAGAACTTACGTTTCCGGGAGCTGTTGATAACACTATAACTTATAAGAGTTCTTTGTTTCTTATTAAAGGTTAACAGTTTTATATCATGTAATAAATAGCCTAATAAATGCAAAAAAACTGTAGTTTTTGTCTGATATAACAATAAAAAACTATAAAATATGTTTTGCGGCTCCAGACAAAACATTTTTTTGGAAAAAGGAGCAAAATGGCTCTTTTGGTCAAAAAGGTTGCAGACCCCTGGCGTAAACGAACGTCATTACCACCGACGTGAATAACAATCCTACTCTATTTACGTTTATTTTTAGCCAGCAGTTTAAGCCTCAACGTCGCCCGCTCTGGCCCCTGGAATGCATGTGATTCATGCAGGGGACCAACAATTCAATAAAAATTTGAATATTAATTTCCTGCCATTCTAAAGGAAAATACATAAAAAATACCTAACACATTGGATACTTTAAAACCTGGTAAACCCAATGCCCCTGCCCGTGGGGGCAAAACACAACAAATATATAAAGTGTGCCTTGGAAATACTTGTTTTGCATCAATCTTGATACAGGGTACTTATTATATGTTATAGTTTGGATTCCTAAAGCTTTTAGTCTACTATCCCATCATTCAAGGGTGGTTTTCACAATAAGCAATGGTTTATTTTTTGCACGGACACTCTCATTTACATATTTTTACTATGTTCAATCTGAATTTACTTTAAAAACATCTATATTGATTCTGACTTTTTCTACATTCAACTCACAGGTTTATCATTGCTTTGAGAAAAAAGATTATTAATTTAACCATTTTTAGAAGTGAAGATATAGTCAATTGTTCTGGGAATGTCATTTTTCAAACCTGAGACCTGAAAAACAGGCTTGGGGCTTAACTGGTTAAAAAGCACAACCTCGATCCAGAGGTTTTAGCCAACTATAGACCTATTTCTAATCTTCCGTTCCTCTCAAAAATTCTTGAAAAAGCGGTCGCAAAACAGTTGTGTGATTACTTAAAAAACAATGATTTATTTGAAGATGTTCAGTCTGGCTTTAGAACACATCATAGCACAGAGACAGCTCTGGTTAAAGTCACAAATGACATTCTAATAGCCTCAGACAAGGGACTTGTCTCTATTCTTGTTTTGCTCGATCTCAGTGCTGCATTTGATACTATCGACCATGATATCCTATTGCAAAGACTAGAGCACTAAGTTGGCATAAAGGAAACTGCTTTAGGCTGGTTTAGGTCCTATCTATCTGAACGCTCTCAGTTTGTACGTGTTAACGATGAATCTTCCACGCAAACCAAAGTTAGCCATGGAGTGCCACAGGGCTCAGTGCTCGGACCTATTTTGTTCACATTATATATGCTTCCGTTAGGCAATATTATAAGGAATCATTCTGTAAACTTTCATTGTTATGCGGATGATACTCAACTATATTTATCAATCAAGCCTGATGAAATTAATCATCTAAATAAAATTCAAGACTGCCTTAAGGACTTAAAAACGTGGATGACCTTAAAATGTTTTACCATTATGTCTAATTGTGCATAATTTACATCGCCCTATTTTATCTAGTTTAGCTTTTCTTGTTTTGTTGTTTGTAATGGCAGAGATTAGGGATGAATAAAGTAAATAAATTATACAACTATAACCATAATCACATTAAAGCATTTCAATCCATAGAAAGGTCTGTGCCACGCAATTTCAGTAGAAACAGGAACACTTTATTGCCCTTTTGTTCTACAGCCACGACTCGCTCTAGCTGCTTGCCGCTCATTCAAAATCAAAAAGACCCCCAACGTCCTCCCAGACACCCGCCCAAAAAGCCCAACCCTCAAGTAAAGGACCCAAAAGCCTTTTTGCGCTTATCGTTGGCACTGATAAAAGACTGGCATATTCCTTCAAGGTCCAGTCTGTCCAGTTTCTTCTGGTGCACATGACATATGGCCACATTATTCAGCCTCGTTTGACTCATCGATGATCTAAGCCATGTCTTAAGCCTCCTCAGGGCACTAAAACTCCTCTCAGCCTCTGCAGAAGAGGCAGGGACGACCAACAGAAGCCTTACTAAAGCTTCCACCTGACCGAAGAGACCTCTCACCTCTGGCACCATTTCCCGAATAATGCTAGCAACATCTGAGCTTGTTTCATAGGTGTAATTAGCCCCAAACATGGCCAGCTGCACCTGCAGTAGTCTTGAATTCAATTCAGGATACTCTTCTACCACCTTGTCCATCTCTCCGTGTAGCAGCACATTTTCAAGCTGCTGCAGCTTGTGGAATCCAGCTTGTTCAAACCTCTCTATGAATTGAGTATTCACTGTGTCCAAGGCATTGTAGAATTGGACTCTGTACAAGGACTGGGCATTGGGATGGATATGGGCTGCAGCCTGAACGTTGTAACGCTTTGTAGGTTTGCAGACATGGATCTGAATTGGTTGTAGGTCCAACTTTGTTGCCACAGCAGTTGCTTTCAAGAACAATACATCAAACTGCTCCTCCGTTCGTGTGACCTGCATGCTTGTTTTGACATGGTCTACAGCATTTTGACCCGAGAGCTACTTTTAAAGTTGCCAGTCTGCCGAGATCTACCAGTCCAAATAGAGAGGCGTAGCCATTACTGACAGCCCACTACCAGGTAAATACACACTTCTACTTGTATAAAACTGACCTTTGTACGATTAATACCTCATAAAATACTGCAGATCCTTCCTATTACCTCTTTCTAATCTACACACATACAAGTATTTAACTGAAGTTACACAACAGTGTTGTTGATACAGAGTTGGAGTTTATTCACGCGTCACATATTACAGTGGGTAATGTTTTCAAGAAACATTGAACATTGCTGCCACATATGACACAGGAAAAAAGAAAATACTCTGAACCCTTTCTTTGCCATTATATAAAAATAGTGTTGCTACAAAAGTATAAATGAGGCTTCCTAATAAGACAACTCAGATCTGAAGCTACACAGGAATCTGCTGCCAAAGTGCAATAAAAAAGACAATATTAATAGAATCAAACCCTTTTTTGTTGCATTTTAGTAGAGTATAAAAATAAATGCCTTTAAAATAGGATGCAAGCAACACTAGTTTCTTAACCTGAATTGATAATAGACTATAATCAATTTAAGTTTGCATTCTTATACCATTTTGTACAATAATTATAATGACTAAGTTCAAACAAGCTAAAAATCACGGCTGATTAATAACGGTATCCAACTTGAGTTTTTATTATATCAAAAACCTGTTGAAATGCTACTGTTATTGTTGTTGTTTACTGTCCCCAAAAGCGCGTCGGCAGCGATGGTCGGCAGCCTCCAGGAATGCTTCTTTCACAATTCGCCATCTTTGAAAGACTTCATGTGTTTCGCAAGAACGTGACTGACACGATAAGATGCTATGGTAGCAGCCTTGCTCTTGTTGTTGGGCCTGGTGAAAATGGACTGACTTGCTGTGCATTTAGCTGTCCTTTCAGGCCCCTCCCCTTTTGGGAGCGTAGGGCAGAATTAGGAGGGAATTCCGTCTCGTAGCGTGTGTGCACTGTTTTGAAATGCCGCTCCTAAATTACCCTTCTTCGATAAAGCCATGCTCGCATTACAGACGAGACAGATGGACTTTGAATTGGAATAGATACAAATAATCATCCTCCCACTCGGAGTGAAAATGATATATTTTGGGCTCTTTTGCTTCTGCCATAATTGCGTCTTGTGTGTGTGCGGACTCCTGTTGACACGGACAAAGTCAGCGAAATAGTGCCCACTGCCCACCAGTCACGCCCCGACACATGGGGTCACGCCGGCCAATCACAAAGCTTTGATGCGTTCAAGTGCATTATTCTGGCACAGGAAGATTATGTTATAGGACATTAACGATAACAGAATATTGTTGTTCTATTTTTAGACACATCTGGCGATCGACTGGGAATCTCCCCGCGATCGACCGGTCGATCGCTATCGACTGGTTGGGCACCCCTGGTCTACAGCCTCCAACATGCCTGAAACGGTCTGTTTCCTAAGCTGCAGGGAGGTGTTCAGGCACTCCAAATCCCCCATCAGGTCTTCAGCCATTAAAAGGCCGAGCACAGTGTTCCCTTTAAGAAATGTTCCATGAAGACCATTGGCCTTGGCTGAAGTTTCAGGTGAGCTGCATGATGCCATTTCTTCAAGGGCCATCAGCACTGACTCATACTGCTTGAGAACTGAGCGGATGGCAGGGGTACGTACAGTCCATCTGGTGGGACAGAGAGGCTTCAATGAGGTGAAAGTTGAACCATGCTCTGATTTTGCGATATTCTGGAAAATCAACTTGAACTTGCCAGATTGATTAAAGAAGCCCCCCAATTCATGGACCAGACCCATTGCATCTCTTACTAGTGTAGAGGCTCCACAGGCAGCCTGCGTAATTAAGTTCACGCAGTGGGGACCACAGTGACAATACACAGCCAGCGGTTGTTCTTTCCTTAAAATGGCTTGTATTCCCTGCAATCGTCCAGCCATATTTGCGGCACCATCATAAGTTTGTCCTCGTAGTTGAGACAGAGGAAGCTGTAGGCGCATCATCACATCACATGCCATCTTGGCTATATTTTGCCCTGTTGTTGATGACACTTGGTAGATTCCCAATAATTCTTCTTTTGGTTGTAGATCTGCTACAGAGCGCACACATATTGACTCCTGCTCAACTCCTGATATATCTTGGGTGCCATCAATGATAATTGCGAACTGGACCACTGGCATTGATATTATTTCCGACACAATTTATTTGATGATTGTATTGGCCATCACCTTCAACAGTTCGTTCTGCAATTCCGGACTGGTGAAATCGAGGCGACCTTTTAGCCAGAAGGTCAGCTCTGCATCGCCCGTTGCCTTGTACTTTAGAAGCTGGCTTAAATTCCTACTCTCCTGATCGCCTCGAAAAGCCAGACTTGCCGCGCCAAGTACCTCACACCCTCAACAATCGTCATCAGATTTCTTCTTGCTTGTTGCTGCCGTCTTTCAAGCTCACGTAAAAGTTGCACATTAAAATAGAGAGGGTTGTGTTTTCTGACTCTCCGTGAGTTCCCTGACGCACCGGGGACACATATTCATGTTTAAAAGACGTACAAAGGTGCATTTTGCATGATTTCATTTCATTTCATTTCAAACCTTTATTTATCCAGATTGGTCCCATTGAGATCATAGATCTCTTTTTCAAGGGAGACCTGCAGCATATAGGTTCCACATGAAACATAAAACAATAAAGGACATTATACATTATATTTACAGGATACATAGTTATAGACATTTACAAGTGCCCATTGTATCAGCAAGCATTTCATTTAGCCTAGCTTTAAAAACATGCAGAGGAATGAGATTGCTCAGTTTCAATTCTTGCTGAAGATTGTTCCAAGCAAGTGGAGCTGCGCACATAAAAGCTGTCTTACCGAAGACAGTCCTTACTCTTGGCACATCTAACAAGACTACATCATGTGACCTCAGACAATAGCTGCTTGCAACTCTCTGTGTTATCAGAGAGCAGATATAATACGGGAGTTTACCAAACAAAGCTTTATAGATAAACGTGTACCAATGACTGAGCCTCCGTACAGAGAGTGATGGTAAACCTGCCTTGGTATACAGTGTACAGTGATGTGTAAGCGCTTTACAATTTGTGACAAATCTCAGAGCACTGTGATACGCAGCATCCAATTTGCTCAGGTAATTGGCAGGTGCATTCATATACAACAAATCCCCATAGTCCAGCACAGGTAAAAAGGTCACAGTGACTAGCCTTTTCCTGGCCTCAAGCGAGAAACAGTACTTGTTTCTGAAAAAGAAACCTAGCCTAACCCTCAGTTTTTTAAGCAGGTTATTGACATGAAGTTTAAAAGAGAGACAATCATCAAGCCAGATACCAAGGTATTTGTAACAGGCAACAACTTCAAGTTTTGTTCCTTGCGTAGTTACAATATCTAAAACAGGCTCTGGTGTCTTTTTAGCTTTTGAAAAGAGCATTACCTTGGTTTTATCCACATTTAAAAGAAGCTTTAATTCAGAGAGCTGAGTCTGAATAGTGTTAAAAACAGCCTGTAATTTAACACCAGCCTCCTGAATGGAGGGACCTGCACAGTACATCACAGTATCATCCGCATAAAAATGTAAAGTAGCTTCATCCACATTATCACCTACGCTGTTAATATATATGGAGAATAAAAGTGGTCCTAAAACAGAACCTTGTGGTACACCATTAGAAATGTTTAACCATTCAGAAGACAGTCCATCAAAATGAACACATGATAGGTCCCCTTTAACATTAGACTGCTATTTTGTCATTATTCTGTCTTAACCATCAATATAGCTCCTTTCTGGCTTACCTCCATGTCACCAGCGCACACTCTCCCTGTCTGGTCGCCATGCTCACATTCTCTCTCTCCCTCTCTCTCTTTACTCTGAACACACCAGAGTGAACATGGAAGAAATATCAGTAAACTATTGACTAGAAAGACTGTTGATACACATTATACATATGGGGGGACACAGGAGTCTGTACATTAACATTAGACTGCTATGTTGTCATTATTCTGTCTTAACCATCAATATAGCTCCTTTCTGACTTACCTCCATGTCACCAGCGCACACTCTCCCTGTCTGATCGCCATGCTCACATTCTCTCTCTCTTTACTCTGAACACACCAGAGTGAACATGGAAGAAATATTATCAGTAAACAAGCTATCTGACTGGTAACAATACTCACTTTCTCACTGCTCTTAACTTACTTTTTTCTTTTCTGAGGCTGCCCAAAAAACTGTCTAATGTCACTGCCACCCTTCCTCTTGCTCATGCTTACAGCTTGACCTCGGCGATCTGCAGTTGCTGATGTGATGAATACGGGTCAGCAGCGCTGGATATAAGATAATTAAACATGTTTATTAGCAATTATGAGCGTTCTAAACCCAGCACAAGCTATGATGCACACTGCAAACCTCCTGTGTGTGAGTATTAGGGCTGTGCATCTTCACTGGTCTCACGATTCGATTCGATTACGATTATCCTGTCAACGATTCGATTCGGTTCGATATCCCGGTGCATCACGGTGCATCACGATTCATACCAATGCGTTGCATCCTCAATTTTCTATATTACTGCACATGGCTTATTTTTCATCAATGCATACATGCAGTAAATACATATGAACTCTCTTTTTATTATTTAGAAAGTGCTTCAGAAATCAATAACATAAATGTCTTGACATTCATTTATAAACCAAAATAAATAAATTGTATAGGTCTAGCCTCCGTGCGTGAAGTTGTTCCCTTTCTCAAAAACAAAAAGCTAATGCTTCTGCAGTCTAGCTGCAGCTTCTAGCCACGGTCTTCTGTTAAAAAAAGGACACTGAATGTCCTGAATGAGGCATCACACACAGGACTTGAGTCTGAACACAGCAGACAACAGGAGTATTTACAACAGCATATACAAACAAAAATACTGCATGTGGGTGCACACTTACATTCTCTGTCTTACTGTTACATGAATCCCATGAATGCATGAGATTAAGTTAGCTTCATTATATCTCAGTGATTAAGTGAATAACAAAGTTTCTATCGGGTCACTATCAGCCTGTCACTCATTATTTTCAGGGAGGGGGCGGGGCTTGGAGGAACGGAGAGGAGACGGTGATCGCGGAAGCTTTTTTCCTCCTGCCTTCACAAACTTTACACACGTATATATCGTCTGCAAATTGCTAGAGGACATTCATACTCTGCAATCCAAGACTTAATTAAATCCACCAAAAACTGGACATGATTGTAACGCGATTATTTTTGAAAAACATAAATCCCTGTGTCTCTGTGCCGCAGTGACACAGAGTGATCCAGAGCGGGTCCTTCTGCTTTTGGTTCTGGACTGGTGGTGTTGTGTTGGTGGATAAAGCAGACTGCTCCGTGTTTGGTGCCGCTGTGCCGCTGTCACGTATGTTCCCTGATCTCTGCGTCACAGACCGATTTGATATTAAAGTGACAGAAAAAACATTATAGTAAAGCCGCGGCCGGAAAATCAGGAAGCAACGTTACTACTCTATAACCGATTATCTTCCGTCACTGCATCGAGACCGAATCGTCCACGTCCGCATCGCAATGCATCGTAGAAACGATTATTTTCAACACCCCTAGTGAGAATCTTTTAAATGCTTCTGATGATTATGAAATACTATTTCATAATAATTGTAGAGTATTTATTATTTAATTAATGCTGGCACCTTTGGCATTTATTTTAATTAAAAAATTAAAACTTTTTTTTTTTTTTATATATTTATTGGGGGGGACGGGACATTTTGAGTGTATCTGAATATTGGGGGGTATGTCCCCCCCCCCAATGTATATGGTGAATACGGCCCTGCTGTGGAGGCTTCGGTCTCTAAATTCACGTGTCTCATAATAGAGCTACCGATAACCAGAGTTGGCTTCTCAGCGGGTGTCTCGCTGAGTGGGGAATATCTGTTAGATACGTGAACGGGTTGGTGGTGGGGACCTGCGGGTTTCGCGTTATGCCCCTTCAGTCACCCAGTCTCCCTGCTGCTCGGGAGTTGTCGTGGGACGGCTAATAGGAGCTACCTTTTGCCGGTCCGCACCGGCTAACATGGGCTTTACTGTAGCTGAGTTACTTTCTAAGATGCGGAGCCGGGCTTCTATGGCTATGATTCCCGCCTCCAACCTAACAACTATACTACATTTAACACATGTATCGTACCAGTAAAGGAGGTAGGGAAGTAACCAAACATGAGACAGTTAGAGCAGGAAATAGCACCCGAGGGTGGGAAAAGAGCCATGGCTAGCTATCAAGCTAAAGTAGCTACCGTTAGCAAACCCGAAAAGAGTGTAGGCAATTGTGAAGTTACAGTCGCTAAGAGAAGGAGAGTTGTGAGTGCTTAAGCTGTAGTAACGTGTGATTACAACGTCATGCAGTTGCCGTGATCGAGAGTTTTAAAACGATCGATTAAGTTAAGATAATAAGCTATCAGCAACAGAACAGGCACACGGGATACCCGGAGATAGGGTTGCCAACCGTCCCGTACAACCTGATCTCACCAGAATGCGTGACTCCACCACGACTCCTTAACACCACAATGCGTGGTGGAGTCACGAACTTGTTACATTTGCGTGTCGGCACCACGCAAACAACCCCAATGTAAAGTGAATGAGGCTCCTTTGTCGTGGTGCACACACGCATTTCTACAACGTGCATTGTGTGTAATGCAACTGTTATTTTTATTAAATTAGTTAGTTTTTAAGGAAGGCCAGAGCTTCAGCTGTGTCAAATAGATTGTTCCCTTCAGTTAACGTTATTTAAAAGATAATGATCATGTCCCCTGTATTGTATTACGAGCGTCCATTCCCATTGGATAACGGAGAATTTTACACCCGGAAGTAAGTAGCCTATTCTCCTTACTGTCGATTGATTTTACAGTGATATCTGCACTACTCATCGACTAAAAAACACCAAATTGTCCTTGTTAATTACACAACATTGATTGGTTTGAATTGTGTACAATGCTTTTGTATTTTCCCCCCTTCGATTCGGAGAAACAAATATATTTTCGGAGTTTTTGGACGGCAGAAGACACTACACTACCCAGAATCCTCAGCTATCGTTTGGGACTACACCATGTGCTTAGCTTGACAACCCCGTGATCAGTCCTCAACCTCTGTGATTGGATGCGCGACGTTTACACAGAGCGTCCAAAAGGACTTTGAAATGGAATGAAACCCATCGACGGCACACTATTCAAAACAGGAATCGAACGTGTCCTACCCCCCTCCCCCCCTTAGGTCACAGGCTCCTCCAACAGTGCTACGCAATAAAACAGATACACAGAAAAAATAGTGAAATAGTGCAATAAGAGTCTATATACAAGTGATTGGAATATGATATATTAGATAAATAATTTCTAAGTAGCAGCCAGATGAATGTTATTTCTAAGTTCAGGTGTTTAATAGTCTTCTGGCCTGTGGGATGAAGCTGTCTCTGTGTCTGGTGGTTTTAGTCCGAATGCTGTGGTACCGCCTGCCAGACTGCAGCAGACAGAACCGTTTGTGGCTGGGGTGATGGTGGTCTTTTATAATCCTGAGGGCTTTCTTTAAGGTTAACCTGGTATTTTTAATCCACTACATTTATTTTAGTTACTTTACAGATTTGGATTAATGATGTGAAATATAAACAACCCTTAAATCAGACTTTAGTTACACCTGAATGAAATTCAGTGAAGGTGATTGTCAAGTGCCAACAATCAGGCGAGATATTTGATAGTTGGTTGCTTGAGAAGACTAAATATTTATCTGCAGATCCGTTTAAAGCATGTTCATTACTCGTTATTCTCTAATAGTTCATTAAAGACTGTATATAATTGCTATTTTGCACATCCCTTTCAAGATTTCAAGATTTTCTAAGGTTTATTGACATATCATATACACAACAGTGTAGTTATGCAATGAATGAAAAACTTGGGTCACAGGTTCATCAACAGTGCATTACAAGACATCTATCAATGTGTGTATACTTCCACCATTACACTGTCGTATTCTGCACATTTCTTTAATTAAAGCCTTATTAGTTAGCACATCCTCCTATCAGGCACTAAACTGTTTTACTCTAGATATCATTTGAATATCTTCTTGATATTTTCTATTCTATATTTATATAATTGACCTTCTACTTTCCCACTATTTTGTATGTACTCTTAATATTTGAATGTTTTCATAAAATATAACACATTCAAAAGTGCGTTACAAAAATGAAAGACATTAAGAAAAAGGCATTTTAAACAGTCATTAAAAAGCAACACAATCTTCCTGCATTGCAATTACTCTAAACGTGCAATAACGTGCTTTAACCAGTAGGTGGTTTGGGTTAAAAGGCTGTCAAGTTTACAGTGTTAACAAAATAAAATATACTGCTGTTTCCGGTTTAGTTTACGACGAATATTATTTTGTTATTGTTTTGATATTTGTAACACAAAAGCGATGGAAAAAACCCATAGCAACCAAAAAAAGATGGTCTTAACATGACCCAGTCGTCTAGTAGTTAATAAAAAACAATAATACCAAAACAAAATATTACTACTAACTTTATTGTGAAATTAAAACAGAACGGTAAAAGAATAGTTTCCGGTGTATTCTGATGCCCGATCTCTGTAGATAAAGAAAGAACTAAGACAGATGTGTAATATGTAATGCAGCCAAACCATTTATTACAATGCATTCATGTGATGACTTTCAAAGAGTAAAGCAAGCACTGCTGAATAAAGTATGATTTTCTCTTTTACGAAACCTTTTTTTTCATATGGAATGCAGTTGGAGGTCAACCAATCACAGAGCTTGAGGACTGATCACGGGGTTCATGGTGTAGTCCCAAACGATAGCTGAGGATCCTGGGTAGTGTAGTGTCTTCTGCCGTCCAAAAACTCCGAAAAAATATTTGTTTCTCCGAATTGAAGGGGGAAAATACAAAAGCATTGCACACAATTCAAACCAATCAATGTTGTGTAATTAACAAGGACAATTTGGTGTTTTTTAGTCGATGAGTAGTGCAGATATCACTGTAAAATCAATCGACAGTAAGGAGAATAGGCTACTTACTTCCGGGTGTAAAATTCTCCGTTATCCAATGGGAATGGACGCTCGTAATACAATACAGGGGACATGATCATTATCTTTTAAATAACGTTAACTAAAGGGAACAATCTATTTGACACAGCTGAAGCTCTGGCCTTCCTTAAAAACAAACTAATTTAATAAAATTAACAGTTGCATTACACACAATGCACGTTGTAGAAATGCGTGTGTGCACCACGACAAAGGAGCCTCATTCACTTTACATTGGGGTTGTTTGCGTGGTGCCGACACGCAAATGTAACAAAGTTCGTGACTCCACCACGCATTGTGGTGTTAAGGAGTCGTGGTGGAGTCACGCATTCTGGTGAGATCAGGTTGGTCCCGTATTAGCCGGGACGCCCCGTATTTGAGCCAAAAGGGGCGTGTCTCGTACAGGACTTTGTTTGTCCCGGACTCCCATGTAAAGGGAAAAATAAAAAATATTTTTCTGTTTGCGCGCAATGCAGTGTGTCTGCTGCGTGCCTGTGTGTTTGTGTGCTGTATGCGAAGGGTGCTAGGACCACTCAGTTGACAGGGCAGGCACAATGCTCGTGTGTGTGTGTGTGTGTGTGTGTGTGTGTGTGTGTGTGTGTGTGTGTGTGTGTGTGTGGTGTGTGTGTGTGTGTGGGTGGGAAAATGGTTGGTTGAAGGAAGGATAACATTAAGTCTAATAATGATGTACCGTACATGTTCACATCGTGTATACTTTGCGTTACTTAATACCATTTTTCAAATATTTATTTTTTAACATTTTGGACAAAATAGCCAATTGTACATCGAGGTGCCCAGATCTAGTGCCCACCTATCCGATTTGAACATGCTGATGTACAATGTGATGTAGTAGCCTAATGCAGGTGTAAGACCATTGTGTTTGTATTGTGTTATAGGTATGCACCGTTTTCTATGCATTTTGCGGGTTTTGGGGGGTTTGACCCCCAAAAACATTTTCGAAACCCTAGGGGCTGGCTCCCCCAAAATAATTAAATAACATAACCCTAACCTGACCCTAACCCTAAAATCGAAATAAAGTAACAAAAAAAAGTAACTAAATCCGCCAGAAACCCGAAAATCTCACATGCATGTGTCCCGTTTCTCCATTTCTGGAAGTTGGCAACCCTACCCGGAGATGACAACAACAATCGGAATACCGCAATAGTCGTCCATGTCTTCTTTCTACATTACTAAATGGATGAGCTTCATCAACGTTTTTTTCAAGTCTCCTCTCAACTGCCCTCTTAAATCCCCTCTCAAGTCCCCTCTCGAGTCTCTTCTCGAGTCCCTTCTCAAGTCCCCTCTCAAGTCCCTTCTCGAGTCCCCTCTCAAGTCTCCTCTCAAGTCTCCTCTCGAGTCTCTTCTCGACTTCCCTCTCAAGTCCCCTCTGGAGTCCAAGTTTCAAGTCATCACTCGAGTCCCCTCTCGAGTCCCGTCTCAATTCCCTACCCAATGTCCTGGTCCGTTGGCGGTTCCGCCGACTTTTCTTCCGCTGGGGGTCCTGCCAACTCCATGTCCTGTCCCGTTGGGGGTCCCGCCGACTACTCTTCTACCGGGGGTCCTGCCAACCCTATGTCCTGTCCCGTTGAGGGTCCCGCCGACTACTTTTTTGCCGGGGGTCCTGCCAACCCTATGTGGTAACCGTGACTGAGGTTACCATATGTAAAGCTAGTCACATTACATTACATTACATTGCATTTAGCTGACGCTTTTATCCAAAGCGACTTACAATAAGTACATTCGACCAGGAAGACACAACCTTGAGGAAAACAGAATCATATAAGAACATCAGGTTTCAAAGAGCCAATCGTTTCAAGTGCTGCTCATTCTAGTCACTGACAACGCCACCTCCTGCTAAGGGGCAGGAGGAACCCGTGGACCCTAAATGTAAGTCGTGGATCGATTTTAAAGCTTCATTTAATGGGTTCAATTATGAAAGAGGCATGAAATACAGCTTTATTTAACAAGTGTTGGAAACTGTTTAAAATGTTAATTCATGTAAAGTGTAAAAATGGCAAATACAATTCAACACGTATATAGTTTACCCTCCTCCGCTGGGCAGGCCCGGTCCGCCGGGCCGCAGTGCCTGCTAATCGCGAGGGACAAAAACAAGAAAAGCCACACACCAAAACAACATAAGTATGCAATATTTAAACCACAATCTCTATAAAATAATAACAGTGAGATATTTAGCATACAGAAAAGAAAGTGTCACACCGTGCAGTCCCTACACTGAAGGCAGGCAGCGTTCCACCCGGGCCCAGGCCTACGCCGCAGAGGAGCACAACCTATGACACAAACAATAAAATGATTATACTGCCATACACTGCACATGAAGAAAATGAACAAGAAAATACACAAGAAACACGATAGGACAGTGGCTGGCCTGGTCCTTTTGAAAAGGAAACAACATAACATGTTAGTTGCCAGCCTCATTCACCAACTCAATATAAAATGAAAGAGTTAAAAACAAGGCATACTTCCACAGAGTAGATTTCCAACTCAGCTTAATCCTGCCAGGGAAACGGTCACTTAATATCCCGGGTAGCTGGGTGTGTACATTAAGCTCTGTAAAACACATAAATAAGTTGCTTAAACAACACAATTAAAAACGTCGGTTTAAAAACGCCATTTAAAAGCAAATTACTCATAACAGACCCGGTCTTGTGCCTGTCGGGAGAGTTTCCCTCTGTCAATGGCAAAATCTTGTCTTGCACTCGCCCTAATAAAACCAAACTAAATGAGCCACTTGCATAAGTTAATTTAAAAGACCATAAAACCACCTTAAAACTGTTATTCCTACCTTTGTGAGAGGGAGAAGACCAGTGACAGGCAGTCAAGAGAGACTTTCTTGAACTGACGGCAAACTTTTTATGGCTTCCTGTTTACCCGGTTACCGGTCATGTGACCGCATCAGGTGACACCGTCAGGTGACAATGACGTCAGATTCCCACACCTATGTCCTGTGCCATTGGAGGTCCCGCCGACTACTCTTCTGCCAGGGGTCCTTCCAACCCTATGTCCTGTGCCGTTGGAGGCCCCACCGACTACTGTTCTGCCGGGGGTCTTGCCAACCCTATGTCCTGTGCCGTTGGAGGCCCCGCCGACTACTCTTCTGCCGGGGGTCCTGCCAACCCTATGTCCTGTGCCGTTGGAGGCCCCACCGACTACTGTTCTGCCGGGGGTCCTGCCAACCCTATGTCCTGTGCCGTTGGAGGTCCAGCCGACACCTGTTTCGTCGGGGGTCCTGCCAACTCCATGTGCTGTGCCGTTGGAGGCCCCGCCGACTACTGTTCTGCCGGGGGTCCTGCCAACTCCGTGGGTCCTTCTTAGTAGTGTTAATTTCGTTGACTAAAACTATGACGAAATATGTTCGTCAACGACCTTTTTTTCCATGACGAAAACGAGACGATGACGAGACGGCACCGACGGCAAATGTTACAATCCTGTCCGTCAAAATGACTGACACCGAAAAAGTCTAAAGCCACACTGCTTGGGAGAAAGAAACGATGTGATATTTGGGCCCATTTTCGCTACCAAAAGCGAATGCATTGTTTCATCAGAAGGGAAGCAATGTGGCCATAACACAGCTGGTAAAAACATCACAAACCTGATCAGATCTCTCTGCAAAGCTGCTTTCTTAATCATTCAATCTGTGTTTTTCATCAAATAAGGACAAGATATAATCTTATTTATTTATATATACTAAAATGACAAATTATTGGTTTGACTAGTTTGACTGAAATGTTCTATATAATCTGATGACTAAAAAAGACTCAACAGTTTTCATTGACAAAAAGTAGACTAAAATAATTAGTTTTCTTTGACTAAAATATGACTAAAATGCTCAGACTTTTAGTCGACTAAATCTTGACTAAAATAGTTACTGTTTTAGTCGACTAAAATAAGACTAAAATGCTCAGACTTTTAGTCGACTAAAACTTGACTAAATAAAAACAGGATGAAGGTGACTAAATATGACTAAAACTAAAAAGGAAATTTAACACAGGACTAAAACTAAAACTAAATAAAAAAATAGCTGACGAAATTAACAGTACTTCTCAGGTCGATTATTTTCATTTCCTCGCTCCTCGGTCCTCGGTATCACCGGAAGTTGATTTGTCTGCGCCATCTTGATACTTGATACGCCCCCTTACTGTGTATCGCTCACTGATTGGACGATGCAGCGCATGCACTGATCTGATGCTTCTTGACATGAGAGCAGTTACCCAGCGGAGTGAAGAAAATACATGAAACTCACGGGACTCACTCCTCAGTCTATACTGTCATCATTAAATTAAAAAAGATTACAAAAAAAAGTCCCAGGCCTGTAGGTAGACATTACAAACAAACATAAATGAATGTCTGTGTACAACATCTTCTGATCAAAACATGAAAATGTTCAAAGACTTTTCCACAACTGCAGTATACCAAAAGCCCAGATCTATATACACACGCACAGACAGACAATTTCCCAAAGCCTTCAAAACAGTTTGTTATCTTGAGCAAACATATTTGTGCAAATGTGATAAAATGAGCTGGGCTCATTTACTGGAGCGAGCGGCGCCTGCAAAGCACTCACACAGTAATTCATGCACACAATGAAGAAGGCAGAAAGTGACATATTTATTCAAAAACATCCGCTCAGACTTAAAATGTGTCAGCTCAAATTTGTTCCCTCAGCACATCTCACTAAACAAACAAGTAAGAGCTATTGGACACAGTGGGGGCTCTCACTTCCTCCTGCCTGTGCAATTGCCTTAGCTCAATGATTTATGAAAAGGAGAACCATCTGCGCACAGACAGGGACATAGATATAAATATTCTGACCTGTCACAAGGAGGCCAGACCGTTTTGCACCCAGCTTCAGGTGATCCATAATCACACACGCTGGATTAGAGCTGTGCTGGAATGAGGTTCCAAAACGTCTCCAATAAAGACAAAGAATGAGAAAAAAATATCACAAAACCAATAAGGTGGAGTCGTGTTCGTGTTCTTGCAGAGCTTATAACGCTCATCAATCTTTGATGGTTAAGATCTGGAATTTAACAAAACAAAAATGTAAGAGTGAGCCATTTTATAATGACAGACATGTGTTTAGTCACAGGAAATAACCATATTGATGTTCTCTGCGTATGATGAAATTGTTTGCGTGGTAACTCAGGACAGTCACAGTTGTTTACTACCTACACCTGACCCAGCTGGAAGATTGCCAAGCCAACACATCAGTGCATGTGTTCTCTTTGGAAAGTTCCCGGGAGAATCGAAAGCAATTTTCTGTGAGGAATAACTTTCTTAAATCAAAATGCTCCTGTCACTCTAGCATTGATTTTGAAAGGCAAATGAAAGTCTGCCTAGATGTAAGATTAGAACACAGAGACTTCCTTGCATGGTGTTATCAGAGCCTAATGGATATCCTGTTACGGTAGAGCGAAGGAAGCAGGTAGGACCCAAATGCAGATTAAAGTGAAAAGAATTCCTTTATTTCAAGGCTATATATATATATATATATATATACACACATATACATATACATATATGCAGAACACTCACCGAGGACAAGCCAAATCACAAGACGAACCAACACTCAACACTGGGAGACAGGGGAATTTAAACACAGGGTAACTAGACACAGGTGGGAACAATCAGGGGTGGGGCTGACACTGAAGAGCACAGGAGACACACAAGGAGTGACAGGTGAAAACAATCAGGAAATTAGACACACCAGGGAAACTAACGACAGGAGGAAAAACACAGGGAAAAGGACCAGACAATATACCAAGAGGAAAACATGACGGGGAGAACAGCAAAACACCCAAACCAAGACATAGAAAACGTGACATAACACAATAATCGTAACAGAACCCCCCCCTCAAGGGACGGATTCCAGACGTCCCTAAAATACCAAAACAGTCCCATAAACGTCCAAAAAACAATGTCCAGCAGGGTGGGTGGAGGGGGACCGGAGGAGGGACATAAAATTAGGGCCACCAGGGTGGGTGGAGGGGGTCAGGAGGAGGGACGCAAAACTAGGGCTACCAGGGTGGGTGGAGGGGGTCTGGAGGACGGGACTGAACTGACCGCCCAGGGGCACGGCAGAGGACCAGGAAGGGGTCTCGGGCGGATGGCCCGGGGGCAAGGCAGAGGACCAGGAAGGGGTCTCGGGCAGACGGCCCGGGGGTAAGGCAGAGTCCAAAAAGGGGGATTCGGGCGGACGGCCCGGGGGCAAGGCAGAGGACCAGGAACGGGTCTCGGGCGGACGGCCCGGGGGTAAGGTAGAAGCCGAGAAGGTGGACTCGGGCGGACGGCCCGGGGGCAAGACAGAGTCCAAGGTGGGGGTTATGGAGGGGCGAAGGCCACCGCGGCCGGGAAAGTCAGGGGGCCGGGCTCGAGGGCGAAGGCCGTGACTCTCAGGGGACCGGGATTGAGGGTGAAGACTCCGGCTCTCAGAGGGCCGGGCTCGAGGGCGAAGACCGGACAGCTCCGGATGCCGGGCAGGAACCGGTGTCGACCGGACCGGATCCGGAGGCCGGGCAGGAAAGCGCTGATGGGACAACTCCGGAGACCGGGCAGGACCCGGTGTCAGCCGGACAGAAACCGGAGCCGGTCGGACAGGCTTTGGCAGGATCCCCCACGGAAGTGGACCAGGAGTTGGCAGGAACCCCGGCGAGACAGGTGATGGACATGGGGCTGGCAGGGCCCCCGGTAGAACCTCCAACGGCACGGGATATAGGGTTGGCAGGATCCCCGGCAGGGGAGTAGACGGCGGGACCTCCAACGACACAGGACACAGGGTTGGCAGGACCCCCGGCAGGGGAGTAGACGGCTGGACCTCCAACGACACAGGACACAGGGTTGGCAGGACCCCCGGCAGGGGAGTAGACGGCGGGACCTCCAACGACACAGGACACAGGGTTGGCAGGACCCCCGGCAGGGGAGCAGACAGCGGGACCTCCAACGATACCGGACCTAGGGTTGGCAGGACCCCCGGCAGGGGAGTGGACGGCGGGACCTCCAACGAGAAAGGAGAAAGGGTTGGCATGACCCCCGGCAGAAGAGTAGTCTGCGGGACCTCCAACGGGACAGGACATAGGGTTGGCAGGACCCCCGGCAGGGGAGTGGACGGCGGGACCTCCAACGAGAAAGGAGAAGGAGCTGGCAGGCCCCCCGGCAGGAGAGTAGACGGCGGGACCTCCAACGGGACAGGACATGGAGCTGGCAGGACCCCCGGCAGGAGAGTAGACGGCGGGACCTCCAACGGGACAGGACAAAGGGTTGGCAGGACCCCCGGCAGGAGAGTAGTCGGCGGGGCCTCCAACGGGACAGACATACGATTGGCAGGACCTCCGGCAGAGGAGTAGTCGACGGAGTCCCCAACGGGACAGGACCCGGAGTAGGGACCCGAGAGGAGACTCGAGAGGAGAGTCGAGAGAGGAACCAAGGGTGAACTCGAGAGGGGACTCGAGAAGGGACTCGAGAGGAGACTCGAGAGGGGAACCAAGGGGGAACTCGAGAGGGGACTCGAGAGGAGACTCGAGAGGGGAACTAGAGAGGGGACTAGAGGAGGGACTAGAGGAGGGACTAGAGAAGGGAACTCGAGAGGGGACTCGCGAGGGGAACTAGAGGAGGGGACTCCAGAGGGGACTCCAGAGGGGACTCCAGAGGGGACTCCAGAGGAAACTGGAGAGGGGACTGTGGCAGCTGGAGCCGGAAACCTGGCTGTAAGGTCCGGAGCGGAAGCCTGGACCCTGGCTGTGTAAGCCAGGTAATCCAGTATGCACGCAAAGCTGTGTGGGCCGGCACTGGAGCATGGAGGCATGGCTGCTAGCTTGGCTTTGCGCCTCCTTCTCTTAGCAGCCGCCTGTGGCATCAAAAAAGCTGAATCCGCTGGGTCCATCTTTGGTTGGTTCGTAATGTTACGGTAGAGCGAAGGAAGCAGGTAGGACCCAAATGCAGATTAAAGTGAAAATAATTCCTTTATTTCAAGGCTATATATATATATAGAGGCAGAACAGAACACTCACCGAGGACAAGCCAAATCACAAGACGAACCAACACTCAACACTGGGAGACAGGGGAATTTAAACACAGGGTAACTAGACACAGGTGGGAACAATCAGGGGTGGGGCTGACACTGAAGAGCACAGGAGACACACAAGGAGTGACAGGTGAAAACAATCAGGAAATTAGACACACCAGGGAAACTAACGACAGGAGGAAAAACACAGGGGCTGAAGTCGAATAGTCCATTTAGCTTAGGAACCTTCCTAAAGGAGTGAAATGACCCGGAAGTCCCTCAGTGGCAGCCATGATAAGTGCCGTTCGAATTCTCTAGAATGATGAGAATGATAGGAAAGGAGGTTTCAAACTTCCTTTATAACCTCCTTTAGCTTAGGAACCACTGGACCTCCCTAACCGGCAGGAGAAGCGAAAATGCTGCCCCACAATGCCTTGCAGCCGCAGCATTTGCCGTCACTCAACAGTCGGCCGTTCACGGAAAAAAACAATTATGACGGAGAAATGATATCATGAAAGTTACGGTGCTTATTAAGCTTTTTAAAACATAGGTGGTAAGTTGCCAAAGTGCTTTGTTTTGAACGTTCATCAGTATTATAATCAAAGAGAGAAATATGAACGTTAGTTTTTACTGAAATGATCAAATAAAGTCAACATTTCAGTCTTCACTGAGCTGTGTGGGGTTTGTTCAACTTTTAAAAGATGTTTGAATGGTATACACAGTGATAGATGTTAAGGACTAACGTTTATAATAAATACATCTGTATTGATTTTAAGATATTTAGTTCATACAATCATACGTATTGGGATCATTTGTATTAATGTGGACCGGAGGGAGAGGGTGACGAGCATAAGTTTCACTTTCCTTTTTTATTTCAATTCCAACTTTGGTCATGAAGAATATGTTTCTCTGTTGTCCACGTTCATAAAGCAAAGCAGCAGCATCAGAGCACGGTGCAGAGTCTCTAGATGAGTTTACAGTAGTCCCTCGTTCTTATTAAACATCCATGTTGTAGTCCGCTGTATAGAAAACTGTGGTTTCCATAGTTTCCCCACAGCAGCAGACACACATTCATGACGTCCGCTGGCGCATCATAAACACGTCGGATAGTGAAAGTGCATTCGGATTCTCTAAAGTACCGCAGTCTCTTCTCCTAAGTCCTTTTTAATTCTCCTATCCACTATCCCTTAACCCTGTGACGTTTCACTCAGAGGTCAAGGAATAGATTTAGGAGCTGATTTTTAAACTATCCGACTGCAGCCAGGGAAAAGGACCAGACAATATACCAAGAGGAAAACATGACGGGGAGAACAGCAAAACACCCAAACCAAGACATAGAAAACGTGACATAACACAATAATCGTAACATATCCTACATAGACTGTATAACCTGCTGACTTTAGCTAATCAGATTATACCTACAATATAGGTGTAGTAGCTATGTCTACTGATGTGTACAACAATAAACTGCAACTGTAAAATATCACTTGGGAGAAAAGATAAGAATTATGGCTCCTATATTGATTTGGTAACTTTAAAATATAAATACAGCCCTATAAATTCAGACGCAGGTGTTGGTTTCTAGAGTTTTCTACAATGTCCCAGAGGACATTCCTCAAAGAGACATCAGGTTGGTCTCTCTTCTGTATGTTTGTCGGAATGCCAAAACCCTGTAAAACTGCAGGTTAGAGTATTTAGTACTTTATTATTTATTGTTCTTTAGGGCAGCTTAGTCAAAAACAGGTTTATTCTGAAATTAAAAAGGCCAACATATCCTATCAACTGATCCGCTAAAGCCCATGTGAGGTCTCTGCCTTCCAAAATGACAATGAATGCAGCCTTTCTTTAGAATTTGCAAGCAATTTCCCTCATTGGATGGTGCTGCTTGTATAGCATCATTGTTGATTCCATTCCCTTAACGCCAATACAAATATTTGCTGCTGTTTCAAAAACTGACTGGCAAAATAGCTAAACTTCAGTAAGACTTAAGCACAAAAGCTAACTTAAAGATGGAACAATTATGGTAATGGTATAAAAATCCAACGCTGAATTTTAATCTTGAGAACATTAGGCGCTTTCACACCGTAATACTTTTCCCAGGAATAGTTCCGATAGTTCCTGGGATTTTGCATTCACACCAAAAAGATCTGGAACTGGAACTTTTTTTCGGGAACCTTTTCACCCCCTTTTCAGTCCCTGCTAGAGAGGTGGTACTTTCCTGGGGAAGAAAAGGTTCCAATTTCTGATTGGCTGGGCGAATTGCAAACCACGCCCCGTAAAACTCAGAAAGGTTTTGTGAAGCCGCCATTTTATTTGCTCGATTTGCCCAGGGAATGGGGCTTAAGCTGTAGTTGCATATTGTGCCGGGAACTTTTCACCCCAATTTTTAGCGCCTGCTGAGAGCAGGTACTTTCCTGGGGGAAAAAAGTACCACAGTTCTGATTGGCTGGACGATTGCAAACCACGCCCCGTAAAACTCTGAAATGTTTTGTAGAGCCGCCATTTTATTATCCTCACATTAGCATTATTAGCATTAGCCCAGCGCACCAACGGAGAGAGACTAACTTATGGCAACACAAAAGAAAACATGGGGGCGGTGGAGATGAGGAGATGAGGAGATGAGGAGGTGTCGGCGTTCTGGCGATACTCAGAAGTAGGGAGTCCCAGCAGCTTCTACTGAAGCCAGTCCCTAACTCCGGGGACTTCCGGCCGGGGACTTCGGGTGGCAGTATACGCCGTGAAGTGGTTTGCGGCCTGCCAGTAAACCCAAAGCAGAAGAAGAAGAAGTGACGTCAGCGGCTTCATTTGCCTAATCCTCCCTCAGGGAACTTATTCCAGTGTGAACGCGATCGGCTGGGAACTAAGTACGGCAAAGTACTTGGTGTGAACGCAGCTAAAGGTTCGTGAGAACTTAGTTCATGAGAACTCTTTAGTTCTCATGGACTAAGTACAGATCGCGTTCACACCGGAATCAATTCCTGGGGAAGGATTAGGCAAATGAAGCCGCTGACGTCACTTCTTCTTCTGCTTTGGGTTTACTGGCAGGCCGCAAACAACTTCACGGCGTATACTGCCACCCGAAGTCCCCGGAGTCGGGACTGGCTTCGGTAGAAGCTGCTGGGACTCCCAGCAGCTTCTACTGAAGCCTTCCGAGTAAATCGCCAGAACGCCGACACCTCCTCATCTCCATTTTGTTTTCCTTTTGTGTTGCCATAAGTTAGTCTCTCTGCGTTTGTGCGCTGGGCTAATGCGAGGATAATAAAATGGCGGCTTCATAAAACCTTTTGGGAGTTTTACGGGGCATGGTTTGCATTCCGCCCTGCCAATAACGTGTCCCCACACAAGCCCCCCCAGAATTCACGTGTAAACAAAATCCGTATGGCGGGGAGGAACAATCCGCCTGCTCCCACGAGACCTGCGCACCAGAGCCGGTACAGCGACCCTCCGCCCGTGCGGCCCCTGACAGAGGAGGGACCGGAACAACAGGTCCACACTCCCTGACAGGAATCAAAGCCGGGGGTCGGCCCCGTCTCGGCGGCCGAGCCAGCACCACTGGCCGGTCCACGTCCAAGTGAGCAGCCTTCACCCGGTCAACCGAGACGTGCTCAGCCTTACCGCCCATGTCGACCACCAGGTGTTTTTCACCGTGTTCCAAAATTTTTGGAACACGGAACAAATTTTTCCCAGCCGAGCGTTGCTCCGCGGGAACTTGAGACCCTGGCGCACCGTGCTGAGTAGTCGGGACTGGAGCGAAAGCCTCCGCCGCGTCACGCAGAGAAACTTGCTGGGCCGTGGCAGAGCAGGGAACTGATGCATTTGGGAGGAAATCCCCCGGAAATCTCAGCGGCTGACCGTAGACCATCTCCGCTGTAGAACACTGCAGATCTTCCTTAGGTGCGGTCCTCAGGCCCAGCATCACCCAGGGCAGCTTGTCGACCCAGTTACCGTCCGTAAGGCCGGCCTTGAGGGCCGCCTTGAGGGCCGCCTTGAGGGCCGCCTTCATGGAGCGATGAAAGCGCTTGCAGAGGCCGTTAGCCTGAGGGTGGTAAGCGTTAGTCCTGTGCAGCTTAACCCCCAAACCGCCTGCCACAGCGTTCCAGAGCTCGGTCCTGAACTGAGAGCCCCTGTCTGAAGAAATGTCTGACGGGGTGCAAAAACGACACACCCACGTTGCAATGAAGGCCCGGGCAACGTCTGCGGCTGATGTCGAAACGAGCGGAACCGCCTCCGGCCAACGGGTCGTTCTGTCCACCATGGTGAGGAGGTAGGAAAACCCCTGAGAGGAAGGCAACGGACCAACCAGGTCAATGTTGACGTGATCAAACCTCCTCTCAGGCACCAGGAAACGCTCCAACGGGGCCTTCATGTGGCGGTACACCTTAGCGCGTTGACAAGCCACGCACTCCCTGGCCCAAGTCCTCACGTCCCTGTTCAGTCCTTGCCAAACAAACTTTGCCGCTACCAAACGTACCGAAGGTTTAACACCGGGGTGTGACAGGCCGTGCACAGCCTCGAACACAGGACGCCTCCAGCTGGCAGGGACGACAGGCCGCGCCAGGCCGCGCCAGGCCGCGCCAGGCCCGTAGAGACGTCACACAGGAGAGTAATGCTGCATGAGATACTGACAGGCTGTCAGGAGAGAGAGAGAGAGGGGGAGAGAGGGGGGGAGGGAGAGAGGAAAAGAGAGCGCTTCCGCTAATTTCTCCCGTGTTATTATCCAAAGTGAATGTAAACTTGAATAATGTACATCATTTGAATGTAATAATTAAGTTGATTGTTGTTTGTGGAAGCCCCAGTGAATGAGCCCCATTAACTGAGTTTAAACATCACTTTAAATGGAAGATTTAAAGTGATGTTTACATTTTCCATTTAGGCCCCGCCCACTTGATCGGATTGGCGATCGGCCCCGAAATTGGCAATCGGAGCATCCCTAGACGGCACCGATGACAACCCTGGAGAGGCAATCAGCAACCAGGTTCGACTTGCCAGCCACGTGCTTAATGTCCGTAGTGAACTCCGATATGTAGGACAGCTGCTGCTGACGTGCCGACCAAGGCTCCGCCACTTTTGATATGGCGAAGGTGAGCGGCTTGTGGTCGACAAACGCCGTAAATTCACGGCCTTCCAGCATGAAACGGAAGTGCCGCACGGCCAAATAAAGTCAGAGGAGCTCCCGGTCAAAGGCGCTGTATTTGCGTTCTCTAGGCGTCAACTGGCGGCTGAAAAAGGCGAGCGGCTGCCAAGCGCCCTCCACCCACTGCTCGTGCACTGCGCCGACCGCGTAGTCCGACGCGTCCGTGGTGATGGAGATGGGAGCCGTAGATGATGGGTGTGCCAGCAAAGCCGCCTGAGCCAACGCGGTCTTGACCTCAGCAAAAGCACCGTCCGCCTCTGCTGTCCAGTCGATCTCCTGGACGGGGGTCTTGCCTTTCAACGCTTCATACAGCGGCCGCATGATGTGTGCGGCCCGGGCGATGAAACGGTGGTAGAAAGTCACCATCCCCAGAAACTCACGGAGCGACCGGGCTGTGAGCCGGCGAGGAAAAGCCGCAACAGCCTCCACCTTCGCTGGCAGAGGTGTCGCACCGCCCTTGGTGACGCGGTGCCCCAGGAAATCGATATCCGACACCCTGAACTGGCACTTTGCAGGATTGATGATTAATCCGTGTTCGTTGAGCCGTGTGAAAAGGGCTCGGAGGTGGGACAGGTGCTCCTGCACTGAAGCGCTGGCGACGAGTATGTCGTCGAGGTAGACAAACACAAATGGCAGGTCCCGCAGCACCGAATCCATCAGGCGCTGGAATGTCTGAGCGGCATTCTTGAGTCCAAAAGGTATCCGCAGGAACTCAAAGTCCAAAAGGCGTTATCACTGCTGTCTTGGGAATGTCCAGGGGGTGCATGGGCACCTGATGGTATCCACGCACCAGGTCCACCTTGGAAAACACCCCCGTACCGGCCAGATGCGCCTAAAAGTCCTGAATGTGCGGCACCGGATAGCGGTCAGGTGTAATGGCGTCGTTGAGTCGGCGGTAATCCCCGCACGGGCTGAACCCACCGTTCGGTTTGGGAACGACGTGCAGGGGGGAAGCCCAAGGACTGTCGGAGCGGCGGACAATGCCCAGGCTCCATGGTTGCGAACTCCGCCCTCGCTATAGCCAGCTTAGAAGGGTTCAACCGCCGGGCCCTGGCGTAGACAGGAGGCCCGCCGGTAGTATTCTTAACGTCCACTAAGAGTCCATGAGCACACAAAAAATCCGCTCCGAGGAGGGGAAAATAAATGTCCGCTGTCACGAAATCCCAGCTGAAACGCTGTCCTCCGATGCACAGACACATAGGCCTCACGCCGTACGTGCGAATGGGACCACCGTTAGCCGTCGTCAATCGCGGTCCGTGCCCCCCACGGGTGACGTCTTCACTCGACGCTGGAACTACGCTCCGTTGAGCGCCCGTGTCACACAGAAACAGGCTCCCCGAAACGCTGTCGCTGACGAAGAGGAGCCTGTACGTGCTGCCGAAGCTCAGAGCCACTACCGAGCGCCGGCCCCTCCGTTTCCCGGGGGTTTGTAGCTGCACGGAGCGATGCATCTCTTCGCCCTTTCCCGAAACGTGCGTGGTAAACGCACTCTCCGGCGTCTCCACGCCGGCTCGCCACAGCCGTGTCCGGCCTCCGCCACTCTTTCTAGACTGCAGGTGGGCTGCTGAGCGTCGCGGCTAACGTCTCTGCACCGGGCTGTTGTGTAGCCAGGAAAAAACGATCCGCTTCCTCAGCCAAGGCACGGGACTCCGTGACAGGCGTGTTGACCAGCGGCGTCTGGACCCGGGGAGGCAAGTGACGCAGGAAAATCTCCGTGAATAAAATCCGGGGATCTTCCCCCCCTAGCAGATTTAGCATTTTCTCCATTAGCTGGGATGGCTTGCTGTCTCCTAGGCCTTGAATGTCAAGTATCTGGCGGGCCCTCTCCTTAGCAGATAAACTACATTTCTTAATTGCCTCATATTTGCCATGATGTGGGGGGGCTGCGATGAATCCCACCAACCTGGACGACACAGAGCTGCCCAGCGCTGCTACCACATGGTAGTATTTCGGGTCCCCGTCACGGACCTGTCGGCAGGCGAAGTGCGCCTCCACATGTGCGAACCATGCCTCCGCGGCGTGCTCCCAGAATTCCGGCAGCTTTACGAACACATCGCGTTCAGCCATGCTCGTTAATTTCCCGGAAACTTTCTCGGAAAAGTCAAGGTCACCAGTGTAGTGCCAGGAAAAGAGAGTCGGAGGCGGTGTTAAGAACAGAGTTCCAATCTTTATTAGCCATTAATAACGGAGAGGTTATCACATGAACTGCTCTCCTTGACGAGCTAGCAGGAATGGAAGCTAACGCTACAGGTGTTCCCACTAAAGGGTCCGTGTGGCAACACAATACGAGAGGTGAATTATGTCCAATAACGTGTCACCACAATATATCAAAGTCTTCTGTAACAAGGTGATAAAAACAAATTCTGTATAAAATGTAACTTTGAGAAACTTCAATGTATGCATCAGTTATTCTATAGCCACAAATAGCTGAAAACATGTGACACAAAAACACAGAAAACTGAAAGAATACTATACCAGTGTTTACGTTCACAACAACTCTGCTTCCTACATCCACTACTCTCCTTTGAGGCTCTCTGCAGAATGAAATGTATGTTGCGTTCTATATATAGCCATCATTATTATGCAGGAATTCCTTATGGATGAGCATACATAAAGCATTTCCTCTTTAGTAGTTTTCTGTATTGCTTTCATCTATTCCTGAACAATCAGTCACTTTTTATCTTTGGGTACAATCCCATACCGCCATGTCTACATGCTGTCAGACCATAATGCATTCCAGTGTCGGACTACGACAGAGATGAAGTCACTCATGCCTTGAGGGGTTTATTCGGTATGCCATGCTGCTGCTGACATTCAGTCTACAGTACTTCCTTACGATAGGATCTGGGCATACCTTCCTCCACAAAGAAAGCTGAATTAACCAATAATTTAGCGTTTTCCAGCAGCCTGTTGTTGTTGGCCTTGCATAGTGAAAAGATCCCCGAGAGGATTAATTTGCTCTTTCTTCTAATGAGCAGTTGGACGAGCATACCTGCCCTGTCACTGCTCCCCTGATAATATAGGCATCACAACAGGACGTGTTATTCTATGCATCCACTGCCACAGTACACAGGAAAGAAAATGCTTTGAACATCTAAATTACACATTTAATAAAGTATATATTTTTTAAATGGGAACTATTTATGAATCAGCTCTGGCATGATAACATTTGAAAAAGTACCCATTGGCTAGAGAACAATTATGGATTTGATTCAGAAATCCTTTATTCGTCTCACAGCAGGGACATTTACAGTTCAACAGCAAAGGGCAGAGGAAAAGGAAAAAATAAGACTAACATTAAATATAATAAGACTAAATATAATAAACATTAAATAAGTACCGATGCAAGGTATAAAACATAAGTATCAGCATTAAAAGAGTTAGTGAACACAAATTGATTTAGCAGCCACTATTATTAAATTATGAAAGTATTAATATGTTGCACCAGTGTTACAAATTTAAAAGCTTGATGAATACAATAATGAACCATGTGAGAGAAGGAGTTATTAAAACGAAGCTGTAATGATTAATCAATGATTACAGCTTCGTTGGTAATGTTTTTTTTAATGTTTAATTTTTGAACAGTGTCACAGTGCATCCACAGGAGGGCAGCAGATTGCTAACCCCCGCTCACACTGCTGGCAGACTGAGAGGTGTTTGTTTATCCATCTTGTTTCAATCCTGTGAACATTCGGCAGCAGCACTGCGAGACAGAACGTGACGGCAGTCAGATTCATTGAAAATGACAGCAGAAGTTTAGTAATTCTTTTTTTCCCCTGAACCCTCTCATGACTCTTCATGAGGCAGACTGACCCTCAAACAACAGTCTGGATTATCGATGTTTGAACTGAAAATCACAGCTCAGTGAAACCTCAGTCAAGGACACAAATGTGTAGTTAACCATGTTGCTCTAAAGGTCTGCGTTGAATCAACCCTGAAGGTCACACGCTGCATAGTGAAACATATTGCCGTTGAATATATGCAATCAATATTCAGTGATTGGTAGCACCTGTTTGCACCTTATTTATGTTCTAGCAGATTATACTGTTGAAAAACATAGGCTATATACATTTATTACCGCAGGGACAATATAAATTCCTACACAACGTAGAGCAGAACATTATTACCCATAAATCATCTACAGTACATCGACTTTCGGAGAACATATAATAATTCAGAATGTGTTTGAGGGCAGCCATGTCGGGAATTACGTTGATATAGAGTGGACACATCTGGCGTCCAGGCTGCCAAATATTTGGAAGCCTTCTTGCGTTTTAGATGTCATGTTCCAAGTGGGCCTAATTAAGTGTTGCTGTGTGAGATCAGGTCAGGTGATTCTGGGAGAATTTATCAATGGCTTATATCTTTAAAAAAAAAAAAGAAGGTCCCTACAAGATAGAATAATTACGCTTGAAAGTAGAAAACATTGCTATTTTGCTAAATAACTAAGAATCAGTTTCAATTTAATAGCCTATGATTTATCTGCTGAAACATGACTCAAGACTATTTTTTGACATTTCTGTAATAGTGGAGAGTTTCTTTCTTATAACTTTTTGTATATCTTCCAGAGCGCTGTAAAACTGACTGCTCTGCATAATTGAGGCATAATAGATTTGCGAGCGTCGCATGGCTCATATCACACCTGGAGCACTGTGGACAACAAACCCTATAACCCTATTGCCACGCAAAAAAGTGGACAGATGAGATGACGGACAGTGGAATTGATACCCCGACTTGGTAGCTGTGCAGATACCCAGGGGCGTTTCCTGGACCTGGAAACATTCGGAGCTAAGCCCACAGTGGCGGTGCCAGAGATTTTCTTTTGGGGGTGCTGTGGGGTAGCTTGACATTTCATAGAGGGTGCTCAAACATGTAGGGTTTCCCATTAAGGTACCGGGTGCTACAATGGAATGTTCTACTGCAACACTCCCCACACGCACAGACACAGTACACCCGCGACTGTTACAATGAAGGTTCGATAATCAGCCCACGTCATATAGGTGTAACAGCCTGTCCTCCTACAAAAAACGACCAAATAGGTCAACTGTTCAGCAGCTTATTACGACCTCACGTAGTGAGGATCAAAACTTTCACAAGAGCACTTAGAGAGCACAGACCTGACTGTGGCAAAAGACAAGAGCAAAGATCTGACCATGGCAATAGACGAAAACGAACTGATACTGAACACTGGGAGACAGGGGAATTTTAAACACAGGGTAACAAGACACAGGTGGGAACAATCAGGGGTGGGGCTGACACTGATGAGCACAGGAGACACAGAAGGGGTGACAGGTGAAAACAATCAGGAAATTAGACACACCAGGGAAACTAACGACAGACAGGAAAACACAGGGGAAAAGACCAGACAATACACAGGGAGGAAAACATGACAAGGAGAAAAGCAAAACACCCACTACCAGACACACCAAAACTAAAAAACTAGTGCTGTCAAAATATCGCGTTACGGCGGTAATTAATTTTTGAATTAATTGCGTTAAAATATTTAACGCATTTAACGCATGTGCAGAATGGCCCGCCCCATACGTGCCACCAGTGGCAGCGCCAGGGTATGAATGGGGTAGGCTACACCCATACCAAGAAATGTTTTAGCCCTACCATGAAAAATGATGTTAAAGTAAGCAAACTAAAGTCTGCCAACTCGCGCGGAGTAAATTGCACCGACAGCAGTAGTAAGATTGATTTCAGTAGCCACGGTTTTGAAAACTTTTGTCACATCGACTTCTCAATAGAACATCTTTGATAACGGCGTGGTGTTGTTGCAGGAAGTCCCGACGGAGCATACTTTTGCTGTAGTACAGCCAGGGGTGCACATAACTGGTACACAGGTTATGTGCGTAATCTGAAATGCGTCACTTGTGTCTCAAAGCGCATTTGCGTACCGACGTACTTGTGAAGCTTTTCCAGAAGGGCGGTTAGATCACCGCGACGACAGAGTCGGTCTCCGTGTGCACAGACAGGGCTGCTGTTAACGTTCGGTCTGTACAACGGAATTGTGCCAAAATTACGCCAACCGGTAGCGGAGGGCGAACCCCCCCCCTTCACTGAGAACTGCGCTAAAACAGCTGATCACCAACGTTCACAACTCTGTGGTCACGAAGTACTCCCACTAGCCCCCCCCCCCCCTCTGTCGACTTTCCTGAAGTACTCCCCACGTTGATAGAAATCAACACGTAATGAATTGAGACCCCAAGGTTTGATGATTGATAGGTGTGTGGGTTGTCTTCATTTTGACACACAGACAAATGTTATAATAAAAATAGATACTGTATGTTAAATGGATTATCCGCCTTCTTTCATTTATCTTTCCATTCCCACAACAATATACATAAATAAATGGCATATTTTGGACATAGTTCGAATGGTGATTAATCATGATTAATTAATTTTTAAGCTGTGATTATATCTGATTAAAATTTTAATCGTTTGACAGCCATAAAAAACGTGAAAAAAAAAACGTGAAAAAAAGGGTGGGTGGAGGGGGTCCGGAAGACGGGTCCGGAAGACGGGTCCGGGACAAACGACCACAGTCCATGATGGGTGTCTCAGGCGGACGACCCAGGGGCAAGGCAGAGTCCATGATGGGTGTCTCGGGCGGACGACCCAGGGGCAAGGCAGAGTTCATAATGGAGTCCTCGGGCGGACTCTATATCAGGGCTCTATAAATAGAGAACTACGGCAGATGTCTAATATTTAATGCGGCCGAACCGTGTATTACAATGCCGTTATGTGAAGACCTCCAATGAGAAAAGCAAGCACACTTGGAATAAAGTATTATTATTATTTTTTAAATGTTTTCTGATTTCATATCGCATAAACACCATATCCCAACGTGCATTGCAGCTAAAACATTGAATCACAGAGCTTCAAGTTCGATGTTTTAGCCTATCAAAACCTCTGAAAAAAGAAATGTGTCTCTCAGAATCGAAAGGGAAAAACCTAGGGGAAAACACAAAAGCATGTACACAATTTCAACAAATAATGTTGTGTAATTAACACGGATAACTGATGTTTTTTAGTGATGAGTACTGCAGATATAGCTTTAAAATAATTTGACAGTTGGGGGAATATGGTTTATTATGAAAACTTCGAGACCGGAAATATTGTTTTTCACCCCGTGAGTGTTGACGCTAACTTTACATAGGGAAAGACATACAGTTCTCCTGGAAAGACCTCAAATCATCTTCGTAATATCTATCAACTATAGATCCTACACATCCACTGGACGTGGATTCTGAAGTACAATATACACTTCTCGCTAGAAATCTAATCAAAATGCATTTGAATGGCCAAACTATCCTACAATTTAGGATTTCCAGAGAGGGTTATTTGTGAATATATGACCCTCCGTAGCGTTTGCATTCAATGGGAGCACTAGAGGTCAAAAACTTTCAAATGTAATTATAGGTCGTAATAAGCACTTGAAACAAACGACCTATTCGGTCGTAATAAGGGCTTGAACAATCAACCTATTTGGTCGTATGAGTTGGAGGACTTGTTGAGGTGTAAGCAGGGGTAAAGTGCTATTTTTGTGGGGGGCGGACCTAAAATCCTGTAGGTCCTCTAGGGGGTCCGGGGGCATGCCCCCGGTATTATTTGTTTTTAAATATTGAAGTTAAAAGCATCAATCTCGAGCACTTTGAGAGGCAATTAAGAGATCTATGGATACATCTCTCACACTGTTACGACTGGAGCACACAAAAACTGATAGGACCCAAATGCAACGACTCTAGACAAAAGATGATTCAAAAAAGGTTTTAACTGTGATGAATAAAACAGGTAATCCATTCAGCAAGGTTCAAAACGATCTGGCACTTGGCACAGGGAACACACAGAATATATACAAAAGCAAGGGACTCCACAGGTGCAAACAATAGGGCGGGGCAGGTAATCAGGTCCGTGGACAAACAGGCAAGGTAGGAATCGAACTACCTGAAATGAGAAGGGAAATGACAAAGTAAAACAGGAAATGGCAGACACGGACTTGACAAATATAGACTCACAGAGAAATAATACTAACAGATCTGACGAGACACAACAGTACCCCCGTCCTCTACGGCCGACTGCCGGACGGCCCAGAGTCCTGTGGATTAAGTCTGAAAAAGTCCTTTATCAGTTTCTGATCCACACACAAACTTGCTGGTACCCACGACCGATGTTCTGACCGTATCCTTTCCAGTCTACAAGGAACTGTCGGCCGCGTCCTCTCTTCCTGACTGCTAGCAGTTTCTTGACGTCATATATCAGACCGCCGTCTAACATCCGGGGGGGAGGTAGGCTTGGATGGAGGAACCAAACGACTCTCCGAACCGGGTTTGGACTTTGGCAACATGAAAGGTCTGATGGACTCTCAAGGACCTGGGCAGGCGGCAGGCGAACAGCCAACGGGTTAAACAACTTTCGTTATGGGAAACGGAAACCACAAACCTCGGAGCCAGCTTCCTGGAGGCCACACACAGGGGCAGATCTCTTGTAGATAGCCAAACCTTCTGCCCGGGTTTGTAGGCAAGGTGCACGGGACGACGATGTTCGATCTGCTGTCTTTTTCATGCGAGCAGCACTCTTCAGGAGAACCTGGCGAGCTCCTGCCCAGACTCTGCGACACCGGCCTCACCAGGGCATGTGCTGACGGTACAGTCACTTCCTTCTCTACTTCTGGAAAACAGAGGAGGTTGGTAACCAATAGGCGCAGTGAAAAGGGGAGAGACCCGTGGCAGATGTAGGTTTGGGTGTTGTGGGCATACTCCACCCATATCAGCTGCTTGCTCCAAGTTGTGGATTCTGGGACAGCAGACACCGTAAACACGTCTCCATTTCCTGTTGATCCGCTCTGATTGACCATTAGCCTGTGGGTGGTAACCAGATGTGAGGCTGGGAGTGGCTCCTATCAGGCTGCAGAATTCCTTCCAAAACTGGGAAACGAATTGCGGGCCCACGGTCTGACACCACATCTCGAGGAAATCCATGCAGCCTGAAAACATGAGATAAGAGCGCTTCCTGCTGTCTCTTTAGCAGATGGGAGATTTGGGCATGGGATAAGTGAGTCATTTTGGTGAATCTGTCCACAACAGTGCAAATGGTGGTGTTACCCTGCAGAGGGCGGCAGTCCAGTGACAAAATCCAAGCGAGATGTCAGACCATGGGCGGCTTGAATGGACAAAGGTTGCAGTAGACCCATAGGAGACATGGGTAGAGGTCTTATTCCGTTATTATTTTTAATTTCTGTCTTGTGGTGGACACGTTATGGGACATAATTCACCTCTCTTATTGTGTTTGCCACACGGACCCTTTAGTGGGAACACCTGGAGAGTTAGCCTCCATCCTGCTAGCTCATTAAGCAAGCAGACGATGTGTTGACCTCTCTATATTTAATGGATAATAAAGAGTGGAACTCCATTCTGAATACACCGCCTCCGACTCCTTTTCCTGGCGCTACACTGGTGGACCCTGACGTTTCCGAGAAAGTTTCCGGAAAATTAACGAGCATGGCTTCAACGAACACGGATTAATCATCAATCCGGCAAAGTGCCAGTCGGGGTGTCCTGACATTGATTTCCTGGGGCACCGCGTCACCAAGGGCGGTGCGACACCCTCTGCCGCGAAGGTGGAGGCTGTTGCGGCTTTTCCTCGCCCGCTCACCAGCTCCGGCCGGTCACTCCGTGAGTTTCTGGGGATGGTGACCTTCTTACCACCGTTTCATCGCCCGGGCCGCACACATCATGCGGCCGCTGTATGAAGCGTTGAAAGGCAAGACCCCCCCGTCCAGGCGATCGACTGGACAGCAGAGGCGGACGTCGCTTTGCTGAGGTCAAGGACCGCGTTGGCTCAGGCGGCTTTGCTGCACACCCCATCATCTACGGCTCCCATTTCCATCACCCACGGACGCGTTGGACTACGCGGTCGGCGCAGTGCACGAGCAGTGGGTGGAGGGCGCTTGGCAGCCGCTCGCCTTTTTCAGCCGCCAGCTGACGCCCAGAGAACGCAGGTACAGCGTCCTTTGACCGAGAGCTCCTTGGACTTATATTTGGCCGTGCGGCACTTCCGTTTCATGCTGGAAGGCGTGAATTTACGGCGTTTGTCGGACCACAAGCCGCTCACCTTTCGCCATGTCAAAAGTGGCGGAGCCTTGGTCGGCACGTCAGCAGCGGCAGCTTTTCCTACATATCAGAGTTCACTACGGACATTAAGCACGTGGCTGGCAAGTCGAACCTGGTTGCTGATTGCCTCTCCAGAGTCGTCATCGGTGCCCGTCCAGTTGGGCCTGGACTATACTCGCATGGCGGCGGACCAGGTCACAGATCCCGGCGTCCAGGCTCTGAAGGTGGAGGGCGCGGCGGGCTGCGCTTGGAGGACGTAGTGTTCGGCGACGCGGGCATTACCCTCCTGTGTAACGTTTCTACGGGCCTGGCGCGGCCTGTCGTCCCTGCCAGCTGGAGGCGCTCTGTGTTCGAAGCGATGCACGGCCTATCACACCCCGGCGTTAAACCTTCGGTGCGCTTGGTGGCCGCGAAGTTCGTCTGGCATGGGCTGAAAAAGGATGTGAGGACTTGGGCCAGGGAGTGCGTGGCTGTCAACGCGCTAAGGTGCACCGCCACACGAAGGCCCCGTTGGAAGCGTTTCCTGGTGCCTGAGAGGAGGTTTGATCACGGTCAACATTGACCTGGTTGGTTCGTTGCCTTCCTCTCAGGGGTTTTCCTACCTCCTCACCATGGTGGACAGAAACGACCCGTTGGCCGGAGGCAGTTCCGCTCGTTTCGACCATCAGACGTTGCCCCGGGCCTTCATTGCAACGTGGGTTTGTCGTTTTTGGCCCCCGTCAGACATTTCCTCAGGACAGGGGCTCTCAGTTCACATCCGAGCTCTGGAACGCTGTGGCAAGCGGTTTGGGGGTCAAGCTGCACAGGACTACCCGCTTACCACCCTCAGGCTAACGGCCTCTGCGAGCGCTTTCATCGCTCCATGAAGGCGTCCCTCAAGGCCGGCCTTACGGACGGTAGGAACTGGGTCGACAAGCTGCCCTGGGTGATGCTGGGCCTGAGGACCGCACCTAAGGAAGATCTGCAGTGTTTACAGCGGAGATGGTCTACGGTCAGCCGCTGAGAGTTCTGGGGGATTTCCTCCCAAATGCTTCAGCTCCCTGGTCTGCCACGGCCCAGCCGAGTTTTTCTGCGTGACGCGGCGGAGGCTTTCGCTCCAGTCCCGACTACTCAGCACGGTGCGCCAGGGTCTCAAGTTCCCGCGGAGCTACGCTCAGCTGGGCACGTCTTCATCCGTCACGACGCACACAGAGGCCCCCCTGCAGGCCACCTTACGCGGACCTTCCGGGTTTTGGAACACGGTGAAAAACACCTGGTGGTCGACATGGGCGGGGTAAGGCTGAGCACGTCTCGGTTGACCGGGTGAAGGCTGCTCACTTGGACGTGGACCGGCCGGTGGTGCTGGCTCGGCCGCCGAGACGGGGCGGACCCCCCGGCTTGATTCCTGTCAGGGAGAGGGGACCTGTTGTCCGGTCCCTCCTCTGTCAGGGGCCGCATCTGGGCGGAGGTCGCTGTACCGACTCCGGTGCGCAGGTCTCGTGGGGCAGGCGGATTGTTCCTCCCCGCCATACGGAATTTGTTTACACGTGAATTCTGGGGGGGCTTGTGTGGTGACACGTTATGGGACCATAATTCACCTCTCTATTGTGTTGCCACACGGACCCTTTAGTGGGAACACCTGGAGAGTTAGCCTCCATTCCTGCTAGCTCATTAAGCAGAGCAGACGATGTGTTGACCTCTCTATATTTAATGGATAATAAAGAGTGGAACTCCGTTCTGAATACACCGCCTCCGACTCCCTTTTCCTGGCGCTACAGCTCGTCTTTAGTTTTATTGCAGGTTTTTATATCTGATGTTGGTGTGATGTGGAACAGAACCTTACTCTTTGGGGACCTCATGTTGTTTTGGTAAGGTCAATTTATCAAACAAATTCCTTAATCTTCAACTTTTCAGCAAACTATTAGGATTTTCGTTTAGTTCACTCTGCTTAGACCCAAAGGTGACTGTGAAACACCATCACTAATTGTTTTATCCCCCCCCCCATTTCTCTCTTTGTTGTTTGTCTAGTTTATGTGGCAATGTAAAGACTGTGGCACTGAAGTGTCTAAGCGATCACAAATTCTTAAACATTACAGACTAAAACATAGTCATTTTGGGCGTGGCCATCATATTCAGTGTATATATCCTGATTCCATGCATTTTTAAGGCTTGGGAATACACTTTTGGTACACTTGTCAAGGAATCACACCAATACCTTCAAAGCCCTCTGCTGACATATTTACTACATTTTCCTGTCATTTATGTGGCTGTAGTGGACTTGGAACAGAACGTGATTATTTTGTGCACATAAGCCATCATCTGAGAAACAATGAGACAGTCACTTGTATGTTTAAAGGCTGTGCATACAAATCCAACATATACAGCACCTTCAAGTCACACAAAAGTCGGAAGCACAGCTTGCATTCATTGGTAAGATTTTAAGGACGGTGTTGTACAAGGAACTTGTGTAGGTGAAACTGGAGAGCTTGGTGTTTCAAACAATGAGGACATTTGCGATGAAAGTCAGTTTGATGATGTTGATTTAGATACGTCGAAGGATCAGCCAGAAATAATAGAGCAACAAATTGCGGCAGTGTTATTAAAGCTGTGAAAATATTTTTCATGTGCCCAAGTGCTGCAGTTGAATGAATTGCTGGAAGAATTTCAATATTATTGAACACAGCATCTTTGTGTAGTACAAGAAATGTGATTCCATGACACACTAAATAGTTACAATCTACAAGTTGACCAGTCGGTCATTGAAGAACTTGCATCTGCTCTGTTTACATCTAATCCTGTGTACAAGGCTATTGGTAAAGGTTGTCCTTTGACAACATCCTTTAAACGCAAACAATACTATAAACACAATTTTAACGTTGTGGAACCCATAGAATATATCTTGGATGAGAAAAATAAAGGAACTCTACAGTATGTTCCACTATTAAAGTTTTTGCAGCAGCTTTTCACTGATGGTCACATTCTTAATAAAGCATTAGACACTCATCTCATATCAGAGGATAGAGGAGAGAAGTGGTATACAAGTCTTTTCGAGATGGTTTGTTTTTCAAGGATAACCATTTTTTTGTCAGGAGGTGAATTGCGAGTGTTACTGAATTTGTATGTCGATGACTTTGAGATTTGTAATCCGCTTGGCACATCTCGTAAAAAGCATAAGATCTGTGGCGTTTATTGGACTCTCAGCAATTTACCACCAGGTTGCCATTCTTCGTTACCTTCTATTTATTTGGCCTTACTCTGCAGGTCTGACGATGTGCGAACATATGGCTATGAAAGGGTCCTAGAGCCTTGTTGAGGGATCTTGTCATTTTGGAAAGTCAAGGTATTTTTATTGCACAGCTTGGAGATTGTGTTCAATCTCAATCTCAATCTTTATTTATTTATATAGCACATTTAAAACAACCTTCGGCTGACCAAAGTGCTGTACAGGGCAGGCAGTAACTACAATAGTGAATAACCCAATGGGAGTACGATAATAAAAACAATAATTAAAAAACATAATAAAAAGCACAATAACTAGAAACATATAAAAATAAATAAATAAAAAAAACACATACAATATAAAAATGTAATGCTCAACTAGTATTAAAAGCCAGTGCAAAGAGGTGAGTTTTTAGCTGGGATTTAAAAAGTTCAATAGACTCAACAGTCCGGATATGTGCTGGAGGCTGTTCCACAGTCTGGGAGCTGCAAACACTGAAGGCCCTGTCACCTCTGGTTTTTTTCCTGCTCCGAGGAACCACCAATATATTCTGCTGAGCTGAGCGCAATGCTCTAGCAGGAGCATGGCGGTGCAACAACTCAGACAGGTAATGTGGTGCCAGTCCATGCAATGATTTAAAAACAACAAGTAAGTACTTGAACTGGATCCTGTAACTGACAGGAAGCCAGTGTTAAGGGCACAATACAGTGTGTCATAGCAGACAATTTGGGAGCACATGGAGTAGCTGGATTTCTTGAGAGTTTTGCAGGTGGGTACATTTGCCGTTTTTGTGTGGCACAAAAGTCTGAAATTCAGGAGAGGGAAGTGAGTTCAGGTGCATTTACTCTCCGAAGCAAGGAGATGCATGAAACGCATGTCAGATCAGCACAGGAAAATAAAAAACATTGTTACGGTGTTAAAAGAAGTTGTGTTTTCTCTGCACATCTTTCTCATTTCAATGTCTGTACTGGCTACCCTCCAGATATTGCACATGACATCTTTGAAGGCATATTACCAGTCGAGTTGGCACACTGCCTCAATTTGTTCATTTCCAAAAGATATTTCACCCTTGAAAATCTCAATGACTCCATTAAGAAGTTCCCCTTACAAGTGGACAGACAAGAGTAACCGTCCTCATGCTATTCCCAAGCATTCACGGTGAAGAAAAACTATTGGAGGAAATGCTCACGAAAATTGGAGTCTTTTGCGATTGCTTCCATTTTTGGTTGGACAGTTGGTGCCCCCAGATGAGCCAGCCTGGCAGGTCGTTTTGGACCTTAAAGATATCGTCGAACTAGTTGTTGCACCAGTGCACACAACACAATCCATTGCTTTCCTTGAAGCCAAGATTTGTGACCATAGACATAGGTTACAAGAGGTGTTTCCGGGTATAAAGATCTTGCCCAAACATCATTGTGTGGAACATTATCCACAGATGATCCGATGTTTTGGCCCACTAGTTGGGATGTGGACAATGAGGTTTGAGGCGAAACACAGTTTTTTTTAAGCAGGTAGTCCGTCACACACGCTGCTTTAAAAACATACTCTTGTCCCTGGCGGTGATGAAGCATCAGTTTATGATGGCATATCATTTGGAGTCAGCCACAACCGAAAGGTCTAGCCTGACTGTCTCAGCTGTTTTCAACGGTCTCTGTTGATATTTTGCATCAGGATGTACAGAAGGTCCTTACAGCTGACAGACCCTGAATTGCTCACATTCAGCTCACAAGAATGCATCTGTAATGGAGTGAACTACAGGGAGGGGTATGGTTATTGTTCATGGCTCTGCTGGTGGGCTGCCAGAGTTTGCAGAAGTTATCCAGATGGTTGTTGTGGAAACAGAGCTTGAGCTTATGTAAAGAGCTGAGTGCTGGTATAGGGAGCATTTTTAGGGCATTTGAGTTATGTCCCACGTCACAAGTCTCTCTCATTCAACTTGGCGCCTTGGATAGACCAGTACCCCTTGGCAGATTACAGGATTGGAGGACGGCGACAATGGTGACACTTAAACGATTCATACACATAAAAGGTTAGACATAGTCATTGTATTGCATGAGTTGACATTAAGTACACTTAAATATGGTAACAAGAGGGTTGCTTTACAGGAGGATTCATTTCGTTAATAGTAAAAATGAAAATAGAATCCTTGTGAGAATTTTTTTATGGAAGGTATCTAGTCCTCTGAGTCTCCCTTAGCTAAATGACCCTCATGTTGCCATGTAGTATAGAAATGTGCATGTTAATTAAACTTAGCTACTCTAATTGTGTTCATAATAAAGTTTATACTTAAGTAACAACAGTATCAAATATTTATGTTAACATGTTGTTTTGTGTCCTTTAACAATTAGATTGAAGAATGGCACCACATCTGAAGTTGAGGGTCCTTGTGGACACGGATGACTGTAGAAGACTGATCTACATTCAGGAATGCCAAAACTCTGACAGAGTTACACGATACAATTTGCCAAGCATTTGGAATTGAAAGAGACTTTCGTATTCAGTTCATGGATCCTGACTTTAATAATGATTGCATGACTGTTACGTCAGTACAAGACATACAGGACCGAAGTACGATCAAGGTGGTGTACATACTTGGTGATGTGAGTTTAAGTCCATCCTCCTGGATCATCTGGAGCACCAGTAAGCAGGCAAACATCTTCCAGTGTGTCGTCATTATCATCAACACAGTCGGATAGCACCATTATTCTGCCATTATTCTACTTTTTTTGAAGTAATTTTTTTACACAGGCAACAAGTGATGTTCATTTTAAAAGGGAAGCAATCCTCAAGGCACTTTGCATCCACCTTGGTGAGGATGATGGACATCTCATTCGGGAGTATATGGTGAGTCATTGTAATTGCATTTGCCAGTCACATGTAGTGTTTTAAGATCCTAGTGTCAGGCATCAATTTTAGATAATTATGTTTGACCTTATAAGGAGCATGAAGGTTGAGAATATTTATATATATGAATGTTGATATTCATATTCACCCTAAAACATTTCAAACCATCAGCTTGGTTCTTTATACGATGAGGTTGGCTTTATTAATTGTTTTTCTTAATGTCCAATGGAAAGACCATAATCAACAATGTCTTAATCCATCTGTCAATCCTCTCTGACTTCTGACACTCATCACCAAGCTTATTGGGTCCTATGTAAATCTTTAAAAACACCTCACACATATTTAGTTTGATTCAGAAATATATACAGTATGACCAGCTTTGTTTTCAGGTATGTGAGCAATATTACAAAAAATGTATACGATAAAGTATGTAATTAAAATTACATATATTGAATAAATGCATGTTTTTTCATTAAATATACAGGACATCGCAGGAGATGACGTCACCAGAGACCTGCAGAAATGTACCATGGGCATATATGTCATCAACAAGGAGGGTGGAGAACCTGGACATTATGACGACGTTGGGATTTTTGTTGAAGGACTAATCATTCTGGACAAAATTGGATCTGTAGCCCGAGCTTGTGCCATCATGCTGGGACTCATCTATTCACTAAACATGGCTTACCCCAAAGAGCTAAGGTACTACTATGAATTCGTTCAGAAAGTGCTCTTGCAAATGGATGGTGAAAGGCTTTCCCCCAAAGTCCTTGGACTGAAGAACAAGATAAATGCTGGACTGTAGGATTTATTCTACAGTAATCACACAACAAACAGTTGTGTGATTACTTAAAAAACAATGATTTATTTGAAGATTTTCAGTCTGGCTTTAGAACACATCATAGCACAGAGACAGCTCTGGTTAAAGTCACAAATGATATTCTAATAGCCTCAGACAAGGGACTTGTCTCTATTCTTGTTTTGCTCGATCTTAGTGCTGCATTTGATACTATCGACCATGATATCCTATTGCAAAGACTAGAGCACTTAGTTGGCATACAGGGAACTGCTTTAGGCTGGTTTAGGTCCTATCTATCTGAACGCTCTCAGTTTGTACGTGTTAACGATGAATCTTCCACGCAAACCAAAGTTAGCCATGGAGTGCCACAGGGCTCAGTGCTCGGACCTATTTTGTTCACATTATATATGCTTCCGTTAGGCAATATTATAAGGAATCATTCTGTAAACTTTCATTGTTATGCGGATGATACTCAACTATATTTATCAATCAAGCCTGATGAAATTAATCATCTAAATAAAATTCAAGATTGCCTTAAGGACTTAAAAACGTGGATGACCTTAAACTTTTTGATGTTAAACACGACCAAAACTGAAGTTATTGTACTTGGCCCGAAGAATCTACGAAACAAATTATCTAAAGACATACTAACTATGGATGGCATTAATTTGGCCTCCAGTGAGACTGTAAGGAATCTTGGTGTTATATTTGATCAGGATTTATCCTTTAACGCCCACATAAAATCAATTTCAAGGACCGCCTACTTCCATCTACGTAACATTGCAAAAATCAGGCATATCTTGCCTCAAAACGATGCAGAGAAACTAGTCCATGCATTTGTTACTTCTAGGCTGGATTATTGTAACTCTTTATTATCAGGGAGTACTAAGAAGTCAATCAAGTCGCTTCAGCTGATTCAAAATGCTGCGGCTCGTGTACTAACCAGAGTTAGGAAAAGGGACCACATTACTCCTGTTCTGGCTGCCTTACACTGGCTCCCTATAGAACACAGGATAGAATTTAAAATTCTTCTTCTCGCCTACAAAGCCCTTAATGGGCAGGCGCCATCTTACCTTAAAGAACTCATTATACCCTACTGTCCTACTAGGGCATTGCGTTCCAAGAATGCAGGGTTGTTGGTTGTTCCTAGAATCTTTAAAAGTACAATGGGAGCCAGAGCCTTTTCTTATCAAGCTCCACATTTGTGGAATCAGCTTCCAGTTTGTGTTCGGGCGGCAGACACCCTATCCGTTTTTAAGAGTGCGCTTAAGACCTTCCTTTTTGATAAAGCTTATAGTTAGGGCTGATTAGATTCAGCCCCTAGTTTTGCTGATATAGGCTTAGTTTGTCGGGGGACATCTTACTTCTTCCTTCTCTCTGTCTATACCCGTGTACACTCATGTTCCGATTAACCCAGCTTCCCCAAATGTCTTTCTTTTTGGTGTCTATATACGCTGGGATCCGGAGTCATGGATGATCCTGCGGTCCTGTGTCCTGGATCGCGAGCGCTGGATCTTGAGTCGTGGCTGTGGTCCTGGATCATAGGTCCTGGATGGATATCCTCGTGGATTCATCTTCCTATTATACACACATGCATTTCCAAACATTTGGACTACCTATGTTGCAAATGTATTATCTTTTCAATTTACACACGGCATCTATTCCACGTCTGTCCGTCCTGGGAGAGGGATCCCTCCTCTGTTGCTCTCCCTGAGGTTTCTCCCATTTTTCCCTTTAAACTGGGTTTTCTTTGGAAGTTTTTCCTTGTACGATGTGAGGGTCTAAGGACAGAGGGTGTCGTATTGTCATACTGATATTCTGTACACACTGTGAAGACCACTGAGACAAATGTAACATTTGTGATATTGGGCTATATAAATAAACATTGATTGATTGATTGATTGATTGATTATTCAGCCGCTCTTGTGAACCGATGCCATTAAGCATATACTATCGAAACGGCAACTTTTTCTACTTTAGCCAAGTGTAAAACTTTTTTTTTTTTTATTTGTATAAGGGCCATTTACATCTAGTTCTGGAGAAGAATGTGAAAATATTACAAGTATTTCGTGTATTAATGTGAGGAATGTTACATTCTCCTCAGCTGTTTCAAGTCACATGTCAGGATGTATTCGCTGTCTGTTTCCACTGCACTTTGTTGCATTTAGTTTTTATCGAAACGGCAACTTTTTCTACCTTAGCCAAGCGTAAAACATTTTATTTTTTATTTGTATAAGGGCCATTTACATCTAGTTCTGGAGAAGAATGTGAAAATATTACAAGTATTTCGTGTATTAATGTGAGGAATGTTACATTCTCCTCAGCTGTTTCAGTCACATGTCAGGATGTATTCGCTGTCTGTTTCCACTGCACTTTGTTGCATTTAGTTTTTATCGAAACGGCAACTTTTTCTACCTTAGCCAAGCGTAAAACATTTTATTTTTTATTTGTATAAGGGCCATTTACATCTAGTTCTGGAGAAGAATGTGAAAATATTACAAGTATTTCGTGTATTAATGTGAGGAATGTTACATTCTCCTCAGCTGTTTCAGTCACATGTCAGGAAGTATTCGCTGTCTGTTTCCACTGCATTTTGTTGCTCTGATGGCCTCCACCTCTGCCTAGTGTGTGTGTGTGTGTGTGTGTGTGTGTGTGTGTGTGTGTGTGTGTGTGTGTGTGTGTGTGTGTGTGTGTGTGTGGTGTGTGTGTGTGTGTGTGTGTGTGTGTGTGTGTGTGTGTGTGTGTGTGTGTGTGTGTGTGTGTGTGTGTGTGTGTGTGTGTGTGTGTGTGTGTGTGTGTGTGTGTCAGGCTGCCAGGTGTCCACAATCCAATCACCTCTGCTATAAGACTCGAGCCCTGACTCCTCCACTTCGCCATATCGTAGACTCTGTAACCACAGTCAGTCTCTAGCTTTGGAAAGTCTTCGATTGCGATTCCCTGTTTGACCTGTTTTCTCCTGTGCCGGCAGCTTCAAGCCAGCCTGACTCCAATCTCCTGTATCTAGACCACCTCCAACGTTGGACCCTGTCCCGTTCCTCCTGGCTCTTCTCCAGGCGCTCTCCAACCTGGTCAGACCTCCATTCCCCTCTCCCTTGGACTCCGTCTAGCTTCCCTGGCCCAGAACCCCCTCCCCTGCCTACAGCCCAGTATTATTCAATAAACGTTATTATTGTGCTTGAAACTCTTTCCTCCAGTCTCTGCTCTGCTCCTGGGTTCCCTGCTAGCCTTAACAGTACAATCTCGCCACTGTTAAGGCTAGCAGGGAACCCAGGAGCAGAGCAGAGACTGGAGGAAAGAGTTTCAAGCACAATAATAACGTTTATTGAATAATACTGGGCAGGGGGGTCTGGGCCAGGGAAGCTAGACGGAGTCCAAGGGAGAGGGGAACGGAGGTCTGACCAGGAAGAAGAGCCAGGAGGAGCAGGACAGGGTCCAATGTTGGAGGTGGTCTGGAGACAGGAGATTGGAGTCAGGCTGGCTTGAAGCTGCCGGCACAGGAGAAAACAGGTCAAACGGGGAATCGCAATTGAAGACTTTCCAAAGCTAGAGACTAACTGTGGTTACAGAGTCTACGATATGGCGAGGTAGATGAGTCAGGGCCGTAGTCTTATAGCAGAGGTGATTGGATTGTGGACACCTGGCAGCCTGACACGCACACACACACAAGGTGGAGGCCATGATAGTTGCATGTTATTTTTATCGAATCAGAAGATGTTTAAGACGCATGCTTCATGTTACATCATTTTGTACAAGATAATAAAGTAAGAGTATGTATCAAATATGATGTTTGTTATATTTTAATATATTGAAAGTTAACATAGTAAAAATGTTTGATTAAATTCAACTTAATTTTTGTATGTAGGAATTAAACTACAGAATTGATCTGAATGTACAAAAAGAAAAAAGGTTATGTTACATAATCCATTTTAGTACACTTAACATGGGTTTAGTGTGTAAATTCTACTCAAAATAGTTGAGCTGAAAATTATCAGTATGAATAAGTTGCAATTACTCAAAATAGTTGAGCTGAAAATTATCAGTATGAATAAGTTGCAATTACTCAAAATAGTTGAGCTGAAAATTATCAGTATGATTAAGTTGAAGTTACTCAAAACTAATAAGTACAGTGAACTTAAAAAATATATCTGGATTTAGATAAATGTGTTTCGTGCAACCACTTACCTAAATAAAGTAAATCCAACATAACAATTTTTTCAGTGTATCACCTGAGTGGGCGGTAAAATGGACTCTGTCTCCTTGGAAAGAGCCTCTGGGTCAAAAAGCCTGGATAACGCGTCTGGTTTGGCGTTCTGTGAGCCAGGACGGTAGGAGAGAGTGAAGTTAAACCTATTGAAGAATAAGGTCCATCGTGCCTGTCTGGAGTTTAACCTCTTAGCCTTGCGTATGTACTCCAAATTTGTGTGGTTTGTCCACACAATAAATGGCTGTTTTGCCCCTTCTAGCCAGTGCCTCCACTCATCCAGTGCTACCTTCACGGCTAATAACTCTCTATTGCCTACATCATAGTTCCGTTCAGCCGCAGTCAACGTACGGGAAAGGTAGGCACATGGATGGAGCTTACTGTCTTTCTCTGCCCTCTGTGAGAGGACCGCCCCGATGCCCTCGTTGGAGGCATCCACCTCCACTGTGAACTGCCGTTGGGAATCCGGGATGGTAAGTATTGGAGCTGTAGTGAAAACTTTTTTTAACTTCTGGAAGGCCTGGTCTGCCTGTGGGGTCCACACAAACTGAACAGAAGGAGAGGTGAGTACATGCATAGGAGCGGCAATAGAACTAAAATTCCTAACACATTTTCTGTAGAAGTTTGCAAATCCAAGGAATTGTTGGACTTTTTTCCTGGAAGAGGGTGTGGGCCATTCAGCCACAGCGCTCACTTTAGCAGGATCCATCATTATCTGGTCAGGACCCAGGATGAAACCCAGAAATGAAGTGGAACTGACGTGGAACTCACATTTTTCAGCCTTAACATAAAGTTGATTGTCCAACAACTTTCTTAATACCTGACGAACATGCGAAACGTGTGAACCTTCATCACGGGAAAAAATCAGGATATCATCAAGATAGACAAAAACAAAATGATTCAAAAATTCCCTCAACACATCATTTATGAGAGCCTGAAAAACGGCAGGTGCATTTGTTAGACCAAAAGGCATTACCAGATACTCATAATGTCCGCTTGGAGTGTTGAAACCAGTCTTCCACTCGTCCCCCTCCCGTATCCTCACCAAGTGGTAAGCGTTACGCAGGTCAAGTTTTGAAAAACTCTAGCTCCTTTCAACAGTTCAAACGCTGAGGTCATAAGCGGGAGGGTGGTACCTGTTCTTGATGGTTATGTCGTTAGGGGCTCTGTAGTCGATGCAAGGACTTAGGGATCCATCTTTCTTCAACGAAGAAAAAACCAGCTCGGCGGGAGATGAAGAGGGACGGATAAGACCCGTTTTTGAGAGAGCCGTCTATGTACTCTCTCATAGACTCTCTCTCTGGAGCTGAGAGAGAGTACAGTCTTCCCTTGGGCAAGGGGGACCCAGGCAGGAGATCGATGGCGCAGTCATAGGTGCGATGAGGAGGAAGGGATGTCGCTTAGTTTTATTGAACACTACCTCCTTGAGATCCTCGGTAGCAAGCTGGGTACGTTCGAAAGGTCAGGGAATATGCAAACTAAAGTTATGGCTAAACAGTAATAAGTTATCATTAAAGAGGACCTATCATGCAAAATGCACTTTGTGATGTATTTTATACATAAATATGTGTCCCCGGTGCGTCAGGGAACTTACACAGCATCAGAAAATAAAACCCTCTCTCTTTTCCTCCGTACCCAAATCTTTTAAAAACAGGGGTACAACAAGCGGATAAAGATTTGCTGCCGATCTGACGTCAAATCGGCAGCGGACCCACATAAAATTGCTATCAGAAACAATACCTGACGTGTTTTGGATGTAATCTCGTCTTTGTTTACATTAGCAAGCCTCGCTAACACTCAGAGCTAACCTGTACTGTAGAGCACATGTGTTTAAAAAGCAGGAAATAAAAAAAGGAACTCACCTTGTGATAAACCCGCAAGAGAAAAAGCATTTGAGCTCCATACTGTTTCAGAAATAATCTTTGATGTGGTTTAGAACCGGATGGCGTTTTATCCATAGACTGTACAGATGTAGCACCTCATTTCAGACTCCAGTTTACAGCTTCCTGCCTACGACCTGCCTAAGACCTGTATCGAGGAATGTTAAGCCCTCCCACTATTTTCCAAGAGGGCGTTGCCAGATTTTCAATTTCAGGTTTTAACCAGGAGATGGCTCTTCATTCATAAATACAGAAAGACAAGTTTCATGGACTTTCAGTCGTGTTTTGAAGAGCATTTGAACACATCAATATTTTAGATCAACTAAAGTATATCTAATCTTGTAATTCAATAATATAGTCTTTATATATTAAATAATCATAATAATAATGTAAATGTTTACATTACACTTCTTTATATGCTCATACTTTTACCTTTACAAACGTTTGCTTTAATATGCAGTATATTTTTTGTATATTTTGTGTTTGTTTCCTCCTGCTCCCTTTCGGACACATACTGTATGATTTATTAGGGCCCGAGCACGAGAGTGCTAGGACCCAACGGCGTCCTAGCACGAAGTGCAAGGATACCTATTGTTATTAGGGCCTGAGCACGTAGTGCAAAGACCTATTGAAATCGTCAGTATTATTAGGGCCTGAGCACGTAGTGCAAAGACCTATTGAAATCGTCAGTATTATTATTCTTCTGTTACCGGTTCTGCACTTTCGACCTGTTTTTGAGGGGGTTACGACACTATTCATGTAGCGACATTTGGCAACGCCGCCAGGACCGGTGAAAATGTTAACATTCTGGATTCGATGGGAGAACATTTTTCAACTTGCTCTCTAGCGCCACCTGTGTAAATTCAGTGTTTCGAAAAATTTACAAAGTCGCAGCGTAAGTCTGACGGACCTGAAATTTTGCACACTTATCCGGGTGGAGCAGCTCTACATATTATCCTCTCATATCCCGAAGCTCCGCCTACTTTGATTTTTTAAATTAGCATAATGTGAAAAACATTGAAATATTAACTTAAATTCCAATTTCTTGATTTTCCAAACCAAACTTAGTGCACAGCATCAATGGAGGGGCAGACACATTACCCTACAAAATGAGCACGAGGTGTGGAAAAATGTGGCCGACATCAATCAAAACGTATTAGCAAAAGGGTGTGGCCTACACATAAATGCTCACAATTCATCCAAAATGTATCCAAATATCACAGATTTCGGTGGATAGGTTCAGTGTGTCTTGGGGAATAGGCACAACAAACAATGTTCATTTCGAACAATAGGGGGCGCCAAAAACACAACTAATTTATATCTCAATAACCGATGGACTAAAAAAATATATATTGTCATAGACATACTGGCAGGGTGAGTATAAACTGAGATTTAAAGGGTCGCAACCAATGAAAAATGTGGGCGTGTCCTATTCAGTTTTTTTCTCGGAAATCGAAGGTTAAAAAATGTACCGAGCCATAAGTAGGGGAGAAAATGAGTTACGGCCTTTAAATTCGGAACACATGTCACAGCCCACAACTTTTTTCCAGACTGTAGAAAAAATCGGACGTTTTTAGCAATATGTCTCAGTAGCGCCCCCTATTGTGCCGGTAGTCAAATATAGTTTCTTCGAACTACCCGAAACTTGGCACAGAGATTCCTCATGGAAATGCGGACATATTTCAAAATGGATTCCATATCTCCGCCCACCAATGAAGTCGGCCATTTTGAAATATGTCCATTTTAAGCGCATTTTCGCATACTTGTCCTAGGAAAATGATCGGAAACATTTCAAACCAGGACAAGATCAGCCCATATCCAATGTGATGCTAAATTGCGAATGAATAGTCGACTGCTCAAACGGGGAGCTCGTAAGCTAACGGAACATGTACCAATTTTGACGATTTAAATGCCATAAAATCGCTAAAATGACTTTCGGACGCAAAACTTGGAACACACGTCACAACCCACGTCTTTTTCCAGACTGTACAAAAAAAATGTACATTTTTGGTACACCAGCTCAGTAGCGCCCCCTATTGTGCGATAGTCACATATAGTTTCTCCAAACTACCCCAATCTTGCCACAGACATTACTGATGGAATTGCAGACATATTTCAAAATAGCTTCCATTAGCCCCGCCCCCCATAAAGTCGGCCATTTTGAAAAAGCTGTGTTATTCATGCATTTTAAGCGCTTTTTCGCAAACACCTCCTCTGGAAAAGATCGGGAAAATTCCAGTCCAGGACAAGTTAAGCCCATATCCAATATCATGTTAAATTGCGAATAAAATAGTTGCTAGCTCAATCGGGGCGAACGTAAGCTAACAGAGAATGTACCATTTTTGACGATTTACATGTCTCAAATGACTCCAAACTACTCGCATATAGTTTTCCAGATATTCACGAAACGCTGTATACACATTACTATTATGATGGCACACAAATTTACCAGCAACAGCTCTGCTTATTAATTTCCCACATTAACCATAAACACCCAATACATATAAAACTCCTAAACAATGTATGGTGAAATGTTTCCATCTTGTTTTTCTATCTACGACTACAAACAGTATTTCCACTACAAGCACAACAGTAACACATCTTTCTATGCAATACAATAGAACAGTATGTGTTCACAGCCAATCCATGATTTAATGAGTATTTCCTTTGTGCCAAGAGCTGATTTAGTATATTGCATCAACGACCTTTTCAATTAAATTGACAATTCTTTTGTGTAATTAATAGTGTGTGAAACCAGGCAGAGTGAGTGACATGGTGTTCATTTCCACTATGCCAAAGCAGTTTACAGTTGCTGACGGTGTAAGGTAATATATATTGTCCTAAGTAATTGTATGTAGCTGTGTTCAAAGGAGTACACGTTACAAGGCCGTGCGGGGGGAGCTGCCAGACCCAGATGTCCTCAAAGTCAGCGAGGTATACAAGGACCTCTCAGCAGACATCTCACCACGAAAAAAAAAACGAATGGCTCACTACTCAACTCAATCTTGTGCACAGAGCCTATAGAACACATAATTTAAACCAGGAGGATGTAAACAGAGGAGAACAGCCGGTCTGATTTAGTGCCATGGGATTATCCTGTAATGAGTAATCGACTATACAAACAGTTCATTTATTATCTCGATACATGTGTTGTGTAAGACATTTGAATCAATTTGATACGTCAATATTAAATGTACCTTTATTTTGAAATGTTTTATTGTGAATGACAAACCGGATGTCACATTTCCGGTATTTCCGGTTTAGGGAGAGACTTAATTCAGGTAGCTTGCCTTGGATGTCTGTGTGCGCGGAGGTTTTGTCGTCAACAGACTCATTAAACTACCCACTTCTCGGTACATAGAAACCCTGCTCCACGGTCAAACGTGAGTAATATCGCAATTGGTGTGTTATACTGAAATGTGTTGACCTATACTTTATACTTTATTTATATATATGTATGCTTTTCATTGGAACACGCGGTGGGTGTGTGCAGTGCTAATGCTAATACCTAGCGCCACTTGTTTTGATGTACGTTTTTGTTGGTAACCTCCCTAGTTTGTATCTTTTAGTGTTGAGGTGGGCACCTTTAGATTCTGTGTCTCCTTGTGGTCATAAACAATGTGTTTGATGTGGAGCTAGGATAAGTAATAAGGGAGATAGGAGTGATTTTCGGTGCAGTAATAGGTTAGCATGTTTCGCTCGGGGCTAATTCAGAGGCTCACTGTTAGCATTGTGTGTTTTTTGTGAAAAAATAAATGAAAAAGATCAGTTAAATTAGTTTTTTTCCCGTTCTATGGATATAAAATATTCATAGTTTATTAAATATTAAGCTTCCTTAGACGTTGTTTCCTGAAAATGACGCGATTACGGGTCCGTGGGGCCTAAGACGATAACAGAGTATGTTTTATTTTTATTTTATTTATTTTTTCACAACAGTTGTATTTGGATGGAATGAATACCTATAGTGATAATACAAAGTAATAAAATGATTTTTACAGTGAAAACGTTCAAATGGAACTGATGGTTCCCAAATTACCCAGAGGTGAGGTGGACTTTATTTTTCTAAACCTCTCTTAAAAAGGTCAAATTTCACTTGTTTTGCATCAATCTTGATACAGTGTACTTATTATGTTATAGTTTGGATTCCTAAAGCTTTTAGTCTACTAAACTCATCATTCAAGGGTGGTTTTCACTATAAGTAATGGGGTTTTTTTAGGCGGACATTAGAATTTACATGTTTTTACTATGTTCCATCTCAATTTACTTTAAAATAAAAACATCTCTATGGTACGGTGGCCCTGAAGTGCAAGAAACCACAGCATTTCACAAAACACAACAGAATTTCACAAAACACAACAGCATTTCACAAAACACAATAGCATATCACAAAACGCCACAGCATTTCACAAATCGCCACAGCATTTCAGAAAACACAACAGCATTTCACAAAACGCCGCAGCATTTCACAAAACACCTCAGCATTTCACAAAACGCCACAGCATTTCACAAAACACCGCAGCATTTCACAAAACACTGCAGCATTTCACATTGGACGGAAAGGGTATTCCTTAGGGAGAACACTTATTGTTTGTGATATTGTTTGTGGACAGAGCCAGCCAGAGAAGCACTGCTGTGATTGGTTGTTTTTGCTGCCAATCAAGAAATGACTTCGTGATTGGACCAACACATCAGCCGTTAGCTGTTAGCACACACTCAGAGCTCACAGCTCCTCATATCTGTTCAGAAACTGGACAAAAGTTAAATATGTACAAACCACAGATGGCGAATACAGTCGCTGCTTTATTTATGTCTGTATGATGTTGTTGTGAGTGTGGACGGAGCAGCTACAGGTTAGTTTAGCCTGATCGATCCGATTCCGATAGGATTTACATGGAGATCCGGCCCGCCCCCTCTCCAGCGTCTTTTTTGAATCACAGGAGTAAACACAGAATTAATGCTTTATTAATTAATGGTTTTTAAGGGGCTTATCTCCATGTAAATACTATGGTAGACTACCCAGTTACTAAATCAGCCTACTATCACCTAAAGAACATATCTAGGATTAAAAGACTAATATCACAGCAGGATTTGGAAAAACTTGTCCATGCCTTTATCTTCAGTAGACTCGACTACTGCAATGGTGTCTTCACAGGTCTCACTAAAAAATCTATTAGAAAGCTGCAGCTGATTCAGAACGCCGCTGCTCGAGTCCTCACTAACACTAAGAAAGTGGATCACATCACTCCTGTTCTGAAGTCTTTACACTGGCTTCCTGTGTGTCAAAGAATAGATTTCAAAATACTGCTGCTGGTTTATAAAGCACTGAATGGTTTAGGCCCAAAATACATTACTGACCTCCTGCTAAACTATGAACCATCCAGATCTCTCAGGTCTTCAGGGACTGGTCAGCTTTCTGTCCCCAGAGTCAGAACTAAACATGGAGAAGCCGCGTTCAGTTATTATGCTCCAAATATCTGGAACAAACTCCCAGAAACCTGCAGGTCCGCTGCAACTCTGACTACTTTTAAATCCAGGCTGAAGACTTTTCTTTTTTGTCGCTGCTTTTAATTGAACTATTCATATCTTAAACTGCACTGTAACTTTTATCCATGTACTTTTTCTTGTAATGTTTAATTGAACTATTTATATTTTAGACTGCACTGTAACTTTTATCCATGTATTTTTCCTTAATGTTTATTTGATTAGCTTTTCCTTTTTAATGCTTAATGTCTTTTTTTTTTTGTAAAGCACTTTGAATTGCCTTGAGTTGAAAAGTGCTCTATAAATAAACTTGCCTTGCCTTACCCAATATTCGCATCGCTCTAATCGCTTGAGTTTCACCGCGGCTGTCAGCTGTGTTTGCTCCTGTCATTCAAACAAGACGCGCTGGAGAGGGGGCGGGAAGTATCTCCATGTAAATCCTATAGGAGATACCAACTACAACAAAATGAACATATTTGACAGTGATTTAATTGTAATACACGTTTCAAAGTGATGCCGAAGTAACTAATACTGATAACGGTTAGTAAAAACCATGAATTAATGCTTTGACAAGACGGCAGGCGAAAAGCTTTTAAAATGCGTGTTTTCAGAATGGAATCGGATCCATCAGGCTAAACTAACCTGTAGCTGCTCCGTCCACACTCCATACAGACATAAATAAAGCAGCGACTGTATTCGCCATCTGTGGTTTGTACATATTTAACTTTTGTCCAGTTTCTGAACAGATATGAGGAGCTGTGAGCTCTGAGTGTGTGCTAACGGCTGATGTGTTGGGAGGGACCGGTTGGGACATATTGCGCTGTCGGACGTTGACCAATCACGAAGCGTCATTTCTTCACTGGCAGCAAAAACAACCAATCACAGCAGTGCTGTCTGGCTGGCTCTGTCCAATCATAAACAAGAAGTGTTCTCCCTACGGAATACCCTTTCCGTCCAATGTGAAATGCTGTGGTGTTTTCTGAAATGCTGCGGCGTTTTGTGAAATGCTGTAGCGTTTTGTGAAATGCTGTTGTGTTTTCATTTTAAGTCATACGCTAATATTAACCAATACACAGCTTCAATTATTACTTTACTTACCTTGACCACATAACAGCTGTATTGAAGTTTTGCTTTTTGATCAATAAACACAACAACAAAAAGCAAACTCCACTGGTATGGAACATACATGGCCTAATATCAAGAGGAGATGCGTTTATTGAGTAAACAAACAGTCAAGGGCAGAACGTCTGCACAACCCACTGCACCGCACGCCACGATTAACCTGTTAAGCCGGCGGGGACCCTGTTTTTTTTTTCCACGACACTGTGTCTCAGAGCATCTTAATATTTAAAAACCTATTAATGTGTTATACCAGATTAAAGAGAAGAATCTCAGCTAACTGACGATAAGAACTATTTTTACCGAAACAAAACAAAAGTCTCACAAGAAGCGTTAGCATTAGCCCTTAGCTAAAACGGGCAGATGCTACTTCCGGTGCTAACTAGCAAAAACGACCTTTAAAACTTAATGTTTTCTGCACAAACTACATATCATCTGAAAGCTGATACTCCACAGATTATTTTTGTTATAAGTATCATCACTGTAGAACACAAACTCACTGAGCTATCAGCCAGAACAGAGAAGAAAAAAAACAACAGTTTTCAAAACCATAACAATAAGTATGTCTTACCGTTGCTGTTTTGTGATCAAAGCTCTTGTTCAAGGGAATAAAAACGCTGCTTAAGGTTAATCCAATGTCTCTTAGTCACTTTAGAATTGTTCCTGATAATCTATCATTACATTCATGGCAGCAGAGTAGGTATAAAGTTGTGCAGTCCCGAGCTAATGCTGTCTCACGTGCTGTTTACGCAAACCTCTCTCTACTTGACGTAAGTGTTTAGCGGGACTTACTAACTGTCACTCGATTCTATTGGCTCCAACGGTTCAGAAAAGGTGTCAATCACCCAAATCGACCAATGGGTTCCAAAGATATGATCCTGCGTAGTATAAACTACGCCCGCTCCATTACGCATTACGCAGCCAGAAGGGAGAGCTTCACCACCGAGGCGAGCAGGTGCTAGAGATGCTAGCTGACGATAGCGGGGCTTTGATCATACCAAATGACTCTTCGTCGGATGATGAAGATCTCCTCCAGCCAGACCTGGATCCGGGCAGTAGTGACTCGGATGTTGAACTTCCACCACGGGAAAGGTATGTAATCTCTCTGTTTTTATATATTACTTATGTGTTTGGTGGAACTGCGTCACAGTGCTAGCTTAGCCAAGAAGCTACAGGAATGATTAGGCAAAATGCTAAATAGTTTTACTTGTCTTTTTGGAGTTACATTTTCTAAATGAATGGCCAGTGAATGAATATATTCATGTGTTTACTTATTTATTTGGTGTAATATTATTTATTTATAGTCCAATATTATCCTTTTTATATATTACTTTTGTGTTTGGTGGAACTGCATCACAGTGTTAGCTTAGCCAACAGGAATTATTAGCCAAAATGCTAAATAGTGTTACTTGTCTTTTTGGAGTTACATTTTCTAAATGAATGGCCAGTGAATGAATATACATGTGTTTACTTATTTATTTGGTGTAATATTTCATTTATAGTCCAATATTGTCCTATAAGTATAAGCCAGTGAATTAATCTAATCTCTTTGTTTTTCCACATTTGTTAGATGCAGCAGGACAAAGCCACACACCCAGAAGACTGTCAGGGAGCAGCTTGCTGCAGAATTGTTGGAGTTTGCTGAAGGCCCTGCTGAAGGCCCTGCATCTCCACCACCCCCTCCTCCACCACTCACATGCATGCCCGAGTATTATGGGGAAGATGCAGTCCGGGACACGAACGTTTGAGAAATTACGAACGGCTCATTTCGGAGGACACGCGCGCATCTGCTTGACGCTGGGACGACCAGCGACCCTCCCCTACAGGCGCTCGGACGCGAAGGCCCGCTTACAACTGCGTGCACGTCTGTGACCGCAGTTTTAATTCGTGGTATTATTATTATTATATAATTATGCTGAAAAAGTTGTATAATTTTGCACGGACGCCATAACTGGTGAAAAATACCTTATTCTGGAGTCAATTGTACAACTTGCTCGCTAGCGCCACCTATACAAATCCCAATTCGGAATACATTTACAAAGTCGCACCGTAACTCCAAATGACCTGACATTTTGCACACATATCCGGGTGGACCTGCTCTACATATAATCTTCTTGAACTCCTAAGCTCCGCCTACTTTATTTTTTTTTAAATTAGCATAATTTACAAAACAGTTAAATATTCACATACATTTCAAATTTTTGTTTTACAACACCAAACTCAGTATACCTTATCGCTGGAGGGTCAGACACATTATCGTAGGGAATGAGCATGTTCAGTCGATAAATGTAGCCGTCAGTACTCTAAACGTGTTTGCAAAAAGGCGGGGCTTAGATAGAAATGCACATAATTCATCAACAATGTACCAAAAAAACACACATTTTGGTGGTAAGGTTCAGTCTGTATTGGGGAATAAGCACAAAAAGTAATATCCATTTTGGACTATAGGGGGCGCCAAATACATGACAAATGTATAACTCATGAAATGATGGACGAAATCTTTTTTTTTTTTTTAGACATACTCTGGGGATGAGTATGGACTTATATTGAAAGTTTCACAACGAATGATAATCGTGGGCGTGGCCTGTACTTTTTTTTTTATGAGGATGTGCTTAAATGTGTCTATGTACTCTCTCATAGACTCTCTCTCTGGAGCTGAGAGAGAGTACAGTCTTCCCTTGGGCAAGGGGGGACCCAGGCAGGAGATCGATGGCGCAGTCATAGGTGCGATGAGGAGGAAGGGATGTCGCTTTAGTTGTTATTGAACAACCTCCTTGAGATCTCGGTAGCAGCTGGGTACGTTCGAAAGGTCAGGGAATATGCAAACTAAAGTTATGGCTAAACAGTAATAAGTTATCATTAAAGGGGACCTATCATTGCAAAATGCACTTTGTGATGTATTTTTATACATAAATATGTGTCCCCGGTGCGTCAGGGAACTTACGCAGCGTCAGAAAATAAAACCCTCTCTCTTTTTCCTCCGTACCCAAATCTTTTAAAAACAGGGGTACAACAAGCGATCAAGATTTGCTGCCGATCTGACGTCAAATCGGCAGCGGACCCACATAAAATTGCTATCAGAAACAATGCCTGACGTGTTTTGGATGTAATCTCGTCTTTGTTTACATTAGCAAGCCGCGCTAACACTCAGAGCTAACCTGTACTGTAGAGCGCATGTGTTTAAAAAGCAGGAAATAAAAAAAGGAACTCACCTTGTGATAACCCGCAAGAGAAAAAAGCATTTGAGCTCCATACTGTTTCAGAAATAATCTTTGATGTGGTTTAGAACCGGATGGCGTTTTATCCATAGACTGTACAGATGTAGCACCTCATTTCAGACTCCAGTTACAGCTTCCTGCCTACGACCTGCCTAAGACCTGTATCGAGGAATGTTAGCCCTCCCACTATTTTCCAAGAGGGCGTTGCCAGATTTTCAATTTCAGGTTTTAACCAGGAGATGGCTCTTCATTCATAAATACAGAAAGACAAGTTTCATGGACTTTCAGTCGTGTTTTGAAGAGCATTTGAACACATCAATATTTAGATCAACTAAAGTATATCTAATCTTGTAATTCAATAATATAGTCTTTATATATTAAATAATCATAATAATAATGTAAATGTTTACATTACACTTCTTTATATGCTCATACTTTTACCTTTACAAACGTTTGCTTTAATATGCAGTATATTTTTTGTATATTTTTGTGTTTGTTTCCTCCTGCTCCCTTTCGGACACATACTGTATGATTTATTAGGGCCCGAGCACGAGAGTGCTAGGACCCAACGGCGTCCTAGCATGAAGTGCAAGGATACCTATTGTTATTCGTGGTATTATTAGGGCCCGAGCACGAGAGTGCTAGGACCCAACGGCGTCCTAGCACGAAGTGCAAGGATACCTATTGTTATTCGTGGTATTATTATTAGGGCCCGAGCACGAGAGTGCTAGGACCCAACGGTGTCCTAGCACGAAGTGCAAGGATACCTATTGTTATTCGTGGTATTATTAGGGCCCGAGCACGAGAGTGCTAGGACCCAACGGCGTCCTAGCACGAAGTGCAAGGATACCTATTGTTATTCGTGGTATTATTAGGGCCCGAGCACGAGAGTGCTAGGACCCAACGGCATCCTAGCACGAAGTGCAAGGATACCTATTGTTATTCGTGGTATTATTAGGGCCCGAGCACGATGTGCTAGGACCCAACGGCGTCCTAGCACGAAGTGCAAGGATACCTATTGTTATTCGTGGTATTATTATTATTATTATTATATATTTCCGGAATCCTTGTTTTCAGGCCTTTAGGATGCTGAAAAAGTTGTATAATTTTGCACGGACGCCAGGACCGGTGAAAAATTTGATATTCTGGAGTCAATGGGTTAAATATACCAACCTGCTCACTAGCGCCACCTATCAAAAAAAAAAAATTGTAAAAAATTCCCAAAGTCGCACCGTAACTCCGAATGACCTGATATTTTGCGAACATATCCGGGTGGACCTGCTCTTGATATAATCACATTAGAACCCTAAGCTCCGCCTACTTTATTTTTTTTAAATTAGCATAATTTTAAAAACAGTTAAATATTCACTTACATTTCAAATGTTGGTTTTTCAACACCAAACTCAGTATACAGTATCACCGGAGGGTCAGACACATTACCCTAGGAGATGAGCATGTTCAAACGATAAATATTTCCGCCATGAATTAAAACGTACTCGCTAAAAAGGCGGGGCTTAGAAAGAAATGATCATAATTCATCAACAATGTATCCAAACATCACAGCTTTTGGTGGAAACGTTGAGTCTGTATTGGGGAATAGGCACACCAAAGTCTATATACACTATAGTCCAACATTTTCATTTTGGACTATAGGGGGCGCCAAAAACACCACCAATTTATAACTCAAGAGTGGATGGACTAATCTTTTTGTTTTTTATTTACACATACTCTCGGGGCGACTACGAACTTAGATTCAAAGTGTCGCAACAAATTCAGAATGTGGGCGTGGCCTATACATTATTTTTAAATTGCGATAGCATAAAATGAGCTTCGGACGCAAAACTTGGGACACACGTCAGAGCCCAGGACCTTTTCGAAAATGTAAAAAAAAAACGTACATTTTCAAAAAAACTGCTCACTAGCTATTGTGTGGTAGTCACATATAGTTTCTCAAAACTTCACGAATTTTAGCACAGACATTTCTCATGGAATTGCGGATATATTTGTAAATACATTGCAGTAGCCCCGCCCCACAAAAAGTCGGCCATTTTGAAATATGTGCGTTTTTCAGCCATTTTACGCACGTTCTTGCGAACTCCTCCTAGGGGAATGATCGGAAAAATTCCAATGCAGGACAGGTTTAGCCCCTATCCCATATGATACTTAATTGAGGAGCACATTTTTGAAAAATTACTCGTGGAGGTCGTAAGCTAACAGCGAATACACCATTGTTGACGATTTACATGTCGCAAATTACTCTAAACTACTCGGATATGGTTATTCCGATATTCACGACACGCTGTGTACATATTGTTATTATGATTGCACACATATTTCAAATTGCCTTTCATTAGCTCCGCCCCCCAGAAAGTCGGCCATTTTGAAAAATGTGCGTTTTTCAGCCATTTTATGCACGTTCTTGCAAACTCCTCCTAGGGGAATGATCGGAAAAATTCCAATGCAGGACAGGTTAGCCCCTATCCCATACTATACTTAATTGAGGAGCACATTTTTGAAAAATTACTCGTGGAGGTCGTAAGCTAACAGCGAATACACCATTTTTGACGATTTACATGTCGCAAATTACTCCAAACCACTCGGATATAGTTATTCCGATATTCACGAAACGCTGTATACATATTGCTATTATGATTGCACACATATTTCAAATTGCCTTCCATTAGCCCCGCCCCCCAGAAAGTTGGCAATTTTGAAAAATGTGCGTTTTTCAGCCATTTTACGCACGTTCTTGCGAACTCCTCCTTGGGGAATTATCAGAAAAATTCCAATGCAGGACAGGTTTAGCCCCTATCCCATATGATACTTAATTGAGGAGCACATTTTTGAAAAATTACTTGTGGAGGTCGTAAGCTAACAGCGAATACACCATTTTTGACCATTTACATGTCGCAAATTACTCCAAACTACTCGGATATAGTTATTCTGATATTCACGAAGTGCTGTATACATATTGCTATTATGATTGCACACATATTTCAAATTGGCTTTTATTAGCCCCGCCCCCCAGAAAGTCAGCCATTTTGAAAAATGTGCGTTTCTCATGCATTTTAAGCACATTTTAGCAAAGTCCTCCTAGGGAAATGTTCCAAAAAATTCCAATCCAGCACAAATTCTGCCCATATCCAATGTGATGCTAAATTGTGAAGAAATTAGTTGCTAGCTGAATCGAGGACCTCATAAGCTAACGGAGAATATACCTTTTTGGACCATTTATATGTCAGATAAGCTACTGAAACCTGCCTGTCTGCCTCGCACATCAACGCTCACAAACACACAGACACACCTACACGTTCTACAACACACACCTACACGTTCTACAACAAACACAAACAGCTCCTAAAGCATATAATACATATAAATATTAGGCTACAGCCTTTGTATTTATTAAAGGAATGGTATGCTCATTTTAAAAATTATCATCCGATAAAACAGACCAGTCTCTGCCAGTCTCTCTTTTTTTTTTTTTAATCCTATGACATTATCAGTGATTTTAAACTGATTATATACCGAAATAACATCAACACTGTGGGCGCCGCCATTTCCCGGACGTGACGTAAACCATGCGTTTGGTTTTCGAGGACACGTTGATCTCCATGTTATTTACTGTAGTTTCTCCCTTCAAATATGCCTCACTGTATCGCGAAATATTGCCATAATTCTGATAGGAACAATCCACGGAATGCTCGGTTCCATCTGTTGCCAAAAGGTAAGCATAAGAAGTACATTCGGAGGCAGTGGCTAGCGAAATGTGGCCGGCCCGAACCGAGAGATTCACAGGCTCATGTATGCAGCGAACATTTCACATTTCCGGACGACTACTCTGAGAGTATGATCAAACATAACATGGGATTTAAAGAACAACCATTACTCAATGGAGATGCAGTACCATCGGTCTTTCTGGTGTCATCACCGACCAGGACACCAGTTCGGCCAGTAGAGAAATCGCCCTCTGCAAGTGTGAAGCGACGGAGGAGCAGAAGTAGTGCTCGGAGTAAGAATAAGGTATGTGATAGCGCATTTCCATTGCAGCGGCTAGCCCCGTTTTAGCATCCAGGCCAGGACAGTTTTTGGTGGCCTTTCCATATAGCGTAGGGAGAGGGAATCGCTAGCAAGGGTGGTACTACATGCATACATATAGTATCTTATATCATCTTCCTGTTATACACACATGCATTTCCAAACATTTGGACTACCTATGTTGCAAATGTATTATCTTTTCAATTTACACACGGCATCTATTGCACGTCTGTCCGTCCTGGAGAGGGATCCCTCCTCTGCTGCTCTCCCTGAGGTTTCTCCATGTTCCCTTTAAACTGGGTTTTCTTCAGAAGTTTTTCCTTGTACGATGTGAGGGTCTAAGGACAGAGGGTGTCGTATTGTCATACTGATATTCTGTACACACTGTGAAGACCACTGAGACAAATTTAACATTTGTGATATTGGGCTATATAAATAAACATTGATTGATACATATATAGTAATCAAAATCATTGTATCTAAGTAGGCCTACATTGGGGTTGTATTGTTTGCCTTTTTAGAAAACTTTATTTTATATTATTTGGGCAGTACATGATATACACAATTGTATTGTTTGCCTGTAGTTGGCCTTTTAATTAATAAAATATTTGAATTTGAAGTTTTGTAGATAGGGATCTTTTGGAATTATCTAGTGTTTGTAATTGTCCGGTGACGTTTCTCAGACTGTCCAGACTGCTTTAATTCTCTAGCTTAAATCAGTAAATGTTCTAAAATGTTTGCTGGGGCCCTGACAATACATTAGCAGACAGGAATGTCAGTATTGCCATCATTTAGGCCTGATGACTAGTGAGACAAGCTTCCCTTTTCCATTTTGCCTTTAGCCTCCCCCCCATTCTGGCATTCATGTATGTTCTTGTAAAAATGAGACATTTTGGATACAACATCCCTACAAGGTTTTATATTTTTCATTTCAGCTGTTAGAAACCCTGCTCACACCTAAAAGTGACAATGCACCGACTGCTACAGTGTCAAACCCGGGCCAAGCTGCAGTGCCATACATGTCAGAGGCACCACCAGAGGCACCACCAGAGGCACCACCAGTGGCACCACCAGAGGCACCACCAGAGGCACCACCAGAGGCACCACCAGTGGCACCACCAGAGGCACCACCAGAGGCACATTGTAAATGTTGCAAGCACGCAAATCCAGTGTCAACAAATGGTAAGTCTGGAGATTTTCTCCAAAAATGACATCAATAATGTATCGTTCCCGTGAAGGACACTGGTGCTGTGGTTTGTCAGACTCGCCTTTACAAAAATAATATTAAATATAATAATTGACCTATCTACTACCATCCCACATTCCTCGAGTGAATGTTAGTGATCATTTTTAACAGATAACATGATTGGAGTGGACCAACTTGACAACTGAATATAGAGGCCTAAATAGATGATTCAGGAATTTGTCTCCATTGTGACATGCAAAGAAGTTGTTCTGTTCCCTTTCCATTGGTCAAGTAAGTGTTATGTTTTAAAGGAGTGTAGACTGTAATGCGTCAATTTTTAATGATGTGGTCCACCTGTGGAGGGTGTATGGTGGGGTGTTTTTTTTAAGGGGGGGCAGATGATATCGCATGACAGCACCTTGTTACATATATTGCATTGATCTTCTCTGTATCTAGATTGTGCCATTACATTTATTATTTTATTTGCACTTACAGATATGTCAGTGCAGACCGACATGGATGATACGATACGTGCCATTGCAGTGGACCACACCTATTCATCAAACTCGAAGGAGGATGCAAGTGCATCAACGCAACCACAACCATCTCCTGTGTCAAGTGCAGCTCAATCTTTCAACAGTCCTGCAGAGGTAAGTGCTTAATGGACTTCTCAGAATGACAACCTGATAGGAGTGTTCAACATTTTCGTCAATACTTTTGAACTCCTTCAGTGTATCAAGATAGGTATTGATGCTATGTTTGATAATTGACGATGGCTTGGGCTATACAGTACTGTTCAAAATGATTAGAACACTTGGAAAATTCATAAAGTATTCATAATTTGGGCTGCAGCTTGAGTATATTACATGTTATTACCTACAACTTCTAAATATCCAAATGAAAATGTAAGCAACAAAATTAAAATATCACAATTTCAAAATATCATTAAAATGTGATTTTTAAAATCTTTTAGGTTTTTCACAAAAGATTACTTTAACAATAATCTATGAATGAATTGTCCAAGTGTTCTAATCATTTTGAAAAGTACTGTATGTACTGCCATGTGAATTTCTGGTACATAACATGCATGGAGTGACAAAAAAATTAGTGAGAGTGGGACATTTGGATTAACCCCTTGTGGTCTACATGCTTTGTGTATCAAACTGCACAATGCACAACCAGTTGATGTCAGTTACGATGAAATAATCAACAAAAGTCAATCAAGAGTTTCTTGAATTCAATTGGATTTGATTAGGTATCACAAAAAAAACATGTCCTCAAATTTTGCTAATTTCACACTCTTATTCTTACAGATCTCCACCCCGGGCAACATAAGTCCTCTAGTCGTTACACCAGAGGCTGAACGTCAAATAGATGAAGAGATATTTACCCTGGATGACTGTTTTGAGATGGAGGATAACACAAATGATTTGGACTTTGTTACACAAACAGAAACTGAAAGTGAATCGGACAGCGAGTGTGACCCATCTGATGAACATCCTACTAGTACCGATTTCGAACCCATTCAAGCTTTCACTGTACCTGACAACACTGCAGATGAAAGACAATTCATTGTTTTCGAATCGTGTATTGTTAACTTGTTCAGAAAATGCCAGAGAACAGGATGTGCTGCAGAAGTTAGGGAGTTTCAGAGAATGTTATCAGGGTCCAGGCTTATTATAAGCACAAAAGGTGCAGCTGGGTGCAATTACACTTGGTCATCACAACCTACTTTGAACAGAATGGGTGTTGGTAACCTGCTGTTGTCTGCAGCTATCTTGTTTTCAGGTAACACATATGCTAGGATGCAAGACATCTCAGATTATTTGAAACTCCCCATCCTCTGTAAAAGCCAGTTCTTCGCCTTGCAGAAACGCTACCTCTTTCCTGTTATTAATGAGACGTGGATATCATGTCAGATTGGTGTTCTTGATGGCTTGAGCAGGGAGCCCAACATTGTTTTATCTGGTGATGGTCGTTGTGACAGTCCTGGTCACTCTGCAAAGTATGGGACATATTCCCTTATGGATGAAGATACTGGTCTTATTGTTGATTTTGTTGTGCTTAATAAGGCAGATCCCAGTGTGAAGAACTCCAATGCCATGGAACCCATGGGTCTCAAACAGTGTCTTTCTAACATGAAGAAATGGAACATCTCCATCAACATTCTTACCACAGACAGGCACAAAACTGTTAGAAAGATACTGAGGGTGGAATTTCCTGAAATTACTCACCAGTTTGATCTTTGGCATTTCTGCAAGAGTATCATTAAGAAAATTATCAAAGCCTGTGGGAAGAAAAAATATTTTGCCCCTCTCCTTGGCTGGTTACAGTCAATAAGTAACCACTTCTGGTGGTGTGCAGAATCCTGCCAAGGCAATGTGGAGATTCTCAAAGAGAAATGGGACTCCATTCTTTACCACACAGCCAACATCCATGTGTGGAATGACAAGAAACTATTTCATGCCTGCGAGCATCCCCCACTTGGTGAAGAAGACAGGTCAAAATCATGGCTTTCAGTTGGGTCTCCTGCTCATGATGCTCTCACCAAAGTGGTGAAAAACAAACAAATCATAGCTGATTTGAAGTACTGTGCTTTATATTGCCATACTGGTTATCTGGAAGTCTATCATTCTCTGATCAACAAGTATGTTCCGAAGAGGCAGCATTTTTCTCATGAGGGCATGGCATGTAGAACACAGCTAGCTGCTATTGACCACAACTATGGTGTTGGTCGAGAGCAGGCTACAACCAAATCTGGTCAGTCTAGGTATGATGTTGTAGTGCCGAAGTCCTTTACAAACAGGAAAAAGTGGGTTGCAAAAGCAGTGAAAGTTCCAAAAGAACACTGCTACCGTGAAGATATGATGATGGATGTGGTCCTCATGCGTACCCATGGCTTGGAGAAGTCTCATGTTCAGCTTCCAGAAGTTAATCAAAACATGTTTGATATTGAGAAACCTGAGAAGAGTGAAGTCGTAAATGCAACACTCCAGAATACCCGTTTTAGAAAACAAAACTCTACCTAAATGCCCATGCTCTGAATATTTTTGAGACATTTTTAAGTGAAAAATCAATTGTACAGTGCCACTTTGATGTTGAAATCAGACTAGGTCTTAAGGGAGCCTTCACTCATTTTACAAGTGATTTTTAGTTTAATTGTACCAATTCTATGGGGGCTGCCATTAACTGAAGATTGTGATTGTGAATTTATTTTATTTGTCTACTCAAAATATTGTATTTGCCTAACATTTTGAGTAGGTAGGGTTACAGCAAACGAACAATTTCTTAAAGCCAGCCTTATTCAGCAGTATTTCCCTGAGAGTGAGGCAAAAAAAGGATTTCACATTTTGTTTTTCATATTAATATATATTTAATTAAATGTCCAGTGAGTCGGAGGTGTAACCAAGATTTCCAGGAGGGAAAACATCTTTGCCTATGTGAATTATCTGGTAGAAAGTTAGTCTGGATACACATTGTCAGTTTCATCAGCCTCTCTGAATCCAGTGTAGTTCTCTTGTGGATCTGGGTATTTCTCTCGTATTACTTTGACAACACAGCTGGGGATAACTTTCCGTACACCTTTGCCAAGCCTTTTGTGACACCACCAAGTGAACTGCCTGTATGCCGCCAATCTGAACGTTCTGAAAAAAAAAGATGTTGTGAGTTTCTGTGGCACGTGATTCCTAGAAACTTGTGGGAAGACTGATTTCTTTATTTGATTAACTACTATGGAATTTATTCAACTACATTGTACCATTATTATGTTAGGACTCCTAGCATACATTGTTCTATAAAGAGTACATTCTGTAGATATGCGTTTTGATTTTTTTTATCATGGCTATACTTAGTAAAGTTTTGGTTTTGAAAATGATCTGTCGTTGTCCTTCATGTCCTTGCCATGCAATTGTAGACAGAATCCATTTGACACACTTTAGAATTAACAACCATAAACTTCTTATTGAATATGGTCGATAGACAAATACTCCTGTAAATGACAGGTTGTGCAAACATTGCCATGAGATTGAGGATGAAAATAATGTCCTCCTAGAATGTAAACGTCATTATAAAACCTTTGATAAAGTCAATTCAATCTTTAATCCAGAACTTCCTAACCAAATAACATGTCTTTAGTTGATATGTCCATTACTAATAATAATAATAGTAAAGTATATAATGCTAAGAAGAAAGGGCTGTACCCGTCAAATGTACCCACCCTTCATTTATTGGTTCAACCAAAGAGGTGCGTTTCACATCCTTCATGGCAACCAGTGCTGTTCTCAATACAGCTTTTTCTAACACCACAGTGTCGAATTCCCCGTGTAAACATATGCAATCCAAGTCGTCTGTGAACAGTTTATTTTCAAGCTCTTCTAGCTCATGACAACAAATGTTCATAAGAGGATTGTCCATGGCTACACACCGATCGCAAGTACACCACTCATGTACAGGTCTTCCTACTCGCCTCCCGAAATCAATTGCACGAGTAAAGGGATCGTCTCCAGCAAGATCACCGCGCTGTTCATCCTCATCGTCACTGTCCCTGGATTCCTGACGGTTCTGACTACTTGGCTCGAACCTGTCTGGCTGAATTCCCCCATCCAATCTCTTCACATTGGTCAAAACTTCTTCCTCTGCTGACGAGTCTGAACTCAAATATTCAGCCATGTTTCCATGTGTTGACAAAGTGAACGCATGGATGACGTCACGATCATCACGTGACTACTGAAAATATACAGGTCTTGATAAAAAAGAGCTATAAAATCATTATTTACCGGGGAATATCGCTGATTTCTTCAGGGTATGGTTTAAACATAATGTTTCACTAAATACTGAAGTTTTGATTAATTATCGAATGAGTGGACCATTCCTTTAAGTGAAGCACCATATGGTTTCATGAAAAATCTCCTAAAGCCTACAAATAAACACACCCCCCCTCCCCCACACAAACACTTTCTCTGTCTATAAGGCTTACAGTTACATTGTTCAATCATGCTTTAGCAACCATGTCTTTATTATGATCTCTTGTTTTTTCTGTGATTACCACAATTCTGGAGAAATGGATCTGCTGGGGAACGACCCTTACTTTGAAAAGTGCACGGCAAATCAGAAGGACAGAGCTGCCACCTGAGGTGCTGGATAAAGCAAGCCTGAACAGCGCTCAGGAACATCATCCACCCAAACCTCCGCTGACTGCAGTACAGACGTATGAGTGTAGACGTGTAGAGCTCATCACTAATGTCACTTCAGCCTTACATACTTTTACTTATAATTAAAACATTACATCTGTGTGCCATATAGTACTTGTCATTTTGCATATACTGTATATACTTATTACATTGTCTTTATTTGAAATACTGTCTACACTTAATCTACAACTTCTCTCATATTATTGAATCTACATTGTGGTTGTTATATATTTATCTGTTATCTTGCACTTCTTTGCGTCTTAGGTTTACATTTTAATTGTTGCTGTGACGGACTGCGGAGCTGAGCAAAACACACACTAACAGTTAGACCAAACACACTTAGCTATTCCATCTACCTCTGGAACTAGCTAAACTAGTTATAAATATGTTTATTCTTCACTGTTGGCATATCGCTACCTGGTTGATGCAGGAAAAATGGTACCAACACAGTTGGCGCACATTCCTAAGATTTCCTGGTCAGAAACAAAGGAAAGCAAAGTCAGGTAAACAATTTAGAGGGATGACAAACGGCTCATTTCGGAGGACTGAGGGGGGGGACCAGCAACCCTCCCCGACAGGCGCACGGACGCGAGGGCCCGCTCATCACTGCGCGCACAAGTGCGACCGCAGTTTTAATTATTATTATTAATATGAATATATTATTAAGATAAGATGTTACTTTATTGATTGAACATTTTAGTTTAGAATGTGCTGTCCCACGGTAATTCAGAAGGCTCACAGGTCACATTCCGACCATTATTTAAAACAATAGGTGCTTTCCTACCGTCTACAGTTTGATTTGTATAGAAGGAGTTCTGTGGCTGATTGGCTGGCGATTAGGTGTGGCACATCTATAGGCGCATTCACACCGCAGTACTTTTCCCACAAAGGTTCATGAGAACTTAGTTCATGAGAACTCTTTTGTCACGTTCACACCAAAAAGAGCCGGTACTAAAATGAGTTCATGAGAACCTTTTTACCCCCTTTTCAGTCCCTGCTAGAGAGCAGGGACTTTCGTGGGAGAAAAAGGTTCCTATGTCTGATTGGCTGGCAGTGATGTACCTGAACGCGTTCAATGAACGATCGTTCATGAACGATCGTTCATGAACGCGTTCATATTTTGGGCGAACGTGAACTGAACGTACTGTATTTCCGCTAGATGAACGTAATTGAGAACGCGTTCATTCTCAGCGCTGTATAACGGCGTTCAAAAGTGCGTTCATTCTCAGCACTGTATTATAACGGCGTTCAAAAGTGTGCCAGATTTCATATGCCTTTCAGCCGAAAACCCAGTTAAAACACACCGTAAACAGGCTTCAAAATAATGCGGAAAACCACCCAATCTGGCAACAGCAAACTGCCTGTGACGCGTACGCGCCTGTCACCCCTGGCTGTCGCACTAAAATATAATATAATAAATATATCAGACTCCTCACAACAAACAATGTGGAACCGCGGAACCGGCGTGCATTGAATGAATGAATGAATTAGTATGGACGAAGCCGAGAGCAGCTGCAGCAGCACTTGCTCAGAGACTCTCCGGCAGGGGTCGGCAACAGGCGGACCGCGGTCCGGATCCGGACCCAGACGCCGACCTATACGGACCCGAGCTATAATCAATACATTAATAGGGGATTTTTCGGCGCCTCCCGCTTTTTTAACGCTGATTTGGGTGACTTGTGTAATTCGTGGAGAACCGAAGAGTTTTCGACTGACGGACAACTTCTCACTTCACAAAAGAAGAAGAAATCTAGACCGCAAAAATAATTAAACAAGCGAGTTCCTGTTTTTCCTGGCCAAGGACAGGTTCATTGAACACAACACGAGCGTAACCTGTCTTCACGTGGTATATGTCTCGTCTGAAAGGAGTGCTGAGCACCGGAACGCAGCTCCAGCCCTTAAAATATTGCATATAAGGATAATAATCCACAAGGAGCCGTACACATGCCGCAGTGTTTGCGTGGCTGTGTCTTTAGTTGTAAACACAGTGGCGATCTGTTGTTGTTAGCATCTGGTTAGCTAGCTATGCTAACGGATTTAAAGAGCTTTTCTACAGCCAGGTGGAAGAGAGCTCTCCGGAGAGGCTCAAATATCCTCAGCTCAGTGAGGTTAAGGCACACCTTGATATGATCATTATAGTTATTAATGAGACTAAATGAAAAACAGGTATAAAATACTATATGACAGTAACAAAAAAGTTGTTAAAAATAACAAGAATAGAGTTTAAAAGGGGAGTGATTTGTAAAATATCCAAAAAGAAAAATATGCTTACAGTTCTGTTTCATATGGGTGTTGAGAGATGTATCCATAGATCTCTTAATGTTGCTCTCAAAGTGTACCAGATTGATGCATTTAACTTCAATATTTTAAGCAAAGGTTGAGTTCAATAATTTGTACGACCCTCGGAGGATGTTGTAAAAATTGAAAGGAAAAAGGTTCCCCACCCCTGCTGTGAATAATAATAAAAACCCTTGATTTTTAACTTAAAGGTGGGGTAGGTAAGTTTCAGAAACCGGCTCGAGATACACTTTTTGTTATATTCCATGGAATGCCCTTAACATCCCGATAGCAATGAATAGCTTAAGTGCTTTGACAAAAAATCCATAAAAAAACGTCATCTGTAGAAGCCGTAATACTGTAAAAAGTACAACTTGACTCCATGTCAGCCCAGATTTACAAACTCCTGGCAGGACAAGCTCAAGCTCAATTCTCACACTGAATTTAACAAAAGTGAGTGGGGGACTGCAATATAAGAGGGACAGAAAGAGAAACTTTGAAACTGTTCAATTGTTATGATGTGTAAAGACTGATATTGTTCTATAATCGGCTGAAACTGTTAAGTCATGATGTGAAACGGTTAACAAAGAAAAAGGGACACTCAAGCTGCTGCTACACTTTATTGTATTTATCTCAAATTAAGCACTTTTAAGATGCATATATTTTCAAAAGCTATTTTATTTATTTTCTCTAGTTTATTTGTAAATGCAGCCCGAGAGGAACATTACACATATCCACAGTATTTAATGTTAATTGACAATATATATTGTTGTTTTTGAATTGTACTTTCTTTATTTGATTGGCAGTCAGCTGTTGATTACATACAGATGTTGATAAAGCTACAGGCTACTTCAATATATATCACACTAATTCATGAAGCAAGTTAGACATTTTGATGTTCCGGACCTTTGCATGGGGACATTTTCTCTAACTGGACCTCGTTGAATTTTAGTTGAAGACCCCTGCTCTACGACGTCGGCGTATGATCATTTTAAATAGTTTTACATTAAAGTCAGTACTGACTCGGACGGAAAAATCTAACGTTTGCCTGTAAACTGTGTCCGCCCGGTTTGAAAAAGCAAGTCCGTACATCGACGACGTCGACAACAAACCTTAAACGGCACATTGAGAATAAGCACACGACTAGCCTTTCACGGTATGTGCGAGTGGCGATTAAAAAAGAGCGCCAAAACAGATCCACTACCACCCAAATCCCATTAACATCGTACAGGAGACAAATAATAGCTCGCAGCAACGTATTGAAAAAAGAACTATAAACTATAAATTAGTTCATTTTTGAAACCATGAACTTTAGTTCAACATTTTGAATTATGAACTATGAACTGAACTAGTTCATTTTAAAATTTGTGAACTGTGAACTGAACTAGTTCATGTATAAAGTGAACTTTCCCAACACTGTTGGCTGGGCGGATTGCAAACCACGCCCCGTAAAACTCCCAAAAAGTTTTGTGAAGCCGCCATTTTATTATCCTTGCATTAGCATTATTAGCATTAGCATTAGCCCAGCGCAGAAACGCAGAGAGACTAACTTATGGCAACACAAAATAAAACATGGGAGCGGTGGAGATGGGGAGGTGTCGGCGTTCTGACGATTTACTCGGAAGGCTTCATGAGAACTAAAGAGTTCTCATGAACTAAGTTCTCATGAACCTTTGTGGGAAAAGTACTGCGGTGTGAATGCGCCTTATCATAGGTGATCAGAGCTAACTGCCTGCAGTCAGATTTCATTTAAAAAACAGGTCTGATTTTAAGACTATTTCTGCGCTCATAAAGGATGATAAGAATAAGAATAATGCGTATTGAACTGGTTTCATTAATTAGTGAGTTTATTTAACACTAGAACTGCCAATCGGGTCAATTTGTGTGATGTGTGATGTGTGTTGTGTGTGTGCAATGTAATTTGTTTTCAATAAAATATTAAAGTCTCCCAGTCCGTGACTTTTCCTGAAAGTGTGTTATGTAGCACCCTATGTTGTTAAAAATTGCATTCTAATAGCGGGATTTGACAGTTTTAGGTAGACCTATACAAAAACCTCTGGCGGTTCTAGTGTTAAGGTAATTAGGTACAGTAGAAGCCCTTTTTTATCAGTAACGAATTTAGCAGTTGAACATAAAAGTCAACTAACTGAGGGTCACTTGCAATAACTGTAAGCTTGTCACTCAGGCTGCGGCCACACGAGGACGAAAACGGCTAAACGCATAGGATTAACGCAAACGCAATCGCAAAAAAGCTTCCGTCTACACGCAATAGTCATCCGGATAGTGTCTGTCCACACGAGACAGCTCCGTTTAGCTCCAACCGCTGGAGAAGCTGCAGTACATATGCAGGAGCCTGTACTTGGCGCTGTAACTTCCTCCACAAAAGCAGCGAAGAAGCATGGTTGTCATGGTTGCCCTTCTGTTTATTCTCCGCGGTGGGGGCTGAGGGAACCGGGCAGAGTTTTTTGCCAGTCAACGTGTATTAAAGTTTAAATCTTCCCGACAAAATTATAAAAGTGCCGGTCAAAGGTCTTCTTTGTTATTTATTGAGCTTTAAAACAAATGAATAACGACTCTATATAATATAATAATAAAATACACGGAGCCTCTCTTTTTCCTCCCTCTCTTCGGACAGCGCCAGTGTCTGTCTCATGCAGCAGCTGATCCAGGAGTTACCCGGCCGGCCGACAGTAAAAATAAACATATTTATAACTAGTTTAGGTAGTTTGAGAGGCAATTAAAATAGCTAAGGGTGATGATCTGACTTGAAGTGTGTGTTTTGCTGCAGCGGGAGGAGCTGCAGGTGAGCAGAGCTGCGTGTCTCCGTCCTGTCAGATTAGACTTCACTCGCGTTTAGGTCCATATCGAGAGAAAGATAAATAATCTGAATTCAGTGTGCAGTTTACTTTGACGCGGGGTGAGCAGCAGAGGTGGGGAGAGGCGGGGCTATTGCCTCATCATTATCAGAAAATGATCGTATAGGGCGTACACACGGAGCCGTTGGACCCCCCAGAGTGTTGCGTATGCCGTTCTATCCACCTTGGGACCCGTTATCGTTTCCTCAGTCGTTTAGTGCCGTATTCGGTCGTCCTCGTGTGGTCTATATGACACTAAACAGTAACGCAAACGACCGTTTTTGTCCTTGTGTGGCCGCAGCCTCGGAGTAACCTACAGTTAATTTAGCTGCTGGAGAAGAAAGATCAGGGGGGAGGGGGGGAGAGAGCTGTGGTTGATGGGCCATTAGTTGTGTAAATATGTGGCCATGTAATAAGCGGGATAATTTGCAGCGACTTGTTCCTTATGGGGAAAATAACACCCTTCGTCGGCAGATCAAGATCTGCCGACAAGGCTCCATGAAAATATAAATATTTGTAGTGAATTACTGAGTTTAGGCACGTTAATAACGTTTTACTGAAGTTGAATACAGTATATTCATGTGTCAGTGATTTCATGTCAATTCGGCGAACATAAACATAAATGATTGTGGTGAAGATGATGATTAAATTAGGATTAAAAATCGAGAGCCGGGCTGCATTTCCTCCCGTTCGTTTTTTTCGACTAAACAACATTATTTTGTTAAATAACAACATGGTGATGTTTTGTAAATGATTACATGTCTCTTATTTAGCACAGAGTATGATATCCGTGACATATGGATCTTAACAAAGTTCCGCTGTACATCCAGCGTACTGTATCTGACTTTATTTCACATGAGCTCCAGTGTGGAACCCCACTGCACCCCCTGGTGGATCAATGATCCATTGCAGCTGGCTTCATTATAATTACATTTATTTATCCCGGGGGCGGTCTCAAGTCAAGCTGGAGGTTTTCCCTTGAGCGAGGGCGGATCACGTACCAATCACGGCCCTCGCGTTTCAAACTGTCTGAAATGAAGCGCTACATCTGTATAGAGTGGCGAAGTCTCTCCCCTTCCGGTGGACCTCCATGGGACCTTATTTCGGAAAAATTATGTATTGAAGTCAATGGAGAGTGAAAGATTGTCTTTCAATCCCGTTTGAATTGTGCCACGAATTACACATATGATGTGTGTCAATTTAAAAGATAATTTTGCAAGTCAAAAATATAATAATTTGTCATAAAACTGTGAAGTAACACATTTGTTTGTGTGAAACGCTGAATGAACTACATCTCCGGTCTAGCAGAACAACACACGTCACCAAGATGGCTATCACTACTGTCTTGTCAACAAAAGGATTGACTACCCTCACTATCACCACAATGAAACACGTCCAGAAGAATGTCATGCAAAGCTGCCTGCCTGCCTACCTTCCTTTGATTCTCTCTGAACTCCATGGTCTTTTTAATGTTTAATGTCAACCATTTGTGCAGATAGCGTGAAGTAGAAAAGATCGCAGATGCTAATGTAGCGTTAGCATTTCTCCCCCGGGCTTAAATTGTGTATTATAGAATGATCACACCGGTGTGACAGTACTCTTCAGGGTTCACAAAATATGACTACTACTCTTACTGTTTAACATGTTGGGTTACTTAATGTTACTTCATGTTAAGGCTAATACAAATGACAAGGCGGTAATGCTAACTAACGTGCTAGCTACCAGCTAGGTAGCTAACTTGATCCAGCCACTCCTGGTCCTTTAATCAGACGGGAAGCGAAAGAACGAGCAAGACCCATTGCTGGTATGATAACAACCTGTTACTAAGCACACAGGCATCTTGTTCAAGTTATCTTAGCCATCTCTTATATTTAGCAGAGGAAAACAATTGTGACATCACTTACGCGACACTGGGATTTGTAGTCTTTCTAGTTGCGTATTTTTCATAGTCTTATATTTCAACAGTTTTACGACAAACTGTGACTTTTTTGACATGGAAATTATTTTTTAATATTGATAAACATCATATGTGTAATTCATGGCACAATTCAAACGGGATCGAAATATAAGTTTTCTCTCTTCATTGACTCCAATGCATAATTCTTCCGAAATAAGGTCCCATGGACCGGAAGTAGATGGGCGTGACTTCGCCACTCGATATATAAATGGACGTAGGGTCCGTGATGTCACCCATAGGATTCTGCAGAGTTGCCGAGAAGCCCTTAGTAGGCGGAGTCGGCCACTAACGGCTCGACAGTGACGTCAGAGTTCAACTCCCACCTTCTCCAGCCTGCTCCAAATAAGGGCAAAGAGGCGGGACCTCCTGCCACCGAGCTGGAAGTTCCAGAGCTAGCTGAAGCTACCAAGCTAAGCTAACATGCTCCCCATCTGCACACTGCAGTCGCATTTTACGTTTCTAAGGTAAGCGGACATTAAACTATTCAGCAAAACTATAAATAATAATCTAAGTTATTGAGTGTTTAGCATAATACTTCAGAATCTTAAAATCCCTTAACGTTTGTATGCAATTGTGCTAAATTCAACACTGGAATCAAGCAAATATTAATATGTTTGCATGACATTAGTTATTTATATTTTGATATCACTTAATATGTTTAATGCATTTAAGTCAAGCTAAGGTACATGTGATGGTAGCTAGTTAGTGCTCTTACCTGTGACGCCTCCTCCAAACAGCATAATAACCAGACTGTATCATTAAAACTAAGTACCAGTTCTAGATCCTTGACTTTAGACAAACAATTCAAAAGACAAAATGTATTTAAAGACCAATCTTTATTTGAATGTGCCTCTTAACCTGAGATATTAGTTATACAGTAATAGTATTGACAATCTAAAAAAACTGAGCAACTCAACAGTCAACTTTATATTTCTTATTGTCTAAAGCATTTATTATTTTCATTTTTCCCCTCTCATATTCAGTGCGGACGGATTGAGACAGCGTGGTATCCAGAGTGCTGCAGAGACTTCAGGTAGAAACCTCCGTGTGATGGACATCCTGTCTGTTGGTTTGGAGAGGACTGAGGGTCTTTCCTCAGTGAGGAGGACCAGGCCTGATGGAGGAGCCCATGCTGGGCATAGCTGATACCAACTGCACAGGCCTAGTCTGTCACTTTATTTGACTAAATGTGTTTACTTATACATTTAATAGGTTTACACCTTCTGTCCATATGTGCTTTTTATTTCAAACATGTTTGATTAACTTTTGGTTCACATTTCAATAAATTGTATTTGTATTTGCATTCCTTTCGTCCATTATTCTGGTTGAAAATGTTAGATTACACATTCACATCTGACTGAAGATTAGCCCCATTTGTTTGTGACGTTGCAAACTCTGCGGTACAAGGCACAAGTGATGTGAAGCTCCTAAAGAGAGGCAAATAGAAATAATCAGCTGATGGAGTGTAGATGTGGAAATAGGTGCATTCGATCAGCTGACTGTGTTTTCACAATATAAGTAGTTTCTTAGTGAAAGTCCTGTACTGTTCTTAAAATCTCATAACATCAGCTTTTAATGTTCCTCTTGGATGTTCTTCTTGACCCTCAGAGAAGGAGAAAAAGCTGAGTCGTGTCTTTCAGGCATGTCCTTTCCTAACAAAAATTACAGGAAACATAAAACATATTGCAGAACAAGTGTGTTATTTATGAAAGCGGTGTGTTTGTGTGTTTACGGGCTGTAGATATAATTATTTTGTAAATGTAATGTTTTTTTTTATTTCAACAGTGAGCAATCGGATTATGAATGAACAGTATGAAGTTCATCAACATTGAAATATATGTTATTATCAAAATAATATTATAACTGTTATCAAAACGTAGTGCAACTGTAGAAGCTTGCTCTGTTGTCTCACTGAAAGAATAACTTTTACCACATTTTTTACAGACAATATTGAGAGATAAATAGTAGCAGTTCTCACTATGTGTTAAATATATTAGCCTTCAATACATTAAATTAGAAAGCTGACAAAGTCATATTGCTTGTTAACATCTAAATGTAACCTTTTGCATGAAAAAAACCCTCAACTTAACTGATGTGTAGGTTAGGGTGACCAAACGTCCTCTTTTGCCCGGACATGTCCTCTTTTCACGCCCTGTCCGGGTCGTCCGCTGGGGGGGTTTATAAATTCATGAGAATGTCCGGGTTTCGCGGACCGTTTGCATGTACTTAAATTGACTGGCGCATTGCACAGAATACTACGGTACTCTGTTGCGTGTGTGACGTAATCCCTGTGTCTGAAGCTTTGTGGGCGGCTCTACAACTACGCTGACACACAAACAGAGGAAGGGGACAGAGCGGACCGCAGCTCACATTCACAATGCCAATGCGCAAATGTACTTTTACAGATGAATTGCAGAAGAAATTCCAAATGTACCGACGTAATGAAGGGGGAAAGAATGTGTTTTCAAATTTGAAGAGGTTGCTGCAGAAGAACACTCTGATCGGTGTGCGTTGCCCAGCACACATATTGAATAATTGTGTTCATCATGGGGCATGCAGACATAATAGCAATAGACCTTGATAATATCATGTTCAAAATCTACCAGTACTTCCACATTTACACTGTGCACACTGAGAGCCTGAAGGAGTACTGTTATTTTGTTGACATTGAATACAGAAGGATGCTTTCTCACAGCAAGACAAGGTGGCTGTCATTGTTCCCAGGCATTGAGAGGATGATACAGATGTTTCCAGCCATAAAGGCATTCTTTCTGTCTCAGCAAAAACCACCCATAGTGATCAAGAAGTTTTTTGAAAACGAATTCAGTGAGATCTACCTCTGGCACATGCACTCACTCACGTTCCACACCCTCATTCAAGACATGGAAAAGGAGAAGAACTCCATTATGGAGGTAAAGAAAATAATGAACAGCATCCACACCATTCTTCTTGAACGCAAGAGCAACAACTTCATGTCCCTTAAAGTTAAGGGACTACTGGCACAAAAGCGTAGTGATGGACTTGGTAAGGAATATGACCAGTTCTGTGCTGATGTGCAAGGCCTGTACAGTACATGTCTGGAGTATCTGGAGAAGTGGATGACTCCCATGGAAGAGTTCTCCACATTCACGTGGATGGATCTGAGTGAGCCACCAGAGTGGAATGATGTGGAGGCCTGCATCAAGTTCTTAGGAGAGAAGGGGGTGGTAATTGATTATGTCAAGTGTTTTGACCAGTTCACCAATCTGAAGAGATTCACAGAAAGGTGCAACCGTGATGAGGAGTTCAGTGGCCTGCAGGTGCACCAAATATTTTGAGAAGGCCAAAAGCATTGCATGTTACTCAGAACTACTGAAGATTGCACAGTTTGTCTTTGCACTTTCCTCTCACAATGCAAATGTTGAGAGGGTTTTCTCACTGATGCAGAGCCAGTGGACCAAGGAGAGGAACCAGCTGCCTGTTGAGTCACTGAAGGGGATTCTATATGTGCAATACAATTTGAAAGACATGTCTTGCAAAGACTTTCATGCTTATTTGTTGAGCAACCGAATACTGCTGGGAAAGATCAGCTCCACAGCTAAATATCGGGCAGACAAGGAGGATGAAGAAGAAAAGCAGGATGAAGAAGATTGAAGTATGCAGCTATGCAGAGAGAGAAAGCTATGTAGCTGTGGGAGAGAAACTTTAAACTTTTAATTTTAAATTGGGACCCTAGAAAACTGTTTGAAGCTAGAAATATGTGAAAAGTTGTCGTTTCACTGTGGTTGTTTACAATGACAGGGCCTGGAATTGTGTTTACAAACATTTAAAGTAGGCTTATATTTGGTTCATGGTGCCTCAAAATGTGTTTGGTTTGATTTAGATAATCAAATGTTATGTTAACTAATGGCAATTATGCAAATGTGAAATCCAAAACTGCATAGTGCACTTTTAAAATAATTAGATTAGTATCTTTGTGAGGTTACTGTTTTATTGTTTACATTGACAAGATACAAAGAGATTATTTGTTAAAGCTGGATTTTATATTTTCTACTATTTCATATATTTTGTTATTTATTTTTGTTCAGTAAGACTTGAAAAGAGAGCTATTATTTTGTTACAGGTTGATGTTTAAGTTATTCTTGTGCATTTGAGATTTGTCAGAGATATTTCTAGGCATAATAAAGCATGTTGATTGTTGAGTAACCTTGGTTTGGTGTGTCTTTGGTTATAGAGAGATATTATTGTGTTATATAGAGTAATATAATATAAATAATAATTATATATCCATACAGAGGAGGCATACTTTAAAACAATAAGGCATCTTTGAGTAAACGTTGAGTATCATTAAGTATCTCGAGGCTGGGGGCAGCATGTCCTCTTTTTTGGAAATCAAAATATGGTCACCCTAGTGTAGGTGATCTAGTATTTAGTATTGTTTAAAGGAATGTATATCAGTGTATTAAAGTCAATACTTCATTTATTTAAACCAATATCTTTCTTTATTCTTTGTACAGTATGAAAAAAGAGTCTTTGTACCTAAGCTGAAGTTCACTGCTGTGAGGAGTCCAGTTCTGTCTCTCACTCTCTGGTCCAGCCTGTCTGCATCACCTGGACACCTTAAACAAACAGATATATATGTAAAGTACCATGTGTACAAACAATATAACTGATTCTCTTCTGTTGAACATGTTGGATTGTGTATTGTCCGAGTCAGGGTCCTTTTTATTTTACTGTAACTTTGGAAGTTGTGTTACTAATGCTTACTGTTTATTTGATATCAATTTGGTAATGCAATTAATAAAAAACAACAAGATTTGGGTTCGTTTTTCAGATGACTGTGACGTTAACGTGTAAGCTCAATAATGAACTCCAGCTCAACCAACCATATTGTAATATCCAAGTAATCATCTTGAAATATGTATATAACATTAATAATTGTAATATACACACATCTTATTGTGAGGTTGATTTAACATACACTACCTCGACATTAGCTTGTCTACATACTAGAGCATAGTGGATTTAAATTAACCTTAGCGATGCATACAATTCCTACCTACATAATAAAATATCTCTAAGTTACAAGGATTACCTTATTTTATCCACCTCAAACAGAAGCCGTTTGTTCTACAGTATTATTCCACTTAACGCTTAACACTTGTCTATTTAGTTTTAACCTTTATATATATACAGTCTATGATTTTAACTTGGAGGCTACGATTAGCATCGTTAGCACCGATGTAGCTACCACTCGCTTGCACGCTAACCCAAGCCTTAACATTCATTACGTAGCTGATTAAAATCATTAACACATAAATAAAGTACTCGAATTTCACTTACCGCAAAACCGCATTCATGCACCGTCTGTTTCAACCGCAGAGCGAGTCACAATAGTCCGATATATAAGCATGAGAACAAACAACCACGGCCGGCTTCAAGTTGTGTTCCCTGGATGAACTGAGAAGGCAGAGTGTTAAGAATGTCACGAGGCTCAGGACCCAAATGCACAACACCAGAAACAGATCAGAATTAACAAGGTCTTTTAATTAAGGTCAAACACAAAACGCTCACTTGGAGGATCAAAAACTCTAAACCAAAAAACATCTACATGACTATCAAAAAATATACTTCACACGATCAAGGGATGACTGGCAGGCTTGACGAGACAAGACGAACTGACACAAGACAAAGGGAGACGCAGACTATATATACACACTAGGTAAGGGGACACAGGTGGCAACAATTAAGGGAGGGGCTGACAATCACACTGGTGGGAAAAACACACCAGGACAGGAATGCTCTGAAACGAGAGGGAAAGGTTACTACAAAATAAAACAGGAAATCACAAGACAAGGCAAAAGACAAAAGGACTGAACTAAATAAATTAACTTAACACAACTGTCTAGACACCACACAGAGTGCCTGTAGCTAGCTTCACGGAGCTGCTAGCAGAGAGACAAGAAGCTAGCAGCAGCAGTCACTTGACAGAGCTGTCACTCAATGTGACCACGCCCTATATATGCAAAAACTTTAAGACCCAATATAAATAAAAGGGTCGCTTTAGGTACCTTTATCCATAATAATATTTATTGCAGCCAGGGGTAGAAACATGTTTTTTTCTGCTGTAAAGTTGGGCATTTTAACATGGGGGTCTATGGAAATTGCTCCTTTCTGCAGTCATCACCTATCGGCGAATATACACTGAACAAAAATATAAATGCAACACTTTTGTTTTTGCTAACATTTTTCATGAGATGAACTCAAAGATCTAAAACATTTTCTATATACACAAAATAACCATTTCTCTCAAATATTGTTCGCCTTTTATTGTGGCCAGCCTAAGGCACACCTGTGCAATAATCATGCTGTCTAATCAGCATCTTGATATGCCACAACTGTGAGGTGGGATGGATTATCTCGGCAAAGAAGAAGTGCTCACTATCACAGATTTTTTCAGATTTGTGAACAATATTTGAGATAATTGGTTATTTTGTGTATATAGAAAATGTTTTAGATCTTTGAGTTCATCTCATGAAAAATGGAAGCAAAAAGTGTTGCATTTATATTTTTGTTCAGTGTATGAATTGCAGTGTGTGGCACTTCCGTATTGGCGTCCCAGCTCTTCCCCAGAGTTTGCCGCTTGGTTTTATCACAGCAGAATTTAACTTTATCTCCGGTAGAATTCTGATCAGGCATTAGCTCCGCCTCCTCTTTTTTTTTTTTTCAAGCTAAGGACCCAAAATCCGCGTTTCTCTAACAGGGCTGCAAAAGAGGGGTCTGAGCAGTATGAGGCATGGCTACAATGGGTGAACGGTTTGGTATTTTAAGCAAAAAACTTGACAGACATGTTTTGTATAGGTATGGCCCTACAATATATTTTTCCAATATAGCATAATAGGTCCACTTTAAACTTGAATAAAACAACATTAATCATATTTGGAAATAGCAATACACAAGCATCCATTAAGATAGATGGGATTTATATTGAGAGAGTTAAAGAAAATAAATGCCTTGGAATCACAATTGATGAGAAACTGAGCTGGAAACCTCACATAAAACATATTAATTCCAAAGTTTCAAGAAATATTGCAATATTAAACAAGGCAAAACAGATTATTGATCATAATTCCCTCTACATTCTTTACTGTTCATTGGTTTTACCTTATTTAAGTTACTGTGCGGGGTTTGGGGCAGTAATTATAAAGCTACAACGCAATCCCTATTTATTCTACAAAAAAGAGTAATAAGACTTATTAAAAATGTCGGCTTAGGGATCATACAAACCCATTATTAGCCAGATCTTGTTGAATTCCAAATCGCACAAATTATGTTTAAGGCAAAAAATGTTCAATTACCTGGGAATATTCAGATAATGTTCAATGAAAGACAAGGGAATTATTATTTACGGGGTTCATTTATATTCACTAATGTTAGGGTGTGCACAACAAAGAGAAGTTTTTGTGTTTCTGTTTGTGGGGTGAAGATCTGGAAACATTTGAGTGAGGAGCTAAAGGGATGTCCAAACATAAAACTATTCAAAAAGAGGTATAAAGACACAATTCTCACAAGGTACAGGGTTGAAATTGCTAAACCATAACTGTTTATATTCTTGTTTTGTATTCTATTTATGAATTTGTGTATGTATGTATTTGTATGTGTACATATGTACAGTGGGGCAAAAAAGTATTTAGTCAGCCACCAATTGTGCAAGTTCTCCCACTTAAAAAGATGAGAGAGGCCTGTAATTTTCATCCTAGGTACACTTCAACTATGAGAGACAGAATGGGGGGAAAGAATCCAGGAGAATCCATTATCCTAACTTGCTTGTATAGATATATATTATATGAACGATTATATAAATTATTCAAGATTATAGTATACATTTATATTGTATGTTAACATATATTAAAGGTGGGGTAGGTAAGTTTGAGAAACCGGCTCGAGATCGCTAGAATTTGAAAATACACAACCGGAGAAAATCTGCCACTTCCTTAGAGCCCCTCCTCCAACACACACAAACGCGCACATGACCAATGAGGGCACGAGATAAGTTTGTGCCCCGATGGAAGGCTGACAGGCAGGTAGGCCATCGGCTAAACGGATTGGTTGTACTTTTTACAGTATTACGGCTTCTACAGATGACATTTTTTTATGGATTTTGTTGTCAAAGTACTTAAGATATTCATTGCTACCGTGATGTTAAGAGCATTCCATGGAATATAACAAAAAGTGTATCTCGAGCCGGTTTCTGAAACTTACCTACCCCACCTTTAAGATGTAAAAAAAAAATATGTCTCAATAGTTAATAATTTAGATTTTGGGAGAAGGGGTCGGATTAAATAAGTGTAAACTTCTTCCGACCCCTTTTCGGACGTGTAATTAGGTAAAGCTTTGTTGTTTATTGATATCAGATAATGATATTACACAATATTCAATTATTAATTACATTTTTCGTTTTGTTATTGCATTCATTTGTATAGTACTGTATCATGTCTGTATCACCTTTTGTTCCATTTGTATTTTCTTTGGTTTTACACGCTCGAAAAAAGAAAAAAAAACGATTAACTATAATTCGTGACCAAACCGTTTTAGACCCACTGAGATAACTTGGACCAAAGTTAACTATCTAAACACTCGCAGCTATAGCTAACCAGATGCTAACAACACGATCCCTGCTGGCACCGGCGCCATCTCTGGTGTCTTGCCTCTGTTGCATTCACTGAACACGGGAAATTACAATCCTGCCGTCCTCTCTAGTGTCATGATGAGGTTCAGGTAAAGCACGGTTAATGTATTATATATATTTTTTTTTTTTCACATTTTCACCAAGTTTTATTAAAATGTTTCCATAATCTTGCTGACAAACAAATAAACTGAACCGAAAATATAAAGTCATTAGGGAAGGTAACAATTTAGTTTTGTGTTGCAATAAAACCATTTTTAATGTACAACACTTTCATTTAAAAAAGGTATTTAATTTTATATATTATTTCCATTCCCACCTTTTAATGCAAAAGGTCAGCATGTGTAAATGAGTAATGGTATATTTATTTATTTTTAAACTTTTTATTTTATTTTTTTATCAACAAACAGCCAGACAGACAACGCAATAGCAGTTGGCAAACAAGTTAGGATGACAACAGTGTGGCGTCAGCCAATCAAATCCCGCGTATGCAAATCTGACAGCACAAGCGCTAGCCAATCAAACCGTGTGTATGTTGGGAGAGCCAGACCGCAGTTATTTCCCATATGTCAAAAAATGGAGGAGAAAATGATCGTGGCGGTAGGGAATCACCCGGTACTATATGACCAGTCCCTCTTTACCTACAGGGATACAAACCGGAGGAGCCAGGCATGGGGGGAGGTGGCAGAGACAGTGAGTGAAACTGGTAGGTTTTCGCCTGTTTGGGGAGTTTATATCCAGTGTACTTCGTTTGAATGGACAGCTAGCAAGCATAGACAGTATATTTAGCCAGCATGGATGTAGCATGAATGCTTTGCTTTGTATGTCCGGGGCGGGACATTCATGTGATTGGTTGTTGGTAGCGTTGCTCGCGTTGACTCCCCAAGCTCAAGACACGCCCACCGCCAAGCGGCAACGCACGCCGCCGTGTGTAGGCTCCGTAAAAGTCACGGCTAGCCACTGAGATAGACATATGACTGTCATGTTTATTGCTCACAGAGGCCTTAGCTAATCTGAACTAAACATTGAATACTTCTTTGAACTGGTATTCTGCATCGTGTGACTGTAACACTCTTGTATTTAAGGCATGTGAAGGACACTGTTCTGGGAACTATTTTGTCCCATGCAGCTCTGTGTGTGATGGCTACTTCCATTCTTGCAAGGATAATAAATACATGTATCCTGATTTTGAAGACCAAGTCGGTGACGAGTGTTATTTTTCCTATTTGTATCATGCCCTGGGAGCCCCTTATGATATAAAACAAGCCCTTATTTTTGGTTACCTTACATTCAAATGGTCCCAATAAGTTCCAGAGACTATGGGATAGAATTTAAATATGGGGACTAGGGTTAGGTTCTGTCCTTTTTTTGTCCAATGATTCTCACATTCTCACTTTTTTTCAATAACTGCACATGCACCAAACAATTGTGTTCAAAATTAACTCAAGTTAGAGTGTAAGGTTAAGGCTACCAAAACAATTGGTTAAGGCAAAGAATAGATCTCACCACTCCATTCCTTAACTTTCAGCCTTGCTACATAGGGGCACACGGCTACCTGCATTGGCACTGCATGTTGTCATTGTTCTCAAGTCGTGACATCCCATGTGAATTCCTGATGATACAACGCTGTGTAAGGAAGGAAGTGAACCAATAAGAACTGCCGAAAACAAACAAATAATCCTCGAGAAATCATTCACAAACAGACAACTAATCCAAGACGTGTCCCTAGAACTGAGAGAGAAAGACAATGACACAGAATTGCCCAATCGAACAGAACAATGACCACCAAGAGAAAGGTAGTGGAGGAACACAGGAAAAGATAGAAGTAAATTCTTCAAAATATGTAGTTCTGTCCATCATCTGTCTTAATTTTTGTTTCCTGCGTATTTAAACAAAGAAAGAAACCCCAAGGACACTGTGTTGGCACTAAACTTTCACTGTGTTCAACCCATCCAAGTATCTGTATCCACAACACAACTGGAGAGAAACATTCCCTGTAAGGAGACACAGGCCTGCGTTTCCCTCAATGTATCCTTAGCAGAGTCGGAAGGTTTGATCACATACATAGTTTCAAAGGTTGGAGGGTCACCTGATCCCGTGTGTGTGTGTGTGTGTGTGTGTGTGTGTGTGTGTGTGTGTGTGTGTGTGTGTGTGTGTGTGTGTGTGTGTGTGTGTGTGTGTGTGTGTGTGTGTGTGTGTGTGTGTGTGTGTGTGTGTGTGTGTGTGTGTGTGTGTGTGTGTGTGTGTGTGTGTGTGTGTGTGTGTGTGTGTGTGTGTGTGTGTGTGTGTGTGTGTGTGTGTGTGTGTGTGTGTGTGTGTGTGTGTGTGTGTGTGTGTGTGTGTGTGTGTGTGTGTGTGTGTGTGTGTGTGTGTGTGTGTGTGTGTGTGTGTGTGTGTGTGTGTGTGTGGTCCTAAATGCCTTGGGGGAATGGTATAATAGTCACCCACCCAACCGTGGGGCCAAAGCTCTCCAGCCCTTGGACAAAGTGTCCCGCCTTCAGACATATTTGATTTCAAGGGCCAATTTGTGGTTTGATGGGTTCTGGACAGGTAACGAAGGACACAGAGGGAGAGGATTGTGCTCTTTTGATTTCTTTTGCACACCTTTTTACTGTCAGACTAATGCAAGTTCTCACAAGTTAATGTGGAGGGAATCAATTTTAAGAAAGGAATTTGTAAAAGTTAAAACAAAAGCCACATGAGACGTCCTTGCAAAGTTCCTTTCTGTCTCATGCATTTGTTCACCACTTGAAAGGTCCTGTCAGACCTAAATAGAAAATAATTGTGTGTCCAAGGAACTATGGAAAGCCTTTTTCTCAACCAATTTCTCTATGGAGAATGTGTGCTTGAGTTCTGACAAACAAAGATGTCTGTACCCATGAGAGGAAATGTCACTGAATGAAACATGCAATTTACAACAAGTAAGTTTGATAACGGGAAACATTCCAACCACATGACAGACAAACATTCATGGAAGTGACAGCAGACTTCTCTGTCAAACTGTGTTTTCCTCTCAGTCAGTATATAGTGCTCAGCAGTGCCGCTGAATCAATGCCGCGGGGCATCAGCGGTGGGCAGCGAGCCAACCCGGAGATATAGTGCCTCATAGACAATGGTAGACTATAACATAAACCATTACTGTGGCCAGAATGCCACTTTTACTGACGTACATCCTCTCGCATTGAGATCTCAATCATAATCAAAGAAAACAATACTGAAAACAGTGGAAACACATGCACACAAAATACAGCTGGCAGAAGTTTAAAGGACCCTGATTGAGGGTTTTTTGTCTTATCTACAAATTGAACAAAATTGTGTAACATTAACGATTTTTCCAGAGCATTTTCTTTATGAACTGGGAAAGTTCATAACTACAAATTGTGTTGGCCTTTATTTATTTATTTTCATCAAAATATAAATAACCCTATTTGCCCATTTGGTCCCAAACTGACATTGCCTATATGCTTTAATTTAGCCTCCTTTAAAAATGTGTCACCTTTTGGATTAGAGCTACCGCTATGCATTTTTCCCTATTGGTAACTTTGATTTTTGTATTTATGTTGCATGTCTTATTTAGCCAGGTTAACCTCGAAAGAGATGCCTAAATCGTAATTGGACTCTTCCGCTTATCAAGGACTCAATAAAAATGTGTAGAAAATTGATTTAAACCAAAGACGGAAAGAATAAGTCAGTACCAAGTAATGTCGTCAAATTACAACAATAATTTGGCTTGCTGCTGTAGTCATTGTTGCATGGTGGACAGGCATTCATAGATTATATTTTTTGCCAACTCCACCAGCATTGTTTTAGCTTTTTTTTTGTATCCAAATAAAACCAAATTGGTAATTTATGTGTATTAGTGCCCACACATATAATATAATAAAGTACTAATTGTGTTAATGATACAGATGGTGGACGGCCACTACAATCATCAGGAGTTTCACTCATCAAAGGTTGGTCAATCCACCTTCATTGAAGAAACCGGTGGGAAGGAAGTGGAATCCTGCAATAGTTGGAACCATCGGCAAATCAACTCATCAGTCCTCACAGAGTGACACTTCCACCCACCAAACACACTGAAGCCTTTGTAAACAAACACTAACTAGAGAGAATGGATGCCCCGATCATCATCACACAGCTGTAAACACAGATGTGTATATTACATTACATTACATTACATTACATTACATTGCATTTAGCTGACGCTTTTATCCAAAGCGACTTACAATAAGTACATTCGACCAGGAAGACACAACCTTGAGGAAAACAGAATCATATAAGAACATCAGGTTTCAAAGAGCCAATCGTTTCAAGTGCTGCTCAACTGGCTAAGCCAGTCCTTTATTAGTATATAAGTGCTCTGTTAGCAGTTCTTTGTTAGTCATTCTATCGCTCGAAGTGGAGTCGAAAGAGATGAGTTTTCAGTCTGCGCCGGAAGGTGTGTAAGCTTTCTGCGGTCCTGATTTCAATGGGGAGCTCATTCCACCATTTTGGAGCCAGGATAGCAAACCCACGTGTTTTTGCTGATGGGAACTTGGGTCCCCCTCGCAGCGAGGGTGCAGCGAGCCGTTTGGCTGATGCAGAACGTAGAGCACGTGCTGGGGTGTACGGTTTAACCATGTCCTGGATGTAGGAAGGGCCAGATCCATTCGCAGCATGGTACGCAAGTACCAGTGTCTTGAAGTGGATTCTAGCAGTTACCGGAAGCCAGTGGAGGGAGCGGAGGAGCGGCGTGGTGTGGGAACATTTTGGAAGGTTGAAGACCAGACGAGCCGCTGCATTCTGGATGAGCTGCAGAGGTCGGATGGCACATGCAGGTAGACCAGCCAGGAGGGAGTTGCAGTAGTCTAGGCGTGAGGTGACGAGAGCCTGGACCAGAACCTGCGTCGATTTCTGGGTCAGCTGTGGGCGTATCTTCCTGATGTTGAAAAGCGTGTATCTGCAGCAGCGGGTTGTAGCAGCGATGTTTGCAGTAAACGACAGGTTGTTATCTAGGATAACACCCAGATTCCTTGCAGTCTGAGTCGGGGAAACAACAGAGGGGCCGATGTTGATAGTTAGGTCAAGAGAGGGACAATCTTTTCCCGGAAGGAAAAGCACTTCAGTTTTGTCAAGGTTGAGCTTGAGATGATGAGCGGACATCCACTGAGAGATGTCAGCTAAACAAGCAGAGATGCGTGCGACGACCTGGGTCTCTGAGCGGGGAAAGGACAGAATTAATTGGGTGTCGTCAGCGTAGCAGTGGTATGAAAAACCATGCGGGCTAATGACAGATCCGAGCGAGTTTGTGTACAGGGAGAAGAGGAGAGGACCAAGAACAGAGCCCTGAGGGACCCCTGTAGTTAATTGACAAGGGTCGGACTCAGACCCTCTCCAAGTAACCCTGTAGGTGCGGTCTTTGAGGTATGAGGTGAGGAGGGAAAGTGCAGAGCCTGAAACTCCAAGTTCTTGGAGGGTGCGGAGGAGGATCTGATGGTTCACCGTGTCGAATGCAGCAGACAGGTCCTACAGGATGAGGACAGAGTAGAGGGAGGCTGCTTTAGCAGTGTGCAGTTCCTCAGTGACAGCAATGAGAGCAGTTTCTGTGGAGTGACCTGCCTTGAAACCAGACTGGTGCGGATCCAGAAGGTTGTTCTGATGGAGATAACAGGAGAGTTGTTTAAAGACAGCGCGTTCAAGTGTTTTAGACAGGAACGGGAGGAGAGAGACAGGCCTGTAGTTTATAACATCAGACGGGTTGAGAGTGGGTTTCTTCAGGAGAGGGTTTACTCTCGCCTCCTTGAGACTGTTTGGAAAGTGACCAGAAGTTAGAGAAGTGTTGATGAAATGGGTGAGAAACGGTAGAATATCAGGAGCGATAGTCTGAAGGAGGTTTGAAGGGATAGGGTCCAGAGGACAGGTGGTGGGGCGGGCAGAGGTAATGAGGGTAAGAACCTCACTTGGAGAGAGAGGGGAAAAGGAGGTTAGTGTGCCGGTTGAAGGTGGCTCAGGTGATCCGGCGGTGAGTAGGGGTGAGTCAGAAAAAGAAGAGCGAATGTCGTAAACCTTTTTTTTCAAAGTGGTTAACAAAGTCGCTTGACAGAAGGGAGGAGGGGGAAGGGGCTTTGGGGGGGTCCAAGAGGGTGGAGAAGATGGAAAATAGTTTTTTAGGATTGGAATAGGAAGATTGGATCTTATCTTGAAAGAAAGTGCTTTTTGTCTGAGAGATGGAAGCAGAGAAAGAGGAGAGGAGAGCCTGATAGGTTAGGAGGTCGTCACGGTGTTTGGATTTCCACCATTTCCGCTCTGCTGCCCTAAGGACGGTTCTATTAGCACGCAGTGCGTCATTTAGCCAGGGAGCAGGAGGGGACTGACGAGCCTGCCGAGATGTGAGAGGACAGAGAGAGTCCAGAGAGGATGAGAGAGTAGAGAGGAGAGTTTCTGCAGCAGAGTTTGGAGGCAGGAGTTGGAACGAGTCAGAGGAAGGGAGGGCTGAGAGCACCGAGGAGGCAAAGGTAGAGGGGGAGAGGGAACGGAGGTTACGGCGGACAAGTGCAGGATGAGAAGAGATTAGTTTGTTATGTTTGGAAAGGGGTAAAGAGAATTAAATGAAGAAGTGATCGGAGGTGTGGAGCGGGTTTACAGAGAGGTTAGAAGTAGTGCAGTTCCTTGAGAATATGAGATCAAGGACATTGCCAGCTTTATGAGTCGGTGGGGACGGAGACAGTGAGAAAGCAAAGGTGGTTAACAGAGATGTTAGTTCGTCTATCTTCCCCGTCTGGAGGTTGAAGTCTCCGAGAAGTACAGCGGGAGGGCCAGTTTCAGGGATGTGTGAGAGGAGATGATCTAATTCATCCAAGAAGTCCCCCAAGGCTCCTGGTGGACGGTAGAGAACAACAATGGTCAGTTGTATAGGATGGGTCACAGTGACGGCATGGAATTCAAAGGTGGAAGGAGTGAAGTTAGGTAGCTTGAAGAGGGAAAAGCTCCATTTGGGAGAGAGCAGGAGACCAGTGCCACCTCCTCTACCAGTGGGCCTGGGTGTATGGGAGAAGGAATATGCTGTGGAGAGAGCTGCTGGGGTGGATGTGTTGGATGGAGTAATCCACGTCTCAGTGAGAGCAAGGAAATCCAGAGACTGCAGGGAGGCGTAGCCAGAGATGAAGTCAGCCTTAGGAACAGCTGACTGGCAGTTCCACAGGCCGCCTGAAACTAGGTGCTGGATCTCAGTGGAGCATGTGGGATAGACGAGAGCGGGCCGGTTATAGCGATTAGGAGATACACGGGGCCAGTGATAATTGCGAGAAGACACATGAACAGGAATGGAGAAAATACACATGATTATAGCATGAGGGGCTAGAAAGCTAAACAAAAGAAAAATAAGAATAAGACACCAGTGATACTTAGCTCAAATTAGAGTAGGATTTGCCTCCTATTTGCCACCCTCGTGACTCCAATGTCTTCGGCTGTCTGACGCTGCCGCTGACGCTCAAGAAACAGCTGCCTAAATGGACGCCTGATTGCTGAGTTCTCACAGCTAAGGTGCCACGCCCCTCTAGTTAGTTAACTCTCTACAGCTGATGGGCGACAACGCAGAGGGGTGCGGATTTAAATGCAGCCCAGACAGAAACTGGACGCAGTGACAGTTTCACGTGGTCAGATCTGAGATTTAAATTCTCTCAAAAGTGCCCTTTTAGCTACAACAACTACAGAACAATTATACAGAGTAGAATAACTGAAATAGAGAAGTCTAATTAAACAAGATTATTACTTACAGCGGTTTCTGCGTCCAAGGAGGTGTAGCAACCAGGTCAAGGAGTACACTGAATTAACCAGTTTTTGAGACCGCTATTTAACTGCTTTGTCAGCTGAGAACTGGTTTCTCCAGCTGTTTCTACACGTCACGCACAATCAACGCAGAGGGGTGCGGATTTAAATGCAGCCCAGACAGAAACTGGACGCAGTGACAGTTTCACGTGGTCAGATCTGAGATTTAAATTCTCTCAAAAGTGCCCTTTTAGCTACAACAACTACAGAACAATTATACAGAGTAGAATAACTGAAATAGAGAAGTCTAATTAAACAAGATTATTACTTACAGCGGTTTCTGCGTCCAAGGAGGTGTAGCAACCAGGTCAAGGAGTACACTGAATTAACCAGTTTTTGAGACCGCTATTTAACTGCTTTGTCAGCTGAGAACTGGTTTCTCCAGCTGTTTCTACACGTCACGCACAATCAACGCAGAGGGGTGCGGATTTAAATGCAGCCCAGACAGAAACTGGACGCAGTGACAGTTTCACGTGGTCAGATCTGAGATTTAAATTCTCTCAAAAGTGCCCTTTTAGCTACAACAACTACAGAACAATTATACAGAGTAGAATAACTGAATAACTGAAATAGAGAAGTCTAATTAAACAAGATTATTACTTACAGCGGTTTCTGCGTCCAAGGAGGTGTAGCAACCAGGTCAAGGAGTACACAGTATAGAATCCTGTCATGCAACAAACACAGATGAGGCTGAACAGGACAGTCGGGTCTGAACACTTCATAAACTGTAGAAGCCTATACCAACAAGCATGTTCTAAAAAACTGAGGATAACCTATGTACTCAGTGCAGATTTGGATTTGGATGAACACAGTTGGTTGAGAACAATACGCTCTCAGGATGATAAAGAGTCAAACTCGCTGACGTGAAATCACAGAATGGTGGTGAGATTTTTAGAATTCTTCTGTTCTAGAAGACATTTAATACAATGCAGAAATGGTCCTTTCTGTCAAGACAACACAGCCATTGTCCTCCAGAGTTGGGGAGCCTTTTCCTGAAAGGCTATCTGCCTGGTGGCCCCGGGCTAATCTGGGCTGTGTGGACTGGAGGTCACAGGGCACATGCTTAGCCTGGTTTTGGCTGGTGGGCTTAGCACAGATCCTTTAGATCACTGTTTAGGTCAGGTGCTCAATTTGCTCAAGATAAGCTCACAACAGAGCTTACATACCTTTCTTTTTTCAGTCATTTTGATTGAGAAGAGCACTGTGAGTTTAGGATCAAACAACCTAAGGCAAACAGAGTCGCTTTACAAGCACAATAAGATTGGAATAGGGCTTCAGTCACACACATGAATGCAGCACATCTAAAAGTAGTGTGATGTGTCGTCTATGTTGCTGTGAATCTTTTTATTTTCTTTGGATGCACAAGGAGGGAGAAAAATAAAAGACTGGAAGATTGATTTAAAATGTAAAACTTGATCCCTCATTTCAAAAAGTAAAAAAAAAGAAAAGATTCATACATTCAGTTTCACTTAATATGACCTCATTCTGGGTGTTTGCAAATGATCATCATAACTACTGTGTAACACAACCCTTGTTGACCAGGGAAACGGAAGACGACCTGTGCTGCATCTCGCTCTGCCCGTCTTCCTGGTAATCAAATCTGAATGTTTCATAGAACGAAGATTAAGCCCTTACTTCCTGCTCAGTTCCATAAAGTCAGCTGTCTTTTCAAACGCTGGGTCTGAGTTGATGTGGCTGATGAAGGCCAGATGTGGATCGCCACAGCGCGCACATTTTCTTTCTTCAGAGTAATTTAGAGCTACAGTGTTGCTTTACAAACAGACAGAGCCACCTGTGGTCCTCCATGAAAAACCAGCATGTCACTGGTAGGTCACAATGTATTAGGCAACACATTTGTTGAAAGAGATGTATTTCATACCAAAAATATTTCTTTTTTATAGAATTTGTCCATCACAAAGGCTTGTTGTAAAGGAATAAAGGGAGCACATTTGTTAAAGCTTTTCCACTCAAATCCAACATATTGTACTAGAACAATAAGTGCACAGGGTTTAAATGTTGCCCAAAGTAAATCTTGGTTTTCTCACTATGTGCATGTTGTATTTCACTCAATTTACAATTTACTCTCCGAACCGAGGTTGAAATAAGAGAAGGATCACTTCCTTTTTGCCAGACATCGTCCATCCTCTCCCCAATGGAGCTACCGTAAACATGAACCATAACGCTCTTCCTGTCATCAACTTGCACACATTGAAAAGCTTACCCCCTCAATATGACAGCGTTTCAAGCCTGTATTCCATTATATAAGAACATATCTGGATGACCAAATTACATTGATAAGTAGATAAAGCCATGATGTACAGAATATCCCCTTCTGGCATTGAGCCAACAGCAAATGTACTGGAATAAGTAAGTCTCCTAAACCCCAATAAAACACAAACACATAGTTTCCCATGGTCAAGAGCAGGCTGCTGCCAAATTAAAAGTTCAAGCTGCTACAACACCAAAACCAAACAATACAATATTTCCCTGTTTCCTTCAGGCAACCTGTGTGGTACTGATACATCACATAAAGTCTGTTCACATCTGAACTCTGGAAACATTGATCAAATGTCACCGAAAAAACCCATTTGAGACTTTTGTTTTCTCCTCAGTTGAGCTTTTTCCCGGCAATCCATCCTCCTTCATTACGTTTTTTCCAGGACATATCTAAAGATGTCCGAAATCTGTGATAAACAGCAGATGAGGTCTGGTCTGGCCTGAGTGACTAAATGGGCTCCTGCAAATGAGTTTTACAGGAGATCAGCGGGAGGGCCAGGCGCCAATCCCCAAAGCCCTTCAGTGCCAAAGCAGGAAGAAGCCACTAATGTTACTTGTCTGTCATGTCTGGTCTTTCAGATTCACTAAAGAGGGGTCTAACTGTAATGTTAGAAAAATTATTTAGTCTAATCCTTTGTAGCATTTAGCATGTAGCATTGAGCTACAACTAGCTGGAAAATGATCAGCAAAATCAGAGAGCACCTTTTTAAACATGGCTACCCTTAAAATTACCTATACATGCCATTAAGGGTCAGAGCAATAATCAACGCCAGGGTGTAACCTTGTGTAATATGGTAAGAAGATTTTTGCTTCCACATCGTCTTCTAAGGTTCCAGATGGGTGAGGCTGCTAGTGACATAAATACGAACACACTGAAGCCCTTATTTGAAATAAAACTCAACCATTATTTCATTTATGAGGAAAGGAGGGACTCAACAGGATGAGAGGGACAAGGATCCATCGGACCCTCTAACAGCCAAATACTTTTTCCACACCTGGATTAGTTTATGCTGTCTCGCCTCTAAGATCAAATCTCCTTTTGAAACATTAGCACCATACACTCACACAACCTCTCAGTGTTTCATATACCAACACTCAGTAACTATATCCTGTGTTGGAGTCGGTGTCGTCAATTACGTCAGCTTTGAAAAAGTTGAACACTTTCACCAATTTACCATCTGGGGGGAAGACAAGCACCTGCAATAACTCTGAGGAGAATTGTCAATGAATGAAATACTTTTTAATTATTTCGGGGTGATAGGAAAAACATTATATTCCAGTTCAGCATCACTGACTACAATATCAGCCAAATGAGTACACTCATGGAAAACCTTGGAGAGTTTCTGATCTGTGTAATAGTGCATAGAAGCTGATCTCATAAACATCTGTCTCTGTGAAACATCTGCTGCTGCTTTTGACAAGAGGATATCCAAATCAAAATGGCTAAACACCGGAGATAACAATACTTTCAGGAAAAATGTAAGCTTTTCTGGGATTTCTACTTTGTGTTACATAATCAGAAAATTGGTCCGCTATAGATCCCTTGTGGAGCTTCAAAGTAGACGTTTATGCCTAATTTAAAGAAATTCTCTGCCAAAGAGGATTGATAGTGTAACATTTTTTCACAATGATTAGATAGAACCATATTCATTGTGCCAAACATGCACGTAATGTGTATTCTAGTTACGTTACCATTAATGAAATAGAACTGTGGATAAAGCTTTTTTTACAATTTAATATATGAGCAAACTGTTTGGAAAGGGCTACTGCTAGTATAGGAACAATCAAGGTATTGCATTTAAAACAAAAGTCTGAAGGAAAGTCTAAGATCACCAACGTAGGTTTCATCTTCTGGGAACAATAAATGTGTGTACAAAAAGTGTGCCAATACAACTTGTAGAGGAAGAGCTAGCGTTAGAGAATTCTGGGAATAATTAAGCATTTGGATTTATTTTCTGGGCACCACTGAATTCCAGATTTCATGTGAATATTGTTTGAGTTATTTGACTCGGGAGTGATTTAAGTCCCTTGTTGGTGGACCCTAGAGGGCGGGCTCTAGGACCTGGGGCTCTCTGCAGGCAGTCGGAGCCTGCTGTCTCTGGGACGCTTCTCACTTACTTTTAGAACAATTTTCAAACAAGTGCAAGACTCAGAAAGGACTGTTGGAGATAATTGACGAAGAATCTGTCCTTCCGCTCCCTGGCATCTTGTGAAATTGGACACAAACTGGGATATATTTCAGTGATCCTCAGGAGTCTAACATCAGTGGAGAGAAGAGAGAGCTTCTGCAGAGGTAGAGGACTCATTTACCTTCAATGCATGCATCTACAGAAACGTACTACCCTATACTACAAAGCAATAACATATTTTAGCATGATTTGCATTAGATTACAAAATAGACTATTATACAGACAATTGAAAGGAATTGTATTTATACAACAGTTTTGGATGTGAATTGTTCATGTTAAAGTAAAACCCTTGTGAAGGTAGTAAACTCTACATGCACCACTTGGACACTTGTTCTGTTATGTTTTAGGATAGTAAACCTGCTGAGGAACTATCTGAAATACTGTGTTCTTTTACATCTAAAGAGGGTTTAAGGTTGGAGATCAGACCCAACAGGGAGCTGATCATCTCCTCCATCCCCTCAGAAACTGTTGAAGCTTGGCCTCTGGCTCATCAGGTTACAATGGCAGCGATCAAACCTGCACTCGTCTCCTTGGGCTACGTGATATTCTCAAAGCATTCCTGCACAGTTTTTGTATTTGTATGGCATGTTGGGTTGGAAACAAGGAACTATAGCTGCAGGGTAGTTTTGTGTGCAGCAGACTTAAAACAAATTATTGCATTCTTGACATAATAGCTGGTGATTATACTCGAGAAGACTTGCTATGCTATTTTGAGGAGTACTTTTTTTATACTGTACATTTGTCATTATGGAGAATTTTAACACGCCTTAATTTGGATAGGTAAGATTATGATTATGTTTTCATGAACTCATTTGCATACTGGAGGAAAATCACTAGATGTTTGCAATGTTTAACAGTTTCCAAGTACAAAGGAAGCATTTGCGCTGCATAGTAAATATGGGAACAGAGCAACTCATTTATAAACTAAAGCATATGGCTGTTATCAACAGGCAGGAATAACAAACTGGACGATCAATAGGGAGGCTTCTCTGGCTCCAACAAAAGAGGCAGTGGTCAGTTTACAGTGACAAAGAGAGTGATGAAGTCAGAGTGATGAAGTCAGAGGGGGGAGCTGAAGGTAGGATGATGGGCTCAGAGCTTAATTAATAAAAGGTCTGAATGGGTTATTTTGAGTTCATTTTTAAATCCGTCCTCATTGGATTCATTTCAAGACCAATTGTCATCTAGACTTTTGAGGAATTTTTGAACTTGCGGTTACTTTTTCTGTGGTTGGTGCTCGCGCAAGTTCAAAGTGAACTTGCTGTTTTTTCTGCTTTCTAATAAAAGGGAAAAGTATACACAAAAGCTTACTTCGAATGTTGCTCCCTTGCTCCACTTTATTTAAATAAATAAATCATAAATGCATTTAGCCAGTGTGTACGAGATGCCAGGTGATGCCAGATGATATCCACAACACTATGCCAAGTATGTGAATTTGAAAATATATATTTTTTATCTGTTGTATATTTCACTACATGTTTGATTCATGGATCTCCCCTGGAGCACATGTACATGCATGCTTCTGAGTGTCATGACTATGATTTATGATGATTACTGAACATTGAGTAATAAAATACCTCTGAAAAACTAAGGTGGTTATTAAGTTGATAGGACTTTGGAAGGTGTTCCCGTCATGCATCCTTATCTGACATATCTACTAAATCTTAAAGACAAATATACTCTGTTGAGGAATTTCATTGATTCTTCGTATTATAGGTACAAATCTCCTTTGTCTTTAAATGACATGATAAATTGTTTAGTCCTTAAAATATAAAAAGAGGGAGACTATCAAACACAAAAAATACTTTTTCAACATAGAACATTTAGTTTTTTACCTCAACTTGTAAAATGAGCTTACAACTCATTTTAATAAATCGGTCAAACTGAAAAAGAAAAAAAGAATGTTTTAATGTTTTTAGTGATTTTCAAAAATATGTCTGCGCTCACTCAACTGTAGGGATATATTAAGTTAGAGTAACTCATATCTATTGAGTTACCGCATGTTGACTTGGAGCAATCAGCATTCATCTTGGAAGCGGAACACTTGGTAGCAGTGGAACAAAAGGATTTTCACCTAATAATCTATCAAATTACCTGGTAAGTAGCCATTTTTGTTCAGTTTAATTTACAACAGCTGTTTACTGCATATACAGTCCAACACAAACTGTAAGGCAGTGGTACTCAACCTTGTCCTAATCAGGAGCCACATTGACAAAAACGCTCCTTTCCTCCCTGAAACCATTATGCATTTGAGAATATGGCTAATAGTAATATGTTACTAAGGAATGAAAAGCATAATGTACAGTGCAATAACTGTGATTTATTATTTTCACTGCAACCACAAAACACACATTGCTGACTGCCCATAACAACAGATAACAGACAGCATGTTTACTGATCATCACAGGATGCCTCTGTTGCTCTTTCACTCGTATTTATGTGGAATACGTTTTTTTGAGCAGTTCGGTTCTGTTTGAGTCTCGCCAGCTTTTCCGCCCTCAACTCTCCACCTTTCGGAAAGTCGGTACTGCACTTCGGGTATTTTGTGTCGTGATGGCGCTGCAAATTGGACCTTTTAAATTGTGAAATAACGTTATCACAAAGCAGGCAGATGCATTTTCCCGAACCGGTGGAGACGAAGAAAAACTCGAGTTCCCAGTCCTCTTTAAATGTTCGATATTCCTCTTCACATTTTCGTTTCCTATATCCCTTTACCATTTTTGCATAGTGCTGTAAGCTAGTTTTCCCAGTGTGACGGAGCAATTATCTCGCGCACCTGCAATCAGAGCGTGAAACCTGAAATAATGTGTGATTGGTTGTTCAGAGGGATGGGGGGGGCGGCCTAATAGACTGATGTGTGACTTGTGAGTGATAATGAAATGTTGATGAATTCTGCTGACAATGGTTTTTTTTTTTTAAGTGGGACTTAAAAGAGCCGCAACTAGTCTTAAAGGAACCGCATGCGGCTCGCGAGCCGCGGGTTGAGTATCGCTGCTGTAAGGTATCATCAGCTACTTGTTTTAAGCTACTGTAGCATGCATAGCATACTGATTAGCTAGCTGTTTGCATCCTCCTGTATCCTTTGTTTCACAGTTGCAGTCAAAGTTCATTATTTGTAATACAGTAATACATTTTATAAAAACTCATTTAAAATAAATATGAACAGCAACTGACAATGCCCAGCATGTTCAGTTTTTGCAAACAAGCCTTTGTTTTTCTTTCTCAACATTAAAATGTTCTCCTTTTAAGGATGATTCGGTGGAAAGAATAAAAGAGGTTGCTATCCGGTGCTTGGTGGTGTGTCTTCGTGAAAAAGAGGATCTCTTCAAGGAAAACTTAAGTAAGTAACGACAATGCTTAAATCATACTGTAACTTGTGTTAACCTGAAACACAATGCAATGTTTTCAAATCTGATTGCACCAAAAACACTGAAATGTATTATCTAATCTACTTATTCCAGGATGGTGAAGTGGAAGTTAGCAATGAGATCCTGAAGACTGTCTTGACCAGGGCTGCGGATGCAAGAACAGTGATTGAAGGAACAGAAGTCCTTCAGATCTCGGATGTGACAAGAGCCTGCGCGATACTAATGGGGCTATTATGCACTTAACCTTAACGACCCAAAAGAGATGTTAAAAACGTTGGAAGCAGGTTCATGCCTTTATTTACATTTTTGTGTTTACTTTTATTTCATATTTGAGAACATTTGTTATGAAAAGATCATTGTGTAACAAACATTTTAAAATAAACTGTTAACAAGTGGAACTTCAATGTGTATGTTATTTTTGACTCAAAGAAATTAGTTTCTAATACTCAACCAAATTAAGGTAACAATTTGCATGGACATTTTTGAGTAGTATGGACTTAAATAAATAAATGACAATAGCTTAAATTAAACAAAATGCAACTTAATATCACTCCATCTTTACGATTAAAATTAAGTTGGTTCAACTTAATTTAGTTTTTAAAGGTGAAAGCAATTATGTTTGTAGTACTGAACTAATTAAGTTAATCAGATTATAAATGGGTACTCGGATTAACTTGATAATCGATTAAATTGGAAATACTTAAAAAGATCAACGCAAATTGTTACCTCAATTTATTTAAGTAGAGCCGGCGTATTTATCTTTAGAGTGAAAGTGGTCAAAATGCTTCTTTGTCTAACCAACGGGTCTTTATCCAAAGATTATTAATTTACAATGAAAAAAGAAAAGTGCAATGTCAAATGTAACAAGCTGAAACTAGAGAATGTCTAACAAATAATTAATATAACAAATAAAACCTTTTTTTAAAAGTTCTTTCCTATAGTTTATGCCCATTTCCTAGTTATAAAATATTCAACTTATCCTTCTTCGTGTCCTTCCAATATTTTGGATACAAGAGAAATGTGTATATAGAGATACAGGAAGTTTTCCAATGGGAATCGACTGCTAGTTCTGGTCCAACACAAAATGAGCTTCTCTTTTTGGCTGCAATATAATTGAATTACAGACCACATATCAGACACATAAATGTTCTTATTTATAAGTGTTTTCCAATTTTCATGAAGACAATGTGATGCATTTTATGTATTCAGTAGTGGACTCACTCTGAAGGAACAGAACGCCACATTTTTACCCTCTGGTATGCAAAGCAACAATTTACTACAGTGGAGATTTTCAGCAGACAAGCATTCCTCATCGCTGAACAATCTGTTCCACAGGTGGATGCACAGGGCAGGCAGGACTCTGGTTACAGATGCTGTACGGGCCATCTGAGCAGAACCATGGTGTAACAGCTTTCTGCCTAAACACAAACCTGTTCCTGCAGAGACACATCCGACTGCTTTTCTTTCCATTGATCTGTGAATTTGCTTTCTTAAAGATGTAATGTACGGTAATTAGCCCTTTCTTGCGAGGTTTCTCTTTTATTAGAGATCTAACTACTTTTTTAAAGCGATATATTTACTGTTTCACTTTCTTTCTTTTTTTTAATACAGACCTCAATACAAATGGGTTTTTACCAGTACAGTATTTTGTTTTCTAAGAAAATCGTTTTTATCTACATCTCGCACCTGTTAGTTGTATTTCTTTTCCATTCCTAACCTGGTGACCATACTCAACATTTGCTCAGCGCCACTATAGTGGTGCTGAGCAATAAAAGCTTTTATATCACCGGCTTCAAACTAAACACACAAGATGAAGAGATAGTGCAAATTGGGAAGTTATGACAACCTCAATTTTACTCTGATGTGTTTTGTAATGGAGTTAACTTTTCCTTTTCCAGTCAACGCGAGAATTATATTGGACGTGTGGACGAGTGAATATAGGGTGTCAAAGTTCAATTAAGTTCATATTTCAATGTTGGCAGCAAAACCATGGCTGAAATTCAGCTGCTGGCCAGTATGGCCGTAAGGCTCCTATATCAGGAATGTACAACTTTGTTAGCGTAAAAAAATCCCACTCCCTGTCACTCCTGAGGTTACACGGCAGCTAATAAATATTGATGTTGGCAAACACTCCTTTTCCTGACAGAGTTGTTGGTGAGCAGAGTACAGCGGCATAAATATTTATGTTAAGAATGAGTGAAAAAATAAACCATTTCAGGTTAAACTCAACTGCATTTCATTGTGCAACCAATAATGAGAATTCTACATTGAACCCCATTCAAATCAATCAATGTTTAATACAAACGATGAATGATGTGATAATTGTTCTCCTCTCCTGTCTCCCAATAGAGCAGGGCTGTAATTGCCATAATTACAGAGGGCTTGTGTTATTCCTCCCTTCACCAGCATCAAACCCGATTAGCCAGCCGTCATATATAATTCCATCAGCATCTATCCTTCTGTGCAGACATGTCCCATCATCTCCTGCGGCCTCGGGCAAGGTTCAAGGACTATGGTACCCATTTACAACGCATGAAAAGAAAGCTACTGTACAAAAATCTACAGCTGAAAAACAACTCTTAGTAACTCGGGAGGATCATCTCTCTGATACCACAGATGACAGTTAGAATATCCGTCCACGTTTAAAATGTTTCCTGGCGTAACTCAAGAGAGCTGATTAAAAATAACATAAACTGTGTAAATGTGAGTATCTGTGGGGATAAAAATGAAATACAACAAGCCTGTGCCTGTGGTTGAGTTGCATTTACTCTCCCATGAAGTGCCTTGAGAGTGGGAGTCGCTCATCATGTGAGAGTGTGTGTTACAATTAGGCCATACACATACACACCGTGAATCACAACCGTCATCCAGCATGCCAACTACAACTTGACCCTGTAACCCCCGGTTATTATGAGATGGGAAACTTACAGTAAAAATAGCTAATGTTTATTTGATTGTTAAATAAGACAGTGTTCCCAAAATCCCAGAAACGGTGCCCAGTCCTATTTCACCATCTTCAGACTACTATGACACATCAATGGGTTTTCCAATATCCACATATTTATTTTAACTCCACTTTTTCAAGGATGTAATTTCCTCATAAGACTAGATTATAATAACAATTTTGTAAAAGGAAGCTTCTTTTTGATTTGAGCCTCTAAGAACAAATAAGGTTAAAGCACAGACCAATGAGAGTGACAGGATACAAACAGTCAAATATACTTGAAAGAGAAAACGTCATTCACAGCACCACATATGCATTTCTACAGCTGCTTCTGTGGCTTCCCCTTATTTACCTTCCATAACAGCAGAGGGGAATTTATTTGAAGAAGGTGTAACCATAATATGGGGTTACGGAAAATTACAGTAAGGGAAACAAAATATTCAGTAAAAAGGAGCCACATAGGTGTCAGCGTTTATGTGAGAAGCCATTTAATTGGTCATAAAAGGTGCAGATGGATCACACGCTCAGTGAACCCAGACTTTAAACAATCAATTTGGAAAGAGTTTTCCACAAAATGTCAAAGCAAGGATGGAAACAAATGCCAGAGAGGGAAATGGGAAAGATCTTTTGACCAGCTTCAGAATTTCTACTCGAAGGAGAAGGTCCAAAGCCAAAAAATGTACAAAAGACAGCTGGATATGTTTTCAAACCAACATGCTTTGCTAGTTTGAACTGTTGCTCTTCAGAAGAACTGCTGACAGACACAAACGGCAACAAACAAGAAGGTGTCAACATGAGTCCTCTCCTGCAGTTCCACAGCAAAATAGAACTGTGTGAAAAATAAATGTTTTTCAGCAAAAACCCCAAAGTGTCAAAAGATGTGTCAAGCACCACATTTTTAAAGGATCTGCATGATTTTTTTTATTTGACAGCAATGACATTTAATATTAGCCAAGTGTTTACAGGAGGATTTAAAGGTCTAGCCAAATCATTTCCTAATCAAAGCAGCTATCGTGTCCAAGCGTTGATTGCCGTATTTGATCTGGCGTCATTATATCCTCCTTGGCCATAATCCTGTAACAAAAACTAAAATCAATGCTAGGAGAACTTGAGCACCAGGTCACTGAGGCTGTTCAACCCGTAACCGAGCCAAATTCACAAGTAGATCATATTATTAAGATCATCTCAAGAGACGGAGCTCTGCCAAAGTTTCATCATAAACTTCCGCTGCATTGTTCAACAACACTCACGGTGACCCCTCGCAACGTTTTTGTCGTTGATTTTATTGAACTCATGTGGAGTGTGTGGAGCTGAGCCTGTTTACTGACGCTGTGTATAGAGACTGGGGTCAGCTGTGTTTCGTCAGCACAGCGAGACCAAACACAGCCATCACTGAGTAACAAAACTGTTCTCATTAAATCTGCCGTTTTCATGTTGGTTTTTCAGTCATCGGCAGCGATTGTTACTCACGTTGTTGGGTTTGGGCACCGTAAAGAAAACCACTTCACGACGCATTCTGTTTTCACTTATATTTGACGTCATTAAGATGAATAGATTGTGTGCATGCAAAGTGATGTATACACTGAATAGTTAACAAGAAGCAGGTCCTCTTGTGGGAAAAGCTTAGAAATACTAAATGAAAGCAAAATTATTATTCCTGCAGATTGTGTATCCTATGGCAGAAATATAAACAGTAGGCCATTATTGTCATCCAGATGTTGTTCTCTCTGGTGCATCACTTAAAGCTTTAGATGAAAAGTGTTTGCTGGCCCTTCCTGATCCGGCTCCTTGGCTTCACTCCGATCGGTCTCAGTCCGGACCTGATGTGATCTTCAGGTGTCAGCGCCAGCCAAACTTTCACACATCTGCCTTAAATCACAACCGACTGCCAGCAGAGGCCCCATTTCTCAACCGAGGGTCATACTTCGTTTGAAACAGTTTCCCACATACTTGTCTGATAACAGTGAAACAGAACATTGCCTCAACGAGATGCAACAGGACTGCATTCTGGGGGAAAAAATGAAATTATGGGCTTCAATTGCATGCTATTATACCGCTTAACATGTTTCCTTTGACTAGTTGCCAAAGGACAGAATAAGACATTTCACTTCCCTAAAACTAAAGGACAAGCTGAGGCAAGTCGGCTTTAAAAACGTAAATGTGTTGCAATGTTCACATTTGTGTTTAAGCACACGTATAGTGTGAGGTAAGAAAGTTGTTGTGATGCAACGCAATGAAATAGTCTATAGATAAAACATTGGGCTTTAAAAGTGTGTTTTTATTCATTTCATCCAAAGGAAATAAACACTCTAAGTCTGAAGCTCTTATTTGAAAACAGCAAATAACTCATCTTAATATAAAGGAGGATCTAATGTTCACTGGGGACCACCAAAATGGATGTTGACTGACATTTATTGACCTCACCCTGAAACTAAAACTGCAGTCTCTTTATAAATTCCCTCAATGATTCATTTGATCTTCTTTCGCCTATACGTTTCCCAGTATTTTCTCAGTCAAATATCCCTTTTTACAGATAAAACTTAACCAACAGTTGTGTTTCATTGACCCATTGCCATTATCTTTAACTCAAATGAATGTGTTACTGTGTTGAACACACTGACAGCTATCACTTCCTGCCGCTGTGTTGACGTGCTTGAGTCTTTCTCAAAGAGACTTTGAATCCATTGAGGGCCGACTGATGCAAGATCTGCATTCAGAAAGAAAAACGGTTCACCATACAGCCAAGGGGAATATTATTTAAGAGAACAAGGACGGAAACTCATTCACCTTTTTGTGCTAAACCACGGATGAACAGTCTTTCAGCAAATGTGGATTGTATTCACTCCTTCCTCTACTGAAAGCAGAACGTAGCTTTGTCTATCTTTCTAATAACACTGCCCTCTTCTCTTTCCATGCCTCTTTACGTTGCCCGTTTTCGACTCATGCAGAAATTAGCCTCAGGAAGAAATATACTCCATGGTTGCCATTGCAGCAACATTATGGTCTATTTACCTTAAAAAAGCAATTCAAGTAACAACACTTGCTGCCTGTCCCTGTGTTTCTATGAAATCACCACAGAGCTGCGTGCATGGTTAATTGATGGATTCAAATGCGTCAATTAAGATTTGAAGAAGTACACACTAGACATAGCAGAGGTTGAAAGTTAAAGCAACTAAAGTATAATTACAGTGGCACGCACGCAGCAAAACGGTGACAGATAGCAATTAAGTCATAAAGAGGAAAAATATTTAAAAGTTTCAAGCTTCTTTTCACATATGATTGGCAGGGAGTGCAAACATTTGAAATGACTTATCCTCATGTCAAGAGGATTTCCAAAACGTTGTTGAAATTCAGATGAAGACTAAAAAAGGCACACACACATAAAATGATGCCAAGTTTAATTTAGGATTGCAGGGGAAAATTCACATGATATTCGATATTGTTGACATTATTGAAAATAACAGTTCTGTTATGTATAAAAAATGTTTTCTAAATATGTTCATCAAAGAAATTGGAACCCAATTACCTTTTTTCCAAGCTAATTTAAACTGCATTTCTCAATAGCAATTTAATAAATGTATTTCACATAGATTAGATCTTAAATAATGGAAAATGTTTACAGTAGCAATTACAGTTAAACATGTTTGCATGACGGACTCGTACATTATATTCCTTGAAATCAAAAATGATAAATTCATAATCACGATGTTGTGCGCAGTTTTGGTTTCATTTGAACAGATTAAATAATTGTCAAAAGTTGGATTATTGTTTGCAATCAAAGTTATGGATTTTTTATTTCCACTAAATTGCAGTTTTTAAAATGATACTCATTTGGACGTACATTTTTGGTTAAAGCCTGAAAACTTCACCACATTTGTTATCAGACTAACATGCAAGACTGTTTTGGAAGCAAAGAAAAAAACACGTATTTTCTATTATTCATTATTGTTGTAAAAACGTTAGTATTTGTATATTTTACTGTGGATGTCATTCCAGGAACCCCTGAGTTGGGCTTGAATTCAGCACAAAGCTTTGCAGTTTTGCATGAATGACCGCAGCAGTGTAATGAGCAGCCTGTCACTCAAAGCCCATTGGTGGCTTTCAGATAAAGTCACCTGCACCTCCCTTCCTCTCTGAACGGGAGCCAGCACCGGGGGGTCGGGTTACCTGCAGGGCTGTGTGACTTTTACCATGAGAATGAACAGCCACTGCCATGTTTTTTTTCAGAAGGAGGTGGATTGTTCTAGTCTGCAGACTGGATTGTGTGGCTGCTTGTCAGTCATCCCAGACGGGCTCATTAAAACGACTCCATTAGAGTTAATGAGATGTAGGACAGCGGCTGTGGGTGGCCTCTTTATTCAGGGCTAACAGATCACATAACTGATTTGGTTAATTCACAACAAACCTTAAGAAGCCTGAAACTATTCTAAAACAAGAAATGTTAACATAATAATCACACTCCATGAGAAAACACGACTTTAGAACAACAGGCTCAGCAGGATCGGGAGGGAGATGAAAACAACAAACTGCCTCCTGCAGGATTGTAGAGGTGGATGCTGGGGTGAACAACAGCAACTGAAGCAACAGCAAAAGAGTCACAGCAGAGTTTGCACATGAGCAGCAGCACACTAAAGCTGCCATCACAGAAAAAGAGAGTAGAAGAGCAGGAAGGGATGGCATATAAAGACCACAATATTGCAACAAGTCCTCCAACTCATACGACCACATGGGCCGATTGTTCAGGCCCTTATTATGACCAAATATGTCATTTGTTTAAGAGCTTAATACGTCCTATAATTACGTTTTAAAGTTTTCGCCCTCTCGTGCTCCCGTTGAATGCTAACGTTACAGATGGTCGTTTATTCACAAATAACCCTCTCTGTAAAATCCTAAATTGTAGGATAGTTTGGTCATTAAAACGCTTTTTGATTAGATTTCTAGCGAGAAGTGTATATTGTACTTTTAGAATCCACGTCCAGTCGATATGTAGGATCTATAGTTTGATAGATATTACGAAGATGATTTGAGGTATGCGGCAGCTTCCATGTAAACCTACGGGTTGAAAACAGTATTTCCGGTCTCAAAGTTTTCATAATAAAACCAATGATCAAATGATTTAACAGTGATATCTGCAGTACTCATCCACTAAAAAACATCAGTTTATCCTAGTTAATTATACAACATTTATTGGTTTAAATTGTGTACAATGCTTTTGTGTTTTTCCCATAGGTGTTTCTCTTTCGATTCTGAGAGACACCTTTCTTTTTTCGAGGCTCAGCCTCGGCTAAAACATCGATTGTTTTAGCCGCAATGCATGTCGGGATATGGTGTTTATGCGATATGAAATCGGAAAAAAAAATTGTTTACATAAAATAATACTTTATTCCGAGTGTTCTTGCTTTTCTCTTTGGAAGTCATCACATAACGGCATTGTAATACACGGTTCGGCTGCATTACATATTACAGATCTGCTGTAGATATGTATTTATAGAGCCCTGATCAGAAGACCTTTTGACAAACTGTAAGAAATGCCGCCAAAACTGAATATGTGACGTGGATCATAAATATATTAGCAATTAAACAACATCTTCCATTTCCCTTCACACAATACGTCTCCTTGCAATATCAACACTAATTCGGCTGACTTTTATATTTGATCCAATTGGTAGATATATTTACACCATAACGGTGCACAGCTGATAGAAAGGGATTTTTTTTGTAGTTTTTAAAGATATTATTTACTGAGCTACCTTTCCAACTCCTCATGCAGTTGACTGTTACAGGTCTATACAGGTTCATGGTACAATGCATAAGCTTCAAATCGAGAGACTGAAACTGTATTTTCCTTTACCGTTCTGTTTTATTTTCACAATAAAGTTAATAGTCATATTATGTTTGATATTATTATGTTTTATTAACTACACCACTGGTTTTTTAACCCATACCGCCTGGTGGTTAAAGCACGTTATTGAATTTTGTTGTTGAATAAGTTGTATTTGATGAAAACATTTAAATATTAAGAGTAGCCTGCATACACAATTGGGGGAAAGTAGAAGGCATGATAGAAATATAGAATAGAAAATATCAAGAAGATACTGTAGTGATCTCTACAATAAAACAGTTTAGTGCAGGACGTCCAAAGATATTAACAGGAGGATGTGCAAAACAGACAAACTGATAAGGCTTTATTTAAACATTAAAGAAAACTTTAAATTAAGGTCTTCTTTTGAATAAAAAAAACCGTAGGGGTTATCCACAGATAAATATGAAGTCTGACAAAGTACTTAACGTCCAATATATTGCATAGTTTATTTTGGCACTTGACAATCACCTTCCCTGAATTTGACTCAGGTGTAACTAAAGTCTGATTTAAGGGTTGTTTATATTACACATAATTAATCAGAATCTGCAAAGTAACTCAAATAAATGTATTGGAGTAAAAATACCAGGTTAACCTCTGAATTGTAGTGGAGTAGAACAAAGTAGTATGCTGCTGTAACAAAAACATTTCCCAACTTGGGATCAATAAAGTATCTTATCTTAAGATGATCGATGGCTACTGCCATATTTGCAAAATGTGCCTCTGAACCTTGACAAGTGCATGTTTCAGGCTTATCAATGAACAACAGGAGGGGTCACAGACATAAGACCAGCTGTTAAATAAATCTCTTCTGACCTTAGCTGTCATGTGGGTATTAATTCACCCATTTATTAATTATATGTTTTAAATTTGATAACACCACTGTGTTTCGTATCCCCTAAACCTCCAGGGTGTACACAGTTTAATACTGGCAACTTCTAATTGTGGGAAATACGAAAATGTCTTATAAAGAGACGTGCCATAGAACATGTTGCGAAACACACAATAGCCAGCATGTGCAGTTCTGGGGGGGCTGGACCCGGGGGCTGGACCCGTCCAAGTCCAGTTTTGGAAAGTCTGCAGTCCATTCCATTTCATAGAGCTGTTTGACGCTCAGCGTAACCTTGTCGCACTGCCACTCCAACATCCAATCACAGGGCTTGATGAGTAATCACGGAGTTTGTAAAGCAAGGCGGATGTTGTAGTCCCAAACGATAGCTGGGGATTCTGGGTAATGTAGTGTCTTCGGAAACTGTAGTGTTACGCTTGGGTGAAGCAGGTAGGACTCAAATGCAGAATAACGAAAAGCGAGCTTTATTAAATAATATAAAGCTGTTGCAAAAAAAGGCAGTATCCAAAATATCCAGAACCAACGAGCAGCACAAGGAACACAGACCGTGGAATAACATGGAGGGGAAACAATGAACCGACATGGAACACACTAGACTAAATACACAGAAGGGTAATCACAGAACAAGACACAGCTGGGCAGGGGAGGAGAAACACAATGACAACAGGTGAACACAATCGGGTAATCAGGGAGGGAAACAGACAGGCAGGAAACGGGGGTGAACACTTTACACAATAAAACAGGAAACCCAAAGACAAGAAAAACACCAACACAGACAAAACTACAAACGTGACATAACATGAGAATCGTGACAGAACCCCCCCCTCAAGGGACGGATCCCAGACGTCCCAAAAAAAAAAAAGTCCAGCAGGGTGGGTGCAGGGGGACCGGAGGGAGGACACATAACTAGGGCCAAGAAAGGGTGGGTGGAGGGGGTCTGGAGGACGGGTCTCGGGCGGACGGCCCGGGGGCAAGGCAGAGACCAAAGAGGGGGTCTCGGGTGGACGGCCTGGGGGCAAGGCAAAGTTCAAAAAGGGGCTGGCAAGGGGTTGGCAGGACCCCTGGCAGAACAGTTGTCGGCGGGAACCCCAGAGGAACAGGACATAGGATTGACAGGACCCCCGGCAGGAGAGCAGTCGGCGGGACCTCCAACGGGACAGAACAAAGGGTTGGCAGGACCCCCGGCAGGAGAGTAGTCGGCGGGGCCTCCAACGGCACAGGACATAGGATTGGCAGGACCCCCGGCAGGAAAGCAGTCGGCGGGACCTCCAACGGCACAGGACATAGGGTTGGCAGGACCCCCGGCAGAAGAGTAGTTGGCAGGACCCCGGCAGGAGAGTAGTCGGCGGGACCTCCAACGGCACAGGACACAGGGCTGGCAGGACCCCCGGCAGAAGAGTAGTTGGCGGGACATCCAACGGGACACGACATAGGGTTTGCAGGACCACCAGCAGAAGAGTAGTCGGCGGGACCTCCAATGAGACGGGACAAGGAGCTGGCAGGACCCCCGGCAGGAGAGCAGACAGCGGGACCTCCAACAGGACAGGACAAAGGGTTGGCAGGACCCCCGGCAGGAGAGTAGACGGCGGGACCTCCAACGAGACAGACATACGATTGGTAGGACCCCCGGCAGAGGAGTAGTCGACAGGGCCTCCAACGGGACAGGACATGGAGTTGGCAGGACCCCCAGCGGAACCTCCAATGGACCAGGACATTGGGTAGGGACTTGAGACGTGACTCGAGAGGGGAACTAGAGAGGGAACTCCAGAGGGGACTAGAGGAGGAACAAGAGATGGGACTAGGGAATTGACTAGAGGCGGGACTTGAGTAGGGACTCGAGAGGTGACTCGAGAGGGGACTAGGGAAGGGACTCGGGAAGGGACTTGGGAAGGGACTTGAGTAGGGACTAGAGAAGGGACTAGAGTTGGTACTTGAGAAGAGACTAGAGAAGTGACTAGAGGTGGGACTGGAGAAGGGACTAGAGAAGGGACTAGAGAAGGGACTAGGAAAGTGACCTGAGGAGGGACTAGGGAAGGGACTAGAGGAGGGACTATGGCTGCTGGGGCCAGAACTGGGGCTGTAACCATGGCTGCTGGGGCCAGAACTGGGGCTGTAACCATGGTTGCTGAGGCCGGAACCAGGGCCGGAACCATGGCCAGAACTGGGGCCGGAACCATGGCTGCTGGGACCGGCACTGGAGCCGGAGCCGCTGGAGTACGGGCTGGAATCCTGGCCTTGCATCTTCCAGAGACCTTTTGGAGGCTCCGTGGACCTCCAAACGCCAGACGGGTTCCTGAGAAAAGGTCTGAGGTTGGAACTGGAGCCGCTGGAACCGGAACAGAGGCCTGGACCATGGCTGTATGGGCCAGGTAATCGAGCAAGGAAACATAGCTCTGCGGGCCGGTACTGGTGCATGGATCCATGGCTGTGGAAACCGGAACTGAAGCCGGGATCATGGCTGTTGGAGCACGGGCTGGAATCCTGGCCCTGCGTCTCCTAGAGGCTTTTTGGAGACTCTGTGGACCTTCAACAGGACGGTAGTCGGATCCCAGGAAAGGATTAGAAGCTTGTGACAATTCTTCAGGGCTACTTGTAAAGGTTTGTAGCCACTCAGGCAACAAGCTCCTGAGCCAGGGCTTGCGAGCAACCTCCCGGCGTGCCTCCTTCAAAGCAGCCTCTTTACCCCGTCTAGATGAGGCGTTCTTCCAGGTGTAAAAAATGTACTCCAGAGAGTACCCAAGACATTCCGCCTGTGGGGCCAAAACATTAAAATCTGCTGAGTCCAAATGTGGTCGGTTCATTCTGTTACACTTGGGTGAAGCAGGTAGGACTCAAATGCAGAATAACAAAAAGCGAGCTTTATTAAATAATATAAAGCTGTGGCAAAAAAAGGCAGTATCCAAAATATCCAGAACCAATGAGCAGCACAAGGAACACAGACCGTGGAATAACATGGAGGGGAAACAATGAACCGACATGGAACACAGGGGAAGACTAGACTAAATACACAGAAGGGTAATCACAGAACAAGACACAGCTGGGCAGGGGAGGAGAAACACAAGGACAACAGGTGAACACAATCGGGTAATCAGGGAGGGAAACAGACAGGCAGGAAACGGGGGTGAACACTTTACACAATAAAACAGGAAACCCAAAGACAAGAAAAACACCAACACAGACAAAACTACAAACGTGATATAACATGAGAATCGTGACACTGTAGTATCTAAACTCCAAAAAAACTATTTGTTTCTCTCAATCGAAGGTTAAAAACACAAAAGTATTGTACAGAATTTAAACCAATCAATATTGTGTAATTAACAAGGATAAAGTGATGTTTTTTAGTGGATGAGTAATGCAGATATCACTGTGTAATCATTTGACAGTGAGGAGAATATATCCGGTTTTATTATGAAAACTTAGAGACCGGAAAAACTGTTTTCACCCATGCTAACTTTACATGGAAGCGGCATACGTGTTATTCTGGCGAGACCTCAAATCATCTTCGTAATATCTATCAAACTATAGATCCTACACATCGACGGGACGTGTATTCTAAGAGTACAATATACACTTCTCGACAGAAATCGAATCAAAAAGCATTTTAATGGCCAAACTATTCCACAATTTAGGATTTTCCAGAGAGGGTTATTTGTGAATAAACGTCTCTCCGGAGCGTTTGCAATGAACGGGCCGGGAGCATGTTGTTTCTTACACGACCACTAGAGCACCTCTAGTGGTCGTGTAAGAAACAACATACACTTTAAAACGTTTCTCTGGGTCGTAATAAGGGCATGAACAATCGGCCTATATGGTCGTTTTTTGTAGGAGGACAGGCTGCAATATTGCAAAGTTGGGCTACAACTTGTGTTTTTATTGCATTGATAATCTCCCAATTATTTATTCTATTTAAGATTCAAATATCAGACCATACTGTATGCACAAAAGCTACAGCATAGTTTCTGCAATGAAAATCTCAAGTCTAAAGCAACATGTAATATTCCAAACACGGAAGAAAAGGCATACATTGGTGCAATAAATATAGTGGTGGAAATAAGTTACAGGAATAAGATAAAATACATATATCTCACATCAAATAAGGCAAACAGAGTGTAAAATAAAACAATGTACAGTTACAAATATACTATAGTTCTATATGTATGTGTGGTCCTAATGGTTCATTTAAAAATTGCTGATAAAAATTCCCAAGAGTAGAAGCTATTCTTTTTTTTTAAACTGTGCTAAACACAAATACAATCAGTTTACAAGTAGAAAACAAAAAAATCAGCAAATTCATATTTAAGATTCCAGGACCAGGGAAAATGTGGACTTTGAGGTTAAGAATTAATACATGTGTTTATGATCGGTCAGTGTGTTGCAGTGTTTTCATGTGCAATTGAAAACTGGATTTAGTATGTGAAGACAGAGTTAGGAGGAGATATTTAGTGTCTAAGTTCTGATGTAATCACTTGCAACAAACATATGCCAAACCCAACATAGCAAACACAGAGCAGAACTAATGCTCAGCTCTATCCCAGAACCTGTTGGATACAGAAGCAGACTGCAGCTTTTATGAGAAAGTTATATGAACTCTATGGGACAATTCGGGGAACTCAAACTAAGAGGGGATTGGACCTTTTAGTGAGCTCCTTCCACATTAGGGCCAGTCCTCAGCCATTGCCCATAAAAACAGCAACACCTCCAACTAACCCAGACCATTTGCAATCCAGACAGTATAATATGCCGTAGCAAAGACAGCCTAATAGCACCCATGGCTGCAGGTATTGTGCATGCTGCTGAGTGGCATGGCTTACTGGGCCACTTAAATGCAACAGAGCATCATTAATGTAATTATTTGCACCTGTGTTTTTTTTTTGTAATGGTTCAAATGTGTGCTGTTTAAAAGGGTACATTGACCAGATGCATAACAGCAGAGTTAATGCACTAAACTACGCTGCAAAATATGAGAAATTATGTGAAGAATATTATGGAAGATGTCACAGCAGGTTACTTAGCTTGAAGAAGAAGCGATGATCCTCGGCAGTGGAGATGAGGTCCAAAATGTTTGTTTCCCATACCTGAAGTCACATTTAAGCAGGGGCGGTTCTAGGGGGGTCAGGGGGCCCAGTGCCCCCCTAACACTGACTTTGGACCCCCCTGTGGCCCTGAAAATGAAAAAGAAAAGAAAAAAAAGTTTATGATTAAACGATTTATTGGCTGACGGAATAGGTGGAACTAACGCTATTTGTCATTCTAGTTGGACCCATTAGAGCGTAACAACTGTAACTATAAGTATCTGAAATAAATATGTGTCCTGAAACAAATACCAATAACTGTATTGCATTGTTTTCTTATGCGCAATTACTTCATACTGTCTTTGTCTTTTTCGTCCTGCATTTATTGTGCCCCCCTCAGAAAATAACTGGCCCCAGCATGGCCCCCCCAGTCAAATTGGTCCAGAACCGCCACTGCGTTTAAGGACGACAGTTGATGAGAGTTGAGTCCCTGAATGCAACACAAACGAGTATATCCTCTCAAAGTGAAACGGCATGGACTAGCTTATGTTATGAAATGCTCATAAGACGTAATTTGTCATTTTTAATGTTAAATGATTAAATATTGAGCAGCTGGGAGAGTGACTGTTAAAATAACCCGCCCTTGCTTGATAGTGGTGCGTTCAAATTAAAGTTGTAAAGTGTGTAAACCATAGCTAGCTATCACCAAAGGACTCTCTTATATAACTTCACAATGCTGCATTGTATGTGGCTACCAGTTTGTTTGTTTATTTCTGATTTACTTTTGACAGTTTAGTATCTTTAGCAGATAGTTTAGTTTAAGGATAAAACACATGAGACTGTAGTAGGCTCTAGAAACAATTTGATGTTAATGTAACACAGCAAAGTCAACCTTTGATATACTGTATACAGTCTGTGGCTGAAACTAAAAGGCTTACATTTACTTAAGTATTGTGCCTAAGTACAAATATATGGGACTTGTACTTAACTGAAGTGGAAATACTTCATGCAACCCTGTATTTCTTATATACTACATCTCAGTGGCAATATATTTCTTTCGACTCCACTAGGACTATATTTGTTTGACAGCTTTAGTTACTTTTGAATATACAATTTGCATAACCTTTCTGTGCAGTGAACGTCACATATTTCCAGCCCGTTTATTTTGAATGTGAATGTCTTTGACTAATTAAAGGATCAAGTTTTCCTTTATAACTTGAAAAAAATCTTCTTATAATTGAACTAGACAGACATTTTCTTAAAAAAAAAAAAACATAGTTGACTTTTTAGAGAAACATGGTTCTAACAAGAGAGATTTGATGATGCATTACTCTGGAAATGTAACTCCTCATCCTGCACAACCTTGAATATCCACAGCAGTAAAATGCACCATGCACATTCATGCAGCATTCATATTTATCGAAAACATATAATTTATCATATTTGATAAATAAATAAAACTAAATTGATGCCACACATCATACTGTACATGTTGACCTAAAAACCATAAATATAATTTATATTATGTGCATTCTTTAAAATGTTAAATAAATAAAAAGGTCCATTATAGCCTACACAATAAATAAACAATTACCGCAGTGTATTATGACACAGTCAAAAATAGAGGGAGGATATGAGCATGACTAATAAAACAGATAAACCACACTTGAAGAATGGAATTAGGTCTTGGGTGTAATGTGTTTTGCAGCAGTGTGAAGCACTTGTAGCAGCCAATAGAAAACACAGTTTTTTGCAGTATTACTCAACTTTTTTCCCAATTAAAAGTTGAGAGCACAACTGCAGAACAGTCCTGCGGGTTTTAATGAGGTTTTATTAATATTCTATAAGGAAACGTTTCATTGTTGTTTTAGCACATTTCCCACAATGTTATCATTGGCACATTGTGGTGCAAAAACCCTGTCCAAAATCATCCAAAAGCTGTTTTATCGGGTTAGGAATGAATGACAGGCGTTTTCAGGAAGCGAAAGTCAAACCTAAACAAACTTTACACAGAGCAGCCAATCAGGCTCCACCGATTGAAAATCAGCTCAAATATTGAAGGTCAAACTTTTGAGGAACTCTTTGAATCAGTTTACCATAATAACATATTGAGGCTGGCCAATAACATCGTCTCTGACCCTGACCGTGTCCTGAACAGTGATATGAATTGTAACCATCTAATCTGAGATAGGTAGCAACACATGTATAAAGTTAGACTTAAACACTCTTTTGTGAACTAGTCAATCCTAATTGTAAATACCGAGTTAATCCCAGGTCAGATGTACGTTAAAGGATCTTAAAAATATTGTCTTCAGTCAATGTAATTTATGTAAATGTCTGTTTCCTTTCCTTAATATTTGTCCTGGCTGTTGCAAATGGATCTTGTGTGATGCAATAACAATTCCAGACTTTATCTAACAATATAGTATTATCCTGTTGTACTGTAAGGTGTGCAACATCCTTCACTGTAGCATCACCGTTATCTGAGAGAGCAACATTTTTCCTGTGTGCAGTCATCAGGTGGTTCTGCTGCAGCCCATCTGCTTCAAGGCTCAATGCGATGTGAGATGCCCCACTGCACACTAATGTTGTACGGCAGCGTTATGTGCATATCTGTAGCCCACCTAGTAGCTTGAATGAATGTTGCTATTCTCCTTCATGGCAAGACCAGACTGCTGACTGCATGTTCCTTAACCACAGAGCAACAGCTGTGTGTCGACAGCCAAAATCTGAGCTTCAAATGACTGGGACATTTGTTTTCTGTTAACATGATTGCTCTTTTGCATGATACATGAAATAATAGTGTTGCAGGTTTTAAATAACAACATGAGGCTTTTATTCACATCTTGTAATTTTCAGAAAAGTCATTATATTCTTTGCACAAATGACACATTATACATGACAAGAGATAGTTTTTCTCTGCTGCTACAGTTAATTTAAGAGGAATTCTCTGGCATTTCATATTAAATCTCAAATAGTTTGATGGCTCAGCTTGTAGCATTACTTTGCATGTTAAGTATTCTAATTCACTGAACTACATAAATATAGATATTATTTTGGGGTCTGTATTATGGTGCACACATTCAATGCGTTCGTAGGTCATGATTTACCTTGAATCTTATCGTGCAAAAGATAAGGTGAGATTGCCCCAAAAACAATTCTCTTGCACTCTACAAACCTTAGTTCTTCAATAAATTCACATGGGAAGCAATCAAACTTTTTATTTTTATTAAATTCTAAGCAACACTTACTGACACTGATGTCTTAGAGTTTAGAGATTTTTGTTCAGCTCATGCCAAAGAGACAACTCCAAAAAGAGTGTTTTGAAGTGAGGCTAGTAATTTAATTAAAAAAGAAAAGAAAATGGGAGAGGAACATTTGTGAAGGGCAACGGTCGTCCACAAACATGAGACAAACAAACAAAGAACAATATCCTATTAAAATGAGAGAGAAGAAGTCTACAGACATGTGTTTGGATCATTTCAATTGAAAAAACATGTAATATTTGGGTACCATTTAGTCAGGAATACGTCTGTTGTTAATTTTAATCTTGTGGTTATGTTTTTCCATGTAGTAAACATCTTTAACTTTCTCCCTTCATTGTGGACTCTGGCGCTGCAGCCTCAGCCAGGAGACTGGTCCAGCCCAGATCACTGTTAAGACCTCAGTTATAGACAACCTTACAGTGCTTCTGACCTCACATGTCAGTGCATCTCCATGACTACTGAAAACCTCTGGAGAAACATACTTCTTTTTTTACCTGAAACTGTTGTATTCTTTTTTTTTTTTTTTTTCAGTTTTAACCACCATGTCTGTCTTGTGCATTTAAACATACTTTATTAGGGTTAGTGGTGGATAATGAACCTGGGAGGAGGCTTCTTGTGAAGGTCAGATTTAACACCTACAGCAGTTGGGTAGTCCAGCAGTTAATTGATTTGCACTATGAGGGACAATTAGTTACACCATTTGAGAGAGTAGACAGACTCAGAGTCATTAAACAGCCCCTCGTGGACTGAAAAGTCACAGATTAAAACGCCATGACAGCCAGAGAGCACCGTTGTCGTGGTGCTGTAAAGCGAGAACACTTCCTGTGCTGGCATACATTCTTTAGTTAGAGTAAACTTCAATATTTACAGGCCTTTTACTGCTGTTTAGGAATAGCTTACATTCCTGTCATTTTGCAAGCGAACTGTTTTTCTAACTTCTTCAGCCATGCTTAAAAGGTAGCTACTTGCAAAGCTATCCTCAATTTAAAGAATATACAAGTATGTTTTCCTGTCTTTTGTTTCTGTTTGTGTCAGGTGATTGACACTAAGTACGTTTGAACATAACACACTCAGCCTGCTGACACTTAACTCAAGCACACTTAGGCTCGGTGACACAAAGATAAAAACAAAATGACAAAACATAATTAATGCTTTTGGTTTTCAGTGATGGATTATCTTTAGTGAACGGTGTCTGTGTTTCATCACTGCAAACATCTTCATCAAAGCCCTCTGGATGTAGGAAATCATGCTTGATGGAAAACAGACTACAAACCGCAATATCAATATTTAAAAGATGTTATGCCGTGTTGACAGCTCATCTGGTTTGTATATGAGGCTTCATACACAAAATTCCTCAATGCTCTGGATTCTTCTTTTTTCCTAAGAAATATTTGCTCATTAAATGTCTCAATACATCTCGTGTTTAAACAAACCTTTCAAAAACGGATGGGTTAGAGATTGCTGATAGAAATTACAGCAGTAATATAAAATACCCTAAATAAAGTACTCAGATCCCTTGCTTCAGTAAAAGTAATAATACATTACAAGTAAATGTCCTGAATTGTAAATGTTACAGAAGTCAAAGTAAAGAGTATTATTAGCAAAATGTATCTAAAAGTATCAAAAGTCAATATGCAGAATGGCTCTTTTCACATTATCCAAATATTTTTTAAACATTGGGTAAATTAGTGTTAAAGTACTGTACAAAAAAATGTATAACATACAAATGTATTGTATGTACATAAAATAATTTAGTGGAGTAAAACAAAAATAGTAGCATAAAATGGAAAAACTTAAGTAAAGTACAAGTATGTCAAAATAGTACTTGAGTAAATGTACATTCCACCGTTGCATGTTACCACTTTTTACATTATGCAGGTCTTTTTTATGTCGGTATGTTCAGTATGTGAGGATCTGTTGAGCGGGAACAACATATTAACTTTGTTTCCAGTATGGTCCTCACAAAGTATGTGTTTACAGTGGGTTTATGAGCCGGGCGAGACACTTTCCCTGCTTGTCTCTCAGCAGGGTGCGGAGCGGTGTGGAGCTGGATGGGGGCCACAGCCGGGCCTGATGCAGGAGCCCAGAACACAGCGAGCCCTGATCACGTCCTCTAGAGACCGCCGAGGTGCTACAGTTCACGTGGAGACACTGAGAAGGTACAGGATAGTACTCTGCAACACAAAGCACACAAAACGTAAAAGAAACCCCATATCAGTTGATGCAACAGCTTGTGTCACAAACACAACATCCAACTTTTTTTTTTTGACCCACTTGATGAAGAGACTACGCAGTTTGCGTAGTCTCTTCATCAAGTGGGTCAAAAAAAAAAAGTTTCCTACTCTGAGACTGTTCTTTAGTAAATGCAGTAGATATTCATCTCACATTTCATTCTTTAAAAGGATCATCATTTTACACATCCTTGTGAACGTTTAACCCTTTTTTCAAACTGGTTGTGTGATTTCTTTTTTATCTCCAGGGAAGCAATTAAAAACAATACATTAAGGTAGGGATAAAATAGGAAGTTGGCAGCAATTAAAACAAGCAGGAAACGGAGTAAAAATAAGAAAAACAAGTTTAGAGACCTCCGTAGATCTCTCAAAGTGACTGATGTGAACATGTATGGTTTTATTTGACTTATATCTCTGTCTTAAGTATAACATCTCAACTTTAAGCAGGTTAATATACAGTATATGGGCGTTCAACTATATCATCTTCACTGGGTATTCCTCTGTTAAAGATAATGGTATACACAAAGAGGAACACCAGGGGAAGATGGTATACAGTAGTTGATGGCACAGGTGTAACTAATACTTAGTGGTATGGCAGGTAAACAAAGAGCAAAACAAATAAGAGTGGTTTATCTGAGGCCATGTGCACAATCATGTGCTTTTAAAATGGGCTCCATTGACAAAAAGTCATTTTTGCTTACTCAAAACTCCAGTTGGCCTCCATGATAAAATGACACATTTTAATTTATGTATTGAGTATTGTTTATAATAATCAAATTAACTATGTAACTCTATAGTTAAATATAAGAAATAGTCTATGAACAAAAAAACAAAGACTTGCGAGATGCTGTGCTCACTTTTCATCAGCCTTTAGCTTTTTTTCCAATAGATGAATGTTCCCTGCTTTTAAAAAAAAAATAAAAAAAATCAAAATTGGTACATAGTGTCAAAAAAAAGTAAACGGTTTCCCCTGCACGAGTTGTCTGTTTACATCTTTATACTAATCATCAATGCAGTCGAAGGATTTTTTGTCTGTCCAAATGTTGCCCAATTTATTGGTGTAATCATCTCTCACATGGTGCACTATGATTCTTCTTTTGATGTGTTGTGCCAACATTTTAATCCACAAGCACTCACTCTGACACCTGAGGCAAACGGAGCGTATAATAAAGCTTCCCAACCGAGCCTGCTGCTGCGGCATCGCAGGTGTTAACACGCCTGCTGCATTGTGTTCGACGCAGCCTGTGGATTTAGACGGGCCAGAGCAGACAGATGTTGTGTTGAGGAGCCGCAGTGATGGAAACAGAAACTGATGGGATGTCACAACATTGTCTCAGATTCCTGTGGGTAATGTGACACCTATTTCCATGGGTAACTTGCATAGACAAGATCCATTTCATGTTCTTAAAAAGGAAACTCAGTACCGTTTCTGGAGAATTGCACTATATTCTCCCTGCTTGCCCAGAGATAATCGTTAAGTCTTAAAGATTACATTAAACTCTGTCTGTTCAGATCGTAGATGTCTATGAGCGCAAATTGTGAAAAAAGGTATATGAAAGCGTCAAACTCATCCATAAAATCATGGATAATATGCTGAATACAGAACACAAGAAACAAATATCCATACAATAAACCATAGATTTAAGAGAAATAGCATTTTTCATATCTCCTGTGAAAAAGAGAAAACCCTTTAGTGTGTGTGACGTGATGCATTAGCCTGCTGCTGCACAAAAACACCATACTGTAAAGTGTTGCAGATGTCTTTCACCCTCCATATTTCTACATAACCAGAGTTCAATGTGATCTCTGTGGATGTTATTAGGTGGATTTGTTCACTATTGAGCATTAAACTAGAAATAGAACATTCAACCTTGTGTACTGCCACTGTAACATGAGATTATCTCCTGAGGAAGAGAAATGATTGTGAATCTCATGCAAAAACTATGTTAAAACTGTTGCTATGAGACGATAAGTGTCAAACCCAGTATTAGGCAAGGTGTGTTTTCCACTTTAAAGAGGAGCTGCTCCTATTAGGTCAATCTCACTGCTCAACATGTTGTGCCTTGACACTGTGAAGGAAAAATGGGGAGTATCCACACATCAGACATCTCTGCCTCACAAGTCTTTGGAGCTTTAATCCAGCGTTCAAATCTTCTGCTCTGCACTTGGCCTACATACAAGACAGCTACTTGTCAAAAACATAAACCAGTAACAAGAAGTTAGTCTTAGTAAGAAGGAAATGATTTTCTCAGAAAGAGTATTTTGTCAGATCACTGTTGCATGGGCGGACTTTCAGACATTGGGACCCTGGGCACAGACATGCAAGACGCCCCACCACCTGTCATATAAGCAAGGCACACAATATAGTTGATGAGATTCTTTTGGTAGTTGCTTTTGAGTCATTTTGTACTCCTGTTGACGCCATCATCAGTAAATGTGTGTTTCTTTTAACTTGTTTTTGACTCTTCGTAGTTGTTTTGTGACTCTCCGTGGTCTCTATGTGGTCATTGTTGGTGTGCGTCTCTTTGAGGGACATTTTAACGGTGAAGGCCATTGGGTCTTCTGTACCTGTTCAGTTATCAATCCATGGACTTTAACACCCCACACACACAAATCTGGCACCAGACACTTTTTACGCTGCTCTGGACAGTCTTGCACTAATGTACATTTCTCAAAGATATTGAAGTGACTGTTATTTTGTATATATTGATTTGTGTGCTTTTATTTATGTCTTAATGTGTGCATATGTATAAATGTGTTTGTTGATTGTGTATATATATATATATATATATATATTGTATTCTCAGTCTGTACACACAAACTGAAAGATTGACTTTGATGAATGTTTAAGAAACACAACACACCAGTACCTATACTTCTGCAGTAACAGTGTTCTCTGTGCTTGTTGACAGGTGGTGTTCTCATGAGGTCGTCTATGCTGGTCCTGTTCCTCCTCTTCAGCGCCCAGGCTGTGGCCGCCATCTTAGGAGCAGCACAGCAGCAGGGTCCAGGCAACAACTCCAACACCATCTCCACAGTGGACCCCAAGCTCTTCACCAAGCGCCGCTACCTCTCACCCAGGGTGCTCTTCAGCGACCAGCCGCCTGATGCAGATCCGGCGGGGTCCCAGGGGGGCGGCAGGAGGACCCCCAGGAGAGCGGGGCAGCCTCAGCACCGAGGAGTCTACTCAGTGTGCGATAGCATCAGCAACTGGGTGGGCAACAAGACCAAAGCCACAGACATCTCAGGCAACGAGGTGACGGTTCTGCCGGACGTGAACATCAACAATGTGAACAAGAAGCAGTACTTCTTTGAAACAACGTGCCACAGCGAGCGCTCCGGCAACTCCGGTTGTTTGGGGATCGATGCCAAACACTGGAACTCCTACTGCACCAACTCACACACTTTTGTCCGAGCGTTGACCTCGTTTAAGAACCTGGTGGCCTGGAGGCTCATACGCATCAACGTGGCCTGTGTGTGTGTGCTGAGCCGTAAGTCATGGCGTCAGTAAAGACTTTCCATTCACATCACAAACACACTCAATTACAAACACAGACATGCTCATCACCAGAGACTTCTCATCCTCTAAACAAAGTAAGTTATTAGTATATGTCAAAGTATCAGGACTGCATGTATATACAACAGCCCTGGGTCAAATAGTATCTGCTAGTAGTGGGTACATTACCAAAGATGCTGTGACACTTAGCATCCTACTGTCCTTGCTGCTGGAGACACCACCACATGTGTTAAAATGTGTATAAATCCTTTGTGACATTAATTGTCACAACGCTTTTTTGGGTCTAAACACTTTACAGTGTGTTTAAAAGAAGTGAGCTTACCAAACTTCTACAGCGCACTCCTCATATCTGCCAGTTCCTCTTCACAGCAGACATTTTGACACATCACTGCAGATAAACACAGGTGTTATCAATACCACTCATTATGGCTCTGGTATTGTGGCTCGCTGGAATTAACTGGACCTTAATTACCTTAATCAATTACACCTGTGTACACCCTGCAACCACATGGCAAAATGGCTGCTGTGAATGTAGCATTGTGGGTAATTTAGTCACCAGGTTTTTGATGCATGGAATTAAAAAGACAATATTTCTGGTTCTGCTGCATCGATTCTGTATTCCTTTTGTATTTGACATTTAGTACAGTTATTAAACAGTATCAGAATGTGTGCCCTGTCCTAAATTCAGAGCATTTTTAAATAGTATGATTATTTTCAGAACAACCACATCCAGCTACAGTCCTTCTCACACTGCATAGATTTTTACTTTACCTTTCATTTTTAGCAATTTGATAAACACGTGTTAAGCTGAATGACAGCTTAACTTCTCCAAACTAATAATATAAGAAGCCACAGATGATTTAAGATTGTGAATATATTTTTTTAATGAGTTGCAGCTGTCGATATGTCCATAATGACCTACTGCAGAAAAACTACATTTAAAATAGCAATGTAACCTTATAGTGTACTTTATCATGTTCTACTTCCACATGACCTTTAACCTGCTTTCCACCTCTGCAGCAGATTTATTTCTAACCTGATACGACGACCTCTAGGGACATACAGGTGACGACTACAAGACATTGAAACTGGGTTTTACGTACAGTAAGCATACACTGTATTTCATTTATATAAAGTATTTGGTTGAACTAGACCCTGGTGCATTTTAAACTACAGCTTATGAAGACACAGAATTGGTGTTTAACAAACTACCATAGATTGTATAAAACTACTTTAAAGTCATCACAGGTTTAAACCTGTTTTATACCGCAGCTCAGTTTATGCACATCAACACAATCATGCTGATTACAGTGTTTTATTTTCTCCACCCATTATATATTCCTATAGCACACCACACTCACTATAAGTGGACTTAAGCAACCCACACAGTTTAGAAATACAGTTTGACCCAGGTCTGATATAAGAACTTATAAGAACTTTTGTTAAAATGTTGTTGTTTATTGTTATTTATTAAACACTTACATACATGCACTGTGTGTTTCTTGAAGTTTGTTGTTTATGTATAAAATATATTGTTCATCAGAGACTGAGGACAGAGCAATCCCTTTAAACGAAAAAGAAAATGTAGTCTTTAGCCTTGACAGAAAAATGAGTTGAAAACCCATGTGGTTTCATTTTACAGCCACTAATTTGCTGTTTTGGCTTAGCTTTATGTTTTTCCCCTGGTCTTTATTCTACAGTGGATATGAAACAATGGGAAACTACACTTTTAAGAGAAGTCTCACAATTTATAATGTTTACCTTCCAACTGTACCTTCCAAGACAATTTGTCTACTGAATTGTTTACTTCAAAGAACTGCTCCAAAAACAATACAACACTGTCCTCTGGAGGTCAAAGGGTGGAACTTGTCTAATATGTCTAATGAACCTCACAACAATGGATCAGTTATTACAATCATAAATGTAATACTTCTGATCAGACACCAAAATGTAAGTAAGAGACTTTAAAAACTTCCAACATTGTAATACCCAAAAGTAGCTAAAGTCATAGTACTTGTATGTGATTGGATTCTTCTTATAGGTGCCTACATGTGTTCATCACTTTATTGTTGCAGCTAGTAAAAGTAAGGCACGTTTTAAATACTTTTTGTACTGCAAGGTAAATAAATATATCACTCCAACCACAACAACAGAAAATGAAATAAATGACGTAATAAAAAGTAAACATTGTGTGCTTCTCAGTCTGACCACTAGATGGAGACCTTGGTGTTACTAAAAATGTAAACCCATGATAATTCAGCATGTCTTTCTAGTCATTTTTAAGTGATCTATTTTGAGTGGTAGGCCTACTGATGCAAATATTATGTTCCTAGTTTTCAGTTGTGGGTACACACTGCCAATCATTTTTAATTAATTCTTTACTTACAGGCCCTGTGTTTCATACTAGTCTATCACCATGATTTTTAACCTGTTATTTGTATTAACTGAGTCGCATGACCTGTCCTTTTATTTCTGCTTCGTCACCTCTGATGTCTTGTGGTTCATCCGAATGACCGTTGCACCTATCTATCTATCAATCTATCTATCACTCCCCTCCATAGCCTCAGTCTATGAAAAGCAGTGCCTGCGAAGGGCACGAAAGATCATCAGACACTCTTCCAACCCCAACCATACACTGTTTATCCCCCTACGGCACCCTCTCTGGGACACGCTACCGCAGCCTCCCGAGTAGAACCAACAGGACTACGCACAGCTTCTTCCCTTCAGCAGTCTGACTGCTGACAATGAACACCACACTGTCCCATACTGCCTAGTTGTTGTCGTGTGCTGTGCTGAAGCGCAATTATCGTTGTACATTACTGTTGTAGATACAGTAGCCTACTGTATTCACTGTATTTATTATTATCTGTGTATTTATTCTTATTGATACATTTCCCATCTATTTACCTTTATTTTCGTATCATTTATTTTGTACTTCTGATAATTGTTTATATAACTGACTGTTTTGCACTCTGGTTAGACCCTCTTTAATTTCGTTACACTGTGCTTGCATTTTGTAATGACAATAAAGTCATCTAATCTAATCTATCTATCTAACTAAATCAGTCTTTTGATATTATTGTGGCTGTCTCCTGATAAATAAAGAGGATGTAGGCAGTGGTGTGTCTCATGATCCTCTCTGATTCTCTGGCAGGGGAACAGGGGGTCGCTGTTTCCCTCCCACATCAGTGCAACAAACAAAGGCAAGCATGAGAAGCTGTTCTGTCAGAGCGAGGGAACCCGAGCTGACCCCCTCCGGCCGGAAGAGAAAACACAGAACAGCTTCATATGTTGTCTTCATTACAACAACAATTTGCATATTAACACAGAAACAGGTATACGACACTCTCACCATCACAATTACAACATGAAACATATTGTGCAATTCCTTGCCTGTATTCTGCTCAAATATATTCATTTTTCCTGACCGTGCTTACAAGCAGGCCCGGACTGGCCATCGGGAGGACCGGGAGGTTTCCCGATGGCCTGGCCTGCTAAGTGGCCTGCTGGCCTAAGGATTTTTTTTTGGATGTATGTATTGTGAACGCAACGCTGCGCAAATGTGCGTCTGACTCTGCCTCACAGAGGGTGACTGTCTGTGTCTACATGATGTGGCCTGCCGACATGACCAATTTCATACAGATCATACTAATGCCCTCGATTGGTCTCTGTGTGTCATTCAAGCTCGGGAGGGTGTGTGTTAGTGTGTGTGTGTGGCGCGAGCGAGTGAGATAAAGCGCACGCGCCGGTTACGTGTATTGTTGTTGTTAGCATCTGGTGCTAGCTAGCTGCGCTAACGGATATAAGGAGCTTTTTCAACAACAAGGTGGAGGAGAGTCCTCTCCTGTCAGACTGAGAGACTGATAACTACAGCTCAGGTGAGGTAAATTACTCTCCGAGTGTTTAGATAGTTAACTTAGTCGAAGTTATCTCAGTGGGTCTCAAACGGTTTGGTCACCATTTATGTAAACACATATTTCCATTTGAGGGGGGAGTGATTAGCAAAATATGCATGAATAATAATTTCAAAAAAACGTTAACTAGGTGAAAAAAGGTAAGATAAACTATTAAAACTTGTTGAGAGCTAAAACTAAAGTTAAGTTAAAGCCTTTTATTGTCACTATACACAAAGTATAACGAGATGCAGAGTGCAACTCTGTCCCGGTGTGAAAAAAATATACAAACAAATACATAACACCAAAAAAAACAGCAATAGGACATACAATCATACGGGGGAATAAATAGTTAAAAATATTGACATAAAAAAATAGTATATAAAGTGCATTAAAAGTGTGTGTATGTGTGAGAATGGTTACAGTTATTATTATGTGTGGTGGTTGAGCAGCCTGACGGCCCAGGGGTAGAAACTGTTTTTGAGTCTGTTTGTCCGTGACTTGAAGCTCCTGTATCTCCTCCCAGAAGGCAGGAGAGAGAACAGTCTGTGACCTGAGCTGTCCTTTATTCTTTGGTTAGCTCTGCTGCGGCAGCGGGAGGTGGAGATGTGTTCCAGAGAGGGCAGGGGGCAGCCGATGGTTTTCTCTGCCATCCTGATCACTCTCTGCAGGGCTTTCTTGTCCGCAGCTGAGCATCCTGCATACCACCCCGAGATGGAGTATGACAGCACGCTATCGATAGTCGCCCGGTAGAAGGACACCAGCAGCTTCTTGTTAAGTCGGTTTCTCCGAAGCACCCTCAGGAAGTGTAGTCGCTGCTGGGCCTTCTTAACTGCTGCAGTGGTGTGTGCTGTCCAGCTGAGGCTCTCCGAGATGTGAACCCCCAGGAACTTAAAGGTGGAGACCCTCTCCACTCTCTCTCCATTGAGGTGAAGGGGGGCGTGTTCTGGACGGTGCTTTCTGAAGTCTATGATGATTTCTTTTGTTTTACTTGTGTTCAGATACAGATTATTTCATGAACACCACACAGACAGCTTCAGGATCTCGTCTCTGTATGCCGACTCGTCATCTCCCTTATATATGTGGCCGACCACAGTGGTGTCATCTGCAAATTTGATAATGGAGTTGGAGGGGTGAATGGGAGAGCAGTCGTGTGTGTAGAGAGCGTAGAGTAGAGGGCTCAGCACGCAGCCCTGCGGGGAGCCAGTGCTGAGGGTGCGGGTGGAGGAGCAAAAAGGGCCTATTTTCACTGTCTGAGGACGGTCTGTAAGGAAATTATAAATCCAAGCGCATAAGATGGGGGGGAAACCTAGGCTTGACAGTTTTTCCACTAGTATGTCAGGTATGATGGTGTTAAAAGCTGAGCTAAAATCGACAAACAGCATCCTAATATAGTTGCCTGGGCCTTCTAGGTGGCTCACAGCTGTGTGAAGGACCGTGGCGATGGCATCATCCGTGGATCTGTTGGCTCTATAGGCGAACTGATGAGGGTCGAGGGAGGGTGGGAGGCTGGCTTTGATGTAGTCGGCTATTAGTCTTTCGAAACATTTCATCACCGCCGATGTTAGGGCAATGGGCCTGTAGTCGTTGAGCTCTCTGACTGGTGTCTTTTTGGGGACAGGAATGATGGTAGCCGTCTTCAGACAGGATGGAATGCAAGCTTGTGACAGGGACAGGTTGAATATCCTGGTCAGAACCCCTGAAAGCTGGTCAGCACAAGCTTTGAGTACTTTTCCGAGTACTCCATCGGGTCCTGCGGCTTTTCCAGGATTCACAGACTTCAGCGTCTGCTTCACCTGATGTTCTTTGAGAGTGAGAGGTGGTATGGAGCTGGTAGTTTGCAGGGACAGAGGCAGAATAGAAAAGTGGGGGGGTCTGCTAGCCTCAAAGCGGGCAAAGAAGTGGTTTAGTTCCTCTGCAAGGTGGGCGTCAGCTCTAGTAGTGCCAGATGTTTTGCCCTTGTAGTTGGTTAGCTGTTGAAGGCCCTGCCAAACACACCGTGTGTTGTTATGAGCGAGATTCTCCTCCACTTTTCCCTTGTAGTCCTCCTTTGCAGCCTTGATGCCTCTCCTCAGATTCGCCCTTGCCAAGCTGTACTGGGCTGCATCCCCCGACGTGAAGGCTGTGTCACGGGAACTCAGGAGAGACCGCACCGCTCTTGTCATCCATGGTTTTTGGTTAGGGTAGACCCGAATGCGTTTTTCCACAGTTACAATGTCTGTGCAGAACTTGATGTAGGATAAGACAGCCTCTGTGTGTTCCTCCAAGTCTGTCTGTTCAAATATGTCCCATGCTGTGTGTTCGAAGCAGTCTTGCAGTTGTGAGAGTGCCCCCTCGGGCCAGGTTCTGATATATTTGACCACCGGCTTGGTGTTACTTCTGAGAGGGGTGTAAGCTGGGATGAGAAGCAGTGAGAGGTGGTCAGATAGTCCTAAATGGGGGAGTGGGACCGCTCTGTAAGCATGCTTCAACTAGTCTTTGCTTCTGCCTCAAAGAGGAGCAGGAGGGAGAGGAGGGAGACAGGTGAGGCTGGTTCAGGAGCACAGACACACTCACAACTATAAATGAACCAAAAACAAATAAATAAACAAGTTTCAATGTTTTTTCATATTGGATATGATATGTTATTGGTTATGGCCATGTTTTTATGATGTTATGATTATTTAAATGTATACAGTTATGTTTTATATGGGTGTAGTCTCTTTATTTCCCCCTCAAAATGCACCAGATTGATGCATTTAAGTCCAACATTTAAAAAAAAAATCTTACCGGGGGAGCATATAGAATCCCCCCTATAGGATTTGAGGTACACCCCCACTTAAAATATGTTCACATAGGTTCCTAAATAGATTTGCACATTTTTAAAAATAGTAACCCATGTCCATATGTTTATTTTTGGGTAGATTTCGAGGGCTATCACTATGGGCAGCAATGCTGTAACAATTGACAAATAGATCCAGCAAAATGGCACAAAAAACTGGTAGTGGCCTAGCTGGGTGTATAATTCCCGGCCTGACTTATTGTCCCAGTCCGGCCCTGCTTACAAGACTTTGAAACTCGACACTCGACAGTATAATTAAAGAGTATCCTGTTTTTGGTTGTTTTTTTAAACAATAAGAATGAAATTATTTATACAGCTGTTAAACTGGTATATATTTTTTGTTAAATGTGCCAGTCAGTGACTTATCTCTGGTTACTGGCCCTAAGGTGCATATACACATGTTCCCATATTTCCATAATAAACAGTGATGTCATTTGAAAAATACAGTAGGCCTAAGATCTGCAGGTTTAAAAGCACTGATAAACTATAATCCAACATCTAATGTAAAGGTCACAGAGATAGTCAAAGTGAAACTGTTGCTTTTAGTTAAACTAAGTCAGACTTGCAGTAGTTCTGAGAAACCCATAATGCTCACATGTATTTTTCTGTGACTAAAAAGTGCAGAAAGAAATAAAATCTGCAAACTGATGGCAGTTTGCTTTACCAGTTTGCTATCTCCTGCCCACATAGATTGTTATAATGTGATGTTTACTCATTTATACACAAACACAAATATGTGATGTGAAGGGCAAGATTCAAGGCTTTATTTGCATGTGCACATACAGTGTTGATATGGCAATGAAAAACTTAAGTCACAGGCTCCTCCAACAGTGCAACATGAATATATATATATATATAGGACATCAAACAAATAAAACAAATAAAATAGTGCAAGAGAATGTTGCATTTGTTATTTGTTAAAGTTATTTATCTGTAACTCACATTTGAAAAGACAATGCCCTTTATTTCTAATGTTGTCAAACGTGAAGCAGTGATATCACACTCTGAAACGAGGCTGTTCCTCATGTGTTGGGGGACCTCCCGGACCCGGAGATTCCCCCGGGGGTCCCATCCCGTCCCTGAACCCCACCTTGGCTACCACACACACACATGCGCAGGGAGGCGCGGCGCGAGCGTCGTGTGCAGCTTTGTGCGCATGTTTTGTTGTTAGGATGGTGTCGCTGTGCAGCTCCTCATCATTGCATGGTTCATGTCCAGCTGGAAGAGGCTCTGTACAATAACAGCCATCAGAAATCGGGAATATCGACAAATCAAGAGACATCATGAGCAAAGTACAGGGAGGGATGAAATGCGTGAAATATCTGCTGTTCATCTTCAACTTCATCTTCTGGGTAAGTCCGACTCACTTCGCGTGACAACAACGTTATTGCTATTTTAAAATCACCCGAATGTTTTGCACATTGTGGCCATTTTTATTCTATTTCTATTCGATTTCTATTTGATTTATTACAAACAATTATTAAGCTTTGTTTGCATGTGGAAAACCGGTTAGTGCTAGCTCAGAGTCGTGTTTACATGTTCAACACTGCAGGATATGTCTGTCTATTGCTTTTGTTAGATATATCTTTTTAATTAACTTGGTTTCGTTTTACCCTGGGGGAGTTCATCCACCTGCTCCGTGCAAACTCCTCTCTGACTGGCTCCCTAATTATTGCCATCCATCATCTTCTTATCTAAATCCATCATACATAAACCATCACACCTCTTAAAGTGCTCTCTATCTATTACAATGTATAATAATTAATGGTTAAATCTGTACAAACCCTTTTAATACCCATGCTTTATGTTGTATGTATTGTACTGTAACACACACACACACACACACACACACACACACACACACACACAGCACAGTGGCTTGGTGCTGGGAGTTTCTAACAGACAGGGTTAATCTGATTTGGGAACATCATGGAGGTTTATGTCTGTTATGAAACATTATGATCAGATAAGGTTACCTGTGGCTCCGGCTGCTGTGGAGTCACTTTTGAATTATCTTCTGACATTGTGTCGGTTCTTCTTTTGAACTGTGCAGCTGATGGGAATATAGGCTTGGTAAACTTTAGCTTGAAACCCTCACACAGTTAAAGCTACTGTTCGTTGTGTAGCTATGTGTAGCTATGAAACCTGTTCCACTAAATAGTGAAACACTGAAAGAAAAGATTATGACTTTGTTGTCTGTTGTATTTCTTAATAAGTAGACAGCCACTGAATTGTCCATCCCGTCAAACCCAGGTTGCAAACCAATAGAGTGGAGCAGCAATCATTAGTGGACACATTGAAGTGAATTAAATTAGTATGACAGAAAATGCAGTTTTTAGCCGGTCAAATATTGAAATGTATTCCTTTTCTCTGTTTTATATTACATTTAACTGAATCATTTTAGCTTTGGACTGATACAAAAACGATTACATTTGTACAAATCACCTTGGATTTCAAGAAAATGCGATGGACATGTTTTCTAGACCACACGATTCATCTAGAAAATATTTGTTATTTGCAGTCTCAACATCAATGCCGAATGATTTGTATATGATCCCACCTCAGATTGCATGATCTGCCTACATGTGTTATGTTCAAAGAATCCTTTGTGTAAATTCAGCACGAGATTAGTTGGCAATGGGTTGAAATATGTCGATTAGAATAGAGATAACCGATAAATGAATCGGCTGCAACTAACAATTGTTTTGTTATTCTTTTGGTCAAGAAAATGTCTGAAGCAAATGACATCACAGTTTGAATACCAAAGGTGATTTGTTTAAATTGGTAGTTTTGCATGAACAAAGTGTCCAAAACTCAAAGATGAAATGTACTATCACATAAAACAAATAAAAGCAGCACTGTGACGCGCTGGAACTAGGCAATGTTTGGAATTTGTTCTAGAAAATGACTTAGTGAATATGCGTGACAGACTCAGTGGTTGTAGATAGATGCTTGAGTTTGACTGCTAAACGATACAGTGTATAGGATATTGACCGTTGCATTAACAAATCTCTGTAAGACAATCTCTTGTGTCACGGACACACAGCGGCCTCTTTGTCTCGCAGTGTGGGGACTGAGAGCAGGGCCGTTGTGGTCCGGGCCAAAAGAGGCGTACAGTACTGCGCTGTCATTTTGGGGTGCAAAGCCAAACAAGCAGCCAATGCTAGTGTGAGTTACATCACCACCAGGCCCTGTGAGGCTGGCACAGCCGGCGGCTGCAATGCACCATGGGAGGTGGACCATTGATGCTATGATGTTAAGATCTGATATTATGATTGTCCCTCTGCTGTCTTCCTTCTTCGAGCATTTTGACTCTTGCCTAGTTCATGTGTTTTCCTCCTAGAATATTATCTTTAGGAATCAGGGTTCAAAGTAAAATGGTTGCGATGATCACATTTACATGTATTATCAGATATCTGATCTGTAAAATGAAGATCAAGAAACATTAAGGGTTGTTATTTATTAAAAGTATGTGTTCAGGAGTTATTGTGTAAAATGTTGTAAAACTCAACTGTTTTGCTCTAAATAAAAACTTATAATAGGAAATAATCACTAATACACCCCATCTGCTGCTCTCATGTTATTCATATGATTCAAGAAATGTATTCACAAAAGTATATTTAGTATTAAAACCCTTCATATGTATCAATGTTAAACATGGGCAGTTTACACCTAAATGTTCTTTGTGTCTAAGGTCAGAAGGATTCACTTTCTGAGGGTGAGACCTGCTTCAATCCATGGTGTATTTCTGGTCAAACTCACCCAGGGAGCAGTGATGACGTCTCAGTGTCGAGAAAAACATCACTCCTGATGTCCTATCTTAATTTGTACTACATGCCATTAAGCAGAGGAAACGTTGTTCCTGGTTTTACAGCCTATGGTCTGTTTGAGAGTCCAGACAGGTCTTACACTTGTAGTCTCTAAAGAGCTGATGCATTCACATTTTTGGCAGCAGTTTGTTCGGGATAAACAGGAGGAAAAAGGGGACAGTGGGCACCAGTAGCCACTTAACTGGGGAGACAAAGATGAGAGCAGCACATTCAGAATATTAATCAACAGAAGAGCCAAAGATACAAACTAGAGGGGCCTCAACATTTAACTGTGAAAGGATTTCTCGGAAACATCAAACCAGAGACATCATTTCAATCCTCCAGAGACCACATTTCAAATAGTGTTCTTTAATGTCCTGCCACAGTGAGTAATTGTGACCTGACTGTGGCTCCTCAGCTGTCGGGCCTGCTGGTGCTGGCGGTGGGACTCTGGCTCAGGTTTGACCCCAACACAGTGAAGCTGCTGACGGGGGACGGAGCCCCTGACACCTTCTTCATAGGTACGTCCTCCAAACACACCCTACATCTACTGCAACATGGGGCAAGATAACAGAATAACATATTTAAGTTGTTTATTTATTTTAGTGTATTTCATTTTTTCTTGATTTTAAGTGAAGTCATTTAATAGTTCAAGTTCTTATGTCAACAATGCAACAATGCAAGTTTGGCCTGCAGCTACTGAAGCTAAGTAATGTTATGAGGAATTGGAAATCTATTCTTCAAAATAAATCTTCAAATTCGAGCTACATTGCGGTTAATAAAATCCACAATGTAGCTCGAATTTAGAGATTTATTTTGAAAAATGTAAACGCTATGTTGCTGATTAATTTCCTTTTCAAGCTATTGAACATTGTTTGACTTCTCAATATAAAAAGTATCAAATGTAAGATGGTAAAAGATGCTCAAAGATAGCATTTCTTACATATTAAGACACATTTTCAGGCATAAAATAAACCCTATTCAGGTGAACAAGAACAAGCTTCAGAGAACAAAGGGCAGAGCCAGATTTCACGCTTGAAGACATAAAGTTTTATGGTGCGCTGTAAAAATCGTTTCACAAACATCCCTCTGGGATTCTCCTCCACCATTTTAACTGGAGAGCCTTTCAGGGGCCGCAGGGGTTGTTGAGCGGTAATGAGCGCTTAACAGACCTTTAATGCATGGTGATGTTTCAACACTTCCTCCCCACGACCCAACGCACTGTTCTGAGTGGTGTAGGCCCAGATCATCGGATGTGCCACACCGCTCTGCAAAGTGTGTACTCACTCACATATTACGGTGCTGAGAGGAAGTGAGCACATGTCAAACCGTTATTGACATACACCATTAGCAGTAGTGCTCTGTTTTATAGGTTATGGAGAGAATTGCTCATGTTTTACAAATAATAATTCGATTTTCCTCCCACTGGGGGAATACAACATGATCAATCAGAGATGCTCAGGCAGCGACAAATGGACCTGAGCCTCAAACTGATTCATGAACAGCGCTTTGCACTCAGGTTACTTTTGATTGAGCTAACAAATAAACACTAAAACATTAAAACATAAAGGGTGGACAAACACCCTTCAGTGTGTGGTAGTGCACACAATGGGCTTCTCTCTTTCTCTGTCGCTCTGCGTAGGAGCGGACGATTAGAATGAAGCCTATTCTTGTAACACCCGTTTGGATCATGCCCTAAAATGGTGACTTCACTTCCTCAGCGCTCTGCTCTCATGGGGCTGCCTCCCTCAGGAGAGGAGGAGCAGGTTGGGTGGGGCAGGTGACAAGAGGATACCTCCTTTAGGATCATGATGCTGCACCATTCAGGGCAACTTTGTGAGGAATAAAACACAAACAAAGTTTCTTGTTGAATGTAAAAGGGGAAAAAGTGAAGTCCAATACAGCCTTAAAAATATCACTGTAAATATGTAACACCCAATATAAACTGGACAAAGATGCAGTCATGCAAGATATTATTTGAGAGATACTCACTTGAGTTCTCACAGTTGTTCATCAGTTTATGCAAACTACTGCGGCGAGATCATTTTCGTTCAGTTTGGTTTAATTTGACATGCAAATATCACAGAGCGTGCACACATTTTTAATCGGTGCGTTGCCCATAATCGGTACTTTCAGCAGGAAATACTTACATTTTCACTAAACTAAAGTTACATTCATCTGCTCGCTCATCACTACATCAATAATATTAATCCAGTACAGTATAATACACACTAAAAGTGGGGCAAACTGCATTTATATAATATATTAAATAAAGGAATACCTTCCTTTCTGTGTTGAACTGCCCTTGTTCTAATGTTAGACAGCAGAGATATCTATTTATCTACATTTCCAATTCATCCTGCATAGGGCGTCTAACAGAGGAGCCTTAGCAACAACATAAATATGACCATGAGCAGAATGCTGCCTTCATGCACCTCCAGCACTGAGACTGAACAGAGGGACCTAACGAGGGAAAGTGGAAGCATTCCCTGTGGCTGAATCCTTTTCCATGCTGTCACCTTGTTGCTCCCTGCGCCTGCATGTAAACAGCCATTATGTGCATTTATCAGAAAGAGACTGAGATGTCTACACTAATATGTATCGCTACATGCTACTAGCCTTAACAAGGAGGGCCACTTTCTGCTGGTTTCTCTACCAGAGAAGTGTTTAAGGCAGCAGCTCTGTGTACACTCTGTATATACAGTAGAAGCTTGGCCCATTATAACCCTCCACTTTGAAGCAGCCTTTCCCTCGTTTCCTGCCCCCTTCAGCTATCCACCTCATCTTCACCTCCCCTTTTGTTCAACCACAGGAAAACAACAGCTTGCAATCCCCCCCCCATGTGGATTAATTAAATTGCTGCAATGGTTGCCGTCTATGTCACGGAGAAGACCCTTAGCGTGGACCCCGGGGACAGAGTCGGTGTATAGTTACAGTGTGAGGGCTACGTAGTGAGGGCTGGGAGCTGAGGAGCAGACCGGGGGGGGGGGTGATGACATCCAGGCTCGAGGGGAGCGGGGACGCCTGGGGGATGTAGTTTAAAAATTAGATTTTCGACCAGACAGATGGCATCTGTGTGCTGCTGTACCCCACAATGTCTGAATCATTGGAAATAACAGCATCAAAGGTCTGAAACCAGAAGCCTTGTTTCTCAGTAGACTCTATCAGCTTTAATTCTAACTCTAATGGTGATACTGCAGAGAGTGTAGCTGCACCTCTGAGACAGAGATGGAGGATTTCAGCTATTTGCAGCTCGTCTGAAGCAGCACAGAGTCCAGCGTCTTGCTCAACACACTCAAAGGGACGGCAGATGGTATTTATTTTCAAACTGAGCTTTCAGTTATTGGACAGCTCTTATCTTCAAACCAAAATTATTTTTCTTTTTGAGTTCATTTTTAGAAACAATGATTAGGACACCAACTCTAATCCGACAGATTAAATGCACTCATCTCTCATTTACGATTCCCCCAGAGGAGGAAACATGACAAAGAAATACTATTTTAGTTCTGGTCGTGTCAGAGATTCCTTTTGCATCTCGATTCAAGGCTTTAATATTCACAAGTATCTGGACTGAAGGAGTGGGCTCGTAATCACACTGAACTGTGGGAGGTGGTTCAGCGCTTTCTGGCTTCTCTAAGAGTTTCCACCTACACTTTTCTGCTGCAAGTCAAACAGTCCTTTTATTACTCATGTTACAGCAAAGACTTGCTTCATGCTGCCAACTGCAGTTTCAACTGTGAATTGCAGTCATGCTACAGACACTGGGATAAGATTGTATTCATTGAGAACATATATTCCTCTATCCTGAACATTACTGGATTAAAAAATTGTTTTTTTAAATAATTTCTTTAATTGTTATTTGTATTATATATATATTTTTACTTTATTTTTACTATAAGTTTTATTATTGTTTATGCTATTAAAGTTTTCTTTAAATAGTTCTCTTTGTTTTTTATTTTTGTTTTACTTTTATGTATGCACCACGACACCAAGTCAAATTCCTCGTACGTGTCAACCTACCTGGTAATAAACCTGATTCTGATTGTCATTCTAGTGGATTGTTACTCCTGATTTATGTCTACAGATAAAAACGATTTAAAGTACTCATCCATCTACTTGTTCTCCCCTCAGCCGTGTACATCCTTCTCGGTGCAGGAGGCCTGATGATGATCGTCGGGTTCTTCGGTTGCTTTGGGGCTGTACGCGAGTCGCAGTGTCTCCTTGCATCGGTGAGTTTGGGTGCTTTAAAGTGTTCCTATTCTTGTACTTTAAACATGTAATCAATGTGAATCAATCCCTCAAATGTTTTACTTCTACAGGTTTAATAACTAAATGTCCTGGTTATTTATATGCAGTTCCCTGGAAAGAACTATGTGTAATTTGATTCCAATTATAGGTGAAATAGGCTTTAATTGGCACGATAATTGGTGTTAATTAATCCTAATTATTTTTGCGAGGGTAAGCAAGAGTTTTTAAATTAGTGCACATTAGGGGCAAACAATAGAAAATGTGTCTGCTATTAACATTTGTATTTTCTTAAAAGCATCTAGGAAATCACAGGGAAACGATTGATCTATAAAATGATCAGATTAAGTGATACAGACTCCTTGTATAAAGATACCTCTAGTATAGGACATTAATGAGCCTTTCTCCTGCTCTCCAGTTCTTCGCTTGCCTTCTGATCATCTTCGGAGCAGAGATTGCCGCTGGTGTGTTTGGATTCATAAACCAGAAACAGGTACAACACTGAAATGAAACGTTATAAATCAGATTGTAATGTATTTTTCAAATGTAATAACTGATAATTTCTTTAGATTGTTGAGGAAGTCCAAAAGTTTTACAGCAGCTCCATTGCTGACGTCTCCAATCCGAATGACACAGCCATCGCAGTCATTTACCACCAAACTGTGAGTAAGACCTCTCCTCTTCTTATGGCTGAGTCACAGTGAACCAGCATCACCATTTTATCTTTCATCTTTTCATTCACAGCTGAACTGTTGTGGAGGCTCCACATCAGACATGTCCACCACACTGTGTGCAGAGGCCGAGGAGAACACCCAGGTGACCCGGCTGCCTGCTATGACACTTTAGACCCACAGGGGGGCACAGTAGCACTGATTTGAGATCAAACCATAATCGAACCATCAGCGGTCACGGATCACAGATGTACATTTATCCACAGCGGGGTTGTGTGCAGTAACTGTTATTAACAACATATATGTGTTTTTCTATTTTTTAGGATTGTCTCACTGCAATATCAGACTTCTTCGATGAAAAGCTGCACACTATTGGCTACATAGGGATTGGGATAGCAGGAGTAATGGTGAGACTTACAAATCATTGAATTCAAACTTCATCAATCATGATCCCAGTTTACAATCACTTCTATAAATGTTCCCTCAACGACGATTTGATGGCTATACTGTATTGTCCAACTTTACACAAAGCTCATTGTCTCATTGTTTTAACATGTCCAACAATGTGTCTGATTCCAGGTCATAGGGATGATCTTCAGCATGGTCCTGTGTTGTGCCATCAGGAACAACAGGGAGGTTATTTAGAAGTTGAGTCCCACCCAACCAGCGAGCCCACTACACCCTCAATGACCCCTTTATCATTAAGACAACTGAATAAAGATGGAAAACCCCAAAGTTTCATTTTATGTAATTTCTCTAGTCCATAAGAATCTGGTGGGGGAGTTCAGTGAATATCACAAAGAGAGAATTCAATACATCCCAGTTGTCCACGGGCCAAAATGCAACACGATACGCTGGATCCTAATCTGCACACCTCAACTCCACCAGCACTGAGTGAAAATGATTTTTTCCCCTGTACTGTAAACCAAGCTCTGCTTTTGGCACGACTCTGAGACATTCCTCAGTTTTACACGACGCACTACACGAAGCCTTTTTAGACACAGGAATGTTGTGACTGCTGTAAATATGGACAGCTATTTTATGCAATTGTTGTTAACATTATTTATTGTGCCCTTTTTATGTAGCCAATACTACTCCGTGTGCTTATATGTTTTGAGGACTAGCCTACCTTTGCTGAGTAAAGTTCCACCACGTGCCTATCTTGTCACTACATTTGCCTATTTATTGTGATTTGAATATCTACATGAGTTCCCTGCCACCACTCTCAAGTATTTCTACTTTAAAGCACAAAAGAGGAAGTGAAGATGTGATATTAAAAGGGTTAGGGAAGGTCTGATGATGAACTGCCTTTCTGTGAATCCCCAAACGTATCCAAAAGGTCCCGAGTAACGCAGAGTCGTGAGCTCCTCTCGAGCACGTGTGCACTGTAACGGTGAGCTAGTTTGCCTTTTGTGTGAATTATTTTGGATGTACATTTTGTTGGTGTGCCAATAAGATGTGAATTATAGAATAATATAGTTTATGCCATATTGTTAACCGTAATAAATAGAAATAAATATTGGGTGATTTTAAAAAAGTGTTTGGTTGTTTTCCTGCCTTTGAAGTCTCTAATGCAAGTTTTGTCCCATGGCAGCACGATGCTAAACCAGTTCAATAATGCTGGGAACAAATAGACCACACTCAACAATAGGGCCTCTTGAGTGAGACAAAATATAATATTCAAGAGGCCTTTATACTTACTAAAATGCATTTGTTTGGCTGCCACCTATATTTATTATATTTCTTTAAAAGATAACGGAGTCCCTTTCCCACGCTACCTTATCCCTCCTGTCCGTCTAGCCATTTCACAAAAAGCATGCATGATACTTGTTAGCAATCAGCTGAGATTATCTATTCACACACTATTTTAGCATAACAATGCATAATCCACCCTTAAAATGTCATCTTTTTAAACTAAATTGACATTGAGTCCTCTCCTGATCAATTTCCGCTTTATCAAGGTGTGCGTATGTACAATCCTATTTTACATGAAGGATATACCCAGATTAGCAGCTCTTTCAATAGCCTCTAGTCTAGTGTTTCTCCTTTAGAAACGTCTGTTTCCAAATGTCTGTTGGAACTGTCAGCTCTCTAAATGCAGAGGTGTTCATCAGTGGCCCTCTACCGCCAGTCAAAAGAGAAGTGGAGAGATTCAGCAGATTGTTTGCACTGAACACCTGGCTTTCAACTGTCTGTACTGACCATTCAGTCAATTATATTGACAACTTTAACTTCTTCTGGGACCGCAGACATCTTTTTAAGGCAAATGGAGTTTGTCTGAACAAATCAGGAGTGAAATTGTTTATCTCTAACGTATTCAACTGCCTACGTCATCAATCTGTTACCTCTGCCAAGGACAAGCGGCAAGAGGAATCAAAACAAGAGAAAGACACAACACATCGCTCAGAAAACCTTGAAAATCTATCACTGCACCCGCCTGAGGAATGTCTTGATTATGGGAGACAAATGGAGGAGTCTCCACCGCCCTTCACCCCCCTATCACCTCTGAGGATACTCTTCCTTCACCCCACAGCTCTCTCTACTCTCCGTTCACCCTTTCACCCTCGCCCACCCTCCTGGAGATCGCTGAACACACGAAGGAGATACAGAGGGTTGGCACCGATTCCTTCCTGGAGTGCAAAGACCAAACTAAGGCGATACGCAGGGTTGGCAGCATACCACTGGCTCAGATAATGAAAAACAACAAAATCAGTTACCATAGCTATGCGGATGACACACAAATGTACATAACAATTTCACCAGGAGACTATGCTCCAATTCAAACACTGAGTAAGGGCATTGAACAAATAAATGACTGGATGTGTCAGAACTGTCTCCAATTAAACAAAGATAAAACTGAGGTAATGGTCTTTGGAGCCAAGGTGGAACGTATAAAAGTTAGCGCTGAGCTTCAGTCTGCAATGTTCAAAACAACAGATAAAGCCATAAATCTAGGTGTAGTCATGGACTCTGACCTGAGTTTCAACAGTCACATTAAAACAGTTACTAAATCAGCCTATTATCACCTAAAGAACATAAGGATTAAAAGACTAATGTCACAGCAGGATTTGGAAACACTTGTCCATGCTTTAATCTTCAGTAGACTCGACTACTGCAATGGTGTCTTCAAAGGTCTCACTAAAACATCCATTAGAAAGCTGCAGCTGATTCAGAACGCCGCTGCTCGAGTCCTCACTAACACTAAGAAAGTGGATCACATCACTCCTGCTCTGAAGTCTTTACACTGGCTTCCTGTGTGTCAAAGAATAGATTTCAAAATACTGCTGCTGGTTTATAAAGCTTTGAATGGTTTAGGCCCAAAATACATTTCTGACCTCCTGCTAAACTATGAACCATCCAGATCTCTCAGGTCTTCAGGGACTGGTCAGCTTTCTGTCCCCAGAGTCAGAACTAAACATGGAGAAGCCGCGTTCAGTTATTATGCTCCAAATATCTGGAACAAACTCCCAGAAACCTGCAGGTCCGCTGCAACTCTGACTACTTTTAAATCCAGACTAAAGACTTTTCGTCGCTGCTTTTAATTGAACTATTTACATCTTAAACTGCACTGTAACTTTTATCCATGTATTTTTTCTTTTAATGTTTATTATCTTTTCTTTTTAATGACTGATTTTAAATTCCATTTTCTTAATGTCTTTCGTTTTTTGTAAAGCACTTTGAATTGCCTTGTGTTGAAAGGTGCTATATAAATAAACTTGCCTTGCCTTTAGCATCGTTAAGTATTATGACGATTGAAGCCATTTGTCACTACGGATTCAATGTTTTTGTTCTTGCCTTTTTTAGAGGGGCTGCGCTGGCATTAGCTCAGTTTAAACCAGCTGTCTTTTGGACCTTTCAAAGTTTTTGTAACAAAGCAGGAATCATTTATGTCTGTGTGGTATAGACCTGTAATAAATCAATGAGTGTATTTACATGTTAATATATGGTATGTACAAACAACACAAACACATGCTGAGTCACAGTAATATTATTTGGCATGTTTTCTATTCAGACAGAAAGGTCTTTCTGCTTTGTTTAATGCATAAACCAATAAAAACATTTCAAGTATCCATATGAAAATGTCTTAACTGAAGTTATGTGGACAGATACATATATAATATGCATGAATGCATCTCAAGTTATTGCAGGTAATACTACTAAAACAACTCCAGGGTAACATCAAGTATTTAACAGGACATGTTATGGATTGGAAAGCCATATGGTCCCATGTCAGTAGGAAGGTTCATGATCAGTGAGATTTAAACATGTACAATAACAGTTCTTGCTGGAAATGTGTGTGACAAAATAATTAAAATATCCCTTGGCATTCAAATGGGCTCAACGAGACTTTGTAACATGAGACAGCAGTGGGAAAGGAAAACACAAAGTACTGCAAGCTACTGCATTCAGGAATTCAAAAATAAAAACTAGCATACACATAAAGTACACCAAAAAAATCCAAAGTGATAGCATGGAAGAAAACACAAAAATAGGATGTGTATTTGAAGGAAATAGCTTTCCTCCCTCACAGAGGGAAACAGGACTGTCTCGGGGACAGAGAAAGAATAACACTGCAACTCTGCATCCCCCAGCCCGGTAAGGCCAACAGTTTCAAGTGCAGACATTGGCTATAGGCTCCTGAAAAAGTCACAAAAGTGTTTAAGTGCAACACAGCAGAAGATGAATCATAGGTCTTCATAAGTCTTTCTGTCTCCAGACAAGACTGCTGTAAACTGATGGTATGTAGCTGCCAGTTGTTCCACCATCTACGCTCAGAAGGTCCTCAGTCAAGTTGATATGCTCTCATGCCGACAGGAGGTTTAGAGGAGTGTTGTCCAGGATGTATTCTCCAACTCCAGCAAAGTACATAACCTGTGCGATGCCGAAGAGAGGTGCGATCACCAGAGCTCGACAGCCAGCACCTTTCAGGAAGGCTGAGGGTCCCTCCTTCCGCATTATTTTACTGTGGAGAACCAGAGGCAGGGCTTTATGTAAACAGGCATTCAAAACAAGAAAAGTGATTTTGTAACAATGTATCGGTCTTACCTCACACAATCAACCACTCCACTATAGGCCTCCTCAGCGGACCCTTTGTTCAGTGACTGCAGTCTAGTCTTCACCACTACAAAAAAAAAATGAAATGACATTAAGAAACATGACTGTGCTGTTACTAATTAACAGGGAACATATCTCACACTTAAATACTGATCATTCTCCATTGTTAACAACCATGTGTTGAAATGATATGGAGGAGAGCTAGCTAACGTCAGCTTTAAGAAATATCAGAATGGGGATAACAAAGAGCAGCATAGCGGTGCATTCAAGTTAAGACTTGAATAATTATAGTTGTTCAAAAGAGATGTTTTCACAGTAGTATAAAAAAGGTTAGAGTTGGAACTATGACCCGTTTAACTTCCTAACAAAAATAGAGGAATTTCACTGGTGTGGTAACACCTGATAGATTTCTGGCATCATGGCTGACATGGCTCTGAACACTCACCGTCACACGGGTTAACAGCCACAGCGGCGGTGGATCCGGCCACACACCCGGACATGAAGGCCCAGTAGAACGGAGACGCAGCATCAGGACTCGGTTTGCCCAGGCGGTTCAGGTTGGCAAACAACGGGAAGTAAACAATAGAAAAGGGAACATCCCTGAAAGGAACAAAATAAATAGTTGTTTCAGACTGAAACCCTGATGCCTAGTAACTGGTCTGCCTAGTTAGCATGAATAGGAGTTTCACCTGATCAGGGTGGCCCCCAGGCCTTTGTAGAGCCCCTGGATGCCGTGTGTGTGGAACAGCTCCTTAGCGATCTGAGTGGCAGAAACGGCTCGCGGTGCTGAGGACACGGTGCACGAGTTGAAGGAGCGGCTGAGTACCGTGTTGGTGGCCACCAGCTTGGTGGTGGACATCATGACGGGCTTCTGCTGCTGGGCCGCTTTGGACCGAAGACAAAATATGTTAATATATACACACACACACACACACACACACACACACACACACACACACACACACACACACACACACACACGGGCAGTATTTGAGTAAAATGCATATTCAGTTTCATGTATATTTGTCTGGATATTTGTCTGTTGATGTTGGACATGGAGCTGCATGCATGTCAAATTTCAGACTTGATCTGACAAATAAAGTAATATCGTATCGTAGATTATAATTCAGTATCAACGGTGTGCTCTTCTCACCAAGTCTGCCTGCGTCCTGTAGCTGTATCTTGAGCATCTCCATGGGGGTGGTGACAACAACCTGACACATGCCTGCTCCACACCCAGCCAGCATCTCTTTGAACACCGTCAGACCCTTTCTGTTAACACAGAGGAACACAAATCATTTAAATCCAGTGTATTGATTATTATTTGTTTAAATTATGTTCTGATGACTCCGAGGTTGATGATTTTGCATACCCATTTTTGGAGAGGTGTTGCCTGAAAAAGTCATTAGCAGCCAGCTTGATGGCCTTCTCAGGGGTGACCAGGGTCAAGTTTACAGCGGCACCTGAAATAAAAACACACACCGTTAGCATTGAAGTCACAATCAACAATTCACTCAGTTTCAAAAACATTTCCCTTCCACTATCTTTAACACCATAGGAATTTAATTAGTCCAACGTACAGAAAATCTACACACAGATAGGAAAAATGTTCAATTTAAAAGTAGCTTCAGCTATAAATCACGAGGGGTTATGTCAAAAGAAATAACATTACATGAGTTTCAAAAGGAAAAGGAGAAACGAGCAAAACACAGGACGAGAGAAGAAATGAAGAGGGTGATGAATATCCAGAGGAAGATGCAAACACTATGAAGTACACAAGTCAGTTTATGATAAAGATGGCCCTCTTACAAAGAGAAAACTTTAAAAATGATAATGTGTGTTTCTATTGAAAAGACAACAAGCGAGTAAGTAGGTTAATGACGGCAGCAGACAAGAGACGAGAAGAGATGTTGACAGACTAAATCCTCATATGGTAATGCACTGTGTGTGCAGACATGAAAAGCTGATCTGTGAGACTGTGGACCATCTAGAACTTTAGTCTACCACAGAGTAGTTTTCAAAGTCTGCAAGACACACTTCATAGACAACATGAGGATCTACAACAAGTTGACAGTGAAGAGGAAAACCAAGTAGTTATTGACAAGAAGTCCAAATATAGAACAAACAGATGGCAAAACAAAAACATGTGCCTATATTTTTAGATAGAGCAATAATGTAAGAACCATTATATGATTTGCCTCCAGCGTGGCTGCGCCTTATCGGCTAGCCTTCAATATCCCAGGGGGACCCAGGTCTGCAATATGAAAAACACAGATGCAAACAAACGGCATTCCTCACAAAAGCAGAGAACCAGACTAAAAAGCTCTCAATTCTCCTCACATTTAACTATGTCCACAACTTTTTACTTTCTTTTGACAATAAAATGGATTCACTTATGATTAAACAGCGTTCTTTTACTCATTGCATGAATGCTATTCAAAATATCTTAAAGTGGCAAAACCACTCTAAATGAGAGCAGCTTTGACCGCCTCACTTTCATAACTTTTCCCCATTACTTTACTAATAACTGTAAATGTAAGTAAATGAAGCAACCCATGCACTTAAAATACACTGTATATGAACCTTCAATAGCTGTAATCACGTAACACATTTTACTCTGTCCTACATCTAATCCTCTGCTACATGTTACAGCCTACTGCTTCATAACATTCGTAGGTGCATAACTCTTACCTCTGTACATGCCAACAAAGCCCTCTGATCGAACTGTCTTGACAAGGCAGTCCACCCTGAAGAAATAGAGAGAAGAGAAAATATTATTGGTCTGAATCATATAAAGTAGCAGATCGTAAAAAATTATTTTACAGATGCTTACTAAAAAACCTGTTATTTATTACCATTATATATTTACAACATGTAACAGTGACATGTACGTTAGCATACATGCTAGTTTGGCGCGTAAAATGGGCAGTACATTTCCACCCAAAGGCATTTGAACGCCTCATTGGAGAGGAATGAGAGAGATTTATATTTATCACGGTCCATTGAGTCAGGTATTCCCCTAAATCTAAAAAGTAATCATGACGTCATTGAAGGATTAGCAAAAATAGTACTGATGATACAGGGACCTAGTAGGTATAGTGCCAAGAGATTTGGCAAACAGAGCGTTGTCGTGTGAGACGAAAATACTTACATGCTCTTGTAGACCTGCTGTCCTGGTCTCTGATTCTGCAGTCTGGTCTTTGCCAAGTCAATGGGAAAGACACAAGTAACCCCAACAATGCCAGCAATACCTCCATTGATGAGCTTGGCAGGAAGACTGAAAAAAAGAGAACACAAAGTTATTATATTGGAAACGGCATTTACTATAAAAACAGTGACAAATAAAATGAAAGTAGACGTAAAATGATGGCTGGAATAGTTTTTAGATGTGATACTGTTCTCTCAAGTTGCATTGTACAGTTACATTTGATTATTATTATTATTAAAATGTTGTTGTGAAAATTACTCAAAATGGTAATTGGTCACAATAGTAAATACATATATGAGACTCACCTGTTTGGTTGCTGAGCCATGATGATTTCAAAAAAGGTAAAGATAGAAGTGTAAAAACGTAGTGATGTAGATACAAATGTTCTTCAGTCAAATCAATAAATAGAGTCCTGGAGAGAGAAAACGGGAGGAGTTACTTTAGATATGAACAGGTTCCTCAGAAGTCGCAGACTCTTGTGTGCATAGAGCTTATCCCATCCACAGCAGCCGGCTTTAGCTTATCTACCTCAAAGTCACGGGTCCGTGAAGCAGCAACTCCGCTACTTGTAATATGAGTAGTGCAACCCGTGGGTGGCTAACTCGCATACCGGAACACCATACATGGGCATGACCATTTCAGTCATTATTCAACATGACTACAGACTAGCGTATTTTCAAGTAACATGCAGGCAGCATTGTGAATGTGAATGTATTCGTTGTAAACTGAGTTTTATCGGGATACTGTCCGTGCAAATAACGCAAAAGAGCTCCCAATAGGCCAATACCTTAAAGAGTTATTACTCTTTTTTTGCGATTCACGCCTTTTTTTTCAGAAAAAAAATCTGCATTAATTGTCAAGTAAGTGTTTATGTATAGCAGGAAGGTAAGATGTAGAGTCAACAGTTAGAAATAAATCATAAAAGCAATTATCATCATACAGGGTTGTCTCAAAACATTTAAAGAGCCAATTATTTAATTCGTTAGCTGTTACTAAACGTTAGCTAACGGAGACACCCATTCAGAAGAATGCCTTTCCTTAATGCGGAGAAGTTGGCCATTGCAAACGACTAAATTACTTTTAAATGCATAATCTTATTATCAATAACGAAATTAAAAAGTTAGTACTCACCAAACGATTGCCTTGTATGCTTTAAGTAAGATTGTTTTGAGCCGTTAACTTCTGTTTCCGTATGAGTCGCCGGTCTGCTGATATATAGCTACGAGGGAAGAGAGTGGAAATTTCCATTGAGCTCTAGACGGGGGCGGATCCACCAAGAATGTAAATCCGGAGCTGATTGGCTACTATTGAACCTTCTCTATTTTAATTGGAAGTTCTACCAATCAATCGACCAATGCACCAATCATGCTTCTACAAATGGGTAAGGAGTGAAGAGAAGATAAAATAAACCATTGTTCGGCGAACATTCTTTTGAATTAGTATTGTTAAAAATAGAAGTAAACAAACACTTAGCAGCTATTTAATCATGATAAATCTTTTGGAGTGGTAATCCCGAATGTCGGTGAAGGGTTAAGACGCGGTTTACTAAAAGACCTTTACTAGATGATCCATTGTCTCTGTGTTAAGATCACCCTGGCCTTAAGATCATCCTGGAACATTCTGGTGAACTTGTTTGGGCTTGTTGTAACTACCTGGTTAACTAGAACGATCCTAATTACCTTATTCTAATTGATGCTATGTTGGGGTTAAAGTAACTAAACGCATGAATGTAACATTTTAACATAACTTTTTTTTCTCCAACTACATACATCTGACAGACACAGTTGCTATAACCAACTACATATACATATTTCTCCATACAAACCATATATCACAAGTTTAAACAATACAGTGCATTGTTACCAGGAACTACCCTACAGGATGCAACAGTTACAATTGGCTCCATGCAGTTTTTTACCTGCCTTCATATAATTGCATTAGTAACAATCATAATGATATAATGCATAAAATAAAAACAATATAGGCCATGTAACTTAAGCAGGACAGACATGGTGTGGGGAACAATTGAGACTGAGCATGAATAAAAACCCTAAACTCACAGGTGTGATTGTGTGTATAATACATTGTCAGGGAAACCAAAGAATCTGCTAGGTCATGTTGTATGCTCTGGCAGGTACTACTTAATTTACATATTTGATCCGATCTGTTCATCATGCAGGCCATACCAAGAAGGTTTTGCAAAAAAAGAGAAGCACAGCCAATGGCTTCACCTTAAAAGTTTTTAATTTTTGAATATTGATGTATTAAATGAAACAATGTCCATCTGTTGCTAAGGTTAAATCAGGAACTAATGTCTATTGAATTACTCAAAGGGGTGTTGTTGCATGAGCATCTAGTAAATTCTACTGAATAGGTTTAAATTGCAGATTATCCAAATGCACCGCACCCACAAACTGGTATGTGCCATAGAAAATTACAAGGTAAATATGCTGAAGGCAAGAGGGCTCTTGTTTAAATGTAAACTGGTTTCTCGAAGAGGTTGGTGTGCAAGGCAAAGAAGACCAAGGCATGACTTATAGAAGTGTTGCATCAGCGTGTGCTTCCCCTGAAGGTCGGGTTTTTTTCATTGACAGCTTTCTTACACGTTTTAGGAAGTTCAGGGTCCTAATATAAGCTGCATGGGACAACATTATATTGAGTTCAATAACAAATATCTAACAAGATTGCTACTGAAGAACATGAACGAGCACTGGTTGTTTTGTCTTTTATTTTGATCAAAAACATTGCTTAAACTATTAAATGTGACAATAAAAGTTGCATTACCATTACTTTTGTCCTCAAGAGTCCCCCTCCATATTCGTGTGTGTGTGTGTGTGTGTGTGTGTGTGTGTGTGTGTGTGTGTGTGTGTGTGTGTGTGTGTGTGTGTGTGTGTTGTGTGTGTGTGTGTGTGTGTGTGTGTGTGTGTGTGTGTGTGTGTGTGTGTGTGTGTGTGTGTGTGTGTGTGTGTGTGCGCAGGGGCGCCGCTAGGGATTTTGGGCCCCATGAAAAGATATCACAATTGGTTACTTAAACATATTTTTTTAATGTTCTAAAATTGTTTGGGGCCCCTGTCAGTCACGGGCCCTAGGCATTGTCCTAACTTTTCACCCCCTTACGGCGCCCCTGTGTGTGTGTGTGTGTGTGTGTGTGTGTGTGTGTGTGTGTGTGTGTGTGTGTGTGTGTGTGTGTGTGTGTGTGTGTGTGTGTGTGTGTGTGTGTGTGTGTGTGTGTGTGTGTGTGTGTGTGTGTGTGTGTGTGTGTGTGTGTGTGTGTGTGCGCATGTGTCTTATGATAAAAGCCATCAGTTATGTAAACGTGTCACAGTACGAAGGCACAGTAAACATCTATAATTGTATGCCACGCTATAGCTTTGTTAAGGTGTACTTACGCACAGTGATTTAAGGAGCGAAATGCTCACAGTTTAGCATGTTAGCAAGCATGCAATCATTTACCTATTAGCAGTGATTATGTCATCAATTAAAGTATTGCAGAAGTGGAAATTCTGACTAGATATAGGCGCTATAGTAGAAACGATAAGGTGTCATAATATTTGTTACAGTTCATCTTGAAGGGAACATGAATGTGAGTACTAAAAACATCTTAATCCATTCAATAACCATTGAGATATTTCAGTCTAGACTGAAAAAAGGTCACATTTGTTTTAGTTGAATAAACACAACACAAACAAAACTGTGTGGTTTGTCTCAATGAAAGAGTGGTCGGTATGTGCGTCACATGGCTGTTTTCCTGGACTGCTGATGGAAGCAAATTCCAATTCCTCCACTGCTTTTTCCAGTCTGATGATTGTAGAGTTATGTCTGGTCAACTTTTTGTATAAGGTATACAGCATAATTAACCCTCTAGTGAGGTGGGTTTATGAGTAAAGTCAGGCTAGATCATATAGATTCATTGAACTCAGGAAACCATTTGTTGTTGTTATGTTGGTTACAGGATAAGTAGCAATATTGAAACTGAAAAACAAAGACATAAACAATGGACCATACATACAGGAATGTTCAATTTGACAGCAGAGTGCAAACAGTGCCGGTCTGTGAGAAGTTGAAGAAGCTTCCTCAAGGTTATGGGCTCAAGGGTTCAGCATTAAAAACCGGTTTACATTCATAATTTCCCACACTTAGCTAGACCACATTTGGTTTGTTCCACCTCTGCCCCAAAAATATAAGGTTTCTAACTTTATGATATGTGTCAGGGATAAGTGGCGCAGAGTCAAAGCTTAACTATTGTTCACTGATGAAAGTGAAACAGAAATTAACTTTCTGCCATTCATTTAACATCTTTTTTTTGGCCTTCAGTTCACCAGCTTCCTGTTAAATTTGATATTTTATTAAATATCTCAATATCTGAAAAGCTGCTATAGAGCTGCAACACCATGAATAACACTTATAATGCTCTGATACATACAGTTAGAATCTGAGCCTTACAAGATAACAAACAAAGAGACACTTGAATAAGAAAATTAAATGTACACTGACGGAGGAATGTTGTAAATATAGAAGTGAGATGAATATAACCTAAGGTGAGGAAAGAGCAATGTAACAGAGTTCCACACGATGGACTTCATAGTCAGTTTCAACTTTGAACTGCTGTGCTATTAATAAGCTCCAGCTGTCTCCCTCCAGAATTCACGGTGACAACGGGAAACAACACATTGATGCTGTACTGTTATAGACATATCTACTCAACAAATTGGTAAAGACAATTGTCATACTGTCATTTTGGAGATTGGTAATTATTCTGCCTTATCTTTGTGGACCAACACGCTCACTGATAATCCATTTGGTAAGAAGAGGTGAGTTAACGATCATGTGCCTTCAGAATGACGGATGTGGCAAATATATCCTGAGGTGACATTGTGGAGCGTCATGGCCTTGTGATTGTGATGTGGAAGGGGCTCTGTACAGGATGTGATTAAGTCAAACACAGCTTAGTCAGAGAGCTATTTAGAGACATCAGCTTTAATTGAGTTGAATTCAGAGTATCCCACTCAGAGTAAACATAATACGTCTGGGAGTCACACACACACACACACACACACACACACACACACACACACACACACACACACACACACACACACACACACACACACACACACACACACACACACACACACACACACACACACACACACACACACACACACACACACACACACACACACACACACACACACACACACACAAGGGTGCAGGAGGGTACATAATGACGCTGTCTAAAATGTGTGCCAGGATCAACCCTGCATTGTAAAGTGAGTAGCAGGGCTGCAGCACAGGCACGCTTGGCAACAAAGACACAATAAACAGTCGGGAACAATAGGTACCAGAACAGAGAGTATAGATAACTCTGTATCCATCACCAACTAAAGGATGGTGTTTGTTTCATCTAAAAACATTCATGACTTATGCAGCTGCTGGGTCGTTTTAACAGTAAAAATAGATAAGCTGATACCAGGAGAATCAGAAAGGGATCATGTAGTTTCTCTGGCCAGGGTACGGGTAGAGACTTCTCTCTGGTTTGGTACAGCGAGCTCTGTCAGGGCCGGCCCTCTGTATGCACTCATTGCTGTCCGTCCTGCAGGCCCCACAGTGGCAGCTGAGGGCCACGGGGTAGGTGAAGACGGGGTTGGAGTCCACGGGGCAGCCGGGCAGTACGGCCGCACGGTATTCCACCTTGTCATAGGTACAGCCTCGCTGGATCAGGAAGCGTGTGCGGAGTGGGTGCTTCAGGTTACTGTCCTGCTCAACATACAGTACACAAACACATCATCAACTCATTATACATTTCAAATCCTTGAAAACAAACAACTTTTTGTAGATTTTTATCTTAAAATTGGATAAATCCAGCCGTGGCTCTGTCTCTTTGTCAGGGTTGAGGTCAAGGCCCCCTTAGGCCCCTTGAACAATTGCCAACAGACATATTTACATTGAGGTTGAAACTGAATTGTTGATTAATGTACACTTTTCTAGGTAAATAAATAATGCAACAAGTGTGTTGGTTAAATGTCACAGTCTTTCTAAAAGATCACCTATTTAAATATTTTTGTTTTTTATTTGACTGTTCCTTTCCCTAAGGACTTTGCACATTGAATACATTTAAATGTTATTATGAAACATATTCAGTTACATTAAAACTACATTTGAAAATACTACAATTACATCTGTTTGTTTTTCATTTGTTTCTGACCCTTTTGTGTTTTTTATTTCCTTAAATACTTTGGAATCTACCTTCTATTTACAATGGTTAACGATCAAACGGAAATGTGTTTTGACTGAAAACCAATATTTCTTAAAGTGGATTTACAACTTGAAACCATTCACAGTTAATCATTTGTATTGGCCATGGTGAAACAATAAACCTTTGCATCAATCACTTTCCTATATGACATTCTTTATTTTTCCAGCAGAAGAAATGAATGAGAATCAGACATACCTTTGAGTAGCAGAATCCCATGCAGATGGTTGTGTTGATCGCCACACAGTAGCCACACTCTGGCCGTTCCACATACAGGGTGAAGTCTGTGGGTAAGCACATGGGAACAGCTGGGCTGAACATCAGGAAAAGGAGCCATCTGGTGAACACTGCACTCTCCATGTCAAGCAAAGGGATTTAATTCCCAAATAAACTTGGGATCTGCATGGAAAGGAAATATAAAGACACAGATTGTCAACCAGAGATCAGCAAGGACATAAAGCGTAGTATCTTCATTATGATTTGCTCCTTTTTGCATGTGAGAGTCACCTGCTCCAGAGATGCAGGACCTGATGATGCTGTGAATCCCTCATGAACAGTATTTATGCAAACTTTTTCGTATCCAAGGTAGCAGTTATCTTCTATCTGTGACGAACTAATGGACTTAGTGTTTAGTCCATTAGTTGAGTGACATGAATTAATAATTATTTGAATGATCAAAGTTTATGCGTCAAAGCAAAGTGACGCAATTGATTCTAAATGAACTGAAGATCCTGGGCTTGTTCAGTGTCCAATAGATGTCACAAAATGCCTAAAAGCATACATTCTTCGAAGGATGCATATTTTCTAAAGCACTTTTACATTTTAACCAGAGTTGTACTTGTTTTTCCAAAACAAACCTAATCTGTCCCTCATTTGGATAACAATTCATTAGAGAAAAACACACTTCATTTCATTTCATTTCAAACCTTTATTTAACCAGATTGGTCCCATTGAGATCATAGATCTCTTTTTCAAGGGAGACCTGCAGCAAATAGGTTCCACATGAAACATAAAACAATAAAGGACATTATACATTATATTTATCCACACACACACACACACACACACACACACACACACACACACACACACACACACACACACACACACACACACACACACACACACACACACACACACACACACACACACACACACACACACACACACACACACACACAAACACTCTCTCAAACACACACTCTCTCTCTCTCTCTCTCTAGTGTTTGAACGGGTGGTCAGATATACAACTCAATGCATTCTTATGGGACGCAGTGCTGCAGTTGGTCGTCTTAAATCTCTGGACACACACACACACACACACACACACACACACACACACACACACACACACACACACACACACACACACACACACACACACACACACACACACACACACACACACACACACACACACACACACACACACAGGTGTTATGAGTAGGTGCTCAGGAACAGAAACAAATACTGAAAGACTGGACTTTAACAGACTGTCTCAGCCTATTCTTTTCTGTCTGATGGAGACTTCATACAGACTTCAACAGGTATCCACATATGTTATACATTATTGGTGACGTATGGTTTTAGTCGAAAAGTTTGCAGTCAAAATATTCTGCTGCTTTCCCAAGCCTTTTTAATTTCTTTTCTCATCTTACAGTTTTTCTCAATCGCTAAACCCACTATTTAGAATCAAAATTCCTTTCATCAAACCAACAGCACAGCCATCGAAAAACAGAAAACCATTTCTCTACAACAGTATACCATTTATCATTGATATCACAAAATGCAGATGCTAAGCAGTGTTTTGCAAAACAGATCACACGATTCTCTAACTGAAGTTACAATTCTCTACACAAACATCAAAAATCTTTTGTGTAACTCATGTCTACAAAACAAAATAATCTTCTCACAGTGGATAACACTTACTCCTCATAAACGTGGACCATAGCTACACTAATTGACACTTGATGTGCAAAATATTAACACTTGTTATCAGTCAATCACCCCATTGAAAAAGGTAACTGAATGGAATGTACTGTATACCTTACAGTAATGATGTTACTGTTAGCTGATATCAATGACTTTCCTATCGTAATTGTAATTAGTGAGAATCCTATAAAAGACGTCCCTCACTTCAGTAAGATGTTTGTGTGAACAAAATGGCTGATCGAGTAGGTAGAGGAGCTCTGAGAGGAAGAAGGAACCCTGTTGTTCAGCGAGGAAGAGGGAACCCTGATGTTCAGAGAGGAAGAGGGAGGGCTGTACGTATGCGTGGTGGAAGAGTTGAAAGGGGACCAATGCGAACAGTAGTTTCGGACAACACCCGTGCAACTATTGTGGACCACGTCATAAACCATGGCATGTCCCTCAGTGAGGCTGGCCAAAGGGTTCAGCCCAATATACGGAGATCAACAGTGGCATCCATTATTAGGATCTTCAGGCACGAAAATAGGTAAGCGACTGTAACCCTTTTTTACAGCACTTCATGCATTTCTATTTTTATGTAGGTTTCGATCACTGTTTTTATATTACAGTACATAACATTCTCAAATATTTATTGATAGAACTGAAAGAGCACCCCGCTCTGGTGGCAGAGGAAAGGCCTTTACTCCAGAACAAGAGTCTGCCATTGTTGATATGGTTGTGGCCAACAATGAAATCCGCTGAAGGGAGATTCAGGCCAGAATAATTGCAGACTAGGATGTCTTCAGTAACATTCCATCTATAAGTGTTGCAACCATTGACCGGGTGTTAAAGAGGCACCACCTCAGAATGAAACAGATCTATAAGGTTCCTTTTGAACGCAACTCTGACCGTGTGAAGGAGTTAAGGCACCGGTATGTACAGGTAAGGACCTCAATCACAGTGATGGCTTGCCTATATTTTTAGTATGTCGGACTGCTTACAGTAATGTAAAACGGTCCTCTGTTTGCTTCATTTTCTTTAGTGAATGATGGAGCTGGAAGGCAATGCATTACCACATGTGTTTGTATATGTGGATGAAGCAGGCTTCAACCTCTCCAAAGTGAGGAGACGTGGGAGGAACCTTATTGGGCAAAGAGCAACAGTCTTTGTTCCAGGCCAAAGGGGAGGAAACATAACATGGTGTGCGGCTATCTCGACAAAAGGCGTCCTTGCTCACATCCCTGTGGGGGCATATAACACGCAACGTGTCCTTGCCTTCCTAGATGTCCTGTATGACCGACTTGTGCCACCAGAAGAGAGGGATCAAGTGAGGTCGGTTCACGTGGTCATATGGGACAATGTGGCATTCCACCACTCTCGTGACGTGAGGGCATGGTTTGAGGCTCATCCACACATGGCCATGGAGTTGCTCCCTCCATACTCCCTATTTCTAAACCCCATTGAGGAGTTCTTCTCTGCCTGGAGATGGAAGGTTTATGACCATCATCCTCATGACAGAATGCCCCTTTTGGACACAATGAATGCTGGCTGTCGGGACATCTCTGCGGAATCCTGTCAAGGGTGGTGTCGACACGCAAGGAGATATTTCCCACGCTGCCTTGCAAGGGAAGACATACGCTGTGACGTAGATGAGGCTATGTAGCCAGACAGAGGCCAAAGAGCAGATCAGTAAAGCTATATAGATCTCATTCTCTGCTTTACTGCTGATTTACATCATTTACCCATGTTATTTTTTTTCCAGTGTATTGCTATTCATCTTTTGTTTCTGTTACGGTGCTCTTCTGAAAATGAGACAATAAAAACAATGACATAGTTACAGTAACATACTGTTTTTCCTATATGTAAGTTTGTTTCTCCCAACTTGTCAGTTTTCCGTTCAGTTTCCAATATCAATAGCTTGAGGTTTGTGTATTGATGATTGTAGTCAGTATTTAGTGTGCCACTTGACTGTTCAAATAGTCTTCTAATGAGCTGACAAATGTTTGTTTTTGGAGAAGGTATCTGGTTTTGGAAGGGGTATTTTTAGTTTTGAGTGCCTTCGAGCACTTTGCAAGAAATGTATATTGTTATGGTAGAATGTGTTATTATGGTGACCGGAGTTTCAGTTATGAAAACACATTTGTCTCATTAGAGGACAATTTGTTCTGTTTCGATCGACTTATTCTTTTTTGTGACCAGTATTTTCAGTTTTGGTCATGTAAGTGCATTTTGCAAAAGATATTCAGAGTTATTGCGAGTGTGTTTCTGTTTAGATGGCTATGTTCTTGTTTTGAAGAAATGCATTTTGATTCTAAATAGTGGGTTTAGCAATTGAGAAAAACTGTAATACAAATTCTTTCACTACTACTTACATCTGATATTTAACTCCTTCAGCCTATTTTCAGCTGCAGAACCCATTCAACTATTACATTATTCAGCTATTTCAGGACATCAAGGCTATACATGTTGTTGTTTATACCTTTTTTTAAACCTTTTCTTTTAAATATGAAGCTTTTTTTGCATTTTTTTTAGCTAAAAGCAGCTACCATTCAGCTAATAACATATTCAGCTTTTTCTGCATTTTCAGCTAAATTCAGCCATAAATGTTCACAGTTTACAGCATTCGCACGCATTTTCTGCAGGAAATGCATTTTCGAATTCTGCCCTACGCTCCCAAAAGGGGAGGGGCCTGAAAGGACAGCTAAATGCACAGCAGTCCATTTTCACCAGGCCCAACAACAAGAGCAAGGCTGCTACCAGAGCATCTTATCGTGTCAGTCACGTTCTTGCGCAACCCTGTCTCCTAAAAATTACGTTCCCACAGAACTAAACTGCATTCTCAATTACGTTTAGCTAGAAACGTATTTTCTCACACGTTACGTTAGTTATGAACGTATCTCAAATACGTTTATTTTCTACATATCTTCTAGAAACGTATTTTCTCCCACGTTACGTTTGTTATGAACGTATCTCAAATACGTTTATTTTCTACATATCTTCTAGAAGCATATTTTCTTCCACGTTACGTTAGTTATGAATGTAACTTAAATACGTTTATTTTCTACATATCTTTGCCATTTATTGTCTTGCTTATAATAATGATAATTCGTTATTTATAAATATCATTTTAGAGCACACCTTTGAAATCGACAATCGGGCTCGATATATAGTTAAATTAAAATCAGTAGGCGAGGCTGTAATTTCGCCAGCTGTTACTCTCATGAGCGAGGCAGAACATAATAGTTTTAACATGCCAAAAAGCTGCTGTGTCGTTTATTGCACCTCAAACATTAAAACAAATCCAGAGTTACGTGTTTCTGTACTTCCTCTAAGAAGAAAGGACAGTATCAGAACAGAAGAGCTCTGTGACTTCAGGCTTGATCGCCGTTCAAATGACAGCGCTGGTTTCCCCAAAAGTGGGCGGGGCTGTAAAGTGAAGTAGATTTACTCTCATCTATTATTCAAAACCATTCTATTTATTCTAACGTAAATTACATGCCAGTGTTTTATCTTTTATTTATTTGTTTTTATTTTAAATCGTATAATGTCTGACTTTTTTTCCGTCTGTGAGGAAAAGAAATGGGGCTCAGAGCCTCAAAATACTGAAATCTGTATTTTTTAAAATCTTTTCCTTCTCATTTATTATTCTTTTCTAAATAACACACTGTTATTTACTCAACAATAACACACAATTATCCTTGTTTTTATTTATTCATTTAATTCTATAATCTTGGGCTTTTTAGCCGTAAATAAAGTCACCGGAAACAGACGGGACATTTTGAGCGATACACACCACAAACCCACTAAACTGATTACCCAAGATCCTCAGCTTGAAGCTTGTTGATTGGATGTTTTAGCCGCAATGCACGCTGGGATATGGTGTTGATATGATATGGAGATATGATATCCGACAACGAAAAATAAAATAATACCTAATTCAGAGTGTGCTTGCTTTTCTCTTTGGAAGTCATCACATAACGGCATTGTAATACACGGTTCGGCTGCATTAAATATTACACATCTGCCGTAATTCTTTATTTATAGAGAGAGACAAACAGGAGAACTGCTGCCAAAACTGAATACTTGACGTGGATCATAAATATATCAACAATTAAACAACATCTTCAATTTCTTTTCACAAAATACGTCTCCTTGCAGTATCAATAGTAATTCGGCTGACTTTTATATTTGATCCAATTGGTATATTGGTTATATTTACACCATAACGGTGCACAGCTGATAAAAAAGGACTTGTAGTTTTTAAAGATATTACTGATTTTCTTTGAATATAAGAATCTAAATACTGAGTTGAGAGAATAGTCAGGGGATTTGGGTGATGGGAGACACATCTATGGAATCACAATTTCAATAGCTTACTATTAAATGAAGGATAGCCTATGCCTTTCTGTCTGTGATGTTTTACAAATCAGATATTAATGTGAAGAAGTAAAACAAGAGAAATAGTATAGCAATATCCTGTAAAATTATGTAAAAACATGAATAAAATTACACATCTTCAGATGTTATACATAAGTGTCTACACTAATAATACAAAGTTATTATTAGTATGCTGTGTGTACCTTGTGTGCACCGCCTAGTGGTTAAAGCATGTTATTGAATTATTTTTGTTGAATAATCTTATTTGATCAAAACAATATTAAGAGTACATACTTTCATAGGGGGAAAGTAGAAGGTCAATAATAGAAATATAGAATATAAAAAGTCAAGAAGATACTAAGTGATCTCTACAATAAAACAGTTTAGTGCTGGATGTTCAAAGATATTAATAGGAGGATGTGCAAAACAGAAAAACGAATTAACCTTTATTAACACATTAAAAAATACTTTAGGTTAAGGTCTTCTTTTAAACAAGAAAAAAGCTCTGGGGGTATCTATCTACAGATGAATATTAAGCCTGACAAAGTACTTAACGTCTAAAATATTGCTTTCCTGCAATGTTAACTATGTTGAAACACTTATTTTAAATGATATTATACACATTATTATACTCTTATGTATGTAGATAGAATAAGAAATGTGCAGAATATGACAGTTTAATGGTGGAGGTATACAGTACACACATATTGATAGATGTCTGTTGAGGAACCTGCGACCCAAGTTGTGTATAAGATCAATACACCTTAGAAAACCTTGAAATCTTGAAAGGGATATGCAAAATAGCCATTATACAGTTTTTAATTAACTATTAGTAGAGAATAACGAGTAATGAATATACTTTATAAAGATCTGCAGATAAATGTTTAGTCTTCTCAAGCACCAACTATCAAATATCTCTCCTGATTGTTGGCACTTGACAATCACCTTCCCTGAATTGTATTCAGGTGTAACTAAAGTCTGCTTTAAGGGTTGTTTATATTCCACATCATTAATCAGAATCTGCAAAGTAACTAAACTAAATGTAGTGGAGTAAAAATACCAGGTTAACCTCTGAATTGTAGTGGAGTAGAATAACAAAGTAACAATGAGCTGTCGTGTGGGTATATATTAATGCTGCCCATTATGGATACAAGCGATTTTCACCCATTTAGTAATTACATGTTTTAAATGTGTACACACCAATGTGTTTCCTATCGCCTAAACCTCCAGGGCTGTACACAGTTTAATACTGTCAACTTCTACATTTGGGAAAAAACGTCTTTTAAAACTACAATTCCCAGTAGAGACGTGCCATAGAGAACATGTTGCGAAACACAATAGCCAGCATGTGTAGTTCTGGGGGGGGCGTTCGAGTCCAGTTTTGAATAGTCTGCCGTGGTTTCGTTCCATTTCAAAGAGCTTGACGCTCGGCGTAACCTTGGCGCAACATCACGGGGTTTGTCAACGGGACTGTAGTCCCAAACGATAGCTGGGGATTATGGGTAGTGTAGTGTCTTGGGCCATCCTAAATCTCGAAATGTCCCGTCTGTTTCTGGTGACTTTATTTACGGCTAAAAAGCATGCTAAAATGCCCAAGATTATAGAATTAAACGAATAAATAAAAACAAGGATAATTGTGTGCTATTCTTGAGTAAATAACAGTGTGTTATTTAGAAAAGAATAACAAATTTTAAAGAGATTTTAAAAAAATACAGATTTCAGTATTTTGAATCTCTAAACCCCATTTCTTTTCCTCAAAGACGACAAAAAAAGTCCGACATTATACGATTTAAAATAAAAACAAATAAATAAAAAGATAAAACACTGGCATGTAATACGTTAGAATAAATATAATGGTTTTGAATAATAGATGACAGTAAAATCTACTTCACTTTACAGCCCCGCCCACTTTTGGGGAAACCAACGCTGTCATTTGAACGGCGATCAAGCCTGAAGCCACAGAGATCTTCTGTTACTGTCCTTTCTTCTTAGAGGAAGTACAGAAACACGTAACTCTGGATTTGTTTTAATGTTTGAGGTGCAATGAACGACACAGCAGCTTTTTGGCATGTTAAAACTATTATGTTCTGCCTCGCACATGAGAGTAACAGCTGGCGAAATTACAGCCTCGCCTACTGATTTTAATTTAACCATATATCGAGCCCGATTGTCGATTTCAAAGGTGTGCTCTAAAATGATATTTATAAATGACTATTATCATTATTATAAGCAAGACAATAAATGGCAAAGATATGTAGAAAATAAACGTATTTCAGATACGTTCATAAGGAACGTAACCTGGGAGAAAACATGTTTCTAGAAGATATGTAGAAAATAAACGTATTTGAGATACGTTCATAACAAACGTAACGTGGGAGTAAATACGTTTCTAGCTAAACGTAATTGAGAATGCAGTTTAGTTCTGTGGGAACGTAATTTTTAGGAGACAGGGTTGTCTTGCGAAACACATGAAGTCTTTCAAAGACGGCGAAGTTGTGAAAGAAGCATGCCTGGAGGCTGCCAATGCGTAATACAAATAAAAGTAGCATTTCAACAGGTTTTTGATATAATAAAAACTCAAGTTAGATACCGTTATTAATCAGCTGTAAGTTTGAGTTTGTTTGAACTTATTCATTATAATTATTGTACAAAATGGTATAATAATTCAAACTTAAATTGATTATAGTCTATTATCAATTCAGGTTAACAAACTAGTGTTGCTTGCATCCTAAAGGCATTTATTTTTATACTCTACTAAAATGCAACAAAAAAAGGGTTTGATTCTATTAATTTTGTCTTTTTTATTGCACTTTGGCAGCAGATTCCTGAGTAGCTTCAGATCTGAGTTGTCTTATTAGTAAGCCTCATTTATACTTTTGTTGCAACTCTATTTGTATATAATGGCAAAGAAAGGGTTCAGAGTCTTTTCTTTTTTCCCTGTGTCATGTGGCAGCACTGTTCAATGCTTCTTGAAAACATTACCCACTGTAGTATGTGACGTGTGAATAAACTCCAACTCTGTATCAACAACACTGTTGTGTAACTTCAGTTAAATACTTGTTTGTGTGTAGATTAGAAAGAGGTAAGATAAAGGATCTGCAGTATTTTATGAAGTATTCATCGTACAAATGTCAGTTTTATACAAGTAGTGTGTATTTACCTGGCAGTAGGCCAGGTAAATACACCTCTCTATTTGGACGGGTAGATCTCGGCAGACTGGCTACTTTAAAAGTAGCTCTCGGTTCAAAAAAGGTTGGGCACCCCTGCTCTAAAGTCAGAGATAGAGGCTTCGAGCTACTGACAAGTCGGTATGTTCACTTGAGCCAAAGCTGCATGGATTTCCTTATTTTTGTTTAATGATTGTCAAGGGTAGTTAAAGTCTCTCTGGTACATTCTTTTTGTCATTCCAATAGATAATAAAGAATATCTTGTCTGCCATCAGCACAAACCCTAGGAGCACCACCTTTTACAATCACTGGAAGGCTGACTTGAGTACCATGTGTCCTTGATGGATTATTAACTAAAGTAAGCTAATCTTTATAGTCTGCAGAAAACTTCAGAGTGGCTAAAACACCTGCGGGGGATGAAGAGTGGTTAAAGTGTCTTATACCTCTACTATCAGCTGGAGCAACTCTGATAGTTGGATTACAAAGTGGAAAACAGCGTTGGACTAACGCCTCAAACTCTGGATTTTTCTATTCTTTGTTGAAAGGACGTTTTAAGGATGAGTGCAGTTTATTTACACCCGTCTCACATTTGACACAGCTGGCTTTCTCTGACTTCTACTTATGTTTTGGTTTGAGTACAACTGGAGTTTAAGACAGTTTCAGGCTAAATTAAAGGGAAGATCCTTCAACGTTAGAAACAACAAATAATTCAGAAGCATTCATAACAAGAGTTCAGAGAGAAGTGTTGGTGAAAGCTGCTAAACTAACCATGACTGGTGCAGGTGGTCCAGTGGCCACTTTCTCCATTTGGGATTATGTGGTGTTTGCGGGAACTATCTTGGCTTCAGCCGGCATTGGCCTTTTCCAGGCCATCCGAAGCCGCAAAGAGACCAGCAGTTCTGAGTTCTTGCTTGGTGGACGACAAATGACAGCTGTGCCTGTTGCCATGTCGCTCACTGCCAGCTTCATGTCTGGCATCACGGTCATCGGCACACCGGCTGAGGCCTACCGCTTTGGAGCTGCCTTCTGGCTCTTCGGCTTCTCCTATGCCATCATGTCTGTTATCACCGCTGAGGTCTTTGTCCCACTATTCTACAGACTGGCAATCACCAGTGCCTATGAGGTACGGAAATGATTAAAATATTACAAAAGCTGGTACTAAATACCTTGGAATATAACAATAATTGGAGCATGCATGCTTTATTGATGGGCACTTTGACAAGTTAATGTGGCTGCACTTTATTTCGCAACATGGCTGTAGCTTGTTTAAAGGGTTTTACTGTTATCCATTGCTGTACAAAATCTGCCATAAAAGCATTTCCTCCGATAATTGGGCAGACATTGGAGTGAATAAAAAACACTTTGCATATTGTGTAAATATGGATATATAAATCAAATGAACAGTTTACTGAAGTGTGACTGTCTGTTTTCCTTCCATTTCTAGTACCTGGAGCTGCGCTTCAGCCGGCCCGTTCGTCTAATTGGGACAACAATGTACATTGCTCAGACGGTAACTAAAACATGCTTTTCAAACGTATTCATTGTTGCTATGTATTTAGTTATTCAAAATAACATGATAAATGTAACATGGTGAAAAGCACCTGTTTTGCTTCATGTAAAATGGATTCTTGATACCAATTTCAAGATGAATATGAATCACGTTTGATGTGTTTCCAACTAATCAGCTAATGGGAGCATTTTTTTTCAGATCCTGTACACCGGCATGGTCATCTACGCCCCAGCTCTTGCACTAAATCAAAGTAAGTCTGCTGCAGCAGTTATGAATAAAGAGTTCTTCAGTCGTCCAGAGGTAACCTGTGTTAGATTTGATTTGGCCTGAAAACAGAGTTTATACTGTTCAATACTGATAGATAGGACAGATGGTTTCTCTGTCTCATGTTTAACTTCAACACAGATTTAACCTAAAACTAAAAAGCTGAGTATGTGTTTTCCTTTTAAATACAACATTTTTAGGAGGTTATGAGAGCGGCTCGGATTAACTGAAATGTCTCATGGTGTTATGTCTCAATGCATTTGTTCTGAAATCATAAAGGAGTTTTTCTGTGGTTACTCAGTCACAGGGCTGGATCTATGGGGAGTGCTGGTGGCCACAGGAGCAGTGTGCATCGTCTACTGCACTTTGGTCAGTATTCTGCATTTCATATAATATTTATTGTAGTAAATACATGATCTGCATACCAACCCGGGCGCCGTTCCTAATGGCAGCCCGCACTGCTCCTAACACTAGGATGGGTCAAATGCAGAGGAACCATGTCGTTACATAGTACCTGTACTGACAATAAAAGCGCAAAAAATAAAAAAAATGTTTCAAACTAAACTTATTTTTACAGATTGTACACACCTATTTAGGTGTGCGGTTAATTACACCGTCAGATCTGCTTGTGAAACTAAAGTTGTCAAAGTTGATTTATAATTGTACACATTTGAAATTCACAGCATGAAGCCTCAACTAGCACTACATTGGAAAGATCTTCAACATTACTTGGAAATGATAAGCTGACAGGAACTTGGATTTGTTTCAGGGCGGTCTGAAAGCAGTGATCTGGACGGACGTAATACAGATGGTGATCATGCTGGCAGGGTTTGTGGCGGTTATAGCTCAAGGAGCCGTTCTGCAGGGAGGCCTGACCAATATTTGGGAAGATGCTGGCAAAGGAGGCCGACTAGATGCGTTTGAGTAAGTACACCAGCAGAGTTGTGGAGGATAGTATTTGTTGTTGTTTTGTTGTAAACAGATTATGATGTCAGATGGGCGGGGCTTCCATAATCAGATCAATTAGACTGCAGTGACAGAAAAACCAATTGTTTCCTGTGACTAACTGCTTGTGTATACACGAAAGGAAGGTTCTCTGAAAACTGTTGATTAAATATCAATCATTTATGTTTATTCACTGGAAAAACATAAACGTTGACTGTATTATGCCTATTGGGTTAGCTGAAAGCAACAATATACTGTTTTTATTCAAACTTAATATTATTGCTTTTAACTTACCTAATACAATTATCAGTAATTTGTTGACATAATGTTTGTGCTGTTGATGTCCCCAAACAATCAAACCTTACACATGTTGTTGACTTTTAGCTTTGACCCGGACCCTCTGAAGCGACACACTTTCTGGACTATCGTAGTCGGTGGCAGCGTCATGTGGGTGTCCATATACTCCATCAACCAGTCCCAGGTGCAACGCTACATCTCCTGCAAAACCTTGCGACACGCCAAGATGTGAGCGTTCCTGCAATGCCAAAAGTATATTGTTAGATGTGAGCAAAGGTTTGTGCACTGACGCGTCTTCTTCATCTCAGGTCTTTGTATGTGAACCTGGTGGGCCTGTGGCTAACTTTGAGTCTCGCTGTGTTTTCCGGCCTCACCATGTTCTCCATTTACAAGAACTGTGACCCACTTGAAAACGGTGACATCGGCACACCTGACCAGGTAACCACAGCTGTTATAGTCTCATCATCTCATGGTCATCATGCTGTGTGTCACAAAGCATTATTGTTAACTGTAAAATGGCTCTTCTTTGGAAACCAGATGCTGCCGTACCTTGTGATGGATATCCTGGCAGCCTACCCTGGAATCCCTGGCTTGTTTGTGGCTGCTGCATACAGTGGTACCCTTAGGTGAGGCCTGACACAAACATGGAACATTTGTTATAGTTTAAAAGGAATAAGGAAAGGATCTTGTAGATAAGATACTGATGATGATGAGTCAAAATGAGCTGGCAGTACCTGGGTTATGTTTCTTCCTAACTCCATGTCATTGTTTTTCTGACCAATGAGAAAGTCATTGTTGGGTTCTAGCCATTTTATGTACGCATGACGCACGAAACGACCGTCTGCATGCCATCTGAGACTAATCCTACCTGTAATCTAAATGGCCATCTAAATGCATAAGTCATCCTGTTCTATTCTAAAAGGCTAAAAGCTAACTGTTGTATATTTTTCAGCACAGTGTCTTCAAGCATTAATGCTCTTGTTGCTGTCACTGTGGAGGACTTTATTCTTCCAGTGTTCAAAAACCTCACAGAGAAGCAAGTTTCCTGGATGAACATGGGCCTCAGTAAGTTCAATATACTTTCACGTCAGCACAAAAATGAGCAAGTATCAGAAAAAGTGTGATAAAGACTAAACTACTCACAAGAAAATGTTTTATGAAGACAGTTTTGCGATACAACCTTACATATCTCATTATCTAAAGAGATACAGTCAGTTCTGACCACAAATACCACAGTAATTATCTTACAGTGACTCCTTGAAGCTCATAAGATACTAGTAGTTACAGAGATAACCATTATCTCATGTTATTCTTCCAAAGAAATATAATTGGTTCCAGTTGCACTTTTCAAGTTACGACATGACCAGGAATGTGGTAATAAAATAAATGAAACCATCATTGGAGAAAAGCTTCTAGAAGCAGATTTCGCAAAGCTCCATGTACAAACAGTGGTCAATTGGCTGAAAAAACCCTGCAATGGTTGAAACATGTAGGTCAACTCGGATCAAAGTTGTGGTTTACATTATTACTTTGAAGTTAAACCCTTTATTAGTTACCCATAGGAGATATTTAATACAGGTTACATAACCAAGTGTTAATGATTACAAAAAAACTAGTGATGAATGACTACAGTAGTTAGTGACACATTAATTTAGCTCAAACTGACACGTGCCCTTATGTGTTTCTTTCCTAATGTAATTTATGTGTAACGTCTCCTGACACCCACACTCATATGTGGAATTATTTTTGAAATAACATCAACGCCACTGACATTATTAACTAAATGCAATGCTTTTGCATGACTTTTCAAGAACAGATACAATACAAGACAACATTCAAAAATACATTGAGACCAAAAACCGCTAAATTATAAAAAAACATTTGTCTCTGAAAGCTGTGTTTAGATCCTTTCTTTGATCTTTACAATGCTGATTTGAACACCTCCCAGGTGTTTTCTTTGGTGCCGTGTGCATTGGGATGGCTGGAGTTGCATCAGCCATGGGAAGCATTTTGCAGGTGAACACCATGCACTCTACTCTACATTGCTCTACTGCCCCACCAAGAGCTGAACACCATGAACTACAAGCCTTCTGATCGTTTTCTTTTCACAGGCAGCTCTGTCCATATTTGGCATGATCAGCGGGCCTCTTCTGGGTATTTACCTATTAGGCATGCTATTCCGCACATCGAATTCAACAGTGAGTATTTCCTTTTACCCTAGCATTCTTTTTGAATGTGACGCATCCAGGAGGTATTTGACTGCACCATGTTTACTTTGCAGGGCGGGCTCGTGGGAATGATCATTGGCCTGGTTTTGACTCTGTGGGTGGGGATTGGAAGCCAGATCTACCCCCCCACAGCTGAAAAGACAAACCCTCTCCCATTCTCCACTGTGGACTGCAACAGCACAATGAGTCACAACGTCACAACCCCAGCTCCATGGACCAGTCCCGTGACCTCAGAGCCCCAGTGAGTTATTCATGACACTCAGGGGGCGTCTGCTGCCACTCACATGACATGAGCAGAGCCAAAGCAACATTAGCATTTTCATTTTGCAAATGTATACAAATTATAGAAATGTTTCCAAGCTTCATATCTGACCCGCAAAGACTTTAATTTTCCGGTTTATTACCAAAAGTAAAAACTCTAAAGACATATAAATAAAAAATAAAATGATTTAGTTGTCAAGGATGAATGCTATCAGAGGGAATGCTTGAATGCTGTATCACTATATTAATACATGTCTTTAAACTTGATAATATATGCTGAACCCACCACTTTTCTGGACTACATTTCAGAAATGGATTTTTATACAGGGTTTTGATGCTTTTCAAAATAATTTCTGAAATACAAAATGCACATTGATAGAGACTATATCCAAAGAACCTCAGTCTAGATTTATATATATACTTGAGCAGCAGTTACTTGCTTTATTAATACGTCAATTGAGAGAAAATCAACTATTTCAACAAGCTATTAATTCCTCAGGAAAGCAACTTTTCACATGTTCCAGTTTCTTAAAGTGATCATTTGCGGATGTTTCTCTGTTTTATATTATTCAGGGTTCGTACGGTCATTGAAAACCTGGAAAAGTCATGGAAATTGAAAATGCAAATTCCAGGCCCTGGAAAAGTTATGGAAAACAATATTTTTCCCAAAGTTTTGGAAAAGTCATGGAAATGTAACTAAAGTTGCGTCAAATATAATTTACATTTAATCTAATCGCTAAGTACTCAGATCTTGTACTTAATAAAAGTAGAAGTACTCAGATCTTGTACTTTAGTAAAAATAGAAGTACTCAGATCTTGAACTTGAGTAAAAGTAGAAGTACTCAGATCTTGTACTTGATTAAAAGTACCAGAGTGTAGGAATACTCTGTTTCAGTAAAAGTCCTGCATTCAAAATGTTCCTCAAGTAAAAGTAGAAAAGTATTCTCATCAAAATATAGTAAAAGTAGCGACAGTAAAAGTAGTCGTTGTGCAGATTGGTCCATTTCAGAATAATATATATGATATGTTTTATAATGATTGATCATGAAAGTGTTCTCAAAGCTGGTGAAGGTGCAGCTAGTATGAATGACTTTGTATACTGCAGGGTAGCTTGTGGATTTACTCCAGGTGGAACTAAAGTCTGATTTAACACTTGATTATATTTCACATCATTCATCCAGATCTGTGAAGTAACTAAAGGTATTAAATACATGTAGTGCAGTAGAAGTACACCATGTACCTCTGAACTGTAGTGGAGTCGAAGTACACCATGTACCTCTGAACTGGAGTGGAGTCGAAGTACACCATGTACTTCTGAACTGTAGTGGAGTCGAAGTACACCATGTACCTCTGAACTGTAGTGAGTAGAAGTACACCATGTACCTCTGAACTGTAGTGGAGTAGAAGTACACCATGTACCTCTGAACTGTAGTGAGTAGAAGTACACCATGTACCTCTGAACTGTAGTGGAGTCGAAGTACACCATGTACCTCTGAACTGTAGTGAGTAGAAGTACACCATGTACCTCTGAACTGTAGTGGAGTCGAAGTACACCATGTACCTCTGAACTGTAGTGAGTAGAAGTACACCATGTACCGCTGAACTGTAGTGGAGTAGAAGTACACCATGTACCTCTGAACTGTAGTGAGTAGAAGTACACCATGTACCTCTGAACTGTAGTGGAGTCGAAGTACACCATGTACCTCTGAACTGTAGTGAGTAGAAGTACACCATGTACCTCTGAACTGTAGTGAGTATAAGTACACCATGTACTTCTGAACTGTAGTGAGTTGAAGTACACCATGTACCTCTGAACTGTAGTGGAGTCGAAGTACACCATGTACCTCTGAACTGTAGTGAGTAGAAGTACACCATGTACCTCTGAACTGTAGTGGAGTAGAAGTACAAAGTAGCAAAACATTGAAATACTTAATAAAGTACAAGTATCTCAAAACTGTACCCCCGTATAGTACTTGTTGAGTTTATGAACTTAGTTACACCACTGGCTATAAAGATAGAAAGACTAAGCCTTGCACAGAGGCATGAAAATACATTTTCAAAATGCTCAACAGTGCTGCCAGAATTATAAACTGACTGCTACACAATTAAAATAAATGCTTTTATATATTTCTATTAGATGTGACTCTTTGGCGTTTCTGTTATTACCTGCTGCTTTAGTTGTTCTGACTGCTAACATCATCTGTTATTCATTATTTTAAAGCCGATATTCCGTCAGGACTCGGATCCTTGTCACCTTTTTCATACCTGATGAGTTTGCTTCCCTGACTTCAGTTGCTTCAGCGTGTAGAAGCTAGTAAGCCTATTATTTGATTTGTTTTAGATAGGCACTACATGTTTCATATGCAGACCTTATTTTCCTGTTCCATGTTAAAATAAACCATTTTCAGTGGTAATTTTTGTTTGGTCATGGAAAATGAGGTAAAGGTCATTGAGAAGTTATGGAAAAGTCATTGAAAATCATTGGTGAAAAAGTGTATGAACCCTGATTATTGTTTATTAAAATATGTTAGGAATTTGGACTGTACGTTGGACAAATCTATTAAAAGATGAATAATCGATAATAAGGATAAACGATAGTTGTAACTGAGGTTCATGCTGTATGCAATCAGAAGAAAAGTGTCATGTTGGCGTAAGGAGTGCAGAATAGGATGAGGACATAATGCAATGATGTCCTCTGTGTTTCAGTGTGAGGCCGCCTCTGGCTGACTCCTGGTACTCTCTGTCCTACCTCTACTTCTGTCTCCTGGGTACGCTCACCACGATGGTGGTTGGTCTGCTGGTGAGCATGGCCACAGGTGAGACATCTCCTTTACCATTACCTCCAAATACACATACATTCTTATGTTGGTGAAATATTTAACAGTATAATGTAAATCTACAATTAGAACTGTTATGGGAATATGTTTCCACTTGTGTTTAGGTGGATGTAAGCAAGATGAAAAGAACCCTGATCTGTTTGTGAAGGCGAGTGACCTGTTTAGCTTCAGCTGCTGTGGTAAATCAAAGGTAGGAGAATAACCCCTTTGTTATATAACAAGTAACAAAGTAAGGATATATGAAATGCAGATGTGTATATTTTGTCACGTGTTAATAATAGTTTGTTCTCACTCCATTACAGGTATCAGAAGTCACAGAAAAGTCTGCAACAGACTTTTACACGGGGGCTGAAAACCCAACATTCACAGACTTTGAAATGAAAAGCAAAGATCCCGAAAGAGCCACCAAACTGTGACACTGCTCTATTCATACATATTTACTGAAAGGAGAGATTTTAATAGGATTGTTTTGCTGCTTGATCCCCTGTGCATTACATCTGTGGAAACAATTGTTTTTACAAATCATCCATAAACATGTTTCTTGAATTTCAATAAAACATTATGTATATTTTACATTGAGAAAGAGCTTGACAACTTGTCTTAAATTGAGCTTTAAGAATATAAAGAAAATCCAAATCTGTCTTTGGATGTTACTACCCTACTGAGGTGATTTTAACATTTCTGCTGTTTTAGCATTCATCAGAATAGGCTTTGAGATCACACACAGTCACCTCATATTTGCTCTCACTATGACAGAGCAGCTCTCATTTCCTGTTAAGCAGTTGCATTGCCCTTTGTTCAATTGTTCTCTTTCACGGTGTCTGCTAGCTCCATGTTCTCTACCTGAACATTGTCCTCCTTCATGTCCTGCTGACAAAGGCACAATGAAACACTGTTTGATATTACAAAATGTATGATGACATGGCCATGTGTTTGTATTTGTTAAGTGGCTGGTTATTTTGGGAGGGGGGAATTGTGAACTTTTTTAGTAACTACCTATATGAATTTGTCACAAATTCCACTCATTATTAAAGATTTGATAAACCCTTGTACACAAGCATACAGAAAACCCCAGTGAGTGTGTGACCTCTGTGTGTAGAGTGAGTATATATGACAGTGAAACTAAGAAGACTACATGTACTCTGCAGTTTCTGTTCTACTCAGGGCTGTAAAGTGTTTGAACTGAGCAATAAGGAAAAGACCGAGAGTGAGCTGTGGTCTGGATAATAAACGTGTCATTTGTCTCCTTGGCAACATACAATGGAGGAAGGTTACAAAGCACTGACCTGCCCACTTTCACCTGCCACTGCGCAAGGTTTACAGGAAGTGGAGTCAGCCGTAGCATGGAGGCAGACTCGCTGCCAGTGAAGTGAGCCCAGTTTGTTTTCACTGACACCGACAACACAAGGTGAGTCTGATCTTACATTTACTTCCTTGATCAAGATTTGAACTTAGTTTTTTACATAGAGTAAGAGGGAGATTAGAAATGATTATATTTAAATAAAATCAGAGTTGGTATGCCATTATGTGTTTGAATGTGTCTGATCTTTGCTGGATTATATTTATTAATGTAGTAGATATGAACTAGTTATTAAAAGGTCAACCACCATGTTTAAGATGTTGTTTTCACAGGCTTACGGTTTAAACAGATTACCAAGATACAGGAAACATATTTTACACTGTTTCTGGAAGTGCTCATGTTTTGTTTACCATTACAGGACTTAATAGTCATGGATACCATCTCTGCTGGTCTGACTTGTTGCCTTCTGGCTCTTTCTATTGCTGTGGTACAAGCGGAGAATATCACTACTATCAGACCCATAATACCAACCTCCAGGTCAAACATGACAAACGGAACAATGGTACCTTCACCTAACTCTACTGTTATCTCAAATTTGACCGGAAACACGGCTCCTTTCACCAGCACAACCCGAGACAATGAGACATTCACAGGAAGTACAGCCGCAACAAATGAGAGCACAAGTCACCCATCTCAGGCGACTGCTCTAACAAACACTACATCACAAATAACCACGACACCTGGCAATCGCACACCGACACTCACTGCACAGACAACACCAGCAACACAGACCACAGCAGGTAACATGAGTACACCGACTGCTACAGTAATTACAACTGCGACTTCATCACACACCGTCAACACAACGTCAGATTCAATGAACAGAACCACACACGGTAAGCAGGCTTGAGTTTTTCAGTTTTTGATTGAATTGCTCATTGTAGGTTTTTAATGTGTTCCTTTTCCCCTGTTGTTAGGTTTGCGACTGAACATTTCAGAAAAGAATATGACTATTGTTTTCAGCGTTGTACTCGGAGTATTTGCTCTGGCATTGGTTGGGTTCATGTTTCGCAGATGCAAACATAACATCCAATACTTGCATCAACCTCTCAATAACACTGATGACACGGGTAAGGACTTTCCCTTCCTCACACAATAAGTATATTCTGTTTTGTTTATCATTACCAGTTTAACATACCTGGTATTCAGCAGATGCATTTGTGGCAGACGATGACACACTCGTGATTTCTGGAGGACTTTATGATGGCCACCCGATATACGACAACGTTCCAGAAGCCCCAGCAGCAGACCGATCTCAATTCCGTCTCCAGTTCTTTCATTAAGGACCGAGTTCCTGCAGCTTTGGTGATTGAAAGTGTTTTCCTCTTCTCCAAATGAGTAGAGAACTTCAGGACTGACATTTCACCCATGAGAAATGTCAAAATGATTCATAAGAGTCTGGCAGCAGAGAGGACAGCCACAACAATGATGGGCAGAACATTGAAACAAGGACAATGCTGATTGATTTGAACATCAATTTTACTCCCTAAGCTGTCAATACTAGAATACAGAAATACATTAAATATATAGATAGCAACACATAACTATACTATTTCTCACAACAACAATATCAACTTGTGCAGATCAAATCCATTTCATGTGAACACCAGTAAAGATTAGTCTTTACATACAGCAGAACTACAACAAACTGATTCTTTCTAAAGCACCTAAACGCATTGAAGGGGACTCTGCAGTCATTTAAATGACTTTATAGCCAAACTTGCTTGAACAGCTGGACAATGAACACTTTTGATAACAAGACTGTTTAACTGATCAACCTATCTAATCTTTTGTGTATGTAAAGAAATAAATTGGCCTTTTGTTATTAATGACACAGTGTGTTAAAGTCTTACGATGCTATTTGTGAACGATAACAAAGTTGAAACATGAACATCTGAACTAAAACCTTGTAAGGGTTATCTGTCCTGTGAGCGCACTATTTATGCAAAGATCTTGTCATTGGTTGTCTTCTTCTTTTTGTCACAGCCCGTGACAGCCGTCCAACCAGCATCTCGCATCCTTTTCATTGCTGCTACCTTCAAGGAGTTCCCTGGTGATTTCTGAGAGATGGGGCTTTGGATCTGAAAAAACAATGATCCATTTTTGTATAAATAAAAATGACATGTTTGTTTTTATGTCTATGTATACAATTAGGGATGTCCCGATCACCTTTTTTTGCTCCCGATCCGATTCCGATCATTTGATTTTGACAATATGCCGATACCGATTTTTCCCGATCCGATCTTTATGCAATGCATTAAGAGAAAAAAAAGGTAACAGATAACGGCTGGTCATCCAACGCGATGAATTCAGCTATCTTGGCTGTTATTGTGTTGGCCTTTTCACTGTTCTGGGGCAGTTTCTCTTTCCTTTTAAAAGTCTCTGAAAGTGTCGGTTGTTTCAGTGCCGTTACCTGAGTGGCCGCTGTGTACTCGCCGTGTTGTTGTTGGTGTTTGTTTCTCAGGTAGCGTATTAGATTGGTCGTGTTGAACGTAGCTCTGTTCTTTCCACCACGCGGAACCTCTGCCTTGCAAACATTGCATCTGGCTGTTACACGGCCTTCGCTTTCAATTTTATAATACTTCCAAACTCCTGACATTTTCTCTGTCCCGACTCCCGAGTCACCAGCTGAACGTAGCCTCTCGATAGCTTACTGCTACTATTAGACACTGTGCCCACTCTGTTGCCAGATTTCAGAGAAATAAGCAACCAGGTTTATGAAAACAAGCCCAAAGAAAGCAACACATACATGATGTTGTGTAATTTAAACCAAAACTAAGTCCTCAGGATGAATTTAAGACGTGAACATGGTCATTTTTGTTTTGTAACATTAAATAAAAAAAAAATATTTTATTAAAAAAAAAAAAAAAAAAATCCCGATCCCCGATTTTTTTCTCCCGATCCCCGATCTTTTGAAAATCACGTGATCGGCTCCGATCCCCGATCACGTGATCGGATCGGGACATCTCTATATACAATGCATCAACTTTTTTAAATAGCATGTTACCTTTTTGAAGATGTTGAACTTGCGGTGTGGAGCGGAAACATCTGGTATAGGTGTACTAGCAAAGCTCTGCCAAGAAGATAATCATGCACTTGTAACAGATACAACTCACAACAACAATGATACTATGTACTTACTGTGTAATTCAATAAACCAACAATCAATACAACTCACCAAGAGATCATGCTGATCAGAGCTGTCAGACTTGTCCGACAGCACTAAGGTGCTCTTTCCCCAGCCTGATGCCTTTTCAGAAGAAGGAGGAGTCCTTATTCTGTAGGACTGAATAAAACAAATCAGAGCGTTAATGTCCGCACGTCATTCAAATATTTGTTTTCTTTATGGAAAATGTCAGAATAATCCACTATATTACTTTGATCTTTGATGTTCCGCCAAGTCTGTTTGTAGTACTTCTTGGGGTTTTTAGGTCTTCATTACGAAATTCCTTCAAAGGGAAATCAGGGTCAGTCTGAGTTATAATGACAGCAACTACAGACTCTCCATCATCATCATCATCATCATCATCATCATCATCATCATCATCATCATCATCATCATCATCATCATCATCATCATCATCATCATCATCACCACCACCACCACCACCACCACCACCACCACCACCACCACCACCACCACCATCATCATCATCATCATCATCATCATCATCATCATCATCATCATCATCATCATCATCATCAGTAAACATTTGTGTGTAAATGTGCTGTTGTCTACCTTGGTCTTTGGTGTTGTTCGAGAGGATTTTCTGATGGATTCAGTGTAGGATTCCTTAACAACATATGTATAATATTAATGCAGTTAAATTGATTCCTTGACAACCAAACATGTATCGCAATATCGTTCCATAACAGCCTTACTGACCATAATCACTATGGACATGCCGTCCATAGTGATTATGGCACATGAACACAATACACAGCCCTGAAACTGCATTGGATGTGTATTCATGTGCTAGAGAGTTATCATTTCAGTATGCGTTGTATTGTTGAATGGATACAACTTGACATCCAAGGCAGGAAGATGGTCTGCATTGGACTAACAGGTGAGTTGAAGAAAGGATCTGCAGTGTCTTTGAGTTAATACAACTTCATGATTTGATTCCTAACTCACCTAAACAATTAGGGATGTGTCTGAAATAAGAGTCTATCTGTCTAAAGTAATCTGGTAGGTAACTCACAGCTTTCTTCATTAATGCAGAACTTCCCTCTTTGTTGCTGGAGGAGGGAGTTCTCCTGGTTTTGGTGAAGTCAAACACGTGTCTCGTTGAAGAGCTCTCTCTTGGAGTCTCAGAACGTTCCCCTTGGGTACAGTTTAAGGCAGGTGCCTGGAATGTTAAAGGCCAAGTACATGTGAGAACAAACCACCTCATCAGTGCTAGCATATTCACAGATGAACGGATATTTGTACCTGCTTGTTCCTTGCCTCTGACAGCAGAGTCATTTTCATAGATGACATTTCTTTCTTGAAGTCAGCCAGCTCCTTCTGCAGTTTTTCCTAATAGGATTAAAAGTGTTTCATAAAGAACTCTCTCAAAAGCTATTTCAGTGAAAGAAAGGGGAACGATATAATGTACCTGATTCCAACTACTGCAGTAACTAGGACATACCTTTTCTGTTGTTCCTGCCACCAGCTGTTGCTTCAGGTGATCGTTATCCGTCTTGTGCTTTGCAAGTTCCAAGTCCTCATTTTTTAAATGTAGATTTTACATAATTAATTTGTTATCAAATAATCGTTGATCTCATTGTATATATATATATATAAATATAAATATGTATATAAATATATGTTCAATTATGTATTAAATTGTGATTTTTTAAAAACACCATACCAGTGATTTCCGATGTGCAACAGCCTGCATCTCTTTCTTCTTTGTCTCATCAAGCTCTGCATCCTTTTCTTCAACCATCCGGTCATACTGGCTCTAATGATAACAAACACATTTCCAATTCAACATGTGTTTGGAGTGACAATCATGTTGTAAAAAAACTATTTTTAGAAAGCACAACATGTGCTTTTTGATGAGGTTACCTTATGTTTCTCCATCAGAGCGACCATATCTGCTATTTGGTGCTGACACTTCAGTTCTGTGTCTTCTTTGTTCTTGGTGGCCTCTGCTGTTGTTGATTTGAGCTTTTGTACCTGTTAGACAAAGTGTTTTTATTCTTTATTTTGAATTATGAGGAGTTGAATATGTGGTTAATCACATAACAATAAATAAGCAACCTCAATCTCAAGCTCTGCTGCCAAGGTTGATTTGGCCTCAAATTCCTTTAGCAATTTCTGCCGGTTTTCGTCGTTCAGTGCTCTAAGGCTTTCGGCCTCCTCATGGAGATTGTTGATCTTAAGACAAAAACAATCATTTACATAATGCAGGGTTATACCATTTATATCAATGTGTAGAACCAGTAGGGGAAAGCACCATTTCAAGTTGACTGGATTGTGCCTTCTCCTATGACATTTGTTTCTTACATGTGAAAGTACACGATTGAGCCGTTCGCTGAATGACTGACTTCAGGTTCAGGGCACTCACTAACCTCTTTCTGGTATTCCTCCTGGGCTTTCAGTTTGATTTCAAACTTTTTCCTGAAACTGCGCAGCTAAAAAAACAAAACAATTTCTTGTTATTTTAAAAATGAATGAATAATAATAGTGTTTTTCATGTTCAGTATTTTCAAAATGCAATCACCTTGGTTTCCACAGATTTGATCTGTTTTTCTTTTTCTGCAATTCCTTCCTCCATACGTTCATACTATAAACAGGAATCACAAGCACATCCTGCTGTAACACCTTCACAACAACCCTATTGTTCATCGGTTTGTTGGCATACTTACATTTGCTTCAAACTTCTTCTGCAGAGTCTCAGTTTCTTGACATTTCTCTTGGCTCTTGTTCTCAATGGACTTCACTTCCTCTCTATTTAACAAAGATAAATACCATTTTATCTGAAAAACGACACAACGTCTAACCTCTTAGGTCTTCAACGTGCTAACTCACCGTAGACCTTGGTTTTCTTCTTCCAATCTCTGGATTTGTTTTGTGAGTTTCACAGCCTTCTTTTCACTAACCTGTTTAGTCAGACCCACTTTCAGAATGTGTCCTTCATGATACAGCCAGTCATAATGCAAACAAGTTGATATACACAAGACAATGATCTACATTGGGTAATTCATACCTTCAAGTTTTCCTCAACAGCTTTCACACTCGAAGATCCGCACACAAACTGCTGCTGAATGACCGTCTTCTCGCAATGCAGCTCATTAAAGTTGGCCAATAGCTCCGTGTACTTATCCCTTAAGAAATAACATCAATTAAACATCAACATTACAAACATGTATTTATACTGTATAATGTGCTGGCTGGCTACTAAGAGCTCACTCATGCTGATGGATGTCTTGTCTCAGTTGCACCATCTGGAAGGTATGTTCTTTATTTGTCTTTACTTCTGTGAACAGTTTCCCCTCCAGCTGCTGCACTTTGATCTGAGGGTATATAACACATAATGTGGTGAAGCTATGTGTTGAGTAAAGTACACCATATCAATGCATTTGTTTTTCATAATAAAAACAACTTCCCAGACAAATTCCCCTCAGTGGGTTAGAGATGATGAGTGCAGCAAGATAATGAAAGATATCTACACCTCAGTCACTCTGGATTTCTCCTTCAAATCTTCTTGTGCTTTTTCAGCAGCTTCACAAGCTTCCTTTAGTAGATCATGTTCTGCTTTCTCAATCTCTGCATCATTCTGTATCAACACAAATATAATAGGGCTTACATTTTGAAGGTACACACAATCGACTCCCTATTCATTGGGAGAAGAATCTCAATCTCAATCTTTATTTATTTATATAGCACATTTAAAACAACCTTCGGTTGACCAAAGTGCTGTACAGGGCAGGCAGTAACTACAATAGTGAATAACCCAATGGGAGTACGATAATAAAAACAATAATTAAAAACATAATAAAAAGCACAATAACTAGAAACATATAACAAATAAATAAATAAATAAATAAAAAACACATACAAATATAAAAATGTAATGCTCAACTAGTATTAAAAGCCAGAAGAATGATCTATTGGCTCACCTTATACCGCTGGGCTTCTTCGGTTTCCCTTGAAAGCTCAGCGGTGAGTTTCTCCACTTTGACTTTAGTGACCTCGATCTTTTCCTTCATGGACTCGACACATTTAGATGTTTTTTCCTGAGAACCACACAAACGTACTGTAAGTGTCTTCAAATGGGCTTCTGAAGAGTGCGGGCTACAATGAATGATTTAGAAACGAGTTATATACTCTTCTAGAAAATATAAATATACCCTACCAGTTCATCTTCAAGTATTTTGATCTGCCCTTCTTTCTTTGCAATCTGCTCCATGTTCTCTCCTGTAGATGAAAACAGCATCAAAAGGCTTCAAATGAAAGGCAAGGCAATTTTATTTATATAGCACTTTTCAGCACATGGCGATTCAAAGTGCTTTACAGATTAAAAGCAAAAGACATTTAAGAACAAATACATTATTAAAAAGGCATTTAAAAACAGGCATAATAAGCAAAGGTAATGAAATTAAATAAATAAACACAGCAGGTACAGAATACATGACTAAAAAGGCATACTGTCGTGTGAGTATGGGCAGCTCAATTAAAAGCAGCGGCAAATAGGTGCGTTTTTAGTTTTAAAAATAGGAAGTGTTTCGGCAGACGTGCACGATTTAGGCAGTTTGTTCCAAATTGTTGGGGCATAATAACTAAAAGCTGCTTTTCCATGTTTAGTTGTTATTCTCGGAACAGAGAGCAGAGCCGACCCAGAAGACCTGAGACTCCTGGATGCTTCATAGTGATGGAGGAGGTCGTCTATATACCTCGGTCCTAAGCCATTTAGTGATTTAAAAACTAGCAGTAGTATTTTAAAATCAATACTTTGGCAGACTGGAAGCCAGTGTAATGATCTCAGAACCGGAGTGATGTGATCTACATGTAAGTCAGGCTTACCTAAAAGTGTGTTTCTTCTTTCCAGTTCCTCACTGTTGGCCATGAGCTTATCCTCAAGTTCCTTAGCCCTTGAAAATAAAATATACCAATATTAGTTCCCAAAATGGTAATTTGATATTATATATATTTAGTCCTAACAGGAAAATAATGGCATAGGAAACATGAAGGAAGGAAGGAACATGCCCCGATATGTTTTGATGTAATGACATGTATACCTCTTTGTCTCTAAGGCTAGGGAATCCTGGAGCCCCTGAATGTTCGTCTGAATCTGCTCCAACGTCTCTGCTTGGTCATTTTTTACTTTGCTGAGTTCCTGCAAGCTTGAGTCTTTGCTTTGAATCATCTCTGTAAATTCTTCTTTAGTTTGTTCCAGAATTGCAGCAAGAGCTTCACATTTTATCTAAAGGATAGACAACTATATTTAATCAAAGCAAACAAGGCACAACAGAGCCCAGTTTCATGTCACTCACCTCGGCTTCTGTGCAGCGCTGCTCTGCAGTGAGACGTTTCTGAAGCAGGGACTCTTGTTCAGTTTTTGAGCTACTGAGAAGTTCACATTGTTCATCTGTAAAGTAAACACTTATTTAATGAGGTATTCTTCCCTAGATGATCATTTCATTATCACTATAATTATTATATTTGATCCAAACCTATTTATCTTTAAACATTTCTACTTTATTACAACTGCTGAGATGTTTCTAAACATTGTTGAAATGACATTGAATGTTGTTTCACAAGAACGTAACAAAACATTGATTATATAAACCCAAAATGCTTTGGTAAAAAAAATAATGTTTATAAAACAAAGTTAATAAAAAATAACTTTCTGAATCTAAAAAGAAACAAGCCAAGCGCACATGATCAGAAAAGAAATGATCGTACTTGTTGCTTCTTGGAGTTGTTTGCAGTGCTTCTGGTTTTCATGGAGGTCCAGCAGGAGGTTTTGTAGTTCATGTTCCTTATCCCGTATTTGAGTTTGAAGCTCTGCGACCTGCGATTGCCAAACCATAAGCCTTGAGTTTCATAAACTCCTAAATAAACGGACCTACATTTCCTTCTACTAACCTCTTTTTCTTTCACGTCATATTCTTGATTGTACTTCTCTTTCAGATCTTCAAACTGCAGCAATGCCTCTTTGACTGAAAACATGAAGGCAATGTTTTCTTGCTGTTGGACATTATCTCTTAATCCTAGGTCATTCAAAGTTAAGATTTGGTTCCACTGTAGTGAAAAGGCTACGGCAAACAAAAAGATCAAAGCAAACCTTTTTGCATCTCTTGTTGATCATCTTCTGCTTGAACACGAAGGCTTTCAAATGCTGCAACCATGTTCTGCAAGAAAAAGAAGTTCCATATAAACTGACAATCACACATTTAATCCCGCTGTTTAATCTACTCCTGTCCATCACATTATTAGTTAATAACATTAAAGGTGTTTACCTGAATACTTGAACTATTTTCCATAAGCAGGTGATGTGTTTCTTCTCTTTCGGATTCAACTAAAACATTTAAAAAGACATCAGCAAATAAGCAGCCATGTGTCCATTTGTTCAACACTTGATATGACTGGTGAAGACACAGAATACAGAAGAAAAAGCACTTTTAACTTACATAAATGCATCTTTTCAGCTGACCGCTGAAAAGTGTCTTTGAGTATATTACACAGATTCCTCGTTGCGTTGTTTCTGTTTTTTATAATTAAAATCTGTTATTAACAGAACATTTTATAGAGACAAAACATTTCATTTAAAAATTGTGTTTTTACAACAAAACTCATACTTGTTCCTCAAATCCTCATTTTCGCTGATCTGTTCCTCCAGCTTTACACTGAGACTTTCACTTCCAAACTGTGAAGACAGAACACACAATACAAACAATATCATCAAAATAATCCTCTGATACAAATGAAAATAGTGTTAGAGAGAGGCAAGAACTGAGGCACAAACCTGCAATTCTTGGATGGCTTTGCGCTGAGTTTCAATTGTTCTTTTGTTTTCTTGGAGTCTCCTTTCCTTTTGCAAAGTGTCAGAGTCAACTTTGACCTTCCAAGACTTCACTTTCTCAACTTCATCAAACAACTTTGAATAAAGCTGTCCAGGATTGCAATTATTCTGTGGGATATACACAAAGATGGTAAGGTAGACATTATGTTGAATTAATACTTGTTGCATACGCCAGATCTATCCTATTTATGCTTCACTATACAATGAAAGTATTACCTCGCCTTTTTCCATTGGCGACACAGCTTTTATCTTTGGCAACTCTGTAGAGAAGAGACAATGTTCAATGTATAAGGTTTAACATAAATATTTGTGTGCTGAACTTATCTAGCTAGTGTTGTTTAGTAGAAAATACCTGTTCCGGTGGGTTTAGTTGGTGCAACCATGCTTGTATTGGGAAATGGCATGGTCTGCTCCTTTTCGAAACCTTTACTAATAACCTGGGAAAACAGCATTCTTTGGTTATTTTGTGTATTTATTATGAAAAGATATCCATGTATGTAATAATGTGCCATTTCCGTAATGCGGCAACATTTTTTTACCTCGATCAAGCACATATACAATAACGTTTTTTAAAAAGTATTTTAAGTGAACTATTCTGTAAAACCTTCATCTGTAATTTAAGCAATATGTTAGGCTACACATATTTGACACATTTTAAAGAAAAATAAGTGGAACTAATTCATTGTGATATAGTGATGTTGCTTTTTCATAGAAATAACTAAATATTGTCAGGCTACAACAACAATTGCATTAATACGGAGCCCCCTAGGGCAGTGGTTCCCAACCTGGGAGGCGCGCCCCCCTTGGGGGAGCGCCAAAGATTGCAGGGGGGGGGCGCCAGGCCTCAGATGATTTGAGGCAAAATATCATATTTAGACTTTTTTTTTTACTTACCTACCCCACCTTTAAAGGCATAAAAAGACAGAAATGTATAATTCTTTCTTTAATAGAAATGTTTCTTCTGCCCGTAAAGTGTCCAAACCAGGCTTTTCTGGATAAGCACATTTTTAAAACATAGTCATTGTCCATGCCGGTTTCAGTTGGATTATTTGTCACAGAGTTTCTCTGATCAGATCGGTCTCCTCCATTTTGTAGATTATTTACGACTTTTGAATCCACACAAGCACATCGGCAAAATCCGGCTTACTTTGAGCATGTGTTTTAAACAGTTTCATCCCTTTGTGAATTGTTTCCACTTGCGCCGTCCTTTAATTTCTTCATACAGCGGGAATCCAAATGAATTAATCCTGAGTCCAATAACCATCAAAGTCACTCCATAGTGCTCCTTAATTACGCTTTCATCCTCCTTTAACAAAATACTTCACATTCATTCAGTTTGTGACAGTAGTTGTAGCATTTTGAGACTTTTAAACTTTAATTACCGCTGTTGCGCCCGAGGGGACATGGAGAAGGAAAAAAAATGTATTTGGAAAAAAATATATTATGTTTTGCGAGATCTCGCAAAACCTTTGCGAAATCTCGCAAAATCAGTGTGAGAAAAAGTTTTTAGAGAGTACTTGTCCATGGACAAGTGAGTTTGGCAATTTACTTGTCCGAATACATTTTTCACTTGTCCAGGATGGACAAAAATTGGGGCCACTGGAATCTTCTTCTTCGTCATCGTATTTTACATTTTCCACGTTTTTTACGACACCGTTAACGTAAGTGAGCGGTAAGATTTTACCGCATCACACATAGGGTTGGATATCGCTTGGATTTTAACGATTCCGGTTCTGCTTTTCGATTCCGGTTATTTTCGGTTCTCGATTCCGGTTCTTTGAGAGGGTAAAAATAAGTCAAACTGGGAGAAAAATATATTTATGAAAACATTAAGTCAAATCTGTATTTCTATTTACAAATCACTTCATACTGTTTAATTTCGTACAGTTATTGAATACAATTATATACAAATAATCTATGCATTGTTTAGTTAGTTCTAAGTGGTGCAGTTTGAGAATGTACAATTGGCCCAGTGTCCTCTGATGTTACACTGCAACCTGCCTGTGAGACAGAGTCCAACCACACATGTCCAACACATAGGACATAACCTAATAATAATAATAATAATACATTATATTTATAGCCTATAGGCCTAGCGCTTTTCTACAACTCAAAGACGCTTGCACGCTTACACATGTCCTGCAATACCCATGCTGCAGCTGCTCACTGTTTGTAAAAGTAAATAAATAGTATTTTCATTTCAATAATGTACTTTCTTTACCCTGCTTCATAAACAATACTGACATCCCTGTGCTCCTCTGAGTCTGGGGGTCCGAGGATGTGAGGACAGCGCGAGGACACAGTCAGGGAGGCTGCTTCACTTCATAAAGGAAATGGTGGTCAATATTAACAACACAGGAGCTAAAATGCTAAATAACCTTCATTACATGTTAGAGAAAGAACATAAGAAAGTTTGACAAAGATGAGGCTGTTAAACGGGCAGCGGATCCGCTGTGTGTAGAAAGAGAGAGAGAGAGACGATGAGCTGCACCGTGCAGCGATCAGCTGATACGGAGCATATGAGAGAGCTGCAGTCCGCGGGGCTCGGCCTCGCCTCCTGTCCTCACAACTCTTATTAATCCCGGTACCGGACAATTGTTATTTGTTCCTACTCGGAACCGAGTTTTGCTTCCCAACCCTGCCACTGTGCTACACTTCCCGCCCCTCCCCTGTCTAACTGTACAGAAAGCAGCGAGATGCATTTCCTTAGGAATCGACAAGCAGAACCGAAACTAACATTTCTAAACGAACAATGGCGGACACGTACAATTTGCGAATGAGTTCTGCCTTTTGTAAACTGAATGTATCAATAATTTGTCAATAAACGTCACTTGTCCGCCGGACAAGTCAATTGACAGATCTACTTGTCCGATATTGTAAATAACACGTCCCGGACGGTGGGACGTGTACTTTTTCGCACACTGAAAACCCCTTTGCGAGAACTCGCAACACTTGTCATTTAGCTCAATGTACTTCCTGGTCACTTCGGCAACACAGAAACCACAACAATGGAGCGTTTCATAGATTTTACTTTGAGCTTGGCCTTAAATATAAAGATATAACATCAGTGCTTGGCAATAGGCACGGGTTTCACATAAGTGAAATACACCTCAAGAGAACACTCAGAGCGAGGGGACATGCACGTCGCAATCGCAAAGCATACTCTGAGCTGAGTTATTGACAGATTCGAATTTAGTAGATCAATAACTCATGAACATAACGTTGTTAAAATACAAACATGACTTTACAATCATAGCAAGGTAGACAACGAGCTACAGAGTAGTTTTTTATCAGAACAGTTCGATTCTTTCACACACAGTGACGTCACGAGCTACCCACAATGCAACGCGCGCCATATAAATACGCCATTTTCCTGGAGGTGCAAATATAAACAGCTAGCTAACGTAGCCAGGCAGAGCGCACTAGTTTTTTTTTCTGAATTAACGACCGAAGAAATCGCTGCATGTCTTCGGATTACATCTCTGGACTTGAGGGGTGTGCTCTAGGTCGTTACCAGCATAAACTAGAGCTGTGTGGGTTGTCGGATTGCCCTTACAGACTGCCTGCAGATGTATGGAAAAACGACCCTCGAAAGTGGCCTCCGTCGATTTTGGCTGCATCTACGTCTAATTTCTGGAAACACCAGGTGAATACCCCACTTGTCACAATAATATTATCATGCCATTGCATATATGTGGTATTTTAGAGTTGACTAGATATTGATTAAGGCAATAGACTATGATATTCCAACAAGTCCTCCAACTCATACGACCAAATGGGTCGATTGTTTAAGCCCTTATTACGACCAAATATGTCGTTTGTTCAAGCGCTTAATACGACCTATAATTACGTTTGAAAATTGTCGGCCTCGAGTGCTCCCGTTGAATGCAAACGTTACAGAGGGTTGTTTATTCACAAATAACCCTCTCTGTAAAATCCTAAATTGTAGGATAGTTTAGCCATTAAAACGCTTTATGATTAGATTTCTAGCGAGAAGTATATATTGTACTTTTAGAATCCACGTCCAGTCGATATGTAGGATCTATAGTTTGATAGATATTACGAAGATGATTTGAGATTTCGTCAGGACAACGTGTATATGCGGCAAGCTTCCATGTAAAGTTACGGGTTGAAAACAGTATTTCCGGTCTCGCCGTTTTCATAATAAAACAATGATCAAATGATTTAACAGTGATATCTGCACTACTCATCCACTAAAAAAACATCAGTTTATCCTAGTTAATTATACGACATTAATTGGTTTAAATTGTGTACAATGCTTTTGTGTTTTTCCCATAGGTTTTTCTCTTTCGATTCTGGACACATTTCTTTTTTCAGAGGTTTTGATAGGCTAAAATCACGCCGCAATGCACGTCGGGATATGGTGTTTATGTGATATGAAATCGGAAAACATTAAAAAAAAAAATAATACTTTATTCCGAGTGTTCTTGCTTTTCTCTTTGAAAGTCATCACATAACGGCATTGTAATACACGGTTCGGCTGCATTAAATATTACATATCTGCCCTAGATATGTATTTATAGAGCCCTGATCAGAAGACCTTTTGACAAACTGGAAGAGATGCCGCCAAAACTGAATATGTGACGTGGACCATAAATATATCAACAATTAAACAACATCTTCCATTTCTTTTCACACAATATGTCTCCTTGCAGTATCAACACTAATTCGGCTGACTTTTATATTTGATCCAATTAGTAGATAGTCTGTATTTACACCATAACGGTGCACAGCTGATAGAAAGGGATTTTTTTGTAGTTTTTAAAGATATTACTGATTTTCTGAACTACCTTTCCAACTCCTCATGCAGTTGACTGTTACAGGTCTATACAGGTTCATGGTACAATGCATAAGCTTCACATCGAGAGACTGAAACTGTATTTTCCTTTACCGTTCTGTTTTAAACTCACAATAAAGTGAATAGTCATATTATGTACGATATTATTATGTTTTATTAACTAGACCACTGGTCTAAACCGCACCTCCTAGTGGTTAAAGCACGTTATTGAATGTAGTTGTTGAATAAGTTATATTTATTTAGTTATTGATGAAAACATTTAAATATTAAGAGTAGCCTACATATAAAATAGGGGTCAATGATAGAAATATAGAATGGAAAATATCTAGAAGATACTGTAGTGATCTCTACAATAAAACAGTTTAGTGCAGGACGTCCAAAGATATTAACAGGAGGATGTGCAAAACAGACAAACTGATAAGGCTGAATTTTACTCAGGTGTAACTAAAGTCTGATTTAAGGGTTGTTTATATTTCACATCATTAATCAGAATCTGCAAAGTAACAAAAATAAATGTAGTAGAGTAAACATACCAGGTTAACCTCTGAATTGTAGTGGAGTAGAACAAAGTAGTACATGCTGCTGTAACAAAAACATTTCCCAACTTGGGATCAATAAAGTATCTTATCTTAAGATGATCGATGGCTACTGCCATATTTGCTAAATGTGCATCTGAACCTTGACAAGTGCATGTTTCAGGCTTATCAATTAACAACAGGAGGGGTCACAGACATAAGACCAGCTGTCATGTGGTATTAATGCTGCCCATTATGGACACAAGCAATTTTCACCCATGTATTAATTATATGTTTTAAATTTGATAACACCAATGTGTTTCGTGTCCCCTAAACCTCCAGGGATGTCTACTGGCAACTTCTAATTGTGGGAAATACGAAAACGTCTTTTAAAACTACATTTCCCAGTAGAGACGTGCCATAGAACATGTTGCGAAACACACAATAGCCAGCAAGTGTAATTCTGGGGGGGAGGGCTGGGCTGGACCCGTCCAAGTCCAGTTTTGGATAGTCTGGCGTGGTTCCATTCCATTTCAAAGAGCTTTGACGCTCAGCGTAACCTTGTCGCACTGCCACTCCAATATCCAATCACAGAGCTTGAGGGCTAATCACGGGGTTTGTAAAGCAAGGCAGATGCTGTAGTCCCAAACAATAGCTGGGGATTCTGGGTAGTGTAGTGTCTTCGGAAACTCTGTAGTGTCTAAACTCCGAAAAAACAATTTGTTTCTCCGAATCGAAAGTTAAAAACACAAAAGCATTGTACACAATTTAAACCAATCAATATTGTGTAATTAACAAGGATAAACTGATGTTTTTTAGTGGATGAGTAATGGAGATATCACTGCGTAATCATTTGACAGTGTGGGGAATACTTCCGGTTTTATTATGAAAACTTCGAGACCGGAAATACTGTTTTCACCCACGCTAACTTTACATGGAAGTTGCCCCATATACAGTACACGTTCTCCTGGCGAGACCTCAAATCATCTTCGTATATCTATCAAACTGTAGATCCTACACATCCACTGGACCTGGATTATAAAAGTACAATATACACTTCTCGCTAGAAATCTAATAAAAAAGCATTTTAATGGCCAAACTATTCCACAATTTAGGATTTTCCAGAGAGGGTTATTTGTGAATAAACGACCCTCCGGAGCGTTTGCAATTGACAGGAGCATGTTGTTTCTTACACGACCACTAGAGGGGCTACACTTTAAAACGTGTCTCTGGGTCGTATTTAGCTGCTGAACAATCGACCTATATGGTCGTTTTTTGTAGGAGGACAGGCTGTGATATTCAGTACAGGAAGCTTAGCAACACCTAGACCAGGGGTCTCAAACTCAAGGCCCGGGGGCCAAATCCGGCCCGCGACTTCATTTTATGTGGCCCCGCAAGAGCTTGCAAAGAATATAATATGTTTATTATGTGGTTACATGCCACTTTACAGAAGCAGGTTGCCCATAAACTACATGTCCCACAATGCATCTTGTTTTGTGACATGCGCACTGAAGAGACTTGGATAATAATCCATTTCAGAGGCAATAATGTAATATAATACATCATTTTATATATAAATTATATATTTATATAGTTACAACCGGCCCTTTGAGTGCAACCTTTATGTGAATGCGGCCCGCGATGAAATTGAGTTTGACACCCCTGACCTAGACAGTGTACGGCTAAACCCTCGGCCTGGTTGCACCTCGCGTAAAATGGCGGATACCGGAAGTACGGTGTCGCCCTCGGCCCAATACCCGTATGTGTGTGTGAAAGAATATGCGCTGTCATCAGAGCTAAACGGTCACAATCTGCAGCTGGAGGAGGGAGAGGAGTGCTTAGGAACCGTCTACAAACTGCAACGGGGTTTTGCGAGATCTTGCGAAGGGCTTTTGCGATATATGCAAAAACATTTTATTTATTTTTTTCAAATTATTTTTCTTTTCTTCTCCATGTCCCCTAGGGGGCTCTGTACATTCAAAAGTAGATAGTGTATGTTGTAGACTTTCATTGCTGGTTGAAAAAAGTTTGTCTTATTGTTGTGCTGACAGGCCGTGTCAGTGCTGAGCTGGCATATGTGTTAAGCCTTGAATGAGTTAACACTTTGCTAGTTGAATGAACAGTTACCTGCTGCACCATGAAGTCCCCACAGGTCTCCTCGAATTCCTGCGGTCGAACAGCAGACACTTGACCGTTACTCACCCTGGAAGGCACCAACAGTTTGAAGCTAAATCCCCGGTTTCTGTCCATCCTGAAATAACACCACGTAGGTCCATATTTAAACCTAAAGTACAGTTAATTAAGCTTAAACATTTAAAGGAAATGCATTGTTTATCAACAGGGAACATAACGTTTGAGAAAGATAATATTATACAACTTCACATAAACGTTATTTATTTCACCCAGCCGTTAGTTTAAACCGTTGGCTAAGTTAAGTAAGCTAGTTAGCTTGTTACTTCAGTTAAGCTATGAACTTAACGGCACTTTGCGCAAGCTCTTGTGTCTAACTAAGTGTCTAACCTAACTTACCTTCAGGAACATTAATAACAACACAATAATACAATAACTAACAGGAAAACAATTGACTTAACAAGCAGTTATTTGGCAAACGGGCAGTCACATACCTGTCCTCCGGTCCCTGGTTGTAATGAGTATGACGTATTTAACGTCAAAACGTCCGTTAACGGTTTTTATCTGACCACCGTATTCGAGCGCGTGCAATAATCCTGTGGCGTGACCTCAACAGTTTATTTCAAACTTTGTGCAACCGTCACGAGGAGCATTACTTCCATTATCGGACAACAAGGAGCATAATATTCCTGAAGTGACAGTCAGAGAAGGCGCTTGTTTTGGTCTGGGTTTATACTTATTACAATAATCATACATACAAAAACATCTGTTTTAATGTTTAATGTAATATAATAGACTGACAGTTTATTATATTACTGTCACTGTGAAAAACCTCACACATTTTGTGTAGGAAAAATATAACATCGAATAATAGGTAGCCTATGGCCAAATTGACGTGCAAATAACTAGTTGCCCCTAAATTCACTTACATTGTTCAACCAGCGAAAATGTCAGAGGTTAATATTGTCTATTGTCTGGCAATATTCTATTAAGCCTATATGGGCCACTTTTTTATAGTTTGATTTTGTTTTAATGTGGTTGTTATTAAATGGCAAGAACATGAATAAAATAGAATGTGGAAACATTTGTAACAATTGACTATAGGACAGTAAATCTATTACACTTTCCCCCCAAGGCTGCTTAATAAAGGTTAATTAGATTTGGTGTCGTTTCTAAGAAAAGTAGATTGAGTGCATCTATGAATACTCAGTCTTATCTCGACTCCAATTTATGAAAAACATTGAATACAAAGAAACATTTTTATCCTAATCAAAGAATAAACGTTTATTGGATTTGTTCAATATAGGAACTTGTAGTTTGTTTTCTTTCTTATGCAAACACACAGTTTCAAAGGTTTAATGCCCTCAGTATAATAGATATTTCCCATCATCCATCGTCAAAAATGAACCAAGCAAAACATAAAAGGAGAAATAGAGAGTAGGCTATGAATATGTTTTTGTAATATGTAAAGTTATAGTTTACCATACAAGTAGATGTTTTCAAACATTCAAAAACTGCGGAGAGCTACAATATAATTGTAGACAGCAAAAAGGCCTTTACAATGTGTTTGAAAGATGGTGTCAAAAATAGTGATGTACTGATGCACTTTGACAGAGAATGTTTGCAATCAGTTTTTTGTATTGTCCTAAATTGAGCACAACCCTTCAAATGTTCCCTCTTGAAAAATAACTTTAATAATCTGATGGCACATTTAAGAAGGTTAAAGTACCCAAAATGGTGAACTGCAATAACAGTAACAGAAAAGTTAGTGATACCATCTCAGATGTTACAGATATTTCCTATAAGCGCACACTTGAATTGTCTACCAAATTCATGTGACAGTCCCTATGAATATAAGAGGCCTTTTATGTGTATTGTTTATTTGAGTTAAAAGGCCTTTAATAGGTGTGTAAATAGCTTAACTTGCATTGAAGGTAAGGTTTTCTATGGTGGTCTTCGACTGCATATTTGCCTCACAGGCACTGTTAAAACTGAACTTAAATGTAACATAACATATTACACAATATTAGACAGTGTCTTCCTTGTTACTAGCCTCTGACACACCCTTGGCAGTATTTTCCCTGATGCACTTTTGTTCTTCACTTTCCACCCTGGCCAGTCTCTCTTCCTCTTTGTTCTCTTTGTCCAGCAGTCGATAGTTGAGTCCCATCCCTGCAAACAGAATAACACTGGAGACGATGAGGAGGATCCCGCAGCCCTGGTATGTGTACTTGTAATCATGATAGATGTCTTTAAACTTCCCTGTGAAGAGAATAAGAAGGGCATTGCATAGTTGTTAGTCACTGTCAACATTAGGATGCAGTTAACAACACAGAAATACATTGAAATTGGTAACACTGCCGATACAGAACAGATACATTCTTTGATATTTTTCCCTATGAATTACCTTCAGGTTGTAAATATCTGAACAATTAAACCAGGTTTATAATGTGGTCATTGCCCATACGTCTTTATCTATCATCATTGGTGCCTTTCTGTTGTTACACAACAAGTCCTGGCCTTCACAACTTTACCAGTCCACATTTTTACTCTACTTCAAAGGGAGCAAGCTTCTTTCCCTGACATTATTGATAGATTAGGCAAGTTCTACATCATTATCATCTCTGTGGTAATACAGTATGTATTACCACAGAGATGTTGACATTATTGGATATCTCAGCTTTTGACTATCTAGCCAACCCTTGGACCGATCTACTTCACGCTTGTTGTGTGTGTTTTTAATGATCCTATTAATATTGAACTTGAGAAACTAAGATTCTCTCTAATGACTTTACAGAAACTGACCTGCTCAACATTTCACCAACACAAAAGAGGATTGTACTACACCCCATATGTATTTATACAACTCAAATGTTCTTTATTGTTTTTTGGGTAATGGATATGGATATTATTAAGGTTTGGAAATGCTTTGCATTGTTTCATGCTGCTTTTTGTTTCAAAACATTTTTTTATACTGTAGGCTACTTAATGTTTATAAACTCGAATAAAATCACATGCAGAGAAGTGGAACAAATAAAAAATAGGGCCAATGCACTTGGAAGTTCGTATAAAAGTCAATTTACTCACCGAGCAAAGGGGGTCCCAACAACACAGGACCACACTCCACAATGGTGACCAGCCCAACAGCACTGGAGAAGCGCTTAGTTCCCACCAGGTCCATCAACGTCTCAAACAGAATTGCACTCAGCCAGCCAAAAGCAAACCCAAAGAAGATGGAATAAATCACAAAGCCTGTGAAGTCAACTGATAATGGTGATAAAATGTGGCAAACGCCGTTAAATAGAACAGATACAGCAAAGAAGTACTGTATTCTGGGTCGAACCCACTTAGTGTTAGCCAAGGCCCCCATTGATGGCCGGGCCACCATGTCCACAATAGCCAGCACAGACAGTAAGAAAGCCGCCTTGTCTTTAGGGACGTCTTTACTCTTTGCATAATTACTGAGGTACACAAGTGGTGTAAAGAGACCGAAAAACATGATGACATTTCCTCCAATATAGAGCATGAAGCCGCGGTGCTTGAACAATGACAGGTCGATGAAGCTGTTAATGGTCTGGACTACAGTCCTCTTCTCTGTGGTCTTCTCTGGAGGTTTTGGTTTGGGTCCAATTGGCCGCATGAGGGAACCAGCGACACAGCAATTAAAGAGCACTCCACCCAGGATCAAAAAACTTCCTCTCCAGCCAAACTTCTCAAAAAGCCAGGTGTTTATAGGAGCCATGGTGCAGAGAACGACAGGGCTGCCTGCCATAGCTATTCCATTAGCAATAGGTCGCTTCTTGTAGAAGTACTTTCCAATCATTGTGAGGGAGGGGTTGAGGTTGAAGGACAATCCCAAACCTAAAATAATCAATAGAAATAAATACGTTAATGTATTAGACCTCTATGAATATGAGTTGAAAAAGAAGGATTTGAGCATTCAACAGTGTTTGGAGATTCAGTTAAAAGAAACGAAGCATTTTTGTCCTCGATTGAACCATGTTTAGCGCATTGAGATACATTTCTTCTTCTAGGGATACTCCTGGTAAGGATTGCAGCGTAATCAGTTTGATATAAACTGATTGTCACAAGTTAGAACACATACAATATATAAAAGCAACACAAGAGAAATAGTGAAAAAAAGAGAGACCATCACAGTCCATACAAGCATTATTCCAGAAGTCAAGTGTTTTTTTTTTAAACAGCAACATATTTAGACCTTTAAAGGTATCAAAATAAAGGACTACTTCAGGCGATGATATATTGCATCTCATTCCATGCCCAAGTTTCACAGAAAGAGAAGCAGTTTTAAAAACCTCAGAGCGCACCGTAGGGCATTTGAAAGAATCCCATTAGTAGATCAAGTTCTGTAGTTGCTGGTATGAAAGAATAAAAGGCTGGGAATAAATGTTGGTGCTTTAAAATGTCTCTAAATTCCCTGGTTGTTTTTATTATTTACCACTAGGGGGCAACAGTGTGCTGTATGACAGAGAAAAGAAAGGGTGACTCATTGTTAAACTTCAGAATATAGAAAGTTGATATAGGTACCTCCCACCACACCAATAAAAAAGTACAGTTCTTGAACAGAATTGCAGAAAGACGCAGCAATGAGGCCCAATCCGGACAGGAGTCCTCCCGACATCATGACGATACGACTCCCATATTTATTCACAAGGATGCTGCTGATGGGACCTGAGGAGAAAAATAACAATATGCACGTATTAGAAGCAGAATGATGGGGATTTCTCTCCAATCATCAAAGCAATGGTGTTTATTTTTTAATATTTAACCACAAGAGGGCTCCAGTGTCACGGCTGTGGCTCAGAAAAATCCAACAACTTCTGCAATCATTTTTGTCAGTGCTGCACTGCAGTAGATGTGTTCTCATGCCATTAATAATGTGATGTGTCAGAAAAACCATGAAGGCTGTAGTGCATTAAGCATCTATTTGGTTCAGATATTCATAGACAGAGGGAGGGATCATTTGTTAGTGGATTCTTCAGAAATGCTCTCCAAATACATTTAAATGATTATCAGATAATCTAAGTATAAGTGGATGTCTGTTGTTTTTAAATGAGAGGAGTGGGGGCGGGTAAGGGGACTTGTGTGTTTGGGGTTAAAATATAAACTGGTACTTTGTTACGTACACTTTTCTGACATACAGTATTGGTATAAGTGACAGAATCAGGTAATATTTATATGCATTCACCTTGAATTCTACATCAATTCATGCAAAATTGGTGTGACTTGTAAACAAATGACTAAATTACATGCAGGGTTCAGGTTTCCATCTCCATCTACGGCTTATAACCACCAGCCTAAATGAGTATGAGGACCCACATGGAAGACACTTCTCCCTTCCTGCCAAATCCCTGCACTATCCAATGAGCCTAAATGGAAAGTGACAGTTTTTGTTTAGAGGTTGTCCAGAATCATTTGCCAGCCCGGTGCAAGACAAAGGGTTTTTAAATTGTAATGCAGGCGGTCTCCACACTAACAATGAGTTCTTTCCGTCCGCCGTGCAGCGAGAGTTGCTTAGGATAAAAGGTTGGAGACAAACCAATGTAGAATATTATGAATGTAATGAATGAAAAATTGAAGGAGTACAGACGTACGCAACAGTAGGTTGTTAATGAACTTCTCCTGCCGATGTGCTCAGAATGTGTAACACAACAACAGACTCAGCTGTCATCTACTAGCGCTGATGACAAACATTTCCTCGCTGACTTTCAATTACCATGCATAGCTTGCTTTCATTCGAGTTTATTTACTTCTCAATATTTGCATTAATTAACATTGTTACACATGGATGTTCATATTGAGTCTACAGTGAGTGAACCCATTGTAAAGTGAAAGAAAATTAAGAATGATTAGATTGTTACCCTGTGACCCTTAACCACTGCAGGGATTGTGTTGCTGAACAATAAGCAGCTTTGATTCCTTACACATACTTTTGCTGTTCTGTATTGAGGGTTTTAAATTGGATGTGAGGTTTTGCACGTATTTAACATGTAATGCTGTGACAGTTGGAAGTTAGAAGCAGCCAATGGTTTTCTCTTCCAAGTTCTCTTAATGTTCTCCAAAGAGAAAAATATAAGAGAAGTCCGACGCACCAAACCTTCTAAACATTTACTGTAATCTCACTTGATAATAGATTGGAGACGTGTGGCCGATTTTATATAATTAGCATCGGAAACACCCAGTATTCACAATATAAGGGCAGGTCATGTGCAACGACTCATACATTGTGCACATGCACAAGAATCAAGGAGATGCCACCAAAAAAAATGCTCTAAGAAAGTCGTCACCAGTATTGAAATCAAGTTTATGTTGAATAAACTAAAACAGTTTCTTATTTTGTAAAGAGTTTTCTCGGCTGCTTGTAAAGGTTTCTCTTACCTTAGAAAATAAGAAAGAAATACAAAATAAATAACATGAATCAAAGAAAAACAATTGAGAACAAATCGTGGATACAAACTATACAAACTCTTTATATTGCTTTCTTCATCTGGCCCATTGGTTTTACAGAGGTTGTGCCGCAAATATATGATGTTAAGATAAGTTTAAATGTAATATGTTCAACACTTTGCATGGGAGGAAATACTAGGCTAGCAATAAAACACCATATCTAATTGTATTATATTTCTTTTAGATCTTGCAAATACATTTTACACTGAGGCCAGAATAGAATATTATGGTGTAATATTTTCCACTTCAGATTAGTTAGCCACTCTACAGCAACTTTCTCAAAGTTCCTAGAGAATAGAAAAGATGCCGTAGTCATAATTTCCCCAGTTTATCAGATGCAAGAGAAAAGAGAACTGCAGTGTTTTGATTTCAGAGCAGACGGTCTTGAGGGACGAGGAGAGCTCCTTTGAACTCCGCTCGCGCCGTGTTGAATATCACGAACATGAAAAGAGCCTTATCATCACCTGACCTGTGTAACATCACCCAGCGCCTCATTCATCTCATCAGCGCAGGAACACACGCTACCCCCCCTGGTCCCCCGCTCTCACAGCACAATGGGACAGCAATAGGCCGGTATACACGGCCCATTAACGTGCTCAAGGGACAGATAATGTTGCACTTTTATAAACAACACTTCAATAGAGGATTTACAGTTTTGTTTTATCTCAGTATGAAATGTTTGATTTAAGCCGCACTATAATTCTGAGACTCTTTGTGGCCTCTTTGTGGACAGACACGCTGAAAGGCTACAATGCAACAATGCAAGTCTGTTCTGGAGCAATTAATCGGCTTTTAACACTCCAGGAATACATCTTTTACCGTTGTGCTAAGAGCCAGAGATTGATTTAATGTATACATCTTCTTGTTGTGCTAAATGTCAAGTATTAACAAACTCATTTTTGGGAGGTCGTATTTTTGGGTTGTAGCTCACCTCCGCCGTACATGACGGCCAACATGATGGAAGATATCCAGGACACCTGGCTGCTGGTCACGTCGAAGATCACCTCAATCTCTTTAAAGAAGACAGTGATGGACTTGGGGAATGCATAGGAGAAGCCAATAGAGATGAAGGCCCCAAGCACCACCATCCATCCCCAGCCACCCTCAGGGGGTGTGTAGCCTTCAGGACCACCAACGGCAGGCGCCATTTGTACTCTCAAAAGTCCTCTTCAATATATCACGTTTTACTGATACAAGGACCTGTTCAGGAGAGAATGAAAACAAATGTTACTTAAAGGACTCCAAATATGTACTTTTTATCAGCCGAGTATCAGCCCACTCAAATATTATGGAAAAGAGATAGGACTTTGCCTGTCGCTCATGAACGAGAGTCTCGTGCTCATGACATTGGAATGTAAATATGAAAAGGGTCTTCCTCAGATGAGCTGTAGAGTTAGCAGGAGAGCTTCTTATTGAAGAGTTTATGCTTTCTTCTGCGCGGTGATACGGTTAGCACTGTTGGCAAGTTTTTTTGGAAGAAAATAGTTCCTACATGAAACTGCCCACAACAAAACTGAATTATTTTGAGTAACTAGGTCAAGATTTTTGGAGACATTGTTGTTAAGTTTCTCAAATGTAATTTTTGGGGCTTATTTGCACCTCAAACTGAGTCCCATCTACTTCCACTATATTCGAGAGAAGGCAGACATCTTTATGGACTGAGATAGTTTCTAGATTACACCGTACAGGTAGGCTGAACAATATTTATCCTGGGATGAATTGTCCTTTCAAACCTGATGATTTGTCCTCTGCTTTGAAACATTTAACATTAACAGCTCGGAACTTTTTTGTAACATGGAACGTGTTATATTTTGAAAAGATTTTATTTATTGTTAAAAATGGTTTTTAACCAGTTGGTTTATCATTGTCCTATTTGGTAACATTATAAATGCACTTTGAATGCACTTTGGTATTTTCATTAGCAAGGTTTGCTAATACTGTTGCGACAGTCTGGCTGGGATTATATCAGGAGCTTTTATTGTCAACATGCAGCTCTCCATGATGGTAGAAAAGATCAGATGTGATTCATTTCTGCTTGTTTCACCTTCATATACTGCCAAATATAGTACATGCTCTGTACACTGACCTATAAAAACCTCTGAGTACCTGATAATTTGTACGTATTTGGAAAGAGATAAAATATGTCTTAAAATATTTCCCCAACTTGATAAAAGAGGGATGCCGTTTTTGGCCTTCTTTTGGCTTTGAATTGTTCTCTGCATGTATTCACTGAGCGGCCACCCGCTGATCTCCCACAGTCTCACTTTAGAGATGATGAATAAGAGTCCATCTGCAGAGTCAAACAACTTACTGTATTGTTTACACTGGGGAGACTACAGAGAGAAAACATTGATCAGACCATGAACACTGGTTGAATTCACACTGTTCAATAGCTCAGGGCTACGCTCAGGAGTGGGTGATGATATAGTGTTTTTCAGCAAAGGAGGACTTGATTTTGTTGATGAATTGTTGTAGTGCTCTGAAAATGTATTGGAGAAGCCAGTTGAGTGCAGCGAGTGGTGAATATTTAATGAGTTAAAGAACTTTTATCATTGAGCTGGGATTTTAGCTGCAGCGGTGGAGCTGTAAATGTTCCTCCTGCATTATTCTACATATTCAATAGTCAATGAAGGTGAGATTTGAGAACTTATGTCTTTCATTTATTCAAATAGACCTTAAGGGTGACTTTAAATAATAAGATAATAAGCACTGAGGTGTAATGAATCTAATTTGCAATATAGAATATATAGAAAGAAAGCGCAACAATTGTTAAAGCTGCAATCACGTAACAGCTCCTCGAGTTCATGGATATGTTGCTGTTAACATAACCATCATCAAGAGGAGGTGGAAGTGTAATCTGGCATGTGTCCCCTGATTATTGTTTAATAATGTAATAATATACACATTGGTGATTTGTCAACATAAATAAACAAGCAAACTTCAATATCTTGGAAACGTTCAGGTCAGTGTTCAGCAACAGTTTATATCTACTAATGACAGCGATAAAGAAATAGTCAAATCTTTTTTGGATTGATGGTGTTTTCATAAAAATGTTCAACTGCATGAAGAGAACCTTGATATAAATCAAAAACGTGTTGTATGGACCTGTGTATGGCCTAGCTTAACATGAAGGCTAATGGTGGGGGAAACACATCAAATAATTACCATGTTTTTCTATTGTTTTAATCTTAACATATGTAACAATCTAATAGTTAATACCTACTCCTGGTATTAGATGAGCAAAAACATTTATTCATCACTGTTAATGTTAGGGTTAACACGTTTACAAGAACGGTTGGTTGAAAGATTATCACTGTCTGAGAAAAGTCACCACAAATTCACCGGCGGCCTCTGAAATAGGACAGTATGCTGGGGAAGTGCTCTGAACTGACAGCAGAGACAGCATTGGGGTTTAGAAGAATGAAACATTCATTGTATGGCTTTAGATGATGAATCCAGGAAGTAGCTAATACAGACAGGACACCAGATAAAGCGGCGTAATCGCAGGAATAATAAATAAACTGGATGATTTCATACTGATTGATCGATTGCTACGCTCTAATTTGGAGAGAATAGCATCAAATTATTCAGTGAAAACTGCAGAGTCTATTCATTTATACCTGGTAGTGGAAAATGAAACAAGTGGGACGAATGGAGGCTGTGGCTCAGTGATAGTGCGCTGAACTTAATGCGCTGAACTTTGAATCAGGGGATAGCAAGTTCGAGTCCCACTGCAGTCAGCATGTCGTTGTGTCCCTGGGCAAGACACTTCACCCCAAATTGGTCCTGTGGGGAATGCCCACAGTACTGAATGTATGCAAGTCGCTTTGGATAAAAGCGTCAAACGAGTAACATGTAATGTAATGCAATGAATGGGCAGAGGCATTGATGCTAAGCCAAATCACATTGTAAAGGTCTAAAAAAAGCAGTCAAAGTGCCACTTGACAATACAGAGATACCCTCACAGAGCATGGTGGGTGTGTCTGAGGACAATAGAGACGCAGAATGAAAAGGTGTCATTGTTAAAAGGATACGTTCTTCTCTGGAAATAATTCAACTAACATTGGTCACTCGGTTAGATTTCAGTGTGTATTGTTGGACTTGAATAACATTAAACATGTTATAAACATGCATACAAATACAAATATGTTCCATGTGGTACATTCTAGGGTCTAAAAATAACCTCTTACTTTGTTGAATTCAGAGTTATTTTTGGTTTGGATCAATAGAACACTACACTGAATTAAATAGATAGTTAATGTTGTAAAGTATTATAGAAAAAGTCGTTTAAACGTTGTTGAATGAACATAACATTTTACAACTTTGGCAAAAATGTTGTGCTTCCAGCTAAATATGTTTGATTCATTCTCCCTGCAGCAATGCTCTGAGCCTTTTATGACCCCAGGTCTTCTCATACTACTTATTAGATCAAGTGAATTTGGCTGATTAATTATGGATGAGAATAGCTTGTTAAATATTTGCAGAGGGAAATCTCACCCTCACACAAAATGTATTGTTATAACTGACAAAGCAATACATCTTTTATGAGTATCAAGCTGAAAATAGCCTACTTATGCAAGTAATTACTTTTAAAGAGATAACTGGTAATAAATGGTAATCGTGCATAGTATGTGTGTGTGTCAAGTGTCTTACCTTGGCAGGAGCTCTCGAACAGGCCAGATGAGCTTTGAAGATAAACACCCGTCTCCACGGCACGTTAACAAACTGCAGACATCATTGAAGGGGACTGAATGTCTTTGAATATTTACGAAATATAAAAAAACACTCTATATGTTTCTAAGATACTCCTGATGTTATCTGTGGGTCTAAATCCACTGTGACAGTCCAAAAGTAGCCAGTGGCATCTCAGCTTCACTCTTCATCTAAAGTGACTAAAGTGAAGCTGAGAGGTTGAGTTTATTCAGTGTCCAGACCACACAGATGAACTGTGTGGACACTATGGGGCTAAATGTTGAGGTCAGTGAAGTTCTTATTGGCTGTGGGAGGCTTTGTGCCGTGCCCCTACAATTCTTTTTTCTCCACCCCTCTGTCATGTGCCGAGGTCCCACACAAGGTCAGGGTAGTTCACTGCACGGCCCTATAGTACATGTGACCTGAGAGGATATCGAATAATGTCTGCGCCCTCACAGATAAGATGCTTCTTACGTTGATTATCCACATTAGCTGTTTTATAAGCACTTTAAGAAATCTGGTTTACTTAAACAGCACATCATTTGTTAACCTCACCCACCTACGAGAAAGATTTCTAAACACTTTAGGGACAGAAATTGTTGAGCCTTTCTCCAAAACCTCCCCGAGGTGCTATTATAGTCTCAGTCTGAGTGTGTTATGGTGTGTGTAGGAAGCAGGACCTAAATGCAGATTAAAGTGACAAAAATAACTCCTTTATTTCAAGGCTAAACTATTAACTAGTGATGGCAGTTTGACACTGAAGCTTCGAACGGAGCTTCAACCCTGGACTTCCTATTCCATAGAAGCAGTGCTTCTAAGCTGGCTTCAAATCACGTGACATGTGACGTCCGAAACAGCAACTGCTTCATTTCCTGAATGCATTGGTTCGCGGTCCATTCACGCGATTCAATGCACTGCCTCGACTCGATTCTGACAGGTGACAGGTTGAAACAGTTTCAAACTTGAGTGCTTCAACACTTTATGACCGCTCTAAACAATGCGCAATGTGTGGGTTGTTGTCGTAGTTTGCGTTGTTGCTATTGAGTTGTTGTTGGTATTGCATTTGATATCATTATAGAGCAAGCCAGGAAGAAAGATAGGTCGTTCTGGCTCGGGAAACACTTCGAAATGTGAAGAAGTTGTGAACAAAAAGACAATTATCAGTAATATAAAAACAGTTCAGTATTTCAAGGAATAGATAGCCCAGTGGGTCGAGACGGCGGCCCGAATGCGGCGATGTCCTCCGCGCAGCTGGTTCAAAGCCCGGAATGGATGTATTTTAATCATTGCTTTTCAACTTTAATAACTGATAAAAGACCCTCTCCTCCCAAACAAATGTCCAGCACACTCTAGTCTCTTCTCAATAACACAATACACACAATTATCAATCTTTAATTGCAAATAGAACATGATATTCAGTCTTAGTGTGTGTGTGCATCGAATATTTTTCAAGGCAAAGATACGTTAAACCCACTGCAGCCTTGCACTTCGCCAGGAGAGGTCGCTGTAACTGAAGCTTCGAGAAATGAACCTATTTCCGACACAATTGTCCAAGTGGTTCGATGTTTCATTCAAAGCTTCATTTTGCCATCACTACTATTAACAAAGACTGAACAGAACACTCACCGCAGACCAAGTCATTACACAAGACGAACCGACAAAGACAGACAGAAAAACCAGAACTTAAATACACACAAGACTAATCATACAAACAAGACACAGGTGAGGAGGGAGGAGAAAACACAGGGACACCAGGTGCACACAATCGGGTAAATTAGACACACCAGGGAAACTAACGACAGGGAACCACAGACAGATCTAAAGACAAAACACAACACAGACAGATCGTGACAGAGAGTCTGTATCAGAGCTTGGGAAAGGAAAGGCATGAGTACAGGACGTTAGTGATGGCAAAATGAAGCTTTGAACGAAGCATCGAACCACTTGGACAATTGTGTCCGAAATAGGTTCATTTCTCGAAGCTTCAGTTACAGCGACCTCTCCTGGCGAAGTGCAAGGCTGCAGTGGGTTTAACGTATCTTTGCCTTGAAAAATATTCGATGCACACACACACTAAGACTGAATATGATGTTCTATTTGCAATTAAAGATTGATAATTGTGTGTATTGGGTTATTGAGAAGAGACTAGAGAGTGCTGGAATTTTTTTTGGGGGAGAGGGCCTTTTATCAGTTATTAAAGTTGAAAAGCAATGATTAAAAATATATCCATTCCGGGCTTTGAACCAGCTGCGCGGAGGACATCGCCGCATTCGGGCCGCCGGCTCGACCCACTGGGCTATCTATTCCTCAAACTATTGAACTGTTTTTATATTACTCATAATTGTCTTTTTGTTCACAACTTCTCCACATTTCGAAGTGTTTCCCGAGACAGAACGACCTATCTTTCTTCCTGGTTTGCTCTATAATGATACTACAATTCAAATGCAATACCAACAGCAACAACGCAAACTACGACAACAACCCACACATTGCGCATTGTTTAGAGCGGTCATAAAGTGTTGAAGCGCTCAAATTTGAAACTGTTTCAACCTGTCACCTGTCAGAATCGAGACGAGGCAGTGCATTGAATCGCGTGAATGGACTGCGAACCAGTCATTCAGGAAATGAAGCAGTTGCTGCTTCGGACGTCATATGTCACGTGATTTGAAGCAGTTGCTGCTTCGGACGTCATATGTCACGTGATTTGAAGCAGTTGCTGCTTCGGACGTCATATGTCACGTGATTTGAAGCAAGCTTCGAAGCACTGCTTCTATGGAATAGGAAGTCCAGGGTTGAAGCTCCTTTCGAAGCTTCAGTGTCAAACTGCCATCACTACAGGACGTTATTGAAACAGTGTGTAGGCTACTTGCAAAGTGCCTTGAAATTCTCGACACCTTCTAAACATTATGTCTCTTTGTTACGTTGTTTTATGTTGTTGCCCTCATGTTTCCCATTCCAATAAGAACTTTAACTGCTTTTCAAACAGAGGATGCAGTGGAGCACCACCTATAATTCAGGCTTTTCTCCTGGGCTGGTATTTAGTGTGAATTGGGAATTGATTTTGGGACATAAACATTTAATTTTGCGCACATTGCAGTTTATGACCACCTGAAAAAAATTCCCATCAGCCTTTGCTGCACTTTGTATTTATTAGTATATTTGTGAGAATGATAGCATTCAGTTTATACCACAAACTGCAGCTAAATATAATTATAGAGATATTATGGTTAGTGGTTACTCTATTTTCAAAAAGCTATCGTGGTTCTAAAGTAGCAGCTAGCTGGCTCATGCTAACAGGCTGTGCCTTGCTTCGCTCATGATAAGTGCAGGCTGATGTATGTTTGGGACCTAGATATTACATTACCAGCCCCCAGATCCCTAATGCATGAATTCTGGTTCAAAATGATGTCAATATTTTGAGAAGTTGCACATCCATCTTTATATATGGTCACAATGTTAGCTTCCCGGTTGCAAGAATAAGAAAGTTGAGAGGAATAAGTTGACAACCAAATGTACTGCCTCAGGGGAAAAGTTCAGAGGTCTTTTTTAGCCTGCAGCGCTGTGGTTAGGAACAAATGACCTTATAGCAGTGCAAGAGGGATTACAATTGATTAGCTCAGCAATGTGCAACACAGCTTCTATAAAACTGCTATACTGTCTCTATCAAACTAGGACATTCAGCACACACTCCACATGCTCTTTGTTCCTTACGGAGCTGCCTTGATCTCAGACACAATGCTTTGCTGTACTGTATACCCACCTCATCAAGTGCACAGCAGGTACCCCTACTCTTTCTCAGATTATTACTAAATAAATCTGCCCTATAAGAGCGGGTGTCTTATAAAGGTTAGTTATTTTTACAAAAACAACACCAGCAGAGTAACAAGGTACCACATAAACATTGCACCACTTCCAGCTTTGACTGGTCTAAAGGTAATTGCACCGTGTCCTACAAACTGACACTAGCAGGTCAAAAGTCAGTTGCAATTACCTTTTTGCCAGGCATGGTGGTGCAGATGAAAGTGGCATAAATCCAGGCGTGCTGAACCGAGAGAGAGCGGGATCTTCATTAAGGGTCAGGGTGAGGGCACACTGTTGCAGAAGCCAATTAGCTCAAACATACAAGGAGGGGGAAATATCTATTCCAGATAGAGGCTGTAGCCTTTACCAGGTGGAGTGTATAACAAAACCTACTGCACCTCCAGCTCAAACGCACACTCACATATCTGTATGTGTGTTTCTCCCCGTTTTTCTCAGGACAGAGGAGAGTTTTTGGCAGACACTTACTGCTGTGGAACAATGCCAGGCAGCAGAGTCACCGAGACACTGAGGCTGAAGGTTTATCCAGCTCCGGCCTCGACAGAAATGTATCATTTTCTCAGGAAAGCAGACTTTAGTCTTTTGAATGGTCTACTTCAGGATGTAATGCACTTAATAGATCCTTGAGAGTCCCTACATATTTAGATGTTAATGGTTTAAGGAAATATATGCATATGCTGGCTGCTGGCTTAATAATTATACTGCTATTAACTTTGTCCATAATGTTGAGTATTCATTTGGGATATCAGTCATATTTGAATAATTAAATAATGTTGAACAAGACACATGTTGAGTAAATAATGAAACGCCTCTTCTTTATTTTCTTACTTTGTTACTCTCACTCCAACTTGTTTATTTTCAAAGTTTCTATAGATTACACGACAATTTCGAAATACTTCCCCTGATACTTCTTAGAATTAACCTGATCATACAGTACGGTGGCCAGCAGGGGCAAGCACTCTACAAAGGCCTAACACACTTCCATCAGGAGAAACACGCTCCATTTAAAAAACCGAGGCAAATATATCAACACGAATGTGCCAAAACACATGCACATAATGTAGCGTCGTCACCAACATGACAAGGCTCAGCATTCAGGAAACATTCACCAACTTCACGAAACATGCATTTACTAAAAGCGCTGCACATATGAAACGTTGAAAATACAAAATGCTGCAAGAAGCTCAAAACACAATGGAAACAGGGACACTAAAAATGTATGCGCACAGCTGGGACCGGGACATGGGGAATATAAAATTGACCAACTGTCACTGTTGGTATTTTAACAATTTGATCGCATTATTTCTTCCAGATAATATTGCAGATGTTGTAAGATAGCTAGCTAACATAGCTATCCTAGTCATTTCAAATATACTGACAAAACACTTTTATAAAACAGGCTAACTAATTATTAACTGTGCCAAATGTATAATCCCAGTGGTCAGCTGTGTGCATCACTTCAGTTCTTAGTGTCGCTGTTTTCGTTGTGTGACAGCTTTCTTTTATTTGCAGCGTTTAGTATTTGCAGCGTTTTTAGTAAATGCTTTTAGTAAACGCTGCGTATGTATCGTCAAGTTGGTGTTTTGGCACATTTGTGTTTTTTTATATGCATAGTTTTTGAAGCTGCAGCACATTTCTCCTAATGGAAATGTTTTGGGCCGTTAAAACACGTTTGCACCTGTGGGCCACTGTATAATCATGCCACAGCCAAATGTGTCAACGGTTAGTGAGAGGGGCATCCTGGATAATGATTACCACAGCTACAGCACTCGGTTCTCTTCTGGTTACACCGGAGTGCATTAACGCTAATACACGATTACATTTTCTAATTTGCTCCATGTTGTTTGGCTCAGGATCACTGTGCATCCTGATGTGACCGGCCCGTGCCTGGCCTCTGGCAAATGCACGGAGGTATTTTATCAAATAACAAAGCATTTTTCCAGGGAGTCTTTGAAAGCTGTGTTGCGTGTCAGATCATATTTAAAAGTTATCACGCAAGCTTTTTAGACCTGGTGATGATAGGCGCAAAGAGGTGACCATTGAAAAGTTTGGAAGCTTCAAATCTCGAGGGGTTTCTGGTAAAAACACTGGTCACACGAACTTTGTTTTAATCTTTAGTTTGTTTACAAGCCTCTTCCCTTGCATCAAACACGAACAGGACACTTCTTCTCTTATGGAGCACTTCAAGCACTGCTTTGTGCTGTCAGGTATCAGGCTCCACAATACTTCCTGTGTTAAAGGGCCCATGTCATGGCCATTTCTACTGATCATAATTCCATTGTTGAGGTCTACTAGAATAGATTTATACTGTGCATCTCTGTAAAGTATGTGTATTCACCGGTATTCACTCTCTGTCCTAAACGGCTTGTTGGAGCTCCTGCCCCCCCTCCCTGTGAGCCCAGTGTGCTCTGATTGGTCTTGAAGTTGCAAGGCTCGTTGCTACGAGGAGCGGACAGGCTTCCGGGTCGGCGATACAGCGAGAACAAGCGAAACTCATCCTGAGCACACACAAACACTCACAGCCGAAGTAAAAACAATAAGTGTGGCTTGATATTGAGTAAGAAAAAGGTTTATAACGCTGTGAGCATGGGTCTGCAGAGAGCATTTCTCCGCGATCCCAATTTAGTAGTCCGAAAAACGTTTACCCATTTAAACAGTCGTAGTAGATACCTTGTTTGTTTTAAACATCATAAATACACAAACAACAATGAATACTTACAGGTTGTGTACCCGAATCTCCCGCTGGTCCAAACAAAGTAGGAACAGCATCGTTCTTCAGTGCCCTACGCTGTACATATCCGGCATGAATCGCTGAAAGGTTTGGGAAGCTTTGTTTCGTGAAATGCTGGCAGAGGGTGTGGCCTCTGAGTATTCACACGTCAGAGTACCCAGGAAGTAAACAATGGAAAATGAGAAATCTCCAACGAGGCGTTTTGGGGCAGCATAGACTGTGTTAGAGTTGTACTCGCAACAGGGTGTACTTTGAGGGTTTTTGACACTACAGACCGTTTACAGGCAAATAACCGGAAAAGCATGACATGGGCCCTTTAACCTCAAACCACTGAAAGTTGGGCAGAACCTAGGGCATGTGCATTAGTTTCCAGCTGGGCTGACTTCTCCTTATTCTCTTGCTCTGTACATCTGCCATGTTATCAAAGTCTAGAGCAGTTTTCTTCATAGGGGCTCATATTCCATACAAAGTTAAGGTATATTAGGAAACTTCTGACTTAAAATGCAATATGACACACATTTTTACTAAATAAAACAAACCTAAAAACATTTGAAAAGTTGATATCATAAATATAAAAGATTTTTCATATTAAAAAAAAGTTATTACATCCATGCTTGCTTGCAGTATGCCCCATTACCCCCTTTATCAAATGCAGTTCTTCACAAAGACCGTTAAAACCAGTGAAATAAAACCACGGACAGGAATATGCACTCATGCACGATTCAGACAAAAAAAACGTTCCTCTTTGCATCTAGGGGTAAAAAACTAATAAGTGTAACTCATATTATAAGAAAAGATTCCCTCTTTCCTTCCTTAATCTGCACAATATATATCTTGTTTTTACTTGCCACTTTTATCTGTATTATAATATCAATATTCTCTGTTCTTGCTTCAGTGTTATCTATAACAGATTTCCTGCAGCTCCAACAACCCAATTTACCTACAGGGATCATAACAGATTAATATCATTGAAAACATTTTGAAATCTAATCTAATCTCAACACACACAAATATTTGTCCAGGGAAGAGATATAAAGTTAAATTAAGTTAGAATAAGTGTATCTAACATCTATCTATTGTGGGGGGTGTACAGCCCAGTGGAGATGTGTCACATCAAACACTGTTGCAGCTCCTGTGTACACAGATGAAATAAGCATGGCGGGGCATGTTCTGTCATCACAGGGGTCCTATTGTCTGATGAAGGAGCATGTGAGGGAAATGAGCCGAGGACTGCTGTAATAGATTGAACAAGTGGGTGGGCAACAAATCCCCTTCTGAGTTCTGTTTCCTGATCGATCCTTTGTACACCACAGTGAAGTTATCTGCTTTTTTAGTTTTATAGTAAATCATTTTCAAACAAGAGAATACAAAAATAACACATTCTCCCTATTACAAACAAACTCATAAGCAATAAAACACACCCTTGTTTAGTTCAATACGTTCAGGGATACACTAAAGTGTCATAATGTTGCTTCAATCACTAGCCGCAGCCCTATAGACTACACTGACATAAGAAATTATTAAGTTAATGTGATTTATTTTGTGACTTGCCATTATACTGTAAAACTCATCTGGGGAATCACATGCATTCCAGAGATGGTTAAATGCCTTTAGGCTTTAATAGTATTTCTACACCCTGTGTCACACTGATTTGAAGTGATGTCAACATGTTCCTCTAACCCCAGTGTTGATGCAGGAAGGCGGGGTTGTCATTAATGTATCTGATATGTGATTGGTGCCCAGGTGCAGAGGGGTGGAGGTGTGCGGGCTGCAGAGCTGGATGTGAGGCAGGCAGTAAGAGGAGAGCTGTTCTGCTACTTTGTCCAACAGCACAGAGAGCTGACCTTGAGGGGAATGTGGAAAATTGACAGGGGGGAGCGCGGTAACAAGGGCCAGCTATATATCAGGGAGGCAATTTGGAGCGGTTTATCCGATGAGGGTCAATTCCTGCTGCAGTACCATAGATCAGAGTTTCGGAGCCCGAGCGTGCCTTCACGGGGAGAGGTTAGGATGGATCCATTTTTGAATGACTGAGCTGCTGATCAAGCCGAAGCAAATCATTCACACAAAACACAGAAGACTGCGGTAATCATGAGGATTTGTGATGCAGGAAAACGTGCTTCAGCCGATTTATCTCCTGCTATTTGTGGCCTTACTGCTCTGGCTCTGTTCCAAATCAAATCTTTTGTAAGAGGCAATTTCCCAATGTTCCTTTCAATTATTGTACATATCAAGGACATGAAACAGGTTATTATCTAGATGATACAGGCATTAATGTTATTATTATTACCGGCTATAAAACGGAACACCCCCCATTTGCGACCTAAGCATTTTCCTCCTCTTTATAGAAAATACATCAAAGATCGGCGCTAAATCTGTCAGTGTTACGCCAAGAGAGAGTAATTTTACAGATGCCTTGACTCTGTGTCTGACCTTTTCTATTGCTTCTATTTTGGATCAGCCACTCTGCACCTCTGAGACTGGCCAGATGGCAGGTCTATTGAGTGATAACATTTGAGAGACAAGAGCACTGTTACACCACGGGACTCTTTGGCTCGAGCCCCAGCTTCAGTGAAGGCTGGAATGAGAACATAACTCCAGCATAACATTTGAATTCTCCTTCATTATCCTCTCCTCCTGCACGGCCAACAGACTGAGCCCGGCTCATATGCTCTGCAGTTTTTAGAGTGGCCAGTCCATTTAATGCAAATGGAGACTTATGTAGGACATCCTCAAGCAATTTGTTCCAAACTGAATCGACTGTTTTTGTAGGAAATTAGGTGTTTCTCGTGTAAATTCCAATAAGAAGGCTCATCAACTAAATGATTATGTGGGGACATCTTGTGGACAAAGTTTATTTTGCACCATGTTGATGTTCCAAAAAAGAAAATTGGAAGCTTCAATACATCGATAGATACAATTATACTCAGCACTACCTGCTTACAGACTCATGGGAGGGTGTAGCTTGGCCTTATGTTATCTTAATTCAATCCTAAAGTAAAAAGAAAATGAAGTAGTTTCAAATATTAAATAAGGAATTCCTATAAAGGTAATAGAAATAATGCAAGACTTATCACAGGGTCTGCATTTTTTTCCTCGATATGGCAGATCATTTTACATTTCTAGCAGCCACTCAATGTATTAATTATACTTCCAAAATGTATGGAGAACGATTTAGAATATTTAACACTGAGTCAGTGTTACCAGACAGTTCCAATATGGAGTATATCATGTTACCTTAATCCTTCACTTGGTTTGTCATTGGCAGGTGACTCAAAATGTCTCTCTTGTCACTGCCAATATTTACCCTCCAGATACCACTTTTCCCCCTTTATAACAGATAGCAACTGGGAGTTAGCACGTTGTCAAACAGCATTTATTTTTAAACTATAAGTATTACGTTTTATTAAATAATTGTTTAGTCTGTTATTTATGTATTTATTGTGTACATGATTTGATATTTATATATAAATATATTTTATTATTATATCGTATTATTAGGTTTTGTATTCATTTTTACTATCTTAAGATAGCAATAGAAGTATTTGGTTTTGTTTAATAATTGTTAAACACATTTTTGTTATTTTAAATTTTAAATATATTATTATTATCATTATTATTATTGTTATTATCATTATTATTATTATTATTATTATTATGTTTTGTAATAATTCGTTATGGTCTTTAGCTTGCAGTTGCTATGCTTACACCATGTGTGTTGTGTCCCGTCAATTATGTTAAGTTTTGTCATGTTAGTTTAGTTTATGTTCCACTTCCTGTTTTATGTTGTACTCACCTTGTCTCATTCCAGGTCCCTTTACTTCCTGCTCTGGTTCCTTTTCCCGCCATCATCAGTGTCTGCCCCGCCCCTGATTGTTTCCACCTGTGCCCACTTACCTCATGTATATATTGTCCTGTCTCCCCTTGTTAGTTGTCGGTTCGTCTTGTTCATTGCTCCAAGAGGTAAGATCTAAGCCATTGTTTAATGAAAGCCAGTGTTTTGCTTTTTACCCTCCACGAGAGCGCTTTACGTTTGTCAGTTTGTTCATTCCTCTAAAAGAGTGATTTTGTTTATTTTCAAGTAAAGACTATTTTTTCTTCAAAACCTTTTTGTCTCTGGGTCGTGCATTTGAGTCCTCCAAGTTATTGAGTCAAGGTTCCTAACAATGTGCCTGCGTGTTCTGATTTGTGTTCCTGTTAATCCCTTGCCCTTTTGGTGTAGAAACCTTAGAAGTGGACACTACATTATTAGGCTGAGGGGGGAAAGAATGTGTGAACTACATTTCAAGAAAATCTATCCAATAGTTATCAAGACATGTTTCTAAAAATGGATATATCAACCGTGCCTGTGGCGGTACAGTAGATGAAAGCTCAGGGGACACAACTCGATAGAATGTGCAAATCTCATGGCAATTATTTTCATCCTGTAGCGTGGCAAAAAAGGAGAAAACCCTGACAATTCTTAAAACACAAGAACACATTTTACTTAATTCAGTAGCTATTTTAGTTTTTAAGTGTAGATTTACAGTTTAAAACCCCTTTATATCTTATTTAAATCTCATCACTGTGTGACTGCTTGGGTCAATGACTCATTCATTCTAGTTAGGTGTTGGTTGTAGCTGCATCCATTAGTGTCTCTGCAATGCCACGGCTGCATCTCAATAATTTATCTGAGCTAAGTAAATCCATTTATCCATGAATGTATGACTATATAGCTTTGTCAGCTTGAAGACTGAAGTATATATATACTGGCTAATACCTAATGAAAGCACAACAAATAGAATCAGAGCCAGAAATGGTTGGATGAGCCGGGCACATTACCGTGGAGATCATGGAAGAATATTTATGCAATGTGATTCGATTTACAGTCGGTCCCTGCTTAAACAGGGTGTTCACTGTATGCCATCGTAAAGCAGATATACTACACAGTCGACAATGCACCTTCGCATCTTATCCGTGCTCTTCTCATTTTACGCTTGAGGAAGTTGGCAAAATTGACTTAGAATTGCTCCATGTAAAGTAGCTGCACCTTCCACTCACATGGTTAGACAAAGGGCATCGGAGTGTGGCGCAGGTATGCATGGATTTCAGCGACGCAGGACACCAAGGGCTGCAAATAAAAGCCATCAGCACTCCTCGCTTGAATTAATGTACTGAGGTGTGTTCAGGAATTTAGGATGCAGCTTCTCGTCCGCGGAGACACATAAAAATGCTGCGTATGCTTGAGTAAAATAATGGATTATGCAGCCGAAGCGCTACCTCAGTCTCTTTCTGAAACGCAATTTGTTGCATACCCGAAAGGACAAAACAGGTTATGCTTGGCTTCTACGGAGGTGTACTTCTTTTGTCACAAAACACATTCCTGATATACAACACATTCCCATGATGCATTTGATTTGAACAGCCCACTCTTTCCTATCTACACTGCAGTTCCGTGTGCAATGTGTGTTCCTGTCCTCTTTAGCTAAAGAGCAGTAGCATGCAAAGCACACATCCATCATCCTAATTTACCACATTTCAGATAATAAAAATGGTAATTTGTAGACAAACAGGATGAAAGCAAAGTTCTGAGGAGGTGAAGAAGCCTGTAATATATTACTATTTGCATTTCGTACATCTGTTCCTATGACAGGTACATACAATCCTTTACTTCTGCCTTAAAGAACTTTCTCTGAATGCTAATTGTGAGCTGACATCAGAAGCTTTGTCAGGAAAGGCCTCTGCTATCTGAAAAGCTCCTGATGAATAATTAATTATTGCCAATGCAGTTAGGGCATAATTTACCTCACCATTGCGCTGTGATTTTATTAAGGGCTGCGGCTGGCCAGTCAGGTTGGAATCCATGCAATATTCATCAGAGGAAAGATGCATGGGACAACAGCTTATAGCCTGAGGATTTATTTAGAAAAAAACAACAATAACATCAACAAATCCCACCCTCTTGTAAAAGCCAGGCATGCTTCACAGCTCCTCCAGTCTGTGCGCGTGGAGGATTCGTGGTAACCTTTCTGCAGGAAGCCAAATGGCTGGAGAGGAGCTGTTCTCATAGCTCATAATGCTACGCTGGCCTCCAGGGAACAAGGCTGCAGAGTGGTGGGGGGGCAGGGCCGGGCGCTGGGGGGGCAGGGCCGTAATGTCCTCTATGTGCAGTACATACTATATGAGCCTAAAGGTTTTTTAAACATTCAGGAGGCCTCCACTGCTACTCCATGTGCTGCTGAGTTGTGGAAAAAGTATTCAGTTCATTCATGTATTCAAGCTAAACTAGCAAGACCAAATGTTAAAATAAAAATAAAAAGCTCTTTACTCAAAATGTTTCTCAAAGTACAGAATAAACGGAAAAACGTTCTTGTTTCGCAGTATGGTTGGTTTACTAGAATGGTCAGTGTTATATTATGATAATTATTGAGGCAGGACTCTATTGTTAAAGTTGTTTAAGGTGAAGCTCATTTGAACCACCTCATGTACTGGACAGTAGTTTATGCATCATATTGTATTAATTGTTTTATACACAACATCTATAACAGGGGTGTCAAACTCAATTTCATCGCAGGCCACATTCGCATAAAGGTTGCACTCAGAGGGCCGGTTGTAACTATATAAATATATAATATATATATAAAATAATGTATTATATTACATTATTGCCTCTGAATTGGATTATTATCGGATAGGATAATAACTTAGTAATTAACTACGTCTGAAAGCAGAAGTCCAGGGCAAATAATTGCAAGTCTCTTCAGTGTGCATGTCACAAAACGAGATGCATTGTGGGACATGGAGTTTATGGGCAACCTCCTTCTGTAAAGTGGCATGTAACCGTATAATAAACATATTATATTCTTTGCAAGCTCTTGCAGGGCCACATAAAATGAAGTCGCGGGCCAGATTTGGCCCCCAGACCTTGAGTTTGAGACCCCTGATCTATAATAATAATGAAGTACTCCATTATCTCCTTAGTAATCTAGTTAAAGGTGGGGTAGGTAAGTTTCAGAAACCGGCTCGAGATACACTTTTTGTTATATTCCATGGAATGCTCTTAACATCCCGATAGCAATGAATATCTTAAGTGCTTTGACACAAAATCCATAAAAAAAATGTCATCTGTAAAAGCCGTAATACTGTAAAAAGTACAACAAGTACACTTATCTCGTGCCCTCATTGGTCATGTGCGCGTTCGTGTGTGTTGGAGGAGGGGCTCTATAAGGAAGTGGCAGATGTTCTCCGGTTGTGTATTTTCAAATTCTAGCGATCTCGAGCCGGTTTCTCAAACTTACCTACCCCACCTTTAAGTATAAAGTTGAATAAAATGAAAATATCGAATAAATAATACTTTAGTTCCTTTAGTAATAATGTCACATTATAATATCTACACTATAATTATCAGAACAATGTTTCTGCAATGATCTGTAAATTAAGATTATGATAGACAAATATATCATTTACGACTATCTAAAGGTGGGGTAGGTAATTTTGGAGAAACCAGCTCGAGTGCGCTAGAAATTGAAAATACACAACTGGAAACAATCTGCCACTTCCTTACAGAGCCCTTCCTCCAACACACACATGACCAATGAGGGCACGAGATAAGTTTGTGCACAGATGGAAGGCTGACAGGCAGGTAGGCCATCCAGTTATTTGATAATGCGCTATAATAAAATGTAAGGAATTAATTATTATTATTTTAGCCGGGCCAGCTAAAATGATTGGTCGTGCTTTTTACAGTGCTACGGCTTCCACAGATGATATTTTATTATGGATTTTTTGTCAAAGCACTTAAGATATTCATTGCTATCAGGATGTTAAGAGCATTCCATGGAATATAACAAAAAGTGTATCTCGAGCCGGTTTCTCAAACTTACCTACCCCACCTTTAAAGGTGAAATGAACATGTGGGTGTGTTTATTCGGATGATGTTGTTTCTAATGAACAGAAGTTGCGATGTTAACCCTTGTTAGACATTCTTAATAAATACATCATTCTGGAACTGGTACGATTTAATGTGCAGACCACTGTTTTTACATTTGAGTTTAATACAGAATCGCTAACTCTTGGGTTTTTTCCTGCCATCAAATCCAGCTTTAATGTTACAGTGTGAGATCAATAGAGTTCCCCTACTTTTCTTTTTTTTCATACTGTATTAGTGATAAATTAAAATCTTAAAGGTCCCATGTCATGGCCATTTCCACTGATCATAATTCCATTGTTGAGGTATACTAAAATAGAAAAATACTGTGCAATTTTCCAAACTCACATTGGTTCCGCATACAGCATCTCTGTAAAGTATGTGTATTCACTCTCTCCACTAAACGGCTCGTTGCAGCTCTTGCCCCCCTCCCTGTGAGCCCAGTGTGCTCCGATTGGTCGGGACCAGTCGGGACGTTGTGAATCGCGCTAAGCTCCGTGGAGGTGTGATTTCCTTGTTTAGCGATACACAGCGAAACACAGCCAAACTCATCCTGAGCACACACAAAGTCACAGCCGAAGTAAAAACAATAAGTGTGGCTTGATATTGAGAAAGAAAAAGGTTGATAAACGCTGTGAGAATGGGTCTGCAGAGAGAATTTCGCCGCGATCCCAACTGTCTGTTATCAGCCTGCAGCCAGGGAGTAGAGATCAGCAGAGCTGCCTGCACTGAGTGCAGTGTGAGAAAAAGTTTTTAGAGAGTACTTGTCCATGGACAAGTGAGTTTGGCAATTTACTTTACTTTACATTTTTCACTTGTCCAGAATGGACAAAAATTGGGGCCACTGGCATCTTCTTTTTCGTCATCGTATTTTACATTTTCCCACGGTTTTTACGACACCGCTCAACGTAAGCGAGCGGTAAGATTTTACTGCATCACACATAGGGTTGGGTATTGTTTGGATTTTAACGATTCCGGTTCTGCTTTTCGATTGAGGTTATTTTTGGTTCTCGATTCCGATTCTTTGAGAGGGTAAATAAGTCCCATGACAAACAAACAAATCACTTCATACTGTTGCATTTCTTACGGTTATTGAAAACAATTATATAAAAATAATCTCTGCATTGTTTAGTTAGTTCCAAGTGGTGCAGTTTGAGAATGTACAATTGGCCCAGTGTCCTCTGATGTTACACTGCAACCTGCCTGTGAGACAGAGTCCAACCACACATGTCCAACACATAGGACATAACCTAATAATAATAATAATAATAATAATAATGACACATTAGATGTATAGTCTATAGGCCTAGCACTTTTCTACAACTCAAAGACGCTTGCACGCTTACACATGTCCTGCAATACACATGCTGCAGCTGCCCAGCTGCTCACGGTTTGTAAAAGTAAATAAATAGTATTTTCATTTCAATAATGTACTTTCTTTACCCTGCTTCATAAACAATACTGACATCCCTGTGCTCCTCCGAGTCTGGGGGTCCGGGGATGTGAGGACAGCGCGAGGACACAGACAGGGAGGCTGCTTTACTTCATAAAGGAAATGGTGGTCAATATTAACAACATAGGAGTTAAAACGCTTAATAACCTGCATTACGTGTTAGAGAAAGAACATAAGAAAGTTTGACAAAGATGAGGCTGTTAAACGGGCAGCGGATCTGCTATGTGTGTAGAGAGAGAGAGAGAGAGAGAGAGAGAGAGAGAGAGAGAGAGAGAGAGAGAGAGAGAGAGAGAGAGAGAGAGAGAGAGAGAGAGAGAGAGAGAGAGAGAGAGAGAGAGAGAGAGAGAGAGAGAGAGAGAGAGACGATCAATCAATGTTTATTTATATAGCCCAATATCACAAATGTTACATTTGTCTCAGTGGTCTTCACAGTGTGTACAGAATATCAGTATGACAATACGACACCCTCTGTCCTTAGACCCTCACATCGTACGAGGAAAAACTTCCAAAGAAAACCCAGTTTAAAGGGAAAAATGGGAGAAACCTCAGGGAGAGCAACAGAGGAGGGATCCCTCTCCCAGGACGGACAGACGTGCAATAGATGCCGTGTGTAAATTGAAAAGATAATACATTTGCAACATAGGTAGTCCAAATGTTTGGAAATGCATGTGTGTATAATAGGAAGATGAATCCACGAGGATATCCATCCAGGACCTATGATCCAGGACCACAGCCACGACTCAAGATCCAGCGCTCGCGATCCAGGACACAGGACCGCAGGATCATCCATGACTCCGGATCCCAGCGTATATAGACACCAAAAAGAAAGACATTTGGGGAAGCTGGGTTAATCGGAACATGAGTGTACACGGGTATAGACAGAGAGAAGGAAGAAGTAAGATGTCCCCCGACAAACTAAGCCTATATCAGCAAAACTAGGGGCTGAATCTAATCAGCCCTAACTATAAGCTTTATCAAAAAGGAAGGTCTTAAGCGCACTCTTAAAAACGGATAGGGTGTCTGCCGCCCGAACACAAACTGGAAGCTGATTCCACAAATGTGGAGTTTGATAAGAAAAGGCTCTGGCTCCCATTGTACTTTTAAAGATTCTAGGAACAACCAACAACCCTGCATTCTTGGAACGCAATGCCCTAGTAGGACAGTAGGGTATAATGAGTTCTTTAAGGTAAGATGGCGCCTGCCCATTAAGGGCTTTGTAGGCGAGAAGAAGAATTTTAAATTCTATCCTGTGTTCTATAGGGAGCCAGTGTAAGGCAGCCAGAACAGGAGTAATGTGGTCCCTTTTCCTAACTCTGGTTAGTACACGAGCCGCAGCATTTTGAATCAGCTGAAGCGACTTGATTGACTTCTTGGTACTCCCTGATAATAAAGAGTTACAATAATCCAGCCTAGAAGTAACAAATGCATGGACTAGTTTCTCTGCATCGTTTTGAGGCAAGATATGCCTGATTTTTGCAATGTTACGTAGATGGAAGTAGGCGGTCCTTGAAATTGATTTTATGTGGGCGTTAAAGGATAAATCCTGATCAAATATAACACCAAGATTCCTTACAGTCTCACTGGAGGCCAAATTAATGCCATCCATAGTTAGTATGTCTTTAGATAATTTGTTTCGTAGATTCTTCGGGCCAAGTACAATAACTTCAGTTTTGGTCGTGTTTAACATCAAAAAGTTTAAGGTCATCCACGTTTTTAAGTCCTTAAGGCAGTCTTGAATTTTATTTAGATGATTAATTTCATCAGGCTTGATTGATAAATATAGTTGAGTATCATCCGCATAACAATGAAAGTTTACAGAATGATTCCTTATAATATTGCCTAACGGAAGCATATATAATGTGAACAAAATAGGTCCGAGCACTGAGCCCTGTGGCACTCCATGGCTAACTTTGGTTTGCGTGGAAGATTCATCGTTAACACGTACACACTGAGAGCATTCAGATAGATAGGACCTAAACCAGCCTAAAGCAGTTCCCTGTATGCCAACTAAGTGCTCTAGTCTTTGCAATAGGATATCATGGTCGATAGTAGGGATGCCAGCGATTATTCGATTATTCGAATATTCGTTACAGTCTCCATAATCGAATATTATTTTTAAAAATCGATTTTATTTATATATATTTTTTTTATTATTTAAATTTGTTTTATTATTATTTATGTTTTTTTTTTTTTTTTCTGGCTTAGTTTCAACCAAAATATATCGATTATTATTCGCCAGGGCTGCCGAATAATCGATTTTGATCATGGTCAGTTTCTGGCAACCCTAGTCGATAGTATCAAATGCAGCACTGAGATCGAGCAAAACAAGAATAGAGACAAGTCCCTTGTCTGAGGCTATTAGAATATCATTTGTGACTTTAACCAGAGCTGTCTCTGTGCTATGATGTGTTCTAAAGCCAGACTGAAAATCTTCAAATAAATCATTGTTTTTTAAGTAATCACACAACTGTTTTGCGACCGCTTTCTCAAGAATTTTTGAGAGGAACGGAAGATTAGAAATAGGTCTATAGTTGGCTAAAACCTCTGGATCGAGGTTGTGCTTTTTAAGAAGCGGTTTTATCACTGCTACTTTGAATGATTGTGGAACATAGTCTGATAATAAAGACAGATTCATAATATTTAATAAAGAAGTGCTAATTAATGGAAAAACTTCCTTCAACAGCTTAGTTGGAATTGGGTCTAACATGCACGTTGATGGTTTAGAAGAGAGAATCATTGAATGTAATTGTTCAAGGTTAATGGCTGAAAAGCATTCTAGTTTACTATCTAGTGTAATATTAGAACTTACGATTCCGGGAGCTGTTGATAACACTATACTGGTCGAAGGCAAGAGGTCATTAATTTTGTTTCTAAGAGTAACAATTTTATCGTTAAAAAAGCACATCAAATCATTACTACTGAGTGCTAAGGGAATAGAAGGCTCAATCGAGCTGTGGCTCTCTGTCAGCCTGGCTACAGTGCTGAAAAGAAATCTTGCATTATTCTTATTCTCATCTATTAATGAAGAGTAGTAGGCTGCTCTCGCTTTACGCAGTGCTTTCTTATATTCATTGAGAGTAATATGCCAAATTAAACGAGATTCTTCAAGTTTAGTGGAACGCCATATCCTTTCAAGTTGTCTAGACTTTTGCTTTATTTTGCGGGTTTCGGCATTATGCCATGGAGCTAATCTATGTTGTTTTATTTTCTTCTTTTTCAAAGGAGCAACAGAGTCTAATTTTATTCGCAGCGCATCTATAGCACTATCAACAACATGATCAATTTGGGGTGGTGTACATTTTGTATAAGTTTCCTCCCCTACATGCAGACATGCTATCGAGTTAAGTATTGGTTGAATCTCTTCCTTAAATGTGGCTATAGCACTAACAGATAGGTTTCTGCTGCAAGAGCTTTTGACTAATGCTTTGTAGTCTAGTAACAGTACTTCAAAAGTTACTAAGAAATGGTCGGATAAAGCAGGATTATGCGGTTCGACTAATAGTTGCTCAATTTCAATACCATAAGTCAGAACAAGGTCGAGAGTGTGATTATAACAGTGGGTTGGTTTATTTACACTCTGACAGAAACCAACAGAATCTAATATAGAGTTAAATGCAACAGTAAGGCTATTTTTATCATCGTCAACATGAATATTAAAGTCACCTACGATAATTACTTTGTCTGTTTTAAGAACCAAAGTTGATAAAAACTCAGAGAATTCTGATAAGAATTCTGAATAAGGACCTGGTGCACGATACACTGTAACAAATAAGATTGGCTGCAAAGTTTTCCAGGTCGGATGCGTAAGACTAAAAACGAGGCTTTCAAAAGAGGTATAATTACATTTTGGTTTAGTATTGATAAGTAAACTTGAGTCAAAGATTGCTGCAACTCCACCTCCTCGGCCCGTGCCTCGAGCAATATGAGTGTTGACATGGCTGGGTGGAGTGGCCTCATTTATGCTTACATATTCTTCATGTCTCAACCAAGTTTCAGTGAGACAGCATATATCAATATTATAATCTGATATTAAATCATTTACCAATATTGCTTTAGATGCTAGAGATCTTATGTTTAAGAGACCACATTTTGTCACGATTCTCAGGTTATGTCACGTTTGTAGTTTTGTCTGTGTTGGTGTTTTTCTTGTCTTTGGGTTTCCTGTCTTATTGTGTAAAGTGTTCACCCCCGTTTCCTGCCTGTCTGCTTTCTGTCTGTTTCCCCTCCATGTCATTCCACGGTCGGTGTTCCTTGTGCTGCTCGTTGGTGTTGGATATTTTGGATTCTGCCTTGTTTTGCCACAGCTTTAATTTATTTAATAAAGCTCGCTTTTCGTTATTCTGCATTTGAGTCCTACCTGCTTCACCCATTCGTAACAGAATGAACCGACCAAATTTGGACTCAGCAGATTTCGATGTTTTGGCCCCACAGGCGGAATGTCTTGGGTATTCTCTGGAGTACATTTTTTACACCTGGAAGAACGCCTCATCTAGACGGGGTAAAGAGGCTGCTTTGAAGGAGGCACGCCGGGAGGTTGCTCGCAAGCCCTGGCTCAGGAGCTTGTTGCCGGAGTGGCTACAAACCTTTTCAAGTAGCCCTGAGGAATTGGCACAAGCTTCTAACCCTTTCCTGGGATCCAACTACTGTCCTGTTGAAGGTCCACAGAGTCTCCAAAAAGCCTCTAGGAGACGCAGGGCCAGGATTCCAGCCCGTGCTCCAACAGCCATGATCCCGGCTTCAGTTCCGGTTTCCACAGCCATGGATCCATGCACCAGTACCAGCCCGCAGAGCTATGTTTCCTTGCTCAATTACCTGGCCCACACAGCCATGGTCCAGGCCTCTGTTCCGGTTCCAGCGGCTCCAGTTCCAACCTCAGACCTTTTCTCAGGAACCCGTCTGGCCTTTGGTGGTCCACGTAGCCTCCAAAAGGTCTCTGGAAGATGCAAGGCCAGGATTCCAGCCCGTACTCCAGCGGCTCCGGCTCCAGTGCCGGTCCCAGCAGCCATGGGTCCGGCCCCAGCAGCCATGGTTCCGGCCCCAGCTGCCATAGTCCCTTCTCTAGTCCCTTCTCTAGTCCCTACTCAATTCCTTTCTCAAGTCCCTCCTCTAGTCACTTCCCTAGTCCCTTCTCCAGTCCCCCTTTTAGTCACCTCTCTAGTCCCTCCTCTAGTCCCTTCCCAAGTCCCTTCTCTAGTCCCTTCTCTAGTCCCTTCTCTAGTCCCATCTCCAGTTCCCTCTCGAGTCCCCTCTCCAGTCACCTCTCGAGTTCCATCTCTAGTTCCTACTCAAGTCCCGCCTCTAGTCAATTCCCTAGTCCCATCTCTAGTCCCTCCTCCAGTCCCCTCTCGAGTTCCCTCTCGAGGTCCCTCCTCTAGTCCCTCCTCTAGTCCCCTCTCTAGTCCCTCCTCGAGTCCCCTCTCTAGTTCCCCTCTCAAGTCCCCTCTCGAGTTCCCTCCTCTAGTCCCTCCTCTTGTTCCTCCTCTAGTCTCTCCTCTAGTCCCCTCTGGAGTTCCGTCTCTAGTTCCCCTCTCGAGTCACGTCTCAAGTCCCTACCCAATGTCCTGGTCCGTTGGAGGTTCCGCTGGGGGTCCTGCCAACTCCATGTCCTGTCCCGTTGGAGGCCCCGTCGACTCCTCCTCTGCCGGAGGTCCTACCAATCGTATGTCTGTCTCGTTGGAGGTCCCGCCGTCTACTCTCCTGCCGGGGGTCCTGCCAATCCTATGTCATGTGCCGTTGGAGGCCCCGCCGACTACTCTCCTGCCGGGGGTCCTGCCAACTCTTTGTCCTGTCCCGTTGGAGGTCCCGCCGTCTGCTCTCCTGCCGGGGGTCCTGCCAGCTCCTTGTCCCATCTCGTTGGAGGTCCCGCCGTCTACTCTCCTGCCGGGGGTCCTGCCAATCCTATGTCCTGTGTCGTTGGAGGCCCCGCCGACTACTCTCCTGCCGGGGGTCCTGCCAACCCTTTGTCCCGTCCCGTTGGAGGTCCCGCCGTCTGCTCTCCTGCCGGGGGTCCTGCCAGCTCCTTGTCCCATCTCGTTGGAGGTCCCGCCGTCTACTCTCCTGCCGGGGGTCCTGCCAATCCTATGTCCTGTGTCGTTGGAGGCCCCGCCGACTACTCTCCTGCCGGGGGTCCTGCCAACCCTTTGTCCCGTCCCGTTGGAGGTCCCGCCGTCTGCTCTCCTGCCGGGGGTCCTGCCAGCTCCTTGTCCCATCTCGTTGGAGGTCCCACCGACTGCTCTGCTGCTGGGGGTCCTGCCAACCCTTTGTCCTGTTCCTCTGGGGGTCCCGCCGACAACTCTTCTGCCGGGGGTCCTGCCAACCCCTTGTCCTGTTCCGTTGGAGGCCCCACCATCACCTGTCTCACCGGGGGTCCTGCCAACTACTGGTCCTCTTCCGTGGGAGATCCTGCCGAAGCCTGTCCCACTGGCTCCGGTTCCTGTTCGGCCGACACCGGGTCCTGCCCGGCCTCCGGAGCTGTCTGGTCTTCTCCCTCGAGCCCGGCCCCCTGAGAGCCGCGGTCTTCTCCCTCGAGCCCGGCCCCCTGAGTGCCGCGGTCTTCGTCCTCGGGCCCGGCCCCCTGACTCTTCCTGCCGCTGCTTTTGCCCTCATGCATGGCCCCCTGAGTTTGCCCGCTGTGGCCTTCGCCCCTTTTGAACTTTGCCTTGCCCCCAGGCCGTCCACCCGAGACCCCCTCCTTGGTCTCTGCCTTGCCCCCGGGCTTTCCGCCCGAGACCCCCTTCTTGGTCTCTGCCTTTCCCCCGGGCCGTCCGCCCAAGACCCGTCCTCCAGACCCCCTCCACCCACCCTGCTGGACCTTTTTTTGGGACGTCTGGGATCCGTCCCTTGAGGGGGGGGTTCTGTCACGATTCTCAGGTTATGTCACGTTTGTAGTTTTGTCTGTGTTGGTGTTTTTCTTGTCTTTGGGTTTCCTGTCTTATTGTGTAAAGTGTTCACCCCCGTTTCCTGCCTGTCTGCTTTCTGTCTGTTTCCCCTCCATGTCATTCCACGGTCGGTGTTCCTTGTGCTGCTCGTTGGTGTTGGATATTTTGGATTCTGCCTTGTTTTGCCACAGCTTTAATTTATTTAATAAAGCTCGCTTTTCGTTATTCTGCATTTGAGTCCTACCTGCTTCACCCATTCGTAACACATTTAATCTTCCTGTTTTGTTGCACTGTAGTAGTTGTTACATTTACTTTTATTAGGTTATTATGTATGACACCTCTATTAGGTTTTACCTTAAATTGTCCTTGGGCAGACACACACACCGCTAATATTGGGTATTTTATTGGGTTCGGGATTCCTATGGGTGACTGCCTAGGAGAGAGCGCAGAGAAGCGTGTAAGACTGCGACTCTGCCTCCTGGTCTCAACTCCAGTTTGTCATGGATTACGTCCACAAAGCCCTGAAATGTTTGCCGAAATGAGATCTGCACCTTTCAAAGTAGGGTGAATGCCGTCTCTCTTAATCAGACCAGGTTTTCCCCAGAAGGCTGTCCAATTATTTACGAAGCCCACATTGTTTGCTGGGCACCACCAAGACAACCAGCGCTGAAATGATGACATGCGGCTATACATGTCATCATTGATCAGATTGGGGAGGGGACCAGAGAAGATTACGGTGTCCGACATTGTTTTAGCATAACTACACACCGACTCCACATTAAGTTTGGTGCATTCTGATTGGCGTAAACGAACATCATTACCACTGACGTGAATAACAATCCTACTGTATTTACGTTTATCTTTAGCCAGCAGTTTAAGATGCGCCTCAACGTCGCCCGCTCTGGCCCCCGGAATGCATGTGACTGTGGAGGCTTCGGTCTCTAAATTCACGTGTCTCATAATAGAGCGATCAGCTGATACGGAGCATAGAGAGCTGCAGTCCGCGGGACTCTTATTAATCCCGGTACCGGACAATTTGTTATTACTCCGAGTTTTGCTTCCCAACCCTGCCACTGTGCTACACTTCCCGCCCCGCTCCGCCCCGCTCCGCGCCCGTCTAACTGTACAGAAAACGGCGAGATGCATTTCCTTAGGAATCGACAAGCAGAACCGAAACTAACACTTCTAAACGAACAATGGCGGACACGGACAATTTGCGAATGAGTTCTGCCTTTTGTAAACTGAATGTATCAATAATTTGTCAATAAATCAGGCCGAAAAACGTCACTTGTCCGCCGGACAAGTCAATTGAAAGATCTACTTGTCCGATATTGTAAATAACACGTCCCTGACGGCCCGTCCACACAGCGGCGTGCGTTGACGCTTCACCATTCACTTTGAATGGGGTGACGTCACTTTTAGCCGAAATGCATCGTGGGAAGCGACGCGGAGCGTAGCTGGCGTGGCTCGCTGCAAAAGTTGAGCAATGTTCAACTTTTGACGCCTCGGCAGAAGCGTCAGCCAATCGAATCATATGCCAGTACAAGCTCTAGCCAATCAAACCGCTGCTTGTGTGTCAGGGGCGGGAGATTCATGTGATTGGTTGTTGGTCGAGTTTCAGACACGCCCGCCGGCAAGCGTCAGCGCACGCCGCTGTGTGGACGGGCCGTGACGGTGGGACGTGTACTTTTTCGCACACTGCAGTGTGTGAGGAAGTCCGTGGATTGATCAATTTGGACCAATCAGCGGGGGCTTAACGTAACGGCTCAGCGGACGTAACGTAACGGCTCCACGGATTGGTCCATTTAGTTTAGTTCCGGGGACGACATGACATCATGATGTACCCGAAAGAATCAAATGGACAGTGACGTATCTCCAACGAGGCGTTTTGGGGAGGTATTTTCTGTGTTAGAGTTTACTCGCTACATGGTGTACTTTGAGGGTTTTGACTCTGCACACCATTTACATGCATAAAAACCTTCATAACACACAAGGGGACGGGTAATAACCGGAAAAGCATGACATGTCACCTTTAAGTAGATCTCTTATTTTGTTCAATACATTTAAAATCATTGTTTTATTTTGGGGGACAAAGGTTAAAAGCAGTTTATGACTGACTCACACTGGGTCCTGCAGGAAGCACCACGGGCAGAACAGGGTTTTAATGCAGCGAACATCTGTATGCAGACTGGAAAGGTTCGGGAGGCAGTTGGGATGAAATATTCATCCGCTGCCTTCTTTTGACAATGAAGCTACATGACAATGGTCAAATATCTGAGGTGCACAAATCCAAAAGGGAACTTCCCTTACATCATTTATGCTTGTTTCATACAGCGCTCTAGTGCGAAAGCAAATTAAATACTCAGAGTTCAAAAGCACAATTAAATGAGAGGTTTAGTGAATCAGCAGGTTAAAAAAACAGTGCCGTTGACAACAACCTACAAGAAAACCTACAGAGGAAAAACACATTGTATATAAATATGGGGAAAGCAGACCATGAATATTTAATTTTCTGGCAATGTAGCACAGAAGATAAAAATAATGCTTCCTTCAAGTGCGCACCTCTTTATGAAATAGGGGTAAAAGCTATTCTGTGTTATCAGATTTTCCTATGGAGCCCGGCATTTCTTTTGAATTGCATCATATTTTATTTAAATGTCAGGGTCTGGCTTTTTGCTGCTGGTGTTGGATGATGACTCCGGCTTCTCAGCTAGCAAAGATCAGGAGGACACAGCGGAGCAGGGACTTGGATTTGATTGAACTTAGAACACAAAAGGTCAGTGTAAAAAGAAAAATGCAGATTTTATACATTTGTTACACAGAAGGTTATACAGTATACACCATATAGGGGATTGTTTCCGCCCATAGAAACAAAACACTGACACTCATAGGTCTGCTTTTTCACAGGCACAAAACAAACACGTTCCAGCTATCTTATATCTGTGAGTGCAGGTGTTTGGTTTCTCAGATTTTTGCCAATACTTTTCAGCAGATACATTACATAAGATTTGGAGATGTGCTGCTTCTACCCGTGTATACACGTAGCCATTAAAAACAACAACTGTATCTGCTGTTGCAATAGTGTACATTTCCCTGTAGCGGGACAAATAAAGGATTTCTGATTCTGATTTAAAATTGGTATATAATTGTTCGTAATTGGTTCCTTCGAACAATAAAAAGGCCCTCGGTATTTAAATTCAACTATTTTACTTACTTCATCAAATGATGTCAACACTTTCTCTCCTACCAAAACCAATTATAATGTCCTGCACATTTTTAAGGGTCACATGAATACAAACAACTCATCCTCAGAAATAAATGTATTGAAATTAAACTTGAGGTGAACTGTTTTGCTTATGTTTGTCTGTTTGAGACTAGATTTTGATTACAAAATAAATAAATAAAAATAAATCATGACGGTTCATTCATCTTTGGAAATCCTTGTTCTTTTCAGATGGCTTTCCTCAGCAGTAGGAGTTTGCTCACTATTTATAGAGAGAAGTATGCACATTTAAGGTTATGAGTTCATCCACAGTACTTTTAGGACTCCGTGAAAACCGATGAAGACCATGTGGTAAAAGGAGACATTGTCATCGGCTTACTAAACCAGGAGATTATTAAAGATGATCTGATGATGGCCAGTGCTCTTAAAATGTGAAAACGAGTTAAAAACTCATTAGTTTGTATGCACAGAGGCAACAATTCTCATTTGATAACACGCACGTATCACGTTGAGTCTTATTTTATTTCTGCCTCGACTACTATACCTACTTTTGATTTTTAAGATTCTTTTTTGAAGGTTTTTCAGAGGAAACTGAATATGACTTTTGTCTTTAAATCCTTTCTAACAATGTACTATACAACTGTTTTCCTATTTGCAAAAAAATAGAGCATTGCATTGGAAAAAACAACCTACCACTAGAGATCCCTTGTTATGGGTTTGACATTAAGTAAATGTGATCTTCTGTTCCTTCCTTTCTTTGATTTAGAAGCAAAGACGCTTAAATAAAAAGGTCATGCGCTGCTGGCCGGAGATGTCAGAGCTGATGCAAAACTTGCATATTATCTTGCAATCGCAGCTCCCATAAGTCCATTGCAAACGATACAAATGGCACGCGCTCGCCCCTTAATAGAAGAAAGTTCTCCCTCCACAAATCACAAAAGTTGACAAGCGTGGAACAATTATGGCTTTGTTTAATAAGGATGACGATGGTGAGCATATATTATGCATTTTATGGAGTGCAAAAATGAATGGGTCCACTACGCAGCATATTGAAAGTTAATGTGTTGTTCATTATAGAAGCCAGTAGATCATGAGATGTTCTCCATTATACACACATGCATATTGGATTTTAAGGCAGAGAAACTAACATTACTGTAAATATTTTATTCATTAAAGGACCAACATGATATCGATTGGCTGCAACAATTTGCTTCCAACTGTGAGAATAAACTCTGATGTTTAAGTCGTTATAAAATAAATAAGTGTGTATGTTAGCAGAGTAGCAGAGATATTTTTTTGTGCAACAATTACAATTTTTCCGTTAATTCAAGTATTCTTTTCTTTATGTCTGCCACAGTTATTACAGTTGACACCAGCTGCTTTTTAAAGCCAATCCCCTTTCAAACAGCTAAATTCAATGTTGAGGGTTAGCTTAACATAATTGATCAGTTCTTGAACTGAGTATTTGTCAAGTTGTTTTTTTTTTTCTTTGAACTATCCCTAATTTTCTAAACGAGTAGTGCATTTAGGACTAAAGATGTTGTTAACAATGGATTAGTGATTTGGGGGCTATTGCTTTGCCTTTAGTTGCATTAATTATGTATAAGTTAATACAGTATCTATTGTATTTTGAAAACATCCCTTCAATACACTGTATTTATTCAAATGTCTTGCAAAAAGTAAATTGTATAAGATTACGTTTGAGCACATCATGATAACAATATCATTTGCCTGATACTCATTTTTCAGGTGAACCACAGGCAGCTGAAATATAACTTTAATCAGCTCTCCTCTCACTGATTTTACCAAATTGTTTCTGTTCACTATTAAGTATCATTAAAAAGATCTGCGACGATTAAAAATAAATGGTGATGTCATATTTTTGATTCACACTGGCTGATAAATTGAGACGTATCAAGTTTAATAATTCTGAAACACTTTCCTGGACGGCCCATCATTCCAGATTCAGGGCATTAGCTACTGCCACTTCTAGGGGATTACAAAGAAAACCATTGGCCTTTTTAAATGTGTGTTGATTGAATAAAGGGCCTAGAATCAAACCTTGATGACACAGGAGTAACAAAAGATGAAAACCCTAGAAAAAACCCAGACAGAAGTTTCAACCCTTTTTTTGACACGTAAATAGAGCAATCATCCGTATCAAAGGCACTGATGAGATCAAGAGCCAGTAGATCATTAGTGTTCATGAGTTTATGGCTGGTGCTGTGAAGATCTTTAAAGCCAGTTTGATTGATACAAAAAATACTGAGGTTATTCTTCAAAGCCGTTTCTTTGGGTGGTCTCCTTTTCTAAAATGGTTGAGTATAGCTGGGAACAAGGGTCCAATGGGCTTAAATGATGCACAGGAGATCACAAGCTTTGGTTGAAGTCTTACCATCTTATATAGAAATTCAAAACTTGAAAAAAGAAAGCCAATAATAAGAGCTGCAGTACAAATGTGTGAAGAGACAATAGGACTTGATAGAACAGGGTCTTTCATTGCCTGTCACAAGACTTTCTGAAGAGACCTGTAATAAAGCACCACATTTGGTCCTCCACTCTCGTAAATGTATAAGACATGTTGCCAACAGAGATTGATGATAGCATCTGATGCAATTTACTCCGTGTCGAGGGTTGCTGGTTCACATTCTTCGGTTAATGGTGAAATTTCAGTTTGCAAAAGAAAATCTCCTCCGAATCTGTCAGCTGGAATTGAACACCAAGATTAAGCAGCACAGCCTTTAGATTGGATTTCTTTCTTTTTTCCTGCTGCACATGCAGATGGGACATTTCATGAGATTTGTTGGGTAAATGTTAATTGTGCAGGGTTGAGGGAACTTCAATTACTGATGTTCACTGGTTGTACAAATCTGACCAGACATACACAGTATGTAAAATGAATGTTCATATCAAACAATTCAAGTGTATTAGGGGTGTCTAAATCTAAATTTGTGAAGGCCATCAGATTATTGTTTTTATGCCCTGAAAACTGTTACATTGAGAACAAAGGCATCATGCTATCAAGTCCATAAAGCCACCGTATCATTTTTGGGAAATGACTTGTTCAAAATATAAATCATACCTGATTTCACCATGAAACTAGGCTACACAAAAACAAAGAGACCCACTGACTAGATTGCAGATTGATAACATGCAAATATCATCAAATCACAAACTATAGTTTTCTGTCTAAGACACATTTAGATAACTCAGGGAGGAGGCTTAATGTAGCCATATATTGACTTTAGGGAGGCAGAAGGATTTTCCAGTTCTTTTGTGGCATCGTCAAATCTAGCAATGGAATGGTGTATTTTAGCGCAAACAAATTAGATAGATGAGTATTGTATTTAATCTGCAAGCTCCAGGAAGATGCGCTGTGCTGTGATTGTTTTCTTTTGGACAAGCGCAAATAAAAATAGGTGTCGAAAAAACTTGTACTGAGAGATTCTGGGTTTTGTACACTCATTTCCATTTAAAATCAACATGATGACACCTGCTGTGCATTCAAAGAGAAATGGTGTTCAGAACTGCTGCTAATTAGGGATGCACGATAATTATCGGCCGATATTAGGAATTATGACGTCATCCCGATAAACCCGATACAAGTATTAATAGCCCCGATAATATACAATATATTTTTTGGGTAAAAAAAAAGAAATAAATACTGCGGTGTGGGTGGATTGGGATGAGGGGCGTTTGTTTTTCGGTATTAGTGGTTTAGGAAGAGGGGAGTTCTTCACAAATCCAGCGCTCCCTAACTCATGCCTGGCTGTGACGTAAATGGTGTGCGGCCGTGAAGCCAGGACAGTAAACAAACATGTCGTCGGTGGTATGGGATTATTTCAAAGTTTCAGAGTTGGAAAGTTTGCTTGCTATTTGTAACAAATGTAATGCAGAAGTTCCACGAGGAGGGAAAAAGGCAACGAGCTACAATACTTCGAACCTGATCAGTCACCTGAAACATCGCCATCGCTACGATGGTGTGTTAAAAGCGTACGAAGACGCCTGCACTGCTAAACTAGCGGCAAATCCAAAGCCAGCTGCAAAGGCACCGGGGCTTTTATCTATCGACGAGGCTTTTGAAAAAGGCAAGAAGTTTGCCAGTTTTGCAACTCAAGGCATATGCTCGAACCGGAGCTGCCTGGACGCTGCAATCATGTTGCGCACTATCCGTGCTGAGTGTGCTGACTTTTCGTACAATGTCCCACTGTCTGGCTTCCTGCATAAAGTCAAGTGCTCGGCGCAGTTGTGGCGAAATGTCGCTCCTCTGTTTTCATTTAAACAGCTCCTTATATCCGTTAGCGCAGCTAGCTAGCACCAGATGCTAACAACAACAATGCACGTAAGGTCTCTCTCTCTCGCTCGCTCGGGCCACACATACACACACCCTCCTGGTCCTCCAGATGGCCAGTCAGTGCCTGCCGGTGAGCGTGGAAGTGTGGTCTGCCACAAGTGGGCGGCAGGAGCGGGGCTGTCAGCATCAGCTTGTAGATGGTATTTTAAACTCGATGCGCTCTGAAACTACGGGGCGGCCAAGGAAAAAAAATACACATGCGTTAATCGCGTTAAAATAATTAGTGGCGTAAACATTTTTTTATTATCGGTCTTGAGAAGCAGGAAGTTATCGGTATCGGTTTCAAAAAACCAATATCGTGCATCCCTACTGCTAATGAGTCTTTTTGCCAGATAAACTCACAGGAACAACAATAGAAGTATTTTGGTCAAATCAATATGGCTGGCCTTGGTCCCCCATTTAGAAAGAGAAGTGGCCACAGACAGGAAATGAATCGTTAAAACCTGAAAAATGACCATGTTAACTGGATTAGGCAGGGCAACTTATCAAGTAATCTCTTGATAGGCCATCTGAACTGAACAGTGTGATGGATTGTGTGCTGTCTTTTCTACGAATTGTATTCTTAATTGCTCATTACAATTACGTAAGGCCACAGTAAAGGTGTTCTGTTTCCCTAAAGGTGTTTGTTATTCAAATTTGTTTCAAGGTTCCCAGCAGTGTATTCCTTAGGCAGTCAGGCAGAATATGATATGTATTTTTTAACAATTCCCAGACCATATTTGTGCCTTGGTATCATTAGATCTAGATAATACATTGGTCAGGACAATATATCAAAGCTATGTTGGATGTCGTTTTTTAAAAGTAGATGGATATCAAGAAAGATAAGGTTTTAACATTACATCTGATGGTTGAAATCCCCTTTGTTCGAGCCAGGTATCTACAGTACAGAAGTATCCTCTGCGGACACTGTGATAACAGCAGCATAGATTAAACTAAAATCAGCCGTCATTCTTTGTCTCATTAAAGTGACAGGAAAAGGCATGAATACAAAAGCCCATGAGCTATTGAAGCATTTATCTGATTCCTGACCAGTTTGACCGCTGCACGATCTCTGTGGGAGAAGGAGCAGCATCAAATTAGAGTCTGTGAACACAATAATACTTTAGTCTAACCCATAGTTAATATGATTAATCCATGTATTTGTCTTGTTAGCAGGCTAGTAAACTTGTATTGCTGTAGCTAAACTGCTTCAAGTGAATGAGTTATTCTTCTTCTGGCATTTGTGGCACTTCAGATTCAGGTGTAATACCAATACAGCCTGGAGGAGGAGTAGGACTGATTCTGATTGACAAGCAGTCTGGGAAAAACAAGATGCAATGCAAACATATTTGTATTCAGGCCAAAGAAGAATTGTAAATACAATATGCAGTGTTACAGGGGCTCTATTATGCAAATGTTCAGTTTTTGTGTGTGTTTTCCTGTGCTGCAGCACCTCATGTCACCCTCTGTCTGAAATCAGAGCCCACTCTGCTCTGACTGGTTAGCAGGCCGGCTCTGTTGTGATTGATCAACCGCTTAGAGAAGTCCCGCCCCTTAGCCTATCTTGTGTTAGAGCGTTAGCCAATAGAAGCGTGAGTTACATACTGTAGTCATGTCACTATGGTACCATAGCGTTTCAGGCAGGGGGAGAGAAACTCCCTCTGGAGAGTACTTAGAGATTTTAGTCTCCTTCGCGGCCAAAAAGAGACTAGTGTCTGCAATTTTTCTGTCTGTGCTGGATTATGGAGATGTGGTTTATATGAATGCATCTTCTCAGTGCCTTCACTCGCTGGATACCGTCTACCACGGTGCACTGAGATTCATCATCACAACCCTCAAAACCTTGACGCACCACTGCAACCTATACGCTCGTGTTGGATGGTCTTCCTTGACCATGCGTAGACTGAAACACTGGCACATCTTTATATATAAGGCTATTCTTGGTGCTCTTCCTCCCTATCAAAGGATCTACATAATAGGGTGCTTTAAATATCATCTGAATGTTATCCAGATACAGGACACTGTAGGACTATTTCCCAACATTGAATCTGTCCTTTGGTGCAGATTGTATTTTATGGAAATGCCGAAGGTTGTAACTGTCTAGTCAGGAAGAGAAACACGCGGGAAATCAAGCATACCCTGTCCATGTTAGACAGAGATTGGATCTTTGTTCTGGAGAGAAATTAGAATTGAATGACAATAGAGCCTTGAGAGAGGATAAGACTCAAACAGTAATAAGTGTGTGTCTGTGTGTGTGTGTGTGTGTGTGTGTGTGTGTGTGTGTGTGTGTGTGTGTGTGTGTGTGTGTGTGTGTGTGTGTGTGTGTGTGTGTGTGTGTGTCAGATATTTTTCTTTTGGGGGTGCTGTGGGGTTGCCTGACGTTTCATAGAGGGTGCTCAAACATTTAGGGTTTCCCATTAATGTCCCGGGCTCTAAAGTTGAATCTTCTACTGCAACAATCCCCACACGCACATACACAGTGTACCCGCTGTGTATGTGCGTGTGGGGACATTACCGACTGTTACAATGAAGGCTCGATAGTCAGCTCACGGCATATAGGTGTAAGCAGGGGTAAAGTGCTATTTTTTTATAAGTGGGGGGTGGACCTAACATCCTCTAGGGGGGTCAGGGGGCAAGCTCCCCCGGGAAGATTTTTTTTTTTTAATATTGAAAATAAATCAATCATTTGTATCAATCTGGTGCACTTTGAGAGCAACATTAAGAGATCTATGAATATCTCTCAACACCCATATGAAACAGAACTGTAAGCAGATTTACTTTTTCTTTATGGATATTTTACAAATCACTCCCCTTTTAAACTGTATTCTTGTTTTACTGTCATATAGTATTTCATACCTGTTTTTCATTTATGCTCTTGTTTTTTTATACCTATAATGATCATATAAACGTGTGCCTCGGAAATACCTATTGACATTAATCGTGACCAAACCGGTTGAGACTCACTGAGATAACTTAGACTAAAGTTCACTATCTAAACACTGAGAGAGTCCTTTACTTCACCTGAGCTGAGGTTATCTGAGACTCTCAGTCTGACAGGAGAGAGTTCTCCCTCCACCTTGTTGTTGAAAAAGCTCTTTATATCCGTTAGCGTAGCTAGCACCAGATGCTAACCACAACGATCTCCGGTGCCGGTGCACGCTCTCTCTCTCTTACCTCATTCACACCAACGGTGTTTCAGGGCCGGTTCGGAGCTGGAGCTTGAAAAGCACCGGGTTTTCCTGTTCACACCGCAGTGGAGCAGCCTCTTAGCTCCAGAATCCAGTTCGTTTCAAGCACCAACAAATTGTCCAGCCAGAGCAAAAGCACCGCATACGTCACGCTTACGTCGAGGCGGAGGCAGAGACAGGATCAACTCCTGAACAACAACAAAAAGCCCGCGTGTTATCCAGTTTGGAGAACGATGGAGAAACTTAACAAGAGTTTCAGAGTTTCAGTGTTTCTGCCATAGCCTGCAGACACGTTGCTTCACCGGTTTCTGCTCATGGTGAAGCAACGTGTCTGCGTGTTAAGGTGGAACCTGAGCATTCACGTTGATCACCTCTCATTATAAATCTATAAAACTATAAATATTAAACTTTACTTCACGTGTTCATTTGAGAACAGCTGTTACATACCTGGGTGAAGGTTACAGTTCATTTAAATGAAAGATACAACGTAACTCCACACTCATGGTTCAGTCCACCTTACGAAATAAGACCGACCTCGGAAGCAGTTGTGTTTTAAAAAAACCTTTATTGACACGAGTACACTTTTTTATAAGAATATAGTCTAAACCACAGAAATGACTCCAGAAAAGCTGCAGATAGAGCCATAAGAAATTAATGCAACTGATTTCATCCGCACGGTTTGGCTTTATGAAGCAGGCACGCAAACGGTTACGTCATGACGCAAACGATGAAGCAATGACGCAGCACCAGTCGGACTCTGGGCGGTGTGAAAAGAGCCAGAGCTAAACCGAAGAACCGGTTCTGAACCTGAAAAGCTCTAGCACGGAGCTTGAACCGGAGTTGCGTTGGTGTGAATGAGGTATCTCTCTCTCACGCACACAAAATGGCTCGTGTGTGCCACACACACACAGAGCAGAGCTTGAATGAAACACCTCATTCACACCAACGGTGTTTCAGGGCCGGTTCGGAGCTGGAGCTTGAAAAGTACCGGGTTTTCCTGTTCACACCGCAGCGGAGCAGCCTCTTAGCTCCGGAATCCGGTTCGTTTCAAGCACCAAAAAATTGTCCGGCTGGAGAAAAAGCACCACAGATGTCACGCTTACGTCGGGGCAGGGGCGGGATCAACTCCTGAACAACAACAAAAAGCCCGCGTTTTATCCAGTTTGTACACCACGATGGAGAAACTTAAAAGCAGCAGTGGTCCACTGAAGAGACCAGCTATCTACTGGGAATCTGGGCTTCCGAAGAGGTAAAGAGGAAGCTGTAGCACAATCGGCCATTGTTGTTGTTGTTGTCTGTGTGAGCTGTGAGGGGTTTCCGCGCGGTTTGGCTTTATGAAGCAGGCACGCAAATGGTTACGTCATGACGCAAACGATGACGCAGCACCAGTCGGACTCTGGGCGGTGTGAAAAGAGCCGGAGCTAAACCGAAGAAGCGGTTCTGAACCTGAAAAGCTCTTGCACAGAGCCTGAACCGGAGTTGCGTTGGTGTGAATGAGGTAACAGAGACCCAGAAGTAGGCTACTTGTACTGTACTGTATATTATCTTCGAAATCAATCCTTTTTCAAATTATGAATTTCACACATACAAATAAATAAAGACACATACATTTCTTGGGGGTGCTTAGGGGGTGCTATGGCTATCCTGGGTGGTGCTTCAGCACCCCCTAGCTCCCCCCTGGTGCCGCCACTGTGTGTGTTTAAAAGTGTTTGTGGAACAGGATACAGAGTAAGTAAGTAAGTAAAACTTTATTTATATAGCACCCTTCTCAACACGGATGTACGGTGCTTTACAGTACAGTACACAGGACACAATTCAACGAGAGATAACTGTGGCTGCCCCTGAGAATGGAAAACTGTTTAATAAATGCCACTTATTTACATTCATTTCTTGTCAGTCCTAGTTTCTAAAAATGAGAATTAATTACACCGACCTCCTGCTAAGTGAATTAACATGGGTGATTGTGGATGTAATTGCTAATTATCATGACTCGTTGATTCTACAGTCTCACAGGTGGACCACTTTAACTCCCAGAGGGTTTTAAAAGCGTGAAAACCTCATGAACAAGGCAATTATATTAATACGACCTTTTCTTAAATGTGCAATCCACTGTTCCCCATTTTGGAGATCTTTTGGATGAAATGAAAAGTGACTCATACCGTAACACCGTGCACAGAAGTATAGTAGGTCTCCACCAGACAGAGCAAAAGATTCAATTCCTATCACAAAAGGTTAAGGGAATCATTTTTCTTTTTGACATAGTGCCTTGCCACCTTATTTCTCATCTCCCCGACCACCAAATACCTTGGAGACAAAATCATAATGGGAGAAACAAACAACCCTCTTGCCCCTTGACCTCCTGATTTCATAAAAAAGACCATCACTCCTTCCATGAGCTGAAGTAGGTGAGTCCCTTTGTTTAGTTAAATCAAAATCCAACACACCGCCCTGGCAGGTTCCCTCTCTTTTTTTTGCTACCCTAGCCACTGCTGTGGCACGGCTCAAAGCGATGCCCTTGACTTTTCATTAAGTTATTAACCTTTTGGGAGATGAGCTATGATTCAGAGGTGGGCATGGAGTCCCTGGGGGCTTTGCTGCCACATTACCAGATGACTCAGAGAGAACCGAGGAGAGTGGATGAGAGGAGAGCAGGCAGGTTAGCTGACAAATGGGAAATAACAGTCTTGTTGCGTTTTTTCCCAGTGTCCCTGCCTGAATGCATAAAGCATACAACTATTGCCCACAGTCGGATTCAACAACGAAGGCGCTATTTTGACTATCTGTATTAGAATCGTATATCACCAGTTTGATATAAGTCTTGTATGGGAGCTGGAGCCTTGCTTCTTATGCGGCTATGAAGTTGCTCTTTGTTAACTCAGCATCCCAGGTTGTTTCTCTATGTGCTCTCAGTGTAGGGTATTTAACTTCAAATCTACAGTGTAAGTTTAAAAGGTTTTTTGATGCCTCAGTTAAAGAACAACACTTTCCTTTCTACCTTTATCTACAACTTCCAAAGCATAGTATTCGTATACTAAATACATACATCCTTTGAAGAAAACAGAGTTACATTTTCTAAAAGTCTAAGTTATTTGCTAAATCTGCTGGGAACTGTAGTTTTGAATCAACCTTATTCAAACGGGAGTAAATGTATGTGTTCAGGAGCTGGACTACATTTGATGCACAATGTATTATATACAGCAACAATGAAGGAATGCAACAGTCTTTCAGTCGGCCACTCACGTTTTTTATTTATTTGATAGACGACAATGCTTGTCTATAGCATACAGGAATAGGACACATCATCCTTTTGCTACACATGTAGTTTAATAAATGAAACTTGGTTTTGGCCTTATAATGGAATTTGGTGACAAAACATCAGACAAGACAAAATTCATAATTACCATCCTTTAAAAAAGGACTATATTCGGTTAAAAAGGGAAGGTTTTTGAGGATCTATAAGAAATGTAACAGCACTTTATTGACTGTTTTATTGTGAAGCAGGCTTCATTAAGATGTAGCCAATGAAATGTGGTTGATAGTGGTTATACTGAATGTAACTTTTTCTAAATATTTGCATTGCCTACTGCTGTGTTTGTATACCATAAAGTAGTCAATACCATTACCAGGGAAATTCCAAATGTTCTATTCTAATTTTATGCCACGGTACAAAATAAAAACAGGTTCTTGTGACATCCTTTTTGGCAGCATTGCCTCCAGCAAATCCCGGTACCAAGTAAGTGAAGACACAGCCTTTTAAAGTGAATATGCAAGGTGGTAGGTAATGTACTTGCTTAAGGCAGGTAACATCAAATAACACGCCAATAAAGATGGAGGGAAACCTCATGCTACAGTTTATGTATTCAATTGTATGACTCAATTATACCCCAAGGTATCTTTGTTAATCCTAGAGGGGGGGGGGGGGGGGGATATGAACGCAGCCAAAACTCATTACACAATCCTGCTTTACACATTCACCACGTGATGACAAACAATAGTGAAAGCCAGCCGAGATCCATAAATCGACAACAAAGGATTATTCATCACCATTTAACCTTCATGCCCAATTGCATGCATATATAAAATAAGAACTTGACTCCTTTCTTTTGACTCTACACCTGTAGTACGTGCACACCGGCTCCCGCGGAGCTTCGGGGAGCAACAAAGGAGAGTTCCACATTAAATAAAAAATGAGCAAAGCGAAGAAAGTTTCATTATTCATCTCACACTGGCATGCCCAACTCCCAAGCTACCCGAAGGGAACACTATGAAATTTCAATTGGCATCATTCTATGTGTTCAGTTTTAATGTCAATATCGCAGACAGTCTTCAACAGCCTCGCAGCCTCCCTTCTGACTCCAACAAGAAACTTCAAAGCAGCACTTCTCTGAATCCCTCAGTCTTGCATCAAAAAATGTTAACCTTGGAGAGATGCTAACTACCCGGCCGCGTATGTTGCCGAATTCCAATGAAGAGACTGATCATTCGAGACAAGAAGGGAAAGAGGAGTCAACCGTGCCCTCCGACTGTCGATCCGTCCATCTTACCTTCGCCCTGTTTCTTTCCTCGAATCCCAAACGTACCATCCTTTTTGCTTCATACCAAGAAAACCTGCTGAATCATGTGCAGCTCTTAAACCCAAAACGCTTCAGTTGTAACCAGAAGTGGAAGAAGTACCAAGATCTTGTACTAAGTAAAAGTAGAACTAGGAATACTTAGTAACAGGAACCGGCATTCAAAATGTTACTCAAGTAAATGTACAAAAGTATTGGCATCTAGATATACGTTAACTCAAAATACTCATTATGCAGATTTGCCCATTTTACAATCATATACTGTAAATTAAATGTTTTGATTATGATTTTTGATATATTGATGTGTTTATCAAGCCGGTAAAGGGGGAAGTCATTTTAATTACTTCATTCACTGCAGGGTAGCTTGTGAATTGAATTCAGGTGTAACTCAAGACTCATTAACCTATACCTGCAAAGTAACTAAAGGTACTACATAAATGTAGTGGAGTATTAGTACAGTATTTACTCCTGAATTGTACTGGAGTAGAAGTACAAAGTAACATCAAATGGAAATACTCAAGTAAAAGTACAAGTATCTCAAAATAATACTTAAGTACACTAAATGTACTCAGTTACTTAACACCCCTGGTTGTAACACAATTGTAATTTACAGTTAGGACACTGAAAAGGACACACAAAGAAAGAAAGCCTTATTCGGTGTTGTCTGAAACCACACTAGAGCAGGGCTGAGCAGGTTCTTTCGGTGCCTGTGTGACTGCTGCTCATTTTGCCTCAGGTGTGGAGCTCATACGGTTGGCAGCGAGGACTCCACCGTAGTGCCAATGTGTACGCAATGTTGCCAGAGCTTCGCAGGGAGTATCAGAGGCACACAGGCAGAAATATTTGTGCAGGTGCTGTACTTACACTTCGGTGTATTACATACTGTAGAAACTTTGGTGCTATCCTCCAACAACATCCTGTGACAAGACGTATAATCCCAGTACACAGAAGGAAACTTTAAAAAAAATGCTAATGGTTCAGAATTTGCATTTCTTTCTTTAAAAAAATATCCCCACAATATTTAATTCCCCTACAGAAAGTACTTCAATCTAAATGTGCGAACTGCCGCTTGTGATTCCCATATGATGACTGTAAAGACAGCTTTCCAGGATCTAATTATCAATGTGATGCCCTCAGGGTTCTAAAAATGTGTTATAACTACAGAAATATTTATCGTCATGAATTATGGATCACTTAAAAGGACAGTGCACTATTTTATTCAAAGAAAAAAGTAAATTCACAATGGCAATAATTAAAAAAGCTGACACTATGAAAAAGTTTGTTGCCATAGTTCCATGAGCTTAAAATATATTTTGGGATGGGTTCTTAATGCTGCAAGCCACATTTCCTCTTTTTTAAATGTACCTAGTCAAAATTAAAGAGACCTACATGGAACTGACAGACTTCTGCAAAAGAATATGAAAGGGGCTGATAATGTATAATAAACATCTGTCTGGATGTCAGCCTGCCTTCATCTCATTTGAATTAAAATCCTTGCAAAGATAGTGAGAGTCATAAAAAACCCTCTCTCCCTCTTTTGCCCCCACTGTACATAAGGAGGAGTTTAAATAATCCTTATAAAGTTCATCTCATGAAGCTGGGAATCGCAAGAAAAGCGTTTAAACATAATGTGAGGTGTCCATCTGTAAGGAATAGACAGTCATCACCATCCGCATACATTTGGAACACCCACACGGTCTCTCAATCGTCTCATTTACAGAGGGCATGAATGGGAAGGAAAATGTCATTAGTAAGATAAGTAATCTGTTTCTGGAGAGGAATCAAAGATCATAATTGGATTTTCTTCTAGGCAGCTCAAAGCTTTTCAGAGTGTCAGCCAACTATCATATTAATGATTGTAAGCCAACTGATCTTTAGCGTAAGCTTTGCGGAAAATGGCCTCCTCGACAAATGCACGCCTTTAACTTATGACCGATTTCCAGCACTGTGTTTTCATAGAAAACACTCCCAAGAGCTGTAACCATTTAAATGGATTCACATTATGTATGTTGAGTATGAGTTGAAAGAGAAAAAGAAGAACACTGGAGTGGTGGAGACACTATTTTTTAACCACAAAAGGCAAAATGTATAACTAAATGGGCTTATTCTTCTCAATCTAAACCCTTCCCATGAACAGCAATTGTCCAATCAAAGCATAGCAACTGTAACTGCAGAGCTATAAAGATTGCCATTTTCCACTAGCAGTGTATAAAGAGTAATTCTTACAGTAGTGCTTTAAGAATTGTACGGTGTATTTATTCAAAACTTTAGAAAACCAAAAACACAAGCGTACAAATTTAAGGAATCAAGAAAATAGAAGCATAGACGTTATCGGCTATCATTAGCATGCTATAGCTCAAAGCAGAAACTGGGTGTTACTTCCTTGGCTAGTGGCTACCACTGTGTAGTACCTCATTTGTATTAGTCACGTCTTTTTTATCTGTATTTGGGAAACATGTAGCCATGAAACCCAAGCTAACATTAAATATTGTTGCGTCTGCTCAACACATTAGCTAGTTCTTATCTTGAAAGTCTTTTAACGCTTGTAATGATCGAAATGAAAACATGCGATTTAAGCTAATCAATCCAACAGTCTGATATAACGTTTTTTTTATACCAACTCTAATCCAAATAACTTACTGTTTGATAAAAAGCTTTAGCCTCTGGCTTTTAGCCTATTATGTAGCTTATTTCACCAACAAGAGAATCATTTAGACTTCTTTAACAGTTTTCAACAAGCTCAGGGAACTAACACAAAATGATGTGGCTAGCTCAAGCAGATACAATTTGCTAGCTACGGGTCTCACATCAGTCGGCAAAATTGTAAGTCGCCGGCTTGACACAATATTTTTAAAAGAAATACTTAAAGATTCCAGGAAATCTGTCATTGAAAGGCTTTAATTGAAAGAAAAACCAAAACACTGATATCTCAGATCTGACAGGAATGCGGGAGCATCACAGACCCTGAGAAGATAAATCCTATAGAATAAAGAGGCTGACACTTCAAATCCCTCTTCTTCAGGATACGTCCTGCTAATGAGCCTCACTTTGCTTCTAACATGTGTTGAAAGGTTACAGCTGGAGCACTTCACAGAGCATCCAGTTTAAGTACAAAGAATTACGTAGTTATATGCTGAAACTGACAGAAGTTTAAACAAAACAGCTCATGATATTAACATGTACTAGTCAAAGATGACAGGTATATTGTTATTAGGATAAATGGGTTGCTTGATGTACATGCTGTTCTCCTTATTTGTGTTTTCTTTTACAGCTTAAGCAAACAGTAAAAACTTAACCGACACGTATGATGTATAATTAATTGTGGAGCTTTTTGTACAGTTTGCACAGTAAAGTTTCCGACTTTTACAGGGATGTACTTGTATTTGAAGTAAAATGCACAATATTTGATATACTGTTTTTTTGTTTGTAATAATAATAACGTAGAATAATGAATTAATCTTAGTATTGATGTAATGCTGACTTTGGCACATTACACAACAGTGTCTTTTTCAAAAATCTAACTCAGCATATTCATCGACATTTTATTGCAAATTATAACATTTCTCAACAAGTAATCTCATCATTAACACTTAAAAAGTCTGATGGATATGAATGTGCATGTAACAAGCTGGTTTGAGAAGCTGCAGCATTACTAAACCTGCTGATGTGTAAGCAGATGGTGGATCTGCTGTTATGGAAGAAGGTAGCTATAATGTGAAGTACTACCAATCTGAAGTGCTTCGGAAATTGCCGTAATGGTGCAGCACATGGAGCGCTATTACAGCGGTGTCATTTCTCAAACAGTTGTGGTCTCTCAAACCTTTATTTTATTACAATTATACAGCGGGCCTCTGAATATAACTCAGGGAGAGCAGCGGGGATTAAAATGTAGAAGATAACAGGCCAAAGACATATCAAACACTTTTGGTGAATATGTTATCTCCTTCTGAATAAAATGTTAAAATCAAGAATGGAGTGGTTGGAGGAGAAAATGTTTTTAAAGTGACTCTCCTCCAACTTGAGCAGAAATGTTTGTATTCATCTCTTGCCAAAACTGGAAAAAACTTCAATTTACGCAAGAATGCATTGCCAGACTGGACTTGACAAAATCAAAGATGTTTGAAAAGTTGTACTTCTGCTCACACTGGTGGAAAGTTACATGCCAGTGGTTGGGGGAGAATGAATCAGTCATGATCCGAGAGTGAAGAGATGACAAGGAAAACCAAAGAGATTCCAGAAATGTCCTCTCCACCTACGAGAAAGTATAAAGCTAAACTAGTTTTATCTTGTTTATGTTTTTATTTAACCATGGAAACAAACCACCATATATTTCCATGCGCCTGAAGCAGCAGACCCCCCCCCCCCCCCCCCCCCCCCATAGTTGGTGGAAAATGGCCACAGGGAGCACCAGGCAGACTTCAAAAACCTCCAGGGGAGATTTTCTGTCAGGTTGCATTTGTGTTGCATCATGTCTCTCTTCCTTCTTTACTGAAAGGCTGCTTGTGCTGACCCTTCCTTTCTACTTCATTACACCTCAATACAAATACCTTATTAACCTTTTCAAAGCCAAAAGTGATGTGAAACCCCTGTGTTTCCTCAGTGGGATGCTGCTTTAAATGTAAGTGTTGAGGTGTTTGCTGTGAAGGTTATCACAAAGCGGTTCACATGTTCACTGACCCTTTAAGCCAGCAGTTATTAACCCTGCTGCAGTTTAAGGAAGGCGATGGGGTCTAAACGCAGGATGCAGCCCACCAGGGATTACCTCTACTGTATAAGGGACGACTCAGCACTTTAAGATTTATGTCCACAGTGAGCTCCATCTTTCCTTGTTCCTTGTAACATCTTGTGTCACAACTGAAAGCTACAGCAGCTACAACTAAAACTGGGCAAGTGTTAATTTCAGCAAAAACTTAAATGAAACTTATTTAATAATTGGTCAATATATGTATCAATCATTATGTCACTTATCTGAAATGTTGATATGAATGAATGTTATGAGGGGCCGTGTAGGCCAAAATTCAAACTCACCTCGCACACACACTACTGACAACCTCTGGCCTTGCACACACACTACTGAAATACTCTCACATTCCAACCCAGTCTCATGGCATTTCGTGTTCACCAACACGATTTTTAATCTATTGAATCGTGTTCACCAACACGATTTTCCCCTTTTTTTCGTGTTGCACAGCACGATTTTAAAAGCAATGTATTTCTACTGGTAATGTGTTTCGTGCCTGCAAGCTGCAGCACGTCTTTTTCTCCGGTCGGGTCGTGGAAGACCGGAAGCTGTGTGGTTCATAAAAACATGTTCTTACTCAATATCAAGCCACAGTTATTGCTTTTATTTTAAATCGTATAATTTCGGACTTTTGTTGCCGTCTGTGTGGAAAATAAATGGGGCTCAGAGCCTCACAATACTGAAATCTGTATTTTTTAAATCTTTTTTTTCCTTCTAATTTGTTATTCTTTTCAAAATAACACACTGTTATTTTCTCACCAATAACACACAATTATCCTTGCTTTTATTTATTGGTTTAATTCCATAATCTCTGGCTTTTTTGGCGTCCATCAGGAACTGAATTTCAAAATAAAAATAACCGGAAACAGACGTAGGCATTTCGAGCGATTACCCAAGATCCTCAGCTATGGTTTTAAGAGAATAAAAGAATAATTAATTCCGAGTGTTCTTGGTTTTCTCTTTGAAAGTCATCACATAACGGCATTGTAATACACGGTTCGGCTGCATTACATATTACAGATCTGCCGTAGTTCTTTATTTATAGAGCCCTGATGAGAAGACCTTTGGAAAAACTGGAAGAAATGCCGCCGAAACTGAATACTTGACGTGGATCATAAATATATCAACAATTAAACAACATCTTCAATTTCTCTTCACACAATACGTCTCCTTGCAGTATCAACACTAATTCGGCTGACTTTTACATTTGATCAAATTCGTAGATAGGTTATATTTACACCATAACGGTGCACAGCTGATATAAAAGCACTGTAGTGTACATATCTACAGAGTGTAGATATTACTGATTTTCTTTGAATGTAAGAATGTAAATACTGAGTCTGAAATAGTATAGCAATATTCTGTAAAATTATGTGAAAGCATGCATAAAACTACACATCTTCAGATGTTGTATATACATAAGTGTCCTACACCAATAATACAAAGTTATTATGGCTGTGTGTACCTTGTGTGCACCTCCTAGTGGTTAAAGCACGTTATTGAATTATTGTTTTTATGTGTTATATATATTTGATTAAAAAAATATTAAGAGTACATACTTTCATAGGGGGAAAGTATAAATATAGAAATATAGAATATAAAAAATCAAGAAGATACTATAAGTGATCTCTACAATAAAACAGTTTAGTGCAGGATGTACAAAGATAGTAATAGGAGGAGGTGCAAAACAGAAGAAACGAATTAACCTTTATTTAAACATTAAATAACAGATTAAGGTCTTCTTTTAAATAAGAAAAAAACTTTGGGGGTATCTATCTACAGATAAATATTAAGCCTGACAAAGTACTTAACGTCTACTATATTGCTTTCCTGCAATGTATGTTGAAGCACTTATTTTAACTGATATTATACAAATTAATTATACTCTTATGTATGTAGATAGAATAAGAAATGTGCAGAATATGACAGTTTAATGGTGGAGGTACACACATATTGATAGATGTCTTGTAATGCACTGTTGAGGAACCTGTGACCCAAGTTTTTCATTCATTGCATAACTACACTGTAGTTGTGTATATGATAAGTCAATAAACCTTTGAACATCTTGAAAGGGATGTGCAAAATAGCCATAATATCCAGTCTTTAATTAACTATTAGTAGAGATTAACGAGTAATGAATATACTTTATTACTCGTTTCCATTCATGTCAATTGCAGATACATGTTTAGTCTTCACAAGCACCAACTATCAAATATCTCTCCTGATTGTTGGCACTTGACAATCACCTTACCTGAATTTTACTCAGGTGTAACTAAAGTCTGATTTAAGGGTTGTTTATATTTCACATCATTAATCAGAATCTGCAAAGTAACTCAAATAAATGCAGTGGAGTAAAAATACCAGGTTAACCTCTGAATTGTTGTGGAGTAGAATTACAAAGTAGCAATGAGCTGTCATGTGGGTATATATTAATGCTGCGCATTATGGACACAAGCGATTTTCACCCATTTATTAATTATATGTTTTACATTTGATAACACCAATGTGTTTAATACTGGCAACTTCTAATTGTGGGAAAAACGAAAACGTTCAGTAGAGACGTCCCATAGAACATTTAGCGAAACACAATAGCCAGCATGTGTAGTTCTGGAGGGGTGTTCGATTCCAGTTTTGGATAGTCTGGCGTGGTTTCGTTCCATTTCACACAGCTGTTTGACGCTCTGCGTAACCTTACGGGAACTGTAGTCCTAAACGATAGCTGGGGATTATGGGTAGTGTAGTGTCTTCGGCCATCCTAAACTCAGAAATGTTGACAATCGCAATGATGCTCGAAATGTCCCTTATGGCCTACGTCTGTTTCCGGTTATTTTTATTTTGAAATTCAGTACCTGATGTACGCCAAAAAAGCGCGAGATTATGGAATTAAACCAATAAATAAAAGCAAGGATAATTGTGTGTTATTGGTGAGAAAATAACAGTGTGTTATTTTGAAAAGAATAACAAATTAGAAGGAAAAAAATATTTTAAAATACAGATTTCAGTATTCTGAGGCTCTGAGCCCCATTTATTTTCCTCACAGACGGCAACAAAAGTCTGAAATTATACGATTTAAAATAAAAGCAATAACTGTGGCTTGATATTGAGTAAGAACATGTTTTTATGAACCATACAGCTTCCGGTCTTCCACGACCCGACCGGAGAAAAAGACGTGCTGCAGGCACGAAACACATTACCAGTAGAAATACATTGCTTTTAAAATCGTGCTGTGCAACACGAAAAAAAGGGGAAAATCGTGTTGGTGAACACGAATCAATAGATTACAAATCGTGTTGGTGAACACGAAATGCCATGAGACTGGGTTGCACATTCACTACTGAACACCTCACACACACTACTGAAAACATCTGGCCTTGCACACACACACTACTGAAATACTCTCACATTCACTACTGAACACCTCACACACACACTACTGAAAATTAAGCCTCACACATATTACTGAAAATTAACCTCACACACACACTACTGAAAACCTCTGGCCTTGAACACACACTACTGAAATACTCTCACATTCACTACTGAACACCTCACACACACATTACTGAAAACATCTGACCTTGCACACACACTACTGAAATACTCTCACATTCACTACTGAACACCTCACACACACACTACTGAAAACATCTGGCCTTGCACACACACTACTGAAATACTCTCACATTCACTACTGAACACCTCACACACACACTACTGAAAACATCTGGCATTGCACATACACTATTGAAATCCTCTCACATTCACTACTGAACACCTCACACACACGCTACTGAAAATTAATCTCATACACACACTACTGAAATACTCTCACATTCACTACTGAAAACATTTTACTGAAAGGTTCTTAGTAGGGAATGTGCATGTGTTTCACCTATGTGTGTGAGAGGGGGATTCTTGCTGTAACGGAAGTCATTGTAATGTAACGGAAGTCATTGTAATGAAACAGAACTAACAAAGAACAATGCTGCAGTGATACAGTAGGTGGCGATAATGCTCGTCTGGTTGCAAGTCGCCATTAAAGAAGAAGAAGAACGAAAACAGAAGGTTGAATTTAGCATGGATTTATAGAGAAACGGCACCGCAGCCGTAGGCTGGACCCGGGCCAAGGGGTCTACAAACTGAGACGGTCTGGTCTATCGAGGTTTTCTTGTTTACATCACCTGGCGCAGCTCGTGAGGTGACCTAGCAAGTAACCCGCTAGCAACATGCACAGCTGCAATAAGCTAACAAGCTAATTGAGCCAGAACGTTTCCTTTTTTTGTTTTACCATTTATTGAAGTAATTGATATTTCAGCCTGAGAGGACAATGGCCTGTTAAATATGGTTGATTAAGCTGTGTACTTCTAGCCAACAGATATGTTAGCATTAGTTAGTTAACAGTAAGTAAATATAAGACTAACATATGTACTCCAGCTAGCCGGCTAACCCGGTCTGCACGTTTTACGTTGCTTAAAGAGCCTGTGACACGAGTTTTGGGATATTACTTGCATACAAATCTATAAATGCCTTCAGGTTTCTAAAAATATACAATATGTGGTAAATTCAACGGTGGACCCAGCAAAGATTCACATTTTTGCATGATTTTAGTTATTGATTTGTTGCTGTTACTTAATTATACTTTTAATAAATTCAAGTCAAGCTTAGTTACATGTGATGGTAGCTAGTTAGTGCTCTTACCTGTGTGCCTCCTCCGCAACCAGACTGTATTCAAACTCTTAAGTACCAGTTCTATCTACTTTAAACAATTAAAAAAACAACTACATTTATTGATATACCAATCTTTATTTTTGGGGCCTCTTCTTCTTTTAAATTAAACTTTCAGACGTGAGATATTGAAATACAGTAATAGTTGTGTCTATTTAAAAAAGAATGAGCCATTCCTTACAGTTAACTTCATATTTCTTATTGTCTAAAGCATTTATGACTTACATTTCCACCTCATATTCACAGTGTGGATCAATTGAGACAGCGTGCAGAGACTTTGGGAGAAACCTCAGCGTGACGGATGTCCTGTCTGTGGGTTTGGCTGGAGAGGACTGAGGTGGAGAGGTCTTTCTCTGGGAGGAGGACCAGGCCTGATGGAGGAGGACCAGGCCTGATGAAGAAACCTCCTAACTGCATCTGTGAGCCCATGCTGGGCACAGCTGTCACAAACAAATGATGGTCCTGTTTGACTTTGTGTTCACAATAAAAGGGTAGTCTTAGTGAATGTCCTGTATTGGTCTTTAATCTGATATCAGATTTTCATTTTCTTCTGGCCCCTCTGAGAAAACGGTGAGGCAGTCGTGTCCTTCAGGCATGTCCTTTCCTAACAGAAATGACAAGAAACATCAAACCTATGACATTATTGCAGAGTCAGTGTGTTATTTATGAAAGAGGTTTGTTTGTTTATTTAGCGGCTGTAGAAATAAAAACATTTTTGATTTTAATGTGTTTTTTAAATTCATCACTTTGTACGACAAAGATAATCAGATTATGAATGAACAGTCGGCAGTTAATCAACATTAAAAGTTATGTTATTATTAAATAATATTCAACTGTTATCAGAACTTAGTGTAAATGTAGTGTCATGCTGTTCGGTTGTCTCACTGCAAGAACCACTTTTACCACGTCTTTTACAGACAATATGTAGAGACAAATGGTAGTAATTCTCACAATGTAAAATAATAATTTCCTTAAATACATTGAAATGTGAAAGCTGATTATAGTTGTTAGTTTATTTATTTAAACCAGAACGTTTCTCGATTCTTTGTACAGTATGAAAGGAGTCGTTGTACCTTTGAGTCCATGCTGAAGTTCACTGATGTTAGGAATAGGTCTGTGTCTCGTGGTCAGCATCCTCTGGTCTGTCTGCATCACCTGGAAACTTTAAACAAACAGATATATGTAAAGTAACAATGTGTTGGTCACAGACTTTTTTTACATGCAAATGTCATGATGTGATAATCTTTTTGTAATCCTTAAAAAAGTGCTGGATATCACAGCCCTTACAGTATTTTATCAGTTGGATTGTGTATTATTGTATAGTTGGGGTCCTTTTTATTTTACTGTTACTTTGGTATCGTTTTTCATGAGACAGTCAATTTAAATATTTGTCCAATGCCATATTCACATTAATTTGTAACACACACGTAGGGGTAAAAGACAAACATCTTTAACAAATGTAATGCAATGAATAAGCTTAATTGTCACAGAAGCACACATAACGGATAGCATCGTTAGCACAGATGTAGCTTCGTCTCGCTCGTTAGCTGAACAGCTAAAAAGACAAGTAAATAAAGTGCTTGAATTTCACTTACCGAATAAACTGCATTCATGGACGGTCTGTTTGAACCGCTGAGCCATAAGATAAGTGCAATATTTCAATGAAGAATACTCCACCAGGCATCAAAACAACAAACACGTCCGAGTAGCAGCCTGGAGCTAATGAAGCTAACGAGGCTAGCAAAGAGACAACTAGCAGTTTGGTACTTCCGTTTCATTACAATGACTTCCGTTTCATTACAATGAGTTCCGTTACATTACAATGACTTCCGTTACAGAAAGAATCCCCTCACACACACATAGGTGAAACACATGCACATTCCCTACTGAGAACCTTTCAGTAAAATGTTTTTCAGGAGTGTGTGTGTGTGTGTGTGTGTGTGTGTGTGTGTGTGTGTGTGTGTGTGTGTGTGTGTGTGTGTGTGTGTGCGTGCGTGCGTGTGTGTGTGTGTGTGTGTGTGTGTGTGTGTGTGTGAGGTTTTCAGTAGTGAATGTGAAAGTATTTCAGTAGTATGTGCGTGAGGTTAATTTATAGTTGCATGTGTGAGGTTTAATTTTCAGTATTGTATGCGAGGTGTTCACTAGTGAATGTGAAAGTATTTCAATAGTGTGTGTGGAGTTAATTTTCAGTTGTGTGTGTGTGAGGTTAATCTTCAGTTGTGTGTGTGTGAGGTTAATTTTCAGTAGTGTGTGTGTGTTCAGTAGTGAATGTGAGAGTATTTCAGTAGTGTGTGTGCAAGGCCAGATGTTTTCAGTAGTGTGTGTGTGAGGTAAGTTTGAATGTTGGCCTACACGGCCCTTTATAGATACTGCTGGTAAGCATGTAATACATGCATGTTACTATTAGAAAATGTAAGCCTCATATTCCTTACTGGTTTTCTCATTTTCTGACCAGTATGTCAGTTGACAATGTATCAAATTACCTTCTGTATGGTATACATTTGGTCTTGAAAAGTCTTACATTTTACTGCAGAAGCCCTTAATATCAGGGATGGGATCTTGTTTCGGTCACAAAATGCCACACTATCCTCAAAGGCATCAACTGTGGAATTACTTTGGGTTCAGGCCAGCTGTAAATTAGGGTACAGAAACTTTAAAAAAGGGCAACAAAACCTTAAACTTTCTTTATACATTTGCGAAACAAAGATATACCCAACCTTAACCACAGTCTTATTCCCGTGCATAAATTGTTAAGACAATCTAAAACAGTTAAGCTGTTAAAGATTGTCTGCGTTTTGCAGAATTGACCACTGTTGGAGTTTTTTTCTTTGCCAGTATGTACCTGAGTATGACACTGTTCCTAAATCCCGCTACATTTTCACTTTAGTATCAAGCAATTTGAGCTAGCTTGATACAGTAACCGCAGTCAACTTCCTCTTCCCAATTATACTTTTGAGATTTATTAAGTGTTGGATTCAACTATATTTGTCAATAGCTGCAGCCGGGAGATAATTTATGACAAGCTTTTTACTGTCAACACCTAAAGCAGCAACAACAGAGCAGCAACAAATCTGAAGGCACCATATTTTGACCACATTATCTACACAAAGGGCGGAAAATGCTCATTTTTGATCACAAAACCTCAAAACAGAGCAGTGTTGACTCAAGTCTTTAATCACCTCCAGGTAGGCAGAATCACCTGTAGTGGGGAATTTACCAGGGCCATTTATATTCAAGGTTGATTACAAGTAGGGCGTCATTTGCATTATCAGAGACTCAGCACTAATGAGACTCCTGGTTTTGGGCCTTAATTGGATTGCTTCACCACAGTCCCTTATTGATATTTGCATGCCACAGTTCATCATTATAAGTAATGAGAAGATTATTCACTGGAGGTCTCCAATTGCAAACTCCATCTGTGAAGTAGAGGGAACACTGTCCACGATATAGTTCCCATGGGGGCTGAGAGGGCACAATGCCATCAGTGACAAACATACATAGCCAGTGGCCACACACACTGTACTGGGTCTGACTACAAATCCACCGGAAGACCTTATATAAGCTCATGTTTACCCTTTCACTATGAGGCATTTGTTGTTTACCTGCTCTGTACTATCATGGCTTTCACAAGAAATAAATCGCTAACATGCAGGCTAAAATTAAGCAAACATCTGCCAGGGAGCCAGGTAAGGGGATTAAAAAGAATAGCTACCTTAGAGAAACATAATCCGAAGAGAAGCATTTGCAAAATAAAAGACCAGGGATTTGAAAAGGCTTTGGTTTCTATAAGGCACATTTCTTTCACTTTGTGAGAAAATCCCTCTACTCCGAACCCCAGCCGATGTAAAACACTCACAAAGCCATCAATCACACTCACAGAAGGCCTCGCAGCGTTATTATATTTGTATATTTTTTTACTTCAGAGCAGAACCAACAGCCCCACTAGAAACATGCCAATAAAGCTGTGGGACAAAACCTTTGACTCATTAAGGCAGATAATGAAACAAAACCTGCTCATCAAGAACGCATTTGTCTAAAAATGAAAATGGCAAAACGTTTATGGAAGGCTGTACAGATGGTGCTTTTCCTGAGGGCATCAGAGCGTGGAAGCACTTTGGCTGCGATTCAGGGAAATAACTTTCTATCATTATAACTTGTCAATTAGCTCGAAAATGGCTGTGCATCTGCCTCACAAATGTTTCTTCAAAATTGTCGTCATATTGCATATTTACACGTGACGTGATTCATATCTGAAAACATTCGCCCTGAGAGATTATTCAGTTTGTCAAGTGGTTTTGTATTAATCTTTGTAGGAAAAAAAGCAAAAAGAAGAAGCTATTGCATCAAGGATACAACGGCACATTCTTCATTCCTACTTTTCCTATAAGCTTCTTTACTCTAAGGAAAATCTTGACGAAGATCTGCTCAAGATACAGGATTTTGCATACATCTGGGTTTTGACACAGCACATGCACATAGCCTAGGAGATTTCCTGTAGCTATGGATTCATCCAGTGAAATGTGTCATGTTGCATTATTCAAAGATTAGAAATAAAACTATCTGATAGGGAAGAGAGGAATCCTACGAGTGCTATCTCAACCCTGATATCATGAATCCCCCGAGTTTCCTCTGTGGACGACTCCGGGGTCCACAACTGCCGAATTGGTGCAGTGTGAATCCCATTAAAACCTTTCGTCTCTGATGATAGTCAGCTTTCAGGGATATATACCAGGGCTTCCAACAGACCAAAATATTTTTGTTTTGCACAATTTTTTCAAAATCCATTCTAACACCTGGGTGTTTGATTTAATGGAAGGATTGATAACAACGTCGTAATGGATTTATGTATATATGAAAACATGTGTCGCTCAAATTAGAGTCAATTTTCTGATTATGTTGCAGGCAGAGCTTTAAAGGACATCCTGTTTGTGTTGGAAAATGCCGCACTGTTTTGCTGCAGCGTTTTTCAAACCTTGCTGTCATGTCTGACATGATTCGGCAACATCTGCAACTGTCTAAGCATCGGTCTCTTCTGACCTGAACTGGGAGAGGGGAATATGCCCAGAGCAGTATTTGACACCTCAGTGAATCTCATTACCATAAAGCAAGGGAGAGAAAAAGCAGCACTTACGCAGCATGAAATATATAACAGTGTCCCCCAGCCAGCTGTGCTGTCATGGGTCATGGTCGAGGCATGGCAAGTGCCACCAATGTGCAGAAATGTTTTTGTTTCGGAGAATTAATCAGTAGTGAAAATGTTTACACAAATCAACACGCTCGCTCGCAGTGTTTACTTCCTTCAGAGGGCTTGTGAATGAATCAAGAAGCAGACGCAGCCTCCTGCCATCCTCGTCGATGTGAAGTTGGGCTCAGAGTGGTCAGTGCAGCATAAACTTGGCTGTGGCTCCCACCGCTTGGCCTCTCCTGCTTTATCTAATCACTCAGACATGGCCAGGCCTCAGGCATGCTGCCCTAACTCTACACTCGCTGCGGGCAAGGTTGAGGCAGAGGGTACATTGGCTAAAAGCACATCCACAATCATATCCCCCAGATTATCTACAGTAACACTCACACAGCACCTCTTCCTTCACTATTTTATCTCACTCTGGTTTCATATTCCAATGACCTTTTTTTTGGCACGGTTGAACTTAAAATATGAGATATCTGAGCAGAGCAGATGATTAAAGGTGCATAATAAATTAAAATGGAGTGAAGATCTGCAAATTGCACTCATAACTACATTCTAAATAATTATACTCATAACCTTGTTCCAACAAGATGAATAAGAGCACCAATTAGCCTTTTACAAAATCTTGTAATGTGCATGCTAATTAGGTGCTTTGAGGGAGATTTTATATTTTACTTGGTAGTTTTACTATATTTTACCAGTGCAAACCTGCATGCCCCTCCATTGGCCAAGTTTGTTATTATATGTCATGGGAGCTGGGATTCAGCTAATGAAAACGAACTGAAAGGTCACATATTTCTCATAGCAAAAAGAAAATATCGCCATCACCACCATTACAGAAGATTCAAAGAGTTATTGTAAGACACGGCTTTTGGTGTATGTGAAAGTGTCTGACTTTGTTCCGGTGCCCCCAAGCGCCTCATCCAGCTATGAACTCAGATATGTTGCATCAGTAATCTCTCCACCTCTCTTTGTGTGTTATTGGCTGCAGGTGTAATGAGGCTTCAAAGCAACGAGATCTCAGAGAAGAGCGGTTCTCGCCACGCTTCCTATGATGGTCTGATGCCGCACTTTCAAAGCCGAAAGAAGCGGCCGCTGATGAATAATGGTTGAAGGCATCCAAAGGAGAGCTGGCTGCCAACATCAAATGACTATTCACTGAATGTAAAAAATGAAACCATGCAATATTTAGAGGTAGGTCCAAAATTGTAAAAAGTTATATTTTCTTTTGTTCTTCTGCTATAGATTGTGGAAACATTTAAACACTCCCAATTTGTTATTGATATTCGCTTACTTGCAGAGTTAGGCTGCATTCAAATGGCACACAATTTGCTCTTTGCCCACCATGAGGTCAGGCGCAGTCTTGCAATGAAAACAGCTGGTTACGTTTATATGGTTATCTCCCCTGCTAGCTTGCGGATTCACATAGCTATGATCTGATTGGTTGGGCATCAAAAGATCAGAGGCAATCAAGGTCACAGCTCTCTCCATGTGAAGACAGCTTGAGAAGGGATGTTTGACATCCATCCTATGCTCTCGAGCATTAAGACTACAAGTAGATGGATAACACGAACCAAAAAAAGTAAACACAAATATAAAAGATTGTGCAAGTTAACATTACTTACAAAGGATGGAAGGTGTTGACATGCATATTTTGTTACTTTGGGACAGAGGCAGGCTATCTTTCTCTTTCTGTTCTCTCAAACTAAGCAAACACATTTACCGACAATGGTATCAATCTTCCCAATGAACTCTCAGGAGAAAGCAAATAGGTGTATTCCCCCAAACTATACCTCCTCATTTGAACAAAAATGAAAGCCATTAATCAACTTCATGTGATACAATAAAGTAACAGTAAGACAAACAAATACATTTTGAGATCAATTAGCTGTCTTCTGCACCAATAAGTGTTGCAAGTTTAGCACATAAACATGGCGCTCTAAGCTCCAACATTATTACAGTACCCAAAGCAGAGGCTGTAATTAAACCCACGCTGAAATATTTCCATCCTTTCTGGATGCACAGCACAGAGTAAATTGTGTGCTGCCAACTACAGTATGTGGGGTCAGTCTCTCAGGCATGTTTAGCTGGGCCGCCTTATCCCTTGTTCAATCTTGCCTTTTGTTTTCCTTCATGAAAATAAATGAAACAGTGCAGTCATCTGCAGAGCGAGCAGAGCCCTCCTGACTGAGGAGGCCTTCGGGCTTCGTCAGGCTTTTCCAGCACGTTGTCATGGCAGTTCAGAGAGACTGAGGGAGAACATTGCAGCCCAGCACTGCTGCAGAATGACAATAGGAAAAGGGCTAGGGAGGGGATTGCTAATGCAGAATGCCAATCATAGCAATGTTGTCCTAATGTGCAGCATGAAAGACAGTTAATATGAGGCTGAGAGCACGATCCTCCTGAAGGACAAAGCAGTTATTAGGAAAGAAAAGCTGACAGAGGGGGATTTGTGGCAGAAGAAAATATGCAAACAAAAGGATAAATTAACCATTCAAACTTCTCTATCAAAAACTGGTGGGTTATACAACTAGTTTACTTAAAGTACTTACATGTAGAGTTATTTCTGTAAATGTATCCAAGAACTGAGCGTTTTAATAAACACCATAATTAAAAATATTACCAACAGTCTGCTATTATTTCTCGCATGTGTTACTCTGTACTACGCCGGCTGGGAATAACACTACTGATTAGAAAGCAGAACAATGAGAATAATGATGCTTAATGACGCAGTTCAAAAGGGCTGCCAGGCCTCAAGTTGAATTCAAGCTGTGTTGGATCAGAAAGTTTTACAGAGTTTTCGGGTGTCTTATATTTCAACCCTCTTATATGGCTTTACTTGCTCAAAGGCTGCAAGTTTAGAGGGATGAGTTCCAGCCCAGGAGAGAGCAGTGAGGTCTTAATGAGTTACGTAACTTCACCCCGCACCGCACATCCTCTGATGTAGCACCAGCCCAAGATTTTGGAGGACTTAAATCTAATCCACAGATGGAGGGAGATTTGCAGGTAGACAGGCTGGAATTCTTATTTGATGGCTTTCTTTTTCCGGCAGAGAGAGATGTCAGTGTTTGCACAGTGACAGAGGAAGAAACTTGCTTTTGTATTTGTTTTTGACCTCAAGTGTTAGTGGAAAATATATAGGGGATCTGTTTTATATGTCAACGTGTTCAAAGATTTCACAAAGTCTCTGTAGTCATATTGTCTTTTGAAAAAGCTCCAAATGTCTTCTTCGATGTATTTGAATTCTGGGGCTGCAACTAAGAATCTTTTTGTTATTGATTCATCTGCCAGTTATTTTCTTAATTGTTGAATTTTCCTTAAAATGTTTCCTATTTCCCAGAATCCAAGGTGAATTCTAGTTAACTATCAATTAAGATGAATAAAAGCAGAACATTCTTACATTTAATAAAGCGGAATCGCCAAATATTTGACATTTTAACTTGAAAAATTACAAAAAAAAATGAACTGATAAGTTTCAACAGTTTTGTTTATTTCAAATGATGGATTCCATATCTGTCTGCTATTCTCTCTCCTCGTTTTTTAGTGGGCAGAGCACGCAGTAACATTAGTCCTGGTTTGACACAAGTCTATATTAGTTGGGTCATCTCCAGCAATTCCGTGACCGTGGAGAGAGGAGGTTCGTTTCTCAGTGGATTTGTCATCTATGAAGGGTTTTTAAAAAAATGAGCCCCCATGCCCCTCGCAAAAATGCGGGCAACATTTTTTAGAGCCCTAAATCCAAAATGGCTGCCATCACCGTAGGTTGAAAATGAGCTTTTCAATTATTTGGCCTACAATGTTGTTCAATACATGGTTTCTGGTACTTTTTGGGTCAAGGAATTCATATTTGATGATTTGTCCTATATTTGACCTTCAAATCCAAGATGGCCGCCAATTTTCCCCCAAATGTCGATTTTTCAACGTTGTCGTAGAGCCTTCATATTAGGCTCTAATGAAAGCTATGCTCATGCTGAGTTGAGTTATAAACAGTAAAACAACAAGTAAGTATACAGAGGTAATCTCAGAGGTCAAAAAGGTCAACATTTGTGGCTGATGAGAAATAAACTGTAGCTCTCTATGCTCACAAATGTGACCTGCTCCATCGAAATCAGTCGCATTGACCCGAGACACATTTTGAGTTGTATACACTGTTTGAAAGAGGAGATTCCTAGCTTTCCAATGATATCAGGATTGTTATTGTACTCCAAATATTAAGCGAAATATGTCAAATTCTATAACACATAGGTTTGAGCAAGCTCTCTGATTGGTCAATAGGCGTGTTTGATTCCACGATCAAACAACGATCAAATAGAACGTGCCTAATCACAAAGTATCCAGTGGCCTACACACGCCACTAGCCTACCGAAACTACTTCCATGAGCCTACATCGTGTGGTTTCCATAGCGACGTTTAGCGACACACAGCCATTACACTGTTATACGTCTCTCGTTGGAAATCGGCCAGAGAAATCATGTCCGTTAGCAGACATAAAAACGAGTCATCGCCTCGCAGCTACTGGGCTCCATCTCTAGACAACAGAAAGATGTGGAGCAACGCGCTTTTTGCCGGTCCGGGACACGCCATGAAACGGCCACTGGAGGAAAGCTCTTCCTATAACGTAGTCCTACCCGTGAACACCATAATAATAATAATAATATATTGGATTTATATAGCGCTTTTATAGTACCCAAAGACGCTTTACAATATGAGGGGGGGGGTAGATAGACTGGGGCAGGTAGACAACAGACTAAGAAAAACAACAAAAACAACAAAACACAGTGGCAGTCAGGAGGAGGTCGAAAATGAGTGGGGGGGTGTTTTACGGATAGAGAGAGGTGAAAAGATGGGTTTTGAGGCGGGACTGGAACAGAGTGAGGGACTCGGACTCACGGAGGTCTTGGGGGAGGGAGTTCCAGAGCTTTGGGGCGGCCACAGAGAAGGCTCTGTCTCCAAAGCTCCGGAGATTGCCAATGGGGGTGGAAAGCAGGCCGGCCGAGGTGGATCTGAGGGTCCGGGGAGGATGGTAGGGGATGAGAAGGTCAGTGAGGTACGGGGGGGCCAGATGGTGGAGGGCTTTATAGGTAAGGACCAGGAGTTTGTAGTTGATGCGGTGAGTAACGGGAAGCCAGTGTAGTTCTTTGAGGACCGGGGTGATATGGTGCCATGATTTAGTGTGGGTGAGAAGTCTGGCGGCTGCGTTCTGAACACGCTGGAGTCTACTGAGGGAGGTGGAGCTGATGCCGTATAGGAGGGAGTTACAGTAGTCGAGGCGGGAGGAGATGAAGGCGTGAATGAGTCGCTCAGCTGCGGGGCGGGTGAGATAGGGACGGATTTTGGCAATGTTGCGGAGATGGAAAAATGAGATTTTGACAACTTGGCGGATGTGGGAGTCAAGGGAGAGGGTGGGATCGAATATAACCCAGAGGTTGCGTGCCTGGGTTGAGGGGGAAACAGGGGTGCCATCGATGGTCAGTGTGAGGTTGGGGGTTTTACTGAGGGTGGATTTGGAGCCGATGAGGAGGAGTTCAGTTTTATTGCTGTTGAGTTTAAGAAAGTGTTTTTGCATCCAGGATTTCAAGTCAGTCAGACAGGATTCAATGTGGGTGATGGGGGGGTTATGGAGGGATTTGGTGCTGAGGTAGATTTGAGTGTCATCGGCGTAGCAGTGGAAGTCCAGGTTGTAGTGGCACCACCTGCAAAAAAGTCTGGCATGGAGTTCATGGAGAGCTGTTTCAAGAATTGCACTTTTAATGGCAGCATGAACATCCACCTTCATTCTGAACCCAAAATGTTTCAGCACCATGGACAGCCTGATTTGATTTGTTCCGCTAATCCCACAGTGATTACTCAGATATTTAAATAGCCTAATTCAAGAATTGTTTTCAATAAATTGTTTTCAATAAATTGGTTAATAATATATTATTTACTATAATTAGGCTATATCAATAACTGTAAGCGAGGAAGCAGGAGTGTTCGATTGATCGGCTATCGTTACCATGGGAACTACTTTATAGGAACTACTTTCTGACGGAGATTAACTCAAGCAGAAAGCGTAGGTTTGGGAGCAAATTAGCCCACATTATGAAATTATTTTACGATATTGTTGATTACAATGATAGTTTGTGTTATAGAATTGCAATCATACACGAGAGGCCTCCAGTACAGGCGTACGGACCTCGGCGCAAGCACCTCGATCCTGCCGCAGTACTGTCGTACCAATAATGACGTTCAAGAATGGCCTCTCGTGTATGATTGCTTAATTATATAAGGACTATCACAGAGTCATCATTTTGAGAAAAAGGCCTTCAAAGTTTCCTCTTCTCTGGAATCCATCGATCTGATTGATTATTAGTGGAGCAAATGATCAAAGTAGTACGGAGGGGAAATATTTTCGTTTGGATTACTGGTCTGGGGGAAGCTCGCGAGTGTGTGTGTGTGTGTGTGTGTGTGTGTGTGTGTGTGTGTGTGTGTGTGTGTGTGTGTGTGTGTGTGTGTGTGTGTGTGTGTGTGTGTGTGTGTGTGTGTGTGTGTGTGTGTGTGTGTGTGTTTGTTTGTGTTTGTGTGTATTGTGTTTGTTTCCCGGGGAAAACACTCACGAGAAACACCGGCTGTTGTTATGCCTGTCAAGTTACTCCGTTCTCGGCTTGTAATTATGCCGTTACAAGCTTCAAAGTTGTATTTATCATCTGAATTTGCCGAAACAAGTTTAATATTCTGAAAGCCAAGACTTTTTTTAATTGAAATCAGATGAAAACAAACTGTAACGGACCCTGCCGTGTTATCTATGATCACTATACGCTTACATTCATAATTTCAGCCGGAGGGAGGGGGGCGGCGCTACGGAAGAGCAGAGTTGCGAGTGAGAGCTGTCATCTTCCCTTTACACTCTTCAAGCATGTATTTATCGTGTGATTTTGGAAATAAAAGTTTCATATTCTGAAAGCCAAGACTTTGTTTATTTAAAATCAAACAAAACACCGGAACCCCGAAAAACTATTTTTTTACGCAAATCCGTGACCGATCAATCGAAGCATCCCTAATTATTACCCCTGCTGTGACCAGGGTGTCTGCCATGCCAGATCCCTTGAATCTCTTGTAGATAGCATAGATGTAGGACATCTGCTGATGGAAAGGGCCAAGAATTGGGATGAGGTCCTTGTACATTTCCGAATTCTCCGCCTTCAGCTGAACGATTGTCTTGTAGGTGGGCAAGTCACCAATGAGAAAAGAGAATGGAATATTCTTCTTGTGCATGGCTTTCACTAGTTTCACCATGATGTCATACACCACTGACTTGCTTGGAGGTTCATTGTAGGTTGTGTGGTAGTAAGGCTTGCTCTTGTTGGGCGGTGTATGATGGCAGGACTGGGCACCACTGTATGCCGGAACTTGCTGCTCATGAGGTGGTGGTGGTCTTGTACCATTATTGTCTACACGAGACAGTGCATGTATCACACAGCGAGCACGCTGCAGAACTGTGCCGTTCAGCCTTCAGCTGTGCAGAGATTTCTTTCTTCTTGATGAGCCTTACAGCAGGCTCTTCATCTGGCTTCTTTTCATAGCTCTCTGGCTGCACGAACATAACATTTGTTCAATGGGCTCCAATTGAGTTGCCTGTCAAGGTATCAATCTTGAAGTCATCGTTGTCGACGATCACAATGGCTGGCTTGCTGTCTGCAATCTCCTGTGGGCAGGTTGCTGATGCATCACGATCCATCAGAGCCCAGTGGTCATAGAGGAGAAGTGTGTCTGCATAGCTGATGCTGACACCACTCTTGTGCAGAGTTTCTACCAGATCTTTACTCCTCGTCATGCCTTGGACATTGACGCCCATGTTAATAGCAGTGGTAGTGCGCTGTCCTGTAATGTGGTAGGTGATCATGGAGGTCAGACTGAGTGTGGCAGGGCTAATGTCAGCAGTTTTTCTCTCAGGCTGTTTTAGCCAGGTCAAAAGCTTCAACAGCAACTCACATACCTCTTCGCCTTCCTCGAGATGATCAATGCGAGGTGGCCAGGGGACAGTAGTTGTGTCTTTGATCTTCTCAGATAACCGCTGTGCCAGGTTCTGGAGCAGCTGCTCATCACTGATGCCAAGGGATGAGATGGCAGCCTCAATGTAGTCACCTCCTCCCCCAACATCATAGACCCACTGGCTCATGTTCATTTGATTTCTCTCTTTGAAGCCAATTGTCTCTTGATACTCATTAATGAGCAGGCCCTTGACATACGACGATTTGACATCACCTACTTCATAGCCATAGTCACCGGCAATGCGTTTGTATTCTGCTAAAAGAGACTGCAGTGAACGGATCTCTCGCTCAGTGAAGATGATGGAATCCACGTGTCTAAAGAACAAATTCCTTGCCTCTGAGAGAGACACATTACATTACATTATTACATTGCATTTAGCTGACGCTTTTATCCAAAGCTACTTACAATAAGTGCGTTCGACCAACAAAATACAAACTTGAAGAAAACAGAATCATATAAGTACATCAGGTTTCATAGAGCAAAAACATTTAAAGTGCTACTCAACTGGCTTTAGGTAAGCCAGTCCTTTATTAGTATATAAGTGCTTTGTTAATAGTTCTATCGCTCGAAGTGGAGTCGAAAAAGATGAGTTTTCAGTCTGCGCCGGAAGATCTGCAAGCTATCTGCTGTCCTGATGTCAATGGGGAGCTCATTCCACCATTTTGGAGCCAGGATAGCAAACCCACGTGTTTTTGCTGATGGGAACTTGGGTCCCCTTCGCAGCGAGGGGGCAGCGAGTCGTTTGGCTGATGCAGAGCGTAGAGCACGCGCTGGGGTGTACGGTTTAACCATGTCCTGGATGTAGGAAGGGCCAGATCCATTCGCAGCATGGTACGCAAGTACCATTGTCTTGAAGTGGATTCTAGCAGTTACCGGAAGCCAGTGGAGGGAGCGGAGGAGCGGCGTGGTGTGGGAGAATTTAGGAAGTCTGAAGACCAGACGAGCCGCTGCATTCTGGATGAGCTGCAGAGGTCGGATGGCACTTGCAGGTAGACCAGCCAGGAGGGAGTTGCAGTAGTCTAGGCGTGAGATGACGAGAGCCTGGACCAGAACCTGCGTCGCTTTCTGGGTCAGCTGGGGACGTATCCTCCTGATGTTGTAAAGCGTGTATCTGCAGCAGCGGGTTGTAGCAGCGATGTTTGCAGTGAAGGACAGGTTGTTATCTAGGATCACGCCCAGATTCCTTGCAGTCTGAGTCGGGGAAACAACAGAGGTGCCGATGTTGATTGTTAGGTCAAGAGTGGGACAATCTTTTCCCGGAAAGCAGTTCATTCTGAAGATGCATTGCATCATCTGGCTTGAAGTGTGTGTGGTTGACGTACTTCCTCCAACAAGCATGGTGGTACATTATATCATTTGCGAAAGGATCAGACGTGGACTCGATGAGCCATGTGAGGCGATCCCTCAGGTCCACATCTTCTATTAGGACTGGGTGGCGCTTAAAAGAGCGCCATGCAGAGTGGGTGTTGAGTCTGAAAAGTGTACCCCCCACTCTATTCGGGTGCTTCATGTCCACACCCTGCATGCACCATACACATTTAGTTCTGTCATGGAGAGTCCCACCCACTGATGAACGCAGGCGCTTAGGTGGCAATGGTCCCTCTGTCTTATCATCACACATAGATTTATGCGCTTGTATTTCAGAACTTTATGTTTGACTCGAACACTGAGCACTTTCTTTGTTTTTGCGCTGTCTGGCTTTTTCAAGCTTGTCTGAAGATGACATTGAGATATAACATGACTGATGCATGTAATGACCTCCCTGCCCATCTTGTCATGAAGTGGTGGTATAAACATTACCAAATTTGTCAAGTCCGGACCAGTTGTTGGCTTTTGATTGTAAACTCTCCCATTTTCCTTGGTTGATACTATCAAAGGACTTGCAAGGCTTTCCACATTGTAATACACATTCATAAGACATGCTTTGTCTTGTTGATGCTGGAGAACTATGGAGCAGTGCACACCTAGACCTGGAAAAAAAATACAAAACTCAGTTAAAATATGTGGATAATAATAATAAACTTTATTTATAAAGCACCTGTCATACAAAAAATGCAGGGAGGAAAATGCTGTTTGCCGTAGCTCTGTCAGTGATCCTGATTTAGCCAGCTAACTTTCTACACATAAACATAACTTTTATAACTATATCAAAATATGTTTTTACATCTTTTTGATGTACTGTACTTTAAGAGTGTAATAATCAAATTAACATCATGAAACATAAAAAAAATATGATGTTTATGCCCACCCTACTATATACACTGAACAAAAATATAAATGCAACACTTTTGTTTTTGCTCCCATTTTTCATGAGATGAACTCAAAGATCTAAAACATTTTCTATGTACACAAAATAACCATTTCTCTCAAATATTGTTCACAAATCTGAAAAAAATCTGTGATAGTGAGCACTTCTCCTTTGCCGAGATAATCCATCCCACCTCACAGGTGTGGCATATCAAGATGCTGATTAGACAGCATGATTATTGCACAGGTGTGCCTTAGGCTGGCCACAATAAAAGGCCACTCTGAAACGTGCAGTTTTGCTTTATTGGGGGGGTCTGGGGGGGTCAGAAAACCAGTCAGTATCTGGTGTGACCACCATTTGCCTCACGCAGTGCAACACATCTCCTTCGCATAGAGTTGATCAGGTTGTTGATTGTGGCCTGTGGAATGTTGGTCCACTCCTCTTCAATGGCTGTGCGAAGTTGCTGGATATTGGCAGGAACTGGAACACGCTGTCGTATACGCCGGTCCAGAGCATCCCAAACATGCTCAATGGGTGACATGTCCGGTGAGTATGCTGGCAATGAACTGGGATGTTTTCAGCCTCCAGGAATTGTGTACAGATCCTTGCAACATGGGGCCGTGCATTATCATGCTGCAACATGAGGTGATGGTCGTGGATGAATGGCACAACAATGGGCCTCAGGATCTCGTCACGGTATCTCTGTGCATTCACAATGCCATCAATAAAATGCACCTGTGTTCGTCGTCCATAACATACGCCTGCCCATACCATAACCCCACCACCACCATGGGCCACTCGATTCACAACATTGACATCAGAAAACCGCTCACCCACACGACGCCACACACGCTGTCTGCCATCTGCCCTGAACAGTGAAAACCGGGATTCATCCGCGAAGAGAACACCTCTCCAACGTGCCAGACGCCATCGAATGTGAGCATTTGCCCACTCAAGTCGGTTACGACGACGAACCGGAGTCAGGTCGAGACCCCGATGAGGACGACGAGCATGCAGATGAGCTTCCCTGAAATGGTTTCGGACAGTTTGTGCAGAAATTCTTTGGTTATGCAAACCGATTGTTGCAGCAGCTGTCCGAGTGGCTGGTCTCAGGCGATTTTGTAGGTGAACATGCTGGATGTGGAGGTCCTGGACTGGTGTGGTTACACGTGGTCTGCGGTTGTGAGGCCGGTTGGATGTACTGCCAAATTCTCTGAAACGCCTTTGGAGACGGCTTATGGTAGAGAAATGAACATTCAATTCACGGGCAACAGCTCTGGTAGACATTCCTGCTGTCAGCATGCCAATTGCACGCTCCCTCAAAACTTGCGACATCTGTGGCATTGTGCTGTGTGATAAAACTGAACATTTTAGAGTGGCCTTTTATTGTGACCAGCCTAAGGCACACCTGTGCAATAATCATGCTGTCTAATCAGCATCTTGATATGCCACACCTGTGAGGTGGGATGGATTATCTCGGCAAAGGAGAAGTGCTCACTATCACAGATCTTTTCAGATTTGTGAACAATATTTGAGAGAAATTGTTATTTTGTGTATATAGAAAATGTTTTAGTTCTTTGACTTCATCTCATGAAAAATGGGAGCAAAAACAAAAGTGTTGCATTTATATTTTTGTTCAGTGTACATGTGCTATATAAAAAGGAAATTAAGCTTAAAGGGTGGACATTGCTGAGCCTTAGCTCTATGGGTAAGCTAGCTAACCCTCTGCACGTAAACAGAACTTTTATAACTATATCAAATATGTGTTTTAAATATTTTTGATCGGACCAACTTTAAGAGTGTGACAAAATGATTAAAAACATGAAAAAATACATGAGTGAAAGTTTATGCTCACCCAACTTTACTCCTTTGAATCCTTTCAATGGAATTGTAGTCTTGTTCTTGGAAGGTGAGAAACTGTTGAGCTAAGGCTAACTTAGCTCTGAGAGTGATCCAGATTTAGCTAGCTAACCTTCTACACATTAACATTTTCATTTGTACGGTGTAACGGTAAGCTGTGACATTTATAGAGTTGTTGCGGAATGTTCGCTCTAAGCGGCAGTTGGTAATTCGAATTTCAAACCGATTTTCTAACTTGCGATGTGAAAACAGTTTTTAAGGTACACAGATATAGCTGGGCATGCTTCTCTCATGCCAGTATTGCCTTACTGGTCATGTGATGCATAGGCAAGTCCTGATTGATTTAAATGTCATGCTACGAACAGATGGACGGACACACGGGGACAGACACGTGTCACTTATAGAAGCGGCTGCCCCGCTTAAAAATGCAAACATTTTTATAAATAGAATAAATAACGCTAGTGTTACTGTTTATAACTCAACTCAGCATGAGCATAGCTTTCATTAGAGCCTAATATGAAGGTTCTACGACAACGTTGAAAAATCAACATTTGGGGGGAAATTGGCGGCCATCTTGGACCATCAAATATGAATTCCTTGACCCAAAAAGTACCAGAAACCATGTATTGAACAACATTGTGGACCAAATAATTGAAAAGCTCATTTTCAACCTACGGTGATGGCAGCCATTTTGGATTTAGGGCTCTAAAAAATGTTGCCCACATTTTTGCGAGGGGTATGGGGGCTCATTTTTTTGACATAGATGACAAATCCACTGAGAAACGAACCTCCGCTCTCCACGGTCACGGAATTGCTGGAGATGACCCAACTAATACTGTATGTATATCATTTAATAAATGTCCCAGCTTGCCCATCCTGGGTGGCCTGTTGTTCTTCCTTTCTTCAGGCTCGGGTCCTCTACCAGAGTCTTGGGAACACTTCTACGTAGGTTCTGTAGCCACTTTCCTAGTTTGTGGGTTACTGCTCCAAGTGCTCCAATCACCACTGGAACCACTGTTGCCTTCACCTTCTTCATCTTCTCTAGCTCCCCTCTGAGCCCTTTGTATTTCCCAAGTTTCTCGTGTTCCTTCTTCCTGATGCTGCTCTCCTTTGAGAATGCTATACCTTCTTCTGCTGTTTGTCGACCACCACAATGTCTGGTTGGTTAGCCGTCCCAATTCTGGATCTGAACACCAAGACTTTAGCTTTATTGTTCTCTGCCACCGTTAGTGGTGCCCCCCATTTTGACCATGGGACATCCAGCCTACACTGTGCACAGATGTTTTTGTACACTGTCCCACCTACTTGGTTATGGATCTCCACGTATGCCTGCGTCTTACACCCTGCTGGACTGTCTCAGGGGTCTCTTGACACAGCCTTTGCCTGGGGTTCTGTTTGGGGTGGACCCCCGGCATCTTTGGATCTTGTGCTCAGCGCCTGTTCTTGTGCTGCCATGATTAGTGCCTATGTGCTATCTTTCAATGCTTTTTGACATGTACAGTATATGTCTCTTAAAGAAATATATATATATATATATATATATGTTGTTTTGGGGTGTTTATCATCTTTTAAATCTATTTTTTTAAATGTACAAGCAAGATTTTAGTTTAAAGGTCAACATGTGTACATGTCGCAGGTTTGCAGGGACTCAATGTTAAATAGGAATGTTTCAAGATCAAGTCTGAAACCTGAAAAATGCAATTATAAAACACATAAAAACTGTTAAAAAAAGGCTCTGCTGTAATTATTCCTTACATTTCCATCTGGTGTTTTTATGTCAGTCTCTGAGGGTTGCCTCTTTGAAATCAGTTCAACGATTTTAGAGAATCCATTAATGTGTTTCCACTAGGGAAATGTGCAGTTTTGAGGTAATTACTGATTAATCTTGAAATTAGTTGAGATGATACCTTCCCCAGCGGATGTCGATGCCTGTATATCTCTGAAATACTCTTTCCACAGCTTCACTCTCCGCAGCAGGTGTAGGGATTGTCACAATTCCTTCATTTCCTGACACATGATTTCTTTGACAATGGAATCCTATGTACAACTCAGAGGTCTGTATCATGAAAAAAAAATGCAGGCTTAAGAATAAGTGAGGATTCAAATACCTAATACGCTAATACCTTCGCACAGTACACTGAAGAAGAGCATAGAGCTTTTCTGCTTTTATCTAGGACGCAACTAAAACAGTCCAAAAATGTTTATTTTTTCATCTTCAAAAAGGTGTTACAGGATCTCCATCATCACAATTAATAAATCATAACCACTCAGGGACTATTCTCACAGCTATATGGTGTTAATGGAGGAGACGGAGAGTCTATCCGAGCCTGTGAACGGACACCGAGCTGAGGCATGCACCGCACGTTGGGCCTGCCAGGGAAAATAAAGTTCACCAGATCACAGTTCACTCTGGCCCTGTATGTAATCAGTCAGTGGAGGGGCCTGTCTGTCAGCCCCTGACAGCTGCCTGTGCCGTTAAATGTGCAGAGATCAGTGGTCGTCAGAGCCCTTCGTGTGACAGCCTCTAAACGAGGACTTTAAATTAGTTCCATGGGTGGTGGAGCATTTTCGCTTGAGGTACGCTGTCTCTACACACATACACACACACACACTTCACAAACCGCCATTTCCATTACCACCTCCCATTCCTCTGCCAACAAGCTCTGTGATTACATATCATTAATAGCTCTCTTCACCTGATATTCAGCTCTGTCCATCACAGTGCTTTGCGTGTTCCGCTGAGGACACTAGACACTCTGCTCACAGGAGATCCATTACTACGTTAAATATTTAAAAAAAAATGAATTTAGTCGGAAAAACACAGTGATTTGGTATGAGGGATCAATCGTTGCTCCTACTAATTACCATACTACTCATTTGCAACAGAAATTGCCTTCAGACTTGATTTACATTTAGTCACTGCGTGCATTTCAAAGAAAACTAAGCGTAAAGGCATCCAAGAAGCATTCAAACAGGCCAGATGGGTGTAAATGCTGCAGTCTTTTTAAGACGCACATGAAACGTGTAACCATGTCAATAAGCCATCTATGCAAACACTCTCACTGTAGGATTTTCTTAATACATGCTTCGTCTGTTTCTTCTGTCCTTGTGGTTATATCAGCTGAAGTTAAACTAACATTGTACTGAATTATGCCAAGTTTTTTCTCTTTCTCATTAAAGAGATTATATCTCTAAATTTGCAGAAAATACAAGTCGTCCAAGCTGCTGAAGCATGTTTCTGATCTGAGCAGCACGATTTAGAGTCTGTAGAGACCATAACACTAAAGAGGATTTATTTATGCCTTTGTAACAGATAGTTGTTAGCCAGTGCTATCTAAAGCTACTAAACTGCCAAAGTGCAGACATCTTCTTCTGGTGTTTGTTGTCAGATACCAAAAAGCTTCAGGTGTATTCCACATTACATGGCACCGCCTTCTGGACTGGAGGATGTGTGATCTGGCCTTTTGAGATGCACATGCAGTGCATTCAAAAATAATTTCCCCAAAAATACAATCCGTTTAAAGGTGGGGTAGGTAAGTTTGAGAAATCGGCTCGAGATACACTTTTTGTTATATTCCATGGAATGCTCTTAACATCCCGATAGCAATGAATATCTTAAGTGCTTGGACAAAAAACCCATAAAAAAAGCACGACCTGGATGGCCTACCTGCCTGTAAGCCTTCCATCTGTGCACAAACTTATCTCGTGCCCTTATTGGTCATGTGCGCGTTCGTTGGAGGAGGGGCTCTGTAAGGAAGTGGCAGATTTTTTCCGGTTGTGTATTTTCAAACTCTAGCACACTAGCACTGGTTTCTCCAAAATTACCTACCCCACCTTTAACCTTTGTTATATTTGTTTTTCAGGTCTCCCTTGAAAAATAGATGTTGATGAGAATAGCTGATTAAACAGAGCAACAATAGTTGTCGAATATACAATGTGAGTGGAGCACAAAGAAGTACAAAATAAAGAGATGTTAAAATGGAAGACATTACTTCCTCTTCTGTTGCTCTACTTTAAAAACATAATTCACTCGTGACAGAACGGAGGATGAGTCCCTAAAAGCATATTTTTCTGCGACAAACTAGCAAAGCAATCTTAAGAACGAATGCCCCATTCACCATTAATCCTGTGCGAATTTCTTTAAAATCTAACCCCAAGTGCTCTCCATAATCTAGGATTACATCGGGTAGAAAAGGAAAAAGAGGCAATCAATCTTCTTTAAAGGTTTTAATCCTTTATGAAATAGACTGGATTATTTCCTTGGGTTAGGCTTTATGATGCCATTTAATTCCCTTGGAGTTTCAGTGCCAGCTCTATGCATTCCCCTCTCGCCCCGGCTCCCTCTCGCTCCCCGCCAGGGGATCCTTGATTTATAGATATCATTTGACCTGTTAAGGCAACAGTCTGCCAAAAGTCCAAGATTAAGTGCCAATGTCTGGGCTGACAGGAGTTCCTGCTGCTAATTTTACATGATCTATAGGGCTAATAACTGTTCTCCATCCACCCCTCTACCTTCTGTAGGGGGGCATTGAGAAACTGCCTATATTTCAAACCATCAAGCAATTATTAGAGGCAGTTTTGGCACTCGCCTCGAAGACCTAGAAAGAGAATTTTAGTCCATGTTACAGATGCCCTCCAAGAATGACTTTGCAGGAGGATAACAGGTGTTCCTCCATCACAGTTTCAAGGCGTCTCCTATCTGTAGATTCTTCAAACTGTCTCAATACCTTTCTGTACGGCTACAGTAAAGCCATGTTTATGGTGCAATAGAAATCCAGTGTTCGAGAAAGAGAGACAATGGTGTGTCCCAATTTAAGAGCTGTCTCCTTCGAGATCCACATATTAGGATTGAATACTGTTACGGTTGATGTTTGTCTGCTCATTAATCTGCCTGTGAGTGTTTTCAGCTGTGTGTGTGATTACGTAAATGAGCTGTGTGGTTGCTCCAACATCATTGGCTGCCCATCTCCTGGTCCGCCTCTGAAGATGGTGATTGGATTGACGTCGTCCAATCGCAGCGCACAGCCGGCACACACCTGCTGGGGAGGAGTACAAAGGCTGCGGACTATCACCACTCTGGAGGCTCTGTTGAGGAACAGACGCCTCTCGCTACTTGCTCTTAGAGAATTCTGTTAACTGTGGTAAAACTCGTGTGTAGTGTGTAGAGTAGCTTAGTTAGTGTTTAGAGTATAGTTTCTGATGTTGTGACTGTTGCCCTTAGTTTAGCTGTGTTGTGTATAGATTATTTGGTTAGTTGTACCACTGTTAAAGTGAGGTTTTGTTTCGTTCTTTATTTAGTATGTTAGTATTTATTTTCCCTGTATGCCTTTAGACTCCTTTTGAGTCCTCCTTTTGTTTACTTATAAACTTGTGTGCCCTTTTGGCTCTTTTGTTTGTTTCAGGCTGCCTGCCTGCCATTTTGTTTACCGCTGCTACTTCAAATAAATCACTTATAATTATACCAATACCAATCTGGTTGTTTTTCTTCCCTTTAGTTCCCCTAGCCTAATAGGGAACGTAACAAATACGCTGTAATGAGTCGACAGGGTTGTCCTATTTTCAAATAAATGATTGTGGTTTCTGGACCAAAATCTACGACTGAAAGTCTCCTGGTTAGTGCTGCTCTCAGACTGCCCTCGGAAAATCAGGACATGACATGAAGACACTGCAATATCTCATCTCCATTGGTCTTGTTAGCAAGCCTGGATTTGTTATTAATCTGTTGTAGTCATTTTCACACATTATAACAGATGATAATAATCCAATATATTTACAAAATGTATACACTGACTGCAATGTGAGCTTGTGTAAGTAATGAAGTAAATAGATTGTCCTTCAGATAAAACGAGTGCCTTTTTTACACATTTAGGTTGAAATAACAAAGCTCTCGAGCCGCCATGGCAATTAGGGCAGAAGCAAAGGAGTTAGGCAGGTGATGTAATTTTACAGTATAGCTTCAAACTCCATGTTGGGAGGAACTCAGGGCGGATGGTGGTCAAAACAACATTTGACTTAAGACATAAGAGAGGGCTGTTCCATCCGATCGAAGTTATTTGAATCCAAACTGAAATGTTTCCCTAAACCTCATCAAGTAGTTTTAGTGACCAAGCCAAACTAACCTTAACATTAACATTTTAAACTAAATAAATATTTAGTTTAAAAAAAGGACCCTGTTATGGTTATTTTGAGGTTCATATTTGTATTTTGTCTCTCTACTGTCTGTGACATGCTTACATGCTTTAATGTTCAAAAAGCTCTTTATTTTTCTCATACTGCCTGTGCTGCAGCACCTCTTTTCACCCTCTGTCTGAAACCAGAGCCCAGTCTGCTCTGTTGTGATTGGTCAACCGCTCTGAGATGTCCCACCCCTTAGCCTATCAAGTACAAGGTGTTGGAGCAATATCCAATAGAAGCCTAACTGTTACATAGTGATGTCATTATTTTCCAGGAAGCAAACAAAGTCCAATGCAGGCGTTTCAGGCAGGGGGGGTCTGTTTAACGTCTTTGTTGTAAGAATGGAAGGAGAGTACCTTATGTAACGCTTGTTCTCCAAACAACTTTTATTTATTATAATACTAAAGAGAGGGTTTGTTTTGTTATAATTTCTTTTGTAAACTAAAGCAAACATACAAACATTGTTTTCAAATGCAATGCAGAGCCCTTCAGTGCAGCGTCCCATTTGTGTTGTGGCCTGCTTACACAGGCTGGCGACTCGGACTGAGAACAGAGGATCCAAGGGCATCCGTCTGAATGTATGTAATGTATCACATTTTGCAGTGATTCCACATGCTCCATGTTCTGTCGTTAACAGTCAGAGTGGTGGTATGTCAAACACAATCAAACTGGCTTTATTAAATGTCAGGTCTTTAGCAGGTAAATCATTTTTAATCAATGATTTTATCACCAAGCACAACCTGGATGTTATGTTTTTAACTGAAACTTGGTTAGACCAAAACAACAGCACAGCTGTTCTTATAGAATCAACTCCTCCCAACTTTAATTATATGAGTCAGGCAAGACTACATAAGAAAGGGGGTGGAGTAGCTATTTTGTTTAATTACTTATTTCAATGCAAGCAGACTATGTATGGAAACTTTGCTTCTTTTGAATATGTGGCCCTTCAGTTGAAATGCTCCTCTCGAGCTCTTTTCCTAAACATCTACAGACCACCCAAATACTGTGCAAGCTTTTTTGATGATTTTACTGAGTTGTTGTCTATAGTGTGTATTGACTTTGACCGTTTAATCATTGTTGGCGTTTTTAATATCCATGTTGACAACCCTGAGGACAGAGGGGCTAAAGAACTATTTTGTGTTATCGCCAATTTTGGACTGGCTCAGCATGTCAAGGGTCCGACGCACAAAAAGGGGAACACCCTGGACTTAAATGTATCAAAGGGTCTGAACATCTCTAAGCTTGTGGTGACTGATGTTGCGCTCTCCGACCATTCCTGTGTTTTCTTTGAGAGCTCTATTACCGTCCATACAACTGTTAAGAAAGAGGTAACCACTAGACGTCACTTAACTGAAGATGCAGAGGAAATGTTTGCCCAGATTTTTACTCCCTCACTTGCCCATGCTAGTTGATCATTTTAATTCTAAAATAACAAATGTCATGGATACCATCACTCCCATTAAAATAAAGGAAGTATCTTGCAAGAAAATATCTCCATGGAGAAAATCCATGACTGTGAGAACAGCAAAAACTGAGTGCAGAAAAGCTGAACGCAGGTGGAGAAAAACAAATCTCCAGGTTCACTTGGAAATATATAAAGAGAAACTCGGTTTCTATAATCAGGAAATAAAAAAGGTACGACAGTCTTTCTTTTCTGACATCATTACCAAAAATAAAAGTGTCGATAGCCTCAGAATTTCTATCCACCAGGGCCTGCAATGATTTTGCCTCCTTCTTCACTGACAAAATCATGCAAATTAGACAGGCAGTCAGTGCCTATGCATCAGGTACAGCAAATGTACTGTCCCTGTGTTCACCTAAAGCCAATTCAGACACCATGTCACAATTCCGTCTGATAAATGCTAAAGACCAAGAAGACATTGATTTGATTTGATTATCCAAGATCTGAAATCCTCCTCCTGTAGCCTCGACATCATCCCGACAGGATTTTTCAAAACTGTTTTTCATTGCTTGGCCTCAGATATACTACACATAGTAAACAAGTCTCTTCAAGCAGGTGTATTTCCACAGGCCCTGAAAACTGCAATAATTAAACCGCTCCTAAAAAAGCAGAACCTAGACAAAACCATAATGAATAATTACAGGCCAATATCAAACCTTCCCTTTTTAAGCAAATTGATTGAAAAAGCAGTTTTTCAACAGTTGAGTAATTTCATGTTTTTAACTGACGGTTTTGATGTGTTTCAGTCGGGCTTTCGACCTAACCACAGCACTGAGACTTCACTTGTTAAGGTCTTAAATGACATCCATTTGAACACAGACAGTGGCAGAATAGTATTATTAGATCTCAGCGCTGCATTTGATACTGTTGACCACAACATATTGCTAGACCATCTTGAAAACTGGGTGGGATTTTCAGTAACAGCTCTAAACTGGTTTAGCTCCTACTTGAAGGACAGAACAAACTTTGTCTCAATAGGCAATTACTAATCAACCCTGATAAACATGTCATGCGGGGTTCCTCAAGGCTCCATCTTAGGACTTTTGCTTTTTAATATTTATATGCTACCTCTGGTTGAAATTATTAAAAAGAGAGATCTAAGCTATCACGCCTATGCAGACGACACCCAGATTTATTTTAAAATTACACCGGGAGACTACTCTCCGATTAGAACACTGAGCAAGTGCATTGAGCACATCACTGACTGGATGACTCAGAACTTTCTCCAACTGAACAAACAAAAATCTGAGATCATTGTTTTTGGAGAAAAGAAGAACCGATTAAAAGTAATCACAAAGCTTCAGTCGGCAGACTACAAAGTAACTCACAAAGCAAGAAATCTGGGTGTAGTGATGGACTCAGACCTGAATTCTAACAGTCACATTAGAACAGTTATTAGGTCTGCATACTACCACCTGAAGAATATATCAAGGATTAAAAAACTAATGTCGCAACAGGATTTAGAAAAACTTGTCCATGCTTTTATTTTCAGTAGACTCGACTACTGCAATAGTGTATTCACAGGGCTCACTAAAAAATCTATCAGAAATCTGCAGCTGATTCCGAACGCTGCTGCTCGAGTCCTCACTGACACTAGAAAAGTGAATCACATCACTCCGGTTCTGAGATCATTACACTGGCTTCCAGTCTGCCAAATAATTGATTTTAAAATACTACTGCTAGTTTTTAAATCTCTAAATGGCTTAGAACCGAGGTATATAGAGAACATACTCCATCACTATGAAGCATCCAGGAGTCTCAGGTCTTCTGGGTCGGCTCTGCTCTCTGTTCCGAGAATAACAACTAAACATGGAAAAGCAGCTTTTAGTTATTATTCCAACAATTTGGAACACACTGCCCAAATCGTGCATGTCCGCCGAAACAATTCCTATTTTTAAATCCCGACTAAAAACGCACCTATTTTCCACTGCTTTTAATTGAGCTGCCCACACTCACACTACAGTATGCCTTTTTAGTCATGTATTCTCTACTTGCTGTGTTTATTTATTTAATTTATTTCATTACCTTTGCTTATGCCTGTTTTTAAATGCCTTTTTAATAATGTATTTGTGCTGTATTTGTTCTTAAATGTCTTTTACTTTTAATCTATAAAGCACTTTGAATCGCCACGTGCTGAAAAGTGCTATATAAATAAAATGGCCTTGCCTTGCCTTCAATGTCAAGCATATACATTTTGTTTGTTTACAGAATTTGTATGTAGTAGAAATATGCACAGTGCAGCTGTTTCATCTGAGATAATAGAAGTATCGCATCAGGACTTGGGATCTGCAGATACTAACAATTAAATTACTCAGATCTGGGGGGAAAGAATATGATCGAGACAACCTTGGTTAGAACCATAATGAACTTTTAGATCCACACTTACATATTTTAGTATGTGTGAAATGAACTGGCAGTCGCTACAGAAGATCAATAAGTGCAGTGAATGTACACAACAGAGAAGCAGGTCTTTCAGCATTAGGTGCAGAACCAGAATAGCAGTTCTGGTGTAATGGTATACAACAGAGGCATTTAAAGACACGTTAACTTGATAAGATTCAGCCAGTAATTTGTCACAGAGTGGGAGGCAGAAGCACTTTGAAGCGCTGAGAGGATTTTCTCTCCTGCAAGACTTCTAAGGCATATTACACTGCGAGGTGATTAACATTCCCACTCATGAAACATGTATGTGGGGTTCACGTCAGACCTCTATATTAAACACTAGCATAGCGCAGTAATGCAATGAAATAGAGAAAAGTATTTGTATTTGTTGAATTAGAAAGAAAACACACACGATCTCAACCTTTTCTGTCAAGGCTTCAGAGACATTACCGAAACCCACGTCTGAAAGATCAGCTGTAATGATCAACACACAAATTGCTCAAGTTAAACATCAAAAGAAAACTTGGCAGAATAATTTGCAAAATAGTTTTACTTGATAACAACTTCCTCTGTTGCTGTGGGCTGCCACAACCTTTCTATGATGTGTGGGCTGGCTAATATGAGTAAACACACTTCTATCTTTATCTACAGTGAAAATATCTTGTTCAGCTCAACCCCACCTTAAAAAATGAAATATATGTCCATGTCTTCACAACAATGTTAACACATGAGGAAATGATGTGAATGTTACTTTGAAATGAGACCGTCAACTCTTAACAGCCAAGCTTTGATTCTTTAATCACGTCAAGAAGCTTTCTACCATCAAATCACTTTTGACAACCATGCAAATATGTCCAGATTTGTTCTTACCGTGAAAAAGTCTGAAATGTTGTATTACACTTTTTATAGTAACATGATGTCAATAACCAAACAATCAGAGACTCTACAGCCAGACCTGTGATGAATGCTAACATGGGCATGCTAAAGTGATTCAAATATGCATACATTTTACCTTTCAATCAAAGTTTCTCGATTATTTGTGATGCTTTACTTGCTTTTAAAAGGAAGAATGTTGCCTCTGTCAGTCCCTCTTTGTGGCCTGAACGCCTGCGCTTGCATTCTTACCTTTTAGAAGTCAGTTTACCCAAAAATAAACCTACCTATTGAGCTATTGTGCAACACATTTTATTTTAGTGAAGTTGCCCTCTAACCCTGCTTCTGAACAAACGTCTTTAGTGTATGCTGTTGTCATTTAATTATTTCGTATTGGAGGACTTAAGCACAGAATTTATTTTAATATATTCAAAAAGTGCCAATACATCTGAAAAATAAGAAAATGCATCAGAAACTGCTCATAAGAGACACATAGAAGAGAGTTTCAACTTCATTTTTTTGGCACTGTAAAAAACCACTAACGCTTAATGTTAAAGAATCCATTACAATGTCTTCATAACGACTGGGCCCTTTTATGAACATGAAGTAGGCCTATCTCTGAAGAGCAGATTGAAGAAACGCCGTCACACAGTGGGACCACAGGGAGCGGCTGCAAACTGTTTAAGCAGCTCTGCATTATGCTTCTGTATCCAATTTATAAAGATGGTTACAGAAGAGCTTATCCATCTCTGCACGGACAATTCCCTTCAGTCCCTACACACAGAAATACACATTGACTTTCTTTACACTGACACATACAAAGATCCTCAGGCACAATGTCAAATATCAAGATGTGAGGTGGAAATGCTGACTTTTAGATCTTAATCTACATTTATACTGTTTGAATTTACATAAAATAACTATTCCTGCTAACTTGTTTTCTAAGGTGTATTTCGTATTCTTTGAACTCCTATGTACAGGGTGTACATTTACTAAAAACTCATTCCCTGCCTTGGATGTCCTGGTCCATGATAATTTGGGTTATACGAAAATTAAAGTTCATAACCTTTCATAACAGAAACTGAGAACAGTGAAAGAGAACGACCTGGCTTTCGATTTGAGCCATATTAGGTTATCTGTCAAACACATTGGCTGTGAAGTTATGGTTTGATGATGTAGACTGCCAATGGAACCGGTTCACTTGGGGTCAATGATCATTGATTAGTTCTGTTGGCAGCAGCTGAATGAATGCAGGAGGATCTATACAGCAATATGTTTAACCCAGACTCAAGCCAATACATCACGTCTTATTGGACGCTTCATCCTACAGGAGGACAATAAATACACAGCTTAACAGGCAAGAGAAAATGTTTTGTAAGGTGCCAAATAGAGGAAATGTTCTCCTGTAAAAGAGCAGACAATTGAAGCCAAAATCTCCATGAAACAAGCAGGAAGTCGAGAGTTCAAGTGCAACTCCATGTGAGATTAAAACGTTTCTACAGTATAGGTTGTAGATAAAGTTGTTAATGACAAAGGACAACAAAGGCATCTACTGTATGTAAAAAACATAATCAACTTAAAGCAGACACATAGCACTTTATGTAGCACCAGCTTTGCAGAGGTGGGACCAAGTAATTGTTTTGTAAGTCCGAGTCAAGTCTCAAGTCTTTGCGCTCAAGTCCGAGTCAAGTCTCAAGTCTTTGCGCTCAAGTCCAAGTCAAGTCTCAAGTCAGGATGGGCAAGTTCAAGTCAAGTCCAAGTCCTAAACTTTGACAAAAAGAGTCTTAAACAAGTCATTATGTGCTTTTCACCAAATGTAATGACATTGATCAACAGAATAATACTTTAAATAAACTGCTCTTTATTAGTCACATTAATAATGTAATAATCAATTTTCTCTCTGCTGGTAAAGTAACGTGTTTTTTTCTAATTTAAGAGGGATCAGTAAGGTAAGGCGACCATGACGGTTTGATTCAGAAGGAGTTTAATGTATAAGATCCCTGATGTTGAGGTGACCAGAATGTTTATTTCCACTGTGTACAACATGTTATAAGGGACCCACAATCTATCTTTATGCAAGGGATAATGTGCAGCGAGGCGGTCTCTATGGGGAAAAGAACACCTGAATCTAGATCCCTCTGCAGGTGGTACTTTAAGTATAATTTGATGCTAATACTTTTCTACTTTTACTTGTAACATTTTGAATGCAGGACTTTTTACTGTACAGGGTTCCTGCAGGTTTCGCCAACTCAAATTTAAGAGTTTTTAACACCTTTTTAAGACCACTTTGAATATAATTTAAGACCTATTTCACGGCAATAAAGTATGAAGGAAAATTGATATGAAAGAAGAAATACGTCCCATAATCACTTACAAAGTAAATGTATTCATGTTCAACATAAGAACAATGACTGAACATAACAGCATAACAGTACAGAACTGTGTTAGTGTTGTAACTTGTTTTTATTTAAGGCAGTACAAAATTTGATTATTTGATTTCTTGATATAAGTTAAAAGGTACGTTTCACAAGAAATGCTTTTATTTTGAAGTGCAAGTATGTCTCTTCCTCTGACTGCTTCCTGTTATTGAAAAATTGAATACGAGCATGTCGAGTGCATTTTCTCTGTCTTCCACCGTTCTTTTTGGAAACTGTTTAAGGAATATAAAGTAAAGGTTCAGTTTGAAATAGACTGTGCTTGGTTCTTCATTCGACGCTTCTATTACACAACATTTTGGTGCCGAAACCAGGGATTTGTTATGAACCGAGATACAGGACGCATGACCCAAAAGCAGGATTCGGAGACAGATGTCCAAAAATAGAATGTTCTTTAATCACAAACTAAATCGTACTTTCACAAAAAATAGAAAGTAGATAAAAAGCCAAAACAAAGTTGTACAGCAACACAAAAACTCACTTGACAAAAGGTCTAAATCCCAAGGTAGGTATCAGGAGTCAAAAGGCCTGGGTGCTCACGACATGAAACATAACGAACTGACAACGGAACAAAGAAACACCAGGGCTATATATAGGTGAGGGGGATGGGCACAGGTGAAAACAATCAGGGCAGGGCCAAGCAATCTCACGGGCGGGAAACACACAAAGGCAGGAACTGTGGGATCTGAAATGACAGGAAAGATTACTTTCAAAATAAAAACATAACTAAACCTAACATATCTGTCGAGTCACAACAGGATTCTCAAGACTTTTAAGACTTTGAACTGTGTCGTAGTTTGGAAGCTAACTGGCTAATGCTAGCTGTTGAAATGACAGCGCTACGAACGGATGAGACGGAAGCGGGGAACAATACGAGCCTCGACAACGAAGCTGATTACTCGTATAGAAGAGGAGGTGAGCAAAGATGAACCAAACTCTGATAGACTCCGTGAAATGCTGACGTTATTGTCGAACAAGGAAGAAAGTTTATTAGACTTAGACAAAAGCATTGAGGATGAAACGCCGACGGACGATCTGGAGGCAGAGATTGAAAACACGCAGGATTACCAGGACCGCATTATCACATGGAAATCCTGGGCCACCAGATATATTCAGAAGGCGCGGGAATCTATGACTGTGCGGGTGAGCGATGTGAGTGCACCTTCAGTCAGATTGCTGCATAAACAGACTGTTAAACTGCCCAAGTTAATAATAGAAAAATACGGTGGAGAAATAAGCCAGTGGCAAGAATTCTGGTCCCAATATGAAACGGCTATTCATGACAACGATGCACTGTGTAAGAGGGAGAAGTTCACTTACCTGAGATCCTATCTGACTGGAGCAGCAGCAAGAGCTGTGGCAGGACTGGCCATGACAGATGATAATTATGATGCAGCAATACAATTGCTTCAGAACCGCTTTGGAAGAAAATACATTGTAGTAAGTGCACACATGTCCAAATTGCTAAACTTGACTCCTGTGAGAAAATCATCGGATGTTGCAGCTCTCAGACAACTGTCCGATGAATGTGAAATACAAATTCGGAGTCTAGAATCCTTAGGGGTACACAGTGACACATATGGCTGCCTGCTATGCCCAGTTCTACTACAGCTCATACCAGAAGACAGCATTAGACTATACACGCATTTCAGACTCCAGTGGCGAATGGAGGGTACCTGAACTCATCCTGTTTCTTCAGAATGAAGTCCAGAGCAGAGAGAGAGCCCTTCAGCTAACCAGACCGGGTAACACTAAAAAGGACTTTCTGCCAAATATCAGAACTGGTAAGCCACACACCCTTACTGAAAACAAACCTAAAAGTTGGAATGTGCCATCAGCGACTGCATTGCACACAGCAAGTAATAACTACCAGACATGTGGATATTGTGACAGTGCCAACCATAAACCAGAACATTGTCCAGACAATTCTGTTGCTGCTTGCAAAGATAAACTGCGAAAATTGGGAAGATGCTATGTGTGCCTTGGCCCAAAACACATAGCAAAATTCTGCAAAGTCAAGGGTGTTTCATGTGCCTTGTGTAGTCGCAGACATCACCAGTCAGTTTGTGATCAAAGTGAAGCTAAACCAGATGCCGACAGTGGAAGTACTGATGCTGTGGTATCAGCTGTGTCAAGCACAGTTAAAATGAAAGCTAATGTTCAGAACACAGTCCTGCTCCAGACAGTCAAGGCGTGGACAGAGGGCCCAGCAGGGAGAAAAATCATACGCTGTCTGTTGGATGGAGGCAGCCAGAGAAGCTTCGTTCATGAGAATGTAGTTAAAGCACTAAGAGTACCAGTGGTTAGGCAGGAGACGCTACATCTTCACACTTTTGGAGCCACCTCTCCAATAATAGTACAGCGCAACGTTGTGAAAGTGTCCCTAAAAAATGTGTGGAATTCGCAGCAAGGAATAGAGATCGAAGCAGTGGAAACCCCTCAAGTGTGCAGTGCTGTGATAAAAGTGCCAGACAAACCACTCCAAAACGAATTAAAGAAAAAGGGTCTGCAGCTTGCTGATTTTCCATTGGAAGGCGCTGATGATCCAGAGCTGTCTGTGTTAATAGGAGCAGACTATTACTGGAAAGTAGTGACAGGCAAGGTCCAGAGGATAACAGAATCGCTGGTAGCTGTAGAAAGCAGCTTTGGATGGGCTTTGCAAGGGCCAGTAACAACCTCAGGTGTCACCGAAGCCACTTGTATGCACATAAGTCTAGAAGAGGACACTCAGATCTCCAAACAGCTACACGCTTTCTGGGAGGTGGAGTCACTGGGCATCGTTCATGAAAAAACCCAGAGCCCAGAGGAAACAGAGGCTCTTCAAAACTTCGAATAGACTATAAAATACAAAGATGGCTGCTATCAAGTCGAGTTGCCATGGCGACTTGACAACTTCAGAGTAGCAAAGGGGAGGTTTGAAGGTCTTAAGAGGAGACTTAAAACAGATGTGACCCTGTACACAAGGTACAATGATGTCATACAGGATTACCTGCAGCAGGGCATCTGTGAGGATGTACCAGTGAACACATCAGCAGGAGAGCAACCGGAGGCTGTGAAATATTACATGCCACATCATGCTGTTATCCGAGAAGATAAAGCAACAACTAAACTAAGAATTGTGTTTGATGCATCATCACATGAAGAGGGTTGCCCCTCACTAAATGACTGTTTGCTGACGGGTCCAAACCTTAACCCAAATCTGTTAGATGTGCTCATTAAGTTCAGACTCCACCAGATAGCCTTTACTGCAGATATTACCAAGGCTTTCTTGCAGGTAGCTCTAGCAGAAAAGGATAAAGATGCTGTTAGGTTCCTGTGGCTACATGGGCCTCCAACCAAAGACGGTAAAGATGAGCTGCGTATCATGAGAATGAATAGAGTGTAGGGCTGGGCGATTTGGCCTAAAAATAACTAATGGACAATTTTCGATTTAAACCTCGATTTGTTTCTGTTTTTTTCTAAACAAACCAGATCAAGGCAACATTTAAATACATATTTTCTTTATTAACACAATACAAATAAATGAGATTACCAAGTAGTCTAGGCCTATGTGAACAAATCAGTTGTTCAAGAATAAAAATAAATAAATAAAAACAGCACCACAGGACTTGGCTGTCATTAATGTGCAAAGATTTTTTTTAAATCAAACTGGAAAAAAAATCTCTTTTAGGCCATCCCTGAAAAAACTTGTAAAATCAAATAATAAATAATGATAATGAAATGAATAATAAAAAAATACCCTCAAACAAAATAACATCCCTTTAACTTTCTAGGAAGTTGTCTACAGGTTTTTCGCGAGGAAGACAAGCCTGTCTACTGCCTCCGGCTTGAGGCATGCTCTTTGGCATGTTACAATGTTACCCCCGTACTGAAAACCCTCTCCGAAGGGGCACTTGTGGCAGGAATGGAGAGATATTTCTTGGCCAGATTACTCAGTCTTGGGAAGTTAGCTTCATGTAGCTTCCACCACTGCAGTGGGTCTGTATCAGGGTCTGTCTCAGACGACAACAAATAGGATGACAGCTCAGCTTCAATTTTGTCCTGCTTTGACTGGGAGGTAGACGACACTGTAAGTAGTGATGTGTCGGTTGCGAACGAGCCGGCTCAAAGAGCCGGCTCTTTTAAGTGAACGACGGGAGCCGGCTCTCGCCCGCGAACGAGCCGTTTTTTTGTTTTGTTTGCGGAGGGATCTAGATCGGCATGAAGGCACATTATGCAATGTGCACATTATCCCGCTTATTACACATGGCCACATTCTCAACAAAGTAACGACATGACTCCCAATATTAATTGAAATGCTTTTATGGATTTAGAAAATGATTTCATTGATTTAAAAAATAGTTCTTTGTATTGATTTAAATTGACATGCATCCGCTAAGAAAAGTAGTCCGTTGTTACTGTTTGAACTAACGTAGCAACGGCAGGAACAGCTTTGATAGTGTTTTTGAGGAGCTTTTTGATTACAGATTTGAAAACATTGTTGCTTGCTTTAAAAGTAGCACAATTCATTATGTCAAAGTTCCTTGAAAAGTATCTAGATATCCCTGCCCTAATGCCAAAGTAACTGGCAACTGATGTGTCGCCGTTTGATGTCTATGTCTGGACCGCTGCGTAAAAAGGAGGGTTTCTGCCCCATTACTTCTCTTCTTACTTCTATAAGAATAAAACACGGAGGACGGAGATCTCTTTTTGTCCCCCTCTTCTCCCCGCTGCAGCCTAGCAGCTGATCTCAGAGCACACTCCCCTCTCCTGCAGGGGGGCGTGGTCAGCTGCAGTTCACAGAATCAGCCCCCTGCAAAAACAGCGCTGGAAAGAGCAAATGGAGCGAAATGAGGCATGGCTAAAATGCAGGATCTTTTTGGTATTTTGAAAAAATATATATATTTATATACTTTATATAGGTCGATACAGTAGCCCCTTTTTTAAAATAGTTTTTATAGGTGTTGCTATCTGTTTGGTGTAGCGTGGTTCTACAAGCAAGTCAATGCATTCATTGGGTGGTATCAGAGAGTTACACGGGTCTGTAAATGCAATGAAAACAATTGGCCACAGCAAATCATTTATATTAAACATGTAATTTTTACTTTTGAATACTTCAGTACAAAGGATGTATTGAATAATTTAAGTGATATATGTGTACACAGAGCTGCAGATCGGGTAGTCACAGGCAATGTGGCTGAGTTTTGTGCGCGTTCTGGAAAGTGAGAGAGTAAGCTACTACGGAATCCCTTAAAGCAAAACAAATCTGCGGAGTCTAGAAATGTTTTTAAATCGCGATTTGTCGGTTCAGCCATTTCACAAACCGTAGGAAACTAAAAATGCAAATGAATCGTTAAAACCGAAAAAATCGCCCAGCCCTAATAGAGTGACATTTGGAGTGTCACCTAGCACTTTCCTGTTAGCTACAACAATAAGAAACCATATCAAGCAGTATGAAACAGAGCAGCATGTAGCAGTGGAAGCACTGAGAGTCTCTCTATGTTGATGATTTCATTTCCAGCTCATGTGATGTGGATGAAGCCTTTTCACTTACCACAACAGCAAAGGAGATTCTGTCTCACGCCGGCATGAACCTGTGCAAATGGGTGACAAATTCTCCAGATCTGAGAACCAAGTGGACAGAAAGTGGAGTGGAGCACACAACAGAAACAGCCATTTGTGGAAATGTACTGAAGGTGTTAGGGTTAGTATGGAAAGCAGAGATGGATCATTTTGTATTTGACTTAAAGGGACTGCTGGACATTTTAAAAGGCAAAGAAAATACAAAAAGCAGTGTACTACAAACATCAGCTCGAGTATTTGACCCCATCGGTTTCCTGACTCCCTTCACTATAAGAGTAAAGTGCCTGTTTCAAGAACTGTGGGAGAGGGGAATCGGTTGGGATGAGCAGCTGCCTTCAGACTTGGCTGAAAAATGGGATCAGTGGTGTGCAGAGCTGCCAAAGCTCCACCTGGTCGCCATTCCGAGGTGGTACCAAATTGAGATCCAACCAAACTCACAGACAATCAAACTGCATGTCTTCTGCGATGCCAGCGAAAAGGCATACAGTGCTGTTGCCTATCTGCAAGGACAAAACAAAGATGGAGAGGTTGTAACAAGTTTTGTGGCCTCAAAGTCAAAGGTAGCTCCATTGAAGAAAATGTCAGTACCCCGCTTGGAGCTTATGGGTGCACTAATTGGGGCAAGGTTAGGGAATAATCTTCTCACGCCACTCAACATGGAAAAGATTCAGCTTTACATGTGGACAGATTCGATGATCGTTTTCCATTGGATTCGCAGCTCAGCACAAAGGTGGAAGCCGTTTGTGTCAAACAGAGTGACTGAAATACAAGGACTCACAAATCCAGAGTCGTGGGCTCACTGCAGCGGCAAAATCAATCCTGCTGATTTACCCACCAGAGGCCAGAGCGTCGAGAACCTCATCCAAAGCAAGCTGTGGTGGAGTGGACCCACTTCACTGTTATCCACAGATGGAGCAGGAGTCATTGATGAGAGCTGTGATGCAGATGAGGTGAACGCTGAGCTTAGGTCTAAGTTTCAGGCTGTAGTACAGTTTACTAGCACTGAAGAAGCTGAACCACTACTAGACCTAGAGAAGTACAGCAGGTTAAAAACTCTATTGAGGATAACTGCATGGGTGAAAAGGTTCATAGCTAATGCCTGTTCTAATCAAAGGATTCAGGGAGAGCTAACTTCAGAAGAGCTCACAGCAGCAGAAGTGTACTGGGCAAAGGTAACCCAAGAGCAACATTTCAACCAGGAAATGTGTCAGCTGAAATCTGGACAAAACATAAAGAGAGATTCGAAAATCAAAGACTTGAAACCATTCTTAGATGAAAATGCCCTTATGAGTGTAGGAGGTAGGCTACAGCACTCTGATTTCAGTTTTAGGGAGAAACACCCATGGGTGCTACCTAAAGATCACAGATACACTGAGCTACTAGTTCAGCGCTGTCATGAGAGAGTGATGCATTCAGGGGTCAGAGATACTCTGGTTGAGGTGAGAGAGAGATACTGGATTTTAAGGGGGAGACAGCTAGTCAAGCGGGTGGTATCACATTGTTTCATATGTCGGAGACTGAAAGCTAAACCAGCACAGCAGGTTACAGCTCCACTACCCAGAGACCGAGTGACTGAGTCTCCACCCTTTGAAGTAACTGGGGTAGATTTTGCAGGGCCATTGTATGTCAAGTCTAGCAGTCAGGCTAAGAAGGCATATATTGCACTTTTCACTTGCGCTGTCACCAGGGCAGTGCATTTAGAGTTAGTGTCAGATCAGACGACAGAAAGTTTCCTCTTAGCCTTAAAGAGATTTATAGCAAGACGAGGACTGTGTAAAGTTATTTACTCAGACAATGCTAAAACATTCAAACGAGCAGACCAAGATCTAAAGGAACTATGGAAGTCATTCAAGGGCTCAGAGCTCAGAGTTTTTCACTGACAAGGGGATCACCTGGAAGTTTATTGCCGAGCGAGCTGCTTGGTGGGGTGGCTTCTGGGAGAGACTAGTGAGATCTGTTCAAACATGTTTAAAGAGGGTCATAGGTAAGGCTTCACTGAACTTTGAAGAGCTAACAACCATGCTTGCAGAGGTTGAGGCTGTGTTGAACTCCAGGCCTCTATCCTATGTACACAATGATGCATCAGAGCCTCAGCCACTTACCCCCTCTCACTTCCTGGTGGGGAAAAGACTAACGTCTCTACCACCAAAAACTTTGCTTCCACCATCTCAGGCAAACAATGCGAGCAGAGAGGACATGAGCCGGAGATGGCGGTACCGGCAGAGACTCTTAACCAGCTTTTGGAACAGCTGGAAAAAGGACTACTTGATGGAGTTGAAATCAGCTCACAGGTGTGAAACACCTACACCCACTTTGCTGAAGGTGGGAGATGTCATCCTCATCGGAGAGGACAACACTCCGAGGCAGAATTGGAAAATGGGTAGGATAACAGACCTGTTTCCAGGGAGAGATTGACTCATTCGTTCCTGCGTTGTCCGGACTTCTACGGGCAGTTTGTTGAGGAGACCTGTTCAGTTAATATATCCATTAGAGATAAGTTAATGGACTGAAAAGTGATGAAAGACTGTTCATCGTGCGGGAGAATGTTGTAACTTGTTTTTATTTAAGGCAGTAAAACATTTGATTATTTGATTTCTTGATATAAGTTAAAAGGTACGTTTCACAAGAAATGCTTTTATTTTGAAGTGCAAGTATGTCTCTTCCTCTGACTGCTTCCTGTTATTGAAAAATTGAATACGAGCACGTCGAGTGCATTTTCTCTGTCTTCCACCGTTCTTTTTGGAAACTGTTTAAGGAATATAAAGTAAAGGTTCAGTTTGAAATAGACGATTTTGGCCTGCCACAATTACGAGAACAACATAATCGAAAAAAACGATTATTTTGCTTTGCTAGGTTGTGACAGTGCACTACAACATATTTGATCTAATTAATTGTTTAGTAATGTATCATTTATTTAATTCATTTTTGTATTGGTTTTTCAGTTGAATTATACGTTCAGGGTAATCAACAGTTAAAAAGATACTGTTCAAATTATTATTTGTTTTAAAGTTCAATAGATGGATGTTTTCAAAGTCAATGAATAATCGTATTTAATAATCATGATATTGATTATTGACCAACATAAACTTGATTATTGCCATAATTGAGCAGCCCTAGTGTGTGCATGTGTGTTTGTGTGTGTCTGAGAGAGAGTGACAAGAGCTATATTCAGAGCTCTGCTGCCTTGGCTACACTATTTCATCGTTGCTGTTGTTTGGTGTTTAGCTACAGCACCTCCGCTTTTAGGGTTGACGTAGACCCAAACTTCGCCCGGAGGTCCCCCGTTGTTGTTGCGGAAGCTGCTGCACTAGCTAACGCTACATTAGCAAAACAAACGCTAATTTATTTTGCAAAAGGTGCAGCGGGCTTCAAACACGTTCCCCTCCACTGGTTTCAACCAAGCACTAAATTAGATGTTTTCCAACCAAATACGGTTGAACTGACACTTCCCCATATTAATTTGTAAGTAGATTCGAAGATAGGCTACATGAGCTGAAGCTTGGTTGCTAGGTTACTAGCTGAATGTTCTCCAATAAGGGGCCAGGGGAAACAAAGTGATTACTGGTTCCTAGGGGTGTAACGGTTCACAAACATTTCGGTTCGGTACGTACCTCGGTTTTTAGGTCACGGTTCGGTTCGGTACGTTTTCGGTACAGCAGAAAAAATCATCACAAAACATAACATATTTTTTTAAAATTATTATTAAACTGTGAATAATGTATTGTATACAAAATATAATAAAATAAACATTAAGGTGCAGCATTTCGATGAACTGAAATAATCTGTATTTGAACTTTACTGTACTAGTACTCACAAAACATAAACTATTAGTTTTGGGTTTTTAATTATTATTAAACTGAATATTCACTCAAATAAATACAAAATATAATAAACATCAAGGTGCAGCTTTTCGATGAACTGAAATAATCTGTATTTGAACTGTACTGTACTAGTACCTAAGCAGCCAGTTAGACATAATGACTTGCTTGTCATTGTATTTTCATGTTTTTTTTTAAAGAAAAATGTACTTGTCCACATTGCATGCAGAAAGGGCAGATCTGCTGGCACTAGCAATGTCTCCTGCTGTGGAGAACACACCCTCTCGCTAGGGACAGAGGTAGTAGCAGATACAGCCAGGTAGCGCTTTGCTAACATGGCAACATAAGGATATTTGCCGTTTGTAATAGCTTTGGCTCGGTCTGAAGTTTTTGCGAGTGGTGGAGGCTTAAATGCTAGTGGGAGTTGGGTTTGCACTTCAGTCTTTTGGTACCGGTGATATTCACGTTCGGGTGATGCCTTTTCAAATGAGTGCATGTGCAAGTTTGATGTATTGCCAGCCGCGTAACCAATTTTAGTTGAACAATGCCGACAAACAGCTTTGGTTCGGTCCACCTGTCTTTGTTCGTCATCCTTGTACGTAACTGTGAATAATTTCGGTACGGGTATGTGTACCGTTACACCCCTACTGGTTCCATGTTGATTTAATTCAATACAAATTGTTGGGGGGAACTGAAAGGCTATTACCGTACTGGTTACTTTGCGGCCCGGACATTTACCCCAAAACACATTTAGACGCTATCGCAACACAGAAGTACCTTTCAAATCCGATAACTTTTAAGACCTTCTAAATCATATTTAAGACCTTTTTAAGGCCTTACATTCAGATTATCAAATTTAAGACTTGTTAAGACCCCGCGGGAACCCTGATTGTAACTTTTTTAATTGTCTGAACTTCTCCCACCTCTGACAATAAATTCTGAGTGGTTACCAAAAAAAAGGTTATTTTCATTTTACAAATCCTGCACTCAGCTTTGCTTTCTCCAATGTTGACAGCTTCATAGTATGTTGATTACTTAAAACGAAAGTTAGTTATAATACAATATAATCAATCATATTCTTGTATGAACCCATAATGAAAATACTTCTTGATGGTTGATGAATATGTATGTATGCTTACAATTTTAGTTGTTGCTGTTTGATAACTTTGCGTTTTGAAAAGAGGATGTTGAGATCTCCATAACAGGTTGAATACTTAAAACGAAAGTTAGTTATAATCAAATATAATCAAATATAATCCATTATATTCTTATATAACTCTAAAGAAAATGTTTCATATGTTATGTTTTTCTATATTTACAGTATAAACCAAGTGGTTTGTTAAATGGAGTGTAAGACTTATAATGATTTATGGGTGTCACTGATAAGAGAGTAGGCAGTTTCTTCCCTCTCCTCTCACAGCAGGGAGGGGGGCTCCGGACTTAAGCAGAAACACATTGAGGCCTCAAAAAGGTGGTTATGTCATAGTCATAGAATATGTCTAGTCATGTTTTGTTTTACACAAACTTGGGAAGGTGTGTCTTATGCCAGAGCCAATAGAATATGTTGGTTGGGTATAGAGGAGGTGTTTGTGGGTTTTCTATCCGGTTTTTTGAGCATATAAAGACTGGCTTTTTTGGATTTTCGGGGGGGGGAGAGAGGGGGAAACCCCTGGTATACTCTCTCCCGGTAAGCTCTGTCCTTCAGAGCTGGGTTAATAGCTCTCGGTAAGGTTCTCTCAAACTTGGTAAATATCTCTTGAATTTCTTGGTTGGAATGCTGAGTGAATTGCTTTGAATGAGGGAATTTCTTTGAATGCTGAATGGAATGATTTTATGGAAGAAGCGTTTGTGAGTATTAGTACCTACCTACGTGAGGAACTGCCTCCGAAACACTGTGGGAAAGGTATGCGTTTGTGAGTATTAGTACCTACCTATGTGAGGAACTGCCTCCGAAACACTGTGGGAAAGGTATGCGTTTGTGAGTATTAGTACCTACCTACGTGAGGAACTGCCTCCGAAACACTGTGGGAAAGGTATGCGTTTGTGAGTATTAGTACCTACCTACGTGAGGAACTGCCTCCGAAACACTGTGGGATAGGTATGCGTTTGTGAGTATTAGTACCTACCTACGTGAGGAACTGCCTCCGAAAAACTGTGGGATAGGTATGGGTTTTTGAATGTTAGTCCCCGCCATCTGTGACGGAAAATAAAAAGGTATGGAATCGATGTGAATCGATTTCGTGAATGAAAGGTTGAATGTGCTTTTTATTATCACCGGTCTTTTTATGAGGAAATGCCTCTAAATTCTATCGGGAGATTTTAAATGTCACAACTGAATTGGGCAGTTGAAGTAAAACATTTTGGTAATAAATGTAAGACTGTGAATTAAAGTTTCATATTTGAACATGATCACAGCATCATTTTTTTTGTTTAGTATGATTATAATGTTGTAAAGAGAGAAGGTAAAAACCCTGTATTAGTTTGGACCTATTTTTCTTCAAATAAACTGATCCCACCTTTTTGGACTGGGACAACTTAAAGGACATCTGTGCTCTCCTCTCCTGCTTCAAAGGTAAGACTGCACCCTGCCACACACACGCTTAGGTAGGAACACACCCCATTTACTGATACCAAAATCCTTCGGGATCGCTTAAACAGATTAAAAAGAGTTGTCTGAATAGAAACATTGAACCTGGTTCTTCGGGGAGTTAATAGAGGTGAGATCTTGCTGACGTTTGGTGGATCTGAGCCAAGCAGTAAACTTACATAGACTCAGTAACTTCGGTCAGGTCAATTAGTGAGGTCAGAGTAATTTACCGGAATAAATTATCAGGACCTCACCTAGAACTCTAAACATCAATATCATTGAAAAGCAGCCAGATGCTGCTTCTTTTTTCGGTTTTCACTCATTTCTTGACTTTTTCCGACGCGCTTGCATTTAAATCCGGCTCCCCATCTCCCCGTCGCTCTGTGCAGCTGGCCTGTACCACTACACATGCTGTGCCCCCCACCCTTCTTTCACATAATGGTATGATCTTAGTGTGTCCTCGCATATGATTGGCCGCATGGTGGCCCAGCTAAATAAAGACCCGCCCCTGCCTGCAAGGATTCTCAGCAAGAGTAGGAGCGGCTGAAGATTCTGCTCTCCCCGATGGGAGTCTGCTCTTCCAACGGCAGCTCGCGATCGGCGTGTTGGAGACCTCTGAATTAAAGTATCAAGTCACCTCAAGTCAGAAGGCTCAAGTCCAAGTCAAGTCCCGAGTCATTGGTGTTCAAGTCCAAGTCGAGTCGCAAGTGTTTTGTGATTTTGTCAAGTCGAGTCTCAAGTCATCAAATTTGTGACTCGAGTCTGACTCGAGTCCAAGTCATGTGACTCGAGTCCACACCTCTGCAGCTTTGTAAAGCAAAGCTTACAATACAGTGTAACATATCTACCAATTATTAAGCCAACTGATTATTTGATCAATTGATTAATCGTTTAAGGAAACTTCTTATGAGGGTAGATATGGTGCAAAATGCGAGATCGTGTAAAACCTGATGTGAGCACTTGCAGAAAAAAAATCTGAGCTTGTGTGCATACATTTACACTTGTATAAAATATCCACGTAACTGTGAACCAAATGTACACTTGTATAAAATATCCACGTAACTGTGAACCAAATTTGAAGTCAGAGAAGAAAAAAAAAAGTTTTGTAGCTTGTAGAAAAAAAATATACTTAGTGATGAAATGTTCACTTGCAGAAAAATACATATTTTTAAAATATATTTTCCATTACAACTGCAACTTTATTTATTACAACCTCTCAAATCAGTCATTACAACTTGACGAATCTGCTCTGTGGCAGTATAAATCGACGAATCTGCCGTCTTGACTTTTGCTACACTTGCGATAAATGTGTCGCAAAAGTAATTTTCACCTGTAGATGTGGGGGGAGGGAGGGGGGTTGGAGCGAAGGGACGAGCTATCAGAAGGACGAGGCTCGGGTGACTGGAGACTGCGGGGCTAACGGTTCGTGTCGCTACCAGTCCGCTGACATGGTGCGTCAATCAACGGTAAGTTTTACTTGCACAGTATTACTTTGAATATTATTATTGTGATTGAGGATTAAATCCGCTTTGAAGACCACCGTTTTATATTGTGCAGTTTAGCGGCAAAATAACGTCAGTTAGCCAGCTAACGCTAGCTTTGTTGAGTTTATGCTAGCTAAACAAGTAGAGGTTGTAGTCTACAGCAGTAATTAATATATTATAGCCTACTGCTTTGGCACTAACGGTTGATAACCGTTAATGGAAATAAAACCAATTGAACTGTACTGAAATAATGACAAGTTTTATAGATGTCTTGGGCTCCAGCCTTTTTAAATTATCCATGCTATTTTCTATTTAGCTAACGTCGAAGTAGTGTATGTGAAATCAACCTCACAATAAGATGTGTTTATATTACAATTATTAATGTCATATTTCAAGATGATTACTTAGATATTACAATATGGTTGGTTGAGCTGGAGTTCATTATTGAGCTTACACGTTAACGTCAGTCATATCTAAAGAACAAACCCAAACCTTGTTGTTTTTATTAATTGTATTACCAAATTGATATCAAATAAACAGTAAGCATTGGTAACACAACTTCCAAAGTTACAGTAAAATAAAAAGGACCCTGACTCGGACAATACACAATCCAACATGTTCAACAGAAGAGTATAAGTTATATTGTTTGTACACATGGTTCTTTACATATATATCTGTTTGTTTAAGGTGTCCAGGTGATGCAGACAGGCTGGACCAGAGAGTGAGAGACAGAACTGGACTCCTCACAGCAGTGAACTTCAGCTCAGGTACAAAGACTCTTTTTTCATACTGTACAAAGAATCAAGAAAGATATTGGTTTAAATAAATGAAGTATTGACTTTAATACACTGATATACATTCCATTAAACAACACTAAATACTAGTTCAATCAGGAGAGACGTGATGTATGGAATACATATTTATTATCGGTCACATTATATCAATGAAACATAATGATGACAGTTCATCACAAATGAATGAAATGTTGTTTTGGCGATTAGGCCCAGGTTTTTGTAGGATATCAATCAGGAAGGGAAGAACCGTTTCCGATGAACCCCCCTGGGTCTAGACACTGGTGGTGGTGATAAGTGGTTAGGTCCGGTTGGAAGGGAGAAGGTTAAGCTTGGTCCTGAGGTCAATCAATCGATCAATCAATGTTTAGTCATATAGCCCAATATCACGAATGTTACATTTGTCTCAGTGGTCTTCACAGTGTGTACAGAATATCAGTATGACAATACGACACCCTCTGTCCTTAGACCCTCACATCGTACAAGGAAAAACTTCCGAAGAAAACCCAGTTTAAAGGGAAAAATGGGAGAAACCTCAGGGAGAGCAACAGAGGAGGGATCCCTCTCCCGGGATAGACAGACGTGCAATAGATGCCGTGTGTAAATTGAAAAGATAATACATTTGCAACATAGGTAGTCCGAATGTTTGGAAATGCATGTGTGTGCATGCATGGAGTTGAAAGCAGGAGGCGAAGGGGTGGAGGAGGGTTGCGTGTTGACACCTGGAAGACAGCTGATAGAACAGGGGAGAGCATATATAGAGGGATTAACAGGTGCGATCATTAGGCTTGTAAATGGAGGGGCGTGATAGGTTAGCTGAGGAGTGGCGCTCCCTGTCATTTAGATGCAGGGAGCAAGTATTGCCATGACGAGCAATACGGAGTGTTAGGTCTTCCTGTCTGAACTTGCGCTAAGCTTCATATCACCTACACATCAGTTAAGTTGAGGGTTTTTCCCATGCAAAAGGTTACATTTAGATGTTAACAAGCAATATGACTTTGTCAGCTCTCTAATTTAATGTATTGAAGGCAAAGATATTTAACACATGGTGAGAACTGCTATTTATCTCTCAATATTGTCTGTAAAAACGTGGTAAAAGTGATTCTTTCAATGAGACAACAGAGCAAGCTTCTACAGTTGCACTACGTTTTGATAACAAAATATGTTTCAATGTTGATGAATTTCATACTGTTCATTCATAATCTGATTACAATTTAAAAAATAATTATATCAACAGCCCCTAAACACACCTCTTTCATAAATAACACACTTGTTCTGCAATAATATGTTTTATGTTTCCTGTCATTTTTGTTAGGAAAGGACATGCCTGAAAGACACGACTCAACATTTTCCTTCTCTGAGGGTCAAGAAGAACATCCAAGAGGAACATTAAAAGCTGATGTTATGAGATTTTAAGACCAGTACAGGACATTCACTAAGAAACTACTTTTATTGTGAAAACAAAGATCTGCACACCGAATATGTTTGTAGTCTATCAGGACCATCATTTGTTTGTGACACTGCCTGCACCTCAGAGAAGGGTTGGTTCAGAGAAGGGGTGGTTATAGTCAGGCTTATAAAGTGTGGCGAAAAACATAGTCAGCTGATGGGATGCATCTATTTCCACATCTACACTCCATCAGCTGATTATTTCTATTTGCCTCACTTTATGAGCTTCACATCACTTGTACCTTGCACCGCAGAGTTTGCAACATCACAAATAAATGGGGCCAATCTTCAGTAATCTAACATTTTCAGTAAGAATAATGGACGAAAGGAGTGCAAATACAAATACAATTTATTGAAATGTGAACCAAAAGTTAATCAAAAATGTTTTAAATAAAAAGCACATATGGACATAAACCTATTAAATGTATAAGTAAACACATTTAGTCAAATAAAGTGACAGACTAGGCCTGTGGTATCAGCTGTGCCCAGCATGGGCTCCTCCATCAGGCCTGGTCCTCCTCGCAGAGGAAAGACCCTCAGTCCTCTCCAAACCCCTGAAGTCTCAGCAGCTCTCTGGACACCACGCTGTCTCAATCTGTCCACACTGATATGAGGGGGGGGAAATGAAAATAATAAATGCTTTAGACAATAAGAAACATAAAGTTGACTGTTGAGTTGCTCAGTTTTTTTAGATTGTCAATACTATTACTGTATAGCTAATAGGGGTGTAACGGTATCCGTATTCGTCCCGTACCGTCACGGTTCGGACGTCATGGTTCGGCACATGCAGTCACATGGCGAATACGCCTTTTTTTTACGAGTGGGAAAAAAGTCTGTCCTTCAGGGCAGCATCCACTACACTATTTATAATCCAGGGGGCGGTATTGCGCCTAAAAGCTGTTTGCCAGCCGCCCTTAAACAACAAATGAAGAACAAGAAGAAACAACAACAAAACGAACTAAATACAAGAAGAAGAAAAGTTAGTATGGCGATTTCAGATAACACACCTGCTTCTTTTAAATCAGCTGTGTGGGAACATTTCGGGTTCCCTGTGGACTACAATAACGATGAAGTGTGCGAGTGGTGGATCCGACGAGGACGGTGTGTCGGCGTTGTTCTACAGCGGTGCGGTATGCTAATGGGAACACACGCCAAACATGCTAAATCATATCAGAAGGGATCACCCAGATTTGCCAATCACCGGAGCCCGGCAAAAGACAACAGCAGTTCAACAGCTGATCCCCGCTGTTTTTAAGAAGCCAATAGACATGAAAGCCGTGAAACCAAAATAAATAACGGAAGCTTTTGGCATATGTTTTTCAACGACTTTGCGCTCTTGAAACACTTTCTTATTATTTATGATGTAAGACATTCTTTTTAGTTTTACAGCTTGATGAAACCTTTTTGTTTGACATCAGCCATTATAGATAATATGGCCATCTGAGTGTGTGTGGTACTGTTTATGGTTTGTTTTTAACTGTTTAATACAGTTAATTATTCAAAATGTCAGAGTTCCTTATTTTGAGACAACAAACCTGAAATTATGCATTTGGGACTTTTTTTTGCCTTTTCTTGTTGTACCGAACCGTGACCCCCAAACCGAGGTACGAACCGAACCGTGACTTCTGTGAACCGTTACACCCCTAATAACTAATATATCAGGTTAAGAGGCACATTCAAATAAAGATTGGTCTTTAAATAGATTGTGTCTCTTGAATTATTTGTCTAAAGTAAAGGATCTAGAACTGGTACTTAGTTTTAATGATACCGTCTGGTTATTATGCTGTTTGGAGGAGGCATCATAGGTAAGAGTACTAACTAGCTACATGTACCATCACATGTACCTTAGCTTGACTTACATGTATAATTAAGTGATGGCAAAATATAAATGACTAATGTCATGCAAACATATTAATATTTTCTTGATTCCAGAGTTGAATTTAGCACAATTGCATACAAACGTCAAGGGATTTTAAGATTCTGAAGTCTAGAAATAGAAAATAGCATGGATAATTTACAAAGGCTTTAAAAACACAGCAGGAGCCCAAGACAATTATAAAACTTGTCATTATTTCAGTACAGTTCAATTGGTTGTATTTTCATTAACGGTTATCAACCGTTAGTGCCAAAGCAGTAGGCTATAATATATTAATTACTGCTGTAGACTACAACCTCTACGTGTTTAGCTAGCATAAACTCAACAAAGCTAGCGTTAGCTGGCTAACTGACATTATTTTGCCGCTAAACTGCATGATATAAAACGGTGGTCTTCAAAGCGGATTTAATCCTCAATCACAATAATAATATTCAAAGTAATACTGGGCAAGTAATGAGCAAAACTTACCGTTGATTGGCGCGCCATGTCAGCGGACTGGTAGCGACACGAACCGTTAGCCCCGCAGTCTCCAGTCACCGAGTCTCGTCCTTCTGATAGCTTTATACAAGTGTAAATGTATGCACACAAGCTCAGATTTTTTTTCTGCAAGTGCTCACATCAGGTTTTACACGCTCTCGCATTTTGCACCATATCTATCTTCATACGTCTTCAAGCTAAATGTCAAATGGTGTTACTTCCAGTCTCGGATGTTAAAGGTCACCTATTATGCAAAATCGACTTTTTCATGTCTTTTATACATAAACATGTGTCCCCTCTGTGTAAAGAGATTCTGAAAGTTTCAGGAAAAAATATTCGCACACTTTTTGTCCTGATCCATTTATATACAAACCTGTCTGAAAATGAGCTGATCAGATTTAGGCCACTTTATGGTATAAATAAAATCCAAATACAGAAAAAACTTTTACATATGTATTTTTGATCCTCACATATTAGTTTTCCATTTAAATCCCCTGAACCTGCAAACACAAACCGCTTTCTGTGCATGTATCGCTGTGCATTCGTGTGTGGGTTTTGTGAGACTCCCCTGACTGTCACCCGATTCGTACTTGTAATTTGTTCTATCTATAGCCAATCAGATGTCTCCTTCATTCTAAGCCAATCACATGAGCGCGCCCCCACGAGGGTATGATTTATTGCGTTCATGACATGACACTTCATATACGCATTTTGCGCTGTCCGGTCAGCTCGCTAAACAGAGGGCGGAGCATCAGGTGATTATGCAGAGCTGTGTGTCTCCGTCAGACTCAGCAGCTGATCTGATCTCTCTCTCGCGTCCGGTTATACTTCACTCGCGTTTATGTCCATATCGATCAGATCCAGTTCTCCTGATCGGCCTTTATAGAGAGCACCGATCAAACTATTAAGAGTATATCGGCCGATAATGACCGGCGGGGCTCCCCCCGTTGACAGTTTACTGTCTAGCACTGGCTTCGTAGTGCACTGATCGATTAAGCTAAGCTAACCTGTAGCTGCTCCCTCCACACTCACAACAACTTCATACAGTGTTACAACCCGGCTCATGGGCTGTAACATAAAACAGGGAGGCGAGACGAGAGGTAAGAATATATAGTTTATTAGTTTGAACACAACACTAAATGGACACCAGCAACAAGTCCCTGAAGCTGGCGCAGAGAGAGTGCCCAGAGGAGTGAGAGCGACGTATCCGGCTTGCTCCTCCTATATCCTTTTAGCGTAGCTCACCCGGCAGGTGCGCCTCATCAGACAGATTGCAGCTGGGACCTGCAATCACACACAAAACACACGCACAACCAGACGGCACCCCACGTGGTGTGGAGGAGTCGTCACACTCCCCCCCCCATAAGAAAAGAGTTCCCCTAAGAACACCGTTAATTAACCAAATAGCTAGGAGCTCTTCTCCGATATTCCGGCGCGGACAGAAAACCACTCTGGCCAGTCCCCTGACGCAGCCCCTGGAAGAACCCGGAATGTCCCTCCAGAAACCGCAACCTAGCCCTCGGCATCAAACCCAAGACCTGACCCCCAGGTCGCTGCCGAACTGGCCCACCCGTCCGACACGCGTGAAATGATCCAACATGCCAAGACACATCTCTCCTCAACCCAGGCCAAAAGAAATACTGCAACAGGTAACCACATGTTTTACGGACACCCAGATGTCCCGACTGCCCATGCGCTTTTCTGAGGACCTCCCCACGAAATCTGACAGGAACCACAATCTGATACACTGGCTCACCCATGAAGCCTTTCCCACGTGACCACCACTTTCTGACCAGCAATCCCCCTTGCAGCTGATAACCCCTGGTGACACCATTACCATCCTCGGTGGAGAGAACCGCCTCAAAAAACGGACTGAGGGGGACATCCGCTCTCTGCTCTACCACCAACTTACTGCGGGATACAGACAACAACCAGTCAGGAATAACCACAGAATCTCTCGCACTGACCACATAAATAAAGCAGCTGTATTCGCCATACAGGAAACACACATTTAAAATGGTTTTGCCTGCCGTTTTTGTGTACACAAGCATTCATCAATGGTTCGGAATGTGGCGCTGTACATTAATAATATAAAGGCTTGTATTTGCGTGCATTTCCTGTTCGGAAAGTGGCAATGTACTGAGAGTGGAGGTGTCCTGAGATTAGCGCCTGCAGGCAGGCTCCATGGACCTGTCAGCTCCGGACAGCGCAAAATGCGTACATGAAGCGCTACGTCATGAACGCAATAAATCTACCCTCGTGGGGGCGCGCTCATGTGATTGGCTTAGAATTAAGGAGACATCTGATTGGCTATAGATAGAAAAAATTACAAGTACGAATCGGCTGACCGTCAGGGGAGTTTAAGAACCCACACACGAATGCACAGCGATCCGTGCACAGAAAGCGGTTTGTGTTTGCAGGTTCAGAGGTTTTAAACGTAAAACTAATATGTGAGGATCAAAAATACATAAAACTTTTTTCTGTATTTGGATTTGATTTACATGTATATGAACCGGAACACATTTGTGTGTGCATTAAAAAACACAAGTGTGAATCCTTTTGCGGATCATGAAATACAAGTGTGAATCCTTCTGTGTGCATGTGTGTATTATGAGACTGTTCTGAGCCCATATTTTCAAGCTGCTAAAAGGGGATCGCGGAGAAATGCTCTCTGCAGACCCATTCTCACAGCGTTATAAACCTTTTTCTTACTCAATATCAAGCCACACTTATTGTTTTTACTTCGGCTTTGAGTGTTTGTGTGTGCTCAGGATGACCTGTCCTCTCCTCGCAGCAGATCGCAGCAACGAGCCTCGCAACGTCCCGACCAATCAGAGCACACTGGGCTTACAGGGAGGGGGGGGGGGGGGCAGAGAGTGAATACCGGTGAATACACATACTCTACAGAGATGCTGTATGACAAACCAATGTGAGTTTGGAAAATTGTACAATATAAATCTATTTTAGTATACCTCAACAATGGAATTATGATCAGTAGAAATGGCCATGACATGGGCCCTTTAATATGACAGTCAGTTCATTGGGGAACAGTGGATGATGGGCGTGTGGCGTGTGGCGCAGTGGTTAGAGCCTTGGTATGGGGATCAGATGGTCACAGGTTCAAACCCCACTGCAGTCAGCATGTCGTTGTGTCCCTGGGCAAGACACTTCACCCCAAATTGCTCCTGTGGGGATTGCACACAGTATTGAGTATGTAAGTACACTGAACAAAAATATAAATGCAACACTTTTGTTTTTGCTCCCATTTTTCATGAGATGAACTCAAAGATCTAAAACATTTTCTCTATACACAAAATAACCATTTCTCTCAAATATTGTTCACAAATCTGAAAAAATCTGTGATAGTGAGCACTTCTCCTTTGCCGAGATAGGTGTGGCTTATCAAGATGCTGATTAGACAGCATGATTATTGCACAGGTGTGCCTTTGGCTGGCCACAATAAAAGGCCACTCTAAAATGTTCAGTTTTATCACACAGCACAATGCCACAGATGTCGCAAGTTTTGAGGGAGCGTTCAATTGGCATGCTGACAGCAGGAATGTCCACCAGAGCTGTTGCCCGTGAATTGAATGTTCATTTCTCTACCATAAGCCGTCTCCAAAGGCGTTTCAGAGAATTTGGCAGTACATCCAACCGGCCTCACAACCGCAGACCACGTGTAACCACACCAGCCTAGGACCTCCACATCCAGCATGTTCACCTCCAAGATCGCCTGAGACCAGCCACTCGGACAGCTGCTGCAACAATCGGTTTGCATAACCAAAGAATTTCTGCCCAAACTGTCAGAAACCGTCTCAGGGAAGCTCATCTGCATGCTCGTCGTCCTCATCGGGGTCTCGACCTGACTCCGGTTCGTCGTCGTAACCGACTTGAGTGGGCAAATGCTCACATTCGATGGCGTCTGGCACGTTGGAGAGGTGTTCTCTTCACGGATGAATCCCGGTTTTCACTGTTCAGGGCAGATGGCAGACAGCGTGTGTGGCGTTGTGTGGGTGAGCGGTTTTCTGATGTCAATGTTGTGAATCGAGTGGCCCATGGTGGTGGTGGGGTTATGGTATGGGCAGGCATATGTTATGGACGACGAACACAGGTGCATTTTATTGATGGCATTGTGAATGCACAGAGATACCGTGACGAGATCCTGAGGCCCATTGTTGTGCCATTCATCCACAACCATCACCTCATGTTGCAGCATGATAATGCACGGCCCCATATTGCAAGGATCTGAACACAATTCCTGGAGGCTGAAAACATCCCAGTTCTTGCATGGCCAGCATACTCACCGGACATGTCACCCATTGAGCATGTTTGGGATGCTCTGGATCGGCGTATACGACAGCGTGTTCCAGTTCCTGCCAATATCCAGCAACTTCGCACAGCCATTGAAGAGGAGTGGACCAACATTCCACAGGCCACAATCAACAACCTGATCAACTCTATGCGAAGGAGATGTGTTGCACTGCGTGAGGCAAATGGTGGTCACACCAGATACTGACTGGATTTCAGACAAAAGCGACTAACAAGTAACATGTAATGTAATAATCTTTAGTTGCACACGATTTACTCATAATGTGTGGGCCAACTCTGAAGACAATTTAGCGTTTCTAGTCAAGGCAGATTTTGCAACAACTATTTTTGGTGGTAATATAGTTTGAAAGCATGTTGCTACACAGGTGACAAGGGCAGCATTATTATGAAGAATTAACATTAAATACCAATTAAGGTAGTTAAATGTCTCTGACCTAAAACTCTTTATACCAATCAATTGTACAATAACAAAACAATTGTCCACGTTATTTTACCAACTTTCATCCACAGCCTTATGGGTTTCAGTGTTAATAGAGTGGATGTGAGTTTATAAAAAGAGAGTGGAGGCTGTGAGAGAAAATTAAGAGCCCAGCGAGCCTGTTCTTGGACCCGAAACCTCTGCTCAGAGACAGATTTCCAAACAAAATCCAGATTGAGCCTCGCTGGCTGGGGATCCCTTTGATATGAGAACAGGGCTAATCCCTGTAGTTCTGGCTGCTGCCATGTCTTCATCCTCCCAACCAGGTGCCCTTTCATTAACCTTTGACTCGCACTTGCACTGTGTTTGAAGAGGCTGGTATTAAACGGGTTTATCCTAGATTGTTGCTGCTGCAGCGGTAAGAAGAGCCGCTCTGTTTCTCACAGGTCTTTTAAGGTGTTGAATAGAACACAAGCTACATTATGTAACCCTCAGTTAGCTGCTGGACCAGGCTGCGCTGCACCGCTCCTCTGTGGCAGGGCAACACACTGTTATACTCGGATACATTTACATATTTACATTGCTGATAACCTTGGATAAACCTCCGATGTATGTTTTTTCGGTTGACCGTGACCAAATCCATAACATAGTGTTAGTTTACCTACCAGAATCCTACCAGAGTATGTAATGGCTTTTTCCACAAATATGGTCCATCAATAAATTCTTGTCTGCAAAAATTAAGTTGTTGATGCAGCTCAAGGACATTTTTCAAACAATTTCAAAGCAGAAAGATATATACAATATTACATTGAACACCAAGAAAATCCATTAAATATTTAAAAGTCCAATATTGTTGCAACATTTGATGGCAGGATATTACTTTTGTATGATCATGGTAGCATGTTTTATTTTCTTCTAATATAGGCCTAAGAGATTTAGGCTAACACTAAGAGGATGAAATACATGTGCACTTAGAAACTGTTTAGAAAATGAAGTCAGAGATCTCACAAAACTATTAGACAAAATGTTCATCATTTTGTCTTTTTCTATCCGAGTATGTACAAGGCACAGCTCAAGAGGATTTACCAGAAAAACAAACCTGAAGTGCCTTTTTTTTCTATTTGTATTATTATTTTGTTGTCCAAGGATCTGTTTTCATGTTCTGTCCTCTTTTGAGCACACTTTTAAACTCACACAATGAGCCTCAGCAGATGTGTATAATCAGCTGCTCTCTTTGGAAAGAGAACATAGTGGACATTGAGCACTGGTCCCTGAAATTACAAATTTGTTGTTCAATTATCCATGATGCCACAGAATGATACATCTTGGCCAGAGGCCCACGTGGTCAGCAGCCTCCTGTGAGAGCCTCACTCCTCTGCTGCTGGGAATCATGTAATTCAGTGTAAGTGCTTTGAGAATAACAAAACATCAGAGGAAATGTACAGCGATATTACATGTACGATTATTTTGGATGAAGTTCCGGCACGGTCAAATGATTAACCATCATTAGCTCAGCCGTACAGCAAACTGCATTAGTAACCGGCTGTGCATGAACCTATGACGATTAAGATAATAAGATCATTAATTTTGTTGCGGTGGTCATGTACGAGCAAGAGCCAAGTGTTTGGCGGCATTTCTAAAACCAGTTTGTTTTCAATAGAAGCGTTCAGTAATTTCAAACTACACAAGATAATTCACGTCTTTCGATCTACAAGAGAGGATAAACCTCCATCTTCCTCCAGCGTCGAAACTTTATGCATATGATCCTCTCTATGATGCAGTCAATTAGCATATGCATAAGAAAAAGTTAGTGAGTCCATTTTAACCTGCTGATTCTGGTTTACCTACACTTTTAAATTGGTTGTATGTAAAAGACTGTTTCCTCACATAATTCTAACTGCTCCTTCATGTTATGTAAAACCAGACCGACAGAAAGCTACAAATGCTCACTACTTATACAATACATAATAAGTAGGGCCTTTACAGCTGCATCATTTCTCTCTAAAAGTGTTTGGTTTTTAAGCATCCAAAGTACTCCAAATGTGTGGGATTAACAAACAAAATTGCTGGTAACTCTGATGTTATTCTAATGAACCGCTCCACTGTGAATAGATCAAATGTATAAATCAAAAATATAACCCAGATAATTCCATGATGTGTCAATCAAGCCAAGCCTGCTCACATAATGTGGGCATACTGCGACTGTATGTACTAGAGCAGGGGTATGCTCTAGGACATACTGTATGCTCTTTGACCAAAAGAGCCATTGTGCTCCTTTTTCCCAAAACATTTTTTGTCTTGAGCCGCAAAACATATTTCATAGCTTATAAAGTTGTATTTATTGTTATATCAGACAAAAACTACAGTTTGTTTGCATTTATTAGGATATTTATTAAATTATATAAAACTGTTTACCTCTAATAAGAAACAAAGAACTCCTATAAGGAGAATTAAAAATAATACACAAGCCTACTTTAAAATAAATTAAACACAGCACTTGGGGAGTGTGACGTTTAGATACTACTGGGACCCCAAAGCAGAGACTGACAAAAGATAAAGTTTCAAAAAGTTTAATAAACAAGGTAATCCAAGGCAGGTACTGACGACAGGGAGCTTGGCTGGCCGTAGTAAACCAAAAACAAAGCTGCGGGAAAACGTTTCCGACCAAAACTCAAAAAGAACTCCTTAACCAACTACAACAGACTCCAGGCTGCAGAAAGGCACTCCGGACCGCGGGACAGCATGAAAAATACTCTGGCAGAGAAGTGAGGTGAGGGCCAGGCTCTTAAAGAGCAGGTAATCAAGTGAGTGGGGACAGGTGTGCCTCATCTGCAGCCAGGAGTAACCAGCCACGCCCCCCCTGTCACACACCAGCCCTGCAGAGACAGAAAGACAGAGTAGTGAGGGGTAAAAGGAGCACACAACAAGTTAAACACAAAAACAACAAAAGCCCCATGCAAAACATAACAGGGAGTCCTCTGCACATTTGAAGGAAACAATATATAATTAAAATGGGCCCACTTTGAAATAAATAAAACATATAGCTGCACCCTAAAAAGAGTTAAAGGTAGGGTAAGAATGGAGAAACCAGCTCGAGTGCGCTAGAATTTGAAAATACACAACCGGGAAAAAATCTGCCTCTTCCTTACAGAGCCCCTCCTCCAACACACACGAACGCGCACATGACCAATGAGGGCACGAGATAAGTTTGTGCACAGATGGAAGGCTGACAGGCAGGTAGGCCATCCAGTTATTTTAGCCGGGCCGGCTCAGATGATTGGTCGTGATTTTTACATCCACAGATACATTTTTCTATGTATTTATTGTCAAAGCATTTCATATATTCATTGCTATCGGGACGTTAAGAGCATTCCATGGAATATAACAAAAAGTGTTTTCTGAAATAAATGACATACCCCAGCGCCATATAGATAGAAGAGTTACGACAACGGAAGTCCAAAAACGGTTATCGTCACGTGGTTCATGTAGACGAGGATCGTTCCCCGGAAGTTCATGGCGGGCAATGTGAATGCATTGATAACAGGAGATTGAACTACGATTTTTGGTAATTATTAGCGAATAAAGGTTTTGATTTGCAATATTTATACAACAAATCGATATGTGTATGTATTTACATCAATATGTTTTAAAAAATAAAATAGAATTTGTTAATATTAAGTGATAATATTAGGATTAGTGTGAACAACTAGTTTACATGTTAGGCTAACAGTGCCTTGGTTAAAGAGCCTGTTGTTGTTTATTTATAGCTTTGAATTCTTTAAAACAAATATTATCTTCTTAAACTTGTATGGTAGTCAGGAGCATCACTTTCTAATGTTTATTGATATATTTAGAGGGAGGGGATCTAAAGTAATGCTTTAAAATTCAGATTAGATTAATGTCTACCACAGTGGCGAGCCGGCAGGGCCCTCTAGGCTAAGATATTCTAAGAAATAATATTTGAAAACATTACAAAAAAAAACCCATTTTTTTATATTTGTTTTTGATGTTATATTTTTCATTAGTTTTACCAAAATAACTTGATTTAATTGTATGTAAAATAATATTTCCAAAGAAATAAATCCTTCGAATCTGCCTGTTCAGTTTCTGTTGGAATGTGAAGGGTTAAATTCCGTCTCTGCGAGTTACTGTGAAGACGGGAGAGCTTGTTGGTCCCTCTCTACATTCACAGAGGGCCAGCTATAGTAACTCAATGAGAGAATAATGTCAAATGACAGTACAATTGACCAATCATATCTTCCCTCTAAATGGGCGGGCTTTCTTTTCGCGGACTTTATGACAAGTTCCACCCGCTGAGAGGTCTATGCAAGTGGTGCAGTGACGCGTCCTAAGACCCGGAAGTAAGCCGCGCTCGGATTCCCTCGACAGAAAGCAATGGAATTTCTCCATAGGGTTTTGGAAAATAGCTGGAAATAAGGTCTGTGGAAAACGAACCTGTTAGATAAATGCACGTTTTGTTCAGACGGATAATATCCACATGTCTACCCTACTTTTATTATTTTCGAATCATAAATCTAAACGATAGATTTATGATCGATAGATTTATGATTAGCATAAGTTCGTTCATGATGGCTCACTTCAGTGATACCCCTGCGAGATGGAGTTCATGACTTTATGAGCTGTTCATGAGCACTCATGAAACATTCATGAACAACTCATTACATGTATATGTTCACTTGTCATGTTCATGAACCAAAATTCTTAAAATGCTCATGAACCATTTTAAAGAGCAGTTCATGAAATGTTTATGAACATTGTTCATTCATATAAAGTTCCTGTGTTGCTCATGACAGACTTTTATGAGCAATTTATGAACTTTTCATGATCCAGCCAATCACAACATTATAATTAAAACCCCAAAAAGTTTGCATGAGTATTTCATGAACTTTTCATGACTATGAGCATTTCATGAATTGTGGATGATTGTGGCACATTCAGAATATTTTTGAATATTCATGAACATTTTATGAACTTTTGATGATCAGTGTGATGTTTTTAAAGACCTCTTCAATATTCATCTACTATTTGAACATTTCTTTCTTTTTTAAAACTTTTAATCTTAAAACAAAACAATAGTGAATTTGAAACTGAACATTATCTGTATTTATTTTGGTGACATTCATATCATTTTATGGTTTATCTGTACTGTTTGAGAAGCAGTACGAGTAAGTAGCGCCAAGGTGGAACCCTTGGCAGGTGAGCGGTGACATCTGGGTTACCTTAGGGGGGACACTTCCGCCCCCTCCTCAGAAGCAATCCAGACGATCAACCGGATCCTGTGTATAATTATTGCTGCTCCACTTTTCTGTTTTCTACAGGTCAGTACATAATGAAAATGATCGATGTTAACTTGTGTGAATTAGATATGATGTTGGAGATGTTTAGGAGAGTGTGTCAGAAGGTTTTGAGCATGTTTGACATAGTAACGGTATTTTAAAAATACTAAACTGTCGGCAACAATAGATGCCATTTTCGCGGGCTTCAGCCGCGCCTGAGTGACCTGAGCGAAGGCTCGCAGGCAGGTTAGCTGCTGTGCATGGGTAATATGTTTTGTTTACCTGAGTGCAGTCTTGCAGGCACATTGCCTTGTTTTTTGTTTATTAACATTGACAGTGTATTTTTGTGATCTCCATAATATGTTATATTTGGTAAAGATAGATATATTGATAGAAAGTATTATTTGATAGCGTTATGTGTTTATAGATAACAACCTGTCCTTCACTGCAAACATAGCTGCTACAACCCGCTGCTGCAGATACACGCTTTACAACATCAGGAGGATGCGTCCCCAGCTGACCCAGAAAGTGACGCAGGTTCTGGTCCAGGCTCTCATCATCTCACGCCTAAACTACTGCAACTCCCTCCTGGCTGGTCTACCTGCATGTGCCATCCGACCTCTGCAGCTCATCCAGAATGCAGCGGCTCGTCTGGTCTTCAACCTTCCTAAATTCTCCCACGCCACGCCGCTCCTCCGCTCCCTCCACTGGCTTCCGGTAACTGCTAGAATCCACTTCAAGACAATGGTACTTGCGTACCATGCTGCGAATGGATCTGGCCCTTCCTACATCCAGGACATGGTTAAACCGTACACCCCAGCACGTGCACTCCGCTCTGCATCAACCAAACGGCTCGCTGCACCCTCACTGCGAGGGGGACCCAAGTTCCCATCAGCAAAAACATGTGGGTTTGCTATCCTGGCTCCAAAATGGTGGAATGAGCTCCCCATTGACATCAGGACAGCAGAAAGCTTACACACCTTCCGGGGCAGACTGAAAACTCATCTCTTTCGACTCCACTTCGAGCAATAGAACTATTAACAAAGCACTTATGGACTGGCTTACCTAAAGCCAGTTGAGTAGCACTTGAAATGTTTTTGCTCTATGAAACCTGATGTACTTATATGATTCTGTTTTCTTCAAGTTTGTATTTTGTTGGTCGAACGCACTTATTGTAAGTCGCTTTGGATAAAAGCGTCAGCTAAATGCAATGTAATGTAATAATTTATATTGACTATGTTGAATTCCTCCTTGAGATACAGTAATTGACTGTGACAGACAGATAACTTAAATGGAGAAATGTGATGTTTGTAAAGTTCAGCTATTTGAATGTAACTGTGTACTTTGAATTTTGAATAAGAAGCAATCCAGACGATCAACCGGATCCTGTGTATAATTATTGCTGCTGCACTTGTCTGTTTTCTACAGAAATCCTTTATTGTTGCTGTGGTACCCAAGCTTTTGGGACTCGTAATAACATGTTTTGTGCAGCTGAGTATCAAGAACTGTGCTTCAAATAGTGATAGGATTAATTGTAGTGCTCCACCTGTATACATTTATGTTTGTTTGTTCATTTGAGTAAAGTTCCATTGTGATTGACATAATTGTTGTTTTCTATGGTTGCCAATTGACCCACAGTCAATGGTTCATGAACAGTTCATGAACAGTTCATAGCCAGCCATTGAATTATATTCAGTGACTGGGTATGAACTGTTCATGAACGGTTCATGAAGTTGTTATGAACAGTTCTTGATATGTTCTTGGTTGAATATCCCTACACACTCACTGAAAACTCCATTCCATGAATTGTTCATGAACCTGCCTAAAACCATATTCCATGAATTGTTCATGAACCATTCCAGCACAGGAGTTTCATGAGTAGTTCATGAACTACCCTAGTGCCATTTAATGTTCATGTCACTTTCATGAACAGTTCATCAACTTTGTTATGAGCTGTTTATGAGCTGTTCATGAATATGGTTCACTAATATTTCATGAACTTTTCATGACAAGTTCACTATCATCTCACTGGGGTAGTGATGACATCGTTGCGAAATTATTAACCGAGTCATTTTCAAGATTGAGTTACAATGATAAACTGGAGTGGCAAAGGATCAGCTGCATGACCCCGCAAGTGCTTCATCCAAAAGGACAGGAGGATGGACTTTGTGTTTCAGTGATTTATCATCAAAGGTAGGCCTAAGTAATTTTCAATGTGGGCCGCCGTGCCGACTTAATTCATGTTTAATTGTTACTTGGCTGTGGGTGCCCTGTCATGATAGGTGTTTATATAAATTGTGTTGTTCTGTGTGGTAGAGGGTCGCTGTCATTGATGCGTTTTGCACCCCGGGCCACTGTTTTGATATTCCGCTGAAGTCGACGTTGAGACGTAATATCTCTTCTTTTTTTTCGAGGGAAGGGGGGTCAGAGGGCCTAGGTATAAAAGTCACGGCTCGCCACTGGTCTACCATTTTCTTAAATTCATGGTAGTTTCAGTAATCCCCTGGTAATTGAGGACACAAGTTATCTAAATGACTAATGTCATCTTTATGGCTTTCAGAAAGGACAGGAGACCGACAGGTGATTATCAAAGGACTAGCAGCAGCAGCAGCAGCAGCAGGATGATGATGTTAAATGTGTTGTTTTAGGAACATCCATTGCAAATACATGGAATTCAATAAACATTGAATAGCATATCATGCAGTTGTCTGTGCCTTTTCCTCCGTGTTGTCCTGGTTTGCTGTGCTGCCTCCTAGTCGCCACCATGGTTTGCTGTGCTGCCTGGGGATGCTCAAATCGCTCCGAGAAAGGAGTACGAATGTACGGCTTCCCCACTGACACGGAGTGGAGGAAAAAATGGCTGGCTCAAATGGCTGCAGGAGCAATTTCACGACCAACAGCAAAAACATATGTGATGTAATTATATACAAACACTGCATTTGCACTTTTTCACAAAACGAAAACCACACCATTGGGAAAGCTTAATGTTTTGTTTAATACAAAAAAACAGGGAAAGGCTTGAAAAACACAGAGTTGAGACTCAGGGTGCAGGGTGAGGGTCTCAGTGCAGGTATTCAGGCTCCTATAGGCGCATTCACACTGCGGTACTTTTCCCACAAAGGTTCATGCGAACTTAGTTCATGCAAACTCTTTAGTTCGCATGAACTAAGTACAGATCGCGTTCACACCGGAAAAAGTCCCTGGGGGTGGATTAGGCAAATGAAGCCGCTGACGTCACTTCTTCTTCTTCTGCTTTGGGCTTACTGGCAGGCCGCAAACCACTTCACGGCATATACTGCCGCCCAAAGTCCCCGGCCGGAAGTCCCCGGAGTTGGGGACTGGCTTCAGAAGAAGCTGCTGGGAGTCCCAGCAGCTTCTACTGAAGCCTTCCGAGTAAATCACCAGAACGCCGACACCTCCTCATCTCCCATGTTTTATTTTTTGTTGCCATAAATTAGTCTCTCTGCGTTTCTGCGCTGGGCTAATGCTAATAATGCTAATGCGAGGATAATAAAATGGCGGCTTCACAAAACTTTTTGGGAGTTTTACGGGGCGTGGTTTGCAATCCGCCCAGCCAATGAGAAATATAGCTCTTTTCTCACAAAAGAGCCGCTCGAAAGTCCCTGCTCTATAGCAGGGACTTTCGAGGGGGTAAAAAGGTTCGCATGAACTAATTTTAGTACCGGCTCTTTTTGGTGTGAACGCGATCATGAACTAAGTTCGCATGAACCTTTGTGGGAAAAGTACCGCAGTGTGAATGCGCCTATTGAATCCCCCTCTGGTTCTTGTGCTGAAAGAGGGAGTAACAGACAGGAGAAAGGGTTATACACACCTATATAGCACACCTATTGGATGGGAAATTGCCTTGGGGAGATAAGGTGTTTACTTATATAAAACAGTAGTATTAAACTTACCTTGTGTTTTCACTCTCACTCAAGTCCCTCTCCCTTTGCCATCAATCCAAAATCAGCTGAGCTGCAACATTATACAGACAGGTAATAATCAACAGAATCACAAGGACACAATATGGCTCTGCTAAAAACACTCACTCTTACACGCACCAAAGTTATATTTATCTAATATTTAACTCCCTCCCGCATACAATCCCGTTTAGAAGCCCCTCTTCTCTAATTCAACAACGTTGGACCAAATAATAGACATTAAGAGAACGGAATTTACAATTAAAAGGCTGTTCAACGTGTGTTGCTAACTTGCTTCGGTATCCTAGCTTAATCTGTTATCTGTAAACGTTCCCTAAATCTACTAATTTAGGGATAATCCACTGACATTCTTTAATACACATGTTCATTTGAATCAGATGTACTGATAATATCCGCAATATACATCTTTAAACGTATTCTTACCTTTAAAAGTCCGTCACGAACGGTCTATTATGCTGCAACTCTACAGCTCTGCTAGCCTTGGCGCTAACTTCCGGGGAACGATTGAGAGGCTCCACGATCCGCCATTGCTGTAAAAAAGTGGTCCATTGGAGTGAACGGAGATGTCGTAACTCTTCCATTATATGGCTCTGACATACCCCATTGAATTATGACTGAAGATCGTCAGCTGTCTTTCTCTCCCGTGTTGTTCTTCGATACATAAAGGCTGCAGCACCTTTGACAACTTCTCTCTACATATCAAACATACCGGTAAACCAGCATCGTTTGCTGTGAAAGCATATAACTCTGTCCACGCAGAATTAAATCCTGTGTTCCTCCGATACTTTTCTTTTCTTTGATTTATCCATAGTTCGCTCATCGAGCCGGGGGTCAGGTTATTCGCCTCCAATAAAAGGTGCTAGCGTGGGACCGTAGCAGGATGTGACGCATATTTTAGTTGACCTAATTAAAACCGTTTTGTTTTTTATTTATGTGTCACAGTATCACCTCAAAATACAAGATATGAAACATTTTCAACCATGCAAGAAAATATAAATAGTCCTACAAATACTTTTATTTTATTTCCTTCTCATTTTTGTCTAAGCTCAAGTGAGCCAGAGCAGAGGGCTTAAAGGGCTGCTAAAGTGTTGAATAATCGTGGATTTGGAGTCATGTGAGTATATTTATGTGCTTGGTTATCTGGTTACATTCATGTTATCTTGTCAGCTGAATGCAGATATTAAAAACGTACATTAAGCTGACTGACGAGTCAGTCAGCTGACTAGTCAGCTTAGCCGGTTAGCTCGTTAGCATGCTAGCTAACTCAGCACGTGGGATACATCATATGTGACCCGCTCTATCGAAATCAGTCGGAAGTCGCAACGGCTCATTTCAGAATAAACGTGGATTTACGTAAAAAACTATTTTTTCAGGGTTCGGGTGTTTTGTTTGATTTTAAACAAACCAAGTCTTGGCTTTCAGAATATGAAACTTTTATTTCCAAAATCACACGATAAGTACATTTTTGAAGCTTGTGAAGGGACGAAGACAGGCACCTCTCACTCGCACTCTGCTCTTCCAGCAGCGCCGCCCCCCTCCCTCCGGCTGACATTATGAACGTAAGAGTAAAGTAATCATAGATAACACGGCAGGATCCTTTACAGTTTGTTTTCATCTGATTTAAATTAAACAGAGTCTTGGCTTTCAGAATATTAAACTTGTTTCGGCAAATTCAGATGATAAATATAACTTTGAAGCTTGTAACGGCATAATTACAAGCGGGGAACGGAGTCATTTAACGCCACAGCAGGCACAACAACAGCCGGTGTTTCTTGTGAGGGTTTTCCCCGGGAAACAAACACAATACACACAAACGCAAAAATACACAAACACACACACGCACACACGTATACACACACACTCGCGAGCTTCCCCTCCAAACGAAAATATCTTCCCTCCGTAGTATTTTGATCATTTGCTCCACTAATAATCAATCAGATCGATGGATTCCAGAGAAGAGGAAACTTTAAAGGCCTTTTTCTCAAAATGAGGACTCTGTGACAGTCATTATATAATGTGACATATTTCGCTTAATATTTGGAGTACAAAAACAATCCTGATATCATTAGAAAGCTAGGAATCTCCTCTTTCCAACCGTGTATACAACTCAAAATGTGTCTTCGGGTCAATGCGACTGATTTCGATGGAGCAGGTCACATATATCAAGGTGTGGGTTAGTTTTTAGTGGGTTATTTATTATGTCAACTCCGTTTCTAATACGAAGAAGACTGCAAAATGCGTCTATGATTATTTTCGATCTTTCGAATCCAGACGAGTTATCTCTCCCCCGCCATTACACACACGCGGCTGCTACATGCAGCAACACACACACGGAGGAGATGGCGGAGAGAACGCGCTCCGAGGTGTGGTTACACTTGACTCGTCTCGATGTGGACAATGCTCGTTACCAAAAGTGCAATAAGAGTTTAGCATGTCAGGGCGGTAACACGAGCAATTTGTCTAAACATGCAGATATTAAAAACGTACTTAGCCGGTTAGCTCGTTAGCATGCTAGCTAACTCAGCACGTGGGATAAATCAGATGTCAAGGTGTGGGTTAGTTTTTAGTGGGTTATTCAGAGATTCAAACCCGTCGACTAGGGGGTAATTCTCCGTTTCAGAAAAATCTATAGCATTGGCGGACTCACTTATTTAAAAAGTGTTTTTTTATTGGGGAGAGGCGGTGTTCACGCTACATTATGATACTAAAATACTGTGTCAGCTACTATATAGCTTTAGACTGTGTGCCACGCTGCCTGGTGCATCTAGTATTTAATACTAACAGTGACCTGATGTGATATGACCAAAACCCCATAGCTAATGTGTAATGTTCTATCCACATAACAAATAACATATCACAATTTAGTAGGGGTAGGGCTGAATTATTAAAGACTGTGGTACTGTTAAGCTCCGACATTATTGGTCTTTTTATCGGTAGGCAGACATGTACAAAATATGTCATATGTATTATTGCTACAGAAACATTATATTGCAGTTTTAGTGTCGCCAACTCCGTTTCTAATACGCAAGAAGACTGCGTCTATGATTATTTTTAGTATTTTCGATCTTTCGAATCCAGGCAAGAGATCTCTCTCCCGCCATCTCCTCCATGTGTGTGTTGCTACATGTAGCAGCCGCGTGTTGCTACATGTAGCAACACACACATGGAGGAGATGGCGGAGAGAACGCGCTCCGAGTGTGGACAATGCTCGTTACCAAAAGTGCAATAAGAGTTTAGCATGTCAGGGCAGTAACACGAGCAATTTGTCTAAACATCTTGCAAAAGTGCACCACATTCAGAGTCGGAGAAATGCACCGGTTCGACTGTCTTTCTAGTAGCTCTGTAGCCCCATCCACGAGTAACGTTTCCACGTCAGGTGATGTATGCTAGCAGCAACACACGGAGTTAACTCAATTATACAAACATGGGTTAATGATTAGGTAACTGAGAGTTATTTATTTGTTAAAGTTTCAGCTATTCTGTTTACAATTCTGTCATCAGATTATTTAATACCATTTGTTCACACATTGTTATTTCTTTTGATGTGAAATATTAGACATTTAATTTAAATAAAAAGCAATGTTAGTTTTGCTCACAATTTGTTTAGTTAACCTTAATTTTTTCTCCAAAAGAACAGATAAAAGTACCGTTAAAAGACCGTATCGATAAAAGTAGTAGTACCATTAACGATACCCATCCCTACACTACAATTTAGCGTATCTTATGTAAAATCAACCCACTGGTTTTGGCGTATTGGCCATCAATGCCAGTTTAACTCCTAAAACTAGAGGCTTGCATGCCAGCTAATGTCAGAGTTGTTGAAACTAGATGTGATTGTATTATGTAAGCTTATCTTTTGTATTTGTTCCTCTCCCTTTTCTTTTTTTTAGACATTTCTTTTCTCCAGCAGTGAGTGTCTGCAGTCAAAGTACACCAGTAATGAAAGACACCTACACACACAGAGACACACACAGAGACACACACACACACACACACACACACACACACACACACACACACACACACACACACACACACACACACACACACACACACACACACACACACACACACACACACACACACACACACACACACACACACACACACACACACACACACACACACACACACTCAGACACACACACATACACACAGACACACCCACAGACAGAGAAACACACACACACACACAGAGACTCACACACACAGAGACTCACACACACAGAGACTCACACACACAGAGACTCACACACACAGAGACTCACACACACAGAGACTCATACACACAGTGTAAGGACATCGTTTTTTTTTATCACATTTTGTTTAAGATCAAAGAGGAGTTCAGAAGGGTAACAACTCTTCATCTGGAGCGAACCTTTTTGACGAAACTGGACTTCTACACCCCCAAACTGCTGAAGATATTTAGGAAGAAAGGCGGGGTTGCAGGCTCGACAATAAAACTGATACTGGATTCATTCAGTGAGGTAAGCTTTAAAATTCATACAACGACATTACTTTTACTGACGCAAAATAATAATGGAATGCGCAGGCCTTTACAGATACATTTTCAGCATCTTTTAAGTAATTACGTGTTTTCTCACCTCTCCCCCTCTCTCTTAAACTGCCTAGTTTTTAACGTGAAGCATTCTCTTAAAATGTGTTTTGATTGCTGTATTTCTATATACATGAATACGTTTACAATTATGTAGTATTCTTTATTCTAATTTACATTTCGGTTTAAACAGCAACATTTTGAAGGTAGACGAGATGCCATCATCCGCTGCCTGATGGAGTTCCTTGGAGAGAGTACAGAGGAACTTATCAAAGAATACCAGGTAAATGTTATGATGATTGTTGAATTCATGTTTAATATGTTGTCTGTTCTTCAATATTTGTAAATAAGTATCTCTATAGTTGAGCAACTTGTGCCATAATTTGGAGAAAAAAATATTCAGATTAGCTAATTTAGCATTAAATAAGGGAGGCGTGTGGCGCAGTGGGAATAGTGCGTTGGTCACAGGTTCAAACCCCACTGCAGTCAGCATGTCGTTGTGTCCCTGAGACACTTCACCCCAAATTGCTCCTGTGGGGATTGCCCACAGTATTGAGTATGTAAGTCACTTTGGATAAAAGCGTCTAATAAGTGACATGTAATGTAAAATACATTTAACATAAGTTATATATTTTTACTGCATTTGATGTATTATTTATAGATTTTATTTTATACTTTCTCCATTTCATTTTCTGATTGAAAATGTGTTAGAATTTATGGTTGAGACGTTAAAACCCACATTCCCCCTAATTTATGCAATATACTTAATGCAGTTTACATATTGTTATTTACTTCTTGGTTGGAACAAAGCATATTTATTTAAATGAGCTGCATTCAGACCCATGTCATTACTGGACCAAAAAAATACATGTTAATATAAATTCCCTTCATTAACTTACCCCATCCTTATTTGAGTTGAAGGACACTAGATAATCTACTTAAATACTGAATGAAATGCTCACTTTAATGTAATGAGTCTCACACAGTAACATGTTTTGACAGGATGTAAGCAAGGACATCGTCAAAGAAGACTATGCTGGCCAGCTCATGAAGATCTTTGTCGTCAGCGACAGTGCAGCACAGGGAGATGCAAATGCTGGTCATGTGTCGATCGTCATAGAGGGAACTGAGGTGCAAAAGTGTGACAACGCATGCATACTGCTCATGGGCATAATCTATGCCATGAACTTGGTTTACCCACTATAGGAAACATACACTTTTGAAGTGTTCCAAAAGCTCTTTTTCGAGCTCAATTCGCAAAAGGTGTCTCCTAAAGTCCGGACCTTGAGCTCCAAACTTTTAGCCTAGAAAGTGGAATGTAATAAGTACATTTAGTTAGGTGCAAACTGTTGGTACTTTCCTTTGTTTTCTTCTTCATAGCACTGTGTACACTGTGTAACTCAATTTAAAAATGGAAATATTGTCATTTTAACTTCAGATCTTGAAGGTAGTTCATATTTCAAAATGTTGGATTAACTAATTCAAACAATCATAAAAAATACGATTTTTAGGGTTTATTTTTATTTATTTTCCTTAGTTTTGTCCTCGAGTCTGATTGTTGTTGGTGTTTTTTTTTGTAACTTGTGTTTTGATTGTACATAGTATTTTTCTAAATGTGTGTGTGTGAATAAAAACATTATATTTCGAAAAATGTATTCACGATTTTGTACTTTTACATTGTTATATATGTATTGAAAGTGTTGTAAGCTGTTGTCTAAAACATGACAAAATAAAGTTGATTTTGTTAAAAGTGTTTGTTGTTTCATGTTTTGTAGTAGCCTTAATATAAGATGTTACTAATGCTGTCAAAATTATCGCGTTAACGGCGGTAATACATTTTTTGAATTAATTGCATTAAAAATATTTAACGCATGTGCAGAATGGCCCTCCCCATACATCCCACCAGTTGCAGCGCCAGGGTATGGCTGGGGTAGGCTACACCCATACCAAGAAATCAGTGACGTGCGGTGAGGTTCATGGCTGGTGAGGCACTGACTCTTTTAGAGTCAGATTTACAAATATCATATTTTGACCATAATCGAAATATTCGGTTATTTTCAAAAGTTTTTTAGTCTGATGCTTCGATTCATTTTAAACAGACCTTTCAACAAAAGGATACCCAAAATCTAAATATTGGATTGTTATTTCTTAGTAAGATCCCATTTTCATTACAATTGGGGTCTTACCTTGACTTGAAGACGTCCATGCTATCCTTTTGGACAACAATCTATTACTTGTTTGTAAAAGTCCTCCTTATCTTCCTCTAGTTTCAAAAGTCTAGTTTGTTGTTTGCGTCTACCGTCTCTGCGTAGAATAACAGTAGCAACAAGAACCTGTGGGCTCACTTGCGCCCCCTTCAGTGCGGCAGAGGTTAGGGCTGCCTCCCCTGGTGCTTTTTTCATTGCCGTTGTATGATGAGAACAGCAAGCCTAAATATCATATATACGTGAAATAAGTTATTTAGAGACTATGGATGGCGAGGATAAATGTAATAAAGGGATCTACAAACATTACATTGGTGACATACAGTGAGATGGTGCAGGCATGCGCTTAGGGCCCGCTTTCCAGACAGTTTCTGTGGGGTAACGCATTCTGAGGTGAGGCAGAGCTCATCTGTGCCTCACCTTACCCCACAGTAACTGGCTTGAGCGCGCTCACAAAATAAGAGCCCGCGTTAAATTATTGCCCGCGCTCCAGCAAAGCATTCATGCTACATCCATGCTGGCTAAATATACTGTCTATGCTTGCTAGCTGTCCATTCAAACTCCCCAAAACAGGCAAAAACCTACCAGTTTCACCCACTGTCTCTGCCACCTCCCCCCATGCCTGGCTCCTCCGGTTTGTATCCCTGTATGTAAAGAGGGACTGGTCATATAGTACCGGGTGATTCCCTACCGCCACGATCATTTTCTCCTCCATTTTTTGACATATGGGAAATAACTGCGGTCTGGCTCTCCCAACATACACACGGTTTGATTGGCTAGCGTGTTAGCCTACTGTATGTTTATTTCATGGATATTTCTGTGTTTTCTGGTGTGTAATATTTGTAATCTTGGGGCCTCTTCTCTTTAACGTCTACATGCTACCACTGGCTCAGATAATGAAGAACAACAAAATAAGTTACATAGCTATGCAGATGACACACACATTTACGTAACCATTTCACCAGGAGACTATGCCCCAATTCAAACACTGAGTAAGTGCATTGAACACATCAATGACTGGATGTGTCAGAACTTTCTCCAATTAAACAAAGATAAAACTGAGGTAATGGTTTTTGGAGCCAAGGCAGAACGTATAAAAGTTAGCACTGAGCTTCAGTCTGCAATGTTCAAAACAACAGATAAAGCCAGAAATCTAGGTGTAGTCATGGACTCTTTCAAAAGTCACATTACAACAGTTACTAAATCAGCCTATTATCACCTAAAGAATATATCTAGGATTAAAAGACTGATGTCACAGCAGGATTTGGAAAAACTTGTCCATGCTTTTATCTTCAGTAGACTCGACTACTGCAATGGTGTCTTTGCAGGTCTCACAAAAAAATCTATTAGAAAGCTGCAGCTGATTCAGAACGCCGCTGCTCGAGTCCTCACTAACACTAAGAAAGTGGATCACATCACTCCTGTTCTGAAGTCTTTACACTGGCTTCCTGTGTGTCAAAGAATAGATTTCAAAATACTGCTGCTTAGGGGTGTAACGGTTCACAGAAGTCACGGTTCGGTTCGTACCTCGGTTTGGGGGTCACGGTTCGGTACGGTTCGGTACAACAAGAAAAAGCAAAAAAAAGTCCCAAATGCATAATTCCAGGTTTGTTGTTATTTATTTTTGAACAGTAGTGCAAGTTTCAGTCTCAAAATAAGGAACTCTGACATTTTGAATAATTAACTGTATTAAACAGTTAAAAACAAACCATAAACAGTACCACGCACACTCAGATGGCCATATTATCTATAATGGCTGATGTCAAACAAAAAGGAGGTTTCATCAAGCTGTAAAACTAAAAAGAATGTCTTACATCATAAATAATAAGAAAGTGTTTCAAGAGCGCATAGCCGTTGAAAAACATATGCCAAAAGCTTCCGTTATTTATTTTGGTTTCACGGCTTTCATGTCTATTGGCTTCTTAAAAACAGCGGGGATCAGCTGTTGAACTGCTGTTGTCTTTTGCCGGGCTCCGGTGATTGGCAAATCTGGGTGATGCCTTCTGATATGATTTAGCATGTTTGGCGTGTGTTCCATTAGCATACCGCACCGCTGTAGAACAACGCCGACACACCGTCCTCGTCGGATCCACCACTCGCACACTTCATCGTTATTGTAGTCCACAGGGAACCCGAAATGTTCCCACACAGCTGATTTAAAAGAAGCAGGTGGGTTCTAGCTCCTGTGTGTTATCTGAAATCGCCATACTAACTTTTCTTCTTCTTGTATTTAGTTCGTTTTGTTGTTGTTTCTTCTTGTTCTTCATTTGTTGTTTAAGGGCGACTGGCAAACAGCTTTTAGGCGCAATACCGCCCCCTGGATTATAAATAGTGTAGTGGATGCTGCCCTGAAGGACAGACTTTTTTCCCACTCGCATGTGCCGAACCGTGACGTCCGAACCGTGACGGTACGGGACGAATACGGATACCGTTACACCCCTACTGCTGCTGGTTTATAAAGCTTTGAATGGTTTAGGCCCAAAATACATTTCTGACCTCCTGCTAAATTATGAACCATCCAGATCTCTCAGGTCTTCAGGGACTGGTCAGCTTTCTGTCCCCAGTCAGAACTAAACATGGAGAAGCAGTGTTCAGTTATTATGCTCCAAATATCTGGAACCAACTCCCAGAAACCTGCAGGTCCGCTGCAACTCTTACTACTTTTAAATACAGCAAGAAGACTTTTCTTTTTGTCGCTGCTTTTAATTGAACTATTCATATCTTAGACTGCACTGTAACTTTTATCCATGTATTTTTTCTTTTAATGTTTATTTTATTAGCTTTTCTGTTTAATGACTAATTTTAAATCCCATTCTCTTAATGTCTTTCATTTTTTGTAAAGCACTTTGTGTTGAAAAGTGCTATATAAATAAACTTGCCTTGCCTAATAAAGATTTCATGTGACACATAAAATGGATTTGTTGATGGGAACTAATGTGAATAAATTAACTCTAGGTTAACGGTACTCTTGCTATATCACTATAAACCTTGTCCCTCATGCTAGCCCTGACAACACCGGTAAGCACACCTTCATCTAGGCTGCACTGTTTTACGTGTCCTGACTTGTAGTGGTTCTCTCCTCTATCTACACTCTTGTCATCTTTTTAAAACGATATCAGACTGATAATTGACACAGCCATGACTTCTAGTTCAATTCAGTGTGGCTAAAATGAAAAGCTTTGTTAAAATATCATGCAAGCACGCGGAAGTCAAAGTCAGCGTTATTGTAAAAAATTCTACGTGTGTTATACATCCAGAAATATCGAAATATCGTTTCCCACAGTGTGACATGTATACATAAAACAAAACAAAAAGGGCCTAGATAAACGGGGTATACAGTTTAAAATGTTAATATATTTAAAGTGTTCAAAGTGCAGTTTCAGTACAAGTCAGTTGAAACGATCTAAAGTTGGCGTGACGTTGAAGTCGTGCGACCCTGCTGCTGTACTGGCTTGTAGTTCGTTTATACAGTGACCACCAACTGGCGGCCCGCGGGCCACATCCGGCCCGCCAGACATTCTCATCCGGCCCGCACGACGGGGGTGACTGTGGCGTTGGCGGAGAGGTTACTGCGTTCGCCCCCCACCCATTTCTTTGTTTACAACGTCTCGTGAGTAAGGTACCGGAGTTCAACAGAGAGGCAGCAGCTGCGGGACAGTAGACTGCGTACTGCGAAACCTTCCCTCCCCTGAAGAAGAAGTGATCCTTCGTTGTGAAGAGTCTGGTTAATGCGCTCCGCACCACAGCAGTAGCCCCGCTGCGACAGAGTCCAACAGAGAGGCTGGAGCTGCGGGACAGTAGCCTAGAAGCAGGGTTGGGTTGTAACGGAATACATAACGGCGTTACGTAATCAGAATACAAAAATCAAGTAGGCTAACTGTATTCAGCTGGCGTTACATTTGAAAAACGAGTAATCTGATTACAGTTACTTTCGTAAACCTGAAGTGAATACATTTTGGAATACTTATTGGAATTATTGGTGGAAAAGTTTCCTCACAACATGTAATATTCATTACCGGCAGAACTGTGTGCACACTGCACAGTGCTGCAGCATGTCTGTGAGCGAGAGAGAGATGCAGCGTGTCTGTGAGGCCCCGCCCCCGCACACAGATGAGAGAGAGAGAGATCTCTTTTAAAATATATTGAAAGTTAGAAACGGAGATGGTTAGATAAAATGTGCAAGATAACATTTATGTAGCATTTCTTTATTGTCGAAATGATGACATTTAATAACAGGATGAAATCAAAGTGAATGGCCTGCTGTTGCTGAATGCATGGGGCAAGTGACTGGAAAAAGTTTTAAAAGTTATTACATAATTTCAGATCATAAATAATAATGATAATTCATTCTATTTAGGGGCGCCTTTCAAAGCACCCAAGGACACCTTACAATTCATAACATATTCCAAGGAAAGGTTTTAAGACAGTACAAAGAATGCAGTCCGGGTGATGTTTTTTTATGTGGGGTGCAGATGAGAGCTGTCCAGAATGACACCAAGATGTTGTGTTTGAGTTCTTGATAAGCCATGAAAACAGTAAAATAAGTGTCTCCTGTGCACCAAAACATACCCATCTGTTATGGAAAAAGAAACTATTCCAAAAGTAATCTGAATACTATTTATAAAATTCTGGGCTATATAAAAATCGCTGGCCCGCGATAGTGTCTATTGGTTACATTTCGGCCCTTGGACAAATGTAGTTGGTGATCCCTGGTTTATAGCATAACGTTAGCATTTCGCTTTTGGCTAGATTTATGATTCAAAAATGATAAAAGTAGGGTAGACATGTGGAGATTATCCGGCTGAACAGAACGTGATCCCTCTCTTAAATGTGTGTCAACCACAGACCTTATTTCGAGCTATTTTCCAAAATCCTATGGAGAATTTGCATTGCGTTTTTCATGAAGGAACCGGAAGAAGTTTACTTCCGGGTTTTACGACGCGTCACTGCGGTTCTCTGTGGCCTTATTTTTTCCGGAGGAGCGAGGAGCGAAAATGGAGGAGCTATAATCAAGGAACCACCAGACCATCCTTCGATGAAATCCTCAGACACTCGCCCCGCCCCCTTACTGTGTATCGCTCACTGATTGGAAGATGCAGTGCATGCACTGATCTGATGCTTCTTGACATGAGAGCAGTTCTCATTCATAACACTCCGTTCGATGTCTCACTATGGGATGCGCCTCATCGCGGAGCAAACAGAAGCATCAATCTCATTACGCCAATCCTGATTGGCTGGTGATCTTGACGTCAGCGTCAGGGAATTCACCCCATGGGAATTCACCCCATGGCTTGCGCCACAACGCATGCGTCATTCAAACACCTCTTCTCGCTTCAGAGCACATCTCTATAGTAGCCGGACAAGCTTAGCGGTCCACAGACTGAACCCAAATATCCATTTCGGTCGACGGGCGCTCGCCGGCTACTCCTTCTGCTTTGCAGGAAGACGGTAATACTAACGCCGTTAGTATTAAAATCGACCTCGCCCTTCTCTTCCCGGGAAAGTAAGGTAGGTCTGATTTTTTGAAGCTAGCAACACACCTGTTGCTAGCTCGCTCCCTCACTATCGACACCACGGTAGCGAGGAAGTTTTTTCTTTTCTCTTCTCCACGGAGGAAGAAAGGATTAAAGGAGCATACTGTCACACCAGTCAGTATTCTCCGGGAATAAAAGACCCACACCGTCTTTTTCTCCGGATTAAGGACAGGGTGGTAACATCTTTTTCTCCCAACTTACCTGTTGAGAGCGGGCCCTCTCCACGCCACGAGGCGTACAAGATGGACGCCTCTCCAGTGTGAGAAAAAGTTTTTAGAGAGTACTTGTCCATGGACAAGTGAGTTTGGCAATTTACTTGTCCGAATACATTCTTCACTTGTCCAGAATGGACAAAAATTGGGGCCACTGGAATCTTCTTCTTCGTCATCGTATTTTACACTTTCCCACGGTTTTTACAACACCGCTAACGTAAGTGAGCGGTAAGATGTTACTGCATCACACATAGGGATGGGTATCGTTTGGATTTTAACGATTCCGGTTCTGCTTTTCGATTCCGGTTATTTTCGGTTCTTGATTCCGGTTCTTTGAGAGGGTAAATAAGTCCCATGACAAACTGGGAGAAAAATATATTTATGAAAACATTAAGTCAAATCTGTATTCCTATTTACAAATCACTTCATACTGTTGAATTTCTTACGGTTATTGAATACAATTATATAAAAATAATCTCTGCATTATTATTATTTAGTAGTTCTAAGTGGTGCAGTTTAAGAATGTACAATTGGCCCAGTCTCCTCTGATGTTACACTGCAACCTGCCTGTGATACAGAGTCCAACCACACATCTCCAACACATAGGCCTAATAATAATAATAATAATAATAATAATAATAATAATAATAATAATAATAATAATAATACATTATTATTATCTCAAAAAGAGAGATGCTAACAAATAATCTAGGAAGTTTAACCACTTGGATTAAACCGGAGGTGACAAGTCTCGGTGTCATCCTGGACTCAGATTTGAACTTCAACGCCCATTTAAACAAAGTGACCAAAATAGCTTTCTTTCATCTCAGAAACATAGCGAAGTTAAGACCATTCATAAATCACAATGATGCAGAGAAGCTAATTCATGCTTTTATATCTAGCCGACTGCAATGCACTATTCACTGGTCTCCCCAAGAAAGCTAGACTCCAGCTCATTCAAAACTCTGCAGCTAGACTACTGACGAATACCAAAAGGAGGGAACACGTTAGTCCTGTCTCAGCTACTCTACACTGGCTTCCTGTAACTTTCAGAACTGATTTGAAGGTGTTTCTCCTTACATACAAAGCTCTAAATGGACAAGGACCCAGCTACATTGCTGACTCTCTTATAAACTACACACCCGCCAGAACACTGCGATCATCAGATGCAGGTCTATTAGAGGTCACCAGAAAGAGTCATAAGAAGATCGGTGATGCAGCCTTTGTAAACCACGTTACCCAACAATATTAGGGAAGCCAATACATTAGGCATTTTTAAAAGGCAGCTTAAAACCTCTTTAACAAAGCATTTTACACTATTATACTGCACTATTCCCTGTGATTGACATTGCACTATTTCTCTATGTTTTATTCCCCATGTTTTTATTTTTTATTATTTTATCTCACTTTTTGCTCTTGCTGCTTGTTTTACACTGATTTGATGTCTTATTTTTTACTGATGTAAAGCACTTTGAACTGCAATCCCCTGCATGAAAGGTGCTATACAAATAAAGTTATTATTATTATTATTATTATATTTATAGCCTATAGGCCTAGCGCTTTTCTACAACTCAAAGCGCTTACACATGTCCTGCAATACACATGCTGCAGCTGCCCAGCTACTCACTGTTTGTAAAAGTAAATAAATAGTATTTTCATTTCAATAATGTACTTTCTATACCCTGCTTCATAAACAATACTAACATGACATCCCTGTGCTCCTCCGAGTCTGGGGGTCCGGGGATGTGAGGACAGCGCGAGGGCAGACAGGGAGGCTGCTTCACTTCATAAAGGAAATGGCGGTCAATATTAACGACACAGGAGCTAAAACGCTTAATAACCTTCATTACGTGTTAGAGAAAGAACATAAGAAAGTTTGACAACGATGAGGCTGTTAAACGGGCAGCGGATCCGCTGTGTGTAGAAAGAGAGAGATAGAGAGACGCTGAGCTGCAACGTGCAGCGATCAGCTGATACGGAGCATAGAGAGAGAGAGCTGTGGTCCGCGGGGCTCCGCCTCCTGTCCTCACAACTCTTATTAATCCCGGTACCGGACAATTGTTATTTGTTCCTACTCGAAACCGAGTTTTGCTTCCCAACCCTGCCACTGTGCTACACTTCCCAACCCGCTCCGCCCCGCCCCCGTCTAACTGTACAGAAAACGGCGAGATTCATTTCCTTATGAATCGACAAGCAGAACCGAAACTAACATTTCTAAACGAACAATGGCGGACACGGACAATTTGCGAATGAGTTCTGCCTTTTGTAAACTGAATTTATCAATAATTTGTCAATAAATCGGGGCGAAAAACGTCACTTGTCCACCGGACAAGTCAATTGAAAGATCTACTTGTCCGATATTGTAAATAACACGTCCCGGACGGTGGGACGTGTACTTTTTCGCACACTGCTCTCTCCCTCACACCAGAGGAGTCAGGGACTCGGTGGCTCGACTCGGTGGCTCGACTCTGCGGCTGCGGGTTGAAGATCTCGCTATCTCGCGCTATCGACAACCCCGGCTCGTGCGGACATTGTGTCCGCTTCACCGTGAAGAGCCTCCGCCGAAGGCTAGCACGCCAAGCTAGCCTGTCGGAGAAGGACCCCCCCATGTCCACTGACTAGGGCTGGGCGATTTTTTTTTTCTAACTAATGGACAATTTTCGATTTAAACCTCGATTTTTTCTGTTTTTCTCTAAACAAACCAGACCAAGGCAAAATTTAAATACATATTTTCTTTATTAACACAATACAAATAAATGAGATTACCAAGTAGTCTAGGCCTATGTGAACAAATCAGTTGTTCAAGAATAAAAAATAAATAAATAAAAACAGCACCACGGCACATGGCTGTCATTAATGTGCAAAGATTTTTTTTAAATCAAACTGAAAAAAAAATCTCTTGTAGGCCATCCCTGAAAAAACTTGTAAAATGAAATGCAACAAATAATAAATAATGATAATGAAATGAATAATAAAAAAATACCCTCAAACAAAATAACATCCCTTTAACTTTCTAGGAAGTTGTCTTTCTACAGACCTTACACAGAACAGTTGTTTGTTCTATGTATGACCGCTTGTACCCGAACCACTTCCATACAACTGAAGTAGCACCTTTTTTAGGAATGAGTTCTTCATCTGTGTTCGTGGACATTTTTATGGTACATCTGTCGGTGAAGCGGTGAATGTGATTGTAGTAGGCTATGTGACTACCCGATCTGCAGCTCTGCACATGCGCACAGTGTTATAAATTAAAATCAATGTTTTTGATGGCATAAAGTACTTAAACATACCGTCAGTTTAAATGCTGTTTTATACTGAAAAACCAGAAGTTCTCGTGCGCAGTTGTTAAGCTTTTATTCTGAAAATCCTTCATCTCCGGTTAGCATTTAGCATGTGGCTAATATACCATTTACTATCGAGGTGAATTTAGTAGCGATATGACACGGAGTGTTGCACACCGAAACCTACTGATTTCAACACTACAACTACTGTATAGACGTCGAGATATTATTATTGCTGAATATTTGTTACGGTGTATGTTGGAAGCAGGACCCAAATGCAGATATAAACTGAAAAAACTCCTTTATTTCAAGGCTAGGGCTAGGGATATAAACAAAGACAAAACAGAACACTCACCGACGAACTAGTCATGACACAAGGAGTGACAGGTGAAAACAATCAGACAACTAGACACACCAGGGAAACTAACGACGGGAGGAAAAACACAGGGAAAAGGACCAGACAATTTACAAGGAGGAGGGACGCAAAACTAGGGCCACCAGGGTGGGTGGAGGGGGTCTGGAGGACGGGACTGAACTGACCCCCCAGGGGCACGGCAGAGGACCAGGAAGGGGTCTCGGGCGGACGGCCCGGGGGCAAGGCAGAGGACCAGGAAGGGGTCTCGGGCGGACGGCCCGGGGGTAAGGCAGAGTCCAAAAAGGGGGATTCGGGCGGACGGCCCGGGGGCAAGGCAGAGGACCAGGAACGGGTCTCGGGCGGACGGCCCGGGGGTAAGGTAGAAGCCGAGAAGGGGGACTCGGGCGGACGGCCCGGGGGCAAGACAGAGTCCAAGGTGGGGGTTATGTAGGGGCGAAGGCCACCGCGGCCGGGAAAGTCAAGGGGCCGGGCTCGAGGGCGAAGGCCGTGACTCTCAGGGGCCAGGGATCGAGGGTGAAGGCCGTGGCTCTCAGGGGACCGGGATTGAGGGTGAAGACTCCGGCTATCAGAGGGCCGGGCTCGAAAGCGCTGATGGGACAGCTCCGGAGACCGGGCAGGACCCGGTGTCGGCCGGACAGAAACCGGAGCCGGTCGGACAGGCTTCGGCAGGTGGGACCTCCAACGAGAAAGGAGAAAGGGTTGGCAGGACCCCCGGCAGAAGAGTAGTCTGCGGGACCTCCAACGGGACAGGACATAGGGTTGGCAGGACCCCCGGCAGGGGAGTAGACGGCGGGACCTCCAACGAGACCGGACCTAGGGTTGGCAGGACCCCCGGCAGGGGAGTGGACGGCGGGACCTCCAACGAGACAGGACATGGAGCTGGCAGGACCCCTGGCAGGAGAGTAGACGGCGGGACCTCCAACGGGACAGGACATGGAGCTGGCAGGACCCCCGGCAGGAGAGTAGACGGCGGGACCTCCAACGGGACAGGACAAAGGGTTGGCAGGACCCCCGGCAGGAGAGTAGTCGGCGGGGCCTCCAACGGGACAGACATACGATTGACAGGACCTCCGGCAGAGGAGTAGTCGACTGAGCCCCCAACGGGACAGGACCCGGAGTAGGGACCCGAGAGGAGACTCGAGAGGAGACTCGAGAGGGGAACCAAGGGGGAACTCGAGAGAGGACTCGAGAAGGGACTCGAGAGGAGACTCGAGAGGAGACTCGAGAGGGGAACCAAGGGGGAACTCGAGAGGGGACTCGAGAGGAGACTCGAGAGGGGAACTAGAGAGGGGACTAGAGGAGGGACTAGAGGAGTAACTAGGGAAGGGAACTCGAGAGGGGACTCGCGAGGGAAACTAGAGGAGGGACTAAAGGAGGGACTAGAGCAGGGACTAAAGGAGGGACTAGAGCAGGGACTAAAGGAGGGACTAGAGGAGGGACTAGAGGAGGGAACTCGAGAGGGAACTGGAGAGGGGACTCGAGAGGGGACTCGAGAAGTGACTAGAGATGGGACTAGAGAAGGGGACTCGAGAGGGGACTCGCGAGGGGACCAAGAGGAGGGACGAGAGGAGGGACTAGAGCAGGGACTAGAGCAGGGACTAAAGGAGGGACTAGAGGAGGGACTAAATGAGGGACTAGAGGAGGGAACTCGAGAGGGGACTGGAGAGGGGACTGGAGAGGGGACTGGAGAGGGGACTCGAGAGGGGACTCGAGAGGGGACTGGAGAGGGAACTCGAGAGGGGACTCCAGAGGGGACTCCAGAGGGGACTCGAGAGGGAACTCCAGATGGGACTGTGGCAGCTGGAGCCGGAAACCTGGCTGTAAGGTCCGGAGCGGAAGCCTGGACCCTGGCTGTGTAAGCCAGGTAATCCAGTATGCACGCAAAGCTGCGTGGGCCGGTACTGGAGCATGGAGGCATGGCTGCTAGCTTGGCTTTGCGCCTCCTTCTCTTAGCAGCCGCCTGTGGCATCAAAAAAGCTGAATCCGCTGGGTCCATCTTTGGTCGGTTCGTAATGTTACGGTGTATGTTGGAAGCAGGACCCAAATGCAGATATAAACTGAAAAAACTCCTTTATTTCAAGGCTAGGGCTAGGGATATAAACAAAGACAAAACAGAACACTCACCGACGAACTAGTCATGACACAAGGAGTGACAGGTGAAAACAATCAGACAACTAGACACACCAGGGAAACTAACGACGGGAGGAAAAACACAGGGAAAAGGACCAGACAATATACAAGGAGGAAAATACCCATAACCAGACATACAAAACTACAAACGTGACAAAACATGAGAATCCTGACAATATTAAATGAAGGTACAGTTTATTTGAATACGTTTGTTTACAGACGTGGGTAGCATGAGACAACAACCGGAACTACCAGAAATGAAACCAGCCGTGAAGTTTTTCCTGTCTTGAGTATTGATTACAGCGTTCAAAACCATATTAAATGAAAAGTCATGAAAGAGATAAGGAGGAGAAAAGGCGTGTTTAGTTATATATGTAATGTACAATGTCTGAGTCCTCTGTTATGCTCAACAACGAACACAGCATAACAACAGCAGATCGGGCAGAGCTGCAGATCGGGGAGTCACAGGCAATGTGGCTGAGTTTTGTGCGCGTTCTGGAAAGTGAGAGAGTAAGCTACTACGGAGTCCCTTAAAGCAAAACAAATCTGCGGAGTCTAGAAATGTTTTAAAATCGCGATTTTTCGGTTCAGCCATTTCACAAACCGTAGGAAAGTAAAAATGCAAATTAATCGTGAAAACCGAAAAAATCGCCGAGCCCTTCCACTGACCCGCCGGCCGGCAGTGAAGACACGGGGGCGTCCGCCGCAGAGAGTGAACCCCTCTTCGTGTCGGTCTGGGGCTGATTATCTGCGATGGCTGCAGAACTGGAATCCCGCGCCCTGGCAGGCCGGGACCCGGTGATGGCAAGACACGCGGGAATGGGACCCCACGCTTTATCGAGCTGGGGCTCCCGGTTAGACCTCACCATGGTCTCACCCGCGGAGGATGTCCTCGAGCTGGACTACGATGAGGACGAAGAGGACGCCTTGGCGTTCCTCCTGTCCGAGTCGGATGAACATGAAGAGGACACCTTCATGTCATCGGCTCAGGCTGCAAAGCCTGGAACGAGGGCTGCTCTCCCGGGCGATAGCACACCAGCTTTGCCCTGTCTGAGCATGGACCTGCAGGCCGTGTGTAAACGCGCTGCGGCCAGACTCGACATCCCGTGGCCTGAAATGGCCAAGGAGACCTCCAGGTCCCGCTACGAAGGGAAACATTTTCCCCAAGCAGCGCGGACGAAGAGGCTACGCCGCAGCGTTGTCCGCCATGGCCCTGAATGTGTCCTCGCTGCTAACCGCTTACCAAGAGGAGCTCTGCGAGGACCTGTCGGGTAACCCGGGGGCAGCCACTCTGGACAAGATGGCAGCGGTCACGGACATTTGTCTCTGTGTCCAACGCTGCGCCATCCAGGCCACGGGCAAGGCAATGGGGATCATGGTGGTGCAGGAAAGAGCGAGATGGCTCAACCTCACCAACCTCCCAGACCGGGAAAAGGAGGATGTGCTGGATATGCCCATCGTTCCCGAGGGAATTTTCGGCTCCGCTCTCGCCTCCATGCAAAGGAGGTGTGAGTCGAAAAAGAAGGAGGACGAGGCACTCCACCTCTGCCTCCCTCGAAGGGTCCAGCCGCTGCCTTCGCAGCAGCTTTCCTTCGCAGCAGCAGTCCTTCGCCCAAGCTGCCTCGAACCCTGCTCGGTTTAAAGCACCGAAGACGCAGAGGTCGCAGCCCGCCCCGAGTCCCCAGCCCAGGCTGGAGACGAGGGTGAGCTGGCCTAGAACATCTCCGGTTCCGGCTGCAGCTCATGCGCAGCCAACCCAGAATTTCGGCCAGCAGTCGAGGAAGAAGAAGCGAGCGGCGTGACAGCCCCTCCTTCTCCCCTCTGTGACAGAGCTGGAAGTCCACGGTTCCCCAGCTCTAAATGTGTTCTCGCCGCCTCGAGAGATGCCTCAACACCATCCTCAAGTCCGCACAAACACATGTCACACATTTGTTGATTTTTCTGTCATAAAACATTTGCCGCTGACGCATCCAGGCTTCAGGCCGAGGGCGCAGCTCAAAAAAATGAAAAGAAAAACAATAAAACCAATAAACAGCCTGTCAACTGTTCCCCTTCTGAGAGCAGCTACGGCATCTCTCAAAAGGCGGATTACAGGCGGGTCTGTGAAGGCACCACCGCCACGCGCATGCGCAGTGCCGGCTGGGGCTTTAAGGGCACCACCGTCAGGCGCATGCGCAGTGCCGGCTGGAGTTGTGAAGACACTGCCGTCATGCGCATGCGCAGTGCCGGCTGAGGCTTTAAGGGCACTACCGTCACGCGCATGCGCAGTGCCGGCTGGGGTTGTGAAGGCACCACCGTCATGCGCATGTGCAGTGTCGGTGGGGATTGTCGAAAAGGACAACAAATAGAGACTCAGAGGGGATGAGATGTGACATCTCCACTGGCTCTAAGGAGCATGCAGTGGAAGATGCTCACATCATCTGCTTGGGTTTTCAAGACAGTAACACGGGGCTACAGACTCCAATTTGCTGTCACCCCCCCTCGCTTCTCTGGCATTCTGCACTCGCAGGCCCGAGGAGAGTCAGCCCACATTCTGGAGAGAGAGATTCTCTCACTTTCTCACCCTAAAACGCTTTCTGCCTTTCCTCAGGGGACATCACGTCCTCGTGAGGACAGACAATACGACCACAATATCATATATTAACCGCCAAGGGGGTTTGCGTTCTCTCCAGTTACACACACTGGCGCGCAAACTTATCCTATGGAGCGGTAGACGTCTCCTCTATCTGAGAGCGACGCACGTACCGGGAGTGATGAACCTCGGGGCAGATCTACTGTCCAGAGGTGCACCACTTTATGCAGACTGGACTCTACATCCAAGGATTGTGAGCCAGCTGTGGGTGCGTTACGGCAGAGTCGCGGTGGATCTGTTCGCATCAAAAGATAATGCTCAGTGTCAGCTGTTCTTTTCGATGCGCGATCTAAATGCAACGTTAGGCGTGGATGCACTCGCGCACGATTGGCCCCCGGGCCTTCTGTACGCGTTCCCACCCTTGGCTCTGATACCCCCAACTCTGGCCAGAGTGAGAGAGCAACGCCACACACTTATTCTGATAGCTCCGCACTGGCCAGCTATGTACTGGCTAGCGGAGATATATCAGCTGCTGTGCGGGCAGCCATGGCAGCTCCCACTACGCAGGGACATACTGTCCCAAGCGGGGGGGGGGCGATTTTTCACCCACACCCAGAGTGCTTGGCTCTATGGGCTTGGCCCGTGAGTGGTACAATCTGAATACAGTGTGACATGAAGCTGACCCTGGCAGCTGCCAAGCGAGCCAGTGGCACTCATGTGCTATCTGTACAGTCTTCATGCACTCAGTTCGCCCCAGGGAAAACAGAGTGTGAGTAGTTATACAAATGCCATGTCCGTCTCATTAGTATGCAGGAAAAGTGACAGGTCGCCCCGCCCCTTTTTGGCTTTTTCGGCCGGAAGTCCCGCCTTTTTTGGCCGGAAGTCCAGCCTCATTATACTGGAAGTCCCGCCCCGTTCGACCGGAAGTCCCGCCCCGTTCGACCGGATGTCCCGCCCCTACTTCCGGCGGATGTCCCGCCCCGCTTCCGGTTTACAAAATAAAATTTAAATAAAATTAAAATTAAAAAAATGAGAAAAATAAAATGCCGTTGTTTTCAATCAATTAATATGCATAGGATATATGTCCCGCCTCCTAACCACTTCCTGTGTGGTTAATCCTGTATATAGTATTGAATGTAACTTACAAATACTTGCAAATAACATGAAATTAATCAAATGTAAAGCATCTAAAAAAAAACATATATTTAAACCTCTCTGTTTTTGCGAACAGGACATGAGGGGAGAAAACATATGGTGGAGGAGGGGGAACACACACACACACACACACACACACACACACACACACTTTCCCCGCCCCTCACCCCTCTCGCTTTAGAGGCTGTCTAAATAAAAAAGACAGCATCACTCTTAAATATTTTTCAAGTCGAGAGAAAATGGCCAAGAGACGTCTTGATATGAATTTAATCAGCGAGACACCGGTGACAACTTACAGCCATCCGTTGGGTGCTCCAATCAAGAAACGAATGCAGTTTGTATGCCGGGTTCAGACGCCTACAGCCGAAGATATGCTTCAGTCTCCTCTGTCTTGAAGGCATTCTTAAGCACGTACATGTAACATTAGGCTATGCATAAAATAACCAAATGATTATTACATTAACTAATTTGAACAGTAATTCACATCATCATCTCATAACAAAATAAGCTAAGGCAACTACTTGCATTCAGTGACTTGATTTTTTAAATGAAAACCAGGGATATCTTTTGTTTTGCGGTCCATATCTCATTAAAAATATCTAATGTTAGTAACTATTAAAGAAAGAATGGGGACAATTCTGTTTTAATGTAGTTTGACCATTGTAACTGCTGTGCAGACATACTGATAAAATAGGGCTTCTAACTAATTACCTTAAATAAAATCACTAATTAATTAAACCAGTTCAATACGCATTATTCTTATTCTTATCATTCTTTATGAGCGCAGTAACGGTAAGGTATCTAATTACTTATTTATCTAGTATTCCATCACATAATAACAGAGATGGTCAAACTGAAGTAGAGACATGGCAGAAATCCTACAATGAAGCAGGAACAGTGAAGGGGAAGTCTCTTTGAAGAGGGTATCCATCCATCCATCTTCTCCCGCTTATCCGTGGTCGGGTCGCGGGGGCAGCAGTTCCAGCAGAGAGCCCCAAACTTTCTTTTCCCTGGCGACATCAACCAGCTCTGACTGGGGGATCCCAAGGCGCTCCCAGGCCAGCGAAGAGATATAATCCCTCCACCTGGTCCTAGGTCTACCCCTTGGTCTCTTCCCAGCTGGACGTGCCTGGAACACCTCCCTAGGGAGGCGCCCAGGTGGCATCCTAACTAGGTGCCCGAACCACCTCAACTGGCTTCTTTCGACGCGAAGGAGGAGCGGCTCAACTCCGAGTCCCTCCCTGATGACCGAACTTCTCACCTTATCTCTAAGGGAGACACCAGCCACCCGGCGGAGGAAACCCATCTCGGCCGCTTGTATCCGCGATCTCGTTCTTTCGGTCATGACCCATCCTTCATGACCATAGGTGAGGGTAGGAACGAAAATGGCCCGGTAGACAGAGAGCTTTGCCTTCCGGCTCAGCTCCCTTTTCGTCACAACGGTGCGGTAAAGCGACTGCAATACCGCTCCCGCTGCTCCGATTCTCCGGCCCATCTCACGCTCCATTGATCCCTCACTCGAGAACAAGACCCCGAGATACTTGAACTCCTTCACTTGGGGTAAGGACTCATTCCCTACTTGGAGTGGACAGTCCATCGGTTTCCTGCTGAGAACCATGGCCTCAGATTTGGAGGTGCTGATCCTCATCCCAGCCGCTTCACACTCGGTTGCGAACCGATCCAGTGAGTGCTGAAGGTCGCAGACCGATGAAGCCATCAGAACCACATCATCTGCAAAAAGCAGTGGTGCAATCCTTAGTCCACCGAACTGCAGACCCCCCCCCCCACGACTACGCCTCGAAATCCGATCCATGTATATTACAAACAGGATTGGTGACAAAGCGCAGCCCTGGCGGAGGCCAACCCTCACCGGAAATGGGTCCGACTTACTGCCGAGGACCCGGACACAGCTCTCGCTTTGGGAGTACAGAGATTGGATGGCCCTGAGTAGAGACCCCCTCACCCCATACTCCCGCAGCACCTCCCACAGTAACTCCCTGGGAACCCGGTCATACGCCTTCTCCAAGTCTACAAAACACATGTAGACCGGATAAGCGTACTCCCAGGCCCCCTCCAGGATCCTTGCGAGAGTAAAAAGCTGATCCGTCGTTCCACGACCAGGACGGAATCCGCATTGTTCCTCCTCAATCTGAGGTTCGACAATCGGCCTGACCCTCCTTTTGAGTACCTTGGAGTAAACTTTCCCGGGGAGGCTGAGTAGTGTGATGCCTCTGTAATTGGCACACACCCTCTGATCCCCCTTTTTGAAAAGGGGGACCACCACCCCGGTCTGCCACTCCTTCGGTACCGTTTCCGACTTCCACGCAACGTTGATGAGACGTGTCAACCATGACAGTCCCTCAACACCCAGAGCCTTCAGCATTTCCGGGCGGATCTCATCCACCCCCGGGGCTTTGCCACTGTGGAGTTGTTTGACGACCTCAGTGACCTCCCCCCGGGAGATTGGCGTTGATCCCCCGTCATACTCCAGCTCTGCCTCTAACATAGAAGGCGGAGTTGTCGGGTTCAGGAGTTCCTCAAAGTGTTCCTTCCAACGTCCCAACACTCCATCAGTTGAGGTCAACAACGTCCCATCCTTACTGTACACAGCTTGGATGGTTCCCTGCTTCCCCCTCCTGAGGTGTCGGACAGTTTTCCAGAACAACTTTGGTGCCGCCCGAAAGTCCTTCTCCATGTCTTCTCCGAACTTCTCCCACACCCGCTGCTTTGCCTCGGCCACGGATGAGGCTGCTGCCCTTCGGGCCTGTCGGTACCTTGCAACTGCTTCGGGAGTCCCCCGGGATAACAAATCCCTGAAGGCCTCCTTCTTCAGTCGGACGGCTTCCCTGACCACCGGTGTCCACCAGGAGGTTCGAGGGTTACCGCCCCTTGAGGCACCTAAGACCTTGAGACCACAGCTCCCCACCGCGGCTTCGGCAATAGAGGCTTTGAACACCGACCACTCTGGTTCAATGTCCCCAACCTCCACAGGAATGCCCGAAAAGCTCCGCCGGAGGTGTGAGTTGAAGGCCTCCTGAACTTGGGCCTCCTCCAGACGTTCCCAGTTCACCCGAACTACACGTTTGGGCTTACCAGGTCTATCCAGAGGCTTCCCCCGCCACTCGACCCAACTCACCACCAGATGGTGATCAGTTGACAACTCCGCCCCTCTCTTTACCCGAGTGTCCAAAACATACGGCCTCAGGTCCGATGATACGATAACGAAATCGATCATGGACCTTCTGCCTAGGGTGCTCTGGTACCACGTACACTTATGAGCATCCTTATGTTCGAACATGGTGTTTGTTATGGCCAATCCATGACTAGCACAGAAGTCCAGTAACAAACCACCACTCCGGTTCAGATCAGGGGGGCCGTTCCTCCCAATCACGCCCCTCCAAGTGTCTCCATCATTGCCCACATGTGCGTTGAAGTCTCCCAGCAAGACTAAGGAGTCCCCTTCAGGAGCCCCATACAGGACTCTTTCCAGGGTCTCCAAGAAGGCCGAATACTCTGAACTGCTGTTGGGTGCATAAGCACACACAACAGTCAGAGTTTTCCCCCCCATAACCCGCAGGCGTAGGGAGGCGACCCTCTCGTCCACTGGGGTAAACTCCAACAACGAAGCACCTAACCGGGGACTTGTGAGTATCCCCACACCCGCCCGGCGCCTCACACCTTGAGCAACTCCGGAGAAGAATAGAGTCCAACCCCTATCCAGAAGTAAGGTTCCAGAGCCGACGCTGTGCGTAGAGGTGAGCCCAACCAGATCCAACTGGTACCGCTCCACCTCCCGCACAAGCTCCGGCTCCTTCCCCCCCAGAGAGGTGACGTTCCACGTCCCCAAAGCCAGCTTCTGCCGCCCGGGTCTGGTCCGTCGAGACCCTCCGCTTTCACTGCCACCCGTCTGGCAGCGCACCCGACCCCATCGATGTTTCCCGTAGGTGGTGGGCCCGCGGGACAGAGAAGCGGAGGTGTTGCCCACGTTGCCTTTTCGGGCTGGGCCCGGCCGGGCTCCGTGGCAAGCCCGGCCACCAGACGCTCGCCGACGAGTCCTCCTTCTGGGCCTGGCTCCAGAAGGGGACCCCGGGCTTCCTCCGGGCCGGGTATCCTCACTTCTTGTTTTTCCTTTCATGAGGTCTTTTGAACCAATCTTAGTCTGGCCCCTTGCCTGAGACCAATTTGCCATGGGAGACCCTACCAGGAACACAAGGTTCCAGACAACACAGCCCCCAGGTTCATCAGGGCACACAAACCTCTCTACCACGGTAAGGTGCTGGTTCTTCAGAGAGGGTATTAGTAGTTTAAAGATCTTAATGCCCCTTGATCATATCTTTTTTTTTTTTTAAAAGACTGTTTCTCTAAAAGGCAAGTTTTGTGATTTTTAAGACTTTTTACAGACACTCGGCAGATTTGTGTGTAATTCTCTCACAAAGGAACAGTAAGTCTCTTACTTTTTTTGATAGTGTTTTTTATGTATGACAACTTTACAACTGGTAGAAAGTTAAGTACTTTTTCTGAGCAGATTTTCTTTAAGACTGTGACTCTTAACACACCAACCCCCCGAGAGACAGACATACTCATCCCCTTTTCAACGTATTTTGTTTTTGTCTTTCTCGCTTTTTTTTCCATTATATTTTTGGAAAAAACTACATAGTGATTGCTAGCAAAAATACAACATGCAACTAATACATTATACAATATTACGACTTTTGGCGATATTTTCAACACAATATACTTGTACCCTTTTTTTTTTTTTGTAGGACTTCAAGATATGTTGCATGTCATGCATAAACACGGTGTCATCTTTCTTGAAACTGACGTGCTGTCCGTTTTACAAACAAGTTATGTTTATGCTTCTTCATCCTCTGAATGTTCCTCCCCCGTCCCTCTTCACAATAACAATCAAGGTGGATCTGTGAAATGAAACACCTCTTCCCAAAGCGTGACTACCCTATTGAGGGCATGCGTCTAGGGCAGTAGGGTCTAAATCGATGGGCCAGATATACTAACATGCAGAACGTACGATATGTTGGAAAAAGACTAACCATTTATCCAGTTCAAGCTGGCTTTAAGATGTGACATCGCGCTCTGACTATTTCCCATAAAATCGTGACAAACTATTACTTGTTCTTACATTTGACCTCTTGCTGCTTGGTTGAAAATGATAGATGAAAAAGAACTTTTTTAAAAAGAGTCAAACCACAAATGTTTTAAGATTGTTACAAAATGTAAAAAATAAAAAAGGTCTGGAGACAAAATTAATTCAGGTGACTCTGGCTTTATTAGGACAACAAACATATAATACAAATGGGTTAGGGGTTAAATATAACCATCGTGGACTTAATAGTCTAACAAAATACTTTTATCTGAATACATTTGTTCTTTTTAAGAGCACTTTTTGAAATTATTTATTTATTATTTCAGTGGAACAATCCAGTGTTTGTTAACATTAACGCTTTCTTCTCTTTTTCTTGTGTTACTAAGATACTTTTAAACACACTTTGGTGTATGCAACACTTGTTCAGATAAACAAGGTTTTTTCTTTTCTGATAAACTTACATATTTTAGTTATTTTATGTTACCAAGATACTTTGAGATACACCCTGATGTACGCAACACTTAACAAAGGGTATAATATGAAGTAGTTGGTAAGGAAGGGGTTTTTCTTTAAGGGTGCAAAACTTTAGAACAGGGTAAAATATTCATTAATTTGTATTAAATTGAGTTTTCTTTTTTTGATTTTCAACATACTATATGACTTTTACATATTTCTGACGTACTATACTTTTTTGACTTTTTTCTGTAGAATCTTGACAAAACTATTACTTGTTCTTAAATGATGACCTATTGCTGGAGATGAGATGAAAAAGCTTAAAGAACTTTTTTCTAAAAACTCTCATTTCTACACTGACTCCCCCCACTCAACGCAATAAGTCCCACCCCACTCAGCAAATCACTGCAACGAAGTCGGCGAGCCAAAGTCTTTTCATTAAAATTGTAATTGTTTCTGAAGAAGAAATCGGGCATGTCATTCCGACAATCGTGTTGCCTCTGGTCGGGGTTACTGCGTCGGCATTCTTTGCAGATTTCTTTTCTGTACCGATACATCACCATCTCCAGAATATGAAACAACTCCGATTTCACTGTGTCCCTAAACTGAGACTTCTTGACCCGAGGATTAGCATCAGCAGCAATAGTACTGCAAGATTCGGGTTTCCCACATGGTGGTGTTGCTGGTGGACTCTGTTCCTGACTGCAACTCGCGGGGGTAGTCTTGGCTTTTCTCTGCTCCATGGCTAGTTTACAACGATCGTCTTAGTGAGGTACTTCATTTTAGATGATTTGCTGAGTGGAGGGTGGGGCTCATTGCGTTGAATGGGGGAGTCAATTATAGAATTGAGAGTTTTTAGAAAAAAAGTTCTTTAAGCGTTGTAGCTTTTTCATCTCATCTCCAGCAATAGGTGAAATTTAAGAATAAGTAATAGTTTGTCATGATTTTACGGAAAAAAGTCAAAAGTATAGTTTATCAGAAATATGGAAAAGTCATTGTGTACAAATAGTATGTTGAAAATCAAAAAAGAAAACTCAATTCAATACAATTTAATGAATATTTTACCCTGTTCTAAAGTTTTGCACCCTTAAAGAAAAACCCCTTCCTTACCAAGTACTTCATATTATACCCTTTGTTAAGTGTTGCGTACATCAGGGTGTATCTCAAAGTATCTTGGTAACATAAAATAACTAAAATATGTAAGTTTATCAGAAAAAAAAAACCCATTGTTTAACTGAACAAGTGTTGCATACATCAAAGTGTGTCTAAAAGTATCTTAGTAACACAAGAAAAGAGAAAAAAGCCTTGATGTCAACAAAACTGTATTTTTCCACTGAAATAGCGTTAAAATAAAAAAGGGCCTTTAAAGAAAATGTATTCAGACAAAGTATTTTATTTTCAAAAAAAAAAAAAAGTTTAAGGTTTTGCATACATAAAAAGTGTATCTTACAGTTCCTTTGTGAGAGAATTACACACAAATCTGCCAAGTGTCAGGGAAAATTGTTAAAATCACAAACTTACCTTTTAGAGAAACAGTCTTTATGTCACAAACGAGCTGAGGACCAAAGTGCAGAACACGGGAAACCAGGGATAGTCGGTAATCAGCTTTATTGATGGCAATAGGCTGGTAGGAAACAAAACGGCAGATAGTAGGCAAAGGGCTGGTCGGGGACAGGCGAGGGTTCCAGGAGAAAGCAGGACGGGAGTCGCAGGTACAGAACGGGTCAGGGAGCAGGCGAGGCAGGCTGGTCAGGGACAGGCAGGGTCGAAACCGGGAGAGCAATCTGAAGGGTAATGCGGGAAAGACTGGCATGCTGCAAAGTACGATCTGGCACTGAGGTGAAAGTGAAGTGGGCCTAAATACTAATGGAGCTGATGGGTGCAACAGAGTGAGAGAGAGACAGGGTGTGACTACCAGGTGACTAAGGAAAGTTAATGCAGAAAATAGGTGAGTGAGAAAGCAAACTGTGACACTTTAAGAAAAAATCTAATCAGACTGTACTTCATTTTCTAGTTTTAAGGTTTTGCATCCCTCAAAGTGTGTCTAAAAGTATCTTGGCAAGAGAAAAAAAGCCAAAATCTGCCTTTAAAAGAATCCGAATTCCTTATAAAGTACTTCATATTCAACCAGTTTCAGTTTTCAGACACCAAACTGTATCTAAAAGTATCTTGGTAACACAAGAAAAAGAGTAAGTGTAATTTCTTCGGTAATGTTACAGAATGTTTCTGAAAAATGAAGATTCCAGGACCACTTTAAATGTTTCGTTTACAATACTATTACATATAGAGGAGAGCTCTTCTTCGGGAACATCCTCTCCCCTACTTTGTACCATCCAGTCATTAAGCCCATATCCATTATCCTGGTGATAATAAGGGTAGGCTACATCAGACTTGGTTTTTCTCAGATCCATGGCTAGTTTTCAACGGTCGTCTTGGTGGGGTCCTTCGTTTTAGATGATTTGCTGAGTGGGGTGGGACTTATTGCGTTGAGTGGGGGGAGTCAGTGTAGAATTGAGAGTTTTTAGAAAAAAGTTCTTTAAGCGTTGTAGCTTTTTCATCTCATCTCCAGCAATAGGTCATCATTTAAGAACAAGTAATAGTTTTGTCAAGATTCTACAGAAAAAAGTCAAAAAAGTATAGTACGTCAGAAATATGTAAAAGTCATATAGTATGTTGAAAATCAAAAAAAGAAAACTCAATTTAATACAAATTAATGAATATTTTACCCTGTTCTAAAGTTTTGCACCCTTAAAGAAAAACCCCTTCCTTACCAACTACTTCATATTATACCCTTTGTTAAGTGTTGCGTACATCAGGGTGTATCTCAAAGTATCTTGGTAACATAAAATAACTAAAATATGTAAGTTTATCAGAAAAGAAAAAACCTTGTTTATCTGAACAAGTGTTGCATACACCAAAGTGTGTTTAAAAGTATCTTAGTAACACAAGAAAAAGAGAAGAAAGCGTTAATGTTAACAAACACTGGATTGTTCCACTGAAATAATAAATAAATAATTTCAAAAAGTGCTCTTAAAAAGAACAAATGTATTCAGATAAAAGTATTTTGTTAGACTATTAAGTCCACGATGGTTATATTTAACCCCTAACCCATTTGTATTATATGTTTGTTGTCCTAATAAAGCCAGAGTCACCTGAATTAATTTTGTCTCCAGACCTTTTTTATTTTTTACATTTTGTAACAATCTTAAAACATTTGTGGTTTGACTCTTTTAAAAAAGTTCTTTTTCATCTATCATTTTCAACCAAGCAGCAAGAGGTCAAATGTAAGAACAAGTAATAGTTTGTCACGATTTTATGGGAAATAGTCAGAGCGCGATGTCACATCTTAAAGACAGCTTGAACTGGATAAATGGTTAGTCTTTTTCCAACATATCGTACGTTCTGCATGTTAGTATATCTGGCCCATCGATTTAGACCCTACTGCCCTAGACGCATGCCCTCAATAGGGTAGTCACGCTTTGGGAAGAGGTGTTTCATTTCACAGATCCACCTTGATTGTTATTGTGAAGAGGGACGGGGGAGGAACATTCAGAGGATGAAGAAGCATAAACATAACTTGTTTGTAAAACGGACAGCACGTCAGTTTCAAGAAAGATGACACCGTGTTTATGCATGACATGCAACATATCTTGAAGTCCTACAAAAAAAAAAAAAGGGTACAAGTATATTGTGTTGAAAATATCGCCAAAAGTCGTAATATTGTATAATGTATTAGTTGCATGTTGTATTTTTGCTAGCAATCACTATGTAGTTTTTTCCAAAAATATAATGGAAAAAAAAGCGAGAAAGACAAAAACAAAATACGTTGAAAAGGGGATGAGTATGTCTGTCTCTCGGGGGGTTGGTGTGTTAAGAGTCACAGTCTTAAAGAAAATCTGCTCAGAAAAAGTACTTAACTTTCTACCAGTTGTAAAGTTGTCATACATAAAAAACACTATCAAAAAAAGTAAGAGACTTACTGTTCCTTTGTGAGAGAATTACACACAAATCTGCCGAGTGTCTGTAAAAAGTCTTAAAAATCACAAAACTTGCATTTTAGAGAAACAATCTTTTAAAAAGAAAAATAGATATGATCAAGGGGCATTAAGATCTTTAAACTACTAATACCCTCTTCAAAGAGACTTCCCCTTCACTGTTCCCGCTTCATTGTAGGATTTCTGCCATGTCTCTACTTCAGTTTGACCATCTCTGTTATTATGTGATGGAATACTAGATAAATAAGTAATTAGATACCTTACCGTTACTGCGCTCATAAAGAATGATAAGAATAAGAATAATGCTTATTGAACTGGTTTAATTAATTAGTGATTTTATTTAAGGTAATTAGTTAGAAGCCCTATTTTATCAGTATGTTTGCACAGCAGTTACAATGGTCAAACTACATTAAAACAGAATTGTCCCCATTCTTTCTTTAATAGTTACTAACATTAGATATTTTTAATGAGATATGGACCGCAAAACAAAAGATATCCCTGGTTTTCATTTAAAAAATCAAGTCACTGAATGCAAGTAGTTGCCTTAGCTTATTTTGTTATGAGATGATGATGTGAATTACTGTTCAAATTAGTTAATGTAATAATCGTTTGGTTATTTTATGCATAGCCTAATGTTACATGTACGTGCTTAAGAATGCCTTCAAGACAGAGGAGACTGAAGCATATCTTCGGCTGTAGGCGTCTGAACCCGGCATACAAACTGCATTCGTTTCTTGATTGGAGCACCCAACGGATGGCTGTAAGTTGTCACCGGTGTCTCGCTGATTAAATTCATATCAAGACGTCTCTTGGCCATTTTCTCTCGACTTGAAAAATATTTAAGAGTGACGCTGGCTTTTTTATTTAGACAGCCTGTAAAGCGAGAGGGGTGAGGGGCGGGGAAAGTGTGAAGTGTGTGTGTGTGTGTGTGTGTGTGTGTGTGTGTGTGTGTGTGTGTGTGTGTGTGTGTGTGTTCCCCCTCCTCCACCATATGTTTTCTCCCTTCATGTCCTGTTCGCAAAAACAGAGAGGTTTAAATATATGTTTTTTTTTAAATGCTTTACTTTTGATTAATTTCATTTGCAAGTATTTGTAAGTTACATTCAATACTATATACAGGATTAACCACACAGGAAGTGGTTAGGAGGCGGGACATATATCCTATGCATATTAATTGATTGAAAACAACGGCATTTTATTTTTCTCATTTTTTTAATTTTTATTTTATTTTAATTTTATTTTGTAAACCGGAAGCGGGGCGGGACATCCGCCGGAAGTGGGGGGGGGGGGGGGCATCCGGTCGAACGGGGCGGGACTTCCGGTATAATGAGGCGGGACTTCCGGCCAAAAAAGGCGGGACTTCCGGCCAAAAAAGGCGGGACTTCCGCGGGGCGGGGCGACCTGTCACTTTTCCTGCATACTAATGAGACGGACATGGCATTTGTATAACTACTAGTGTGGTTGAAGCCCAACCCTGCCTTTATCTTAAGGCGGTTGGTTCAGGTACCTCATTTGACATTAAGGCATCCTCTCCGCCACTGTATTCCTCCGGGGAACAGCGGCCGGATTTGCCGTGTCCAGCCCGTGCTTTACGCACGTACAGGGACATATCAAGGGTGCTTCGTCATAATGACCAACCCCTTGTGTCCTGGGCTAACCCTTATAAGGGCAAGCCTGTTACTAAGCAACGGCTCTCCCACTGGTTTGTGGAAGCAATTGCTTTGGGGACCATACGAGTCAGAGTTCGCAGGCACCCTTGGGTCCGCGAGCTCTTTCGACTCAGGGTCTGGCTGCCATCCAAGACATTGGTGCAAGCGGCTGCCATCCAAGACATTGGTGCAAGCGGCGAGCTGGTCCTCGCCGCTCACTTTTGTCCGCCTCTTAACAGGCTGGACGTTCTACTCCCAGTGTGACTCAAGCAGTGCTGGGCACCTGGTTGAGTCAGAGCTCTACCTGTTAAAGTTCTGGTTGGTTTGGTGACTTTCGAGATAAGCTTGTCTGACAATACGGGAACTACAATTTCCCATAGTGAGACATCGAACGGAGTGTTATGAATGAGAACTATAGGTTACTTACGTAACCCCAGCCCTCAGAGTAACATGAAGTGAGATGTCTCACCAGACGGCCCTCCTTGCTATGGTGAAGCGAGAAGAGGTGCTTATTTTGAATGACGCATGCGTTGTGGCGCAAGCTACTTATAGGGGGTGAATTCCCTGACGCTGACGTCAAGATCACCAGCCAATCAGGATTGGCGTAATGAGATTGATGCTTCTGTTTACTCCGCGATGAGGCGCATCCCATAGTGAGACATCTCACTTCATGTTACTCTGATACCTGGGGTTACGTAAGTAACCTATAGTTTCCCAGCGGAGTGAAGAAAATACATGAAACTAACGAGAGTCACTCCTCAGTTTATACTGTGTTTTGTTTCAATTCATGTATCATTTAGTTACAAATATGTGATATATCTGAACAACAAAGTGGTCAAAAATCATTTTATTCATTTTTTGGAAACATTTTCATGATCGCTTTTTTCGTTTTACATTTTCATTTATTGTCATTTCCATTCAGTCAGTCATTCAGTGCTATTTAAAATGTTAATTTCCTACATATCCACACAAACAAACAAAGTGTGCAATTGAATGAATGTTAATCTAACTGGGTTTAGATAGATAACATCTATTTTTCTTCTCTCTATTATTTTATTTCTACTGTGCACTCTAATCAATATTAATCCAACTAATATTCGTTTATACATTTTAAGAATGGCGTTTATCTTTTTTGAGAATGAGTTCTTATTTGATTTTATTTATTTGGGTCTACAACAGATGATACAAATGTTTGTGTCAGTAAATGTGTACTAACAGAGGCGGGGGTGTGTGTGGAAATAACGGGGACAGAGCTGCTGTCAGAGATCAGCTGTGCAGCGTCATCACAAACGGACGTCGCTTCACGTGAGGTTTCGGAGGAAAGGACATCCCCTGCTTCTCGTGGTTTCCTTGCGTCTCTACATGCTTCCCTGGTGGGAGGGACTAGTTACAGGGAAACAACGCAAGTGAGGGACGCAAGGAATCCATTTAACCGAAGTGAGAAGGGGCCCAGGCCAGGTAACACATAACTGGTACACTGGGTATGTGCGTAATCTGAAATGCGTACTGTCACTCGTGTCACATAGCGCATTTGCGTACCGACGTACTTGTGAAGCTTTTCCAGAAGGCGGTTAGATCACCGGACGACAGAGTCGGTCTCCGTGTGCACAGACAGGGCTGCTGTTAACGTCGGTCTGTACAACGGAATTGTGCCAAAACTACGCTAACCGGCTGCGGAGGGAGACTCCCCCCCCCCCCCTTCACTGGAGAACTGCGCTAAAACAGCTGATCATCACAACGTTCACACTCTGTGGTCACGAAGTACTCCACTAGCTCCCCCCCCGTCGACTTTCCTGAAGTACTCCCCCGTTGATAGAAATCAACACGTTATGAATTAAGACCCCACGGTTTGATGATTGATATGGGCTGTCTTTCATTTTGACACGCAGAAATATGTTACAATAAACATGTTAAGTGGATATATCCGCCTTCTTTCATTAATCTTTTCATTCCCACAATAATATACATAAAGAAATTACATATTTTAGACATAGTTCGAATGGTGATTAATCATGATTAATTAATTTTTAAGCTGTAATAAAAACTAATGGAAATAGAGCTGATGTTTAATGTAGAAGAAATTATATGTAAATATGACTTAAATATTTTTGCAATAAAAATAAAGAATAGCAAGTAAAAACTACCTGAAAAGCTAAATAGTTTTTACTGGAGATTTGTAATAAGATCCAAATGTAATCTTAAGTAAAAATCTACTATGCAATAGTAAGTACAATGAGTCAAATGTACTATGCAATAGTAAGTAAAATCTACTATGCAATAGTAAGTACAATGTACTATGCAATAGTAATTAAAATCTACTTACAAAAACTGAGTGTGACAGTAAAGTTTACTCAAGTGCCTTTAATAACAAACACTTCTTAACTGTAAGTAGATCTTACTTGAAATATAAGATGTTACATTTACTTTCTAAGTACGTTTTGTTACCTCGATTTTCCTAAGTAAATGTTACTCCCCGTTTTTTTCAGTGTAGGCCTACTCGAGGAATGTTTTGTTGGCCTTACAGCAGGAGATAGAGCCATAGTCTTCTAAAAAAAGAAGTAAAGATCATTAATGCTAGATGAAAATAATCCGCTCTTTGGATGTAATGTATGGTGTGTGGGTAACCCTTCCAAACATTGTTAAAGAGCAAATGTCCACAAATGCATTCAGGGCCTCAGCCTGTGCTTCTCTAATCTACATTTCAAAATAAATTCTGTGAACAGGAAAACACATACTTTATATTCCATCTCATTTCCAAATGTACCAACTGCATTTTATGCTATGCACACTTGTGTATGTGTACAAACACCCTGCATCAGTGAGGCTGGTACGGAGAGAGCTGCAGTACTTGTAACACGATCACAATCAGTCCATCTACAAGTAATAGCACTCTGTCTTTCCTCGGAGATAAATGATCTCCTCTTTTCACAGTAGAGTTCAATAAGAGAAGGCTGATCTACCCAGAGGCGAATCCGTGCTCATCAACTCAACACAGTCTCTCTCCTACTTTCTCCCTCAAAGAGGAAGCAGTGACACACAAGAGCAATCAATACTCAAGTGTTTTACTCAAGTCGGTGATGTATATACATTATATCATAGTAGAAGGGGACAATGATGTCAAATGTAAATTGCATTAGGAATAAAGTTAATCGAGTATTACAAAAAAGAAGGTTTCAAAGGTGCGTTTCCAAATTATATTTTACAACAGTGGGGTGTTCATTTTCTTTCACGCCTCCCACGACTGTGAAGTGGTATAATTATCAATCAAGCTAAATTGAATAGAAGTCAAAATGTAATAGGAGCTATAAAGTGCTTTTGTTGCATTTTAAAGACATGAATCATGCCTTTTTATGGCCGATTCAAAACGTCCATGAGCCAAAAATAATTGCTTTAACATGAATTATAAAGAACTAGAACAGAGAAAAAGCTAAACATGTTCAGCTTTAGCTCATGAAATGACAAAAAAAATACATAGGAATGGATAAGTGCTGAACAATATTCACAGGAAACTGAATTGATCCTGCCTGCAGGTCTATATTAATGCGTTTGCTTTCTGAATTGGAACATATAAATAAGAGTAAAAGGTCAGAGAAATGCAATGGAAATACTCTGCACTTGTAGTTTGAAATGTGTTCTTGCAGGGAAAAAAAACTAGATGTATTTTGAAATATTTGTGGAGTTTTTATATTATTTATATCCGCCTACCATTTATTTTCTATAGCGCTAGCAGCAATGTGCTTGTGAGAAGCATGATGGGATTACAGGCAGAGCGGGACAGGGAGGCAGCTCGGAGGGCAGAGTTCCTTTCAATCAATCAATCAATCAATCAATCAATCAATCAATCAATCAATCAATCAATCAATCAATCAATCACAATCAATCAACCAATCAATCAATCAATCAATCAATCAATGTTTATTTATATAGCCCAATATCACAAATGTTGATGATATTTAAGCATTTAAGCCTCCACCACTCACAAGGAAGAGTGGAAATAAATCACTGATTTAAAGTAAATACATCTACATTCCACATTCAGTCTGAGGGATGTGAAATTAGAAAGGGGAAAGACAAAAATGTATAGGACCCCGTCACTTGCTTCACTATCTCCCCTGTTCTTCTCCCCCTCTCACCTCTGTGCTCGCAGCCAGTAAGAAACACCTGCACCTGTCCATCAGCGCTCTGCTTCTGGAGCTCTGTGTCGAGCTGGTGGGTTTCATTCTGACTTTGAGAGGAAGTGAGATGTATTTTTTTCTTTTCCCTACACAGGAAATATTGGTGAGTATTTTTTCCAGAGTAGTTACTATTTTGCTCTGAAATAGTGATATTTAATCATTTTGGAGTGTATTTATTACTCATAGCTTCTAGAGCGCGATTAAAAATGCAGAGACAATTCTATTGGAGTTAAACCATGACGACGCCCACTCATGTTTCTTAAGTTTCACTTCTGCCGCCATTACAAGTCTCTCGCACAGACGCACTGTTGAAAACAGACGGAAGAAGAGCAGAAGAAATTCATGCCAGGTAAGCTTATTTTACTGGTTAAATTAATGTTAGAAAAGGTAAAGATATTGAGGAACAACACAGCTAGCTACAATTAAAAAAAAGAGGCTTACTGCACAATTCGTTTAGTCAGATGTTAGCTTTTAGCTGATTAACATTAGCACAGTACAGCACTTTCAGCGGTTTATGGACAATATTAAACCCACGTGTAATGGTAGATAATAATTGCATATCATTACTGTTTAGCTAAATGTGTGCAAGGCAAAACAATTGAGAAACAATACGGCTTGCTACCATTTTAAAGTAAGCTCACTTTAAAATTGCTTTGTCAGATGCTAGCTTTAGCTTTTAGCTGTGAACATTACAGTATACAGCACTGTTAGCGGTTTAAGGACAGTATTAATGCATAGATGGATCAGTGAAATAACTGTATTTAATCATTTACTGAGCAGTGTTGGCTACCATCACTTTCCATCGGATTTTACAGAGAGCAGGTGCACTAAAAAGCTTTAGCTGCTAACACTAGGTCAGCTTTTAGCTGAAATGAGGTCACAGCACCACGTGTGTTTTACTCTGACAAGAGCAGAAACTGTTTCATGGTCAGTTTTCAGCTGGTGCTAGGTTGCAGCACCACGTGTGTTTTACTCTGATAAGAGCTGAAATTGTTTCATGGTAATTTTTTAGCTAGGCTAGGTCATAGCACTGTGTGTAGGCAGACACCTTTTAGCAATCTAGTTTATTGAATCCTTGATTCAATTTGTTTGCATACTATTAAACTATTAATGTTGGTGGTTACAGTGGAAATGTGAATTGTATTGTTTTTTACTGTATAGGTTGTAATTGTTTAAACTTTTAACTTGCTGTGCAATGATTGTAATAATGCTATTCAAATTAACTATTTTTTCTTGTCATCAAGGATGCAAGCTGTAAGGGTGAAGTACAAGGATCATCAGAAGTACATTTGCTATGAGGGTCAACTGACCTTCACATCCTTTTTGGATTGTGGTGAGTGAAAATTAAACATATTTCACACTAACCTATTGAACGTTGGGATGTCAGTTTATGCGTGGCACACTTGATTTGTGGTCACAGGCCGTAAAAGGTAGAATTAATGGCACATACACACACAATAGGGATGGGTACCGAGCCCCGGTATTAAACGGGCCCGGGGCTGAATTATTAAAGACCGTGGTACCATTAAGCTTCAACATTATCGGTACTGGAGACATGTACAAAATATATGTCTTATGCATTATTGCTACACAAACATTATATTGCAGTTTTAGTGTCGCCAACTCGGTTTGCAAAAAGACTGCAAAATGTGTTCAGGTGCTGCGTCGCAGCATTCAGAGTAATTTGCTCCCATTGTGTTCAACGTGTCAGAGCGACCAAGTCATTTCATTGGACGAGCTGGTCAGAGGGATGCGTTCAAATGTAGTCAGTAATTTGAGGAACTGTCGAAATGCAGATAAAGTTGAGCTCGAAAATCCTCCAGCATCATTGAAGTCTCCGGTTTGGGAACATTTTGGTTTCACAGTTACGTACAAGGATGACGAACAAAGACAGGTGGACCGAACCAAAGCTGTTTGTCGGCATTGTTCAACTAAAATTGGTTACGCGGCTGGCAATACATCAAACTTGCACATGCACTCATTTGAAAAGGCATCACCCGAACGTGAATATCACCGGTACCAAAAGACTGAAGTGCAAACCCAACTCCCACTAGCATTTAAGCCTCCACCACTCACAAAAACTTCAGACCGAACCAAAGCTATTACAAACGGCAAATATCCTTATGTTGCCATGTTAGCAAAGCGCTACCTGGCTGTATCTGCTACTACCTCTGTCCCTAGCGAGAGGGTGTGTTCTCCACAGCAGGAGACATTGCTAGTGCCAGCAGATCTGCCCTTTCGGCATGCAATGTGGACAAGTACATTTTTCTTTAAAAAAAACATGAAAATACAATGACAAGCAAGTCATTATGTCTAACTGGCTGCTTAGGTACTAGTACAGTTCAAATACAGATTATTTCAGTTCATCGAAAAGCTGCACCTTAATGTTTATTTTATTTTATATTTATTTGAGTGAATATTCATAGTTTAATAATAATTAAAAACCCAAAACTAATAGTTTATGTTTTGTGAGTACTAGTACAGTAAAGTTCAAATACAGATTATTTCAGTTAATCGAAATGCTGCACCTTAATGTTTATTTTATTATATTTTGTATTTATTTGAGTGAATACATTATTCACAGTTTAATAATAATTAAAAAAAATATGTTATGTTTTGTGATGATTTTTTCTGCTGTACCGAAAACGTACCGAACCGAACTGTGACCTAAAAACCGAGGTACGTACCGAACCGAAATGTTTGTGAACCGTTACACCCCTACTTCCTATGCATCATTATTCATTGCATAAATAATAATCAGGATATTGCTGTATTACTCAGGCTGCTGTGCAGTCAGTTTTGGGGTAAACATTTTGAAGTAAAGATGGACTTGATTTCAGTTTTCTGGTTTTTCTTTACAAATATACAAAATACTGTATTTCATCACAACTCTTATTTTGTCTTCACAGTTGCCAAGAAATTTGACATTCCCACCTTGGACTTAAAAGTCTTTGATGTAACAAAGACTGAAGTTGATGAGGAGGTGTTTGAGTTTCTAATACAGAAACAAGACCTTGGTGTCCTGGAGATTTGTTTGCCTCAAGATCCAAATGGTGAGTTTCTTTCCATCTTGGAGCCCCATATTTATCCATAACACTCAAATGTATCTGCTGATTTGTTGTTTGTCATTATTACAATCATATATTTTTTTCCTTAACTTAAATCAGTAGTGGGGCTTATCTTATGTGAATATTTTGCATTCCATGTATAATTAACAACAACTCTTTGAGTAATAATAGACATTTCCACTTAAATTGTGTTGTGGTTATTGTCAATAATAATAATAATAATAATCCTTATATTTATTATAGCGCTTTATAGTGTTGTCACGATACCAACATTTTGGTTTCGATACCGATACCAAGTCAAGAATTGCGATTCCGATTCTTTTTCGATACTTTTCTTAAAAAAAGGGAAACACGGAATATCGGCTTTAAAATTAGGAATAACAGATGATTTTAGCAGTCAGAACAACTAAAGCAGCAGTGTTACTAAGAACAGAAACGCCAAAGAGTCACATCTAATATAAATATATATAAAAGCATTTATTTTAATTGTGTAGCAGTGAGTTTAACATTTTGGCAGCACTGTTGAGCATTTTGAAAATGTATTTTCATGCCTCTGTGCAAGGCTTAGTCTTTCTATCTTTATAGCCACTGGTGTAAAGTAACTAAATTCATAAACTCAAGTACTACTTGGGTACAATTTTGAGATACTTGTACTTTATTTAAGTATTTCAATGTTTCTTTTGCTACTTTGTACTTCTAATCCACTACAGTTCAGAAATAATGGTGTACTTTTCCTCCACTACATGTATTTAATCCCTTTAGTTACTTCACAGATCTGGATGAATGATGTGAAATATAATCAAGTGTTAAATCAGACTTTAGTTCCACCTGGAGTAAATCCACCAGCTACCCTGCCGTCTACAAAGTCATTCAAACTAGCTGCACATTTACCAGCTTTGAGAACACTTTCATGATCAATCATTATAAAACATATCATATATTATTCTGAAATGGACCAATCTGCACAATGACTACTTTTACTGTCGCTACTTTAATACTTTTACTTGAGGAACATTTTGAATGCAGTACTTTTACTGTAACAGAGTATTCCTACACTCTGGTGCTTCTAGTACAAGACCTGAGTACTTCTACTTTTACTGTCGCTACTTTAACTATATTTTGATGATAATACTTTTGTACTTTTATTTGAGGAACATTTTGATTGCAGGATTGTTCCTACATTCTGGTACTTCTACTTTAACTCAAGTACAAGACCTGGGTACTTCTACTTTTACTCAAGTACAAGATATATACTTATACCACCTCCGTTTATAGCCTATGAAAAAAACTAATAGAAAACGAAGGCTAAAGCTAACGTTAGCAGATAGTGATGCTAGTTTGCTAGTTAAGTTTGCTCAACGATAATATTGCGACAGAAAAACTTTTCAGTGCACATCACGCTCTGCGCTCCCACAGGGAGCTCTGCTCTGAACACCTGAACGGCCCGTTCACAGACTTCTGGCGTCTTTTTTGTCAACAAACCGAGGTGCAGCGGCAGTTGCACTCCCACTTGCAGCCATGCTTCTCGTTTTCTCGCATGCTCTGGCAGCTAGCGCGTGGCCGCGTGCAAGAGAGAGGGGAGGGACTTAGAACGTGCTTGAGAGGAGCGGGACTGCAGGCACGGCTGCAGTGCAGGGAGTGGAAGCAGAGCGCTGAACACACACGGCTCTTATTAAACGGCGTTTTTTCACGGGAGTACTTTCCCCCGTCATTCTTAAAGTACCGATACTAATGAAACGGAGGAATCGTACCGTTTTTAACGGCAGGGTATCGCGGTACCTTTCAAGTATCGGTACACCGTGCAACACTAGCGCTTTATCAATGACTCTCAAAGCGCTTTACAAATACACATTACACATACAGATCATACATACATGTAATGGTCATCTACTGTGGACAATACCCACTGGAGCAAATTCGGGTGAAGTGTCTTGCCCAAGGACACAACGGCCTGACGCAGTGGGGCAGGAGCGGGTTTCGAACTGGAGTTCCCCAACGCCCCCTTGATCTGATGATCAAACGCACAGACCAATGCGCCACCCGTCCCGTCAATCACACCAGATTTCTGTTAACCTGATTTCCAGATTCGTTAAGCTCCTCTGCAAGCGCCTCCGTTACAAGCTACAGCGATGTGGACTCTGATGACACCATCATACTGCAGCGTATTCCTGCTTCTAGAAAGAGAGAAGAGGATAGTCGTCTAGCCAAAGTAAGCTCTGCAGATTTCATTACAGCCTTTGTCTGAAAGTTTAAACAAACTTGAAAATGTAGTGATAAATGACAGATGAATGAAAGTTGTGAAATAATGATTATTAGTGTTTTTTTACACTTGATATTTTATGACTGTTTTAAACATTTCAGTGTGTTCTTTTTATTATTACATCCACTAAGATGATTGAAGACATTCTGAAGAACAAACCTGGTGGAGAGAGGATCATGAATGAGTATGCTCGGACTAAAAGTCTAACAGATGCCAGGAGACGCGATATGGTCAAGATATTGGTTGCACAAATGACAAGTACATGGGTATGTTTTCATAAAATCATAACATACCTACACACCAAGGACACTTGTATTGACTTGATATGGTGAAGTACAACACCCTTCTTTTACAGAAGTTGTGTGTTTGTGTCTCACGCTGTGTGTGTCTTTGTCTGTAGGACAAGTCCTTCAAGGCGTGTTAAAGAGGAATACGCAAAGGGCATCACTTCCTTGTTCCCAAACCTGGCCGATCCTAGGAGCAAGTTTGGCTTTGTAAGTACATTAGAAACTAGGTGTCACACAATTCTCTGGGACTTTTGCTTTCCGTCCTCAAAATGTAAATGTGAAAATGATTACACTGTTGGGTGATGTTTCCAGTTCAGCTAAAGAGTATGGAGGTTATGCCCTATCTTTATTCAAGAGCGTGCTCTTTCAATTTGAGAGCATCATTTCTTGATTTCATGTTCAGATTTTGTATTTCTTTCCCTCAAACCCTGTCCTCCGCACTCCAAATAGCGCCTGCTTGCACTTAGATTTGCTCTGCTCCTGCTCAAACACTTGCACTGAAATCAATAAATTATACTCTCAAATTGAAAGACCACACTCTTGAATAAAGATAGGGAATAACCTCCATAAAAGAGCAATTAACATTTCTGTATGCCCACTAGGGCTGTGCATCTTCACTGGTCTCACGATTCGATTCGATTACGATTATCCTGTCAACGATTCGATTCGGTTCGATATCACGGTGCATCACGATTCATACCAATGCATTACATCCTCAATTTTCTATATTACTGCACATGGCTTATTTTTCATCAATGCATACATGCAGTAAATACATATGAACCAGTGTGCGAAAAAGTACACGTCCCACCGTCCGGGACGTGTTATTTACAATATCGGACAAGTAGATCTTTCAATTGACTTGTCCGGCGGACAAGTGACGTTTTTTGCCCTGATTTATTGACAAATTATTGATACATTCAGTTTACAAAAGGCAGAACTCATTCGCAAATTGTCCGTGTCCGCCATTGTTCGTTTAGAAGTGTTAGTTTCGGTTCTGCTTGTCGATTCCTAAGGAAATGCATCTCGCCGCTTTCTGTACAGTTACGGCCCGTCTACACTACAGCGTCGAAAGCTCCAAGCTGCTCCAAGCTGCCCATTCACTTTCAATGGGGTGACGTCACGTAGCCGCGCTTTTTCGCCGAACTGAATTGTGGGTAGCAGAGTGAGGCGTCTCAGGCGACCCAGGCGACCAGAAGTTGAACATTGTTCAACTTCTGGTCGCCTGGACGCCGGAGTAGCCAGCGCCAGCCAATCAAATTCCGTTTCCCAAAATCTGACAGCTGAAGCGCTAGCCAATCAAACCGCGTCTAAGCTGGGAGAGATATCCCGCCGTTCATTTCTATATTTCAAAAAAAGTCGGAGGAGAAACTAACTATCGCCGTAGCGAATCACCCGGTTTTGTATGACCAGACCCTCTTCACCTCCCGGGATACAAACCGGAGGAACCAGGCATGGAGGGAGGTGGCAGAGACAGTGGGGGAAACTGGTAGGTTTTCGCCTGTTTGGGGAGTTTATATATATATTGCTCGCATAAAATCCCCGGGGGTTTTTGCTTTGTATGTCGGGGGCGGGAGATTCATGTGATTGGTTGTTGGCCGTGTTGCTTGAATAAAATCCCCAAGCTCCAGACACGCCCAGCTCCAAGCTATTTTTGGAGCTGTAGTGTGGACGCTCCGTTAGACGGGGGCGGGGCGGAGCAGGAAGTGTAGTACAGTGCCAGGGTTGGGAAGCAAAACTCGGTTCCGAGTAGGAACAAATAACAATTGTCCGGAACCGGGATTAATAAGAGTTGTGAGGACAGGAGGCGAGGCCGAGCCCCGCGGACTGCAGCTCTCTCTATGCTCCGTATCAGCTGATCGCTGCACGGTGCAGCTCAGCGTCTCTCTATCTCTCTTTCTACACACAGCGGATCCGCTGCCCGTTTAACAGCCTCATCTTTGTCAAACTTTCTTATGTTCTTTCTTTAACACGTAATGAAGGTTATTAAGCGTTTTAACTCCTATGTTGTTAATATTGACCACCATTTCCTTTATGAAGTGAAGCAGCCTCCCTGTCTGTGTCCTCGCGCTGTCCTCACATCCCCGGACCCCCAGACTCGGAGGAGCACAGGGATGTCAGTATTGTTTATGAAGCAGGGTATAGAAAGTACATTATTGAAATGAAAATACTATTTATTTACTTTTACAAACAGTGCGCAGCTGGGCAGCTGCAGCATGTGTATTGCAGGACATGTGTAAGCGTGCAAGCGTCTTTGAGTTGTAGAAAAGTGCTAGGCCTATAGGCTAGTATAAATATAATGTATTATTATTATTAGGTTATGTCCTATGTGTTGGACATGTGTGGTTGGACTCTGTCTCACAGGCAGGTTGCAGTGTAACATCAGAGGAGAATGGGCCAATTGTACATTCTCAAACTGCACCACTTGGAACTAACTAAACAATGCAGAGATTATTTTTATATAATTGTATTCAATAACCGTAAAAAATTAAACAGTATGAAGTGATTTGTAAATAGGAATACAGATTTGACTTAATGTTTTCATAAATATATTTTTCTCCCAGTTTGTCATGGGACTTATCTCAAAGAACCGGAATCGAGAACCAAAAATAACCGGAATCGAAAAGCAGAACCGGAATCATTAAAATCCAAACGATACACAACCCTATGTGTGATGCAGTCAAATCTTACCGCTCACTTACGTTAGCGGTGTCATAAAAAACGTGGAAAAATGTAAAATACGATGACAAAGAAGAAGATTCCAGTGGCCCCAATATTTGTCCATTCTGGACAAGTGAAAAATGTATTCGGACAAGTAAATTGCCAAACTCACTTGTCCATGGACAAGTACTCTCTAAAAACTTTTTCTCACACTGTGAACTCTCTCTTTTTATTATTTAGAAAGTGCTTCAGAAATCAATAACATACATGTCTTGACATTAATTTATAAACCAAAATAAATGAATTGTATAGGTCTAGCCTCCGTGTGTGAAGTTGTTCCATCCTCAAAAACAAAAAGCTAATGCTTCTGCAGTCTAGCTGCAGCTTCTAGCCACGGTCTTCTGTTAAAAAAGGACACTGAATGTCCTGAATGTGGCATCACACACAGGACTTGAGTCTGAACACAGCAGACAACAGGAGTATTTACAACAGCATATACAAACAAAAATACTGCATGTGGGTGCACACTTACATTCTCTGTTTTACTGTTACATAAATCCCATGAATGTATGAGATTAAATTAGCTTCATTATATCTCAGTGATTAAGTGAATAATAAAGTTTCTATCGGGTCACTCTCAGCCTGTCACTCATTATTTTCAGGGAGGGGGCGGGGTTTGGAGGAACAGAGGAGACGGTGATCGCGGAAGCTTTTTTCCTCCTGCCTTCACAAACTTTACACACATATCGTCTGAAAATTGCTAGAGGACATTCATACTCTGCAATCCAAGACTTAATTAAATCCACCAAAAACCTGACATGATTGTAACGCGATTATTTTTGAAAAACATAAATCCCTGTCTGTGTCTCTGAGCCGCAGCGACACGGAGTGATTCAGAGCGGGTCCTTCTGCTGTTGGTTCTGGACTGGTGTTCTTGTGTTGGTGGATAAAGCAGTGTTACGTACTCCCCCCCCCCTTTTGTTGTCCTCTTTGCTCTCTCTGCTGTGCAGGTACAGCTGGCTCCGCCTTCCCCAGGTGTTCCCAGTTGTCACTCAGCCGAGCTCAGCGCAGGTGCTCCCAGCTGACAATCAGCCGAGCATAAAAGAGGGGACTGAAGGAGAAGGAGGCCCGATCACTACTCCGGATATCTCTGCTGTGTAGGGCTGCAACAAACGACTAATTTGATAATCGATTAATCTATCGATTAATGAAACGATTAATCGACTATTCGGACTATTACTGTACGCCTTGCACAATTTCTCAAACGCTCTGATTTAGCCATCAACTTTTAGATTTAGCTTGAGGTTGTTTTAGGCATGTGGAAACTAACAATGAAGACAATAAAGATGAATACTTGATTCCAAAATACATATATTATTGAAATAACTTAAATTGTGAACAAAACTAACATTGCTTTTTATTCAAATTTAAATAAATAATATTTCACATCAAAAGAAACAACAGTGTTTTAACAAATCGTATTAAATAATCTAATGACAGAACTGTAAACAGAATAGCTGAAACTTTAACAAACTAAATAATAATAATATATAATATTTTTATAGCGCCTTTCAGGAAACCCAAGGTCGCTTTACAAGTCGGGTAGGGGAAAAAAGGCAGACAGGTTAAGGGGGTGGGGGGGGGAAGTAGCGGAAAAATAAACCTATTAAACTAACTATACAGTGGGGAAAGCCTTGGTAAAAAGGTGCGTTTTGAGGGCTTTTTTGAAAATGTCCAGGGTTGGGGCGCTGCGGATTTCGGGAGGGAGAGAGTTCCAGCGGGTGGGGGATGCAGCACTGAAGGCTCTGTCACCAAAAGTCCGCAAATAACTCTGTTAATCATTATGTTTGTATAATGTAGTTAGCTCCGTGTGTTGCTGCTAGCATACAGAACACCTGACGTGGACACGTTACTCTGGACGGGGCTACAGAGCTACTAGAAAGACAGTGGAACCCGGTGCATTCCTCCGTCTGGATGTGGAGCACTTTTGCTAAATGTTTAGACAAATAGCTCGTGTTACCGCCCTTACATGCTAAACTCTTATTCCACTTTTGGTAACGAGCATTCTCCACATCGAGACGGGTAAAGTTTAACCACCTCGGAGCGCGTTCTCTCCGCCATCTCCCACGTGTGTGTGTTGCTGCATGTTGCAGCTGCCCGTGTGTAAACTGCCCCGCCCCCTCGCAAGCAGGCGGGGGAGAGAAAGATCGAAAATACATCATAGACGCATTTGTTTGTCTTTTTGCATATTAGAAACGAGTTGGCGACACTAAGACTGCAATATAATGTCTTTGTAGCAATAATACATGACATATCTTTTTTAAATGTCTCCAGTACCGATACAAAGACCAATAAAGTTAGAGCTTAACGGGGCGTAAAACACACGTGATGACGTCACCAACGAATCGACGACTGAATTAGTTGGCAACTAATTTGGTATTCGATTTTAATCGATTAAGTCGATTAGTTGTTGCACCCCTACTGCTGTGGCAGAGCTATTTTGCATTTTTGTTGTGTTTTCTGGAGGACGTGTTAGCGTTAGGTTTTCGCGGCTTTATTTCTCCCGTTAGGTTATGTATGATTTTGGGTAGCGGAGGAAGGCTCTGGATCCTACGGCCCGTGGTGTGGTTGGCCCAAGTCCCCTCCGTCTTTTTGTTTGTTTACCTGTCCTCCAGTGTATGTTTTTAAGATTGTGGCAATAAATGTATGATCACCGTTTAGTGCCTATGTGTTGTGTACTTTTGTTTTATGTTGCGGACTGCCTCACGAGCCACTACTATTGAGTAGGGAGGCGGGTCGTAACATATGGGGGCTCGTCCAAAGGCTGTCTCGGGCAGGTGCCGGTGTGGTGAGTAGCATTACTTTCTAAAAGGCCCTTGACAGCATTTTGTTGTTTGTTTGGCTGTATAGCGTAGAGTTGCAGTGATGGATTTCGACTTGGAGGGGTTTGTGGGTGATCCGACTCGGGGGAAGTTGGATGCATGTAGCAAACAGCAGCTTGGTCTGATCGCAGGCAGATTTGACGTTGTAGTCAATAAACAGAACAAGAAACAGATCATTAAGGGACAGCTGTTGGCTGCGCTTATAGAGCAGGAGGTATTGTCAGAGGAGGAAGTAGAGGTGGACGGGACAGAGGTCTTGCAGAAAATGAGCGACCTTCAACTTCAGCTAGAGCTGCGCAAGCTGATGGTTAGAGAGAAGGAGAGTGACAACAGACTGAGAGAGGCGGAGTTACGTTTGAGGGAGCTGGAGCTGACATCTCACCAGACTCAGCAGTTGGGGTCTGCACAACCTCATGATTTTGACGTAGGCAAGTATACTCTGTTTATCCCAGTGTTTAATGAAAAAGACGTTGATAGCTATTTTGTCCTGTTTGAGCGTGTAGCAACAACGTTTAAATGGCCTGGGAACATGTGGACTATTATGCTGCAGTGCGTTCTCGCGGGTAAAGCACAGGAGGTGTATACTGCGTTATCTGAGGAGGTTAGCCGGGATTATGAACAGGTGAAAGCTGCAATTCTGCGTGCTTATGAGCTGGTGCCTGAGGCATACCGTCAAAAGTTTCGTGGTTTGAAAAGACAAGATTGTCAAGCGTATGTGGAATTCGCCCGTGAGAAAGAGGTTCTGTTTGAGCGATGGTGCTCATCGACGGGGACAAAGTCTCTAGAGGACCTAAAAACATTAGTGCTCATGGAAGAATTTAAAAACTGTTTGCCTTACACAGTAGCCACATACCTCAATGAGCAAAAACCGGTGAAACTGTTTGATACTGCGGTTTTGGCTGACGAATATGCGCTTACTCACAAGACTGTCTACGGTGAGAGGACTAGGGCACAGGCCGGGTTTGTGGACAATAATATCAGAGAAACCCCAGTCTTCACTAAAGTGCCATGGCAGTCCAGCAGGCCAAGAGTTGCTGAGGAAAAACCGGGAGAGGTGAATGGGGGATCTACGGAGAGGCCAGTGTGTCATTACTGCAAGAAAAGAGGTCATTGTGGCGAATTGCTAAGTTTTGCGGGATGAAAATAAGCATGTAAACACAGTAGCCTTTGTCAATACTTCTCGACCGGGACCACTCAAGTCAGAACTGGAAGTGTTTGCTCCGTTTCTTATGCAGGGAGTAGTGTCTTCACTTGGGAAGGACAACAGGATTCCAGTGACAATTTTGAGGGATACAGCGGCATCACAATCTTTTATCGTGACTGGTGTGTTGCCCCTCTCGGAGGAGTCGGCTGTTAATTCGGGTGTTCTTGTGAGGGGGTTTGGGATGCAGTATGTAGATTCACCGTTGCATTATATTCACCTCGAGTCAGATCTGGTTACAGGGCCGGTGATTGTCGGGGTTCAGTCATGTTTTCCTATTGAGGGAGTAGATTTGATCTTGGGGAATGATTTAGCCGGGGGCAGAGTGCTAGTTAAGCCGGAGGTGACTGCAGTTCCTGTGGGGAATTATTCAGATAAAGTGGTCCGAGAGTTCCCTGATGTACATGTCGCCTGTGCCGTTACCCGCGCCAAGTCCAAATGTGAGGTTGAGGTTAGCAATGATGTGGATCTGGCTGATAGCTTTATGGCTATAGAACTAGATGTGCCATTTAATGACCCTCCCCTGCAGCGTGACGGTGTGAAGACTGATACGATAAGTCTCGGTACTGTGCCTGTGGCACGTCAGCAGCTGGTGAGAGATCAAAAGGCGGATGCGGAATTATCATTGCTGTTGGAGGATACGGTATCAGAAGGTGTCATTGGCTCTCGGGGGTACTTTGTCGAAGACGGGGTGCTCATGCGTAAATGGACACCGCTGTTTGCGTCACCAGATGATGATTGGAGTGTGAAAATACAAGTGGTGGTCCCGGCTAAATACCGCCGTGACATCTTAGGTTTGGCTCACGATCATCAGCTTGCTGGCCACCTGGGTGTCAATAAAACGTATGACCGAGTGCTGCGCCATTTCTTCTGGCCTGGTCTGAAGAGGGATGTAGTGCAATACTGTAAAACCTGCCATGTGTGCCAGGTTGTAGGGAAGCCCAATCAAACGATTCCTCCTGCACCGCTGTATCCCATCCCGGTTGTAGGTGAACCTTTTGAGCGGGTGATCGTGGACTGTGTAGGCCCTTTTCCACGCAGTAAATCTGGGAATAAATTTCTGCTTACCATCATGTGTGCAGCAACACGGTTTCCTGAAGCCATACCATTGCGTAACATCACTGCTCCGAGTGTGGTCAAAGCCCTGGTGAATTTTTTTTCCGTGTTTGGTTTGCCAAAGGTAATTCAAACTGACCGAGGATCTAATTTCATGTCTCGAGTCTTTGCTCAGACTCTCAAACAGCTCGCTATTAGTCATGTCCACTCGAGTGCATATCACCCGGAGTCGCAGGGGGCACTTGAGCGTTTTCATCAGACGCTTAAATCGATGTTGCGTGCGTACTGTTTGGAATCTGAGAAGGATTGGGATGAGGGAGTGCATTTAATGTTGTTCGCAGTGAGAGGTGGTGCAAGAGTCGCTAGGATTTAGTCCGTCTGAGCTGGTTTTTGCTCATAATGTACGTGGTCCCCTGAAGCTGTTGAAGGAAAAGTGGCTGGGTGTGGCTGAGCCACTTAATTTGCTGGATTATGTGAGTGGGTTTCGTTTCAGGATGCGCCGTGCATGCGAGCTGGCACAGGATAATCTGGTTGATGCACAAAGGGAAATTAATAGTTGGTATGACAAGCGGGCTAAGGACAGGGTATTCGCTCCAGGGGATAAAGTGCTAGCCTTGCTGCCGATCTCTGGTTCCAGTTTGCAAGCCCGGTTCAGTGGCCCTTATGTTGTTACCAAGAAAGTCGGTGACCGTGACTATCTCATCGCTACCCCTGACCGGGGTCGTAGGAGCAGGCTTTGTCACGTTAATATGTTGAAGCCATACAATGAGAGGGCGAATGCCACTGACTTGAGCAGTGGCTCAGATGCTGTTACTGCTAAATCTATTGTTCTACCCGGGGAGCTGTCTGGTGCTGATCTCTCTAAACCTGTCGCTGCCTGTATGGTGGCGCTGTCCAGTGCTGAAAGTGACACGTCTGTCACCGCTGAAGTCCCGGTCATTTGGGGGGGGGGGGGGGTGAAGACGTTGTGGTCCAATCGAAGGCGGTGTTACAGGGGAGGCTGCGAAACTCAGAGATTCTGGGTAACATTGAGGCACATTTAGCACACTTGCCTGACGCGCAGCGGGCAGATGTACTGGAGCTGATCGTGAGGTGGAGCGCTCTGTGTCGTACCGCTCCGGGAGATTTGATCGACACCAGCGGGTGTATTCCACCATCGAAAAGGAGGCACTGGCTATGGTATGGTAGTATTGTGTGTTGTTAACCTGTCGGGTGTGTGGAATGAGTGGTGGTAAGCACGTCTGTCAACTAAGGTCGATTGTTGTGATTGTTTTGTGTTAAAAAAAAATAAAAAATCACTAACTCATGGTGGGGGTGTTACGTACTCCCCCCCCCCTTTTGTTGTCCTCTTTGCTCTCTCTGCTGTGCAGGTACAGCTGGCTCCGCCTTCCCCAGGTGTTCCCAGTTGTCACTCAGCCGAGCTCGGCGCAGGTGCTCCCAGCTGACAATCAGCCGAGCATAAAAGAGGGGACTGAAGGAGAAGGAGGCCCGATCACTACTCCGGATATCTCTGCTGTGGCAGAGCTATTTTGCCTTTTTGTTGTGTTTTCTGGAGGACGTGTTAGCGTTAGGTTTTCGCGGCTTTATTTCTCCCGTTAGGTTATGTATGATTTTGGGTAGCGGAGGAAGGCTCTGGATCCTACGGCCCGTGGTGTGGTTGGCCCAAGTCCCCTCCGTCTTTTTGTTTGTTTACCTGTCCTCCAGTGTATGTTTTTAAGATTGTGGCAATAAATGTATGATCACCGTTTAGTGCCTATGTGTTGTGTACTTTTGTTTTATGTTGCGGACTGCCTCACGAGCCACTACTATTGAGTAGGGAGGCGGGTCGTAACAAGCAGACTGCTCCGTGTTCGGTGTTGCTGTGCCGCTGTCACGTCTGTTCCCTGATCTCTGCGTCACCGACCGATTTGATATTAAAGTGACAGAAAAAACGTGGCCGGAAAATCAGGAAGCAACGTTACTACTCTATAACCGATTATCTTCCGTCACTGCATCGAGACCGAATCGTCCACGTCCGCATCGCAATGCATCGTAGAAACGACTATTTTCAACACCCCTAATGCCCACCATATCTGTCATCTCTCCTAAAGCTTTCCTTAAATGGTATTAATGCCCAGTTCAGTGTGTAGTTTTAAGGAGATAACAACTATATTTAACCTGCTCATCAAACTGAATTACACCCTTTTACTTTAGGAGCATTATTACAATGCGGAAGATGGTATTGGTTACCTGACATGGAGACTGAAATTTGTTCAAAAGGGAGCATCAGAGGGACAAAAGAAGACCCAGCGTCAGTCACTAACAGGTATGTGATTGGTATTGTAGGTGGATAGTAAGTCTAAATTATAACACATGATTGGAGAATAATTTAATGTATACTCTTGTTTTTCTAAATCTTGTACTCTTTTGTAGTTTGTATTTATTCTGTTTCTGTATCAAATTAATCTACTTTCATCTGATGACATAACTTGTCATGTGTATGTAATGAGCAGTCAAACACAGTATTCAGTAAACATTCCACCTCTGTTACAGGTGGTCCAAAAGCTGATAGAGGCCCTTTCACAGAGGCAAACTGTCTAACCACTGAAAGCCTGTGTTGCGAGGCTATCGCACTGATGAAGCACTCAGCTGATGAAGCAATTGTCAAGGAGAAGATGAAGCAGACCTTCACATATCGCCAAAAGATGCTTCATGACCCAGTCAAGTCTTCTGAAATATTCACTGCATTTCCAAGATTCCTAGACATACCAGGAATGGTATGTGGATCTTTGACTGCTTTATTACTGTTATAGCCTGGTTAGGGATGTTAAATCTTTCATGACCCTTATGTCTACTTTTCTGTCTTATTCCATCTTGTCTGCAGATTGAACAGGACTTTACTCTTCTGTTTGGTGATGTCACCTCTGCAAAGTTCCTGGAAAAGTGGCCAACTGTATACAAGAAGAAAGTCCTTGACCACACAGACAGGCGACCTTCAAGACCTGGTTCAAAATGCTGGATCCACAACAGAAGTGGAAAATGGTACAATGGAATAAAATATTTGTTCTCATTGAACGGATAATTAGTTTTAAGGCCAAATGGAATGACTGTTTACACATTTGTACTTTTTTTTTTCAGGATGGGACAGCGATATGTCATCCCTTATGGTCCTTGTGCACCTTCTGCCACCATCAACTCAGGGCCGCAAGAGACCAGGAAAGCTCTCAGCCAGACAAGCCAGTGAGCATCTTGTGAAGTTTCTCAAGGTGAGGTAACAGTTCAATGAAATAAAAAAAAAGTGTACTGTTTAGTCCACATTCATAATCCTGAGAATTTTTTTAAAGTTCATAAATCAAGGTAAGATAAGGTATTTGTGTAATTTTAAATGCATCTTCTTAAACAGTTTGTGAATCGTTTATTATTTTAATAAGGCTAACTAAGTTCTTCTGTCACAGACTGGGACCAGCATTCAGGGGCACCTGGACAGCATCATGGAGAGCCGTCAACCCTATCTGCTTGCTGTGGGGACCCAGAGGAGTGTGATTCACAAGTACTTCATTGTGATTGACAAACACGCAATACCATGTAAGTCCCCAGACTGTCTTGCCTGTATTGATGAGCTTTTCAAAGCTCATTTCATCTTTGGTACCTCCTACAACCAGGATCTGGTGAATGTGTACAACTTCTTGCAAACCACGATTTATGAAATCGATGTGGAAAACATTAAGGTGAATCCTAGGGTTGCAGAGTTGAGGGCTCGGATGCTGAATTGAGTTGATACTGAGATTGTTTTGAGGGCTCTAATATTGTATTGAGCTAACACTGAAATGTTGTGTTTTATTTGCAAAAGCTCCCAGGCAAATTCTAATTCCCTGATAAAACACTTGAAGCTAATCCACGGACATTGTTCAGGTAAAACACCTTAAATGCGGTCAGGCTGGTTGTTCTCAAATTTATGGCACTTTTTCCGGGTTTAGAAAGCATCTCAATAAAACACACACACCTTGTTCTGATCCTGGTGAAGGCCCCTCTGAAGATTTGGCATCAAGTCATTTTGATGATTTGCCATCAATAACTACCCCTTCTGACTCAGTCCTTCTTGATAAGAGTCTCGTAGACAGCTGTGCAACAACAGTAGCTGAACTTAAAGTGGCAGGTGTAGGTGAAACCACCATTAATTCTTTGGTCATTTCCATGGAAGAGATTGTTTATGATATCCATAATCAAGCTAAAGAGTCTGTAAAAAAGTGTCTATCTTTACAAGAGCCTCACAAAAGTGACATTGAGTGTAAAATCGATCAGTGTTTTGAAAAAATGGAAAATCCTTTTGGTGTATTAAATTCAGAAAGTAAGAGAAGGCAATATTTTACAGAGAAGTGGGGAAGGGTAGACCCAGTGGAATATGTTCTTGGGACAAGATTTGATACCCTGCGCAATCGGACTACTGGAGGTTATGAACAGGTTGTTGTTACTGATACATTTGTTTACATCCCAATTTTGAAAACATTACAGTTCATTTACAAACACCCTAATATAAAGGAGATGCTGCAGACTGAAACCATTTCAAAAGAAGATGTCCTTCATGATTTTTGTGATGGAGATTTTTTTAAGAGTCATGCTCTTTTTTCAAAACAGAAACATGCATTTCAGATTCAGCTTTTCTATGACGATTTTGAAACTGCAAATCCTCTAGGATCAAAACGGGGAATAAATAAATTGGGAGCAATCTATTTTACGCTGCAACATATTTCTCCAAAATACAACTCAATTCTCCTTAATATTCATTTGGTCGCTTTGTTTCATGCCCAAGACATAAAAACGTATGGCTTTTCTAAAATCCTTGATCCACTTGTGCAAGATATTCAAATACTTGAGAGGGATGGAATTATGGTTCACTTGTTTGATCAGCCAGTGTATGGAACTATTGTCCAAGTAACGGGTGACAACCTTGGTCTCCACTGTTTGTTTGGTTTTGTTGAATCATTCAATGCCAGATATTGTTGCCGCTTTTGTCTCGCTGAGAAAGAGGACTTTCAGACAGTCTTTGATGAAGATTCACCTAAGATAGTTATGCGAACTGAAACACTTCATGAAGAACATTGCCGACAAATGGAGACAAATCCAACTCTTCCATATGTGATGGCTGTTAAACGTTCTTGCACTCTAAATTCCTTGCAGTACTTCAGTATATGTACACATTTCTCTGTCGATATCATGCATGATATCTTGGAGGGAGTGGCACAGTATGAAATGAAACTGCTAATACTTCACTTGATAGACAATGGCACCACATCAAAGGAAGTTGAGAGAAGAATTAAGAGCTTTAACTATGGAGCAAAACAACAAACCTCCTGCAGTAAAGTTGACAGAGGGCTCAAATTACTTGGGGTTAAATGCCATCCAATCCTGGTTACTTCGCAATCTACCGCTTATCTTTGGAGACTTAATTTCTCCAAATGATCAACACTGGTATTTGCTACTACTCTTGCTTCAAATAGTAAACATTGTATTTTCGCCAAAGTTAACAAAGGGAATTACTGTTTTTCTGAAAAACTTGATCGCAGAACATCACAGATTGTTCAAGCACGTGTTTCCAAACAAGAGGCTGCTACCCAGGGGTCGAAATTAACTTTTTTCCTGTATTGTCCCGGATATAACCAGCAGTGTCCCAAATTTGTATCGTCGCCCCCCCAATTATGCAGAATCAGGGCATGACATTAAGGATTTTGGGAGATGGCCCTGTGGGTAGGGTTGGGTACCGAGAACCGGTTCCGGTTCGGAACCGGTTCCAACATTTCGATTCCTGAGGAAATGTTTCTCGCCGCTCTCCGTAGCCTACTGCATGACTGCAGCGGGGCGGGAAATGTAGCGTTGTATCTACATTTCCTACAGTGTAACCTGAGACCAGGGCCGGCCTGTCGCACTGGCATTATAAATGTTCGCCTAGGACGCCAGATCTGTGGAGGCGCTGCGCTGACAGCTCTGGGAGAAAAAATAAATGTTTTGACCGTTGGTGCTCATCCTAATTTTCGGCCTTGATGTAACAACATTCATAATTAAGTAAATGTAACACCCTTTTCATCCCGGTTACACTTTTCATTTGCCCTGTACGTTGGGCGCTGCAAGTGATGAAAATGGGGGATGTTGGCTTATCTGGCAACCGCAGCTCACGAGGGTGCACTGGAACCGGCGCTGTTGTTATTAGCATCTGGTGCTAGCTGCTCTTACGGAAGAAGAAGATGTTTCTACAATGATGTGGAGGGAGAGTCCTCTCCAGTCAGACTGAGAGGCTGATAACTTCAGCTCAGTGAGGTAAAGGACTCTCAGTGTTTAGATAGTTCACTTTAGTCTAAGTTATCTCAGTGGGTCTCAAACGTTTTGATCACAATTTATGTAAACACATATTTCCAAGGCTCTCCTTTATAATTATTGGGATAAAACAGGTTTGAAATCATTCCAATGTATACTATAGGACAGTAAACCAGACATATCGTTTTAAACTGGAGAGATAAAAAAATATGCATAAATAAAATAGTAAAATAAGATATGAATGAACAACAAAAATAAAATGCATTACATGTAGGCTATTTGTTATTTAATTATTAAAATGTAAACCGATCTTCTTCATATGGGTGTTTGGAGTTGTACCCCCTAGATCTAGTCTCTAGTAATTCTGCGTGTGCACCAGATTGAAGCATTTTACTTCAAAATGTTCAAACATTTCTTCCCGGTATGCCTGAGAAGGCAGATATGCTCGTTTTTCTCAACAAGAACTGTTTTTAAAAGTTGAACTGTTGTAGCTTCAGTGGTTCTCAGGTTAAAGTTACATAGCAGTGAATATAAACAGACTGATTAATGTGAATATTACTTTAAACTAACCTGTGTAAAAGTTTCTCGAATAAATGTAATTTTTTTGGTGGAAGAAGCATGTATCATCTTTTTACCCTGCCCCTCAAAGAATCGGAATCGAGAACCGTTAAGAACCGGAATCGAAAAGTAGAATCGGAATCGGAATCGGAATCGGAATCGTGGAAATTCAAACGATACCCAACCCTACCTGTGGGCCATCTAAGCTAATTTACAGATGGCCCTGAGTCCAATAGAGATGGCCCTGAACAATGCGCGCGGACGAAATGACTCACGAAAGGTTTGGGGGACCTGCAGGTCTTAGATGCTGTCTGGTGCATTCTCTAGAATTATAAGATGAACCACCACAATATTATATTGTACAATTTCAATTTTATTCTTAATTTCACTTCTTCTTGTTTGTGTTTGCTGATTCAACGACTCAATGGCCCTCTGTCTGTCAGAGGGCCACTGACTGGGGTTGAAGATGGAACATTTTGAAGGGACACTCCCTTTCTGGAGATCTTGGAATCTTTTCTCCAGGTGCTTGATGAGCACATCTGCAAACACATACAAAATGTCAAATTATAATCCCTGTCTCTGGACCACCATAAAAAATCATTTATATCATAACAAATGTGAAATTATATTCCTGTCTCTGGACCACCATAAAAAAAGTATCTATTAAAACATGTTATGCCCATATTTACTTATGAAGAAAATATTTACTTTTGAAGAAAAAATATTGAATATTTACTTTGAAGAAAATATTATTGGGCACATACCTATGACTTTGATTCTCTTTTTTCGGGGGGGGGGGGGCTGCAGCTCAGTCTTTCTCTTCTTTCCAGGTTGTTCACCTTGCTTTGGTGGACTAAGAAACATTGTAATACACTCTGACTTTAAATTATTTGATCATTATGTATTCAGCATCAGAATCCGTAACAAACTGAAATTCCCGCGAAAATGTGGTTGCATTCGATTCATTGTCCGGGTAGTATTAAGTTGCGCCACTTATGTGACAGACAAGAAGAGTATGTGACAGACAAGAATAGTCAACTCTAATGTCTAACACTTAATGTGGAGAAAGAGATGTCCTGTATGGGTTGATTGTGCGTTGATCTGTTGGTAATGCCTCAGGGTTCCGGTGGGCATGTAAACAAATGCATAATGCTGCGCTATACTTTGTGGCCTCATCCAGTTGCATAGCGACACTTATTGTTTAGGTGTCTTTTAATAAGCAGGTAGTCATATCATTAGCTAGAACTAGCTGGATCTGATCGATATGGACATAAACGCGAGTGAAGTCTAATCTGACGGGAGAGAGATCACCTGCTGCTGCTGCTGCAGCTGCTGCTGCTGACGAGTCGACACGCAGCTCTGCATAATCACATGCAGCGGTGAGCGGACAACACACACACTTCAGGTTAGAATAGCACACGTAGCTATTTTAATTACTTCTCAAACTACCTAAACTAGTTATAGATGTGTTTAGTTTTACTGTCGGGTCACTCATTACTGGATCCGCGAGCTGCATGATACTGGCATAATAGATTGCCCGATCGGGCAACCAGCAGGTGAGGCTTCATTGCCCGAGCTAAATGCTAGATGGCCCCGGGCCATCGGGCCATCCTTAATGTCGAGCCCTGAGAATACATATAATTTGTCAGTAAATCATCACACCATAGACTCTGGTCCACCATGTAAGTTTAAAATACTTATTCTTTTAAACATATGAATATTAGTCTGATCTGTTGCCTCTCCTAGAGTAGAAGGGAAGAGAGTTGTTTTAAGACATGTTTTTCTATTGTTTCTCAATATTCAGACTAATTTATCATTGTCATGTCAACATTGAAGAATTCTGATTTGTATTTTTCAATTCAATATGGTATGGCTGTATGGTCTCTGTGTTTTATGATCGGAACCCTCTATCTGGCAATAAAAGTGGTATGAATGATAATAAAAAAACAGAAGTTCCATAATACAGTTTAATAAATGTATCTATCTAAACAGATCTTCACATTTACTATTTACATGTATTTAGTTGCTAAACATGGGTCGTCGTGTTCTCTGGCCACTTTGCCACCACTTCTCAACTGCCTGCTCTGCATTATAGTCCTCAACCTCAGGGCCATGCAGAGATATATGGAGGAGGGAATTTAGCATTTGGTTAGAGAGGGATCCTCTCCAGTCAGACTTGATCCTTTTCATGCAGGAGAAGCCTCTCTCACAGCATGATGTTGACATCGGGAACACAAGCAGTATCTCTACGATCATCTGCATGTGGGGAAACTGTTCAGGCCTCCATATGGCACCTTGCAAAAGTCTCTGCCATAACACCTGAGACTGAAGATGCCTGAAGTGTCGATGCACGAGTACCTTTAGGTCAATCCACTCCCGTTTCGCTTCTTGAATTGATATGAAGTCCTCACATGCTTCAAGAATTCCCTTAAAGTGAGAGACAAAAGTCTCAAGATCAGCCAGGCCAAAGGTAGCCAGGTCAGTGATGTCCTCTGGCCAGTTGCTAAGGTCAAACATGGTGGCAGCAGCTTTAAAGACACCATCATCAAGGCTACCAAACCGTGTGGTGACGTAGTCACAGAAGCCATTGATAAGTTTTTCTTTCACTTTGTGGAGGTTGTCATCATCCACTTGTTTCCTGTCGAGCTGTACACCAGAGTACATGTTTCCAGGAAAGGGCCCCACTTCATCCAGGAACTGCTTCAGATGCTGGCCTGGGACTGTCTGAAATACACGATAAAAGAAAAAAGTATTTCACTGTCACAATCACTAAACATACACTGTAGCATACACAATTCTCTCTAGGGAGTTTATTTATCAACTATTAATTTTGTTTACCTTCATGGCTACAAGAGCCAGGGTCGTCTTCTGCAGTCCATCTGACACCATCTGTAGTGTCAGCCCATCCCTCTGAAAGAGAAGGCTTAGGTCTTTCAGCTTACTGAGAATGTCAAGAAGAAGATGAACAAAAATGACTGTCTTGAATTGCTTAAGTCCTTTCACAGTGTGGCTGGCCCGCCCCTTCATGAGGTCACTTGCTTCTCTATCATGCATGTCACTTGCGTGGCTCTCCAAATGGAAAAGGATGGCTTGGTAGTTCCTGATAAGGGCTGACAAACCATGGAGTGTGTGCGGAAGCCACCGTGTACCATCGATAGTCCCTGGTTTGACCAGATGTATGTTGAGGGCTTCTGCCACAGTCTTGAGCTCACGGGTAGCTTTGGCTGATGTATGGTAGTGTTTGTAGATTCCGTTGATACTTTTCTTCAGTTCTGTGAGAGCTGGAAAAGATTTCATGCTGTCTAATGCGGTCAGCTTAAGATGATGAGCCACACACCAGATGGTCACCAGCGATCCAAACATCTCTTTCAGCCTGGCAGATACTCCATTTCTATGCCCGATCATCACAGAGGCCCCATCAAATCCGAACCCAACCAACTTTGCCTTTAGGTCATCTTATGAGAGCCCAGCTTGGTGAAGTCCAGACATTATGGCGTCTAGGATGCCCTGGCTGTTAGCATGCTGCAATGTCACCATAGTCAACATGACGTTGACGGGTAGACCATTTTCAATATAGGTGACATAAATTATCTCCTGGTCCTGTACTGATCGGTCAACAGAAGAGTCAGACATTATAGAAAAAAATCTTGCAGCCTTTATCTTCTCTTCCAAAGACTTGTTCATGGTTTTAGCTATGTTGTCTATGAATGTCTGACAAGCGTGGTCATTTTTGTATGTGATTCCCAAGTTAAGGCCATTCTTGAAATGCAGGTTCACTAATTTGGGAAATTTTGTAAAGGGTTGCTCCTCCTTTGCAACATATTATGCTATGTTAAATAGCTTGATTAATTTCTCTTTAACACCCTGATCCATTTTTAGAAGACAGCTTGGCAGAGGTGCGATCTCAGGATTCTCCCGTACTCTGAGAGCCTTCTCACAATCATTGTGAGCAGATGTAACGACATGCATTTTTAGTGTTCTCACACGTACATTGTCGCCACTTACACCGATGAACAAAGAACTGTCTTTGGCCTTTGCTGGGAAGGATCTGCATGTTGAGCAGTACATCATTTTGGCAGCTGGATCAAACTCGGCAAAGGGGTATTGTTGCCTCCATTCAGGAAGCCACGTCCTCTTCCTCTTCGCCTCATAGCCTTCTCTGGCTCTGTCCTTGACCTTGGGCACTTGCAGCTCCTGAATTTTTAGTTAAGACAAAACATATGTTCATGTTATAATAATATAATATAACATTATATAACATAGTAGGGTACAATGTTGTATAAAGCCCTGATGATGTCTTTGAGCCAGACCCCTGTTTTGTTTTAATATAGATGTAGAAGACAAAAACATTATCAATTGTAAAAGAAATGTTATTACAAAAGTGGTGAAATTTAACATTTGTATGAGCATTATAATCTTAGTCATTTTGATATTTTTCTACAGCATTAGTTTAGTCTTTGGTTTTAACAGATATACACATATTGTTTTCGGCCTGTTGGGGCGCCCTGATCCCAAAAAATGCAGACATGCACAATGGTCAGGTCAGTTTGTTCTTGTTAAAGACACGTTTCGAGCGAGTGTGCCATTGAACGTGCCATCACTAGTCTAATGCACATTGTAGCCTTGCTTTGAAGGGCAACATCTACTGGGAGATTAGCTAGGCACAAAAACAACTGGAACATTACTCTCTCTTAACATGACACATTATTCTCATACCAGAGTTGATTGACAAACTAAAATTACCATGCGACACCCTTTCTAATCGTCACCCAATCTGACTGACGTTCTTGACCAAAAAATAAATAAAACACTAAAAAAAGATGAAAAGCTAAATGATTAGCTAAATGCCTTACGTTTTTGCAGCTAAAGATTCTAGCCTGGTCACTGACTGACTGACTGACAAAGAAAATACAAAAATGATAGGCTACACCTCTTATTCTGATCAACTGTATTTCACATCATTTTCACAAACTTCAAAAGAACATGACACCGCATTTTAGGACGTTTGTATGCATTGTAAGGCACACTTCAGTTGCTAACGTTAGCTAGCGCTAGCGTTAGTTAGCGCTAGCACTAGCGTTAGTTAGCGCGAGCGCTAGCTAACATTGACACTTAAGACAACTAACTTACCACAGTGGAAGACGATGCATCATGACCAGGACTTGGGACTTTCTCGTTTCTGGAGTCGGCAGAATTGGCATTGGGGCTTGCATCAGGGCCAGGGGGCTGCTTATTCAACCACCTCAGCATTTCTTTCTTCTTGTTTCTTTCTGTCGTGACCGTTGCATTGGCGCGACTCGAGTCTAGCAGCAGTCAGCAGCAGAGTGGATGACGTAGAATGCATTCTATGATTTGACAGCCCAATGACTTTGAAAATAACACCCATTTTGAAGTTTACTTTTAATTTTTTTTTCACTGTCCCGAAATAGTCCCGGACAAAATAGATTTGTGTCCCAGTAGGAATTTTTATGGTCCCCGGGACATCGGGACATTGTTAGCTGCGAGCCCTGCTGCTACCAAAGCATCATTTTATGGTGCATTACCCTACATGTATTCGTAAAATTGTTCCAATTTTGCATAGCTGGTGCATGCGCTATGAAGCAAAGCACAACTTCTTTAAAAAACAATTAAAAAGCTTTAAAAATATAACTAAAAACATTGGCTAAGAAACATCAAAGTCACATAGCTTACAGTTGGCAGACATGTAACCCTAACAGAGTAATTTTCGGTCCAAGTAAAATGTTATCTTTACATGTAATAGAATGGGGCTGTGAGATAGCTGAGACTCTTCAGATACCAATTGACACCAAGGTTTTGAATGCTAGTTGGGCCAAACACCATGGAAATATGTATCGATCAAGTTTAGTTGTGTGTGTTAAAGTCCAAAGTGAGATGCCAGTTTTTCACAAAATCCACCGTGTTATTGTACATGATGAGAGATTATTGTTGGTTACTTTTGTTCTACAAACCATGTGTCTTGATGAGCATTTTAATGCATTTAAAGTTGTGTGTACAACAGACTGACCTCATGTGGTTGATGTCAAAGAACTTTTCTGTTACAAAGCATTTGATATGCAGATGTCATACAGTTGTGATGATGCAAGTTTGTTCATTGTCCCATACTGTTTCCTGTGATTAAACAAAGATGCATAGGAAGCCCTTTATAATCCAGATTTATAGTGGTGCAGTGATTTTTTTGTTGAGTGAACCCTTGCAGCTTACTTGCAGCTCAGGGTCATACATCACTGCATCACTCACAAAAATATTGATGTTTTTATTTTTCATCTATTGAAGGTAAATATGATATACAGTATGCTGATGATGCAATTTTGTTTTATGTTGGAAATAGTCAGCTGTGATTTAAAAAAATGCACATGTCTTGAAGGTGAACAGGGGCCAACATTTTAATTTCCATTTTTTACTGAGGCCTCCCTCTTTTTTTTTATATATCTTTAAATCTGTACATTTATAAATGGATTTACATTGTGTTATGTCTTGCACATGATAATAAATTGGGCTTTGAAAAGCACTTTGGTTTATTGACCTTTTTTATTGTAAAGATCATTATGGTTCATTTATTGTATTCTGAGTGAAATTAACTTCTATTTGGAGTAAAATTAACTTCTATTTGGAGTAAAATTACCGTACTTTTCGGACTATAAGCCGCGACTTTTTTCCCCATTTTTTTTTTGTACAGCTAACGGCCACTAGGGAACCTCCTAAATCTATGGATTTTACAGGTAAAATTAACCACCTTTAACTCTATGGGCTCTATGACTGGTCCGCGCCCGCCACCTTTAAGCGGCGGGCTCCAGCAGGAAAAGCTGGAGGCCGGAAAAGAGTGAGACACGTAGCGCGCCAAAGTAAAAGTGGAACCGAGATACAGAACGAGAGCAAGACAGACGGACAATTTAGCTGCTGCAACTTATATGCAGGTGCGCTTTATAGTCCGAAAAGTACGGTAACTTCTATTTGGAGTAAAATTAACTTCTATTTGGAGTGAAATTAACTTCTATTTGGAGTAAAATTAACTTCTATTTGGAGTGAAATTAACTTCTATTTGGAGTGAAATGAACTTCTATTTGGAGTGAAATGAACTTCTATTTGGAGTGAAATTAACTTCTATTTGGAGTGAAATGACCTTCTATTTGGAGTGAATTTACCTTCTATTTGGAGTGAAATTAACTTCTATTTGGAGTGAAATGACCTATTTGGAGTGAATTTACCTTCTATTTGGAGTGAAATGAACTTCTATTTGGAGTGAAATGAACTTCTATTTGGAGTGAATTTACCTTCTATTTGGAGTGAAATGACCTATTTGGAGTGAATTTACCTTCTATTTGGAGTGAAATTAACTTCTATTTGGAGTAAAATTACCTTCTATTATGAGTAAAATGGCAGTAGAGTTGTTTTTAATATACACTACATAAAGTAAATAACCATTAAGCCGAGTAACATCTAAGCACATAATAGAGTAAAATGAACTCTAAAAATACAACTCTTTGACACCACAAATTGAGAGTTGGAACCAGACCATGATGTTGCATTAAAATAGGATAGAAAGCTTCCATGTCACTGTTTGCTTGTTTTTATTATTATTTGTATTTTCTTTTTTCTTCTTCAATGGGTCTCTAATTCAAGTGTATACTGAACTATATGTTGTTTTGTATGTTTATAAAAATGTCAATACAAATTTAAGTGAAAAAAATTAAAATAAAACTCTGAACAAAGAGTACATTTTACTCTATATAGGTTGGGACCAAATGTTATATTTTTAGAGTAAAATTTTCTTCAATTTGAGTCAATTTTACTCAGAGAAATTTACTGTGTAGGGGGAAACTAATTATTTTTATTTTCCTGTGATTTTTAGTGTGTGTATTTTATGTGCTTGGTCCATGTTAAATGAACCAGTAAAATAAAGAATAAATGAACGTTCATATTATGGTGTAAATTCCAAATAAACTGTTAGATGGGACTTCTTTGTGAAAAATGTAAAATGTTTTATGTTCAATAAATAAGTTATTCATTTTTAAATGTAGCTTACAGTAACAGCCTATGACCCTGTGCATGTGACAAGTAGTGTACTTTGCTCAAATAGAGCTAACTGCACATCCATACAGCAGTGCATGGAATTACAGTATATTGGTGTCTGTAATGGGCAATGGGATTTGATTACATACAAATCTGTTGTTGCACGGAAACAATTTATATTGTTGAGACATTTGAGCAGGCAAACTTTAAAGAAGAGTAATGCCTAATGTATGCTTGACTCATCTGGAGGAATAGGTGCCTGCATGGCAAAACTGACCATGAGAAACGCAGATATTGCTGGAGGGAAATAATTGAAAACCTAGCAGCTTGGAGAGTATCAGGATGCCATGAGGAGAAACCTGCATGGAGTATTGAAGATTTGAACATTCCCTCGTCACGATTCTATGTCTGTACAAGCCTTAAAGGGGCTCTATTGTGCTTTTGGGGGTTTTCCCTTTCCTGTTGTGAGTTATATGGTGCACCTCAATACATTAGAATATCGTGGAAAAATGTATTAATTTCATTAATTCAATTTAAAAAGGTGAAACTCACGTAACAGATTCATTACACACAAAGTGAATTATTTTAAGCTTTTATTTGTTTTAATCTTGATGATTACAGCTTACAGCTAATGTAAACCCAAAATATAGTATCTCAGAAAATGTGAATAGTACATAAGACCAATATAAAAACGGATTTTTAATACAGAAATGTCGGCCTTCTGAAAAGTATGTTCATGTGCATGCACTCAGTACTTGGTTTTGCCTTCTTTTGCATGAATTACAGCATCAATGTGGCGTGGCAAGGAGGTGATCAGCCTGTGGCACTGCTGAGGTGTGATGGAAGCTCAGGCTGCTTCAATAGCGGCCTTCAGCTCGTCTGCATCGTCTCCTGTCTCTCAACTTCCTCTTGACAATTACCCATAGATTCTCTACGGGGTTCAGGTCAGTCGAGCTGCTGGCCAATCAAGCACAGTATTTCCATGGTCATTAAACCAGGTATTGGTACTTTTGGCAGTGTGGGCAGGTGCCAACACCTCAGCAGAGCCACAGGCTGAGAGCCTCAATGCCACGCCGCATTGATGCAGTAATTCATGCAAAAAGAGGCCCAACCAAGTACAGAGTGCAGACATATGAACATATTTTTCAAAAGGCCGACAATTCTGTATTAAAAGTCTGAATGCAAAAGAAAGTGATAGTAGTAGCATTGTTTAACAGTTAGGGGTGTAACGGTTCACAGAAGTCACGGTTCGGTTCGTACCTCGGTTTGGGGGTCACGGTTCGGTACGGTTCGGTACAACAAGAAAAAGCAAAAAAAAGTCCCAAATGCGTAATTCCAGGTTTGTTGTTATTTATTTTTGAACAGTAGTGCAAGTTTCAGTTTCAAAATAAAGAACTCTGACATTTTGAATAATTAACTGTATTAATAAACAGTTAAAAACAAACCATAAACAGTACACACACACTCAGATGGCCATATTATCTATAATGGCTGATGTCAAACTAAAAGGTTTCATCAAGCTGTAAAACTAAAAAGAATGTCTTGAAAATATTACATCATAAATAATAAGAAAGTGTTTCCAGGGCGCAAAGTCGTTGAAAAACATTATGCCAAAAGCTTCCGTTATTTATTTTGGTTTCACGGCTTTCATGTCTATTGGCTTCTTAAAAACAGCGGGGATCCGCTGTTGAACTGCTGTTGTCTTTTGCCGGGCTCCGGTGATTGGCAGATCTGGGTGATGCCTTCTGATATGATTTAGCATGTTTGGCGTGTGTTACCATTAGCATATCGAACAACGCTATCGAACAACGCCGACACACCGTCCTCTTCCGATCCACCACTCGCACACTTCATCGTTATTGTAGTCCACAGGGAACCCGAAATGTTCCCACACAGCTGATTTAAAAGAAGCAGGTGGGTTCTAGCTCCTGTGTGTTATCTGAAATCGCCATACTAACTTTTCTTCTTCTTGTATTTAGTTCGTTTTGTTGTTGTTTCTTCTTGTTCTTCATTTGTTGTTTAAGGGCGGCTGGCAAACAGCTTTTAGGCGCAATACCGCCCCCTGGATTATATATAGTGTAGTGGATACTGCCCTGAATGACAGACTTTTTTCCCACTCGTAAAAAAAAAGGCGTATTCGCCGTGTGACTGCATGTGCCGAACCGTGACGTCCGAACCGTGACGGTACGGGACGAATACGGATACCGTTACACCCCTATTAACAGTAGTAGCAAATGATTGTGCGTTGTCAAATGCTGTGATTATGTTGAATTTTTCAGGAATGAGATAAAAAAAAAAACTGTGCTTCTTGCTTTGCATGGACAGAAAAACATCTGCACTTACAGATCAGCTGTGACTGCCATCTGCTCTCTCATCTCTTGTGATGCATTTTTTGTCAGTGTTGCTCAGCCTCAGGCTAGATCGTGGGTGTTTCTCAATGTCGAGTAGACTTGCTTGGTAGCACATGTCTTCCGAGTCCCTTGCTTCAGAAGCGAGGCAAGAATACGTCAGTGGAACAGGCGAGCAAGTGTGCGTCATATGAGAGGCCCTGCCTTACATTTTCCGCCACAGATTTGGGGAAATTGGTCCGTGCGGAAAGTATTTTGGGGATTTTAAGACCGCGTAGTCTACACATGTGCAGCCTCGAAATGTCTGGCTACGAAGTACGCCGGGCTCGGTTGAATTCCAAGAATGCTGGACATTGGAACAGTACTTCGGCGGCACTCGATGACGTATGCTTGAAATAGTGGCTCTGGAGCAGCTTTACTCGAGATTGAGAAACACCCGTTGTCTCAATGTAGACTCCTCATCAAGTGTGTGAGTGACAATGTTTGGGACATAAAATACAAAATAAATATCCAAGTGCAGTGAATAGAGGTGAAACTCGTAGTGCACTTTGCTGACTCGGGTAAAAAAGTTATCATTACAGCTTCAGTGCATTGATTAATGCTTTTACTTTGCATTTTAAAGTGCTACTGTGTGTTGCGTTAGACCAGGGGTTCTCAAAGTTTTGATGAGTGAGGGCCAATTTAGGTACCCAATATTGGATTGAGGGCCGCCCAAGAAAAAACGGAACACAAAATAATTCCAAAACAAATGTCTTTATTGTACTAACCAATTACCGCAACTCGCGAGATGCCTAGTTGCCATGCAACCAGTAGTCTAGCAAACTTTCCACAAGCTGTCATTCATAATTTAGGAATGACAACCCAGGGGGCACAGTTTTACCATTCTTAAATTCCATTCTAATTCTTACTAGATACAACCATGGAGGATTAAAATATAACACATGCATTTCAGCGTGTCACATTAACTATCGCGGGCCGCCAGAAACATTTCCGAGGGCCGCCATTGGCCCGCGGGCCGCACTTTGAGAACCCCTGCGTTAGACAAAACAAAGAAAAAATGCGGCTCTTAAAGGGCCCATATCATGCTTTTCTGGTTATTACCCGTCCCCTTGTGTGTTACTGTGTGTAAGTTTTTCTGCATGTAAACGGTCTGCAGAGTCACAAACCCTCAAAGTACACCCTGTAGCGAGTAAAACTCTAACACAGAAAATACCTGTCTATGCTGCCCCAGAACTCCTCGATTTTTCTTTTTACATTGTTTTCTTCCTGGGTACAGTGATGTGCCCATACCCAAATGGACCAATCCGTGCAGCTCCTCACACACACTCTCTCAGCGGCGAAACTGTGACGCGCTGGGGGGGGGGCGGTGCTAGTGGAGCCTCGCAGCGCCGCGTTTGGGGGTGCGGGTGCTATTGGAGTCTCACAGATGGGGGTGCTGCAGCCCCCTCAGCACCACCCCCTTCCCGCGTCCATTCGCGATGTCTCGCAGATCCCACGCAGAAAACAGGAAATGAACCCAGCTCACACTGTCCGCTCCTCGCAGCAGCGAGCCCCGCAACGTCCCGCCAACACGGCACCCAGACCCCACGCAGTATTCTCATCTGTTTGTCCTTACTGGTGTCATTTTCTGGTTACCAACACCATTGTAACATATAATCACTGATGTTCCGCTGTAACGGTGGTGGACTCATCAGAACAGAGTGGGCGAGCTGACCAATCAGAGCACAGTGGGCTCATTGGGACAAGCCGTTTAGGACAGAGAGTGAATACACATATACAGAGATGCTGTATGAGAAACCAATGTGAGTTTGGAAAATTGAACAATGTAAATATATTCTAGTAGACCTCAACAATGGAATTATGCTCAGTAGAAATGGCCATGACATGGGACCTTTAACCAAAAAAAGGATAGATTTCCCCATTGAGCCAGTCAGAAGCACATTTTGGATCATCACATATTTAAAAAAAGATGGGTGACCTTCAAAAGCAGGCAATATCCTGTTATGTAAAGTCAGGAGTCATTTTATTTTATTGTAGGGAAATGACCCATGGGACCTTTAAGTCAAGATAAAAACAAGGTGCCAAAGCGAAGCATAAAACTGTCAATACAACATAAACTTGACATGTAATCTAAAATGCCCTCTACCTAATCATTTCAGACTTCATAGGACTTCAGGACAGTACATATATAATTAGAATAGATATATGATAAATCAATCATAACACATTATACCACATAATCACTTAATACAGCCGGAGGTTTTCACCAGACGAACAACTGAACTTCAATTAGAATTTCTCCTTTGAAAGTGAGCATTTGAAGATGTCAGTATCAGGGTTTTTTGAAGTTGCAACACACTGACAATAGCAAAGGATTGTGGGAAATAATGTCGTAATAAATTGGCTCTGTGGCTATATGCGTGTTCTTTTTAGCTCAGAGTGAAACACAATAAAGAGCCCAGCTATTCCATTAGTCTCTGAGTGTGTTGGTTTTTCAAAACACTAATCAACAACACAGTCAATGAAATATTCCTCTGATGTTCCCCGGTTTGGAGTTCTTATTTCACACATTATTCATTAAAGAGTGAAAAAAACGAAATCCAATGAGTGTTATTTACTAACTCACTCTTCAGACCAATACATATATTATGTTACGTGCAAATGTATACCTTGCAGTCATTCATACCCCTAATACTGTCCCTATCCATTGCTTCAACTAAAGCTACATTCAATTAAGCTAAACTAGCAGTTCAAATTGCTCTGAACCACTTTTTGAAACGTGAACGTAGTGATTCTAGTTCTTTAAGTCACTCACTGCTTTCATTACAGGAAAGGTTGTGCTGGTGAAGCATGAGAAGTACAGTATAGAGAACATAGATTTCAAAACAATAGTTGTGTATGTAGCTATGGTTCTGGCAACAGATACATATTTAAAAAATATGATGGGTAAAAGATATAGAGATACTGAGACAAAGACCTGTCATAGCTATCTGATTTTAAGTTTTTAAAGGAATGGTATGCTCATGACGCTCATTTTTAAATAATTATCATCCGATAAAACAGACCAGTCTCTGCCAGTCTTTTTTTTTTTTTAATCCGATGACATTATCAGTGATTTTAAACTGATTATATACCGAAATAACATCAACACTGTGGGCGCCGCCATTTTCCGGACGTGACGTAAACCATGCGTTTGGTTTTCGAGGACACGTTGATCTCCATGTTATTTACTGTAGTTTCTCTCTTCAAATATGCCTCACTGTATCGCGAAATATTGCCACAATTCTGATAGGAACAATCCACGGAATGCTTAGTTCCATCTGTTGCCAAAAGGTAAGCGTAAGAAGTACATTCAGAGGCAGTGGCTAGCGAAATGTGGCCGGGCCCGAACCGAAAGATTCACAGGCTCATGTATGCAGCGAACATTTCAAATTTCCGGACGACTACTCTGAGAGTATGATAAAACATAACATGGGATTTATGGAACAACCATTACTTAATGGAGATGCAGTACCATCGGTCTTTCTGATGTCATCACCGACCAGGACACCAGTTCGGCCAGTTGAGAAATCGCCCTCTGCAAGTGTGAAGCGACGGAGGAGCAGAAGTAGTGCTCGGAGTAAGAATAAGGTATGTTATAGCGCATTTCCATTGCAGCGGCTAGTCCCGTTTTAACGTCCTTTAGCGTCCAGGCCAGGACAGTTTTTGGTGGCCTTTCCATATAGCGTAGTACCGGCTAGTGTGTATTTTCCCCCAGTTTTTTCCGGCCCCATAAAATCGTGATTCTATGGCCAGGGACAACGAAGCTGAGTATGCTAAACTAGAGAGGGAATCGCTAGCAAGGGTGGTACTACATGCATACATATAGTATCTTATATCATCTTCCTATTATACACACATGCATTTCCAAACATCTGGACTACCTATGTTGCAAATGTATTATCTCTTCAATTTACACACGGCATCTATTGCACGTCTGTCCGTCCTGGGAGAGGGATCCCTCCTCTGTTGCTCTCCCTGAGGTTTCTCCCATGTTCCCTTTAAACTGTGGGTTTTCTTCGGAAGTTTTTCCTTGTACAATGTGAGGGTCTACGGACAGAGGGTGTCGTATTGTCATACTGATAAGACATCAAAACTTCTTCCTCTGCTGACGAGTCCGAACTCAAATATTCAGCCATGTTTCCGTGTGTTGACAAAGTGAACGCATGGATGACGTCACGACCATCACGTGACTACTGAAAATGGCAAAAATGGCGGCGGCCAGACGGAATATAAAGGTTTTGATAAAAAAGAGCTATAAAATCATTATTTACCGGGGAATATCGCTGATTTCTTCAGTGTATGGTTTAAACATAATGTTTCACTAAATACTGAAGTTTTGATTAATTATCTAATGAGTGGACCATTCCACAAGTACACAGAGACAAACACACACCAAGCTTTTCACAGAGGGAAAAGAGATATTGTACCGAAGAGCATAGATGTCAAAACAACAATTGCATATGCAACTAGTTATTGCCTGTTGCTGTCAAATTGTAATTAATGTTAAGCTAAAAAAAGGTGTTGCTTTTTAAACTTATTAAAACCACTGTTTCTATTAATCTACAACATTATTGTCAATATAAATGAAGGATGTTGTTGGATATGTTATCTGTCAACCAACCACATTAAATAGATCAATTAGTGGATACGTTTAGTTGGCAAGCAAGACACAGACACTTGGCTTGGGTTGCGTTACATCACAATTCATTTTCACCAACAAATAAATTGTACACACACACAGACAGTAATGTACTGTAATGCCAGGCAGACACACAGCTGCCAACCTGGCCTGACTAATTGATGTGGTGGAAATAGACGGCACTGGGAAAGTGTGTGTCACAACATTGCACGCAACATTGGAGCTGCTAACTCTCCCAGACAGGCGAGTAAGTTTACTGTTTTGCACATACAAAGCAACCTAGCGATAAATGAGGGATTCTTTACCTGTTTGAATATCGGGTTATCATTACAGCTGGGCAGTTTGTTAGGCCCTTTAAAGAGGCCTTCATATGCTTTTTTCCCTTTCCTTTGTGTTTCTTTGATCAAGTCCAATAATAAAAAAACATTTTTCTTCTTTTGGCTTATTTATAATTTCTCTTAAAATGGATAAGTTGTCCCACATAAGGCAACCTTTTATAGCACATGTTTGCTCCTTATCTATTTACCATTGTCTTGGCGGGGTTCTGCGCCCTGCCAACGGAGCCCCGCGCCACGCCTGAAATTCAAGGTGTTTTTTTATTTAAAAAAAATATATAGATATATATAGCACCAAATTGCAACTGAAGTAATCTATCTACGGTCACTTTTCACATTGAACATGTGCTCTTTTATTAAATAAACTAAACGCCTATGTTATTATCCAATGTATGTGCATGTTTCAGTGTCCACTGCTTTGCATATTCACCATAGACTGTATGGACGTTAGGGTCCGTGACGTCACCCATAGGATTCTGCAGAGTTGCCGAGAAGCCCTTAGTAGGCGGAGTCGGCCACTAACGGCTCGACAGTGACATCAGAGTTCAACTCCAGCCTGCTCCAAATAAGGGCAAAGAGGCGGAGGCGAGGCCTGCTGCCACCGAGCTGGAAGTTCCAGAGCTAGCTGAAGCTACCAAGCTAAGCTAACATGCTCCCCATCTGCACACTGCCGTCGCATTTTACGTTTCTAAGGTAAGCGGACATGAAACTATTCAGCAAAACTATAAATAATAATCTAAGTTATTGAGTTTTTAGCATAATACTTCAGAATCTTAAAATCCCTTAACGTTTGTATGCAATTGTGCTAAATTCAACACTGGAATCAAGCAAATATTAATATGTTTGCATGACATTAGTTTAATACATTTAAGTCAAGCTAAGGTACATGTGATGGTAGCTAGTTAGTGCTCTTACCTGTGAGGCCTCCTCCAAACAGCATAATAACCAGACTTTATCATTAAAACTAAGTTGGCTACCAGTTCTAGATCCTTGACTTTAGACAAACAATTCAAAAGACAAAATGTATTTAAAGACCAATCTTTATTTGAATGTGCCTCTTAACCTGAGATATTAGTTATACAGTAATAGTATTGACAATCTAAAAAAACTGAGCAACTCAACAGTCAACTTTATATTTCTTATTGTCCAAAGCATTTATTATTTTCATTTTTCCCCTCTCATATTCAGCGGCCGAGATGGGTTTTCTTCGCAGGGTGGCTGGTGTCTCCCTTAGGGATAAGGTGAGAAGTTCGGTCATCCGGGAGGGACTCGGAGTTGAACCGCTCCTCCTTCGCGTCGAAAGGAGCCAGTTGAGGTGGATCGGGCACCTAGTAAGGATGCCACCTGGGCGCCTCCCTAGGGAGGTGTTCCAGGCACGTCCAGTTGGAAAGAGACCAAGGGGTAGACCTAGGACCAGGTGGAGGGATTATATCTCTTCGAAGGCCTGGGAGTGCCTTGGGACCCCCCAGTCAGAGCTGGTTGATGTGGCCAGGGAAAAGAACGTTTGGGGCTCTCTGCTGGAACTGCTACCCCCGCGACCCGACCACGGATAAGCGGGAGAAGATAGATGGATGGATGGAATATCTAAATGTAACTTTTTTCATGGAAAAAACCCTCAACTTAACTGATGTGTAGGTGATCTAGTATTTAGTATTGTTTAATGGAATGTATATCAGTGTATTAAAGTCAATACTTCATTTATTTAAACCAATATCTTTCTTGATTCTTTGTACAGTATGAAAAATAGAGTCTTTGTACCTGTGCTGAAGTTCACTGCTGTGATGAGTCCAGTTCTGTCTCTCACTCTCTGGTCCAGCCTGTCTGCATCACCTGGACACCTTAAACAAACAGATATATATGTAAAGTACCATGTGTACAAACAATATAACTGATTCTCTTCTGTTGAACATGTTGGATTGTGTATTGTCCGAGTCAGGGTCCTTTTTATTTTACTGTAACTTTGGAAGTTGTGTTACCAATGCTTACTGATTATTTTATACCCATTTGGTAATGCAATTAATAAAAACAACAAGGTTTGGGTTCGTTCTTCAGATGACTGTGACGTTAACTTGTAAGCTCAATAATGAAATCCAGCTCAACCAACCATATTGTAATATCTAAGTAATCATCTTGAAATATGACATTATTATTTGTAATATACACACATCTTATTGTGAGGTTGATTTGTACACTACTTCGACATTAGCTTGTCTACATACTTGAGCATAGCCAATTTAAATTAACCTTAGCGATGCATACAGTTCCTACCTACATAATAAAATATCTCTCTAAGTTACAAGGATGACCTTATTCTATCAACCTCAAACAGAAGCCGTTTGTTCAACAGTATTATCCCACTTAACGCTTAACACTTGTCTATTTAGTTTTAACCTTTATATATATACAGTCTATTATTTTAACTTGGAGGCTACGATTAGCATCGTTAGCACAGATGTAGCTACCACTCGCTTACACGCTAACCCAAGCCTTAACATTCATTACGTAGCTGATTAAAATCATTAACACATAAATAAAGTACTCGAATTTCACTTACCGCAAAAACTGCATTCATGCACCGTCTGTTTCAACCGCAGAGTGAGTCACAATTGTCCAATATATAAGCATGAAGAACAAACAACCACGGCCGGCTTCAAGTTGTGTTCCCTGGATGAACTGAGCAGCTTCACAGAGCTGCTAGCAGAGAGACAAGAAGTTAACAGCAGCAGTCACTTGACAGAGCTGTCACTCAATGTGACCACGCCCTAATATATGCATAACTTTAAGGCTTAATATTAATTAAACAGATGAGTTGAGAAAAAATTCACCCCCCACACAGTAGTCATGAAGGGGGAATCTAACTATACAGAGAATATGTTTTTTGAACCACGATGTAAACATGTTTATTTCTGCTGTAAAGTTGGGCATTTTAACATGGGGGTCTATGGAAATTGCTCCCTTCTGCAGACTGCTCCTACTGGCCACTAGATGAACTGCAGTGTGTGGCACTTCCGTATTGGCGTCCCGGCTCTTCCCCAGAGTTTGCCGCTTGGTATTCACACATTCTCCCTCCGCTCTGTTTCTGAAGGGCGGAGCTCCGCTCTGTTTCTGAAGGGCAGAGCTCCGCTCTGCTCGGCTCCCCCCCCCCACACACACTCACAATCAGAGACAAGAGCGGAGGAAAGGAGGAGAACAACAAAGTGTAAACAAGTCAAACAAATCTGCATTATTTCCCCGAGCTCTGCTGTCTGCCCGTTTGTGTCTCCCCCAGTTTCAAATTAGTTTATTATAATTTTTAACCGCAAGCTGTTATCGTCACTGGAGAAGGACACACACAGCCTGCCCAGGTGGACGCGCGCGAACGCGACAATGAACGTAGCGTGCACATTCTAAAAATAGCTCACAGATGGTGAGCAGGTACCGCGGTTTTGAACTACAGTATTGAATTTGACAGAAAACAACAATGAAACGCCAGCAGAAGAATAGTCTAATGAGTTGGGTGAAAAAAAAGCCAGGAGATTAAAGCAAACAGATATTGTTCTAAACTGTATTAAAGTAAACAGGTATTATCTTGAACTGTATTGAAGTGAACATGTATTATTTGGGACTGTTTTAAAGTAATCCTATATATATAAACCTTCTTACATACACTTTCCCAGACACCCTGACACACACACACACACACACACACACACACACACACACACACACACACACACACACACACACACACACACACACACACACACACGCACGCACGCACGCACGCACACACACACACATACACTTCCTCTTACCAAACACACACACGTGTCCTTTTCAAGGTTCTTTTTGGGGCCAATATAATCTCAAGCACCAATATATCTGTGTACAATGTTTGATACTAATATATCTGTACAATGTTTGATACTAATATATCTGTGTACAATGTTTGATTGTTTGAGAAAGAATAGTTTGTGTGAAACCTTCCCTGGGAAATTAAAGGAGTACAGTCCGGTAGAAGATAAGCAGTGACTCTCCGCCCCAAAAATGTCCATATATACTGTTGTTTATTCATGCACGGTGCCCCCTGTTGCTGACTGGCTGGTCCCGATATCTGTATCGCACGGCAGTAGAGCGGGGAGCCCGGAGTGCTCTGTTACAGGGCACTCTGTATTTTCGTATTGTGTCTTTTTACCATTAAAATCTGATTATTGTTATAACTTTTATGCCGGTGTTTTGAACTCCTTTTCTTATTAATCTGACCAGGCTCATCTAACGGACGGCGCGGAGCAGAGCTGGGCTTTAAGCCACCACAACTGTGTCTGCTCCTACAAGATGTGAGTTGGTTTATTCAGTAAATTAGCTCAGGATAATTGGATGTTCTGTCTACACCTGTTGATGTGAGGCTAATACAAATTTGAAATGGAAAATGACCATAATAGGGCCCCTTTAAACACAGTAGCAACCCAGCATGCTAGACACTAATCAGAAGGACAGCTATAGGTCTGAAAGATGAATCCTAAATGAGCTTCCTTACATCAGAGGGACAGAATCTGATACTTCTGGCTGTATGATGCAGCAGCTTCGTAGGGAAAGATGGACATATATTTTGATGAATCTTGGCCAGTGGTTTGACATTTTGAAAAAAGAAAAAAAGTTCCATACACCAATTCCCAGAGGACCAATTTGAAAAAGCAGAGGGCTGCAGTGTGACATGCTTAATGTCTGTGAGAAGTGACAAACAATATTCACAGTGTGCTCTAAGGGACCGGCACTCTCTCTGCCTGACATTTCGCCATCACATCTAATTGATAAGCTTTTCAGTGCGGCACACACCCTCATTCTGCTGCTAGACCACGGCTGACAAGTCTATGGGTTGTATCCAAACATGAAACAACCCTTTAACCCTTCCAGCATGTGAGGCTGTTCCCAATGACGTGGGTGATTTATCAGACTAATTCAGAGGTGATGGTCGGAGTAATAAAGCAGAAAGGAGCATTGGGAACTGATGGGCTGTCCTTTCTGGGGAAAACATTCTCAGCTGTATCCGGTGGGCTATATCCTCAGAAGGAAGCCTTTTTAAAAGTGAACTGTATATTTTAATCTCCTTTGAAAAACATTCCTTCTGGCACAGAAATCCTCTCTGTCCTCAGTCCCATCGTCTCTGCTTCACTGGGGCATATGATGGGAGAGGTTTCAGCAGTGTCCCAAGGTAGCCGATCTTTGAGAGATGACAGGCCACAAGTGCCATTTTTATTATGATTTATTCCAGCCAGCCAGTTTTCTGTAATGGAAATTCATTTGAATCAACGCCCTTTCGCAGAGCCAGTTGGGAACCATACTTGCCATTTGAGGTGGGAGACACGGAGACCGGCCCCATTTGGCAAAATGAAAGAAACCGTATTTAATGCAAACATTCACTGAGCATGAAGATCTGCAAACTGCTCTCAAGCCCCATTTCCAGCTTTGTGGGCTGTATCGTCACCGCCTTATACTTTAGTAGGAATTTTCTCTAGGCTTCAACACATTTATGTCCAATAACATTAATAGAAGTCGTTTTTTCCACCCCTAAATTGAATATTTATGATTCGTTGTCGTTTTACAGTACAGCAACACTCTTTTCTTTTGTGACCAACTTTTTATTGTTTTATTTTTTTTGTCCTCACAAAAAGGGACTTATACTGTACAGATAGAAATTATATAGACAATATAGACAATACAAAAATAAAAATAAAAGACAAAGAAAGAAAGAAAAAAAAGATATAGGGAATCCCTTTCCCATGCCACCCTGTCCCTCCCCCCTTCCCACCCATCTTGCCATTTCACAGAAAATCCTACCTGATATTTGTTAGCAATCGTCTGAGTTCATCTATCTATTATATATATTATTTATATTATAGCATAACAATTTATCCACATAAAATACATTCATACCTTTTTTTCCACATAACATTTCATCTGTTTAAACTGAATTGCGATTAACTCCTAATAATCTACAATTGCACCAAGGTGTGCGTATATGTACAATCATCATTTACATGAATGATATTACCCGATCAGCAGCTCTTTGAATAGCCTCTAATGTTTAAGTATAGCAACACTCTGTTGATGTGTTCCCTTTTTCTTCCCTATGCACAGAGCTTGTGTACGGGTATGAGTGAGTTGACAGAATGACATATCACCTCTGGAGAGAAAAAGCTATTGAGAGACTTGTTAGTCAAATTTAAGATCGCTAAGCTTTGTTTAAGATTAGAAAAATGTTTGGTATAGACAACCCTGTCAAACATGGAAAATAATATACCATTGGGGCAGCACTATAACTAACATACTGTGGCCCTGATTTTTATTAAGGCAGTTCTTGAATACAGTTTGAATTGTACTATGTGTGAATGCTGCAATTTTATGTTTTTAAATAGAATCCCTACAATTCTTGTAAAAAGCAATCCCATTTATAGTATGTATGGCTGTTTTTAGCAATAGCCATTCAATGTATTTACTTTCTGTAATTACCTCTTTCTGAAGCAGTTGTCATTGTTAGTAACACAGTTTGCCATAGCCACAAATGATACATCATGTCTTTAAAAAATAATTACAAGAAATAATGAAGCATGTAATCCAGTGTAATTTTAATTAAAAGTGTTTACTTCTCAGCTGGTAAATGATCAAATCAAATCAAGTTTTATTTATATAGCACATTTTTAATCGATTTTTGGTCGAGACAAAGTGCTGTACATATAATAAAAATAGCCTACAGTACAGACACTTTACAGCAAATACAACAGCACAGATTGTTCAGAATATCAGTATGAGAAAAAACAACACCCTCTATCCTTAGACCCTCATGATGCATGCTTGTGAATGTAAAGGAAACAAATAGTTAAACCATTATTCAAAAATATGTCTACAAAAGCAGACCTTGCAATTGTGGGATTTTAATTATTGCAGGGAGTACCAGAAGAAGAATGAGCAGCAACAGTTAGCCGAGCTGACAGCCCACCAAACAACTGATCAGCAGGATAAGTAACTTTTATTTTAGCATGGAATCAGACTGCTTTTATTCAAAAAGAGGATGAGTTTGTTCAACTGTAAACAGTAACACTATTTGAGATTTTCTTTGTCTATTTGACAAGGAGAAGCCTGCAGTTACCACTTGCAACCACAAGTGTCACTAAATGAACCATGACTGAACCCCTAAAGATTATAACTTTATACATACTGATGTTTAATATAAGATGAATTCACATTTCTGAAGTTGTCACTGGCAGCGTTCACAATATGAGTTCCTGGACCGAAAAGTTTTGGAACCACTTTGATTTCTAGTCGGATCAAGCCTGTTACTTATGAGAAACTAAACTCAAAGTGATGATGCCACAGACAGGATGTGCAGGCTCTTTGCAGCTGTGCCCTGCAAAAGAACATGTGCAGAAAGTAAAATGTATGTGCCAGACAAGCTCACACTGTGACTTATGCTGGATGCTGGTCGGAGATAAAAAGGATGGATGTTTGGACATTTGATTACTTTAAATATAACCGTTCTGTCATGGTGGCAGCTGCTCCGTCATGGTGACAGCTGCTCCGTCCTCCTCTGCCTCCAGTCCTCCTGCTACCTACTGAAGTGTTAGTATCGGTCTGTGGTCTGTGTGTTTTACTGAACTTTTAGTGTTGTTTCAGGCCCTGCCATACCTCAACTGTCCACAAGTAACACTCCTCTGACAGTCAGCTGATCATACTACTCATCAATGAGTCTTCTCGTAGAAACAGACTTTGATTCATGACCTCCTATTGCCAGATAAAAGATAAACCATTAAAGTTGGGAATCTAATAACCAATTTCACTGCAATACAAAACCCTGCTTACTATAAAAGCAATGCCCACATGCTGAACAGCATCACATTTAACAACATCTGGTAATTCCCCAATGTAATAATGTACAATGACACATTTTCTGTATTGTTACCTTGAAGATTTGAATTATTTCTGTTTTAGGTTTTGTGCACCTGATAAACCAATTAAGAATCGTATTAGGTTTGACAGCACAGCATGAATGTGTCTCAAATATGATCCACTGTTCAGCTGGGGAAACTTATTTACTTAAGGAATTCAAGAAACCATAATTCTTGATTTTAGAGTCTGTTTTCAATATAAGTTGGAAAATGTAATTATTTCTGAATCTGAATCTAATGCTCTTTTATCCTTCCCCTATTTGATGTTCCTGATATGTACATGCATACGTGTTACACGCCTTTTGGGAAGACAATTATAAATACATTCGAGCAGATGTGAACCAAGTTTCTCCATTTCCTAATTTGCATAGACAGAGTACTTGTTAACACTACATTTAAGAATAACACTACTCTAAAAAGGCAATAGTAACCTGGTTAATTATTTGCATGTTAATGTACTGACTGTCTATGTTACCTTGTCTAATTTAAGCTTAAACTATTGATTTGTAGAACTACCAAGCAAGTTAACTGCTTTTATATTTATGGGCCATTTCAGTTACAGCATTAAGGTGTGTCTATGAATTGATTTATTGTCTAACTGAACCTACACAATAAATATCCCAATTTAACAATGCCATCCTTGATGGGAAGCATTTAGTACTGCACTTTCCTAAACTTTAGAGAGGTTTAAAAAGTGGTCAGACGGAAAGCAGTCCCTAAAAAGTGGTCAGACGGAAAGCAGTCCCTAAAAGCTCCACAAACGTTGGATCCTATATTACGTTTTCCATTAATTGTCCCATGAGTAACTCAATAGTGATCTTCATTAGCCCCTTACTGCCTCCTAAAATCCCAAACCCCCATTTTTATTTGTATTAATAAAACATTTTAAGGCTTCTTGTTAAAATAATTCTGAGTCTTAAGCCAAATTTGAGAACAATTAAATATGCCAGGGCCCTCCAGAGCAAAATAATAAAATGTATCCCCTGTGGAAAGACATAAAGAAAGTTTAACTTTTTAATGGTACCTACCAATTTAGGTCACATATAAGCGTGAATGCTGGTAGGACTGCTAGATTATGGTAAACATCCTTATAATGATTATTATTATTCAATACTTATTTTAAAGTATTCATTCAATTTGGATACATGCATTTCGAAAAAAAAATGGTACAAGTGCAATAAATTACATTATATGTCACTTGTTAGACAATAAATCTAACTTTTACACTTTGAGAGCACAATGAAGAGGTGGATCTATGAAGTGTGTGCTCTTATAGACACTAGTTAAAGCAATCATTAGTGAAGTCAAACATAAATAGCACAGGTCCGTGTTTCAAGATGACGGGAGCCCCTCCCCTCAGAAAGGGCGCATTGGGCTCAAAATGCACGGCCCCCGAAAAAAACTGCAGGATTAGTTCAGGGGATTCTGTAAGGCTCATGTTAGCCACTTTTACATCTGATTTCCGAGCCAACTTAGAGCTGGTTGCAGCACATCGCCACCAAGTGATTCGAATGGCAGTCACTGACAAACCAAGGGGGCGAAACAAAAGTGCACCATTGTAAAGAAAATGGGCCTGCTAGCCTAGGTTTACAACACATGATAAAACCGGACGTCACTGCTGGATGGGATGCAGCAAATATATATAATTGTTTTTATTACCTTGTTTTCAATAATGTTGGAAAGAAAAATCATAATTGGTAAAAAAGTAAATGTACTGCGAATTATATAGTACTTTTCGACGGTTTTTACAGGTACATACAAGGTGTTACCTGGTCAGGGAGACTAACTTCCACACACAATACAACGTTGCACATTTTGGGCCAAGTATCTTGTTGAGCCCCTGTACTCAACTTCCATATGTTGAATATATATATAATATAATATAATATATGATTGAAACTCTGACCGTCCGATTAAAGATCAACCTCTCCACTCTCCTGAGCCATGCCTCCCCATAACTAAAACTCATTAAATAATGAACAAGCTCTAATTACTGGGGTTGGTTTGTGCAACACTTGTAAGAAGTAAGAGTGGCTCTCAGTTGTACCTCAAAGCTGAACTCACACTCGGAGCTTTTGTTCTGCACCGCTTCAGGCCCTAGGGTGGTGTCTGTGTGCTGTCCACGCCGTCTGGATTCAGTGTCAGCCGCAGTGAGACATCAGCGCTCAGGGCCGTCAGAAGCCTCTCCTTAAATGTCAAGTGACAAAATTTGAACTCTAGGCGGCATAAAGAGGGACAACCCTTTAAAGAATGACTTTGTATAGATGTGACAAATGTATCATCACAGTGTCACAGGGTTCATCCATAATTCAGTGATTGTGTATTTCTGCTTGTGTGTGTAAAAGAAGAAGCGAGTAGGATGTGCCAAGGGCAGGAGACATATGGAGGGTGACAAAGTGAAGCGGTGAGTAGGTGCAACCTGGACGTGTTTCAGCAGTTGTGGAAGACATATTTTATGCTTGGACTTTGAACACTTCACGCTCTGTCTGTTGATGTAAGACCCTTACAATCTGTGTGTAAGGCCAAAGAGAGACGAATATTAAAGATGATTTCTGTCGCTCACAAACTGATGTTTTCCTGAGCGAGGGAGGAGACGTCGTCTGCCAGCTTGGCTGAGCGTACGCTGTAATGTTCTTGACTGGGATGTCAATCACACTCAGTGTATACATTCACTGCACTCTGCAGTACTGCCAGCTCTGAGGAGAAGATGTTCTACTTTTTTAGGTTCAGTTGCTGCTAAATACAGTACAATAGCCAACAGCATTGGATTATAACGGTGTATGGCGTTTTTTTAATTATTACTATTTGAATTTGTGATTCCCTGAGCAAAGACAAAGAATACCGGCTTCCTGAAAGAGAACTGAGCAAAGTAATCTTTCAATAACTTCAATTCAAAGAATATCAATTATAATTGCTCTACTTGATTGAGTGTCTGTGTATTCAGGAGTATAAGCTTTCGCCCACATAAGCCGCAAACTGAATTATATGTTCGATACACCAATAATACGCATCACTCTTTTTGACACTTTATGCGGTTTAAGTGGCAGAGGATATGAAAAGCAAACGATAGAGAAATGCATGAATAAAACATTGGCATTTGGAAAACATATAGATAGGGCGGATATGTCTTATGTAAATATGCAAAACAAATATCATTCCAGGGTATATACATAAATGGAACCGTCTCTAAGACTAGGAAGCGAGAGGATATGCTTTGAGAATGGAAATCTCATTAGTTTGATATCAAATAAAAGCAGTCATCTGGAGGGAATGGCACCAACATTGCAGTGAGGGAGCACAAGACACAGAGGGAGAGTGAAATTTGTCTTTGAAGTCAATGGTATTTACAGAGGAAATTGTCGGCTATTTTTAGCTGTTTTTGTCCTAAAAATGCAGCATGTGTAGGTGCAGAAAAGTTAGTTTTTTCCAGGTTATAACCTTTAACCAACATCGTTTTAAATCATACATGCATTCTCACACCATGATTTAAAACTACAGCCGAGTATCCCTGGTGAAGTATAATCGTTAAAGCATTATTACAAATGACTAATGACAAATCATGTGTCAGCCTACAGATCTTTGTTTACCGCCACGGTATCATTCATCTCATCTTTATAGCGGTCCAGTCAGTGGGGGATATGTTTAAATAACACGCAAATTATTTTTTGACATATAATCATAATTAGAAATTGCATTTGCATTTGCATGATGTAGATTTATGTTTAATTGTCTCGCAGCCTCATTCACAACATGTCCCCGCTGTTGACAAAGCCGAGCTTAATGAGGTAAAGCGTGGCAGCTAATCTGAACAAAAACATTTACTCAAGACGAGTTCACGCAGATGAGCAGATTAGAATCAATAATTACTTCAGATCAAACAAGTGATTATCAAATAAATATCATTAGCTTTTTGGGTCATCTGTTTTGAATTCATTTCAGACCGCTTAGTAGCAATGAGGAAGAGGGAAGACTTCATTAATGCTCTACTGTAGATAAATAACTATGACGGTTTGAGACCTTAAGGAACTAACAGTCTGAAAAGTTGAAAGTGAATGCATGTGCTTTCAAATTCTACTTAAAGGGGACCTATCATGCAACATGCACTTTTGTACGTCTTTTATACATGAATATGTGTCCCCGGTGTGTCAGGGAACTCACCAAGTGTCAGAAAACACAACCCTCTCTCATAGCCTCCATACACAAATCTCTAAAAACGGGGCTGCAACAGATTTGAATTGATCTGACGTCAGAAAAGGGGTGCTCCGCCTATATGGGCAACTCTCCACCTATCAGGGGAATGAGAGACCGCTCGAAAGCGCTGGAGACTATGTAGTATGCCAGGCCTGTAAGTGGTGCTGTAGTCTGCCACAAAAGCAGCGAAGAAGACTTCTCACAGAATCAGCCCCTGCAAAAACAGGGCTGGAAAAGAGCAAATCGAGCGAAATGAGGCATGGCTAAAATGTATGATCTGTTTGGTATTTTGAAAAAAAGACTTCACAGACATGTTTTATATAGGTATGGCCCTACACTATATTATTCAAATATAGCATTATAGGTCCACATTAAGTTTTATTTCCTGTGCTGTATTGTGGGTTTATGTCAAAATCCATTAAATGTCTGTAAAATGTAATATGAGCAACCATATGGTTCCCAGGAGGACAAAGGAAGGACAGAGATTTCCTGTACAATAGTCAGTTTTAATGATTATTCCTGCATTCTGTAAATGACAAAAAAAGCTCCAGCTTTATGTTGTCACTGCTCCAGGACATGTCCTGCTCTTGTATCATATATTATTCCCCCCGTTTCATGCATCAAAATGATGAGTGCATCTATTTATTTATTAATCAAAAATACTGTATACATCGGACTTCAATAAAATGTTCTCTTTCCATTTTTGAGACCACCACTACATCACCATCATCATCTTCATTACCCCCGCCACCACCAGCAGCAGCCATATCATCCATGGTGATATAAAAAGCACCCAAAATGGGGCGTTTTGTCACAGCCCATGATGGATTCAGGGGGCAACGCTGAATGTTGATCAAGGTGAGGCATGGAGGAGGCCCCGCTTGTCAGGGACCCGCCAGCATCCCCAGGCAATCTCTGCAGTCAGGAGATTGAAAGAGCACTGCTCTGAAATCCATCATGTGCCACCTACCAAGGAGCAATGATTGAGAGGAGTCACTGTCCCCTAAGTCCCAACATGTGGACGGAGCTTGTGGCAACATTTCAGCAGGGATAATTAATTAATGGAGCGTGTTTGCTGATGCTGCATAACTTAACTATTTTTCTGGCTTTAGACATTTGTAGGGGGATATTTTAAGGGAATAACTCAGTCAACAATAATGATTTTAAGCATATCCCATAACTTAAGTTAAAAGTACCATGTTAGATACTACAAAATATTTTAAGGATTGTATGGAGGCAGACCCGTGCAAACAAGCTACAACGGCCCAAAACACTAACATTAGGAGAAACATGCTGGAATTTGAAAAAAGGTGTAATATTAAAACACACATTTTTTCATGGAAAATAAGGGTGCGTTCACACCTACCTTGTATAGTCCGGTTGAATCGAACCCTGGTGCGTTTAGCCGCTTGGTGCGGTTCATTTGGGTCGGTGTGAACACAGTCCGAGACCTCTTAAGTGAACTAAACAACCGGACTCTGGTCCGCTAAAATAGGTGGTCTCGGAGCGCTTGCTTGCGAACTCTGGAGCGGTTCATTGCTGGTGTGAACGCAGTCCGCACCAAAACATAAGAAGCGCAGTATTTACGTGTCACAAGAACGCCGATATCTTCAAAAATCTTTAGCGAAAGAGTCTTTCAAGACATCCGCGGTTGTTTAGTTAAAGAGTAAAGCAGAATTAAGTGTTGAACAGTGTCGTGTAAAGTAAAAATTCTCCGTCAGCTACATAAAAGTAAGAACACCTGTCGTCGGTGAAACGCCCCTCCTCTGCAGAAGGTCTCTCATGGATAAGCAGGAAAAGAACACCGACAGGCTGATCAGGAGCCCGACGCGAAGCGGAGGGATCTAGATCGGCATGAAGGTGTTCTTTTCCCCATAATGACCGCGCTGCTGCACATTATCCCGCTTATTACATGGCCACATTCCCAACAAAGTAACGACATGACTCCCAATATTAATTGAAATGCTTTTGTGGATTTAGAAAATTATTTTATTGATTTAAAAAATAGTTGTATTTAAATGTACATGCATCCGCTAAGAAAAATAGTCCGTTGTTACTGTTTGAACTAACGTAGCAACGGCAGGAACTGCTTCGATAGCGTTTTTGAGGAGCTTTTTGATTACAGATTTGAAAAAATCGTTGCTTGCTTTAAAAGTAGCACAATTCATTGTATCAAACCTTGGGAAGTATCTAGATATCCCTGCCCTAATGCCAAAGGAACTGGCAACTGAATATGTGTCGCCGTCTGACCTATGTCTGGACCGCTGCGTAAAAAGGAGGGTTTCTGCCCGTTACTTCTCCGCTGTTTTCTTGTCGCTCTTGTCTTGTCAGTTAGTTTCAGCCAAACTGTATACAGTTACATCGAACGGACTTCTTTGTGCAGATGTGAGCGTCCTTAACAACGGTCAATAAATCCTTGTCTGTTTGTTCTGGATTAAAAACGTGTCACGTGTTTTGAATTGACCAATCAGAATCGAGTATTCAACAAAGCCATGTTTTTTAACGGACGTTGTTTGATTATATAATCATGTCTGTTGATCTCCAGACTAACAGCAGCATGAGAATAACCTGCCGAAAGTGCCGATGCTCCATGGCGGAGGCTTCGCTAGAAATTGCCGGAATTTGCGTTTGTACCCCCTTAATGTCTGACCAATGGTTGAACAGCATTTCCGTGCACATGACTTGTGTTTAAAGTTTATAGTCCCTTTGAGTTTTTGCCAGTGTGAACGCAAACCGAACCTTCTGAAAAATGAAACAATGTAACAAACTGTGGTCTGGTGCGCACCAGAGAGCGGACTATTAGGTGTGAACACACCCTAAGAAACAGTTTCATCAACTTGACAACAAATGCGCAGCATTTAGAAAAAACATTTGCCAACTTGACGAAACATGCATAGGGTTTACTAAAAGCACTGCATACATGAAATGCTGCATGAAGCTTCAAACACAACAGAAACGGGGACACCAAAAAGTGAAGCACACGGCTGCAACTCGAGCGCTTGTTGATGTTTGGGGATTATACATTTGACCAACTATCAGTGTCGCAGAGTAAGTCTATTTTATAATTGTAAGTGTTCTTTCAGTTTATTTTAAATGAATAGATAAGCTACGTTAGCTAGCTAGCTTACAGCAGATATGCCGTAATATTGGAAGGGATCATGCGATATTAAAATGTGTTAAAATACGACTAGAAAACCAAAACGTTGGGCCAACAGTTCAATTGGCCCACTTTATAATATCTGAACCTCAACAAGCGCTCTGGTCCCAGCTCTGTGCATCACTTTTTAGTGTCCCCGTTTCTTTTTGTGTTTTCAGCTTCTTGAAGCGTGTTTTATTAGCAGCGCTTTAAGTAAATGCTGAGCATGTATTGTCAAGTTGGTGAAGATATTTCTTCATTTGCATTTATTTTGGACAACAACTTTTGTGATTTTTTATCTGCAGTTTTTGAAACGGCAGCACGTGTCCCCTAATGTAAGTGTTGTTGGCAGTTGTAGTGCGTTTGCCCCTGACAGACACCTTAGGATTCCCCTTGAAAAATGTAATTGAAATAAATGTAAATTATAAAGAGGAACATCTTCATAATTTGAACCATAATTACTCTCATTAGATATCACTTACTCAGATTGATTTGATGTTTTTGTTCATACTGAGACACACATATGAGCATTGAACAGAGACCAAATAAAGAGAAAAAATGTAGACCTGCTAAGGAAAAAAAGACATGTATTCATCAGGGAGAAAAACAGATATTACTGTACATTATGCTAAAGTATTGGAAATGTTATATTCCTCTCATGTGTGCAATATATGATTTGAGTGTTAGGGGAGAAGTTTAACGAATTGATTTTGCAATAGTAAATGTAATTTCCTATCAGTCCATAGAGAAGATTCTCTCCTCGCTGCTATCCAAGCATTGTTTAGTGAATGTGCTGCATTTCCCAGCATGCAATATCTCAAGATACAATTTAAAGTCTAAACACTTTCTCTGCCTTATTCGAAGACACCCAGTGCAGGTTGGCAGCGCATGGGCTCGGCAGCAGATGACAGGCCCTGAGAATATTCTGCACAATTACAGTACGTAAAATATGCAGATGGAACAAACCCAGATCAAAGCGTGTAATTAGGCATCACAGGACAGTTTCCAGTGAGGGAGGAGAGCCTGAGATTAAGGGAGTAGGTGAGGATTGCATCTGTCATGGCTGCGTGAAAGCAAAGAACTCTGCTCTGTTGCAGCATCTGCAATATTAGGTAGGTTTTGGTGCGTGCGTGTACATATTTGAGTGCATAATGTAAACAGTAGGGTCGAACTACGGCTGGGTAATACTAATGTTGTACTGTATCTATAATGAAATATGAGATTAGATATCATCAAGTTATATGTTTTACTTATTTAAAGTCTAAATATCCACAGTAAAGTATTTTTTTATCAAACTGAATTTCCATTTTGTGTCCTTTTACCACTTTGTCAATAAATCATTCAGTATCTATATTGGTTGCGTAAGCATCAATGGTCTATGGAATATTAATATTCAGGTGTGTGGTCCAACATGTCATGATATATGATTTCCTTCACATTTCCAGCCGTTTATAAATACGTTTTTTTAATCATATTTTCCGTTGCTCAACAGAAAACCAAGAAATCTAAGTGTATGAATATTTTTGCCATTTAGCCATAAATGATCGCTGCTAAATTTCCCCGGTGAGCTGAGTTATGACAGATACACATTTTCCCCACGTAAAAAAACCCCAATCTCTATAGTCACTTGGTTTGAAAGCATAAACCAAGAGGAAGAGGAAAAAGCCCCCCCCTCCCCGGTTAGGGACTGGTGCTCAAGGTTGAGGTTGTCAATAGTGTCACAGCATTGTTAGGCAGAGGAGCCAGCCAGGAATAGCATAGAGCCCAAACCATTGTCATGAAAGTCCTCTCCATTTCCCATGGGTCGCAGGGAGATAGAGATCTGAGAGGCAGCGCCTTGATAAAGATCACAGATTGACTGGGAAACCTCCCACAGGATTTAATTGAAGTCAAACCAAGTCACAGCATCTTAGATCTAAAGATGACCCAAGCAAAACTCAATTCTTCATTCTCCATTTTCTCTATCAGTATGCCTCTACCTCTGTCCCATGCAATTACCTGTTTATTTATTGTAATACACAATGTCTATTAAATTAGCTTGAATGTCAAACAGGACTCCCCCTGGCTGCAGCGCCCTGATTGATCCGCCTCACGGGTGATGGCTGGAAACTCAAGTAGTTTGATGATGAATCTACATGGTTATTGAATATGTTGAGTTTAGATATAGTAGTTCTGGTTCCCAGTTAAGATATAACTATTTTGCTGATTCACTATACGACACATTATGCAAAGACGAAAATGGTTCTAATCTGTAGTAAACATCAAGCTTCCAAAATCCTGGATCCTATAATAACATAATACGAAAAGTAGCATATTTATTTATAATGTGATAATTGATATATACTTCATATATACTTATACTTGATATATACTTCATCCAAGGTATGTAATACCCGCTAATTTAAAGAAGCGTATAAATGTTAATGGACAAATGGTCACTATGGTCACAATGGACAATTGTAAAGCGTAGTGTCACTGCAGCACAGGCAGAGATTAGTCATACTCTGTACATTGATTTGATGACGTTTATTTTACACACCAATATCTATCTTTAGGAGCTAAGTGGTTCACAAAAGTTACTTTAACAAACCTTCATACCTGGATTTGTCAGCTGTTGTCACCAGATTTGGCTGCAAAACTTTTGAGAGAATTAAGAATAATTCATCGAGAGCCAGAGAGACCATTATATAACCGTTTTTAACAACTGCAAATCTACCCATAAGTGGCGCCATAAAAAAGAACCTGTTTGATGAATGCAAGGCAATCAGCAATCCTCATTATGAATTATGCTATATTTAAATGCACTGCTTTAAATATTGTGCTTGCATTTACTGTTTTCTCAACTGATGGTTCGAAATGCAATTTACAGTATGGTGCAAAGCATCTGTTTTACTGTATCATGTGGCAGCCTTGTGTAGACTTATTCTATAACTCTAATGATTTCCTCTGCAGGGTTTTAATACCTGTCTCTGATCAGGCTTTGCTCTGACAGGTGCGCCTCCTTCTTCTGTCGACATTGTCACACCAAGTGAAGCCTGACAGCCACTCGGGCATGTATTACTGCTGGCTCGTCTTCAGTCTCCAATCATAATTACATACAGCCTCACCCTGCTTGGACAGATCAAGCAGGTTCAAGTGCGCCCTTACGGTGGGACGCGGCTCCTGTTGTCTCCGAGCTCAGCTGTCAGGGCGGGACAAGGAGTCGGTGATTGATGCTTCTCCCAGAGTGGCGGATTGTTCCGCTGAGTTGCCTCATGCACCAATAATGACACATGATGGAAACCCCTGTCAGTGAGCCATGATAGGAAATGAAGATGGATAGCGTATTGGATGGGAAGTGATTTTGTCGAGCAGGAAGTTAAGAACGTTTTTGTAGAGATAATCTTGGACAATAACCTCCTGCAGTGCAACATTTGGAGGTATTATAAGGACCTACATACTAGGTATGTTTTTCATTCATATGCTTCCATATTGCAGTTCCCAGTGAGAACATTGATTACAAAAATGAAATGTAAAGAAATTCTACAAGAATAAATATATTCTGTGGAACTAAAGCAGATGAAAGGCTGTTTTAAAATAGGAATATACGAGTAGAAAATAATCCATAGTGGTCTGTAGTTGTGGATAAATCTGCTTGCTTGAAGATCAACACGCCTGTCACAAACATGTTTGAAGAGTAATCCATTAATTATGAAAAACATAATTAATGGTTTACTCTTCAATCTGTTGTACATGCTTGTCAGCGTCACACACTTGTATAGCCATTATGAAAGCCCAGGAGCCGGAGGTGGTAATTATCATGTGGGGGATTCCTGCTCAAACCGCAACACGCAGCGGGAGAGGACAATATATCATTAAAACAATATTCCTTTCACCAGTGTTATCTAAATCTCACGAATGACAAATTTGAGTGGGAAATCGTCTTAGGTTCACACTGAAGAGATTCCAGTGAAATTAAACGTTGTATAGCTGCTGCTCGCTGAGTAAAGCGGGAAGTACACAGTGTGCGCTTGAGCTGCCTCGTCGTTGGGAAAACGTAGTGAGCGCCCTTCCCCTGGTTTACAGCTTTAGTCTCTTCACTTGAGCTGGGTGATTTTAATTTGTCAAAACTGTTTACCAGCATGCCTCCAAGGCTATTACTGGTGTGTCATGAGGGAGCAGATAGGTAATGAAAAGCATACAAATGGCAGATGAAAAAAGCTTTGCTAAGAAGGGGAGAGGGGAGGGCTGGATAATGTAGGTTGATCTTTCATGCAAAAGGAGGCCGGCAGTGATTTATTATTCCATCTTTTCTTGGGAATCAATTATGCTAAAATGCTAATCGGGCACATTATGAATTTCTCAATTTGTTATGAATAATTCAAATATTTATTGGGCGTGGGTAGACATCTCAAACAACTTTGTCCTTAGTACAATGCATAACCTGCAGCATAATGAGGAGATGTACGATTGTTCTCCTTTTACACACCCTGCTTGTCAGAGCGATGATTCACCTTTACACAGTTTAATATCAACAAAAAGGGACGGCCGGTGTGTCCTCAGATGCTTCAAACTAGCTCTAACACACAACCCCACAAATAAACCCCCATTGGTGGCGCAGAGCGATGCAGCCATGAGGAGGTTACTGTGTGCCATGGAGGAGGAGGAGGAGGAGGAGGAGGAGGGCGAAGAGGTGTCTCTGGCCAGAGAAGTAATGAGGCCACACAGACACAGGGATGACAAGGACACGTCTGGCTGGCTGTCGTCATTTAAGTCCCACAGAGCGGACCATCACACAGTCAGCGAGCATTAATGTCATGCTGGCCCATCATGGGGAATTAATTACACACCTGATAATGACAGGCCATGGGAACGCTTCCCTCTAATATCCATCTGGGTGTGATACCTGATCACATGTTCTTCATGTGACTACTCATAATCAAAACAAACAACAACGTCCCTGTGTTCACGCTAACTAACAACATATTTCTGGCCATTTCTGCAAATGCTTTTATCTGAACGCCACAGTAGCATGACTGCATACATTTTCAGCATGGGTACTCCAGCAGGGAACTAAACTCCTCGGGTGAAAAGCAAGCACACTATCTTCTAGCCACCAAGCTGCACAGTAGGTCTGTAACCAATGATAATTGACACACATTTATTTCACAAATGTATTGATCGGAGCCCAAGCAGGTGGCTTGTTCTATTTAAATCATTGCTTTGAAAGATTCAAACAAAAACTTGAAGGCCAATTTTGATAATCAATTTAGCAATTAAGCCTTTTTTAAGGATTTTAGTTTCTCAAATGTTCATATTTTGTGATTTCCATAACCTTTTGTGATTTAAATTTTAAATAATTTGAATATATTTTGGACTGGAGGAAAAACGTTTTCAAGAAGTCCTTATTGGGCTCTGGGAAAATCCGATGGGGATTGAGAAGGTGAGAAATAACTTCAGATTTTGTATTTCTAACTAAGATTTAAGAAAATAAAATGTGTTTTTGCTTTTTTTAAACTGAAGATACATAACAGAGAAACAATGCAAAAGCCAAATGACCTTTGAGTGTTTGCTTGTTTAAAGTGGACCTATTATGCTATATTGGAAACATATATTGTAGGGCCATACCTATACAAAACATGTCTGTGAAGTTTTTTGCTTAAAATACCAAACAGTTCACCAGTTAGCCAGAGTTAGCCATGCCTCATCATACTGCTCATACCCCTCTTTTCCAGCCCTGTTAGAGAAACGCGGATTTTGGGTCCTTAGCTTGAAAAAAGAAAAGAGGAGGCAGAACTAATGCCTGATCGGAATTCTACCAGAGATTACATTACATTACATGTTACTTGTTAGACACTTTTATCCAAAGTGACTTACATACTCAATACTGTGGGCAATCCCCACAGTAGCAATTTGGGGTGAAGTGTCTTGCCCAGGGACACAACGACATGCTGACTGCAGTGGGGTTTGAACCTGTGCTCCCCTAATCCGAACACCAACGCTCTAATCCACTGCGCCACAGCCGCCCTACAGCCGAGATAAAGTTAAATTCTGCTGTGCCATCCTGTTCTAAACCACATCAAGGAATATTTCTGAAACAGTATGGAGCTCAAATACTTTTTCTCTTGCAGGTTTATCACAAGGTGAGTTCCTTTTTTTATTTCCTGCTTTTTAAACAAGTGCTCTCCAGTACAGGTTAGCTCTGAGTGTTAGTGAGGCTTGCTAATGTAAACAAAGACGAGATTACGTCCAAAACACGTCAGGCATTGTTTCTGATAGAAACTTTCTGTGGGTCCACCGCCGATTTGAGGTCAGATCGGCAGCAAATCTGTATGCGCTCGTTTTAAAAGATTTGGGTACAGAGGAAAAGAGAAAGGGTTTTATTTTCTGCCGCTGCGTGAGTTCCCCGAAACACCGGGGACACATTTATGTATAAAAGACATCACAAAGTGCATGTTGCATGATAGGTCCCCTTTAATGCAAATGTAGTGACCTACTCATTCTAACATGACATTGAAATATTTAACAGCAGAGTTAGCAACCCTTTTCTAGTATTAGTTTACTGTGCAACACTAATGTCCATTGCATATGTTGTATCCCTCCAGCAAGCACTGACCTATCAGAGCCCTCCGGATGGAGCGAGAATAACTCCCAGACTATGGTTTGAGGAGGACTCAGTGAGGGAGTGCAGCAATGACACGCTAGTGTTAATTAGACAGCAGCAATGGAGGGATCGCTTGATCCAGGGCCCTGGCAGCCAACTGCAGTCTGGTAATCAGGTCACGCAGATTGATATGATAATCCCAGGGGCACAGCATGAAAGGAAAGGCTAACTCTGCATTGGCGCGATGCGAGCCACGGATGTGAGGGCGAGATATCCCTCTGAAGTCAGAACCATTCTCAGGGCCTTGGAAGGAGAGTTGAGCCGGAGAGATAGAAGTGAGAGGGAGAGTGAGAAAAATCATTCCTGCTGTATAGATTATAATCTTGCCTACTATGGAATTTCACTCAGCAGTAGGAACAGAAGCTAGGGCTTGAGAGGCACACAAAAAGAGGACAGAGATGGGACCCAATACATGTGACAGAGGATTGAGCCGCATTACAGCATCCTATCTTGTTCAGAGTCAAGGTGGAAGGGCTTAGAGTCCAACCGTAACACGAAGAGGACGGTACAACAATCTTTATAGAAGTTTCTACAGGTTATATAGGTTGCCACAGTGGAAGAAAGTGCCTATGTCTATTTGCAATTACCAAGCTTAAAAAGACATTGTAAAGGCTGTACATGTATATGTATCCTCCATCAGCTTTTAATGATGAGCTATTCAACACGAGCACACAATTACTTGCTAAAGTTAAAAGGAGGTTTGGTTATATCACATAAATGTTCATAAAATGCATTATTTTTAAGCAGCATCCAAATCAAAATGTAATGACAGTTTAAGAGTCGTTTAAATATATTGCCAGTCTGATTACTTTGATCAAACCACATCTGCAAATGTGCATGGTTGATAAAGATCAAGCAGAGAGTGCTGACCTTTGAGAGGATGGGGGCGGGAGGAAGATATGATAATAATAAATGTTATTTATATAGCGCTTTCGCTGGATCTCAAAGCGTGTTATAGTAGCTGTTTTTTTATGTTGCACTTTTTATCACTTTTATTTAACTTCCTATATAAAAGTATAAACTGTTCCACCAACAAGGAATACATTGCAGACAAGTATGACAGTAGAGTTGAACTGTTAAGTTATTTTAAGGTTAGGCATCAGGTTAAGCTAACGAGTTTACTGTTTGACTGTTAGCAAGCTTTGTTACTGTTTTTTTTTCCTTCTTCAATCACTTTTTGTTAGGGATGCTCTGATCGATCAGTCACCGATCGAGATCGGCCGATACTCACTCTCTACCGATCGATCGGTGCTCTCTAAACATGCCAATCGTATGATGTAAAATACAGGACACTTTTCTCTGTGTGCGGCAAAACAAGCTCGCCAAAATGGCTTCACCGGTCTGGCATTATTTCAAGGTGTCCGAAAAAGACAGTGAAATAGCGGAATGCAACGTGTGTGTGAAGCAGAAATCCTGCAGCTCCGCCTGCTGTGCCGGACGGCGAGCGGAGCGAAACACACAAGAGTTAGACCTAACACATTTAGCTTTTGTATCTACCTCTGGAATAAGCTAAACTAGTTATAAATATATTTATTCTTCACTGTCGGGTCACTCATTACTGGATCAGTGAGCTGCATGAGACGATACTGACGGGCTGTCAGGAGAGAGGGAGAGAGGAGAGAGGAAAAGAGAGCAAGAGAGCGCTTCCGCTCATTTCTCCCGTGTTATTCTCCAAAGTTAATGTAAACTTGAATAATGTACATCATTTGAATGTAATAATTAAGTTGATTGTTGTTTGTGGAAGCTCCAGTGAATGAGCCCCATTAACTGAGTTTTAAACATCACTTTAAATGGAAGATTTAGGCCCCGCCCACTCGATCGGATCGGCGATCGGTATCGGCCGATACTGATTCCGGCGATTGACCCCAAAATTGGCGATCGGAGCATCCCTACTTTTTGTTGAACAAATTGTGAAATATAAAAAAAATTAGATCAACACCGAGAAAACCTTTGGGAACTTCAGTAACGACTAGTCCAGCTAGGTATTTAGTTAGCTGTTCGCTTGCAAAGATGGTCATATTTACTTTGCAGTATCATTTTGAACTTGTGATAAATAGAAAAGATATGAATAAGAAATTTTTCAAACAGAAACTGTGATTTTTGCTAATTAGATCATGAATATTTGGCACAAAAGACTATTTTAAAGTCAGAGATGTTGCTTTTTTATTTAGCCAATCTAATATTGGATAGGTGTGACACGAACATCAGATTCTGCATCACTCTTATCAATGCAGGCGATGTGCCGAGCCTCATCTCTGAACATATAATACCTTTCCTTCGATCTACAGTATCATTACAATCTGTCCCATTTCATGGTGTCAAACAGAAAGGGTACCCTTATGGAACACCTGTCTATGTATATGATGAAAAGCACATGTCAGATTGATTCTGTCAAGCTTTGATCCTGATATGCATGCAGTCTACATGAAGTATTTTCCTCATATCAAAGACATTCTGTGCAGCTGCATCAGAGCCACGTAGGTTGACCAACAACAGTCACTCATCAGGAATGCACTTTTCCTGACATTTGCAACCATGTGCCATTACCAAAAAGGCCCTGACTTTCCTGGAGTGACATTTAGGTCCTGAGTAAGATATACTGCATCAACATTACACGGTGCAAATAGGGACCAATATCTATTCCGCCTTTATGGAAATGTTAATAAAACAGAGTGGGTGTCAGGTAAAAATGCAAAATAAAAGAACTCAAGTAAGCTTTTTATTTGATGTGTATTTTTCTTATAGAGATAGCACAGCGAGTCCTTTGATATGCTTGATTAGCCTTAAGTCTGAAGACAAACTATTTCAATTACATTTTGTCACTTTGGGGAAAGAAGGCTTAATAATTTGAGATCCGTTTCTAGTAACCTAAAGAGTGTTAAGTCTAATATTGCTCCTACTCTTTGCACTATGTTGGTCTCAACTCAGCTCCAATGACATACATCGAAAATGATATGGCTAAAAAGCAATGCACCATATTCCACAATCAATTTGGATAACTTAACTCGGCAAAATTAGTACTAGTACCAACTGTAAAGGGGAATGATACTTGTGTGTTAGGTTTCTACAAAATGCATGTTTTAATGTTGAGAAAGAAAACATTATTTTTGGCCTGCTGTCTGTCTAAATATACCTGTATCCTTCTTTGAAGGCTCTGCTTTTGAGAAAGTATCTGACTGGGATTTCTACTTAACAGTTTGTGGAAATTATCGGCAGTTCACGTACACAGATGTGCACAAGTACCACAAATGGTAAAAATCAGCCTCTAAATATATGACCCACCAAAACTAAATACATGTTCTGTATCTGATAACTGGGGACATAAAATTATATAACGACATTAATAAGTAATCTGTTTTAATGTGGGTTGTCCCAGCTTGTTGATGACAAAACGTGCATAATGAGGTCAGTATAAACTTATTTTGATTATCCCTCATAAAAAGCTTTTCAGAGCTACAAAGTTGGCAGATAATTCTTTGTGATTTCTTTGCTGCAAGCAGCCCCTTTAACTTTGCATTTCTTTTGATTGTTTTCAAAATAAAGCCCATTGAAGCTTGTCATTTTCCAGCTGTAAGATTACTGCATAAACATTTAGCAAAAAGTTAGAGCATTGGGAGTTTTAAAACACAAATATAAATCCAAACAAACAGCTTTGGTAATACTGGATGGCAACAAATGTGCAAATTGAAGTACATCATATCAAGTATATCATTTCAGAGGCTAATGAGGTGTCATCAGGGGAGAAGGATCCCCAAGCTTCACCTAGAACACAATGTTCTACAAACGGACAAAAAAGAAATGAATGAGAGGGGGGGATGCAGACAAAGAGGGGCGTTTTCAGATGCATTTTAGACAGCATGTAACCCAACAGAACAGCTTTGCTTTCGTGAGGCGGCCATGACCTTTTCAGTATTCATCGCCACATTGCATCTCCAGCCCCTAAACCAATCAGCACTGTGGAATTTCCAGGTCAGCGTAACCACCTCAAAGTAAAGGTCAGTATGGAGCATGCAGGGTCCGCGATAACTTGTAGACGATGCATGGCGAAAAGGTTTATCTACCTGGCAAATTACATATTACCTCTCCATGGCTTTAGTCCACTTCAGTCAACTGCAGGAGTTCTTAGACTGGCTTTAGAAGAAAAAAAAGGCTTTCACTTAAGAAAAAGTGCTGGTTCAGAGGATGTTAACCTCAATTCAGATTGTGCTGATGCACTTTTTACTGAAGAAACTACAAGTACATCAATACCAAAAGTATTGGTAGCGCAAAAAATTGGTTTTAGGAGTAGAGCCGATAGCTAGACAATGCGGTCACTGTACCCTATGTTCCACCTAGACAGTGGATTCTACTTATGTTTGCTAAATTGCAGTATATTAGAGCACAAAAAAAGTGTCCCTTGTAGTGCATTACCAGGAACAGATAGGAAGTTGCTTTATTTCATCCATCTTGGTGTCTTTTTTTCCCACTGACATAAATAATTAAGAACTATGCTCTCCAAACTCAGACGTGAAACATAATCTAATGCTACTACTGTAAATACAAATATTTAGTGCTTATCCACATGAACACTAACATATTAGCAAGCTGTGTACTGCTGGCCTATAGCATCCCCTCCATATGGAGTTCAAAAAGGCTTTCGCTACAAATTGATTGTTTCTGAAGAAAGAGTTGAGCAATAAGGAGTCGACTCTTTGGCTCAACCCCTCCAGGATAACTCCATCAATTTCCAACAATAGTTGTCTATCTGGAGTCCACCTCATAGAAATAGAGATCAAAGCTGTGATATCAGAGGGCAGATGGGAGAAAACACAGGTCACCGAGTGTTGATGAAATGTATCCAACACCACTTCAGCTTACTCCAGATTTGAAATAGAGCTGTGCAGTTATACAGCAAATAATAAATAAAAATTATGCAAAATGTTTTTCTATTTTTCATCATCAATACAAAAAATATGATTATTATTCTAGGGCCTTTTTTTCTTTATTTATATAGCCAAAGATAGACAAGAAAAGGAGAAGGAGAAGGAACAACATGCTGAGATGGATGGAAATACGATCATGGCAGCTGCATTAAAGAGTCAGCCTAAGCACAGAGAAGAGTCGCTCTAATTATTCTGTTAAGTAACAAGTAAAACAAATCCAATCAGCAAGGAAACACTAAACTAAAGAGCGCCCATTGTCCTCTTTAATGTAAACATGTCCCTTACCACCCTTTGGCACCATTACCCCACTGTTTTAATAATTACAGGTTATTGCTGAGTGGATTTCAGCACTTAGTCACAGTGATAGTCCAACAGTAATTCAACATCAATCACAAGAGAAAACTAAAAACAGCATAGACATTTCTATTGTCATTTATCAGCACAAAGGCATACAAGGAGATGTTTACAGGTTTTTCTTCAACAGTCAAAATGTATATCTTTAAGTAGGACCACCCTGGTATAGAAAAGCCTGTTTCAAGTAAATTATTCGCATTGATGAATGCATTGAAAAGGAAAGACAGAAATCTGCTCTTGCTTTTGGTTCGATTTATAAAAGCACAAAGACCCTAGATTCTCCTTTATGAATCTTAATCACAGCTGGGCACACGTGCACAAGCCCAGTTTCAACTCCCACAATTATCAATAAATGGATGCTAAAACCCCCTTAAAATCCTGTTGCGTATCGATACGTGTGCCTGCTCCACCACTTATTAAACCTATCAAAGACAACATTTGCAAATAAAGGATGCCTTTGGCCGTTTGTAAAATACGTACCACTTATTCCTTAGTTTTCAGAAGGATAATCAATTATTCATTCATAAGGTTTGTTTGAAGTAAATAATGATCTGCTTGAACTTATATTGAACACAAGAGTGATCTTTGTTGTGCATTCAGCAGGCCAAGAAGTTCAGAGTAATCATCCACAAAGAGTGTGACTTTGCTCAACATTTCTAGGACTCTACATCTGCACATCAATGTTCATTCTAAGAATATGTGCTCCATGTGCTGAGTAGGGCTTTTACAAATATGACAAGTTAGTTGACGATTAATTGTTATAAAAATAATTGCCATTAACGATTTACTGTTGTGTTTGTCTTTGCAGCCAGATCTATGATTGTTGTTCATTTCAATGGCTGCTTATTAAAATAACGTGATCAATGACAAAGATTGTCAATTCTTCAAATTGTTTAATTAAACCTTTTTTTCCAGCTCTCTCTGCTTCACAGATATATTTTAAACAGTTTGTTCTTAAACTATAGCATGCGCCTACCTTATGTCATAAAAAAGTGTTTCAAGCTGCTTGTTTATTCAGAGAGAAACTGAAACCTACAATATATATTTACAACCACATGTTAGACATCAAAAGTACTTTTTTCCCTGCCAAGCTTTTATTATACAATACAGCTTTATATATAGAGCCCTTTAAACCTCCAGACCAAAGTGTTGTACAGTCAAATAAACAAAACATACAAAAAATAACACAGCACAGCACAGCTCACACACCATAAAACAAGTACAAGTAAAATCAATAGACAATTTAAAAGCAACACAAGCAACACTCTAAAAGATGTTAATACGCAAAGAGAAGAGGTGGGTTTTAAGAAGCGATTTAAAAGCAGACAGTGTGGAGGCGTGTCTGATATGCATGGGCAGATCATTCCACAGTGTGGGAGCCGCTACAGAGAAGCAACGGCCCCCTCTGAGCTTTGACTTGGTTCTGGGCACATTCAGGAGCAGTTGATCCGCTGACCTGAGAAGGCGGGTGGGCTTGTAAGGGTGTAGCAGCTCAGAAAGATATGGTGGGGTCATGCCATTTAAGGATTTAAAAGCAAATAAAAGGATTTTGAAATGAATCCTAAAATGTATTGGCAGCCAATGGAGCAAAGCCAAAATGGGGGAAATGTGGTCATATTTTCGTGTGCCAGTTAAAAGCCTTGCTGCGGCATTTTGCACCAGCTGCAGACGAGCGAGGGAGGACCCACTGACCCCAATGTAGAGAGTTACAGAAATCCAGCCGAGTGGTGACAAAGGCGTGGATTACTGTCTCAAACTGCTGTCTGGAGAGAAAAGGTTTTATTTTGGCTAGCTGCCTAAGGTGATAAAAGCTCGTTTTTACCACAGCTTTGATATGACTCAAGTTTGAGTTCAGGGTCCATTTTAATGCCAGTGTTCCTAATGGTGGGCTTGGTGTACTTAGCCAAGGAACCCAGGTCTACAGAATTGATGCCAGTGGTGCCACCAAAAACCATTACTTCTGTTTTTCCTTCATTCAGTTTTAGGAAGTTGCATGCCATCCAGGCCTTTATGTCCTCTAGACACCAGTGGGCTAACTGAGTAACCCTCCTTCTTTTTTAGTGGGACATACATCTGGCTATCATCAGCATAGCAGTTGAATGCAATGCCGTGCTTTCTAAGTATGGACCCAAGAGGGAGCAAATGGAGGGAAAATAACAGGGGGCCTAATTAGGGCTGTGCAATTAATCGTATTTTAATCGCGATTACGATTATGGCTTGCGACGATTATGAAAACAGCATAATTGACAAAATACGATTATTTTGCTGGGTGCGCTTTCGCCCCTCCCTAAAAGCCCACTCGGCCACGTGGGAGTGACATGTGTTGTGAGTGTTCAGCGCGAGCGAAGATGTCAGAACAAGAGCAGCAACTCGTTAACAAGAAGGGTAAAACTATGTCCACTATTTGCAAGTACTTTGTCATTACATTTCACATCGCTAAAGATATGTGCCCAGTTAGCACTGTTAGCAACCAGGGCTTCAAGCAACTTGTCAACACGTTGGACAAGCGTTACGCGATGCCGTCTCGGTATTATTTCAGCAGGTCTGCGCTGCCTGCACTATATGACAAATGCCGTGGGGAAGTTGAGAGAGATGTGGCTTCAGCTGACTACTTTGCCACCACAACAGACCTATGGTCTAGCCCAGGGGTGCCCAACCAGTCGATCGCGAGATGTGTCCAAAAATAGAACAACAATATTCTGTTTTATCGTTAATGTCCTGTAACATAATCTTCCTGTGCCAGAATAATGCACTTGAACGCATCAAAGCTTTGTGATTGGCCGGCGTCACCCCATGTGTCGGGGCGTGGCTGAGGGTCTTCAGTACAGGTGGCTTGTCACCTGCCTGCGCTCATCTCTGAAACCAGACCATGTAAACAGGCTGGTGTTTCTTGCAAAAAATCTTTAAGAGATGACATGAGCAGCCCTACCAGCATTTGCCATGGTGGCCTAAACATTTTTATTTGGTCTTAAATTGTAGTTCAACATTTATTTCCTGTTACTTCTGGACCATGACGGTTGGCCAGCCTTCAACGTTTAACTGAGTGGAATATGTTGAATATGTTTTACCAAAATGTTGGCTATATGTTAAGGAGTTTTCAGTAGGTTGTGACAGTGCACTGCAACATATTTGATTTAATTTATTTTGGTCTAATTTATTCATATTAATAATATATGTTTAGTATGGTTTTGGAAGTGCGCTCCAACATATTTGTTGATCTTGTTTATTGGTAAAATATTATTTGTTTTAAAGTTCAATAAATGGTCAATGAATAATCGTCAAAATAATCGTGATATCAATTATTGACCCAAATAATCGTGATTATGATTTTTGCCATAATCGCACAGCCCTAGGCCTAATACTCAGCCCTGTGGGACCCCATACAGGAGTGGAGCAGAGGATGACTCAAAGTCACCAAGGCTGACAGAGAAAGTTATATCCTTCAGATATGACCTGAACCATTCCAGGGCTTTCCCCTCAATGCCCTGTAATGCATTATGTTAAACCCACAATGTTTATTGTAGGTAAACATAATTTGATTCAGACACAACAGTCGTAATCAAAGCAGAATGGACATTTTAAATGCCTACAAGGTCCAGATAAAAGCTGATGGGGAATCAACACAGTCAGAGCCAGACAAGCGTGTCAAGGCTGAAGAGGAGTCAATGTGGGCAATTCAGCCACCTTGCAACACCATTCCAAAGAAGAAGATGTCAACAGGTTAGCTTCATCAATCTGGAATTAACCATAACAGGGGGATAAAAACAGTGAATGCAATGTAGCTCTTTCGTTTTTATATTGTTGGTATCTGCTAGGGATGCTCCGATCTAATCGGCCGCCGATCTAATCGGCCGCCGATCGATATCGGCCGATACTCACTCTGCCGATCGATCGGTGCTCTCTAAAAATGCCGATCGCAAGAGTCGATCGCAAGAGTCGATCGCATGACGTAAAATGTTGACATAAAATACATGACACTTTTCTCTGTGCGCGGCAAAACAAGCTCGACAAAATGGCTTCACCAGTCTGGCAGTATTTTAAAAGGTCCCATGTCATGCTTTTCTGGTTCTCATTCATAACACTCCGTTCGATGTCTCACTATGGGATGCGCCTCATCGCGGAGCAAACAGAAGCATCAATCTCATTACGCCAATCCTGATTGGCTGGTGATCTTGACGTCAGCGTCAGGGAATCCACCCCCTATAAGTAGCTTAGATATATACGTCGCATGCGTCATTCAAACACCTCTTCTCGCTTCAGAGCACATCTCGATGATAGCCGGGCTAGCTTAACAGTCCACAGACTGAACCCAAAGCTAACTTTCGGTCGACTCTTCTGCTTCGCAAGAAGACTGTTAATGCTAACACACCAGTTAGTATTATAATCGACCTCGCCGTTTCTTTCCTCGGAAATTAAGGTAAGGTTTTGATTTTTTCAAGCTAACAACACACCTGTTGATAGCTTGCTTTCCCTCACTACCGACACCACGGTAGCGAGGACGTTTTTTCTTTTTCTCTCACAGAGGAGGAAAAGATTGAAAAATATTAACACACCAGTTAATATTCTTTGAGAAAAAAGATCTACACCCTTCTTTTTTCTCCGGATACCTGTTACGAGCAGGTCCTCTCCACGCCACGCGGCGAACAAGATGGACGCCTCTCTCCCTCACACCAGAGGAGTCAGGAACTCGGAGGCTCGGCTCTGCGGCTGCGGGTTGAAAATATCAGGCACAGACTCACACCAGGTCTGTTCGTCCTGCCTCGGGCTGGAACACGCCCAGGAGGCTATTGACAACCCCGGCTCGTGCGGGCATTGTGCCCGCTTCACCGTAAAGAGCCTCCGCCGACGGTTAGCACGCCAAGCTAGCTTGTCGGGACAGGACCCCCTCATGTCCGTTGATTTGCCGGCTGGCAATCAAGCCGCGGGGGCGTCCGCCGCAGAGATTGAGCCCGCACTGTGTCGGTCTGGGGCTCATCAACAGCGGCAGCTACGGAACCGGAGTCCCGCGCCGTGTCAGGCTGGGACCCGGTGGCGGCAAGAGACGCGAGAACAGAGCCCCACGCTTTAGCAAGCTGGGGCTCCAGGCTGGACCTCACCATGGTTTCGCCCGCGGAGGATGTCCTGGAATTGGATTATATGGAGTACGAAGAGGGTGCCTCTGAGTTCCTCCTGTCTGATTCGGATGAGCAAGAAGACGATATCTTCGTGTCATCGGCTCAGGCTGCAAAGCCGGGAGCGATGGCTGATCTCCCGGGCGATAGCACACCAGCTTCGCCCCGTCTGAGCATGGACCTCCAGGCCGTGTGTCAGCGTGCCGCGTCCAGGCTAGACATCCCATGGCCCGAAATGGCCAAGGAGACCTCCAGGTCCCGTTACGAGGGGAAACATTTTCCCCAAGCAACGAGGACAAAGAGGCAACTCCTTCCGGTCTTCCCGGAGATGTTGGATGAGGTGTCGGTCTCGTGGAGAGACCGGCCATTTAGCAACAAGGCCCCAATCCAGGGTGCCTCCTCCCTTGACTGTGACGGTATGGAGAGGCTCGGCCTGCTCCGCATACCGCCTATGGAACCACTGGTGGCAGCCCACCTCCTACCGAGGCTGGTCCGGTCACCAAGCAGGAACCCCACGCTGCCAGCGAAGGCGGACCGATTCCAGTCGACCATGACTGAACGGTCCTACAGAGCCGCAGCGTTGTCCGCCAGGGCTTTGAATGTTTCCTCGCTGCTAACCGCATACCAAGCGGAGCTCTGCGAGGATCTGTCAAGCAATCTTAAAATTGATATGATCAAAAAATGATCTGCATTGTCGGAGGCCTTTTTTCCTCATCATCATGTCAAATTGTACAGCTTTCCTTAGTGTTGAATGCAGAAAGATGACTATATTAGAGTATTAAGTGAAAATGACTATATTACAGTTTTAAGTGAATATATTAAGTGAATTACTCAAACTGCATTTGTATAGGAATGATTCTGTCCTATTGGCAGATAACTACTCTAACAGTGATATCTACAAGAGGTTTCCAATGTAAATGTAACTATTTTCAATTGGTTAGTATTACATTTTGTGACAGTGTGGTGACACTCATTTTAATGAAGACAAATGTGTGTATCTTGAAATTCATTTATTTGACAGAGCTGGAAACTGATTGACTTACATATTTGTTTGTGTTTACCTACACAGTCATCACAGATGAGCCAAACGGTGTAGAGGATGGAGAACAGGAGAAAGGGACACACAAGAAGGAGATACAACAGACAAGAACGACAATGGAGACAACAATGAACAGGAACACCAGAACAGACAAGAGTCAATGGGTAACATGACTGATTTAGGGACTGCAGATACAGGGCCAAGGCAAGTGAGACATCACTGCTTTCCATCCAGCATGTTTGGCCAGCAAAAGAGATAATTTCAACCGCAAACAGCAAGAGAAGAGGGATTATTATTTCCTCCTTCCATCCCTTTTTTCTGTTTAATCTGATTACTAACAACTTCTAATAATTTGACATCGTTTATGATTTAATTGGAAAATGAAGTGTTTTTAAATAATAAACCCGTTTCTGATTCTGATTCTTTGATTTCTTTTTGACATATGGGTGTTGAGAGATGTATCATATCTCTTGATGTTGCTCTCAAAGTGCACAAGATTGATGCTTTTAACTTCAACATTTAAAAAAAATCTTCCTGGAGGACCCCAGAGAAGGTGAGTTCCCCCCAAAATAGCACTTTATCTCTGCTTATGTAACTCCGGTGTAGTGTCCCCTCTGCAACAGATCACTCAGACCTGGTGATTACTTTCCTGCATTTTAGTGGGCAGCATATAAAAAGGACATGTGAGCTGCATTGCTTAAGAGATCCTCTCATGCTATCTCTTTTACAAAATAAGTGTCCAGTCAACAACAAAACATCAGTGATCGTATAGTGGTAGTATATTTTTCACAAGCAGTGTGAAACATTAAACTTATACAAACTGGTGTACAAAACTCACATACCTGCGTTGATCTCCTGGAGTGTCTCTACTCGTTCTTCTCCACATCTCTTGTCCACCATCAGAGATTGCAAACATTTCAGAAACAGCTAGAGGTAGGGGACAAACAACTTGTTCGCTGGACATGTCAAAGACCTCCCTGCTTTGATCAAGACTTTTGGGAGCCTTTCAGCCCCTCTAGCAAAGGGACTGTAAAGCAAGCTTTGAACATTCAGTACCATCTACATGCTGTCATGTTCCAGACACTGCTCTCAACCACTCAGGGCCTGCACAAATACCTGCAGAAAGAAACAATTGACTTGGTGCAGGCAGTAGATTACAAAACAGCAGTTGAGAACACACTGAAAAATTACCAAAATAACGAGAAAGCACATGAGGTCTATGACAAGACCAAGGCCCTGTGCAATGATCTTGATATTCCCGAAACTGTGACGCAGAGGAAGAAGCGTAGAAACATCATCTTTGTTGTCAAAGCATCATGTGGAGCAATGTGAAACATTACACATAAATAAACTGGTGTACAAAACTCACATACCTGCATTTCAATGGACAGCATAAAAGGACACGTGAGCTGGGTTCTGGTGCTCAGATTAGCTATTGATGATCACGTCAGTGTTGTAGTCAAGTCACCAATTCACGAGTCCAAGTCACTCTCGAGTCCCCACTCTTCGAGTCCAAGTCCGAGTCACCTAGGGAGAGTCGTAGTCGAGTCCGAGTCCAAGTCCGAGTCACCTAGGGAGAGTCGTAGTCGAGTCCGAGTCCAAGTCCGAGTCACCCAAGGAGTGTCCGAGTCGAGTCCGAGTCACCATTACCTGTGTTCGAGTCCGAGTCCAAGTCCGAGTCACCCAAGGAGTGTCCGAGTCGAGTCCGAGTCACCATTACCTGTGTTCGAGTCCGAGTCCAAGTCCGAGTCACCCAAGGAGTGTCCGAGTCGAGTCCGAGTCACCATTACCTGTGTTCGAGTCCGAGTCCGAGTCCGAGTCACCCAAGAAGAGTCCAAGTCAAGTCCGAGTCACAAGTCTTCATGTATTAATCTTAGTGGATATATGTGTTGAAATGTAGCTGTAGCTCCTCTACATTGCTTTTATCCTGTCATGGTATACTAATGTGTCTATTCTATTGAACTGCTGTGAAGCGAGTGTGGCTACAATTGTTGTATTAAAAAAGGTACTATACAAATATAAAGCTTATTACTAATAATAATAATAATTATTATTATTATTATTATTATCATCATCAAGGTTGAGTCCAGTTCCAATATTGCCTCCAGTGCTCCGTTCTGGCATCTTCAAAGAGCTGCTTTACAAATGAAAATGGTATACATTAAACACAATGACACAATGTGACAATTGAACTTATTTAATGGTTTGAAAACCCACAGAAACTGAAAATACATTATTAAGAACAATAGAACATGAGAAAGCATGCAGGGCTTTCTACGCAATATAAGTAACATTTTCATGCAATTTCCAATTTGAATCTGGCTCGAATTACAAAGTCATAGAACCAATTCCTCTCTATGTTACTGAAGTGATGGGGTCCCCTCTCCTACCATAAGGTGGCCCTATTGGACAGACACCCAGTTGAAATTATGCATTTAGAATACTTAAAAAGCATCTTACAGGTGTACGGAAAACCACAAACAACACCAGCAGAGCCGGATGAGGCCAATTCCAATAGAGTGGCACAGGGACGCGTCCTAAAACCCGGAAGTAAACTTCTTCCGGTTCCTTCGACAAAGAAGCAATGCATTTTCTCCATAGGATTTTGGAAAATAGCTCGAAATAAGGTCTGTGGTTGAGACACATTTAAGAGACAGATCACGTGGAGATTATCCAAAACGTGATCTGTCTCTTAAATGTGTGTCAACCACAGACCTTATTTCGAGCTATTTTCCAAAATCCTATGGAGAAATTGCATTGCTTCTTTGTCGAAGGAACCGGAAGAAGTTTACTTCCCGGTTTTAGGACGCGTCACTGTGCCACTCTAGTCTGGCAGGGAACTTTAGTCTGGCATAACAATATGTTTTTAGCTGCTAGCGTCAGGAGCAGATGAGCACCCACTCAGGCACACACACTTAAACATCCTTGTTGCATTTTAAAAGCATCAGATTTGACAACATCGAACAACTCAACCTTGCACGGTGAGGCCTCATAAAAATGCCTCCATGACTGAACACCCTTTCAATGGGTGCACTGGAAGCAGGGATGGAGAACACCTGCGTGGCAACCTGATAGAGGACAGGGAACTGGGATTTATTTTGTTGCCAAAACTTGAAGCATGGGTCTGAGGCCTGGTTGTCGATCAAGTCGAGGTATGCAGTCAGCTGAGCCTGGACAGACCGACTGCTGGTGGAGGAGGGAGTCTTGCTGTAGTGGGAGAACATTCTCAGCTTCTTCTGAGGAGCTTCAGGAGCAGGAGGAGACGCTGGAACATCACCTTGTTCTGGTCCTGCTGCTGTGTCTGCTGTTGAGATCATTTGCTTCTCACCCTCTGCCTTGATACAATCTGAAATGAGAGGGTATACTTTTGTGAATACATCTGCTACTGATCTTATTATTTTGTTTGTGATACCATTTATAGATGATGTTAATTTGTTTTACTTGAAGAGGCTAATGTGTAAAAATTGCCTTATAATTGGGTAATTCTTTCCATAAGGATTGAGTATTCTTATTTTGGCTACACACACCCCAATATCTACAAACAGATAAACCACTTCTAGACATTCATGTACACATATAACTATAATTAATAATGGCTAGTATAAGTTAGAGCCTGCATACATATATAACAAGTGAACATGTCTCACCAATGATCTGAGTCATTAGCTGATCTTTGTCATCACTGTCCAGCTGCACATCATGTTTTAGCCACTGGAAACCAAACGATGGGTCCAACACAGATGCTATGAAGTAGGCAGTCGTGAAAGGAAATTTGGTGGGACCTCTTCCTTCAGCTGGCTCGCATCCTGGCATCTTCACTGCTTGGAAGATCTCTGTGAACCTTGTTTTCAAGGAGCTCGCCAGAGCTCTCACCAGGGGCCCACAGTATCTGACTCTTCCTCTTATTTCCTGCAGATGGCAGTGCAGAGAAAGAACACAGGGCACAACCACACTGGCTGTGACAGTTTTCTCTCCCTGAGTCAGGTCGGTTGCCTCCAGTAATGGGTCAAGAACTTCGATGAGTTCTTTCAGCTGAGCATAATCTCGCTGGGTTAAGATGAGGGCTTTGTGTCCCTCTGAGTTCAACATATAAGAGAGATTTTGCATGTCAAATGTAACATACGCCTTTACCTGCTTTAAAGTTGAATTCCATCGTGTGGCATTTGCTGATGGAATTGTGGCATCCCCAAAGCAGGACTCAAAGCGGTCTTTAAATGAGGTGCTACTATGGAGGAGGCTGGCTGTGCGGGATAGCTTGGCTAGTGTACCTGACAGCCCACTGGCTTCTTTCAGACCATCTTTGATGACCAACTGCAGTGTATGCGTGAAGCACGACAGTCTCTCCATCTTGAAGTTCTGATCCAGAGCAGCAATAACTGCATGTTGATCCTCTGTCGTCAGGTCTTGCCATATTTCCTCTTCCTCCTCCTCCTCTTCCTCCTCCTCTAATGTGCCTGGATCATTAGTCTCTTCCTCACACAGCACTGTAGCCTCCTCTGGTGGAAAGCTGGCCTGGAATGCTTTTCGCATGTTTGATGCATTGTCAGTTATAATAAAGTTGATCTTATCCTTAATAAGATATTCTTCTGCACACATTTCAAACATATTGGCTATCTTCTCTCCTGTGTGTTTTCCAAGCACTCTTTCACACATTAGCAGATGTGTCTGGAGGATGAGTTCGTCTTTTTTTTCAGACACTGTGTGTGCCGTCACTCCAAGGAACGACCGCATCTTTCGATCGCTCCAAATGTCTGCGGTGACAGCAACACTTGATGCTGCTGCTAGTTGGCTCTTTATTTTTTCTTTAAGGACTGTGACCTGTGACATTCCTGGAATGGTCACAGAGGAGATGGTTGATCTTGCTATTGGCCTGTATTGAGGGTCTAAGACATGGAGGAAGTGCCTGAAGTCCTCGTTGTCGACAATGGAGAGAGGCAAACAGCATTTAATGATAAGGTCTTTCACAACAGCATCACTTATGGATTTCTGACGAGGACGACTGGGGTCATAGATCCTTCGCTGTCCTTCACTGAAAAATGACGTTATGACTACTAGACAGAGATGGTCGTTACTAAAAAAAAGTAATATATTACACTACTTCGTTACTCTCTACATAAAGTAATTCGTTACTTTACTCGTTACTTTACTCGTTACTTTACTCGCAGGGCCGGCCCGCCCCTCCCTACAGGCAGATCACGCAGACTGCTAAAGTTTCAAATGTTCTCTTTAGTTCAGTTTAAATTGTCGCATAAGACTGATCCAGATAGCTCCTGAATGTTTTCCTATCTGACCGTGGCTGTCCTCTGTCTCCTGCTATCTGTATATTTTGCGCAGTCTATCTCTGCTCACGCTGTTGCGTCAGCGTGTTCTCCTGCGTGTTGGCCATGTATGTTGCACTGGAACCAGACACCGCAAAGACTTCAGCCGAGCACGTACGAACTGCGCATGCGTAAGTGGCAATAACTCTCCTTACCAGCAGGCGGCGGTAGTGTGTATTCGTCATTCAAAACAGGCAACAACCGGAAAACAGAGAAGAAGAACAGACTACTGTGTGATATAAATAAACAACAGCTATGTGCGTTAGCTTCACCTTAGCATGTGTTCTTTGCAGGTGTTTGTTGAGGTTTGATTATGACTGATTTTAGTAAGTAACGAAGTAACGCGTGTCGGGGCAATGTTAGTAACTGTAGTGTGAGTACTGAATTATAAAAGTAGCGCGTTACACTACTCCGTTACCGACAAAGTAATATTATTACAGTAACGCGTTACACCCAACTCTGCTACTAGACCCAGCAGCCGATGTCACATCGGAGGAAAGTGATGCACGGTATTGTTGGTGCCTAGGGGAAGAAAGAATACACACTTTAGCTTCTTGATGCCAAATAATTTCAAAAAATCTTTCTTATTGGTAAATAAATTGTATGGTTAAAAATAGGGCTACCCCAACTACTAATCTTCAACCATTGCAAACTAGTTGTGGCATGTTTATGATAATAATTTAAATACATTTTTGGACCATCCAAATATGGTTTGAGTTCAAGGATTGAGAAACAATGTTAAAAGCAACATCGTTATCGGTGTGCTATATAACAGTGAAATACAAAACCATAATCCTGAGCCTTAAAAAATGGAATGTTCAAGCACAAACCAAGCAAGCCACTAATGGTAAAAAGGGATATTTCATCGTTTATTTTAATTTAGCAGGGACAATGCACATCAATGAACACTTAAAACAATAAAATGTGTCTGATGATAGTGTTGAATGATGATGATAGTGTTCAATACAGCCTACCTATATATCTGTATATATATATGAACTCCATCCTTAGAGTAATGTGACGGAGCCTCCGTGACGGAGATCATTTTCAGTCTCTAATTTTCACGTTCATTGTAGGCTAGGGCTAGGCTACTCATCATCTGCAGTATCACCAAGGACATGTATAGCTTTTTAACAGTATCTATCTAGACAATAAAACTGCACTTGGTACCTAGGATGTGATATCAACCCCTACCTCCATCTAACCCGACATCTTAAAACCTTTGTGGAGTCAATTTAGTAGCTAACGTTAACGTGGGTTAGCAAGCTAACAATAGCATTTCTACTTACTTTTCTGGGTGCCGCCGTGAAAGGTGTCGATTGAAATTCGACGTTGTCCCAGTCTTCTCTTCTATCTTCTGTCCACATAATGTGCATTTTGCGCTGCTCTTTCCCAATATGGAAACAAAATCTTTAAAAGCATACAGCACGATGCGGGGTGTTTCTCTGGACATCTTTAGACTGGTATAGCAGCAGGGGCGCGCCCAGTACGTGAACTCACCTCGCAGGTGCACACGCCAGGACACAGAGGACATCAGACTCCAGAGAAAACTTGCTCGAGTCCGAGTCCAAGTCCGAGTCATCCAAGGAGTGTCCGAGCCGACTCCGAGTACGAGTCATCATTACCTGTGTTCGAGTCCGAGTCCAAGTCATCGTGCGTGAGAATTCACGAGTCCGAGTCGCGTCAATCAGTGCGCGAGTCCGAGTCAAGTCACGAGTCCCAAAAATCGGCACTCGAGTCCGACTCGAGTACTCCATCTCTGGACCACGTTGATAAATCATATAAAACAAATAGCCAATCACACAAAAAACATGTTGCTGTGACTGTGAGCATTAAACAATTAACATTAAACTAAACAAACACAACAGTACGTTATTGTCCTTATAAAATAAAAACATACATTTTGTCCACCGAGATAATACAGGCACCTTACCCTCAAGAGATCCTCACCTGCTATGAGAATCTCCCACAATCCATTGCCGTAACAAAGCTAATGCAGGCACACGTTTGTGACACCAGATGGCGCAATTGTGTATGTGCATGTGGGGAGTCTTGCAGTAGAACATTTGACTGTAGCGCCGCCACTGTGGACTAAGCCCCGAATGTTTCCAGGTCCAGGCGACGCCCCTGGTGAAGACCAACCTTGAATGATGGGTTAGTAGCCTAAAAGCTTTAGGAATCCAAAGTATAACATATAATAAGTACCCTGTATCACGATTGAGGCAAAACAAGTGACATTTGACCTTTTTAGAGAGGTTTATGTAAATAAAGTCCAGGCGGAATAAGCTTTGGGCACATTTGGGCACATTTGGTTCCATCAGTGCCATTTGACCTTTTTCAGGTACCAGACTATAACAATTATTGTATTATATTGAATCATCACTATAGGTATTCATTCCACCCAAAAAAATAAAAAAAATAATTTCTTAAAAAAATATTTTTGTGAGTGTGTGTAGGTGTGTGTGTGTAGGTGTGTATGTGTAAGTGTAGCTGTGTGGGTATGTAAGTGTAGCTGTGTGTGTGTGTGTGTGTGTGTGTGTGTGTGTGTGTGTGTGTGTGTGTGTGTGTGTGTGTGTGTGTGTGTGTGTGTGTGTGTGTGTGTGTGTGTGTGTGTGTGTGTGTGTGTGTGTGTGTGTAGGTGTGTAAGTGTAGCTGTGTGGGTATGTAAGTGTAGCTGTGTGGGTACGTGTAGGTGTGTATGTGTAAGTGTAGCTGTGTGTGTATGTAACTGTACCAACGCACTATACAATAAAACTACACTGTAGGTCATTGTGTGTAGGTGTACTTGCACAATAAAAAAACCCGGAAACATAGGTAACATTTGACTCCAACTGGGGCATATTTATTTCAAACATTTTACCAACACACTATAGGCATGTAAAAACAAACATGTTACCAACGTACTATACAATAAAACCACACTGTAGGTTTGTAAAAACAACAAATATTTTACCAACACACTATACAATAAAATCACACTAGGTATATAAAAACAAGTATTTTTTTTTTTAAATAAACACTCGCAAAATGTTATACCTACCTGAACTTTATACCTACCTGAATGTTCCAGTATTTAGGTCGTGCCACTCCCTGAAACAGTTCTTTTTGACAGTGAAGCACAGAGGGACCTGGCACTTCCTGCAGTACACAGGTGTCTTCACCCTTTTGAGTCCAGCATCTAGGCACCTCCCGCAGTTCTTCCTGACCTTGGTGGCGTCTTCCCCATAATACTCGGGCATGCATGTGGGTGGTGGAGGAGGGGGTGGTGGAGGTGCAGGGCCTTCAGCAGAGCCTTCAGCAAACTCCAACAATTCTGCAGCAAGCTGCTCCCTGAAAGTCTTCTGGGTGTGTGGCTTTGTCCTGCTGGGGTCACACCTCATCTAACAAATGTGGAAAAACAAAGAGATTAGATTAATTCACTGGCTTATACTTATAGGATAATATTGGACTATAAATGAATAATATTACACCAAATAAATAAGTAAACACATGTATATTCATTCACTGGCCATTCATTTAGAAAATGTAACTCCAAAAAGACAAGTAACACCATTTAGCATTTTGGCTAATCATTCCTGTTGGCTAAGCTAACACTGTGATGCAGTTCCACCAAACACAAAAGTAATACATGCAAAGGATAATATTGGACAATAAATGAATAATATTACACCAAATAAATAAGTAAACACATATATATATTCATTCACTGGCCATTCATTTAGAAAATGTAACTCCAAAAAGACAAGTAACACTATTTAGCATTTTGCCTAATCATTCCTGTAGCTTCTTGGCTAAGCTAGCACTGTGACGCAGTTTCACCAACCACATAATATATAAAAACAGAGAGATTACATACCTTTCCCGTGGTGGAAGTTCAACAGCCGAGTCACTACTGTCCGGATCCAGGTCTGGCTGGAGGAGATCTTCATCATCCGACGAAGAGTCATCTGTTATGATCATAGCTATCGTCAGCTAGCATCTCTAGCACCTGCTCTGTGGTGAAGCTCTCCCTTCTGGCTGTGTAATGCGTAATGGAGCCGAAGCGGGCTTAGTTTATACTACGCAGGATCATATCTTTGGAACCCATTGGTCGATTTGGGTGATTGACACCTTTTCTGAACCGTTAGAGCCAATAGAATCGAGTGACAGTTAGTAAGTCCCGCTAAACACTTACGTCAAGTAGAGAGAGGTTTGCGTAAACAGCACGTGAGACAGCGTTAGCTCGGGACTGCGAAACTTTAAACCTACTCTGCCGCCATGAATGTAATGATAGATTATCAGGAACAATTCTAAAGTGACTAAGAGACATTGGATTAACTTTAAACAGCGTTTTTATTCCCTTGAACACGAGCTTTGATCACAAAACAGCAACGGTAAGACATAATTATTGTTATGGTTTTCTTCTCTGTTCTGGCTGCTCGCTCAGTACATTTGTGTCCTACAGTGATGATACTTATAACCAAATAATCTGTGGAGTATCAGCTTTCAGATGATATGTAGTTTGTGCAGAAAATATTAAGTTTTAAAGATCGTTTTTGTTAGTTAGCACCGGAAGTAGCATCTGCCCGTTTTAGCTAAGGGCTAATGCTAACGCTTCTTGTGAGACTTGTGTTTTGTTTCTGTAAAAATGGTTCGTATTGTCAGTTAGCTGAGATTCTTCTCGTTAATCTGGTATAACACATTAATAGGTTTTTAAATATTAAGATTCCCTGAGACACAGTGTCGTGAAAAAAAAACCCAGGGTCCCCGCCGGCGGGGACCTTCGGGCTTAACAGGTTAAATGGAAGATCTCCATCAGCCCCGCCCACTCGATCGGATCGGCGATCGGTATCGGCCGATACTGATTCCGGTGATCGGCCCCAAAATTGGCGATCGGAGCATCCCTAGTATCTGCAGTAAAAAAAGTTCTTGATAGGTTAGTTACATGGTCTGAGAAATGTGGGAACCTCTTATGCTTATACTCGGGTAGATACTTTAATTACCTCAAACAAGCTGATGGAAATACAAAATCACTCAATATTGATTGCCACATTAATTGTTGAATCAACAATTAATGCAAAATGATCTCGATCAGCTTTCATAATCATGTGATTACAGAGTGACAGTCGTAGTGCAGAGGGTTACGAGTTTCTTTGACAGTCAGCCTCAATGTTAGGGCTACAGTTTTATTATCTTGACTCTTTGATTTTGTTGCCATTGTGCTGGAGTGAATTCCATCATGATAGCACGGAAGATTTGATAACTTGAGTAGAGGTTCTACCTTTTCCAGAGACACTTTCCTAATGCCTCTCTGCTGCCGCCTGGCACTAATGGTCAACAGTGGCTACTAATACTCTACTGCTGGATATGTAATCACCCAATCAATCTTACCTGTGACAAAGGCTCCTTAGCTACACTTGGCGAGAACATCTCTGCCTGCAATCTCCACCACATTTGCCCCGTCAATGGAACGGGAGAATGGGTGGAGAGGAAAAGAAAGTGGGGAGGTGAGTGAGAGAGAGGGGAGAGGAGATGGGAAGAGCGGAGGAGGAGGAGGGGGTGTTTAATCTACTGATTCAATTCCTGCCAATGCCTGTCACTCTCCCTCTCGGTGAGGGAGGGCAAATGGAGCATGCAGCCCAAAACACCCAGACCAAATCACATTTTCTCTCAACTTCTCAGTCTCTCTCGCTGTATGTCTTGTATCTCTATGTCTATCTCTCGCTCCATCTCTCACCCTCTCTGTCTTTCTCCCTTCTCACACCCACTCACAGCCTCCCACTCCCGTCAGCCCTGTGAAAATTAAACCTTTAGAATCCAAAACTTATCTGAGGGAATTGGTAAACCGCAGGTTTTGTGTTTGTTGGTCTAGAACACCGTTTAGACACCCAGAACTGATACACACCGGAACAAAGAGACATCCAAACCCCTGAAGTGAAACTACAAAAATGATCACTCTGTCCATTATTTTACATTAATAATAAATGATAAAAGTGATGGAATTCGGCCAGTCAGACAATTTTTCTAAGAAAAACTGAAGTAGGAAATGTCTTGTTATCATGAGGTGCACATACTGTAACAGCACCCTGAAGTAGAATAACACTTTTCAAACCTCAGGAACTAACTACTCCTGTATAACAAATAGCCACACAAGAAACCACTGTTTGTCATTTTGACATTTATTTAAGGGGGGGTGAGGCTGGAAAAAAGACAAGAAAACCTACAACATGTTCATTATGTTCGTAGGTTGCACTGTCAACCAATAGCAGAAAGGTGTTAGAGTGGTGCAGTGACGCGTCCTAAAACCCGGAAGTAAGCTGCGCATGGGTTCCCTCGATTAGATTTATGATTCGAAAATTATAAAAGTAGACATGGGTAGACATGTGGATATTATCCGGTTGAACAAAATGTGCATTTATACAACAGGTGCGTTTTCCACAGACCTTATTTCGAGCTATTTTCCAAAATCCTAAGGAGAAATTGCATTGTTTTTTTGTCGAGAGAACCCATGCGCAGCTTACTGCCGGGTTTTAGGACGCGTCACTGCACCACTCTATAACCTTAATTTAAAAACACAACGGACACCTCATCGCTTCCTGTAGATGGAACTTAAATTCACTGACCATTCACTAAATAGTACTGGTAACTATTATCTCTGCAAAGATTTAACATTTTTAGGCAGCATTGTGCCATGTCATAGTGGAGAGATTTGAACAAGGGCTGATCTTAAGAAAGATTTTATAGCCTTGGTTGGATATTAAAATGTACATGATCACACTATGGTACAGCAATTTACAACAAAAACTCTTTACACAAATAGTTCTAAACATAATGCCAAAATGTTCACATACTCTTTAAAAATATGGATTTGGTTACCATGGTAAAAGTCCCCCTGACTCTGTATCACACTCCGTTAATTTTCGAACATGCTTGGAATAATAACAGGAGCAAATAGAGCAATGAACGTGCTGAATACATTTGTAAAGAGCTGCTCACCGTCCTCACCACATAGTTATGTTGGATAATGAAATACTGATAAAAAAACACTCCTCCCCGAGTTTTTCTGTTGATAGGATGCAATGGGACATTTATTTTACATTGCCACTGGTTTGATGTATAAATAAGACTAGAAGGGTAAATATGTTTGGTGAAATTATACCCTTTCATTATGCTTCTGTATAATTTTCCCCTCACCCTTCTCTGTCTAATCGTTTACTGATATAGCTCTCTCTGTAGCACCGCCCCACACAACATATTGGTGGTCACTCCCGGAAGAGACGTACAACAGGATGAAATAAACTGTAATATAGTTCTTAAGTTTAATTGTAGTATTCACAACCTGTAAATTCCCTTTCATGTGGTACAACACGCTGTGTGTCAGGCCTTCATTTCATCTAATGTTTTAATTCTGGTTTATGGACAGTGAATCGAGATTCAACACATTTAAATGTGAAATAGAAAATCTAAATCAGACAGAAGGCATACATCTAAAACAGGAGTCGCTAACCTTTCTTCATATGAGAGCTACTTTGAAAAAATGAAAGTGGCCAAGAGCTACTTGCATCACATCGCTTACATTTATTCACGTAGCTACTTTTGTACATGTGTGAAATTGCAATACCCAAAGCTTATCCAAAATCTTAAATTCACATAAATGTCCAAGAGAAAAAGACAATGTTTTCACTTCTTAGTATGGCCCACATAGTAAATACATCGCCTTAATCACCACCGTACAAACATCTTATGGCACATGTGTAAAATAAGTTCATTCACTCTTTTTTACAGTTAGTGAGAAGATTGGCACTGCATGGAGTCCACCAGAGGTGCATGCTGGAGTGGACCCACTTAGGTTCACTCTAATAGTCATTTAAATGTTCATCAGTCAGTCTTGTTCTGTATTTAGATTTCATGACATTCATGTCATGAAAGAAAAAGATGCTTCACAAAAGGTATGTCGAGCCAAATAAAGCAGACATGTTCCGTGCTGCTTGGTGATGTTCTTATATAAAACTCGGCTGGGTGACATGCTGTTTGATACTCATGGTACCTGTCACTGTAAATAGAGTTTGTAAACTGTACCCTGTACATTATGTTGTATGTCATCCTTATTGTTGTTCTGTTGTTTTTATGTTACATGTGTAACTAATGTCCTGCAGGTCACCCTTGAAAAAGAGATCTTTTGATCTCAAGGGACTTTCACCTGGTTAAATAAAGGCTACAAACAATAGTTTTCTGGGTCTACAAGGCCCCAGAAATGTTGTGAGTTTTGCCGAGACTTAAGCTGAACATCATTTTGGAGATGTATAACCTCCATCTCCATCGGATTGACACTGACCAGTTTAGCCATCTTCTTCTTCGTCTTGACATGAAATTATAAACCATAATAAATCAATTGTATATGTCTAGCGTCCCTATATCTGTGTGTGAAATTGTTCCATCCTCAAAAACAAAAAGCTAATACTTCTGCAGTCGAGCTGCAGCTTCTAGCAACGGGTCTTCTGTTAAAAAAAGGTCACTGAAGGTCCTGAATGAGGCATCACACACAGGACTTGAGTCTGAACACAGCAGACAACAGGAGTATTTACAACAGCATATAACAACTAAAATACTGCATGTGGGTGCACACTTACATTCTCTGTCTTACTGTTACATAAATCCCATGAATGTATGAGACTAAGTTAGCTTCATTATAACTCAGTGATTAAGTGAATAATAACGTTTCTATCAGGTTACTATCAGCCTGTCACTCATTATTTTCAGGGAGGTGGCGGGGTTTGGAGGAACAAAGGAGACGGTGATCGCGGAAGCTTTCTTCCTGCCTTCACAAACTTTACACAAGTATTTATCAACTGAAAATAGCAAGAGGGCATTCATACTCTGCAATCCAAGACTTGATTAAATCCATCAGAAACCTGACATGGTGCTAACGCAAGTCTTTTTTTAAACATAAATCCATGTGTGTCTGAGCCGCAGCGACACGGACTGATTCAGGTGCATTTATTGTCGTTCGTGTTGGAGACCCCTGATCTAAAAGCATACATGCAGTACGTAAATAGTCAAATGTGTCTCACTATATCAGCTTTACGTTGTAGTGCTGCAGATGAAGCAGCTTTTTCCTCCTCTTGCCAGTTTACTGATTTGATACATGCCTTATGTTCCGTCTTTATTTCTGTCCTCTTTTCATCTGTGCGAGGCCTAAAGCTGATAGTGCCACTGTGCCGCAATAAGCTTCGTCACCCTCACATGGGGCCCCTGGTTAGCCATACCAGCTCGCTCCTCAGTCCTCTCATTTACACCCAGCATAATTAAGAGCTTCAACCCTAAAAACAAAACTGGTGACTTGTAGAAACAACTCCCAGAGGATTTCACACTAAAACTGTCAAAGCAGCTGAGGGAGTGCAGTCAGAAATAACGGTGCAAACTTTTAGTGGGTGAGACTTTCTGCTATTACCGAACGCAAGACATTCAATAAGAATGTAAAGTCAGCCAAAGACAGATAAAATAAAGCATTCCTTTTGCAGCTGCTTTTCAGATTACCCATATTCTGCATAAGTGGAACAGTTGACTGTAAAGAAGGTTATTGAAGGACATGCGGTTCTGAGGGTTTAAATTGTAATTTCTCTAATTTTACCGACATAGCAACATAAAGACGTCAACATATAATGCAATATACTTGAATTGTGTTTTCCTCTTCTGCTATCTGTACCTATAAAGTACAAGTAATAAAAAAAGGATGTTCATTTGCCATATGTTGCAGGGAATATTTTGTTTTATAGTTGGTGAGTAGGTGGCATTTGAGATAATGTGCTCAACAGGAGGAACACACTACCAACAAAAACCACTCTTGGCATTGGATTTATCATAACAGAACCTGTCCCAAATTATAGATCCCAAGACATTTGTGATAAGGGATTTAGACCAACTTAAACATACATTATGCTCCTATGGTGCCTGAATTTAAAGACAAACTGCTTTTGTTTTATTACCCACGCCAACTGTAACACCAATATGATGCAACTAACTACATACAGGGCACCATTCTTGCAGCTGTGGTAAGATAAAATGTCAGACAACTTCCCCTTTGCTACCCAACATAAACTTAGGTCGTGTTATGCTTAACAATTAACAAATGCTGCCGTTTTTCTAGCGAAGATGGTCTCTACCATGCACCAGTTGGAAGAAAATAAATGAGTCTTTCCTTTGAAGTTTCTGCCTCAATGGTATTAGTCATCCTGTATCTTTTTTATTGAGTCTTTAGCTGCTTTGATCTCATCTAAGCAATTGTCTCAGTCACTTTGATAAATATATTCAGGAAAAGTAGATGTCCGCAGCAAGTTTCTTTATTCAAGTCTGAAGTGAACTTTGTATGACGTATCCACAGGATAATCAACAAGGCCTGCATCACACACTGACAGTGTGTGACCTCCCTTATTATTTTATCAACAACAGAACTGATACAGTAAGATTACCGATCATACATGTTTAATATAAACACTGAACAGCTTGCTGGCGGGCTATAGAATGTGATGAATAACAACACATTCACATCCAGTACACAGGCTGGAGATATCCCCTGTGTCGGAGATTAAAGAGGTGACCCTTATTTCCCGTAGGAGCACTTACATCGCATTTCCCTCCACCCCCCAAATCTCCACTGAATACATGATCATTGCTGAGATGGCGACCTGGAGGATTGGCTGTAAACATCCCAGAGAGAGAGGAAGAGACACTGGCTCCTCAGAGCTCCTCTATCAACTTGATGGGGGGTGTTATTTCTTACGCAGGCAGCCAATATCCAGGAGATCTGTCAAGGACGGCCAAAGGACGACGAAGGTAAGCAGGAGAGGCCCCTAGATAACATAATGCCCTTGGTGGGTGAATATTAAGGCTCTAGCACTATTCAACAATAAGAGGGATTAAAGACCTTCATTCTGGAAACCCCATGTCATTACAAGAGAGATTTTACCCTGGATTGTGAATGGATGATCATATTCAAATCACATCCTAAGAAACGACTGAAATGCATCCAATTACTGACACTTACTTGATCTGTGCAGGGGGACCTGGGAGCAGAAATAAGAAATACAAGTCCTTGTAGTGTTTCCTACAGAAGGCGATTATGTCTGTTGTGGCAGCTGACCGTGTACATGCAGATCGAGCAGTGGCGGCTGGCCCATAGGGGCGCTAGGGGCGCCGCCCCCCTTCTTCCCACATTAAAAAAATAAAAACTAAATAAAAAAAATAATTAGGGCCTGAGCACGTAGTGCAAAGACCTATTGAAATCGTCAGTATTATTATTCTTCTGTTACCGGTTCTGCACTTTCGACCTGTTTTTGAGGGGGTTACGACACTATTCATGTAGCGACATTTGGCAACGCCGCCAGGACCGGTGAAAATGTTAACATTCTGGATTCGATGGGAGAAAAAATTTCAACTTGCTCTCTAGCGCCACCTGTGTAAATTCAGTGTTTCGAAAAATTTACAAAGTCGCAGCGTAAGTCTGACGGACCTGAAATTTTGCACACTTATCCGGGTGGAGCAGCTCTACATATTATCCTCTCATATCCCGAAGCTCCGCCTACTTTGATTTTTTTAAATTAGCATAATGTGAAAAACATTGAAATATTAACTTAAATTCCAATTTCTTGATTTTCCAAACCAAACTTAGTGCACAGCATCAATGGAGGGGCAGACACATTACCGTACAAAATGAGCACGAGGTGTGGAAAAATGTGGCCGACATCAATCAAAACGTATTAGCAAAAGGGTGTGGCCTACACATAAATGCTTACAATTCATCCAAAATGTATCCAAATATCACAGATTTCGGTGGATAGGTTCAGTGTGTCTTGGGGAATAGGCACAACAAACAATGTTCATTTCGAACAATAGGGGGCGCCAAAAACACAATTAATTTATATCTCAAGAACCGATGGACTAAAAAAATATATATTGTCATAGACATACTGGCAGGGTGAGTATAAACTGAGATGTAAAGGGTCGCAACCAATGAAAAATGTGGGCGTGTCCTATTCAGTTTTTTCTTGAAATCGAAGGGTTAAAAAATGTACCGAGCCATAAGTAGGGGAGAAAATGAGTTACGGCCTTTAAATTCGGAACGCATGTCACAGCCCACAACCTTTTTCAGACTGTAGAAAAAAATCGGACGTTTTAGCAAATATGTCTCAGTAGCGCCCCCTATTGTGCGGTAGTCAAATATAGTTTCTTCGAACTACCCGAAACTTGGCTCAGAGATTCCTCATGGAAATGCGGACATATTTCAAAATGGCTTCCATTATCTCCGCCCCCCATGAAGTCGGCCATTTTGAAATATGTCCATTTTAAGCGCATTTTCGCATACTTGTCCTAGGACAATGGTCGGAAACATTTCAAACCAGGACAAGATCAGCCCATATCCAATGTGATGCTAAATTGTGAATGAATAGTTGACTGCTCAAACGGGGAGCTCGTAAGCTAACGGAACATGTACCAATTTTGACGATTTAAATGCCACAAAATCGCTAAAATGACTTTCGGACGCAAAACTTGGAACACACGTCACAACCCACGTCTTTTTCCAGACTGTACAAAAAAAATGTACATTTGTGTACACCAGCTCAGTAGCTCAGTAGCGCCCCCTATTGTGTCACATATAGTTTATCCAAACTACCCCAATCTTGCCACAGACATTACTGATGGAATTGCGGACATATTTCAAAATAGCTTCCATTAGCCCCGCCCCCCAGAAATTTCGGCCATTTTGAAAAATCTGTGTTATTCATGCATTTTAAGCGCTTTTTCGCAAACACCTCCTCGGGAAAAGATCGGGAAAATTCCAGTCCAGGACAAGTTAAGCCCATATCCAATATCATGTTAAATTGCGAATAAAATAGTTGCTAGCTCAATCGGGGCGAACGTAAGCTAACAGAGAATGTATCATTTTTGACGATTTACATGTCTCAAATGACTCCAAACTACTCGCATATAGTTTTCCAGATATTCACGAAACGCTGTATACACATTACTATTATGATGGCACACACATTTACCAGCAACAGCTCTGCTTATTAATTTCCCACATTAACCATAAACACCCAATACATATAAAACTCCTAAACAATGTATGGTGAAATGTTTTCCATCTTTGTTTTTCTATCTACGACTACAAACAGTATTTCCACTACAAGCACAACAGTAACACATCTTTCTATGCAATACAATAGAACAGTATGTGTTCACAGCCAATCCATGATTTAATGAGTATTTCCTTTGTGCCAAGAGCTGATTTAGTATATTGCATCAACGACCTTTTCAATTAAATTGACAATTCTTTTGTGTAATTAATAGTGTGTGAAACCAGGCAGAGTGAGTGACATGGTGTTCATTTCCACTATGCCAAAGCAGTTTACAGTTGCTGACGGTGTAAGGTAATATATATTGTCCTAAGTAATTGTATGTAGCTGTGTTCAAAGGAGTACACGTTACAAGGCCGTGCGGGGGGAGCTGCCAGACCCAGATGTCCTCAAAGTCAGTGAGGTATACAAGGACCTCTCAGCAGACATCTCACCACGAAAAAAAAACGAATGGCTCACTACTCAACTCAATCTTGTGCACAGAGCCTATAGAACACATAATTTAAACCAGCAGGATGTAAACAGAGGAGAACAGCCGGTCTGATTTAGTGCCATGTGATTATCCTGTAATGAGTAACATACACAGTGTTGATCGACTATATAAACAGTTCATTTATTGTCTCGATACATGTGTTGTGTACAGTGGCGTTTCTATATGTACAAAAGTGGTGGGGCACAACAAACTCAGATGTCTATATATAAGCTTCTGCAGAGAGGTTCATGGCTGGTGAGGCACTGGCACTGACTCTTCAGGTTTACAAATATATTAAATCAAAATATAATATTATTTTCAAGAGCTTTTTTTGTCTGATGCTTCAATTACTTTTAAACAGACAGTTCAACAGAAGGATACCCAACATTTTTTAATTTTATCATTTAAATATTGAATTGTTCTCTCTTAGTAAGATCCCATTTTCAATAAAATTGCAGTCTTACCTTGACATGAAGATTAAGTCCATTTGCCTATCCTTCTGGACAAAAATCTCTATTACTTTTTTGTAAAAGTCCTCCTTATCTTCTTGTAGTTTCAAAAGTCTATCATAAATCTAATCTAATCAATAGATTTTTGATTCGAAAATGATAAAAGTAGGGTAGACATGTGGATATTATCCGGCTGAACAAAACGTACATTTATCTAACAGCTACGTTTCCCACAGATCTTATTTTGAGCTATTTTCTAAAATCCTATGGAGAAATCTCGTTGCTTTTTTGTGGAGGGAAGCCATGCGCAGCTTACTTCCTGGTTTTAGGACGCCTCACTGCAGCTCTCTCTCCTCCTCTTCACACACCACACTTTTCGCGGCACACGTACTTACAGCCAATCAGCTCTGAATTATGTGAGATGACGTATGGTGGGGATGGCAGCACTTTGCCCCTATGGTCATTATTTTTTGCCACACACATTAAATAGGAAAATACTCTGAGCATGCGCAGTGTAGTTTTTGCAGTCACCGTTCACTTAGACAGTCAGAGGGAGGGGCAGGATCAGGTTTTGTCCCACATGGCTCTAAACAGCTCAATAGGCACACACTGTAGACACTAATTAGAAGAACACATACTAAAACAGCAATGTACAGACGAATCAGATGATTAAACATGATCTTAAAATATATTTTATATATTTTTTAATTTATTTTTTGCATTTTGTTGTAATCATTATTTTAATACTTTCTGCTGACACTAGGTGGGGCTGTGCCCCACCTGCCCCTAATGACCAGTCGCCACTGGTTGTGTAAGACATTTGAATCAATTTGATATGTCAATATTAAATGTACCTTTATTTTGAAAAACTTTATTGTGAATGACAAACCGGATGTCACATTTCCGGTATTTCCGGTTTAGGGAGAGACTTAGGGTAGCTTGCCTTGGCTATCTGTGTGTGCGGCGGTTTTGTAGTCAACAGACTCATTAAACTACCCACTTCTCGGTACATAGAAACCCTGCTCCACGGTCAAACGTGAGTAATATCGCAATTGGTGTGTTATACTGAAATGTGTTGACCTATACTTTATACTTCATTTATATATATGTAAGCTTTTCATTGGAACACGCGGTGGGTGTGTGCAGTGCTAATGCTAATACCTAGCGCCACTTGTTTTGATGTACGTTTTTGTTGGTAACCTCGCTAGTTTGTATCTTTTAGTGTTGAGGTGGGCACCGTTAGATTCTGTGTCTCCTTGCGGGCATAAACAATGTGTTTGATGTGGAGCTAGGATAAGTAATAAGGGAGCTAGGAGTGATTTTCGGTGCAGTAATAGGTTAGCATTTTTCGCTCGGGGCTAATTCAGAGGCTCACTGTTAGCATTGTGTGTTTTTTGTGAAAAAATAAATGAAAAAGATCAGTTAAATTAGTTTTTTTCCCGTTCTATGGATATAAAATATTCATAGTTTATTAAATATTAAGCTTCCTTAGACGTTGTTTCCTGAAAATGACGCGATTACGGGTCCGTGGGGCCTAAGACGATAACAGAGTATGTTTTATTTTTATTTTATTTATTTGTTCACAACAGTTGTATTTGGATGGAATGAATACCTATAGTGATAATACAAAGTAATAAAATGATTTTTACAGTGAAAACGTTCAAATGGAACTGATGGTTCCCAAATTACCCAGAGGTGAGGTGGACTTTATTTTTCTAAACCTCTCTTAAAAAGGTCAAATTTCACTTGTTTTGCATCAATCTTGATACAGGGTACTTATTATATGTTATAGTTTGGATTCCTAAAGCTTTTAGTCTACTAAACTCATCATTCAAGGGTGGTTTTCACTATAAGTAATGTTTTTATTTTAGGCGGACATTAGAATTTACATGTTTTTACTATGTTCCATCTCAATTTACTTTAAAATAAAAACATCTCTATGGTACGGTGGCCCTGAAGTGCAAGAAACCACAGCATTTCACAAAACACAACAGAATTTCACAAAACACAACAGCATTTCACAAAACACAACAGCATTTCACAAAACGCCACAGCATTTCACAAATCGCCACAGCATTTCAGAAAACACAACAGCATTTCACAAAACGCCGCAGCATTTCACAAAACACCACAGCATTTCACAAAACGCCACAGCATTTCACAAAACACCGCAGCATTTCACAAAACACTGCAGCATTTCACATTGGACGGAAAGGGTATTCCTTAGGGAGAACACTTATTGTTTGTGATATTGTTTGTGGACAGAGCCAGCCAGAGAAGCACTGCTGTGATTGGTTGTTTTTGCTGCCAATCAAGAAATGACTTCGTGATTGGACCAACACATCAGCCGTTAGCTGTTAGCACACACTCAGAGCTCACAGCTCCTCATATCTGTTCAGAAACTGGACAAAAGTTAAAGATATGCAAAACACAGACTGTCTATGTCATGGTGAATACAGTCGCTGCTTTATTTATGTCTGTATGATGTTGTTGTGAGTGTGGACGGAGCAGCTACAGGTTAGTTTAGCCTGATCGATCCGATTCCGATCCGGCCCGCCCCCTCTCCAGCGTCTTTTTTGAATCACAGGAGTAAACACAGAATTAATGCTTTATTAATTCATGGTTTTTAAGGGGCTTATCTCCATGTAAATACTATGGTAGACTACCCAGTTACTAAATCAGGCTACTATCACCTAAAGAACATATCTAGGATTAAAAGACTAATGTCACAGCAGGATTTGGAAAAACTTGTCCATGCCTTTATCTTCAGTAGACTCGACTACTGCAATGGTGTCTTCACAGGTCTCACTAAAAAATCTATTAGAAAGCTGCAGCTGATTCAGAACGCCGCTGCTCGAGTCCTCACTAACACTAAGAAAGTGGATCACATCACTCCTGTTCTGAAGTCTTTACACTGGCTTCCTGTGTGTCAAAGAATAGATTTCAAAAATACTGCTGCTGGTTTATAAAGCACTGAATGGTTTAGGCCCAAAATACATTACTGACCTCCTGCTAAACTATGAACCATCCAGATCTCTCAGGTCTTCAGGGACTGGTCAGCTTTCTGTCCCCAGAGTCAGAACTAAACATGGAGAAGCAGCGTTCAGTTATTATGCTCCAAATATCTGGAACAAACTCCCAGAAACCTGCAGGTCCGCTGCAACTCTGACTACTTTTAAATCCAGGCTGAAGACTTTTCTTTTTGTCGCTGCTTTTAATTGAACTATTCATATCTTAAACTGCACTGTAACTTTTATCCATGTACTTTTTCTTGTAATGTTTAATTGAACTATTTATATTTTAGACTGCACTGTAACTTTTATCCATGTATTTTTCCTTAATGTTTATTTGATTAGCTTTTCTTTTTTAATGCTTCATGTCTTTTTTTTTTTTGTAAAGCACTTTGAATTGCCTTGAGTTGAAAAGTGCTCTATAAATAAACTTGCCTTGCCTTACCCAATATTCGCATCGCTCTAATCGCTTGAGTTTTACCGCGGCTGTCAGCTGTGTTTGCTCCTGTCATTCAAACAAGACGCGCTGGAGAGGGGGCGGGAAGTATCTCCATGTAAATCCTATAGGAGATACCAACTACAACAAAATGAACATATTTGACAGTGATTTAATTGTAGTACACGTTTCAAAGTGATGCCGAAGTAACTAATACTGATAACGGTTAGTAAAAACCATGAATTAATGCTTTGACAAGTGTGCAGACAAGACGGCCGGCGAAAAGCTTTTAAAATGCGTGTTTTCAGAATGGAATCGGATCCATCAGGCTAAACTAACCTGTAGCTGCTCCGTCCACACTCACAACAACGTCATACAGACATAAATAAAGCAGCGACTGTATTCGCCATCTGTGGTTTGTACATATTTAACTTTTGTCCAGTTTCTGAACAGATATGAGGAGCTGTGAGCTCTGAGTGTGTGCTAACGGCTGATGTGTTGGGAGGGACCGGTTGGGACATATTGCGCTGTCGGACGTTTACCAATCACGAAGCGTCATTTCTTCACTGGCAGCAAAAACAACCAATCACAGCAGTGCTGTCTGGCTGGCTCTGTCCAATCATAAACAAGAAGTGTTCTCCCTACGGAATACCCTTTCCGTCCAATGTGAAATGCTGTGGTGTTTTCTGAAATGCTGCGGCGTTTTGTGAAATGCTGTAGCGTTTTGTGAAATGCTGTTGTGTTTTCATTTTAAGTCATACGCTAATATTAACCAATACACAGCTTCAATTATTACTTTACTTACCTTGACCACATAACAGCTGTATTGAAGGTTTGCTTTTTGATCAATAAACACAACAACAAAAAGCAAACTCCACTGGTATGGAACATACATGGCCTAATATCAAGAGGAGATGCGTTTATTGAGTAAACAAACAGTCAAGGGCAGAACGTCTGCACAACCCACTGCACCGCACGCCACGGTTAACCTGTTAAGCCGGCAGGGACCCTGTTTTTTTTTTTCCACGACACTGTGTCTCAGAGCATCTTAATATTTAAAAACCTATTAATGTGTTATACCAGATTAAAGAGAATAATCTCAGCTAACTGACGATAAGAACTATTTTTACCGAAACAAAACAAAAGTCTCACAAGAAGCGTTAGCATTAGCCCTTAGCTAAAACGGGCAGATGCTACTTCCGGTGCTAACTAGCAAAAACGACCTTTAAAACTTAATGTTTTCTGCACAAACTACATATCATCTGAAAGCTGATACTCCACAGATTATTTTTGTTATAAGTATCATCACTGTAGGACACAAACTCACTGAGCTATCAGCCAGAACAGAGAAGAAAAAAAACAACAGTTTTCAAAACCATAACAATAAGTGTGTCTTACCGTTGCTGTTTTGTGATCAAAGCTCTTGTTCAAGGGAATAAAAACGCTGCTTAAGGTTAATCCAATGTCTCTTAGTCACTTTAGAATTGTTCCTGATAATCTATCATTACATTCATGGCAGCAGAGTAGGTATAAAGTTTTGCAGTCCCGAGCTAATGCTGTCTCACGTGTTGTTTACGCAAACCTCTCTCTACTTGACGTAAGTGTTTAGCGGGACTTACTAACTGTCACTCGATTCTATTGGCTCCAACGGTTCAGAAAAGGTGTCAATCACCCAAATCGACCAATGGGTTCGAAAGATATGATCCTGCGTAGTATAAACTACGCCCGCTCCATTACGCATTACGCAGCCAGAAGGGAGAGCTTCACCACCGAGGCGACCAGGTGCTAGAGATGCTAGCTGACGATAGCGGGGCTTTGATCATACCAAATGACTCTTCGTCGGATGATGAAGATCTCCTCCAGCCAGACCTGGATCCGGGCAGTAGTGACTCGGATGTTGAACTTCCACCACGGGAAAGGTATGTAATCTCTCTGTTTTTATATATTACTTATGTGTTTGGTGGAACTGCGTCACAGTGCTATCTTAGCCAAGAAGCTACAGGAATGATTAGGCAAAATGCTAAATAGTTTTACTTGTCTTTTTGGAGTTACATTTTCTAAATGAATGGCCAGTGAATGAATATATACATGTGTTTACTTATTTATTTGGTGTAATATTATTTATTTATAGTCCAATATTATCCTTTTTATATATTACTTTTGTGTTTGGTGGAACTGCATCACAGTGTTAGCTTAGCCAACAGGAATGATTAGCCAAAATGCTAAATAGTGTTACTTGTCTTTTTGGAGTTACATTTTCTAAATGAATGGCCAGTGAATGAATATACATGTGTTTACTTATTTATTTGGTGTAATATTTCATTTATAGTCCAATATTATCCTATAAGTATAAGCCAGTGAAGTAATCTAATCTCTTTGTTTTTCCACATTTGTTAGATGCAGCAGGACAAAGCCACACACCCAGAAGACTGTCAGGGAGCAGCTTGCTGCAGAATTGTTGGAGTTTGCTGAAGGCCCTGCATCTCCACCACCCCCTCCTCCACCACTCACATGCATGCCCGAGTATTATGGGGAAGATGCAGTCCGGGACACGAACGTTTGAGAAATTACGAACGGCTCATTTCGGAGGACACGCACGCATCTGCTTGACGCCGGGACGACCAGCGACCCTCCCCTACAGGCGCTCGGACGCGAAGGCCCGCCCACAACTGCGTGCACGTCTGTGACCGCAGTTTTAATTTAAATGTATAATCTACAATAAAATCTTGTTTAAAATTGTGTTACGATGTCTACAATTACTGATAAGTCACATGTTTCCTGCCTGGCCTTGCCCTTGTATCATTACCCTCTCTCGTCTGGGCGCTATGCACAGCGCCCGGATGAGAGTGCAGCAAGTGCAGCAGAAGCCAACTGTTGCTATCTTTAAACTATGCTGCCAAAACATAATTTCAGCCAATCAGCGTCGTCAAATCTGATGGTCACAGGGCGCCTACGTCAGCGCCCGGTGCAGTCTGTGAGTTGTTTGGACTCGTATCCAAGGAGACAAAACAGGAAGCTGTCATTCACTCTGGAAGCTATCATTAGCAGCTAATGTGAAACTCAGTTTTTGACATAAAAATGGAATTATGGATTATCAATACTTTTTCAAAGTGACAGACACATTGGATTAACCTATGGATTAACCTTCAGCCGCGTTTCTCGTTTTTGACCAGAATAACAAGAAAAGGTGAGCATATCTCCGTGTTTTGTTTTGCTACCTAAAGCTACGTCGTGTGATGTCTGTATTTGCTTCCCCTGTCGCAAGTTCTGATCGCTCAGTGATGATACTTATATTTCTAGAATCTGTGGAATCTCAGCTGGTTAGCTAAGCTTGTTTGTGCATATCCGATTTTGTGAGAAAAAAAACCCCTTAACAGGTTAAATGGGAATTAAATCATTTTAAGTAATTTTGAGTGTTTCCAAAGCCCCGGTGTTCTGCAGTTTGTGTGGGCCTACTGTACTGTTGCACAGTTTATGCTGTAGAAACTATGTCCAGGACAAGGTGTTTGGAAGTTTTGGAAGATTCATAGCTAACCACACTGAAGATTATGGAGGTATTGATCAGTCTTCTCATATTTTTAAGCCTCAATTTGTCCTTTCCCCCCCCCCCCTCTAACATCACCAGAAGTCATAATTTAGGGGGTCTTTTCTCAATTTTTTTTACCCGGGGAGCATCCCCCCGGACCCCCATAGCAGGGTTTCCGTTAGCCAGTAATTACCGGTTTTTAGCTGGTAAAATTGATTAAAAACCGGTAAATTCAAAACCTGCCGGTCAAAATGTCTGGTAATAATTAGGGAGGCTCCGATCGATCGGCCGCCGGTCATTATCGGCCGATATTCACTCTTAATAGTTTGATCGGTGCTCTCTATAAAGGCCGATCAGGAGAGCTGGATCTGATCGAGATGGACATAAACGCGAGTGAAGTATAACCGGACGCGAGAGAGAGATCAGATCAGCTGCTGAGTCTGACCGAGACACGCAGCTCTGCATAATCACCTGAAGCCCCGCCCTCTGTTTAGCGAGCTGCAGGAGCTGCATGAGAAACTGACGTGCTGTCAGGAGAGAGAGAGGGGAAAAGAGAGGATCCGTTTCTCCCGCGTTATTATTCAAATGTAATGTAAACTTTTGAATAATGTAGTTTGTTTGAATGTAATAATTATGTTGTTTGTTGTTTGTGGAATCATTTATTGAAAAATTAATCTGAATTTTTCGATCTGTTACGATTATAAACTGAAGCAATATAAAAATGAGCCCCGTGAACTGAGTTTTAAACTGAAGCATATCTGTTCATAGTCCGGTAATTACCTGCTAACAGAAACTCTGCTACACAACTCTTATTATTATTGAAATATGACCGGTAAGTTTCAAATTTGTATACAGCTCCATTGCTTTATTGTAAACCCCTTCCTCATCTATCTCCTCATTACTGAAATGCCTTCCTGACCCTCTCTCGCTGCCACAGCAGCACCTGGTGAAGCCCCGAAATATTTGTACCAAATTAATTGGATATTTAATCGCATAAATATTTTTTTAAGTATGGTGTAAATCACAAGTTTCACCACGATATGATTAGGGTGGTAACAGATAGCTGATCCTGTCTGTACCTTTAACTGGCTTTATTGTTTCCAAATTACCTCAAACCTTTGGTATTTCTGTTCTGCAATTGTTGTTTCTTAATGGATGACATATACTGGGCAATAATGTGAAAATCTTTTTTTCAGAATGGGGCGAGTTCACTGTTTGAGCATCCTGACACCATCATATTGTGCATAGAAGTTTCCTTCTCCACTTTATCAATTTTCTTCCTATATCAGGACATCTTTTTCATTTAATATTCCCTATTTATAAGCACATTTTCTTAATTGGTTAGCAGTATTTGAAGTAAAGTCGGTATAGTAGAACATTGTATGGTTGTGGACAGAAGGATAGTATTTTCTTTTTCCAATGATGACTGTAATTATAACAGGCATGTCTAGAAAATATTAACTTTAGCCAAAGGGCATTTTTCTTGTCAACACCAAACAAAGCTCTTTCCGGTGACAGCAAAGACCACTTAAACACTGTGGTCATTGTGCCTAAAGAAGCAATCAGAAGCGTTGCCATTTTTTTAATTTTTTTTAGCATATTTTCCTTGGCCGACTTAATTTAGTTTGAAGACTGAAACCTTTGCTGCCACACAGGAGACTGGAATTACCATCGCCATTTCAGTCAAGTTTTTTTAGTCTTGGATATATCGAGAGAAGCGATATGGAATAGGCAAGGTATTCTGAACAAGGGAAATCCTGAAGCTACAAGCACTTGGTTCACCAAGAGAAAACACAGAAGAATAGTCTTTTTCTGCACTAGAGACAAGAGGAGAGGAAAGCCGCTCCAAAGACTCCAGTCCGTAGCTATTTATCATGCTGAGAATCACCTTAGTTTACTAATTAGTGACAGCCTTAAGATTTCCCAATCATTGTTAAAAAATCAGCCAGTGACTGAAAATATTAAGTTAATGCAATCTTTGGTAACAAACAGTTTTTTCAGGACAATTAAGAACATACTTTTTTTCAAATAAGCACGTTTTTGCAGCCAGGTGTAACAAGCCTCATCAGCTCTTGTTCTGTATCAGGGGGACTGTGGTCTAAGTATGAGGTGTATATTGTTGTCCTATATTTCTTTTTCCAAAGATAATGTTTTTAACGTGCCTGATAACCCATCAGCACATACCGCAGAGTTCATTGAGAGTGACGCCATGTAGCCAGAATGTTTTATCTTGGCATCACTGGACATCATTTAGTGAGTTCAACAATGTAATCTGATGTTCTCTGTTGCCAAACTTGCAGGACAGAAAGCGTTGTTAGGTCATCACTCTTTATTGACCCCAGTGGCCTCTTGTTCCAGGAGTAGTTGGTTTATTATCAGGGCCAAAGGGGGATGTCAGAAACCAGTAAAACTGTTGAGCTGAAGTCCCAGTTGCACGGCTTGTTGCTCCCACCTCTGCGACACACAGTACAGGGTGCATGGCTCCCAGCAAGGACACCGGAGAGATGTGCATGTGTACTTGTGGTTTGTGTGTCATTAACGGAGAGCGCTCTTGTTAAGGCAAGGCAGTGTGTGCATGCAGTGCGTTGTCTGCTCTAATTACTCAAAACTAAGGCATAATTAACAAAATACCCCAAGGTGGATTGCATCACTAACAAAAAGCTAAAGATGTTCCCTGAATACGACCAACACAGCATATTTTTTGCCACGTTAACCTTTTTACCAGTCTTTGATTTATCTACCTTACAAATTACAAGTGTGTGATTGCCATCATAAGAAAGCACAAGACAATCAGAATAAGACTCATCTGAAGTATGGTCTCATTTCTCCAGATGTATAATTCATGACACACACCTGTTTTCTGGACAGTTAACACCCCCCCCAGACACTGCCTCTTTGTTTTGTATTCTACCAGGTTCCTTCCCCATGCTATAATTATTCATTACAAGGGCCTTCCATCCAGTGTGACAGAGTTCCATTATGATGAAGTGGGTTTTGTTTGAGCTCACACAGCTGGACAATCTGAATGTGAAATAAACCTACCTCTGCAGGTGTCATTCTGCTGCTCTCAGCGCCTTGTATTAATTAATAAATGTGTAATTTGTCAGCAAGATACATTCCTGATGATGGCTGTGTCAAAATTAGATGCCAACTTCACCAATATCTCTTTTAACTTTGGAAACAAAACTATAAGGCAATGTAAGAAAGCATCTACAAAGATAGTGTTACTTAATTGATAGCATATCTTTGGTGTCACAGTTTCTGTTGTATACGACTAAAGTATATTGACTTTGATAGTGGTTCATTATTTTTCCCCTCAGGGACCCCAGTGTCTAGTCATTACACGTAGAACATGTTAGGACTAGGGTTAAAACTAAAAATGGTTTTAAAGAGGGTCTAACAACTTATTACGTTTGAAACAGAGAACTTTATTACCACAAAATCAAATTGAGTTAGGATCCCTTAACGAGTGTAGTGGACCTACATTTTCGAGTTCAGACCTTGTAGAGTGCTAAGACTTACAACTTTACTATTAAGTCCCAAAGCAATGACTTTTTAACTGATTACTACGCATCTAGAAAACATCTCACAACCCTGAGACAAGCCAAGCTACTTAAACACTGAACATTGCTCCTAAGAGCAAATAAACCCCTTTCATTGTTATTTATTGTTATTCATTAATAGTTAACTTCGTGGAGGTATTGGACTCTAGTAGGGCGCTGGAAGAAATGTCTTATCAAGTTGATGCACTGTTTCTCTCAAATGATGAAAATAAACCATCAATTTGATTGACTATACAATTAGTCTTCCTGTAGGCAATTACAACAGCTGACACTCCGGAGAGCCGTTTTTTAACTCTTACATTAAAAGGCTGCAACAGGGAAATCCTCCAGCTTCGGGCAGCTAAATGATCTGATTGTACAAAATAATACAAAAGAAACACTGCAGCAGAATAGTGCGCTGTTAAAAGTGCCACATTTTCTTTACTGTGCATCAGCAACCTTCTACATTCTCCTTAGGAGTCACCAAATGCGTCGAACGGGAGGTTTTTCCGGCATCACTGCCAGCCCCTGGTAAGTGAATGTGAGAGGTAATGAGTGGAGAGGGCAGGGTTCAGGGCATGGAGGAGGTTGATCTGTGTTCCCCACAGGCAGCCAGGCCGTGGACCCCTCTCTGGGGGTCACACAGATCAGAGGCAGCCTGCTGCTGCATCGTAAACCCGGGCACTGGCTCCTCCATTAGGAGAATAACAACGAGGTAGAGAAGGGCTCATATTGTGAAGGCTTAATATAACGTTTTATTAACATCCTTTCTGTAACATCCATCAGTACCTTGAATTTCTCATCTGGGTAGTGTGTTTGGGTGGAAACCGCAGGGGGTGGTGGGCAAAGAAGGCTGCAATCATATACCAGCTGTGTAAGCATAATGTTACACTAAATGGGTCAAATGAGACAGCAGTGATTATTGTAAGGAACCGAATCGAGTGTGGGTGGTTTGCCCCTAACCCACTGTGGGGCAATCTGAGAGTCTATTTATGTAAGCTGGTGCCTCTTTACCAGTCACGTGAAGTCTAAATACTTTACCTAAAAAGGGCCATAGTGGGTTTCTCTTGTATACACAAAGATACTTAGGCCCCGGCCACACGAGGACGAAAATGGCTAAATGCATAAGATTAACACAAACGCAAAAAAGCTTCCGTCCAAACGCAATATTCACCGGATAGTGTCTGTAACTGTAACTGTAACTTCCTCCACAAAAGCAGCGAAGAAGCATGGTTGTCATGGTTGCCCTTCTGTTTATTCTCCGCGGTGGGGGCCGAGGGAGCCGGGCAGAGTTTTTCGCCAGTCAACGTGTATTAAAGTTGAAATCTTCCGACAAAATTATAAAAGTGCCGGTCAAAGGTCTTCTTTGTTATTTATTGAGCTTTAAAACAAATGAATAACGACTCTATATAATAATAAAATACATGGAGCCTCTCTTTTTCCTCCCTCTCTTCGGACAGGTCAGTGTTTGTTTCATGCAGCAGCTGATCCAGTAATGAGTGACCCGGCCGACAGTAAAAATAAACATATTTATAACTAGTTTAGGGAGTTTGAGAGGTGTCTCCGTCCTGTCAGATTAGACTTCACTCGCGTTTATGTCCATATCGAGAGAATTCAGTGTGCAGTTTATTTTGACGCGGGGGTGAGCAGCAGAGGTGGGGAGAGGCGGGGCTATTGCCTCATCATTATCAGAAAATGATCGTATAGGGCGTACACACAGAGCCGTTTGACCCCCCAGAGCATTGCATATGCCGTTCTATCCACCTTGGGACCCGTTATCGTTTCCGCAGTCGTTTAGTGCCGTATTTGGTCGTCCTCGTGTGGCCGTACGGTCTATATGACACTAAACAGTAACGCAAACGACCGTTTTCGTCCTCGTGTGGCTGGGGCCTTAGGCAGGCACATTAGATACTTCTGATTTGCATCACATACAGTTCAGTACCTTCCCACTATGATTATGTCAGTGCACCTATATGCAGGGATGCAAACACACGTATGGTGAAAAAAGAGAGAACTATTCGAAGCAGAAAAAAAACAACGTAATATACCATCTGACAAAGGCCTGTGCTATAATGCTTCAATTAACTGGCTATTCTTTATAATATAGCCTACTCAGATCAATAGGAGATAGAGATGTTAAGTTATAAATCAAGGGTTTTTATTATTACAGGTAGATACATATTATACACTATTAACTTTAAGGGCTTCGGTTTTTAGACTTCTTCTTCTTTGCGAAAGTGTCTCTACTGCTTTACGTATGGTATGACGTCTTCGGTTCGGGCACCTAGTTAGGATGCCACCTGGGCGCCTCCCTAGGGAGGTGTTCCAGGCACGTCCAGCTGGGAAGAGACCAAGGGGTAGACCTAGGACCAGGTGGAGGGATTATATCTCTTCGCTGGCCTGGGAGCGCCTTGGGATCCCCCAGTCAGAGCTGGTTGATGTGGCCAGGGAAAGGAAAGTTTGGGGCTCTCTGCTGGAACTGCTAACCCGCGACCCGACCACGGATAAGCGGGAGAAAATGGATGGATGGATGACGTCTTCGCAAAAGGTCTCAGTAGTGTTTTGAAGTGAGAAGTTGTCCGTCAGTCCGTGAGTCCAAAACAAATTAAAACTCTTCGGTTCTCCGCGAATTACACAAGTCACCCAAATCAGCGTTAAAAAAGCGGGAGGCGCCAAAAAGTGACTAATTTGCATGCATGTATCTATAAGGATTTTTTTTGACAGCGAGTCAATTTACAGACCTGCTCTCAGTGCTCCATCCTCACAGTAACCTGTCATCAAAACAGCAAGGTTATGTTGTTCTGTGTTGCCCTGTGACTAACAACTAGCTGATTTTATCCCAAGCTTGTCTTCTCACTCTCGGCTTCCTTGCCGTTTGCATTTTCCGTCCCCTGCAGCATGCCTAGCCCGGTCTTCGTCATTCTTTCTCTTCCTCCGCCAGGGAAAATTGTTTCTTTTGACTTTGACCTCATGAGCCAATGAACCGAATTGAGCACCACATTCAGTTACTATAAGAAAACATAATCTTCTTTGGGTGAGAGACTATTTAATCATTGTGTTCAGCAGGTCCTTTTTCAATAAATAATTGATGCTTCACACAAATGTACCCCTGATTAAAAAAATGAAATAGAATGCGTCTGCATTCAAACTGGTGTGAGATAAAAGAAAATTGATTAAAAAAGGGATAGCTGAAATTAAAACGAAAGGGAGGGCCCATCTGGGACATGGTTAGCATATAAATGGTTTAAGGAGAGAGGGGGAGACTTCGAATAAAAGTTATTGGTCCAATTATTCAACTCCAATCCTTGGAGTTTAGTTGTTTCTCTTTATTGAAGCAATCACACCTTTTATCACTGACACCAACAAGTCTGTCACGTCTTAAACAAGTCAGCTCCAGTTATTTAAAGCTTGGCAACAAATTACTTTTATGTTCTTCAATTAAATAATGATCTGCCTGCTGGAATACAGAAGAAAGCACTGCAGGGTTACTGAAGAGCTGAATCAGACCCCATGACACGCCATGCTTAAATCCCTAAGCTTATACTAAGCCTTTTGACACTCTTAAAAGTCCAGTGCCAACTTCTGTTAACTATGAATTACACTCTAGTGTGTGATGCATTGCAGAATATATGCTGCTTATATGTCTTCATCTTAAATTTGAGCACCTACAGAGCCAAAAATCAACAGGTATGGTAAGAATGGATTCCCAAAAATGACCGACTGATAGGGTTGGGTACCGAGAACCGGTTCCGGTTCGGAACCGGTTCCAACATTTCGATTCCAACGGCATCATTTAGAAATGTGAATTTCGGTGCCGCTTTTCGATGCCTGAGGAAATGTTTCTCGCCGCTCTCCGTAGCCTACTGTATGACTGCGGCGGGGCGGGAAATGTAGTGTTGTACCTACACTTCCTACAGTGTAACCTGAGACCAGGGCCAGCCCGTTGCACTGGCATTATAGATGTTCGTCTAGGGCGCCTGATCTGTGGAGGCGCTGCACTGACAGCTCTGGGAGGGAAAACAAATGTTTTGACCGTTGGTGCTCATCCTAATTTTCGGCCTTGATGTAACAACATTCATAATTAAGTAAATGTAACAACCTTTTTCACCACGGTTACACGTTTCATTTGCCCTGTACGATGGGCGCTGCAAGTGATGAAAATGGGGGATGTTGGCTTATCTGGCACCCGCAGCTCACAGCCAAAGTGTGAGCGAGGGAGAAAGGGAGGGTGCACTGGAACCGGCGCTGTTGTTAGTAGCATCTGGTGCTAGCTGCTCTAACGGAAGAAGATATTTCTACAATGATGTGGAGGGAGAGTCCTCTCCAGTCAGACTGAGGCTGATAACTACAGCTCAGTGAGGTAAAGGACTCTTGAGTGTTTAGATAGTTCACTTTAGTCTAAGTTATCTCAGTGGGTCTCAAACGTTTTGATCACAATTTATGTAAACACATATTTCCAAGGCACTCCTTTATAATTATTGGGATAAAACAGGTTTGAAATCATTCCAATGTATACTATAGGACAGTAAACCAGACATATCGTTTTAAACTGGAGAGATACAAAAATATGCATAAATAAAATAGTAAAATAAGATATGAATGAACAACAAAAATAAAATACGTTACATGTATTTGTTATTGGCTATGGGTTATTGGTTATGCTCACATACTTAAATATAAAATGTTATTGTTATACTTTGTTATTGACATGTACATTGGCAATTTGCATAACAAATAATAAAAATCAAATTTTGAGGAGATCATTTAATGTACACAAGAGTATCAAGTATTCTTGCCTAAAATGCGTTACAATGTGTCAGTATCCGGTATCAGGGTGTTTTTTTTCTCCACCATGGCGCCGGTCCAAATGAAGGAATTGATAGACACAAAGGTTTCAAGGTATCAGACAACTATAGGAACCAATTTGCGATTCCCATCGCCATAAACAGGATGAAACAGTGGTTCAGTATTCAAAACCACCCTGAACCCCTATAGTAAATTTCAAAGTATTTCGCCTTCCGTTTTATTCAGAACTTGTATTTTATTACAGTGAAACACTTTCATCCGGACTGTCATCTTTCTCATCTCAGGGCTCAAAGCAGCCCTCTCGGCTCACTCTTGATATAGGACATCATAGCACTTCCCGTTTTCTCACCTTACTCGAAGCACACAGTGAAAGCCTGCACATGAGACCGGGGTGTGATGATGGTCCACTCAGTCACACAAGGGCATCTCAGACACCAGTGGTTTAGCATGCATAAAGTAGATGCATTCAGTGTTCTCACTCTCAGAGGCAATATGGTGCTTGGAAAATACTTGCAACACCTTCTGAAAATAGATACATCTCTTTTGTGTACTACTCGTATAGTAAATACAGGTGTAGATCAAGCAAAAATAAAAAAGGAGGACAATTACAATGTGCCAAAATATTATTCTCTACACTACATTATGCAGGAACTGTACAATATTTTCCATAAATACAACTGGGTGGCTCAACCACACATGAAAACTTGTCCATTACCTTTCATTTACTTGGAAATGAATCCAGAGCACATTGATTTTTTTACCCTCATTGGAAGCTATTTGGGGTTTGGTTTCTTGCACAAGGACACTTGGAAATATGGACAGCACCAGCGACTCCACAATTAATGGATGACACTCTAACACTTTAACTAAAGCCAGAGATAGTAAGCAGACCAGATTGCAAATCAGGCAGTGTTTTTTTTAAAAGCACTTCACAACATACAAAATGAACAAAATCTTAAGACCGGGACAACAATTACAAGAATTCCCATTTCGCAATAGTGGATCGTAACCAGGTTGTAAGTAGTGCTTCAAATGCAAAAAGAGGAAACAGGAGCAAGAGACCAAAAAAAGAGAATAGGCAATTTATTGAAAACTGAATTTCAACTCAAACAGGCTGTTCATCAGCTAATCAAAAGTTTAAGACCATAGCCCAAAAAAACAGAACTTAAAAGTGTCCAAAATGAACTCAGTGGTGAGTAACCCCACAGTTGTTGTTGTTGTTGTTGTTGTTGTTGTTGTTGTTGTTAACTTAAAAAATGTGTTTAGTCATGCTTGATGCGAGAGTTTCCAGGAGGCTGGTGGGAACGTTGCTCCATGTGGTGAGGATGGCTTAATGAAGGGCATCCACGGTCTGAAACTGACGTCCGTTTTTGTAAACTTCCCTTGCGATCCATCTCCATACGTTCTCAATGGGAATTAGATCAGTGGAACATGCAGGATGGTCACAATCAGAAAGAGCAACGTTATTCTCCTGGAAGAAGTCTGTGGTCATGAGGGCGTTGTGAACCGCAGTGTTGTCCTGTTAAAAGACCCAGTCATCACCGCACAGGCGAGGCCCTCAGTCAAGAGGGATGCCCGCTGCAACATCTTCACATAGCCAGTTGCCGTTTGACGCCCCTGCACAACCTGAGGCGCCATTGTGCCATTGAAGGAAAAAGCACCCCAGATTATGATGGAGCCTCCTCCACTGTGTAAAGCTGTGTAAAGCATCTCCAGTGGGATCTCCTTGTCTTGCCAGTAACATTGGAAGCCATCAGGACCGTCCAGGTTATTTATTTTTTTCTCGTCAGAGAATAAAGCTTTCTTCCATCTTTCAATGTCCCATGTTTGGTGGTCCCTTGCAAAGTCCGGACGGGTAAGTTCGTGGCGTGGGAGGAGACATGGCCTAGGAATATGTTTTTTGTTCTTCAAGCCCTTTTATCGCAGATGCCATCTTATGGTTATTGGCAGGGGTGCACATAACTGGTACGAAGGTACGCATGCGCGGCAGAAATCTGAAATGCGTAACGTCACTTGTGTCACTACCAGTGGCGTAACAAGGTTGTGATTGGCCCCGGTGCAAATATTTTTTTTTGGTCCACGATAAGCATCTTGGTCATATCCTTCACAGATGGTTCTTTAGCTATTTCAGTCTTAAAGCAGGCTCTGAATGCAAGGAGTTGGACGTGGAAACGCGGGGATAAATCCCTGCTGTAGTGGTCCGCGAGGTGCTGCACGTGCGGGTGAAGGGCATTATCCTGCGCACGGTTCAATGTCCCGGGGTGGATAGCCTGGAACAGTTTGTTCGTTTCATGCATAGAAGTGAACCTCTGTGACAGCTGGCTGTTAATGATGTCTAGGCTGGCGTTGAACACATTAATTCTGAAACGGCTCTCGCCATCACTAAGCCTCTCGTCTTGACTGAGTTCATCGAAGTGGCGTTTCATCCTTCTTTTTCAAATTTCCGTGAACTCGCTCTGCGCTCCCCATCTCTCAGCAAGATTTTGAGCGGTGCGTTTGATCTGGTCAAAGTCATCTCGGTATGCAGATAGGGCCTGTATTGTGTTTTGGAGGACACCAACAGCTTTGTGGATGTCTACATCGTTTGCCTGCAACATCTTCATTCTGCGACACTGCATTCATGTTTTCCAGTATTTTTGTCTGTTGTACGACAAGAAAAATAAAGCTGAATATTTCCATATGGTTTTTTAGGGCTGTAGTCTCGTCCCGTTCCTCCCTCTTTTCGCTGACCAGTGCGATTTTAGTTAGCTTTCATGATATCTACATACCGGTATCTAAGGGCAGCAATTGCATCATGTCTTGAGCACCACCTGGTTGGGCAGAGGCGCTTCATGGTAAGGAGTGATCATCTCTTAATACTTTGGCTGAAAAAAGTATAAAGAGTCTCAACAATATCATAAAAATTGCGCAGCTCCGCTATATTCTTTACGGAGTCATTCAGTGTCAGATTTAAATTGTGTGCAGCACAGTGTACATATTTGGCAAGCGGTTCCATTTCCATGATCCTGGCCTGCATACCTGAATAGACCCCACTCATGTTCGCCGCGCCATCGTATCCCTGGCCTTGCCCACTTGCTCAGGTGAAATCCGTTACTATCTATGCTGTCCAGGATTTTCTTTTGGAGTTCACGAGCTGACGTGTCCACTGTTTCCACGAACCCCAAGAAAGCCTCGTTTATCAGGATATATTTTGCGTTGTCGTTTTCATCCCTCTGGATTGTCACATATCTATACACTTGGCTAATTTGGTCTCTTTTGGAAATATATTGGGTGGTGTCCATGATCACAGAAAAAAACGGAGCATTATTTATTTCTACTTGAATGTCGCACTGCACCCGCTTTGCGATTATGTAGATTATCTCATATTGAACAGCTGGACTCAAGTATTTCACAGAACCTTGTGGTCGCTCAACAAGTTCTTTCAGAACCGGATCGTAACATGCTAAAAGTTCTATCATACTGAGAAAGTTTCCACTGTTGGGCTGTCCAAGAATCTCCCTATGTCCTCTAAAAGCCAAGTTACAAGTGGCCAGAGTGATTGTAACGTTGACAATACGCTCAAGTACCTGTCTCCAGTAATTAGCAGCATTCCTTGCATTCCTCTCCATGTTTGCATAGATTCTCCCGTTTTTCTTCCTCTGTTCATATATGACACACGCTCCGACATGGACCTGAGATTGTGCATGTGAGTCAATCCTCGCAGCCAAATGTTGCCAGTCACGAACTCCTTTGACCCACGCATCACTGTAGAACGGTGCACCTCGGTCTGCGAACAGCCAGCACGGCTCACAATAGGCACAGTCCAGGGTGGGGGAGTAACACAGCCATGTCCGTGGCAGTTTGATACCTGCTCTGGTAGTGGTGGTGTCATAGATCTCGGAGAAACACCCGTTTCCTTGATGTGTGTCTCTGGGGAATGGGCCGGTAGGCCTACATGGGCCAGTTGCTATAATATAGCTTTTGATCTTGGCGTCGGGGGTCTCAATAGCGCCATAGAGTCCCCTATCGGTTGGGGAAGGGGCCCTTGCGGGAACTGTAGGACCACCCCCGGGCACAGCCAAATCCATCCTCTCCTCCTGGCTCATGGCTGGAGAAGAAGGTCGCACAGCCACAGATACAGCTTCACTTGTGGAGCTAGACGATGGTGAGGCAGGTGAGCTATCGTTAGCCTCCGGCTCCGGCTGCCGCTGCACGTCAACATTACCAACGTTAGCGTTCGATTTCGAGGACAATGTATGACCAAAAAAACGGTCTAATTTTGTCAGTTTAGCCTTTACATCTCCTTGTCCTTTCTCTTTTGAGCGCCGCTCTTGTGTTTTGGTTTGCTGTACATTATAAATGCTAGCTATTCAATTTGTTATAATTCTGCCGATCTTGCTGCTGCTATAGCTATGTAGTACATATAACTTTTGATTTTGATTTAACGGTTCGCTCGTCAGGCAAGGTATCACATGACATGAAAGGGAGCAAGGTCATTGGACAGACAAATTACAAATTAATTTAAGTTGCTAGGTTACTTTGAAGACTGCGTGAACCAGTCAATGCCATTGGGGCCCCAAAAAAATATATATATTAAAAGAAATGAATGAACATTTATTTATTTTTTTGCATGGGCCCCTGGACGGCTGTGGGCCCCGGTGCAATGGCTGCACCGTCAATAGTTACGCCACTGGTCACTACGCGCCTTTGCGTACCTGATAGGTCATCAAAACAAAAACACATATTTCGTCTACACGTGTTTCTTATCAACACTCAATGAAGTAAACTACTAACATGTTCAAAAAACAAAATACTTTAAGCAGCTACGTTGGCATTTCGCTACCTGCAAAAAATCTTTGGACTTTTTGGGACTGATTTAACTGGCTGCTGGCCGAGCCACGCAGGCCATAAAGCCCCTGTCACACTGTCCCGAAATTGACACCAGATGGACACACAATAAAGGAAATGTTCAAATTTGGCTCTGATCGTAACAACATCGGGCCATTCGTGAGGCATCTTAAGCCATCGTATGACCGCCGGTGGAGTTTCTCAGACTCCGGCAGCAACTTCGTGAGCAGTGGCAACATCTTTGGGATGCCAAAAACTGCCGAAGGGCCTTGCAAAGGTTAATTTTCTTGTTGAATTTGTGTGTCCATTTTGCCCTTCGTAAGGCACTCGTGAGGGCATCTTGTCAAATCCTGTCATCTTCGTCTGATCATCGGTGCCATCGGGCATTTTTCGCCTCACGAAGACAATACGAAGGAAACAAGAAGCTGCCCGGTTGTGTTAGGAAGGCAACACGACTATGTGAAGCCCTCGCAATGCCGTTGTGTAGCCATCGTATTATAGTATGATGACATCAAGATTGCATTTATTGCACAACAAAATAATGTAAACATATTATGTAAATAACCCAATTTGTGTTCTGTGAAACTGAAATGGATATTACATTGTTTTTGTTACTTTCGTTGCAGTTGTATGTCTTAAATGTAATTTAGGTTAACTGTTTTATTTAGATGCTTTTATTTTGAAGGTGAGTTTACGCTGTTGACAGGAAGTTGTTTCTATGGAAACAACATGACGGAGATGAGTAATATATTCTCATCTACATGAGAAAGTAGAGAATAAAGTGTATGTTTAAATGTTAGCACCCCCCGAAGAGGCACAAGCTCTTACGTTGAGTCTGGATACATTCTAAATCATCAGTAAAGTCTACGACCATATTTTCGTGTGGGGTTCGGGTGCCATCGTGTGGCCTTCTCTAGGCATCATACTTGCTTCGGCTGTTGCTTGGCTGTTGACCAAGTTCAGGGCCAACTTCGTGCGAAATTCACAATTATTATTTGTGTGTCCATCTGGTGTCAATTTCGGGACAGTGTGACAGGGGTTTAACCGACAGACCTGTGAAGCACAGGAGGCAGAGGCTTGGATCACCGGACGACAGAGTTGGTGCCGTGTGCACAGACAGGGCTGCTATTAACGTCGATATGTACAACAGAATTGTGCCAAAATTACGCCAACTGGCTGCGGAGGGAGACTCCCCTGTGCACATTCTGTGGCCCGCGCACACACTGGAGAACTGCACAAAATCAGCTGATCACTGTAAGGGAAACTTATGTAGCAATGGAGAGTCAGGACTCAGAGAGACACGAGGAGAGTTGGAGCTTTGATGTCAAACACTGATGGTTTATTACGAGTATCGGCCGGAGGATTCACATCACAAGTCACAGCAGTCACGATCTGACTGCACGGGACAGTTGTCACGTCAATTCTGGAGCGCCTCTCTTTTGCTAGACCTTTTAACTGGTTTACAGAGAGTAATCAACATATTTGAGATAGCCTAAACATCGGGGAACATTGAATCAAATGTCTGACCCTTATGGCCTCGACGCCAGCTGTTACATCCCCACTAAGGTCTAGGGGACCTGGAGACAATAACGTACAACCAATAATTATGAGAGAGTCAGAGTAAAGGTTGACAAAAGGTTTATTCCGTGTAACCTATCATATAATACAATTAAACAGAAACACTCTGTTTGTGAGGAGGAGGAGGAGTCAAAGGATTGTGCCAAACAAAAGAAACAAGCATAACAAAACCAGGCCTATCTCTACAACTATCCTTTGAAACCAAACTCAAACAAAAACCCTCACTAACTAACTACAAAGAATTTGACAAAACAATATACAGGGGTGGCAACAATCCGCTTACCTAGTGTGTCTAAACAATAGTTAGCTCGGTGGTGAGAAATGTACAGGGTACCCCAGACTTACCTAACTCCTCCACCTCTCAACACACACACATTAACAAAGTTCAGATTATTCAAATAGCTTTAGTTGCTAAACACAGCCGTGTTCCTTCCTCAGCAACAGGCCCAGAGTGAGAGAGAGAAGACTTCCTGGGTGCCTCCTTTATGGTCGGCCCTGGTTGCTGATAGGTCAGCTGAGGGTGAGAGGATCCAATCAGCCATCAGACTCAGGTGCACAGGCAGATACCGATCAGCTGCTGATTAGCTGTGCAGACGACAGGGAGAAGAGAGAAACACAGGAGGGAAGGAAAACCACACATGTACAGCCTGCCTGGCACGTAACACCCCCACACATATAAATCCAAACAGTATGTTTGGCCCTTACAATGAACCTTCTATTTACATAGCACGAGATAGTGCATCGGCAAGAACATTATCGGACCCCTTTTTATGGCTTATGTCAAGGTTGTAGTTCTGGACAATCAACGACCAACGCATAAGGCGTTGATTGTGGTTGTACATCCTTGAAAGAAAAACCAGCGGATTGTGATCAGTGTATACCTTAATAGGTTTTACACTGGAGCCAAGATACACCTCAAAGTGCTGCAAGGCAAACAATAGAGCTAAAGCTTCTTTCTCAATAGTAGAGTACTTCAACTGATGTTTGTTGAACTTTCGGGAGAAGTAGCTCACGGGGTGATCGATAGCCTGTGCATCTTCTTGTAGAAGAACAGCCCCTGTCCCAACTCCACTGGCATCGACCTCGAGCTTGAATGGCTTCGAAAAGTCTGGTGCAGAAAGAACAGGAGTACAACACAGAATACCTTTTAGGCTCTCAAATGACTGCTGACACTCACCGGACCAAACGAAAGACTTTGAGGGACTGGTCAACGTAGTGAGTGGGGCCGCCACCGATGAGAAGTTTCTGCAGAAACGGCGATAGTACCCTGCCATTCCTAGGAAGCGGCGAAGTTCCCTCCTGGTGGATGGCACTGGGAGGGAGGCAATTGCCCTGATCTTTGCATCAGCAGGGCACACCTTCCCCCGACCAACCTGCTGACCAAGGTAGAGAACGGTACCTTTTCCAAACTCACATTTGGCAAGGTTAAGCGTTAGGGATGCGGCCGACAAGCACTTAAAAACTTCTCTTAAGGTAGACATGTGGCTAGACCAGTCCTTAGAATAGACAACAATGTCGTCCAGATATGCCTTACAGTCTGGAACATGTCCTAATACAAGATTTACAAGCCTCTGAAAGGTGGCAGGTGCGTTACACATACCGAAAGGCATCACAGTATACTGAAGGAAACTGTCAGGTGTCACAAAGGCCGAGATGTCAGAAGCACGCTGTGTTAAAGGAACTTGCCAGTATCCCTTTAACATGTCCAGTTTACTGACAAATTGTGCAGGACCAATTTCATCGATGCAGTCATCAATGAGCGGTAATGGGTGTGCATCGGGGACAGTGAAAGCATTAACCTTGCGAAAGTCAGTGCAGAATCTGGGACTGCCATCTGACTTTGTGTCTAGCACACAAGGGGAACTCCAGGGACTGGAACTAGGCCTTGCAAATCCGTTTTTAAGTAGATATTCAACTTCCCTTTTCATAACCTCTCTCTTAACTGGGTTAACTCTGTACGCCCGCTGTTTGATGGGCGAGGGGTTGGTCAAAACCACATCATGAGCTAGGACAGAAGTTTGTGATGGAGTGTCATTAAAAAGACATGCAAAGTCAAATATCAGTTTCTGTATATCACTTCCTTGGATATCAGGAAGATGAGACAAGTAATTGGGCAAATCAGCTAATACCTCAGTATTGCTTAGTCTTGCCCCCTGTGGTGTTGCACTGCGCATCACCAACTCATCCTCATCCTCATTTGAGCTCACCTTTGAAACTGAAGCCATAGGAGAGACGGTTGTCTCCACCTGGTGAGCTTTAGAAGACTCACTTTGGTCTTCCCTGGTGCAGTACTTCTTTAGCATGTTGATATGACACACTCTGGTAGGACGTCTGCGGTCAGGTGTTTGAACGACGTAGTTTGTTTCACCGAGCTTCTTATCTACAACATAAGGACCAGCAAATTTAGTAGACAGAGCAGAGCCAGGTACAGGCAATAGAACCAACACCTTGTCACCTGGCTGAAACAAGCGTGCTACCGCCTTCTGGTCGTAGCGTTTCTTCATGTTCCCCTGGGTAGAGGTCAAAGCTTCCCTAGCCAAGGAGCAAGCACGATTTAGACGATCCTTAAGTTTGGCGACATACTCCGGGATACTGCAAACTGTTTTCGTGGGCATGATCAAATGCTCTTTAAGAACCCTTAAAGGATTAAAACTCTTTGATATGTTTTTGTTACCCCCATGTGACCTGACCATGGAAGATCACCTATTAATGCGTCGCTGGATTAGTGATGCCTGTGAGGAGTCAGACTCCTTAGCAATTTATCAAGTTGTCGTGCCAACAACCTATCGTTCTCAGGTGATGTCCTTGGCTCATGATCATCCATGGTCAGGTCACATGGGGGTAACAAAAACATATCAAAGAGTTTTAAAACACTTCTTTTGGCCAGGACTTAAGTCTGATGTAGTTCTTTATTGTCGAACATGTCATGTGTGCCAAGTTGTTGGTAAACCGAATCAGGTGATTCACCCTGCTCCTCTCATTCCTATTCTGGTAATGGGAGAGCCATTTGAAAGGGTGATTGTGGATTGTGTGGGACCCTTACCTAAAACTAAAACTGGAACCCAGTTTCTCTTAACTGTCATGTGTGCTTCCACTAGGTTCCCAGAAGCCATCCCACTACGGAAAATTACTGCCCCGGTCATCACCAAGGCACTTCTGAAGTTTTTCTCCATGTTTGGTCTACCGAAGGTAGTTCAAACAGACCAAGGTACCAACTTCATGTCTAAAGTGTTTGCCCGGGTACTTGACACCTTAGGTATCAAGCATGTGACATCCAGCCCATATCATCCTGAAAGTCAGGGGGCATTAGAGAGGTTTCACCAGACTATGAAATGCATGTTAAGAAAACATTGCCACGAGTCTCATAAAGATTGGGATGACGGTGTTCCTTTAGTGTTATTTGCTGCCCGTGAAGCTGTTCAGGAGTCTCTAGGTTTTAGTCCTGCTGAGCTAGTGTTTGGACATGAGGTCAGAGGTCCTTTAAGGGTTCTTAAAGAGCATTTGATCATGCCCACGAAAACAGTTTGCAGTATCCCGGACGAGTCCCCATTTGTTACGTCCCCACTAAGGTCTAGGGGACCTGGAGACAATAACGTACAACCAATAATTATGAGAGAGTCAGAGTAAAGGTTGACAAAAGGTTTATTCCGTGTAACCTATCATATAATACAATTAAACAGAAACACTCTGTTTGTGAGGAGGAGGAGGAGGAGGAGGAGGAGGAGTCAAAGGATTGTGCCAAACAAAAGAAACAAGCATAACAAAACCAGGCCTATCTCTACAACTATCCTTTGAAACCAAACTCGAACAAAAACCCTCACTAACTAACTACAAAGAATTTGACAAAACAATATACAGGGGTGGCAACAATCCGCTTACCTAGTGTGTCTAAACAATAGTTAGCTCGGTGGTGAGAAATGTACAGGGTACCCCAGACTTACCTAACTCCTCCACCTCTCAACACACACACATTAACAAAGTTCAGATTATTCAAATAGCTTTAGTTGCTAAACACAGCCGTGTTCCTTCCTCAGCAACAGGCCCAGAGTGAGAGAGAGAAGACTTCCTGGGTGCCTCCTTTATGGTCGGCCCTGGTTGCTGATAGGCCAGCTGAGGGTGAGAGGATCCAATCAGCCATCAGACTCAGGTGCACAGGCAGATACCGATCAGCTGCTGATTAGCTGTGCAGACGACAGGGAGAAGAGAGAAACACAGGAGGGAAGGAAAACCACACATGTACAGCCTGCCTGGCACGTAACACCAGCATTCTCACAACCATAAACCATTAGTGACCGAGAGTTGACCGTTCATAAACTGGGAACAACAACATATAGCTGACGCAGCCCAGTTCCTTAACAGACGTCAGGGTTGGTCATAAACGTCAAAGGACAAAAGGTTAGATATCTAAGAGTAAAGGAGAATGATTCCCTAACATACCCTAGGGACCAGAGGGTACAATGGTTGGACATTTACTACCGGCCGCGGTATGCCTAGTGTACAGGGTCCATATAACCGACTTAATGCATAGCGGGAAGTCGGTTATATAGACATCAACAGAATAAGTGTTTAACGGTGATTTAAACTAGTTTATGCGGGGAAAAGAGTGCTCAAAATCGGATTCAACAGGCCATCCACACCGACTCCCATTAAAAGTGATTGAAATGTACAGGAATCTGTCCATTTCAATCACATTTGATGACCCGTCCAGGGTGACTTTCTTCCCCAGGAATTAGTGTCTGAAAGCTGGCTAACATACCCTAGGGACCAGAGGGTACAATGGTTGGACATTTACTACCGGCCGCGGTATGCCTAGTGTACAGGGTCCATATAACCGACTTAATGCATAGCGGGAAGTCGGTTATATAGACATCAACAGAATAAGTGTTTAACGGTGATTTAAACTAGTTTATGCGGGGAAAAGAGTGCTCAAAATCGGATTCAACAGGCCATCCACACCGACTCCCATTAAAAGTGATTGAAATGTACAGGAATCTGTCCATTTCAATCACATTTGATGACCCGTCCAGGGTGACTTTCTTCCCCAGGAATTAGTGTCTGAAAGCTGGCTAACATTACTTTAAATACAGTGTGCACATGGCTTTATTACCCATGAAATAGTGTGTGAAAGCTGGGTGACTTTGATGTGAATTTAAGGAAGATATGGCCATTTCATCCACACCTCACGACTCCCATTAAAAGTGATTGAAATGTACAGGAATCTGTCCATTTCAATCACATTTGATGACCCGTCCAGGGTGACTTTCTTCCCCAGGAATTAGTGTCTGAAAGCTGGCTAACATTACTTTAAATACAGTGTGCACATGGCTTTATTACCCATGAAATAGTGTGTGAAAGCTGGGTGACTTTGATGTGAATTTAAGGAAGATATGGCCATTTCATCCACACCTCACGACTCCCATTAAAAGTGATTGAAATGTACAGGAATCTGTCCATTTCAATCACATTTGATGACCCGTCCAGGGTGACTTTCTTCCCCAGGAATTAGTGTCTGAAAGCTGGCTAACATTACTTTAAATACAGTGTGCACATGGCTTTATTACCCATGAAATAGTGTGTGAAAGCTGGGTGACTTTGATGTGAATTTAAGGAAGATATGGCCATTTCATCCACACCTCACGACTCCCATTAAAAGTGATTGAAATGTACAGGAATCTGTCCATTTCAATCACATTTGATGACCCGTCCAGGGTGACTTTCTTCCCCAGGAATTAGTGTCTGAAAGCTGGCTAACATTACTTTAAATACAGTGTGCACATGGCTTTATTACCCATGAAATAGTGTGTGAAAGCTGGGTGACTTTGATGTGAATTTAAGGAAGATATGGCCATTTCATCCACACCTCACGACTCCCATTAAAAGTGATTGAAATGTACAGGAATCTGTCCATTTCAATCACATTTGATGACCCGTCCAGGGTGACTTTCTTCCCCAGGAATTAGTGTCTGAAAGCTGGCTAACATTACTTTAAATACAGTGTGCACATGGCTTTATTACCCATGAAATAGTGTGTGAAAGCTGGGTGACTTTGATGTGAATTTAAGGAAGATATGGCCATTTCATCCACACCTCACGACTCCCATTAAAAGTGATTGAAATGTACAGGAATCTGTCCATTTCAATCACATTTGATGACCCGTCCAGGGTGACTTTCTTCCCCAGGAATTAGTGTCTGAAAGCTGGCTAACATTACTTTAAATACAGTGTGCACATGGCTTTATTACCCATGAAATAGTGTGTGAAAGCTGGGTGACTTTGATGTGAATTTAAGGAAGATATGGCCATTTCATCCACACCTCACGACTCCCATTAAAAGTGATTGAAATGTACAGGAATCTGTCCATTTCAATCACATTTGATGACCCGTCCAGGGTGACTTTCTTCCCCAGGAATTAGTGTCTGAAAGCTGGCTAACATTACTTTAAATACAGTGTGCACATGGCTTTATTACCCATGAAATAGTGTGTGAAAGCTGGGTGACTTTGATGTGAATTTAAGGAAGATATGGCCATTTCATCCACACCTCACGACTCCCATTAAAAGTGATTGAAATGGACAGGAATCTGTCCATTTCAATCACATTTGATGACCCGTCCAGGGTGACTTTCTTCCCCAGGAATTAGTGTCTGAAAGCTGGCTAACATTACTTTAAATACAGTGTGCACATGGCTTTATTACCCATGACATAGTGTGTGAAAGCTGGGTGACTTTGATGTGAATTTAGGGAGGGAGAGCAGCAGCAGCAGCAGCAGGCTGTGACCCTGGCGGAAATACATTGATTGTTTTAGCCAGGAATAAGTGTTTAGAAGGCGGGTAAAGTGTTCCTGCAGCTCCTCCATGACGGTAATAATGATTAGATATAATTGCCAGGGCAGAAAGCTCTTTTTAAAAGTGAAAAAACGATTTGAAACCGTTTGAAATGACTGGCGGGTGCTGATGGAAAGCAGGCGGAAATAAATGGATTGTTTACCCAGGAAAAGGTGTTTAAAAGGCGGGTAAAGTGTCCCTGCAGCTCCTCCATGACGGTAATAATGATTAGAAATCATTTACAGGGCAGAAAGCTCTTTTTAAAAGTGAAAAAACGATTTGAAACCGTTTGAAATGACTGGCGGGTGCTGATGGAAAGCAGGCGGAAATACATGGATTGTTTACCCAGGAAAAGGTGTTTAAAAGGCGGGTAAAGTGTCCCTGCAGCTCCTCCATGACGGTAATAATGATTAGAAATCATTTACAGGGCAGAAAGCTCTTTTTAAAAGTGAAAAAACGATTTGAAACCGTTTGAAATGACTGGCGGGTGCTGATGGAAAGCAGGCGGAAATACATGGATTGTTTACCCAGGAAAAGGTGTTTAAAAGGCGGGTAAAGTGTTCCTGCAGCCCTTTAAATACAGTGTGCACATGGCTTTATTACCCATGAAATAGTGTGTGAAAGATGGGTAAATTTGCTGTGAATTTAAGGGAGATATGGCCCTTTCAAACAGGGAGATGACTGGCGGGTGCTGATGGAAAGCAGGCGGAAATACATGGATTGTTTACCCAGGAAAAGGTGTTTAAAAGGCGGGTAAAGTGTTCCTGCAGCCCTTTAAATACAGTGTGCACATGGCTTTATTACCCATGAAATAGTGTGTGAAAGATGGGTAAATTTGCTGTGAATTTAAGGGAGATATGGCCCTTTCAAACAGGGAGATGACTGGCGGGTGCTGATGGAAAGCAGGCGGAAATACATGGATTGTTTACCCAGGAAAAGGTGTTTAAAAGGCGGGTAAAGTGTTCCTGCAGCCCTTTAAATACAGTGTGCACATGGCTTTATTACCCATGAAATAGTGTGTGAAAGATGGGTAAATTTGCTGTGAATTTAAGGGAGATATGGCCCTTTCAAACAGGGAGATGACTGGCGGGTGCTGATGGAAAGCAGGCGGAAATACATGGATTGTTTACCCAGGAAAAGGTGTTTAAAAGGCGGGTAAAGTGTTCCTGCAGCCCTTTAAATACAGTGTGCACATGGCTTTATTACCCATGAAATAGTGTGTGAAAGATGGGTAAATTTGCTGTGAATTTAAGGGAGATATGGCCCTTTCAAACAGGGAGATGACTGGCGGGTGCTGATGGAAAGCAGGCGGAAATACATGGATTGTTTACCCAGGAAAAGGTGTTTAAAAGGCGGGTAAAGTGTTCCTGCAGCCCTTTAAATACAGTGTGCACATGGCTTTATTACCCATGAAATAGTGTGTGAAAGATGGGTAAATTTGCTGTGAATTTAAGGGAGATATGGCCATTTCATCCACACCTCACGACTCCCATTCAAAGTGATTGAAATGTACAGCACTCTGTACATTTCAATCACATTTCACGACCCGACCAGGGTGACTTTCTTCCCCACGAATTAGTGTCTGAAAGCTGGCTAACATTACTTTAAATGCATGGTGCACATGGCTCTGTTACCCATGAATTAGTGTGTGAAAGATGGGTGAGTTTGATGTGAATTTAAGGGAGATATGGCCATTTCATCCACACCTCACCACTCCCATTCAAAGTGATTGAAATGTACAGCACTCTGTACATTTCAATCACATTTCACGACCTGTGTAGACTGGCTTTCTTACCCATTAGGTACACCGACAAAGCCACCTCTTCGGGGCCGCTCCAAGACCCCCAAAACACGGACGCAGCAGCCCCAGCATCTCTCCCTGACATGAGCAAACAGGTTATTTCAGACTTCCATGACATACCCCGGGGAAAAGCACCTCTCTGTGGCCGCTCCAAGACCCCCAAAACACGGACTAAGGAGCTCCAGGATCCCTCCCTGCCTTGAGAAAACAGGCTAGTTCACACTTACATTACGTACACCGACAAAGCCACCTCTTCGGGGCCGCTCCAAGACCCCCAAAACACGGACGCAGCAGCCCCAGCATCTCT